>NC_133582.1:11997230-13217363 GCF_964106895.1 Numenius arquata
TACATGATAGAGGGAACTCATACATGCCTTGCTGACACCCCTCGCTCCCAGGAAACGGTGGGATATAGTGCTGGACATGACGTTACCTTGGGTACATGACAGTCAGCCCCTAACCAGGCTCTGTTTCATGGGCCTAAGTGGCACTCGGTTTCAGTCCTTGGTAAGGTATGAACTTGTGGTAATTGGGGCAACTGCGGCAAACGTTTCCACTCTTCTTTTCTTCCCAGTCCTATCTGACTTTACTGGTGTTGCTTTTTAAATGAAATGAGAGCAATTAAAAATATTTGGTGATGGTGGGCTTATTGGGAAATCTGTTAGTGTTTTGGTGTCTAAGTGTCTGACTAACAGGGCCTAGGAGCAACTGCATCAGAAAGGTACTTTTCTACTTTTTTCCTTGCAGAATTCTAGGCAGAGTCTGGCGCTGGAGTTGGCTGTCATGTCCAAGTCTGTCAGCTTTTTTTGTTTGAAACAGCAAGGGTAAGATGAACTGCAGGGTAAGATGGGCTGTTTTTGAATACGATAGTCCAGTTATGATACCACTTCTTTTTTCCTTTTCTTTTGTTTTCTTCCTTTTTTTTTTTTCTTTTTTTCCCTTTCTGTTATTTTTTGGCATTGACGTTGGAAGTTTGGCATAATCTTTAATTTATATGAAGATGTGTTACCTTGCTGGACCAGTTCCTTAAGTAATTCAATATGAACACTAAAATTTAACAGTAATAAAATAGTCCATCTTGCCTTCATTCCATTTTACCCAGGAGATTTAAAAACAACCACAGTGACCAATTAACAAAAAGTGATTATTTTGGTATGATGTTATAGTGGATATGATAAAACTGTGTATTTGAAAACAAGTTTCTGGATACTTCTAAAAGATTTTATGTAAAGTTCTTGCAATGAAGCTTGAAATTGTTTATTTGACATCATTAGAAATTTCATTCCATTCAATTCTAATGTTATGGAAAAAAATCCATACATGTTCATTTATAATAAATATTTGTGGTTGTAAATTACATTGATTTTTTTTTTCCTATTTTTAGTAATTAGGCACAAGAGGAGTTTATGTGCTTCAATTTATCTCATTAGACTCTAAATTAGCATTAATAATTATGCAAATTACTATACAGTGTCTGTCACCCCCTCCATTCTTTAGTGCCATGAGCAGGCAACTCCAGCAATGCATTATAATCTATCTTTATCTAGTTTATGCATAGCAGTCTAATATTTTCATTGCTGCTCTATCAAATTAAGTGTGTGGTATAGCCACCCATGTTTATCTGAAATTGTGGGGCTAACTATAGAGATGGGAGATGTTAATTTTTTTATCTAAGCAGTCAAATAAACATTTACAGTAATACAAATGGGAAAAGTTAAAAGTGTATTCATAATAGATTTCAGATTGTACATTTCAGTGTGAAATATTTTATTTCATATCTGCTCCTTTCATTGATAGCTTATTTTTATTTACTCAAGTAAGTTTTTACATAATACTTAAATAACGTTTATTTAGTGCCTTGAAGATAAAGAACTGTATAAAAGCTTCAATATTAGTATTAACTTAGAGGTTCAGTCCAGCTAATATTTTTTTTCTGGAAAGCCAGTTCAAGTAACTACTTTTTTAATGTTGCTATATATATATATTTATAAATTTTAAAAAGGCACTGATCATCGAGTCTCCCATTACTATCTTTTGATTCCCACAGCTCAAAAAAAATCTGTCTTTATAAGTGTAATCAGTTCTTATTTTTCATTTCAGTTGTGTGTGTTTGTACAAGCAGTAAATGTAAGCCTGTAGCTTAAAGATTCTTTTGCACAGTGATTCCATCTCCCCACTGTGGCAAAAAGTGCTGAACAGTTATTAATTGTTTGTTGTGCATTGGTTTCACCTTTCTCCCCTGGTTTTCGTTAGGTTCTGAGCTCATGCCCAAAGCCCTCTCCACCAGGATAGTGGGAGGCATTTGGTGGTTTTTCACACTTATCATCATTTCCTCGTACACTGCTAACCTAGCCGCCTTTCTGACAGTGGAACGCATGGAATCTCCTATTGATTCTGCTGATGATTTGGCCAAGCAGACAAAGATAGAGTACGGTGCAGTTGAAGATGGAGCAACCATGACTTTCTTCAAGGTAAGCATTAAATTCTGTTTGAAAAGATTCTGTATCCCGATTGTGGCGGGGGAAGTTTGTGCACCTTGCTGAGGAGCGACGGATATGATTCCCACTGCTGTCAAATGCAACTGAAAATCACTTTTTTTGAGGATTTGCAAGGTTGCAAAGGAAGCAAATGCAAAATCTCTCATGAGAAATAAAAGGCAATTTCTCTGATGATCTTTTTTTCATGATCTTGTATAGTTGTGTAAAAGAATAGGTTTTGTCGGATTTAGAGTTACAGTATCAGTTCAATAGCATTATACTTAATTGTAGTCTTTGTTCAAGCAAGTGGACTACACTGAGGGTATTAGTGGCTCGACTGAGAAAACCTTAGAAAGAAATCTGTTTTCTAGCTTCATCAAGCATTTAAGTGGGCTTAAATTAGTGAAAAGTATTCATAAAGGGAGAGAGAATAGTTTGTTCTATAACTCCTTGTGTTTAATAACGCAGAGGTGTCTCAGACGTTCCAGAGGGAGAGGTCTTTAACATTATTTATCTGATCTTTGGTGCATTTTGAAGACTTCTAGCTAGTATATTCTGTTTTTATGAGTTATTATACTGTCACCTGAAGCTTTGAAGAGACTGTTATATTAGCATTTGAAATTAGACAAACTGAAGTCCAAGATAACTTGTAAAGTGGTGCAGAAATTGAGGAATGTGTGGTCAGTTCCTCTCATTAGATTCAGAGAGTACAAAATTTGTTTATATATCAAGGCTAAATAGTCACTATTTAATCTTATGACCTTAGAGTCAATTGCAGTCTACACATGGTTTTATTTTTTAAAATAATTATAGGACTTTCAGCTTCTACTTGGAAATAAAAATCAATTCAACTTCAGTATGTCGGAATGTTTTACACCGCTTAACTTATAGTTAAGGTTCTGAGCATTTTTCCTAGAATGCTTGTTGGAAAAGACGACCATGAAGTTAATAGAAATAACTAATCAATCAGAAGTCTCTTGATGTCAGGAAATATGTGAAATAGTTAAAAGAGACAACATTGAAAGTTTAACAACACAGGTTTTTAAAAGATTCAAAATGGCTTAAGTCTCAGGACATAAAGAGCTGACACATGGTATCTTTTGAGTCACCAGTACAGGGCTTTAATTTCATTTTTGTCTGGCAGAAAACTTTAAACTTGTTGCAATTCAAATTTGAACTGTGGACTCTAAAATATTAGGAAGCAAGTTTAAAGTAAAAATGTCTTTCCTTGTGGTTGCCAGAAGTATTTTTCTCTGCATCTTCTTAACTTTTAATTTTCCTTCTCCTTAATTTTCTCTCTTATTCACTCTTTTTCCTGTTTTGTATGCGCATAATCTGTGGGGTTTTTTAAACACGCAGAGACTATTTCTCTTTCTCTGGATGTTTTTCCCCTCTGCATATTAGTATACTGCTCCTTTTTCTGCATAATTCTTTCTGCTCTCTTCCTTCCTCTGTTTCTATTTATCTAGATATATTTTGTGTTTATTTAGTATATTGTATCCAAGAGCTAGAGAGGACACACTTCTAAGGAAATAGCAATTGCACATCGTGCACAGAATAATTCTGCTTGCGGATGAAATAACCTAGATTTATACACAATGGAGTTATGGTGTCAGATCACTTAATTTGGTATTGCTTTTAGTACATTAATGAATTCTCCTTCACTATGAATGAAAAAGAGAAATCAGAACAAAACACAGGACTTCTTTATTCAGCTGATACATTTTAGGTCAAATTAAGGTTTATTCTGTTAAACAAGCATATTTTCTGGGTTTTGTCTGTGAACAGATCATGGTTCACAATTGTTTTATGACATGAAAATGTACTGATAGTTAAGAACTTCTGTTCCAGCTAGCAACCAAATGATTACAAATATTTTTCTGATGTATACTATCTTATCTAGAGGTATGTAAATTAGTTGGTATTATTTACCTAATTAAATAGATCCAAACTTAAGCATTAGAAGTTGCTACAACTTTTCTTATAGTTCAGCCAATGTAATTTGTTTACATGAAGAAAATGAAAATGCAAGAAAATATTTTAAAATAAGACTAAGTGGAATTTCCTCAAAAGGTACTATTGGAGTTGGACAGCTCATAGATACTACTGCTAAATAATAATATAAAAAGTGCTTAAAAACAGGTAACTGATAAAGGAAGACAAAAACGATCAGAAAAATATCTTAAGTGACAGAAGTGACAATGGGCAAAGATAGTATTGAAAAGGACAGATAGTGTATATAAACAGAAGAGTTGTGAATGTTTTCTGCATTGTGTGTAAAAAACCAGGATAAATATTCACATTTTGAATTCCTTTTAGAATACTTTCTGTTTTATCAGTAAGCTAAAGGAGGGTTTTAAATGGTATATACTATATTATCTGATATATAGACAAGTGAATATCAAGTAGGAAGTAACACTGCCTTTTTATATGTTATTAGGGAAACTATTAATCAACTATTGTGTCCTGTTCTGGTGACCACACTTCAAAAATATCTTTAAAATTGGAAAGAGTTCATTAAAGGTGAAAGAATGACTGTAGGTCTGGAAATAAGCGTTGTAGTTAGAGACTAAAGAAGATTGGTCTGTTTAATCTGCTGAAGAGAAGGTTAAGAGGTGACTTGATCATGGTCTGTAAGTACCTTAATGGGAATGAGTCTTTTGGCAGCAGATGACTGTTTAATCTAGCAGAAAAAAGCATAATGAGATCCAATGTTTCAAAGCTGAAGTTAGGCAAATTCAGACTAGAAATAAGGTGCTTATTTTTAAGAGCAAGAGTAATTAACCACCAGTACAACTTATCTAGGACTGGGCTGGATTCATCCATCACATGCAGACATTGTGAGGAAAACAGATACAGCACAGCCCAAATACATTATGTTTTTGATGTAGAGGCTACTCAATGAAATAGATAGCCTTCATTATACAGAAGCTCAGGTTAGATTTTAGTAGTCCCCTTGTGCTTCAAAAATCTATGAGAGTATGACTTCTGGGAGAGGTTGCACAAAGATGATTGAGAGGATAAATTTATCCTGTGTGTATGTTTTTCCTTAGCTGCTTTATCTTGTTTTAATGAGAGTGGATTGAGTAAAACAATGGCATTATGTTACAACAAGAAATGAAGGCACCAGATGGTTTCCTAATGTTAAATGAAATTATCATATCTTGGTAATAGTTATTAGTTCCAATCACAGTGAGGCTCGGTAGCTGCCCATGAAACTGACAGTAATTTCTGCATAAATTATCTATATAACAGTCCATTGAATTCTTTCTTAAAAAAACTTGGGAACCTGGCCAAAGCTGAAGGATAACCTAAACAGGAATCAGACAAACTAACTGCTAGATTAAAACCTGCTAAATTTAAAATCTTGGAGAGCACAGGGGATATACATTGAAAATGCTGTTACCTTTGTGATTCAAATATCCCAGTGAAATAGCTTTTTTGAAAAAGGAGAATGTTTCACTGAATTTCACTGAATTTTTAGAGTTGGAAGGGACCGTAAAGATCATCTAGTCCAACTCCCCTGCTGAAGCAGGATTGCCTAGAGCATGTCAGAGCATGTGACTCAGGACTGCATCCAGGCGGGTCTTGAAAATCTCCAAAGAAGGGGACTCCACACCCTCCCTGGGCAGCCTGTTCCAGGGCTCTGTCACCCTCACTGTGAAGAAGTTTTTTCTCATATTTGAGTGGAACCTCCTATGTTCCAGCTTGTGCCCGTTGCCCCTCGTCCTCTCACTGGCAACCACTGAAAAGAGTCTGGCTCCCTCCTCCTTCAACCCACCCTTGAGATACTTATAAGCATTGATAAGGTCTCCCCTCAGCCTTCTCTTCTCCAGGCTAAAGAGTCCCAGCTCTCTCAGCCTTTCTTCATAAGGGAGATGCTCCAATCCTTGAATCATCCTCGTTGCCCTTCACTGGACTCTTTCCAGTAGTTCCCTATCCCTCTTGAATTGGGGAGCCCAGAACTGGATGCAGTATTCCAGTTGTGGCCTCACCAGTGCAGAGTAGAGGGGGAGAATGACTTCCCTCGACCTACTAGCCACACTCTTCCCTATGCAGCCCAGGATTTCGTTGGCCTTCCTGGCCACAAGAGCACCACAAGAGCACAATGTTGTCTCCAAAGTTTTATTAAGTCCTCCAGATCATTGAATGTCTCCTCATGGTCTGAGAAACAGGACATTAGAACCCCTTCTAGAAGCCAAAAAGTGGTGGAAATTGTCAGTGCTCTCTCCTCTTAAGATCTACTTATCCAGTCTGAGCATGGAAAGGAAGTAGTTTTACAAGTCTGTTATATGCCTGGTAGGTCTGGTGGGCCATTTCATTGGGAATAACAAAGAAAACCTTATTATTTTCTAAGAATTAGAAATAAAGAAATTTAAAAGTAAATTCTAAGCCATATCTGCTGCTAGGCTTGTAGTTTCCATTCCTGATATGTGTTTTGGTGTTTCTCAAATCGAGTTTTTCTTAGTTATGAACTTCTCTTCCTTTCTCTTGACTGCTTTTGTCGCTATTGACCATTTTCAGAAGTCTGTCTTCCTTCCTGTCTGGCACAAAATAAAAAACATTTATTGTTTTCATGAAAGGTACTTATCTCACACTAGCTGTTCTTGGATAAAAAAGCTCAGATTTTTCATTGCGTCTGATTTCTGTGGTCTCTCGGTCTGTTTCTTGAAACCCCAGTGTCTGTTTTGTTAATGAAAGACAGTTCTGAAATTGAGAAGAACAATGTTAATTCCACCCTGCTTCTATATGTGCAACAGTTCTCCATCCTCACACACAAATGAGACTACTACAGCACATGTTTATATGTGGTTTACAATTATTTTTTTTTTTTTTGTGAACTTGCTGTGTACCTTTGTTTTTCTCATCATTTCTCATATTTCAGATTTTCAATTACAGATTTTTTTCTTTCTAGGTTTTTGTACAGTACCATGCACAATGGAGCTTTTCTCAGTTATGGGTACTAGGCATTTGCATACCAAATAGTAAAAAACAAAGTAATTTTTCATTCTCTAATAGCAGTAGATTAGTGTCATTACTTCTGTATCACAAATTAAAGGTCTTAGCTCTCTGTGAGAGTCATGTATTTTATATCCTTGTTTTGCTGATAAGGAAGCTGAAGCACTAAAAGGGAATGCATCTTTTTCAAGATCACTTGGTGAAAGGCAGATAGGGGACCAATTCAGGAAAGCTGACTCACACACCTTAGAATTATCTGATGGACTATTCTATTTGTCATTTACATTTGCCAATTTCTTTCCTTTTCTTCTTCAGGACACATTTTTCTACTTCAGCTTTACTTTTCTACAATATCTTCCATTTCTTCCTGCACTGCTTTTTCTCCACAAAGATCCATGCTGCTGACCCTTTTCAGTCCTGTCTTCCACCCCCCCAGCCTGTCCTTTCCCCCCACTTTTTACCCTAGCCATTTGGTAACCACCTCCCTCAGGAAATTTTGAAATGAAAGAATAACATCAAGAAAAAGGGTATGAATGTCACTCATTTGTCGTGAGTGATGTTGGCATTGGCATGCACAAAGCCAGTATAACTTCAATTGTTTTTTCAAATCTGAGTTTGAACATTGGAATAGGCAAATGACATTTATCTGCTTTAAAAATAGGTACGCATGTACAAGCACATGGGCATATACAGTCGTAGAACCTTTAGCTGAATACTGCAGAAGTTTACCAGTACATATCAATTATTTGGTGGGATTGTTGCAAGTCAAAGATGAAAGAAACACCAGTTCCGAGCTTCTCAAATATCCACAGAGTGACAGTGACTAATGGAAGACAATTTTTTGAGTCTCAGCCTCCATGTACTGATCTGGATAATGCTTAAAAAATAATTGGTAGCAGATATCACAAATACATGTTCGGTTTGCTTTAAAATTATTTCACTTTATAGATAAATTATATTTGAATGTAACAAATACAGACTTTTCTTATGCATAAAAACACATGTGGCACTTTTGACTAAAGAGGGAATTCAATATAAATATCCTGCAATCTGTTTTCGTTTTCTTCTTCTTCTTTTTGATCATCATAGTTTGGGCCTATCTGCTAGAAACACATGCTGTTGAAATGCATTATTTCCCTTTTCCTGTGATTATTCCCTCTTTGCAGGAATACTTACTCAGGTAACTGCTACTAATTTGAACGTATAAAAAAAAGCAGGCACAGCTGCAAACATGTAAAGCAAGGTCTGTGGTCACTCCATACACTTATAAGAAATGAATTTGCAATGACAAAAGTCTGTGAGAATGAGATGTAGGCTTTGTCCAGAGACCTCAAAACGCTGAGTTCTACTTACTTCTTTAAAAGATCAAGGAACCTAGGTAGAGGTAGGTAGGTAAGTTAGAAGATGCATTAACACAGACTATGAGAGCAGCAGTGCATCTGAATTCTGAATGGAAGAAATTCAGATAAATTTGGTGCCATTAAGTTCTTTGAGGTGAACTGTCTTTCTTTTGAATCTGAGGGCAGAAAGCAGAACTAATTCACATAAAGAACCTCATTCCAACCAACTCTCTAGGTACTGGGACAAAGTGACCGAAATGCTGTGTTGACCCTTCTCCCTGCTCTAGGGTTGTCATAGAGCATATGTTCCACTGCCTGTTACATCTCAGTGCTGAAGCATGAAACTAAAAATAGATGGAATGTGGTAGAAATCCACTACCTCTCCACTCTTGCCTTGGCCATGGCCGTGCCTTTTCCCTTCCCTTTCCCCACTCCCCATTTTTCATTCCTCGTACCCTTTTCCCTGTCCCTACATTATGGGCTGAAAAATGAGCACAAGGACTAGTCAACTTTTAATTTCTGCAAAGTTTTATACTGCATTATACCATATATCCAGATAGTAAGCACTCTTAAGCTGCTGGATTCATGAATAGTTATGCTCTGAAATCACAGTATTCATGTTTATAATTTAGACCTGTCTTCAGCTACAGCTCTTGGAAACCAATGAAACACATACAAATGCTTTTCAGAGTCCTGTCAAAGAAATAGACCTATCTTTCCAGTAAAAACAAGATTAGTCATTCACAATAATTAAAATATCGAATTAAGTATTTAACATATTAATTGAGTCCCCACTAGTTATTTTTTAAAGGAAGTTGAAGAGAGACGTCAAAAACAAATTAAAAGTGGGCATTAGGGAAATGTATGTTGTCCTTATGTACTATTGTAAGTTTTGTCTGAACTGGTAAGCCATTTTGTTTCCTTTCTCTCACATGATGCGCTTCACTCTCTGGCCTCTTTAGGGCCTGTAATGGCACTGCTGACAGGACCAGTTGTAAGAGAATGACTGAACTCTGGGTTCTGATCATAAGTTTGGCTACAAGGCTTTTTCCTCAAAAATGCATACCCTAATTGCTATCTAGCCTTATCACAGAATCACAGAATCATCTAGGTTGGAAGTGACCTTTTAAGATCATCTAGTCCAACCGATTAAACAAACAAAAACCAAACCAAAACAAAACAAAAAAAAAAACCACTAACCACCAAACCCAACAAAAAAAAAAACAAAAAAAAAAACACACACAAAACACCACCCAACACTAATCCATATCCCTGAGCACCATGTCAACTCCTCTCTTGAATACCTCCAGGGATGGTGCCTCAACCACCTCCCTGGGCAGCCCATTCCAATGCCTGACAACCCTTTCAGTAAAGAAATATTTCCTAATATCTAACCTGAACTTCCCCTGGCGTAACTTGAGGCCATTACCCCTTGTCCTATCATCTGTAACTTGGGAGAAGAGACCGACCCCCGCCTCTCTACAGCCTCCTTTCAGGTACTTGTAGAGAGCGATAAGGTCTCCCCTCAGTCTCCTCTTCCCCAGACTGAACAACCCCAGCTCCCTCAGCCTCTCCTCGTAAGACTTATTCTCCAGACCCCTCACCAGCTTCGTTGCCCTTCTCTGGACATGCTCCAGCACCTCAATGTCCTTCTTGTGGTAGGGGGCCCAAAACTGGACACAGTACTCGAGGTGGGGTCTCACCAGTGCCGAGTACAGGGGGACAATCACTTCTAGGGTCCTACTCACCACGCTATTCCTGATACAGGCCAGGATGCTGTTGGCCTTTTTGGCCACCTGGGCACACTGCTGGCTCATGTTCAGCTGACAGTTGACCAACACCCCCAGGTCCTTTTCTGCCAGGCAGCTCTCCAGCCACTCTGCCCCAAGCCTGTAGCGCTGCCTGGGGTTGTTGTGACCCAAGTGCAGGACCCGGCACTTGGCCTTGTTGAACCTCATCCCGTTGGTCTCAGCCCATCCATCCAGCCTGCCCAGATCCCTCTGCAAAGCCTCTCTACCCTCCAGCAGATCAACACTGCCACCCAACTTAGTGTCATCTGCAAATTTGCTGAGGGTGCATTCAATCCCCTCGTCCAGATCATTGATAAAGATGTTGAAGAGAACCGGCCCCAGTGCCGAGCCCTGTGGGACACCACTCGTGACTGGTCGCCAACTGGACTTCACCCCATTCACCACAACTCTCTGGGCCCGGCCCTCCAGCCAGTTTTTAACCCAGCGGAGAGTATACCCATCTAAGCCATGGGCAGCCAGTTTCTCCAGGAGGATACTGGACCTTTCTCTTCTTCTCTTCTACTGGACCTTTCTCTTCTTCTTCTTCTCCTGCTTTCCCCCAGGAGGCAGGGCAAGAACACTTTCCTTTTCTCTTTTCAGCTTTTTTCTCTTTATGTCTGTCATGAGCAAGGTGGGAAAGGGAACTGAGCTAGATCATAGAGAATACTTCAACTGCAAAAAGCATTCTTTAGGAAAGACAGATTTCAGAGTTAAAGTTTGTTTAGGAAATTGAGAGTACATATGAGAACATTTTTAACTATCAGAGTCTGAAAAAAACCCACATCTTGCTCTTCAAAGCAAATAGATCTATCACCAAGTAGCCATGTAAAGTTTGCAGATTTGATCTATGACTCATCCTGGGAATATGATTCAGAAACAATTCTCCAGAGTGAACTGTCAGTTTAGCCAGTTTTGTGTGAGATCCTGCCATATGAACAACCTTCAGCGTTGAGTTCCTGCCCACTGGAGCAGCCTGAAAGCCTCCATTCATTAGCAGAGGTGAACTCTTGGTTCCACCTTGTCAGTTTATATATGATACTACTGAGATGTTGTCCAACTACATTAGCATTGCTTTGTGTAGAGAAATATTTCCAGTGCCAGAATTGCCCTGGACACCACCTCAAGTCTTATTATACTGATGAATTTCTTCTCCAGAGTTAGTCATTGCTCCAAACACGATGCATGTTGAGATTGGTTAAACCATCCGTTTTGCAATACACTTCTGGTAATAATTACATAAGCTTTATTGGATATGGATGTCTTTTAAGCATTTTTCAGTATTCATGAATTAATTGAACTTGTATTTAACGTATTCAAGATCCTTAATCTGCACGATGTAGATTACCCATTTATACAAAAAATATACTAAACCATGCTTTAGAATCATAGAATCATTCAGGTTGGAAAAGACCTTTAAGGTCATCGAGTCCAACCATTAACCTAACACTACCAACTCCACCTCTAAATCATGTCCCTAAGCACCCCATCTACATGTCTTTTAATTACCTCCAGGGATGGTGACTCCACCACTTCTCTGGGCAGGCCATTCCAATGCTTGACAACCCTCCTGGTGAAGCAATTTTCCACAGTGTTAACAAAGGATGTAGGATCACTTGCTTTATAATTTTTATATTTAAGCAGGTTATCTTTACATTTGAGAACTGAAATCAGCTCCTCCTCAATGAGCTATAAAACAGAGCAAATATTCTGGAGGTCTTTGAAGACCTGATTTTTTTGGTCTTTATTTAAAGAACTCTTACTTTCTTGTGTAACAGAAGGCCAGTGGTAAGATAGAGACTTTACTGTTCCTCTTTCTGTTGCTCTCACTATCTTTCTGTTTCTCTGTCTTTCAGTTTTTATTTTTCAACGTGAGACACTTGTCTTCCTTGACTTACAAGGAATCTTCCAAAACTCTTAAGGAGCTCCTATATGACTTGTCTGATAGAAGTTTCATACACTCTTTCATACATTTCCGCTTTCTGAAAAAGGAAGACACATCCCTAAAGGAGCTTTCTGTGAAGGAAGACTAGCACCAAACATTTTCTGTGATTTGTTGGGAGGGCTGTCTATCTCTACTTTCACCCTTTTACCTTATCTGGCAAAGAAGCTCTGAGAATAGTTTCTTTGATGCTGGAACTTCAATCTAAGCCTATCCAGGTAGTTATCATTCAAGTGTATTTTTATTCAGGTTGAATTGCTGAGGAATTTCCTTGGATTGAACAAAACCAACAGTTTGGTTCCTTAATTTATTTTATGGCTACAACTAGTATTTCTGATGCAGCTTTTGCTCCTTGAAGTACAGAGAAGCTAAGTGTAGTTCATTACAGATGTACAATCCAACAACGGTATTCTAAGCAGGGCTTTGGCTACCCATAAAATCAGAAGTTAGCAAAGGGAACACTGAAATTTCAGTTATAGCTTCCTCCCCAAGTCACAGGTGCCACATACAAGAAATGTCTCTTCTGAAATTAAGGAGTTTTGGGTTTGGTTTTTTTTTTTTTTTTTGTACAGCCTGTTCATTATGAAGAAGGTTTGATTGTCTCAATGGCTGTCTTTTCAAATCAGGTCATCAAAGATGAAAGGAGGATTGAAAGGAAACTACAAGGCTCATCTCATAAGCAGTGTTAAGGCCATTGTTTTTTACATTCTTATTCAGCTAATAATGGATTTCTGGATTTATTTCCAAGGTAGAGCTTAATTCTAAATTCTTGAAATAAATTTCTTAACAATTCCAAAAAACATTAAGATTCTTGGTCTTAATTTTCAGGTATTCAGTTTTCCTTTCAGAAATAACAGAATTACTTAGATAAATTGAATCTCTAACTTCTAGTGGAATAAATCTAACAGCAAAACCACTAGAACCTACAAATGTTGCAGTTGTAATTTCATATGATTTGAGATTTTTTTTTTTTGTTATTTTTACATTTGTTGACATTAGTAACGGACTCAAGACATTAAAAAACTCCTGTTACTATGTATTGGTCATTCAAATGTTTATTATTTTATTTTCTTATACTATATTGTATTATACAAGCCCTATTTTAATAATACTATCAACTGCTAATGTAGCTAGTTTCACTTCATCGGTAAAATGTGTAGCAAAGGTAATTTATTATTCTTTAATAGATATATTGTGAAATGAAGCATGGCATCCCTAAAATGATAATGAGTAAAACCAGGAATAGGCTGTATTCCTGAAGTTTCTCAAAATCCGTACAGCAGGAGTACTAGCAATAGATTGATACATGGTAAATTTACCAGTAGATTGGTAAATTGGGGGATTGTAAAGAAAGAATCTCAACTGTTGATTGAGAGAATTTAATAGGAAGACGTAATAAGGTCCCGTGTTTTGGTCTCAAAGCTGGAAAACAGACCCCTCCAGATGACTTATTTTTTTAGGAAAGTTGCAGTTTTTGAAACATGTAGGGCAGGTTTCTCCTCACTCCAAAATGTAGATACCTCCTCTCCTCTCAAGTATTCATTGGCACTGGAAAGAAACTGAAATGCACCAGAAAGCAGTTCTTCCATACTACCTTAAGTAACTGTCCTAGAAGGACAGTGTTCTCCAGAGTTACAGAACTTTCCCATTGACTATAGAGAAGCTTAGGTTAGTACCTTGGTCTAGATACTTAATGTGAAGCTGGCTACAAGTAGTGGGACGAATCTTATCACCATTTAAGCACTGGGCAACTTTGAAATACATATAAACTGCAGTATGACTGTAGGGAGAGGCTGTGATTAAAAACTGTCTATGTATGCAAATTAATTAATTTTACAGGGAATATTACAAATAATTCTAATTCCATAATAAAACTGGCTGACTTAACTAGCACTGTTGGGACATTTGCCTTATTTTAGATTATTGGTTTAAAGGCTGTGAAGAGTTTCTTTTCTTTCATGTTGGCACTGAAATGAACACAAAAACCAAAAAGAAAAATCTCTTTCAAATCATAGAAAAGGTTCACATTTTGGCTTACAGTCTGTGCTGGACTATGGCCAAAGTTCTGGTCTGTGTCTGTAAAAGTCATATTTTAAAAGATTGAACTGTTCACAATGAGTGTTTCTAAAATTAAGCCAGTGATTGCAAAAACCCATCTTTCAGAAACAGAAGTAAAAAATTACAAACAATAACCACAAACTACTATTTTGTTTTGCTCATGTAACTCTATATGCTTGATCATATTAGAGGTTGAGTACATTTATCCTCCACTGGCAGAACAGATGTTGCTGTGTCATCTGCTGTATGGCTTGTCATTTTTTTACATTTATGAGTCCAATTAATTTTTTTTTTATTAAATTAGGGTGACAGATGTAGGGTTTTGATGTGTGCACCAGTAATGTGTTTGCATTGTTTGCATATTTTGTTGGAAGTATGTGGTAATCTTGACATATTCTATGCCAGAATTTTCATGGAAACTTTAAATTGAAGAGTACAGTTCAGCAAATTGAGTCAACTGCATTATTAAAGCTCAGTAGGTGTTAAACAAGAAATGGTGAAAAATCTGATGATATAGACAGATTACCATTTCTAAAACTACTTCAAGCTCCAAACATTTTTAAGGTGTCATCCACTAAGATAGTATTTGGATTTCCAAAATTGTGATATAGTTTAATTACAACTGCTGGAGCAACTCTTGATGCATTTAGAGGAAAGGGACCATTGTTTAAAGCAGTTTGTCTGTCTGTTTGTTTTCCTGGATTAAAACAGCATAGCAAGAATAAGCAAGAAAAATAATTGACATAGTGAATATTTAAAATGTGGAATCACCTTTAACCTGGAAGATGACAGCACTGCAGTTATTGATTCCTGTTTCTTTCACATGTTTGGGTTTCTGCATGCATATGGGAGACTAGTATGCTGACACAGCAAAACTAACAACCTTGTTTACAGAAAAAATAAAATTTTCCCCCATCCAGAACAAACCATACCCTCTAACAGATTCTTAATCATTAATTCTCTTTTGCAAATTTTATTTTTCTGTACTTTTGTGCTTCTTGCTTAGAAAGTGAAACAGAGGGAAAATGATTAAAGCTAGACTAGACTAGAATATCTTAGTTGGAAGGGACATACAATGATCATCTAGTCCAACTGCCTGACCACTCCAGAGCTGACCAGAAGTTAGAGAAAATTTCTGAGGGAATTGTCCAAATGCCTCTTAAACACTGACAGGCTTGGGGCGTCAGCCACCTTTTTGGGAAGACTGTTCCAGTTTTTGAAAGCTGCCTTAAAAAATAATTAATTCGGATCCAACATTTTGAAGTAAGAAATTTGAAATGGATTGTTTAGAGACTAAAGTAAAATGTATAAAGAAATCTTTATTAGAGAGTAAAGTAAAATATATACAGAAATCTTTATATAGTATCTGAAGTATATTGTTCCAAATGCATTATATGTCTCTGTCTTGTACACTTTCAGGCTAGATTTTTAGTAGTAAATAAAACCAGGCCAAGACCATTTTTAAGTCAGGGTCACTGGGCTAACCCTTTTCCATCAAAATTAGATGATCATGCACAAAACACCCTATTAGGAACAATCTTTGGTATGTACTTGACATCTCCTGGGCTATTATCTTGGGGTGGAGCCCAGGTATCGTTTGGGAGGTTAATCCTCAGGACAGGCCAAAACTGTTCCAGGGTCAATGCTGACATATGATGTAGACAATTATGGGCCTCACTCCTGGCTCTGTTTTGTTAACTGTAACAGGTGAAGCATAATCTTGATTTGGATATAAATTGGAAACTTTAGCAGTTTTGCTAAAATATTGTCAGTAGAACGAATTATGTCTGATTCTACTCTTTAGTAGAAAAGTTGACTGAAGAGGTGAATACCTTTTTCTTTTCTGTCCTGCTCTCAAATAATTTTTTTTCTAAGTTGTACAGGTTCAACTTAAAACAAATAAATTGTTGTGGGAGTAATCTATCAAAACATTTATACAATCTGAAAGTCCTAAAATGGAACTATATACTTATTTCTTCTTTCCATGCTTCTTTCGCAAATAAATTCCTATTGATTTGATGAGGTATTAGGTGTTTAAATATCTTTGTGAATCTAGGCTTGAAAATGTCAAAGGAAAAAAAAAAAGAAAGAAAAAAGAGCTAGTCTCAAGTAAGACTAGACACAGAAGTAATTGTGGCAATTAAAGCTTAAAGAATCTGAAGTTTCACAACAAAAAGAAAAAGAAAATCAGTTGGATATTACACATCCAGAGGCGTGTGCTAGAGGAAAGCCTAAATAAAATGCAAATAAAACAGCAGTGGTTTAATAGCTTCAGTTTGTTTGAAACCAAAATATTATATTTGATCTTTAATTTAAACCTGTAGTGCTTTTCTTTTTGTCATGCTGGTGTTTTCCACAGCATTATAAATGAGGACTATTACATAATTGATATTACTTCCCATTTTAATTTCAAATGAAATATTTCATTAGTGTAATATGTGTCAAGAAGAAATTATTTAATTCTATGTGAAAAAAAATCTTTGATGTCTTTGTTTTCAAGGACAGCAAAAACCCCATACTCTTTGTTCTGATATTCTCTAATGTGCATTACTGATTTGTAAATACGTTTGGATCATATTTTAAGTGATGACTAATTTTAAGCTTATTTCCATAGTCAATACCATGTATTTTGAGATGGATTTTTTAAGTGGGACCCAGGATGACTCCTCATTTGCTTAAAAAATTCAAAACCAAATCTACTTTGCATAATTTTACATAGGCAATGATTCAGTATAAAAGGAACAAACGGTCGTCTTCTCCACATACACACATATAAATGATGACTACATGTTTGTTTGCATAATTTGCACACAGCGTTTCCCCTGAAGGTATAGGAAACACACTGCTATTTTACTGCACTCCTTTTTGTCGAAGAGGAAGTGGTGTCATTGAATAGAATTGCCTCATCAGACACTCTACAAAAGCGCCAAGTTGTAGCAATCAATAGGGAAATAGCAGATGTGAAGGTTAGTTGGCATCAAAGAATATGAGTGGAGGACTTTCCTATGGGAAAGAGAGTGCTTCATTACGCTTTATCTATACTAAGAATATTGGTTCTATCAAGCTTTCAGAAAATTAGAATATGATGGCTTTCATGACTCCATCTCTGAAAGAGTCACTTTAACAACAGTTAAAAAGTTAGATAGATATCCATCTAGGGAATTGCACTAAGCAATCAGGATTCTATTAGCTTTAAACTGGAATGTTACAATTTCTTCTCTCTCTGAAGAAAGCAGATCCAGTGCAATGACTCCGGGACAAGAACTGGCTCCCTGGGTGATCACTATATTGTAGATGAGTGTAAATGCTGCTTTTGAAGCATGTTCATAGGAAACAAACATTATCATTTCTCTAGAGCATAAATATTTAAAGATTTTTGTTCAGAAAGTTCCTTGTTTTGTGGATAGCTTGTATATTTATGTTTCTTTTTCTGAACAGTATAAGCAACTTTTCAATGTTTGTCCACACAGGAATTGCTGCAGAAAAACTGCTTCAATACATCAATCAAGTGGATGCTCTTTAGAGAGATTGTCCTACAGGGAATGGCAAAACTGGAGAGTCAGTAAAGAGAGTGATGTTGAGCTGGCAAGTCAGTAGATCATAGATAGTATTTGTCAGTATGAGAGCTTACAGTTGCTGATAGCAGTTGAATGCTTTTCTGAGCAAGCTGTAAAAAGGAACAGTTGTTAGTAAGGACGGAAGATGTGGAGGGAAATATTCACTGACAGATTATTTCATTCATTCACTTTGCAAACCTGTGAAATACTTTATTTTCAAGAAGGTGAATTAGAGATTTTCTGTGCTTGAGACTGAACATGGAGGATCTTTGCCTTAAAAAAAAGCCCAACTCCTTAATAATATATCTTTCATAAGGCATTGAAACAATTTTCTAACATCACCAATCTTTAAATTAAAATACTGCTTATTGGAAGTTCTGCCCTAGTCTGCTTAATTAATACTTAAAGCAAATTATATTTATTGGCAATGTGGAGGAGGAGTCAGCATTAATTATCTAAAAGCACCATTCTCACTGAAATCCAGCATGGATTGAAAATTAATTGTTTCTGGTCCTTGAGCTCTGCTCACACTAATAACCAAATAAATGCACTAGAGTACACACTGAATCAAAAGTTGCTCTACAGTTTAGATATTTAGTGCCAGAATGGAATTTGATTTGCTGAGTACTCTGCAGTGCTTCAGCTTCCCGTGTCTCCAAAGTTCACAACAAGGGGCAGAACTGAGGGCTTTGACATTAAGAGCTTAAGTGAACATCACATGGTATCTGTCAAGATTGCTCTTTCATTTTAGAATGCTGTGTAATGATGTTTACAAGCAAGTTGCTTCTGCCTTCAGTGCTTACAGATACATATGGTTACAAGAGAAAATTATTTTGCCTTTGGCTTTAAAGTGAAGCTGAGGCATTCCTGTCATGCAGTAGTCCAAGACCAAATATTTTGTACCTTAACAAACAGCCAAAAGCATCATAAAAATCTGTTAAATCGTCTCTTATTTTTTGCATTTTTGCTGCTTTCAAACAACAGTTTATCAAAGCAAGCAAAACAGAGATGGCAATAAAATTTAGAGCTAAATCAAACATGTGAAGTCATTTACAACCTGGACTTAATTAGGCTCTTATTTTAGGTAGTAAATCCATATTAGAGATGGAGAAAATAACCTAATTTAATTACACTGAATAAGTGAAATGTCAGCTTCCTGAAGTTATGAAAGATTTTAAGCACTGGAGGCCGAAATCATCAGCCGCCTTAGTCTAATATGAGTGGATACCCTTTTTTTCTATTGTTGATTTACAATGCTTCTGTAATTGCTCAGAAGCAATGACACAACCTTTCAGCCAACAAAATCTCCTGTATGGACTGAGATTCAGCGTAAAGTTTACCTGGAAGTGAGATGACCTGGAAGTGAGTACCTTGACAGCTATTCAACTGGTCTAGAATCTGTTCCTTTAATCAAGATTTCTTTAGAAGTGTAATGACCCCCTTGTATACTTTTAGTTCACTTATTATATCTCTTTTATAAAAAGGAGTAAGTATTGTAGTTTTCAGAGTGGGAAAATATGCTGTGAATACATGTAATATGGAGAACATTCGCTAACTGTGTTTGCATAAATCCCATTAAAATTAGCATTTTGCAAGCTATCATAAAAAAGAGAAAAAAAAGAAAATCCCTATAGACCAAGATTAGTGACAATATTTGATTGTCATTACAGGTAGGTATCTTGTTTATTAAATAGTGCAATTTAGCTAATTAGACTATACAAACTGTATTATTTTTCACCATAGGTCTCCTGACAGTTTTCTGAAAACAATAAGCATTTTAATTGATTACCAAAACAATAAAGTCAAAAGAATTAAGTTAAACTTCTTTTCCCCAAGAACTACATAATTGTGATGCAGTAAAAGATTAGGAATAGAGCTGCTTCAAAATTTAACTGCAGGAAACTTAACACATGGATGCAACCAGGTGCCATGAAGAAAAGTCTTTATCAGAAGAATCTAATTATGTAGTTAGTGGAGGAAAACTTTTTATCATAATCCTAAATCTAAGAAATTTCTTTTGTAATCCCATGCATTATCAAAACAATTGAATCAGGTGAAACTCTACTAAGGACAGTGGTTTTACTGATGTCTTTTTTTTTTTTTTAAGCCCTGACTTTTGTATCCCTATGCAGTTAAGTCCCAGTGAATTGTGCTGAAAGTTTTCAACTAAATAGATAGGTATTAGATCAGATCATTAATTTGCAATTGTAGCCTTCTATGTATGGTTACCAAAAGCTCTTTCCTTTAAATTTTTACATAAATTAATATATTCAGATATCCACTTTGCCAGAATATTTTCTGCCAAATTGGTCAACAGAAAAGACATGAAAATTTGCTGCAGGATGTTCACAGACTAGTGATGTAGAAATATGCAGAATTAACACAGCAGTGATGTTGCTGGTGCCACCAAATGCATGCCATTAATAAGTTTGAGGTATTATTAAATTCATTGTCTTTTACTGAAGCAAGGAACTAACAGCAGCTGGGATTTCAAAGATCTCAAGTAACATATAGATTCTTTTATACATTAATTTATACTTAGGAGGCATAGAATAATACTAGAATGTCTGCTGAGCTAATTTCCTTCCCCTAACTCCTTTGTGGCAACTACTGAACCATACCACTCCTTTTGGATTGATACCATTCAGCTCTGTCTTTGTAGTCTTGATTGCTCCAGGTCAGTTTGGTATCTTGAGACATTCTGAAAAATGAAATTAGAGCTAATGCTCGTGAGTAACTGTGCTTAAATTCTACCTATATAGAAAATTATTTTAGTTCTACTGTACTGCCAGAAATAAAATAACATACACCAATGCACTTTGTCATGAGAATAGTATCTTGTTCTCTCATCTGTTTACAAGACAATTATGTCATGCTTATTCCTATGTTAAATTCAGAGACTTGCAACTCAATTACCGGCTAACTATCATATTAGTGATAATGGTTCCTGCCGTGCTTTTTTTTTGTTTGCATAGTTTTTACTGCCTTAGATTTTTTTGTCTCCAATATCCTAGGAACTGTATTAATATGGATGTACATTAAACCATAGTGCAATTCAAACAGTTAAAAAATCTGTGTAAAATTAGCTATATGCTGCAAAAAAGGCAAACCAAAAAACCCAAAACAACTAACGAAAAACCCCACCCAAAAAGCCAATAACACCCAACCAGAAGAAGAAAAGACATGAAGTAAATTAAGCTGAAAACTTAACTGTTGTGTAGCATCTTGAACCTGTAACCATTTAATCGGTATCTTGATTAAACCAAACTGTGACCAGAAAAACTGAAATGTGGATCTTAGTTTTGAAGCTCATAATACATGGAACAAGCCCATTGAATCTAACTTAAAACATGCACATTTATGTTCACAAAGTCTATTTTCTATCTTAAAACACCACAAAACCCAAAGGAACTGGGCTTTTCTAAGGATTTTCTAAATATTGCAGTTGGCTAAAATAACAAAGAATCAAAATCCAAATTAGAAAAAACCCAAAACATTCTGCCAGAGAACATTTCTTTTTTTAACAAATCTACTTTACTTTCTCTTCTGTTCCCATTGCCTTTTTGGCTTGTTTTTAGGTTTGTGTTTCCTTTTTTGGTTTTTTTGTTTGTTTGTTTGTTTGTTTGGGTTTTTTTGTTTGTTGGTTGGTTGTTTTTTTTTTTTTTTTTTGGTTTAGGATTTTTTTGGGTTTGGCTTTGTTTCTAATGTTAGGCAAAGTTTATTCCTGAGCAAAAATTACTCTTCCGTGCTGACAGCAATTCACAGAAATGCTTCCCTGAAACAAGATATGATCAGTGTTGCAAAAATTTGAACCTTACTTTTTCAGCTAGATTTGCTGTTTAAATTCTTATTCCTGCTATCCAGGTTAAATTACCTGGAGATTTGAAATTTCTTGAAAACTTTCTGCTTCAGTCATAGGTATATAACTTAGCTTTTATTTAAAGGTGTGCTAATGTGCCTGTCCTCACTGAAGTTTAATGGATTTAAAATTAAGGGAGAATTTTCCCTGCATTTATGAGGCTGAAGAGCTGATTTAAAAATTTTCTCTAAAAGAGGAGGATAAGATTCATGAAAAACAATTGTACTTTAGATAATATGAACTTTGAGGCAAGATTTACCTGTTATGCATTGTAGTAAAAATAAGCAGTTTCAAGCAGAAAGGGAACTGACCCATCTCTTAATTGCTGTGGTTAGCAGGATGCTTCTTAGATGATTAAATTTTCTGTCTGCTTTTCTTTTCTAATGCTATATTTATAACAGTATAGTTTTATGTGATAGACCATAGTGGTTCTTTTCAAACAGTTATGTTTATTTATTTAAAGGTAAATGTTTCTTCTTACAGTTTTATACTTTGAAGGTTATATATGTAGTGTTGAAACAAAATTTATTAAATTTGTTTGAAAAACTGTTTTCTGAATTAACCGTTACAGCTGATTTCTTTGCTTTTTATTCCCGAAAAACAAATGTAATTAAACCATACCAGAACCTAGTTTCTTGACAAATTCTCTTGAAACTAGAAAGATTGAATTGTAGAAGCACACACAGGTATAGTGCAATATATTTTTTGTGTGTCCTATTTTGTCGTGCTTCTTAAACTTAAAAATTGATTTGTTAGGCTCTGTTATCTTTTTCAGACAATAAAGAAGAAAATTCTCAGATTCAGGTATGCACCATTTAAGTTTATCAGATTTCTGTCTAAAAAACAGCTTTATGGATGAGCTACTCTTATTAGAAATTTAAAATGAGCTGGATATGTAAATATTAACAATGGCATTGTTTTTGAAGTGCTCTGAGATAATTTGACATAAATGAAATGATTATTATTTTCTTAATGTCTTTATCATTTAATATTTCCTCAGGTTTGTTTAGTGCATGGCTATAGCTGACATAAGCTTGCAAAAACCACAAGCCTATCACTTTTAAATCGCAGCTACTGGAAATAAAACAGGTCTTTAATGTTGATTCCGCCCCAACAGCAGGACTCCTCTGTCTTTGGACATTATTGTAAAGATGTAACATCTATGTTATACCTTTCCATCTGCCTAGCATTGATATTTATCACAGATAGCAGAGAGGAAAGTGCTTATTAGGTGGCCCTAGATCAGAACAGTACAATCCCTTTTAAAGTTCAGAAAGGGAGAACACATCTTTGTGATTAGTAGGTTTCAGGCCTAAGGTTTAGGAGGGTTTTTTTTAGTCCTCAGAAAGTTTCTCTTTAAATTAGGTACTGTAAAACTACATGCAATGTTTTTTCCTCATTTTATTTCTGTTCTCTGTGATCCCTTTGTGTCTTTTCTGTGCAATAATGAGGTTGTTAAATACAACTAGACCTAACCCAAAGCCCTTTAGTTGCTTATGCTGTGTCCTCTGTCATTAGTCTTATGGTGCTTTTGTTTTAGTTTCTTTCATTAGGGTTTAAAGCCATTAAAGGCATGGTTTGAAGCAATTATTTAAATTAATTTTACAACATGAATTTTATGAGACATTGATGCTTATGTTGACGTGTACTCTGGCTTCCCTACAACTCTCTCATAGCCTAATCAGGTCCTTCCTTTGCTTCCAGACCACAGAATGGATAGTTATTATTCTCCTTTAGATACTGATTTAGTAGGAATTATCCAAGATAAATAACACATGGCCAGTGATATCTTACAATATAATATTCCTTAGCTCTCAAGTGACTTCATTTCATTCCATCTCTTGGGAATGGTTGAGAATATAAAAAATTCTTATTTATGCAAGCAACAAGAAAAGGCTGCCTTAAATTAAGGTGAAAAATAAAATATTTTTTTTTCTCTCCTTTCTTGGTTTAGAGGATGGAGGGGTGGCAGAGGGGCCCATAAAAAACTGTTCAGGCCCAATGGCATATTATCCCACAGGATAAAATTGAGAAGAACCTTCCAGAAAGTCAGATAAAAGTGGAAGGTGGAAGTCTTTCCTCTCCCCACTTTTCTATTTCCTGAGCCCATCTGAAGTCTCTGCAAGGTGGGAGGTGTATAGGCAGTGTGAGCGCTCACGGTCCCTAATTTCCTCACCCTGTTTGAGTCCTGCTGTTTAGTGAAAGTATCGTCTTGTAACAACTGAAAGTTCTCCCAAAAATTTTGTATGTATGTAGAAAAGCAGTTTCCAACAGGAAAAAAAAAATATTACAGAGGAAAAATCTCTTCAGTTTAGTAAGCATTGTTATCAGATTCCTCTGGATTAATTTACCTGTAATCACTCATCTTTCTGTCCTTAACTATGTCGTTCGTCTTGCCTAGCTTTAGAGGACAGAAGCTAGTCATCCAACCTGACCATGTCTTCTAGTTTACTTCTGTATTTAGTGTAGAATTGGGATAGCTGGCAGAATTATTCTCTGGAGACAACCTGTTTTTCCTTTTCTGTTTAATATAAAGTGAGTGTCTATGAATATCTTGGCTTAAAATAGGTAACTTTTAAAGGTCTAAAAGAAGAAGCATGATTTTTCCCCTAAATGCATTTTTATTTCATTTTTCAGTGTTATTTTCATTCTAACATTGTCTAGATACTTTTTGAAGTCTGGAAAGTTCATGAATGCTGTTTTACCCCTTTGAGATATATGCTAATTGGATACCTCACCCATGGTCTTTAAGAATTAGTTCCATGTCCTCTTTCTGTTGCTCTCTTCTTAGTTGAACAAAACTGTGTCTTTAGTTTTGCTGGTTAACAACTTAGTCTGCTAGATCATTAAAACAATACCATGCCATATTAATCTCTGGATTAAAATATAGTGCCCAATTACTAACCAGAACCAGAAGTGTTTTTCTTATAATAAAAAGTGCTGAAGGAAATAATCCTGAATTTATTACACAGTATTCTTATTTTAAAATAAACTGTAATGTTGGTATATTAATTACAGAGTATTAGTATTCCATTAAATTTTTATGTTACTCCTCCCAAATCTACCTGTCTAAAATTACTCAAATGAAATTATGTATCCATCATTTCTCCTCCTAAGATGCCATCTGTTCCACAAATAACTTGGGTAACTAATTGCTGTTTTAGTCAAAGTACAACTTTTAAATCTTCAAGTGACACCTGTCCCTTCAGTCAGCAGTTTCCTTAGTTTCCTAAGAAAGTTTGCTTCTGGTGATATGCAGAAATGACTAAGTCTGGCTATTCTGAACAGCTAAGTGCTTACTTCTAAGTCCCTTTGGGGTCCTAACATTCCTCCAGGGACTGGTCTGGAAACAGGATGACTGCATCTTCCCATACTCCTACAGTGACAGCAGTGCTGTTACAGCTTGGTTTTAGCTGGATACTCAGTTTGTAGAAAATACATTAGAAGGAATATCTGAATTTTTTAACGTTGAGATATTCAGAGGGGAGAACTCTTTCAGTCCATACCATTTAAGACATCCCATTTTTGTGGATTATTATGAATGGAAGAGCAATTGGATTAATAGATTAACATTATAAGAGAAGAGAAGGTAAATAAGGCACTTTACACACCTGAAATTTCATGGGTTTTGCTCCACTAGAATGCATATATGTTTCATTCCAAACAACCCTTTGTTATTCACTATAGTCAGGTGAAGTGTAAATTTTCTGTCTTTTTTTAAATGAAATACATCATTCTATACCATTTAGGTTTGCATCCTGTTCATACTGAACAAATTTTGTTTCTAGTTTGTCTATTTTAATTTAGCCTATTTGTTTCTGTTTAGTAACTTGAGTAGATATACGCCCTCTCCTTCTTGGTATGATGTCAAAGGTACAAAGAGGTAGAAAATATAGGCCATTCTACTTAAAACGTTCATGTTCATTGTTCTTTGTTTAAAAATAATGCAAAAAGCAAAAAAAAAAAAAAGGACAAAATTGCCATTTCAGACTAAGCTATGGATTTCAGACCAACTTGGTTAGCTTTAATTTGTACTCTGCCTATTTGAATAAGGTATTTAACATAGTAATTACTTGAGTATTCATGTTCAATAATTGCTATAGCACATCTGCAAAGTATCTAATTCCCCTGCCTTAATATCTGTAAAATATACAGTATATTTTCTGTTCATCATTTTTTAATCTTCTATTTAGTAAAAGTAAACATGCAAACCAAAAAACCAGAGATCTAACAAAAGATGATTAAAGTTGTATATATTAAAATACAAAACAGTAATTTTGCTTATTGCTGTGACTTGTTACATTTTGCATGTTTCTGTGATGATGCTGAAGTGCTCATATCTCCATGTAGTAGAAGTACCCAGTTAGTTAAAACAAACAAACAAAAAAATTAAGAAGCCTCCCAGCTGGAGCTGATTATTGCCTCCATCAAGTGTATCCCTAAAAAGAAGTGAAGTGAGGGAAAATATGCTGTGCCAGAGAGATTGCTTATGGACTTTCGCTTTCTCAGTGAGTATTTTTCCTGATCAATCCAATCAATTAATAACATAGGTTAAGATCAGAAGAAAGCCCATTCTGAGGTCTTAACATTTAGTTTTACAATGTAGCTAAAATATTTTTGCTTAACTCTTCTAACGAAGTAATCCTAGTCAAGCAGCTGTCACTTCCATGGCGAATGGCTTGTGAACACATTTCAATGCTAGTAACAAAGCAGTGCTTCCTTCAGGTTTCTTTGGAACTTTTGTCTCTTTCTACAACATAGCACATATATAGCCCATATAGCACTTCCATTCTTGGTCTCATTTTTCTTGGCTTGTCATTTATATTTCAGAGATGAAGAATTTTTTTTACACCCCAAAGCTTGATCTCACACTTCACATATGTGATATTAAAAGACATCAACAGTCCTTATGACAACACCTGACTTGTTCCCTCCCTGTTGATGTTCCATTTGTTCAGACATCCAGGATGCTAAAGGATGGTGTTAATCAGTAGAGTGTGTTTTCTGAGCACTGGATTGTTAGTTGACTCTTCCTTATGGTTGCAGTATTTCTCACTGCATTCATTAGCTTTCTCATGAGTATGATCCCAGAAAGATGAGCTGAATAATCCCTCTCAGTGACATTTAGTGACAAAACGGAAACGTCAATAAAAATTGCAGCAATGGCTTCTTATAAAACTAGATAAATAAATCATTAGAATTACAGGCTATACTACTTCCTATCCACTATTACAAAGTAAATCATTATCAAACAACTGCCTGTTCTCTCATGAATCTTAAATTTCTGTTTTTAAAGCTGTTTCTTGTAACATAGTATTGTCTGTCCATAAAGAATATTTTGAAGATGAAGGTCATTTGCTAAAGAAGACAAACGGTCAGATAAGATAATAATGAATATATATTTAAAAGACCATAAATGAAGACAGATGATATAATTAAAAGCTAATTATGAGGGGAATGCTTTAAGGGAAAAGAGCTTATCTTTCCCCAGATTCTCTTACTGTAGAGAAACATATAATGTTTAGTGCAGTCTCTTTCTCTCTCCCTGCCTGAGGTTATCATCATGACATATGGGAGATTATCACAAGTTACATGCCATTTCAGATAGACTGTCAGATATGTGTGCATTCTTTGGGATGTCTCCAAAGTCTGTATCCCAGCAGGCATAGTAACCTTGTTCAGATTACTTTCTTTGCGCACAGTAAACTAATCAAGTGAGGGACCCTTTTGCCTCTTTGTGGAAAGCACATACACTAGCAAGTATTTGCAATGGTCACAGGTAAACTCCAGAGTAGAACAGATTTTTAATCCAAATGTGGCTGACAACACATCTGAATTACAAAGATGCACAAGACCAGTTAGAAATTAGTGTACTGTCAAACACAAATAACACAAATATATATACTTTAGTGTTCTAGATTTAAAAAAAAAAAAAAAAGAAAAAAAAGGAAAAAAAAAAAGATTTAAAAAAACCCAACACAGTACATTTATTTCCCTCAGCCTAATTTCTACCTGCATTTTTTTAAGCCTCTGAGGCTTTGGAGCTTACCTGGTACCCTTGTGATTTTGAGAAAACTGTGATTTTCAGTAACTGTGATGTGTCATCATATAGATCACTGGAACTGCTCTGTAAGGGAATGTATTGGGTTTGCATGGCAAGGTTTTGGTAGTGGGGGTCTATGGTCATGGCTTCTGTGAGAAGCTGCTAGAAGCTTCCATTATGTCCGATAGAGCTAATGCCAGCCAGCTCCAAGACAGACCCACTACCGGCCAGGGCCGAGCCAGTCGGTGATGGTGATAGTGCCTCTGTGATAACATATTTAAGAAGGGGGAAAAAACTGCTGAGAGCAGTGGAGAAAGGAGCAAGATGTGAGAAACAACTCTAAGACACCAAGGTCAATGAAGAAGGAGGGGGAGGAAGTGCTCCAGGAGCCAGAGCAGAGATTCCTCTGCAGTCCATGTTGAAGACCACAGCGAGGCAGGCTTACCATGATTTAGTTTTTATTTTCTCATTATGATACTCTGATTTTCATTGGTAATAAATTAAAGCAATTTCCCCAAGTCTGTTTTGCCTATGACAGTAATTGGTGAGTGATCTCGCTGTCCTTATCTTGGCCTACAAGCCTTTCCTTAGGTTTTCTCTGAGGTCTTTCCCACCACAGGGAAAAAATATGCAAATAGGTGTGTTGAAGTATTTTTTTTTTCTTAAACATTTAATAAAAATCAACTACTTTCAATGAGCATGTGAGGGCACTAGTTTTAATGTATGCATGGGCTTTTCTTTGGCTGTTGTTTATGCCACAGATGAGTTCTGTAGGCCCACAAAAAAGTTATGCAAACGAACAACAGTGGCTTTCTGTCCCTGAGGCTGATCCTATGCCAAACACAGTCTAAATTATGACAGCTGGTTGGTTATGGCTCCCAACAGCGCTTTGTTAACAAGAAATTGTCTGAGCACTCCAGTACACCAACCATGCCGAGTGACCATATGGAAGTTAAGGCTTGTGGTTGCTATTGCCATCATGGTATGCCGATTGTGAATTCATTCTCCAACACTGTAGATCCACATTAATGACTTCATTTTTTGAGGGGCACATAATATATTTCTTTCTGTTTATGATGATCTTATTACTTAGGAGAACAGGTACTGAAGTTAGTTTCGGGTTATGTCTAGCTAAATGAAATCTAGGAGAGTCTAATTATATTGGCTCTTTAGACTTGGTTTCTGCAATGTATTAACATTGCAACTTTGTCCTAGAAAGGCATTATAATGTCTGTCTGCTGTGCTGAAATAATATAAACCTAAGAATATGCTCTATGCTTTTTTACTTGTGACATTAGAAGAAGCAAAACTTCTCCCATATGGATACCTCTATTTTAAGTAAATCAAAGCAAGTGGCTTACAAGAATTTTAGCATTTTCACCACTGAATTGTTTATCTCAGTATCTTGTTTATGACAGTAGTCAGTCTAGGGTGAAATACGAAACATGGCATGCACATAGTGATACTTGTATGAACTGGCAGTGATTTGTAGCTCATACCCTTCTTGAGCTAACAGGAGCATCATTACGTTTAGTAACTACATTGACAAAATAAGAGAAATCAGAAAGCAGAGACAGGAAGAAACTACAAAGGGAGTGATTAATAAGAGATCAAACCAGATTAATTCTTCAGATTCATTTGGATTACAGAAGTACTTTATGTTACATTCAGAAATATTTTTGCTGGTTGGAAGATTGCTGCTTTGTAGTGACATATTTGTTCTCCAAACTGCAAATCACCTGAGTCCACTTTTTGTAGTAGAAATGCTTACCAGTGTAGTCACTGTTTTTGCTGATGTTTCAGGGATGGTAGAAACAGGTCTATGAAAGACTTGGTAGACTTGCAGGTCTCCATGTTCAGATGCAAAAACAATGGAAAATTTGATAGTGGAGTAAAAGCTGCGAGGCGAACTGTCAGTGAAGGTAAGGTCTGGAAGAATTATGTAGCTTCAGACAGATTGTGCCTCCAGCAAGGACTTGGCAAAGGGAATAGGATCATTCCTGACATGGAAGGGAGCTGGACAGTTTGGCAGCTAAGGTCAAGCTTCATACATCACTCACCTGCTGCCTTTATTCTGGAAATGGTACACAGAATCTTTCCCAGTCATTATTCTTCAGCCAGCCCTGACTGTGGCCTTGTAACGGGCTCCAGGAATGTAGTTTCGTCTCATCCGTGCTGTCAGCTTGCTCCAACTGTTCACACATCCAGTTGAATAGACCCTATCAAGCTAATTTCATGATGTTAGAGGTTAGATCCACCTTTTCCACCATATCTTGCTTGGAGAGGTTTGGTTCTAACAGAAGGGTTTTGCCATGTACTGTTAAATGCTGTATTGAGTTAAAAAACCATGTAGAATAAAAGAGTAATGTAGATTGCAGCAAATGTACCTATAGCACATGAATCTTAAAGTGAAAAGCACCACCATATGCTCTATATTTAACTGTATCTTTACCTTTTAACCTGCAATCACAGCCTACTTATAATTAGACTATGTATATGTTATCTTTTTATTATAGAATCATATAGTGGTTAGAGTTGTAAGGGACCTTAAAGACCATCTAGTTCCAACCCCCCTGCCATGGGCAGGGACACCTCCCACTAGGCCAGGTTGCTCAAAGCCCCATCCAGCCTGGCCTTGAACACATCCGGGGATGGGGCATCCACAACTTCTCTGGGCAACCTGTTCCAGTGTATCACCATCCTGAGAGTAAAGAATTTCTTCCTAATATCAAATCTAAATCTCCCCCTTTCAGTTTAAAATCGTTACCCCTCGTCCTATCGCTACACTCCCTGATAAATCATCCCTCACCATCTTTCCTGTAAGTCCCCAACTCTCTCAACCTGTCTTTGTAGGAGAGGCGCTCCAGCTCTCTGATCATTTTTGTGACCCTCCTCTGGACTCACTCCAACAGGTGCTTCATTAATTATTCTGTTATGAAGTTATTCGTGGATTTCACTGTGAAAAAAAAAAATGTATAGAGATAGTTTTGGGGTTTTTTTTTAAAAGTCCTGTAACTTTTATACATATGCAGTTGGTGGTATGCTAGTGTTTGGACTTACTTTAAGGTAAGAAGATAGAAAAGATTTAGGGTCCCTTGGCTTCAGTGCACACTTCCTGCCTTCTGAGAAGTGAGAGGGGAATGGTGAATGCAAGTCATACTGCAGGTAACAGCCATTATTACCTGCTTCCCAATGTAAGTCTTTACTAACAGGATGTGAAAAAGATTGCTTGGGAGAAGATGGTTTTATTCTGAAAGGGAAATACCCATGAATGTGAGTTAGTATGTATATAATTGCTCCTCTATCAGCAGTCAGTTATTTGTTTTTACAGACTAGGTGGGCTCTGATAATGACTTGAAAACTGTAACGGACATTACAGTAGCTTACCCTGTTTTTTCTTCTGTTTGTTAGACCTATCACACTTTCAGGCCTGAGTCCAAGGCTTGAGTCCAAAATTCCTGAGTCGAACCTCTATTTATCAAGTGATTTGATTACAAATTAATCCGCCGATACCTTTTTTATTTCAGTTTCTGTATTAAAAGAAAGGAGATGATATGTCTGTACTTCAGTGGATGATGTTAGGAATGTTTGTATTTGTTTAGTGCTTTGAATATTGAAGGTTTAATTTTGCATTATTTTCTTTCTCTGTCTGAGGATATTTCTCAGAAAAGACTATGAAAGGGTTTGGTTTTTTTTTTTTTCGTGTTGCCTTCTCTGACCTCCCTTTCCCCCATTTTTCCTTTTAAACAAAGGGTCAGTGTCTTTCTTCCTGAATTATCTGGGAGCACTACCCTGTAGGGAAGCAGTGTCTTATATCAAAGAGAGACAAACTGGATTCGTACTCTTTTTCCTACATGTCTGGGAGGAGAAAAGGTTGAAGGATGCAAGGAAGCTTTCACTGGAGAATTCTAAGTCAGAAATTTTCTCCAATTCTCACAGCCACTATGAAATAAAAATACGCATCTGCCCTTTAGGTTGTGAAGCTAGTACTGTGTACTCTGTCATACCCTAAGCTAATACTTGATAGAAATCAGTATTGATTTCTATCAATACTTGATAGAAATCAAATAGTATTAGCTGTCATATCAGCTAATACTTGATAGAAATCCCAGGAACAAAATGTGTAATTTCTTCCCCCTGTCTATTCTCCGTGAACTGGGGAAAGTTTACAATTTTCCCGCCATACTGTGATAGGTCATTTAGTTTTCTGTTTTACAAGCAGGTTGATTAAATAAAAAAAAAAGATAATCTGAAATAATAGCAAAATTTTTAAAAGCAAGGACCATAGGCATGCTACTTGTTTCACACTTAATTGTGTTGTCATGAGAAACTTCACAATACCTTTATTTTCTGCATCACTTTAATAGAAATCACATGGGACTAAATTACAGGAAAAAGTGGTAGGATAACATGATAGGATAACAAATCCTAGAAAAGTTGTCATAAAGAGATTGCAGTGCTGATATTATAGCTTTTCTTCTCACCTATGCCTCCATAAAATTTCTTTATTTCTAAGTATAATGTAAAGTCTTTCACATTAAAATCTGTTACCTCCTCACAATAAGCTAACTTTGAGGATTCCTATGGAAATTAAAAATAGTACAGGATTATATGACAGAAGAAAAAAAAAATATCATATGGTAGATTGCCATCAGAAATTACTCTAATTCTAGCAGACAGAAAAAGGTTGTTTTAAGATGGGTCATGAAAGCATTTATTGCTGCTGAGGTCCTGGAATTTACCTAACTCCCAAGTTAATAGGTACTACAGAATCGCAGATTCTGTAATTCTGTATTTTATGTGTCTCAAATCAAGATTTTTTCCCCAGTTTCACTGGAGGAAAAAACCTCCAAAACCAACATAAAAAAATTTGATGCTCTTTAGGAACTTATTAAACTTAAGTAGTATGTTTAGCATGAATCAGAGCATAAAAATCCCATCAGATCATACTCTTAGAATAATTCTATAAAATAATACAGGTGTTTAGAGGAAAGGGAGTCTTCAGTTTGAATAAATGTGTATTTCATTACACATTTTCATTTGTTATGAGAGAGAATTCAAACATGGCAGATCGAAATCTTCCAATTTTTTATATTTTGCAACCTTTTTTCTTTTATATACAAAAGGGTAGATTGAAGAGTAGTACAGACCTGTTAGACTGTCATTCATCAACAGTCAGGTAAGTATCCTCATAGTATCATTTAATTCTGATCGGCAGCTGTTAGGTGCTCAACCCCATCTCATTTTTTCCCTTAGAAAATTGCTCACTTTCAGCTTATTATCTCTCTACCCTCTGTATCTCATACCATTAAAGCAGTCTGGCAGTGTCTGACAGAAGGAAGCTGGAAAATGGGTAGCCTGCAGAGCATATCTTCACTCTGAAGCTTTCTTGCTCTCTTGCTGCTCCTGCCGCTAGAGCTGCTATTCCCAATATGGGAAGAAGTCTTGATGATAAAGCCTTCTGTCAGTAGTGTTTGACCTTTCATTAGCTAATTGATATCTGATTAGATGAAGTTTCTCTCTCCCTAAATTAATTGTGAATAGTTGTTTTGTTTTTAATACGCAAGCTTTATTTTCTTATTGTTGGGGAGTTCGTTTACTTTGATTATGTATGTTATCTGTGGTTGGCCCTCTATTGCAGACAAATCACCATGGCTTTTAACAGGCTTTTTGACAGCTGCCTGTATTTTGCATTCCAAGTGTATCTCGTAAACCTCCCTCCCGCCCGCTCGTGCTCTCTCTCTCTCTCCCTCTTTCTCCCTCCCTCTCTCTCTTTCTCCCCCCCGCCACCACAATCATCCTCTAATAAATACTAAATCGGGAGTAATTGGAAAGGTTATTGTATGATAAATATAGAGAGAAGTAAGCAGGAAAATCCTCAGGATGCCCTGCACAATGATCCTCATTTCACCATGCAAGAGCTGATGCAACAGTCAGGACTATGTGAGTCTCACAGCTTCTTTTAATACTAGTATTGAAATGAATCGGATGTAAAGATTGTTTACTTCATTTTTAAGACTGTTTATTTTGGAATGAAAAATGTGGATGGTGAAGTCCTCAGAAGTCTGAAATTCTGTTATACGTGCTTTCTCTGAGAGACATAAAGGTGTTATTTTGTAGGTTGTAAATGTGGCATCTTTCACAGGTTGCACAATTATAGAAATAATATCATATCAAAGATTCATCAATTTGTTTTCCAAGAGTCGAGCCATGCAGTGACAGAAAATGTACAGTGACAAAAACCCTTACCTGAACAAACTTCTGAAATTCGTTTCCATTCACAGCATTGAGTTTATAGTAAAAGGAACAAAAGCTGAAAGCTGATTAAGTTGATATTTCATCTTTATTTCCTTTTTGAATCTTAGATACTGAGTAAGAAAAGAGAGGGACAGAGTCAATAATAACCACCACCACCCACCCCCTCTCTCACACACACACACACACACACATACACACTCAATTTAGTTCCCTCTGACATTTTCTGATGTTTTTAATTAATCTTCCCCTGCTGGGAATCAGATTTTTCTTGATATGTTTCTTTGTCTAGCAGGGGAAAGGTAGTAACAACATCATGGAATTAAGCTCTCTAGGCTCACACAAGAGTATACAAAAATATGATAGAAATATGATGCTGTTAATTGTAAAAATCAAGCACTTTGAAAAGGATCACAGATGAATTAGGCTACTTCTGTTCCTCCTGATGAGTATCAGAGCAAGACTTCTAAGACTTTTTAAGGCATTCCATACTGGTTTCCAAATGGTTTTCTGTCCCCTTTAAATTTTAGGACAATTATTTATTATAATAGTAAACAATATATATTTATTTTCTGTGTTAGGTTCCTTGTCTTAGAATGGAACCGATTCACCCAAAACTCTGATTTCTTGTTTGTTCTTCCCACTACTTGTTAACACTTGCTGATCTTCTGATTGAATTTAGTGTAACACGACAGCTTTTTTCACACAGACCCCTGCTACCTTGACTTCAGTAAACAGCCATTAATAATGAGATAAATACATCCTGTATGTTACAGCATGTGTCTAACATTCTCTTATAAACATGTTAGGAAGAGCTATGAACATTAGTGCAATATCTACCAGTGAAAATATGTAAATATCTGAGTGCTTCTCTGTGTATTAGATACTCAGGCACCAAAAATACTTGGGCTCCTGCACTTCCTGCAAACCTCCATGCTCAAGCCATCTTGAGATCACAAAAGTGTTGCCTACTTTGCTTTAATATTTTTGAACATAAAAAAGGGATGTGTAAGAAATTCTCATGGAAATATATAGTTGAATAATTGGAGTCGCTTATTTGTGTTGCCTTTGCCTTTTTCTTTTTTGTTGTTGTCTCTACTCCTACAACAACAGGAAGTTCCGCTCCTCCACCTTGACTTTGAACAGGTATACCCTTAAAGTTTAAAATGCATCTTGACAATAATAACAAAATTAACACAAAAGAAAGACATAAAACTTATGTAATAAACCTTTCTCTAATAAACCCTTGTTAAAGATTAATCTTCAATAAAAATACGAAATACAGGTGACATTGGCATTAAATAGATAAGTTTCAGCTTTTTGAGGTAAGAAAAGTCTCCTGGCTTATTTGAGTAATTTTATGATACACTTAAATATACAACGTTCATTTTTGTTTGTGAACATGAGATGTTCCAGGAGAATTTTCAAAGTAATAGTGCACTGTTTCTTCTGATTCAGTTCTCATTTCTCCATAGATCCTTTCCCTTATTGTTATCTAACACCCTTTTACTGACCTTTACCACTGCAGTATCTCATACCCCACCAGGAGTTCAGGGAGCCAGATTCCAGCAGTTTGTGAATCACTTTGATGCTACAGTCATTCTTATGCCATGTCTCTTTAAGGGTCAAATTTGGTTTTATGGACCAAAGTTTACCCTGTTGGTTGGAACAAAAATCCTGGGATGCGGTAATAAGTATCTTCGAGGCTGTTTTTTTTTTTAAGGACACAGAGAAGAAAATCAATCTTATTCTTTGGGTACTAGATCAAGGCAAAAACACAGGTTTCACCTGCTTTTCTTCCACAGCCTGCATTTTCCTAGTAATTTATTAATCACAGTGCTTACCTGAGCTGATTTGTGTCATTGTGAAGGGGCAAGGGGATAATAATTTCAGGCTTGTTTGTGACAGGCTGTGGGATGACACGTCAGGGTTGGAGGGGCAGGGTGCTAGTAGGGTCCTTCTGCCTGTTGCCCTGAGGCATGCTGGGGACACTGCAGTGCAGTCAAAGTCTTATGGAGATGAGCCAGGGGCTCCTGAGGTAGTTGAAGTCAACAGGGAAACACCTGTGAGACACCTTAAAGGATGCTCCCCTAAGAAGGCAGCACAGCCAGCAGCCCAGCTGAAGTATCTCTACATGAATGCATGGAGCATGGGCAACAAACAGGAGGAGCTGGAAGTTACCATGCTGCTGGAAAGCTATGATATAGTGGCCATTACTGAGACCTGGTGGGATGAATTCTACGACTGGAGTGTGACGATTGATGACTACAAGCTGTTCAGAGGGGACAGACAAGGAAGGAAGGGCGGAGGCGTTGCCCTCTGTGATAAGGAATGGATAGAGTGTGAAGAGATGTCCCTAAAGCTCTCCCTGGGGGGAGATGAAGAGATTGTTGAGAGCTTGTGGGTGAGGATGAAGGGGCAGGCCAATATGAGAGATGCTGTTGTGGGTGTTTATTACAGGCCACCTGATCAGGATGGGGAAGGTGATGAGGCCTTTTACAGTCAGCTCAAAGTAGCCTTGCAATCACAGGCCTTGGATCTCATGGGAGACTTCAATCACCCTGGTATCTGCTGGGAAGACTACATGGCCAAGCATGTACAGCCCAGGAGGTTCGTCCAGTGTATTGGTGATAACTTCTTTACTCAGGTGGTGGAGGAGCCAACAAGGAGAGGTGTACTACTGGACCTAGTTCTGACAAATAAAGAGGCACTGGTGGAGGACATTAATGTTGGGGACAGCCTTGGCTGTAGTGATTATAAGAAGATAGAGTTCAAGATCATGGGTAGTATGTGCAAAACAACAAGTAGGATTGAAACCTCGGACTTCAGGAGGGCTAACTTTGACCTCTTCAAGAGGAGAGGAAAAATCCCATGGGTTAGGGCTTTGGAAGGTAGGGGGGCTTAAGAGAGCTGGTTAATATTCAAATATCGCTTTCTCCAAGCTCAGGATCGGTGCATCCCTAAGAGCAAAAAAATAGGCAAGGGAAGCAGGAGACCTGGCATGGGGCCAGTCTTTTTTCAGTGGTGCCCAGTGACAGGACAAGAGGTAATGGGCACAAACTTGAACATAAGAAGTTCCATCTAAACACGAGGATGAACTTCTTCACTTTGAGGGTGGCAGAGCACTGAAATAGGCTGCCCAGAGAGATGGTGGAGTCTCCATCCCTAGTGATGTTCAAAACCCGCCTGGACATGTCCCTGTGCAACCTGCTCTAGGTGGATCTGCTTTGGCAGGGGGGGTTGGACTAGATGATCTCCAGAACTTCCTTCCAACCCCATATCACTCTGGGATTCTGTGATTGTTAGCAACTGCAGTTAGCAACAGCATTTGATGTAAAATCAGAAGTCTCCATAAGGAGTCTGAGATTTCAGAACTGATTTCTTCTACTTTTCCTTTCCTTCTATTTTTTTTTTTCCCCTAAATTCTGTTAAATGCAGCAGAAAAATGTAGAGGACTGTCACTCCTTAAAATTCAAATTTTTAAATGACCACCAAAGAAGAATTTTTCAAATTGCTTTGAGTTTCATAAACATGCATATACACATACACAAAGTCCTCCTTTATAATTTGAGTCTTTTGAGTCAGCTCTGCATCTATCATTTTAGGAAGTTTGTCAAACCTGTTTTGGCTTAAGGTTGCTTGTATTTACATGACAATTTAACTCATTGCTTTTCATCTTTCTTTTTACTACCTTTGGGAAACATCCTTTTGCTGTAACATCAAAAGTACTGGAGCTGAAGTAGGTATTGGCCCATAACCAGCAAGCTTTATTTCATGCAAATCATAAGGGAAAGGCTAATGTGGCCTTTGGAAAGGCTTATTTTTTAATAAGGATCAATAATAATATTCATAATTTAGAAGAATATTTCTTTGATGAATTCATTGTCCAGATGAAATGTAGTTTTCTAGATTGATATCCTGTATCAACTATGATATTCACTCGATCTCTTGTACTTACAGCAGTTAGGTAACCTAAGCAGAGTGCATGTATGTGCGTGTGTGTATATATATATCTATATCTATGAATTAGACATGCATGCACACACATACGCATGCAATTTACTTATAAATTCATATAATTTTGCTTCAAGCACTTATAGACAACTTTATTCTTTCTCTGTCAATGTTTTTCAGGCCATTGCAAATATAATACTACTTTCAAACTGAAATGTTCTGGTAAACTAGAAGCCTTTGAGTATATAAGATCTCTGCACAGTCACATTTTTATTGCTTTTTATCCAGTTTTGAAATCCATTCTCTGTTGTGTTAGAGCAACAGGCTCCAGGTAGATGCTGGCTGGAGTTGCAGTAGCCTTCACCAGATTTGCCTGTGTTTGAGTTACTGGAAAATTCTAAGAAAAGTTTCAAAGTCCAAACGTGTATTTGTGGGTTTTTACATTGTCATAAATACGGTCTTGACTACTGACAGAATGTGCTGCATAAGTTTTGCTTTCTTCATTCAGAATTCTCTAAGGCTCTGGTAATGTACGTCCATGCTGCACCTCACTAGCTAGTATCATGGTAATCCACATGCTGCAGAGGATAAACTGCATGCATATGACACAGTTGCTTATTTATCTGCATTCAGCCTGTAGAGGATAGGGTCTGAGGTATTTGTCTGGCATGTTAGTTTATGACTAAAGAATTACCCATTCATCTTTGAGGGTTTTTGTCTTCAGGCTAGGAACCCCCACACAGGGTACAAACTGATTTGAGAATTGTATCCACAATGCATACATATGCCTGTACGAATAGCCCATGTAAAAGTTGTGCTTTAACATTAGAGTTCTTGAACAAGTAAAGAAGTAGGAAAGAATTAAGACTGAGGCAGATCTATTTGTGAATATAGATGTTTCTAAAATGCAATGGTATATACGAGACAAATAATTTAATTCTTCAGAATGTTATCCACTTAAATTACTAGAAGTATCACTTTTTTGTTACTACTGTAATTTTAAAGTGTTAAAAAGCAAAGTTAGTTTTTAAACAAAGCAACCTATCAGAGCTATTTAAGTACTGGCCATTTGAGAGAGGTATCATAGTTTGAATGTATTTGATAATTATTGCTACGCTAAATATTGAAATGTTCTTTATGTTAAAGCCTACGGTAGTATCCAATCATCTTGTGGTTTAAATCCATTAGGTACTAATTATGATTATGTTAAAGAAAATCTGAAATTTTGCAGAAATATTTCTTCTCAATTTTTTGATACTTAACCAGGACAAAGTTTAAGCAATAAATTTTAATAAAATGCTATATTAATAAATAACAGATGTATTTGTGAAAAGTAGCTTTTAATGTGAAAACATACACTTCTTATCTTTTATGTAATGAAAGTGAAAGCATTTGTTTTTCTGAAACCACTACTATGCAGTATTTTTTTGCATACAATTCTTCTACTAATATTTTTCATTAAGCATTATTTTTCATGTTTTTTCATTCAACTGTCCTCTCTTTTAATTATTTATTTAGCGTTGATTTTCCTCCGTCTCAGAGTTGAAACCTGTTTGTCCCTGTATTTATAGATTCCATCCTCAGAGCCAGTTACCTTGGAAACTGTTTAAAGTGCATCTTCTTGACTATTTGTTCTATCAAATCACTGAGCTGCCTTCTTTCTTCTTTCATCAGTTGCTCCACAAAGCTTGATACTAGCAAATAGAAAAGCCCAGTTTATTTCCTACTAAAACTCCCTTTCTTAGCTACTCGAGTTGACACTATACAGTAGGTGTCTGCTCATTTTCAGGTAACTATTAAATGTTTATCATGTATACTTTTTTTGTTAAGAACAAATTAAGAGCATCTAGATAATCTTTTCTGCTAACAGCTACTGTTGCAAGCAGCAAAGTTGCACAGCAGTAATAGTAAGAGTAATAAGAGACTCTTTCTCTTCAGAGAGCAGCAATAGTTACTGCTTCCCTTTCTCCTGCGCTCCGCTTTACTGTGATGTGGAAAAAGTAAGTATAGTAAATAAAATTATTTACTTAATAACAATAATTATTTTGAGAATCACAGTCTTAGAATACTACAAATGAAATCATTTGACATTTCTCAAGAATCAGAATTCCAGTAATACAGGTACAAGGTTGTAGGTTCTTATCCTCATCTGGTCTTACTAAGAATTTCAGTAGAGCTATTTCTTTTATCTCAAGAGTACTGTTTTGGGTCTATCTTTATGTCTCTATGTTTTCCTATCATATTCAACGTGTCTCAAAAATCCTGACAAAAATAGTGATGCTGATATTTTAGTCTGAGAGCGGCAGGCAACTGGAAAGCTTTTATGAATGCAGTCAGGTAAGAAAAGAGAATTTATTTTTGTTACAGTAAGGCTCAAATTGAATGTGCAAGTGAGAGCTTCACTTGTGTACCCTTATTTTTATAACATAATGAATTTTATGACATTCTCTGCATATTTATACATTATTTATAAGCATTGACACAGACACTTAAGCTTCATCAAGAACATAAGAAATGTCAAGGTTAAAGCCCTGTGAGCTGTTGCACCTTTCTGAATTTCAAAACCCAATGAAATTTAGAGTTCATGATGGCAAAAAATGACATGAATCCCATCTCAGCTTAGTGTAACAATCCAAAAGTTCTGCATCTGATTGAAACTAGGTATTCATGTTCATTTTATAATTAATGGAGAAAGAAAGGAACATTAGAAGGTACTAAAGACACAAAGGGTACAAAGATCAATGCTAAAGACAGGAAGAATTAATTACCTTCATGGCTGTTGTTCCTGTCCCTCTCATTTGACAATAAAAGGAACCTCAATACTGAGTTTAGTTTAGATGCCTGACTTTTAAACCCCTAACTTGAGATGAGATGAAGCTAGTCCTTTGGTCTAAAACCTAGGAATGAAATGAGAAAGGATGCTTTGACATTGCAGATCATTTTGTCAAACAATCCCAATTTGTCAAACACAAAAGCCTTCGTGGAAAGACTTATTTCAGCCAAACTTTTGTCAGAAGGAGTAGTCAAGTCCAGGAATGCCTTTGTCTCTAACAAGTTGTTCGTTTGTTTAGCCTTTTTTTTTTTTTTTTGGTAAAAAAATATCCCCAATATACACATAAATATGTATATACACACACAGTGGAGACTTTTAATCAATTTTGTTCCATAAGGTGTGAGGAGTGTGTCTCATAGACACTCCCCTCTAAGGGGAGTAAATTGGTCATGGGTGCTTCCTGGTGTGGAGTCTCACTGTATTTCTTTCTGGCTCTCCCTTTCCACCACTTTCCTCATCATATTAAATTAGAATGAAGAAAAAAGTTCTAATTCTCTCCCGTTACCTGAACAAAAAATTGTGCTATGTCACTATTTTTTCTCAGAACAGGTTGTATCTTGATCTGTTCAGATGACCTCTAGCTTTCTAGCCACAGGTCGAGTATTTGAAAGGATAATGAGTTGTTTACCTCTGAAGAGTTTTCAAAGAAGATAATTTCAGCCCTCCAAGGTGACCTCCCTCTTGCAGATCATTGCAGATGTATAAGGAGATACTAATTTCTAGATAACTTTGAGAAGAAATGGGCAAAAAGGTAAACAGACATGAAGAAGGTGATTTGGCTAGTTGGATATAGCAGACATCACACATTTCTGAGAATCATTGAGTGTAAGGCCCCATATTGTGCAGAGTCACTGGAGTTACTATCCAACATATCATAAGAATTGTATTACAGGGCTGCAACATATTCTACTGCAAGTTTTATGTTGCCCTTCTAGGTCCAAAATGCCTAAACCCTTCCTTATCTCTTCCCGAAAATATAGGAGACTCAAGAGAAGTTGTTACATAGAAAGGGTTATATATCTGTCAAGCCTAATTATTTAGTCTACTTAAATTCAGTTCATAATCTAGGATCTGTGAGAAACACATTATAAAAATAGAAACACACATAGATACATACATATGTATACATACACACATACAAACATAGAGGGATGTATCTATATCTATACGGAGAGATATACTGTTCCTAAGGACTATGGATTGACTGATTTGGGGATTTGAACTAGTACAAATATTGCAATGAAGAAAAAATGCAGCCATGAAGAAAAACTTTTAAAGATAATCTCCATATCCAATGAGTCTGGCTGTGTTTTTATGCTCTATTTAAAATTGTTTCTAGAGTTTACCTCTTCTTTAATGAGAAGAAACAGTGGCTCTGAAAGTCAAGGACCCCTTTACATGAACGTCAGTACTGGCTTTAAAGTGGAGGTGTTGGCAGAGAGGTGTAAAGGAAGAGAAAATTAAGATTTTCCTTTAATGGCAATTGATTTTCTTAAAATAAATAATGTTTTAAGAAAAGAAGAAGGTTTTGTCCTGGATCATTAGAAAGGATTTTAGGGGCTGTATGACGACAGCATATTGATTGTAATTTTACTCTGATTTTATTGCCCTGAAGAAATATTTTAGATACCAAAACACTTTCCTCACCCTGGTTTTCTGACAGAGGTAAAATCTTCATTGTCATGGATAGACTATTTGGGAGAAAATGTAATCCAAAAAAAGCTTTTGCTTGTCTGATCTGGTTCCTGGCCACTCGGACAGTTTCTTTATATTCTGCCCATTCATGCTTCCACCCTCTATAGGCCTCCATTTTGGTCTTGAGCTTGTCCAGCAGCTCCTTGTTCATCCACACAGGCCTGCTGGCTATTTTGCCTGACTTCTTCTTTTTCGGGATGCACCTCTCCTGAGCTTGGAGGAGGCAATCCTTGAATGCCAACCAGGCATTCTCCAACCAACCAGGCAATAATCCATTCAGATTATGGAACATTTCACAGACACAGCTTCATAGCATCCTTTTTTTTTTTTTTTCTTTTTCTTTTTCTCTTTTTTTTTTTTCAATGTTACCTTTAATAATTAAGCTTAACTCTATTAAAAAAAGTTCTTGAGCTACTTATCACCTTCCAAATCAAACAAAAATTAAAAATATCAATGGACATCTTTAGAAGGCGAATATGTTTTTCAGTTGAGTTTTTTTGGAACAGAAAAGTTGACCAGGTTGAGTTTTCTCTAAGAACGTTTGATAATTCAAAAACTTTTCAGGAAAAACACCATAAAATAAAAAAAATAATTCTGTTGAGTCGTGTCCAGACTGAAGTCTTAAACTTGATCATTTAGAAAATGTTCTTTATTTTGGGTCATGAACACTAAGGATGCTTCAGAGAAAATGTAGTAGCTGATTCTTTAAGAAAAAATGACTTATTCCACAACTAGACATACCTAGACAGATACATACTACTACTTCAGCGTAGTCTTTTCTCTGATTGTCAAGATAACTTAATTTCTTGTATTACTTAGAAGAGGAAAACGGTGACTAAAGAAGGTTCACAAACTTGTGTTTCAATAAATACAATTATTTTCTAGGAGTTCTAAGCCTTCACTCAACTCATTTCAGTTTCTGAGTGCCTGACTTTGTCTTGTTTCTGATAATATCTTTTCAGCCACAGCATGAGAAAGACATGGACGGTTTAAAGTGGGTTCAAAGGAGGGCTACAAAAATGATCAGAGGGCTGGAGCGCCTCTCTTCTGAAAAAAAGACTTAGAGAGTTGGAGTTGTTTAGCTGGGAGAAGAGAAGGCTCTGGGGATACAGTAGTGTGGCCTTCCAGTACTTAGAAGGGGCTTATAAGAAAACCAGAGAGAGACATTTTACCAGAGCCTTTTTACATCTGATACAAGGAAGATTTTTTTTTTTACAGTGAGGGTGGTGAGACACTGGAACAGGTTTGGCAGAGAAGTTGTGGATGCCCCATCCCTGGAAATTTTCAGGGTCGGGTTGGGTGGGGCTTTGAGCAACCTGATCTAGTGAAAGCGGTCCCTGCCCAAAGGCAGGCAGGTTGAACTAGATGTTCTTAAAGGTCCCTTCCAACCCAAACCATTCCATGATTCTCTGCGTGGATGAGAGCTGTTTTATCAATCCACTACAATGTTTTAGCCAATTTGCACTGTAGAGTCAAGAATTGAAGGCATGGACTGCTGGTTATATGGACATGATTTGCTAGTACCAGTAATTTTCTTTACTGAATAAGCATTTTAATGAATCACTGAAATGTTTAGGGGAAAATAGAAATATAGTCGATGCCATTCAATCAAGCACTCTAAGTAAAAGGCAGAAAGACTAGTAGAAATTTTCCCTGTATGAATATAATTTCAGAGGGTCCATCATATTTATGTTTGTGTGCTCACAAAAAATGTACCTTTTATTTCTCACTGATGTTTATTTGTGAACGTTGTTTGAGCTCCGTTCCAAACTAGACAGCTCAGGCCGGAGTTCTGTTAAGAATCTCTGACCTAGCTGTAAGTTTTTGATATTCTGCAGTTCTGAAGTAATATTGTCCCCACATACAGTTCTTCACAGGTATAGAATATCTGTAGACATTTCCTTTTTAAAAAATCAATGTCTATACTAATTTTATGTAATGGGTACAATATATATACAATTAATTTTTGAAATACATAACATGTAGGTCTTTTGTTAGTTTTGGATTTTTAATTTTTTAATTTTAATTTTCTCTGAGAAAAAGAAGATCCTGAGACTTCAAAACCAAGCACAAATAAATTTAATTAGACATAAGTATTAAAAGGACAATAGCTTTAGTATCAATTTCTTAGTGATTATTAGAACTGGGAGAAGTAAATAAAAATGAACTATAGCTTGCAGGATATTTAAGCAACATTTTAAAAAAAAAAAGATGGTTTCAGTGAGCTAGTGTATTTTACATCCATTGATGAGTGTGATTTGCTAGTTTTCTTATGTCTTAGCATTGCCTATTTGTATTAATGGATGATAAAAACAAAGAAGCACAGTAACTTATAACCTGTAAATCGGTCTAGGACACCTGTTTAGACAGTAAGAAATAGCTTAATCATTGTCTTCAAGGAGGTCAAAAAGTTGATCCCAAAGACAAGTAAATTTATGCATGAGCTTGTAGTAGTCCCTTCTCCATCATTTGATACTTCAAGTAAATAGGTTACCCTGCAATCCAGAAGAAAAGCTACCGCACTGCGGCTATGGTATTTGGTATTGCTTAGATAAAGCCTGTTTAAAGGAGAAGAAAATAAGATTGCCATAAGCCCCTTGTCAGCTTCCGGTCTGAAGTAAATTCATACATATCAAAAAAGACTCAAATAAAATAAAATTAAAAAACAAAAACAAAACCAAAAAACCAACAAAGAGGAAAAATAATCTGGTCAAAGCAAATGCTTAACACATCTCTCCTTTAGGCATTAATCAATCTATATGTGAACGAGGATCAAAACAGTTGAGGTGAAAAAAGAGTATTTTGGTGTAAGCAAACGGAAAAAAAACCCAACTAAGCTAGTGATTTAAAACAGATTGAAATTTTTAAAGCAAGACATAAAGGTCACAAAATCAGATTCAAATTGCTAAGGCACAGTGGGCAAGTTTTAATAAATTCTCAGTAAAGATTTTTAAGACAAGCACTCCAGACTGGAATATTGAGAGAAACCATTTTTTTTCTGATCAATAAGAAGAGAGTTAAGGAACATTCTAGAGAAAGATCAAACAGAATTATGAAAACTTGGTTTTGAAAAAAGAAACTGAGCTTCCTAAGACTAATTTTAGTAACTTTTCTACAGAAAAAAGGAAAGCTTTTCAATGACTGACTTTTACTCATAGTTTGGGGGCAGCAGGGGCATTGTTTTGGCTTCTCAACGTGTTAGCTATCTAACATCTGTAAACAGTAGAGAAGGTGGAATTAAAATAAGAAGGAATAGAGTCTCAAACCAAGTCATTGCACCTAGCAAGTGAAACAGTGCAGTGATAGAGATAAATGGAGAAAAATGTTTACTTTTTATACTTGAAGACGTAGGCAAAATGGGTATACAAACAAGATATCCCTTCAGTGTAGCAGAAATCCATTTTGTCTTATGTTTTGTATAAAGAGAGTTTTCCTATAGGCTATTTTAAATACCTATACTAGACTTTAAAGGAGAGATCAACACAGGGAAAGGACAATAAATTACTCTTTTGCATCCTTAAAGAAGGGTATCTAGTCTAGTGTGCACCAGATAAGTGGAGAGTGAGGAGGACTGAAAAGTGGTTGAGCTGCCAGGCTTGAACAGCTGTTTTTGAACAGCTTGAAGTCCAGCTGGAGGTCAGTCACACACATTATGCGGTCACCCACCCACGGTCAATATAGGGTCCCATACAGGTTCATTCATGACTTGGATGGTAGGACAGAGTGGACCCTCCACAAGTTTACAGATAATACAAAACCGGGAGTAGTTGATAGACCAGATGGTTGTGCTGCCATTCAGAAAAACCTCAACAGGCTGGTGAAATGGGCAGGCAGGAACGTCATGCAGGTCAACACAAGAAAATCTGTACCTGGGAAGGCATGACCCAGCATACTAGTACAGATTGGAAGGCTGACCAGCGGGGATGCATTAGATAGAACATTGACAGCATGTGAAGGAAGGTGATCTTTCCTCTCTAGCACTGGTGAGACACATTTGGAGTGCTGCATCCAATTCTGTGCTCCTCAGTACGAGAGAGACAGTATTGTACTGGAGGAAGCCTAACAAAGGGCAACAAAGTGCATTAAAGGATTGGACCGTCTGTCATTAGAAGAGAGACCGAGAGATCTGGGTTTGTTTAGCCTGGAAGAAAGACAGGTTGGGGGCAGGGGACACTGATTGATGTTTATAAATACCTGATGGGAGTGTGTAAAAAAGGAGACAAACTCTTCTTGGTGGTGTCCAATGAAAGAAGAAGAGGCAATGGGCACAAATTGAAATATGAAAAAATCCATTTAAACATAAGAAAAGCCTGTGTTTTTACTGTGAGGGTCAAGTACTGGAACAGGTTGCCCAGGAGGAACATGGAGTCTTCATTCTTGGAGATATTCAAGCCCTGGACAATGTCCTAGGCAACCTGATCTGTTAAACTCTGCTCGGAGCAGGATTTTGGACTAGATGATTTCCAGTTTCCTTCCAACCTCAATAATTCTGTGATTCTGTGGTTGCTGTGGTAATCCAGAGCAATAGTATATATGTCATCTTCTCACAGAAGAGCAACTAGCCTCCATAGTTTTATTTTCCTTGCATGTTCTATGTCTATTTGAATTGATACATCTTAAATGGGCCTTGCTTGGAAGAAATCTACAAAAAAGCATTCAGGAAGGGGGCAGTGATTGCATGTGTTATTAACACATAATGAGCTGGTTCTCCCTTCCCTTACCAGGTTCAGTGTCTGCAATATTCCTCCTAGAATGGAAGATGAACCATTTCAAAGGTTTAGCCCTCGTTCACTCAAGCTAGACAATTGTTTTAAGGGTTAAGGGTTTTTTTCTCAATTTTTTTTCTGAGCCTAATAGTGAAGGAAATACAAGTCCCATTAGGATAATAGTTAATAGCAGGCAAAACCAGAAGAATCATGCTGTATGATTATGCAATTTTGGAGTAAGAAGAACAAATTTGCAAATTACTGAGATTTTCTTTGTTCTTGCATTTTACTCAAAATGAGAAAATCAAATGGAAATAATCATAATGCAAAGAAAATACTATGAGTGTGGGACTGTCACTTGTATATAATTTTTTTGTTTGCTGATTCTTTAGACTTAATCATTTCTGAGTTAGCTCTTTGGATTAAAAGGTCAAAAACTGTCAGAGATACCATAATATCTGGTTATTATCCATCCTTGTAGGATAAAGTTAACTACAGAATATGATTGAAAAAAGAAAAGTAAAAATCCTAGAATTACAGCAAATACTTCATGATCTGAATGGACGGAGTGTGCTAATCGGCAGATGCTATCACATCTGTCACGATGAACATGAATATACACTTCTCAGAGATCTTGAGTAAATTGGCACCTTATTGGAAGGTTCAGTGCAACCTTGTTGTCTAAACACCAAACAATCAAATTATAAGAATGTAAATGCAAATTAATAAGATCATAGTACTTGTCCCCATTTGAGAAATTACATTGAATGCACAGTGTTTTATGCACACTGCTGAAGTTAACTATTGCTAAAGTGAAATAATAATAGTTGTTTAAGGTCTTATGACTAAAGTTAAAAGATGTTTATAAAGCTATGCACCTTAAAGCAGGTTATTTTTCTTTATTAATTTTATTGCTGACAGATAATGTTTATCATCTCTGTGTAGCTGATTATTGCAAAGTGAACTAGTGGTGCATCAGTCCAACTGCTGATCCAGGTCCTCTTTAGAAAAACCTATTATTTTAATTGGCGCCATTTTAAGCAACCTCAGCAGATGACCAATATTCAAAATAGAGATGAAACTGTTTCCTTACTTCCTCAAAAAGTTTCATCCACTTTTTCATGTTGGAAGCTGTTTGTACTGTCGCTGGTTTGGATGCTTTACATCTTGGAATATGCAGAGAAGTCAGGGTTGCAGTGTTGCTACAACATATTTCCCAACACAATGGCTTTCAAACTCATAGCTGATCTCTGCAACCCTGTCAGTGAGCAGTGAAGGGTCACCTGAAATAATCTTACCATGATAAGGCATTGACAGTGGCATCAGTAACACATGCCAAAATACAGTCACAAGCACTATCAGTGCAACTGTTTATTTTTGTCAACCTACATGGAAACTAGAGACATATAAGTGGTATCATGTAAAATGTAGAATAAATTCTATTAGTTTTCTGTGCCTTCACTTTTTTTTGTTGCCATAGTTTTCAGTCCTATGTGACACATATGAACAGCAGGACATGAAGTCAGTCACAGGTAATGATATTAACTTTTACTATAGTAATTTATTACACATTTAGTTATTATTCATTGTTATTCATTGAAGGTTTCTAAAATAGTTATTCACAGATTAGTTTCCATAAAAGTCCCTAGAATGGAGCTTTCTGGCTTTTCACAAATAGTTTAATAAAACAACAAAATAAAGAATAAAGTCAAACACTGTAGTCCCAGCTATTATTTGAAACTGCTCAGCAGAATAATTTGATATCATTCAGAAAAGGTTGGCTTGTTTTTGTAAGAAAATTAGCAAAGGTATTAATATAAATGTAGCTAAATTTAACTTAACGTAAACTCAAACTTCATCATGTCCAGTTGATCAACTTACTGACAGCTTGACAGAGGAAACGCAGAATCTGCAGTATGATGCACAGCTACACACAGCAGTTCCATGGAAGAAATGTCTAGAATCCTTAGCAGTTCTGATAATGCAATACAATCATTAACGTAATAAATTTTCTAGCGTTTTTTTTATCACATACCAGCCCGTACAATATTTCTATAATGGCACATGGATTTCCACTGGAGCATGTCAGTATTTAATGTCAAATGTCTATTCCTCCTCTTCACTGTATTTCAGAACTCAGATGTCATATTCCACAGAGTCATTATTTCAAGCCATATTTGAAGCATTTAATTGTTGATATAAAATTCTGTACAGCCCCCAAAAAGCATAGATAATAGAGTGGAATTGATTTTAGCATGTGTAACTATAAATACCTACAAATTAGGATTTTAGTCAAAAATAAAAGTCTTCTACTGCTGATATTAGTAGAAATTTTTAGTTAGAAAGCTTAAAATATCCTTAAGACATCTCCGGAGCTCACATGATGTGATGTTGCTGAGTAACACAGAATATTTTTACACCTGCTAAGGAATTCTCTATAAAAAAATAATTTTTTGCAAAATAAAAATTTTCCATGGTTTTTTATTTTTATTATTGTCTTCATTTTTTCTGCTAAGTAAAAAACAATATGAAATTTTGCTCTTTCTTATTTTTCCCCTGTCATTGTCTCCTTTGTTTCTAATGCATTATTATTTAATGCTTTTTTGAAACTTCATTTCACAGTTTCTTACTCTGCTTTTCATTGCAATTCAGTATGTCTGCTGTTGTTGAAATACCAAGATTTTCTGTAAGACAAAAATCAGATTTTTTTTATCATCTCAAGTATTTAATAGGCTTTGAAGAGCTTTCAATTTTTGGGGAAAGTAAGGCAAGTACTTACCACTAACGTGACTGATTTAAGTCACTGAATGGTTAAACTGATAAACTGGTTATGAACTTTCCCTTCCTTTTTCTTTCCTTGGAAATTCCCAATTACTTCATTCACACTTCCCCCTGACAAAACTGGAATACACCAGTTAATAATGCTGGAAAGAGAATCTTTTCCTTTCGGTTCTGCCATACACTTGCTGTTCTGGCTGTTCCAAATTATAAAGTAGAGCCTTTGTAGAACTTCCTTAGTCTTCAGAAGATATACTATATCCTTTTCTCTGTTAAACTACATTACTGATTGTGTGTACACTGCCTATACTCACCTATTACAGATGTCCAAATTGCACTATGCAAATAAACACGTGAATTGTATTTTACTCTAACTTTTGACATCTTATACAATTTTGTCAGTACTGCAGTTTTCCCTATCAACTTCTGGGGACTCTATGCTAAAAAATACTCAAACCTACATCTTAAAACTCTGTTATTGCTCGTATTTCTTGTACAGATCACTAATCAAACGCACATAAATTCATCCATACATGCAGATAAATTCTTCATAATGTATTCTTCAGGGTCCGGTTTGGCTGAAAAGTTCTTGTGTCTTTTACCGTAGCATTTTATTTTTCTTAATCTCTTCATTGTTGGAGGAAAGCAGCTCCTTAAGTCTTATGTTGCTTATCTTCTCAAGTATGTCGTTTAGGAGACTACAAGTGTTTCAAGATAAAACTGCCAGAATTATTCCAAGACCTGACAGATTTGCTAACAAACAAACGGTTCTTCTGATCAGTATCCTACCACTCCTCTGGACCTTTGATATCAACCCCATATGGCATCAGTCCTGTTTACCTGAATTAACTCCAATTTTCTAGTGACCAAGGTCAGACGAGTACAGAAAAAGACTCAGCTGTTCTTAGCTAGCACATATGGTCCAGTGTTGTTGATAGTTTACTTACTTAAGTTTACTTAAGATAGTTTACTTAAAGAAGTACTGAATGCTAAATCCAAATCCCACTGCAGATTACCTCAGTGGCTTATAGTAGCGTATAGGTGACAAATATTTTACATTAACTATTTTGTAAATAGTTGAACTTATTGGTTCTTTTGGATGTTTTGTTGTTAGGTCTGGCAACAGAACTGATGGGAGAATTTATTAGGGGAAAAAGCCCACCAGTCTGCCTGTGCTACCAGACTTATTTTGATGACTATCATTACAGGCGGTAACTAATGCTGCTGCTTGACAGGTGCCAAAAGGAAAAAAAAAAATAAAAAGAACTTCCATTAAGTTTTTAAAATCTTTGAAGATAAATAAACAATATTTATTCCTATCTGTTTTGGGCAGCAAATTAGAAAATAATAGTTAGTGGGCTTTCTATCACTTCTGCTCATTTAAAGAGATCTTGAATGCTATGAGTTTTATTTCCAATGCTGCCTGATGAGTTTCTTTCAAATCACAACAGCAACAGAATGTTTTAGGCATAGTGCATGTTAACTTTGCTTTGAACATTGCTCAAAAATCTTCAATGCCAATGTAGATGCTGTGAGATTGCAATTGTTAAATTCACGGTGTTGTAAAAAATTCTTACCCTATTAGAGGTAAATATTTAAAGTAGTATTTGTAAACTTCATGCTCGGTCCCAATGATGAAACTATGCACTTACTGCTTTTGGAAAAGGAGATTGCTTCCAGCCACAGTGCAAAGTCTGGAGTTTTGTACTGCGGTTTGTATCAGAGAACAGGCAGAGTGAGCAGAAGTGGGTTTATCTTTACAGAACATGCAGAATATAGGATCTGCTTTAAAAACAGATTAAATGTATTTAATGTCTTATTTCTATGTACAAAGGAAAAAACCTAAAGAAGTGTGAGAAATATCACATGTGTCATCTTCCACATTTTACAAGAAGAACGATTGTGACATTAGTTATAATTCAGTAGAGGACTATAAATCATTGTGGTATAAAAGGCAAAGAAGTTTTCTAAAGTCCATTAATGTTTTTGGAGCTGTAAAATCCTTACTTATTTCCAGGTCAAAGCTGTTAGTGAAAACTTATTTCAATAGCATTAGGATTTGGGTTTTTTTAACCATAAATTACTTCAAATATTTAACATCTGTTCAAAATCTTTGGTTTTTAAAACAAAATGTCAGCACAATTGGGGTAAGAGTGAAAATGTCTTTCTCTGAGCACTGCATTTTTCATTCCTTGTAGCTCTATTCTTGGCAGAAACACCTTTCCTACCTTTTTTCATTTGTGCTCTATGGACCATGAAAACTGCCGTTATGGAGGAGAGAATGCTGTATGCATTGGTTTTATTGTTTTTATGCTGATGCAACAAAATCTAAATCAGCTGGTTCACTTAGGGGTTTTCAGGCCTCAGCAGTTCTGAAAAAAAAGGGGAAAAAAAGAAAAAAAAAAAAAAACAGGGGAAAAAAATAGAAGAAAAGAAATGCCCTGAGGTCAGAGTCAATGAGACCAGTCTGATAAAATGGAGAGTGTCTTTTTTCACTTTTCTTTGATGACAGAGAAAAAGCCAGTCTCACAGTTCTGGGAGACAATAAAGAAAATACAGTACTAAAAGATAATTTTTATAACTAGTTGCTAATCTGGTCAGAAAATCAGATGATATTCAGAAGTTCATTTGACTCAACACAGTCTGTCTGTTGGGTGACAGTTAAGCTGATTTAAATCTGGTCTGCAGTCCACCACAGGTAATGTATAATATTTTCAGTATACTTAAGTTGCTATTGATTAGCATGGTGCTCTGTAAAAGCTATGCCTTAGCCCATAGTAATGATTCAAAACTGTGCGTTGCACATAGAATAAGAGTTTGGAATGTCTATGGCATCATATTATATTATGGAGGCATCAGATGCAGGTATGCAATTAAGACCAAATTGCATTTTACACATAAAGTGCTCACAAATTGGTAAATGTACTGCTTCTGCTGCCTCAAAAAGCAGCACTTACTTTTAGAGTGTACAATCAGCTAAGGCTTACAAGAAACTAGGTGTTTTTTCAGTCATTAAAACAAATTTAAATGGATTATATAAAATAAAACATCTGGAAACAGGACATGTAGTGATACCGTGTAAAGCTTAAAAGTTAGTAAGATCTGAAGATCTGATATCTTCCATTCTGATTCCTGTAGCTGATTCTGAGAGTTGTCATTATTTGCATATACAGCTGTTTAGCTCAAAAGTCTCAGTAATGGATCAGGTTCCCATCGTTGTCCCCTTCAGAAACATTGAGAAGGTTGGAGAAAACAGTACCTATTCCGAAGAATTCAGATTCATATGAAGAACTGAGAGAGGTGGATCAGTGTATACACATATTAATTACAGAAACAAGAAGTATAAAAAATGCACAATGAAATAAACACATTGATCATTGATGGATATTTGAATAGTAGCAATCAGCCTTTACATATTTCCATTTGGTGACGGTTCAAGAAAGTGAGCAGGATATTTATTTACAATTTATTTTCATTTCTGCAAGTGTTCAAATTCTTTCTGACAGCCATATCTTTGAATTTCCCTGTACTTATAATGCTTGAGGACAATTAAAGAATTCCTAAAATATTCTTTACCTTAGGCCATTGGTTTGTTTTCTCAACTTCAAGCTTGTCATACTATGATTTGAAATCTATACAATTAATTTTGTTTATCTCTCCACGAATAGTACTAATCCTCTGTGGCCTGAAATACTGGAGACATACCCCAAATGTATTAGAATAGCTATGAGCTATAAGAGGATGGTCGATAATGTTTGCTTCACCTAAATTTGACATCTAGCCTTCTTATGTTTAGAAAAAAATCTTGAGATACGTTAGTGCTTTTGACATTTTAAGAACATCAGAAATGCATTTTCTAGCTTATTTCACAGCTATGTAGATTTAGGTCATGTTAAAACAAAATGTCAAACATATGAAAATGAATAAGGAGTGAATAAAATAAATGTATTGTATGAACAGTTCATCTTGGATTTCCATACTAGTATTTAGAATTTCCAAGGGCTCATCAATGAAACAATTGGTATGAGCCTACTTGAGTTTCAAAGGACTGAAGGGTGAAAAAGACAAAAACCCACACATTTTCCTGGGTAATAATGGGCTTGCCTTTGGCTTGATGCATAAACTACTTAAGTTCACAATGGGTTTGGGTTTGTTTTGTTTGGGGTTGTGGTTTTTTTTTGTTTGGGTTTGGTTGTGGTTTTTTTCCCCCAAATTTAAAATTATATGTTCCGGGTTTTTTTCCTGAAATTTCTCACCATCAAATTTTGAAGAGTCTTCAGAAACGGTTATTATTGTATGTAACTTCATATTGATAAAGAATCATAGAAATGAATTAAAACTGAAAGTTGGAATGGATTTCTAGATTTTCCTTCCTCTTCTTGGAGGAGATCTGCTTTCCTAATTGAAAGCTTGGCCTTAGATTAGCCTATTCAGGCCCACGTTAAGCTGTTTCTAATATTTCCAGTGGGCTGATTCCACTACTTTTCTGGGCTACCTGTTCCAATGCTTAGCTGTTCTCATGGTAAAGAATTTTTTTCTTATATCCACACAGAATTCCCCTTCAGCAGCTTGGACCATTGTTTTTTATGCTGTCACCATGCATCCTAATGAAGAGAGAACCTTCAGCTTGCCTCTGACCTTCTCTTTAGTTAATGGAAGAATGTGATTAGATTCTGTGTAAGGCTTCCATTCTCTGGGTTTGACAACACCATTTCCATCAATCCTTCTTTGTTAAGATCTCCAACCCTCTGATCACCTTGTTGGACATGCTCCAATTTTAACATCTCTCTGGAACTTGGAGGACCAAAACTGGACACAGCGTTCCTGGTGTGGCTTGACAAATGCCAAATATTGTGGATTAATCACATCCCTTGTTCTGTTGGCTATAGTCTTGCTGATATAGCCTGCAGTTTGCTTTCCTGCTGCAAGCATGGGCTGATCACTTGTGTTCAGCTTGCTGTTCTCTTGGATCCATAAGTCCTTTTCAGCCAAGATGCACTCCTGCCAGTCAATTCCCAGCCAGTATGGATGCTTGGGATACTTTCTTCCTTGATAGACTTTGCACTTATTTTTTGTTAAACCTCATGCAATTCCTGTTATACTAATTTTCCAGCCTCTTGAGGTCTCTCTGCATGGTAGCTCTTTCTTACAGTGTATCTACCTCTTCCCTGTTTGGTGTCATCCAAAAACTTGGTGAGGGTGCTTTCAATACTATTTTCCAAACTGTTTATAAAGTTATTGGATAGTGTTGTTGGTGACTTTTGTTGCTTCCTTTTCAATAGCAGTTGTGGCTTCATCCTAGCTGATTAAATCAGTCATTGTAATATGAGTACTTTGTCCTTTAGAAGGTATTGTATTTTTTCCCATGATCTAATTCTTCAGCAGAGAACAACCATTCCCCTTCCTAACATGTTCTCATCCTGGAATTTATTTTTTTTTTTCAACAGAAATCTAGAATTGTATATGTATTACAGTTCATTCTTTTTTTATTTTCTGTTACTGCTCATTTAAATTTTTCTTTTTTTTTTTTCTTAACATGCATCAGCAATGTGTATCTAACAGTTTACTAAAATTGTTTTCTGTGCCATTTTTTTATATTGCCTAAATTATTTATAGTGACAAAAAATTTGTTTTGTATACTGGGGTGAAGATTCTATGTTAAAAGAATTAAATGCAGGTCCTTGGTAAAAATTTACAAATATTGAAAAACATTTATTTTCCATCCTTTCTGTATTAAATAGTAATTTAAATTCCGACAGAGCTGATGTGGCCTTGCTTGAAGTGTGTTGTGCTGCAGTGCAATATTAAATGCTTGCAAGAAGTACTTGATTTTCAAACCAAACCCTATGAGGAGAGACCATATCTGTTTGGTGCTCTCTATTCTATGTGTTCACAGTTTATTTTGAAGATAAATGGTCTCCCCTTTCATTGTTACTAAAATCTTTTGCAATCGGCCACAGACTATCTTCAGTACAGTAACAATGTGTTCATGCAGAGTCTTAAAAATCTTCAGTTTTGTCAGCATTGACACGAGTTAGTTCAAATGTTTGATTTGCTAAGTCCCCAGGCAGAGTGAAATAACTCTTGGATTGTATCTCAGCAGGGGAACAAAGTAATCTTTTTTCTAAATAAATGTTCTTTTTATTCCACATACACTGCTAATTCTCCTCTGGGGCAGAATTTATGGCTGCCAATCAGCTGAACTTCAGAAAGTTTGTAGTGTCAATCTTTGTTTAGTATCTTTGCCAGAGCTGACAGCACAGTTATTTTTAAGGCTGACATTAAAAGATGAAAGACTCCTTAAAAAGTCTGATTAAACTAATTTTCATGCTGTATTTCTACATTTTATTTACTAGGCAAAATTTAACATTACTGAACACTTTCTGATGCATCTTGAGTTTGAAACATTATCAAACAGATGGGGCAAATGTAATATAAAATGTCCAATACTTCTAATACCTTCGATTTATCCAGTGGTTATGATCTCTTAAGCACTGTGTTTTACAAATATGAGGGAAGGTAATATATTTTTTTAAAGAAGCTGAGGTGAAATAAAGGAAGTGACTCCTCTATGATTCTCTATAGTTGCATGGCATCACTTTTTCCCAAACTACTGTCTCTGTCTTCCTATCCAGCAGTTCTTTGCATTCTGGGAATATTAAAGAAGAAAACGCATATTAATTTTTAGGACTTTTAGTAGGAACTTCTGAATGGCAAGCTAGTATTTGTATGACCAGAGTGTGATACTATTTCTTACCTAAAAATTTTCTCCAAGTATTTTTGCAGTGTACCATGGATAAAATGTTTGCTGCCCTCTACCTCACAACTCTTTTCTCCATATTCTGCCTTCTGTAAGTGCTTTGATTATTTCAGGTTGCCACACTGTTCATTAGGTTTTCAGAATTGCTCAGGAGTAGCTGAGTGATTGAAATAAGAGTGAAAATTTCAAATGTGTCAGAATCCACAGATTCTCCTATAACACTCACAAACATTGTTGATGAACTTGGTTACAGTGAAATACTCAATAGTTTCCACTGACTTCAAATGTCTGCAGGCCTTCATCCTACATAAAAACATATGTAGAATAGAACTCAGATAAACAACAGATATTGCATATTTTCTTGAGAATCTCTCCAGCTCTTTTTTTTTACACAGATGAGATGAGAGGTACAGATGAGATGAAAGGTACAGACAGCCTTAGAAGAATGCCTTGGTAAAACCTGACATGTATTAAAATACGATAAGAGAGCAATGTGCAAACTGAGAATTTGCTTTCACGCTTATAAGGATATTATTCTTATTCATGTTGCATCTAATATTTGTCTTTCAGAAATCCAAAATCTCCACTTATGACAAGATGTGGGCCTTCATGAGTAGCAGGAGGCAGTCAGTTCTTGTCAAAAGTAATGAAGAAGGTATCCAGCGTGTACTTACCTCTGATTATGCATTTTTAATGGAGTCGACAACCATTGAGTTTGTCACGCAGCGGAACTGTAACCTAACACAGATTGGAGGCCTGATAGACTCAAAAGGTTACGGTGTTGGAACTCCCATGGGTAGGTGATATGTCAACCATTTGTTCTTTGTTCATTAATCACAGTTGCTGCAGTAGCATACAAAAGCTCCAATAAACTATTACTTTCTCTACATTGCTAACATTTTTTCTTGTTCTCTTTTTCCCACCTGGGGGAAATATTACATGTTTTATCAACATTTATGGATTTTATTGAATTTTCTAAACAGAAAAAAATAGTTACTTTATAAAAATTTGGACACTTTCATATAATATGTTATTCTTACATGGTGTCTTCCATATGTTCAACAACAAGTACTTTTCACAGCACTTTATTTTATAAAAAAATGTTTTGAAAATGTTGATCTTTCTAGAGAATGAGCTGCTAGTAGTACAAGGCTTGCATTAGCAAATGGGAATAACGCTTCTATACTGAGAGGGCTAATCACTGAGATTCTTAGAAGAGGAGGAAAGAGTCCATAACATGCCACGTATAATCCACAGACAAATGTAATACTGAATTAGCTTTGTGAAATATAGTTTTGCAGAGCAATTCCAATCCTGTAAATATTTTCCAGATCAGGTGTTCTTGACTAGGTACAAAACTTTAGTTGCAAGATTAGGAGCTAATTACAGACATTAGTTTGGTGGCTAGAATCCACGGGATGTGGTTCAACAAGCACCAACGTGCTGAGTTCCCTTTGACTACAGTGATTTTTAAAGGACATAAACTGAGGATGTGGCTTTAGATTTCAGAATAGATGGGATTGAAAAAAAGATGTAACACAAAAACTCTGTCAGTACTGCACAATGATCCTACTTAATATTGGAAGATCATTCTGCTGACTTCTTAGTAAGGCAAATATTTACTTTAACTTTATTTTTAATAAGAATTTATCACCTTGTGATTGATGTGAATATATTTTATGTTTTTCTCAAATATGTCTTACATTTGATACTGATTTTATCTGTGTTAATACTATACACTACATGATTGTAAGGGGAAAGTTGTGTCCAGTACTGTAAATCAGTCACATGGTAAGGAAGGTTAAGAACTAAACTTTACTGGAATATTTTGGATAAAGAGATATCTACTAGTAGTATCAAATATAAGTTTCCCTATATGTTTTAGGTATTTACTGCAACTTTAATAACATCTTTATAATTTTCATAATTTCAGTAATTTGCTAGGAAATGGACATCTGGACACCTGCAGAAATTATGATTCTGTTCATTCTGTCTTTGAACAGTTATTTGTTAGGAATTTATTTTTAATCTATATAGCAATTTTTCCACCCTGTTCTCTTGTGGCTTCATATTGCTGAATATTTTCTGTATACATGTAAGTGTCAGAAGGGACCGGACTACAGTCCTGCTGCTCTTTTTGGCATCTCATATTTTCTGATATATAAAACTTTTGTTATTTTGAGGGTGAAAACCATCTTCCGTTTAGGTTGAGTATGGTGAAAATTAAATCTTAGTGATAGCTTGAAATGCTTAATGAGCTTCATGCAAACTTGTGAAGCATCTGAAGCATGCCTCAAAGCTAAGTGCCATGGAAGAAATCAGAGAGCCCAGGCTATTTTACCAGTGATTTTGACTATGTGTAATCACCGAAGTAGCATAAACACCAGAAAAAAAGAAACAGATGAAAAGCAGTGATAAAGCCAGAAATGGACTTCTAGAGTTAAAGTTAGGAGGAAGAGGTATTGGGTGTGAAGAGGCAAGGAAGCAAGTAAGTAAATTGTCTTTTGTTTTTTGTCCCTTACCTATCTGGGGAGAAGAGGCAGTATGCATGCACTATTTCTTCATTAACTTTGAATCGTATCAAAGACATTATTCAGCTCTTATTCATCTGCAAGATTCCAGGTAATAACAAATTGTCTGTGTGAAGAGAAATGATGGTGTTCTACAAGGGTATCTGTGAGCTGACAATTGTCTTGAATCAAGGTGAAACAAATAAAGGACATACCTGCAGGAATTAGAGATCAGCAAAGGAAGTAAAACAAGAGTAGAAACAGTGTTAAACTTAACAAAAGAAGTTGAAGTAAGATCTGAAAAAAAGATGAGGCCTTCATAAAAGGAAATATAATAGAACCTAAAATAAGATATAAAGTAAGGTTTTCACAAAAGAAATGAAGTCACAATAAAACAGCATGGGGAGATTTCCCAGAACAGCTAAGAATAAGAGATTAATCCTGTGTTAGGGCAGAATCTATAAAATGCTATCCAGAGAACTAACATTTATAAAAGTTTTGTACTCTGTTTATTAACTGCACAGTCTCAGAGGAAAGAGATTGTGTAGACTCTGCTAAAATAATGTTCACACATACATTTGAAAGGAGACCTTACAAAGAAGCATATCCATAGTGCGAGGCAGACTATATTGCTTTATTGAAGCTAGAAAATCTTACCTAGCAGTGGATAGTACAAAATACTCATGCATTATAGCTAATCTCATTTCTACAGGAAAAAAATAATTCCAGGATCTTTAAAAGAACTTATGACATGGTTAAATCTACAGAATCTACAGATAGATTTCATCATTATTTAATGTTTATGGAAGAAGTTTATAGATATGCATTTGAGTAATATTTTTTTAGAGTTAATAATCCTAAGAGTAACTTGCCAAGTGCTTAGAAAACTACAGTGTAATGGTTTCACAAAGAAAGTACATGTTACTGCTGGTGCCTATTTGGGAAGCAACACATCTCTGAGCAATACAGAACAACAATACAGAACTAATCGTATTTAAATGTAATTTAAAAGTGGCTAGCTGCAGCAGGTTCAGAGCGCGTGCTGGGCCCGCGTGAGCGCAAGGGTGAGTATATTAGCGCGCAGGCGCACGTGCGCAGAGCGCGTGGGAAGCAGCAATCAGTTGTCGGACAGACCACACGGAGAGCGGTAGCGGAGAGCGCCGGGGTCTTTAAATCCTGAGCTAGACTAAGACAGAGAGGGGCCTTCCCGGAGACAGAGAAGCCGAGGGAGAGCGGAGAGTAAGAAAGGAGGCAGGAACCTCGCGCGGGAGCGTGAGGCTGAGGTGGCAGGGAGCGTGCGTTTAAAAGCGGCTAGCCAGACACACTTTCAGCGTGAGGGAGGGGGCGGAGCGAGGGCTCGTGCACAGGACAAAGAGGGAGAGTCTGAGGGTGAATGGTCGGTTCAGGCTCAAGAGAGGAAATGGCAACGAAACTCCCCAAAGCCCCTGTGAAGAAGAATGTGGGAACTCAGACCGAGCTCCCGCGCCAAGATGCGGCGGTACAGGGCCCTGGCTGCACCGAATGCCTGAGCCTGGCTGTGGTACCACAGGGACCCAGAGACACCCATTGTGTGCGATGCGAGCAGATAAACGACCTGCTCAGGCAGGTGGTGGAACTGAGAGAAGAGGTGGAAAGGTTAAGAAGCATTAGAGAATGCGAAAGTGAAATAGACTGGTGGAGCCGTACCCTGAGGCAAAGGCAGCAAGAAGAGGCTCTAATAAAAGTAGATGATCCCCTCCTGCCCTGTCACCAGGCAGAGAGAGGGGACTTAATAGAAAGGGGGGAATGGAGGCTGGTCCTTCCTCGGTGAGGCAAGCAGAACCCCCAACAGCCTCCCTCACCTTCCCAGTTGCATTTGCATAATAGGTTCGGAGTTCTGGATTTTGGGGACGAGGTAAATGAGAATGGAGAGGACGATCTACCCAGTGAGTCACCGAGGACTAGTCACCCACCCCCATGCCTCAGGACCTCATCAACTAAGAAAAAAAGAAAGGTGATTGTAATAGGTGACTCCCTTCTGAGTGGAGCAGAGGGCCCAATCTGTAGACCAGACCCGTCCCACAGGGAAGTCACCTGCCTCCCTGGGGCCAGGATTAAGGATATACAGAGGAAAATTCACTCCATGGTTCAGCCCTCAGATTATTACCCACTACTGATATTTCAAGTAGGCAATGATGAGATAGCTACCAGAAGCCTAAAGGCAATGAAAAGGGACTTCAGAGTGCTGGGACGACTGGTCAAGGGATCAGGAGCACAAGTGGTGTTCTCTTCTACCCCACCAGTCACAGGGACGGATGAAGGGATAAATAGGAAGAATCAACAGATCAACCCATGGCTAAAAGACTGGTGTAAACAGCAGGACTTTGGATTCTTTGATCACGGGCTGATCTACAGGTCACAAGGCATGCTGGCAGCAGGTGGGGGAAGCCTAACCCAAAGGGAAAAAAGGATATCGGGACAAGAATTATCAGGGCTCATTGAGAGAGCTTTAAACTAGATTTGAAGGGGGACGGGGTTGGAAGCAGGGTTGCTAAAGTGGTGCCCAGGAGTAGCGTGCCAGTGCTAGTAGGTAAAGGTGCCAGCAAGGCCTTGCAACCTGTTGCAGCAGTTGATGTGGGAGAGAAAGACATATGTGAAGACATGAGGACTAGTGATAAGATGGTAACTGCAGAAATGTCTGCACATGGACAGGTGGGAATTAGTGCTTGCTCTCCCAGCAAAATAGTGGGATGATTAGCACAGCTGAAGTGCATCTACATGAATGTACGCAGCATGGGCAACAAACAGGAGGAGCTGGAGGCCATTGTACAGCAAGAAAACTATGATCTAGTTGCCATCACAGAAATGTGGTGGGAGGACTCGCATAACTGGAGTGCTGTGATTGATGGCTACCAACTTTTCAGAAGGGACAGGCAAGGAAAGAGAGGTGGTGGGGTGGCCCTTTATGTTAAGAGCAGTATTGTATGCCTAGAACTTCGCAATACGCATGATGACAGTGTTGAGTGTCTATGGATAAGAATCAAGGGGAAGACCAATAAGGCAGACATCGTGGTGGGAGTTTGTTATAGACCCCCAAACCAGGATATAAAGGCTGACGAAATATTCTATAAGCAGCTGGCAGAGGCCTCACGATCACTCTCCCTTGTACTCATGGGGGACTTCAACTTCCCAGATATCTGCTGGAAATATAACACAGCAGAGAGGCAACAGTCCTGGAGATTCTTAGAGTGCATGGAAGACAACTTCCTAACGCAGTTGGTGAGGGAACCGACTAGGGAAAGTGCCCTACTGGACCTGCTGATAGTTAACTCAGAAGGTCTTGTGGGGGATGTAAACGTTGGAGGTCGTCTTGGACAGAGTGATCACAAAATGATACAATTTTCAATTCTTGCTGAAGCAAGGCAGGGGGGCAGCAAAACTGCCACCTTGGACTTCCGAAGGGCAGACTTTGGCCTCTTCAGGAGCATGGTTGAAAGTGTTCCTTGGGAGACAGTCCTGAAGGGCAAAGGTGCCCAGGAAGGCTGGTTGTACTTCAAGAAGGCACTCTTAAAAGTGCAGGAAAGAGCCATACCCAAGTCCCAAAAAACAAGCAGGAAGGGAAGAAGACCAGCCTGGCTAAATAGAGAGCTTTGGCTGGAGCTCAGGAACAAAAAGAAAGTTTATGATCTTTGGAAAAGGGGCCTGGCAGGCAAGAAGAAATACCAGGAAGTGGTGAAGATATGCAGGGGGAAAATTAGAAGGGCCAAGGCTCAAGCTGAGCTCATCTTGGCCACTACAGTTAAGAATAACAAAAAGGGTTTTTTTTCGGTATGTAAACAGTAAAAGGAAGATTAGGGATAATGTGGGCCCACTGATGAATGAGATGGGCACCCTAGTGGTGGAAGACATGGAGAAAGCAGAGTTGCTGAATGCCTTCTTTTCTTCAGTCTTCACTGCTAAGGCTGCCCGTCATGAATCTCTGGCCTTGGAGGCCAGGGGGAGGGTATGGAGAGAGGAAGTTTTTCCTCCAGTAGAGGAGGACCAGGTTCGGGACCACTTGGCCAAACTGGACATTCATAAGTCCATGGGCCCTGATGGGATGCACCCATGAGTGCTGAGAGAGCTGGCAGATGTTATCGCTGGGCCACTCTCTATCGTCTTTGAAAGGTCATGGAGAACAGGAGAGGTACCTGAAGACTGGAGGAAGGCCAACATCACTCCAGTCTTCAAAAAGGGCAAGAAGGAGGACCCTGGGAACTACAGACCAGTTAGTCTCACCTCTGTCCCTGGGAAGGTCATGGAGAGACTCATTCTAGATGTCATCTCCAAACAAGTTGAAGAGCGGGGGGTTATTGGAAGTGGGCAACATGGGTTTACCAAGGGTAAATCATGTTTGACCAATCTGATAGCTTTCTATGATGCTATAACTGGTTGGTTGGATGAGGGGAGGGCAGCAGATGTCATCTACCTTGACTTCAGCAAGGCTTTTGACACAGTCTCCCATAGCATCCTCATTGGGAAACTAAGGAAGTGTGGGCTGGATGAGGGGACAGTGAGGTGGATTGAGAACTGGCTGTGTGACAGGACTCAAAGGGTAATGATTAACGGAGCAGGTTCACGCTGGAGGCCTGTAACCAGTGGTGTCCCCCAGGGGTCAATACTTGGTCCAGTCCTGTTCAACATATTCATCAGTGACCTGGACGGGGGGACAGAGTGTATCCTCAGCAAGTTTGCTGATGATACCAAACTGGGAGGGGTGGCTGACACCCCGGAGGGCCGTGCTGCCATCCAGCGAGACCTGGACAGGCTGGAGAGCTGGGTAAGGAAGAACCTCATGAGGTTCAACAGGGAAAAGTGCAGGGTCCTGCACCTGGGCAAGAAGAATGTCAGGCACCAATACAGGTTAGGCATGGACCTGCTAGAGACAAGTTCCGAAGAGAAAGATCTGGGGGTCCTGGTAGACAGCAAAATGACAATGAGCAAGCAATGTGCTCTTGTGGCCAGGAAGGCCAACGGAATCCTGGGCTGCATAGGGAAGAGTGTGGCTAGCAGGTCGAGGGAAGTCATTCTCCCCCTCTACTCTGCACTGGTGAGGCCACAACTGGAATACTGCATCCAGTTCTGGGCTCCCCAATTCAAGAGGGATAGGGAACTACTGGAAAGAGTCCAGTGAAGGGCAACGAGGATGATTCAAGGATTGGAGCATCTCCCTTATGAAGAAAGGCTGAGAGAGCTGGGACTCTTTAGCCTGGAGAAGAGAAGGCTGAGGGGAGACCTTATCAATGCTTATAAGTATCTCAAGGGTGGGTTGAAGGAGGAGGGAGCCAGACTCTTTTCAGTGGTTGCCAGTGAGAGGACGAGGGGCAATGGGCATAAGCTGGAACATAGGAGGTTCCACTCAAATATGAGAAAAAACTTCTTCATGGTGAGGGTGCCAGAGCCCTGGAACAGGCTGCCCAGGGAGGTTGTGGGGTCCCCTTCTTTGGAGATTTTCAAGACCTGCCTGGATACAGTCCTGAGTCACATGCTCTGACATGCTCTAGGCAATCCTGCTTCAGCAGGGGAGTTGGACTAGATGATCTCTATGGTCCCTTCCAACTCTAAAAAAATTCAGTGAAATTCAGTATTAGAGGCATAGATGTAATCTCTCCAAATTTACAAAAATATCTGGTTTATCTCCCAGAATAGTGTTTTTAAATTGCAGAAATATTTGCATGTAAGATTAAATTTGTAGAATATAGTTGTTACAGGCCTTTTGTTGGATACAGTAGAATGGATATGGTAACTTTTTAGAAAACAGCATCAAAGAATGCAGGTGCAACATATCTTGTTCCTTTTGAAGGCTAATAGAGTAATAGTTAGTGAGACCATTATTTGCTTGAGTCTAAGTAGATACAAACAGAAGAGCTAAAAGCTTTCCTAACAAAAAGATATGCTGTCAGAGTAGTTTATGATAGGATAATCACTTGGAAAATGCAACCACCCAAATGTAGCACCATCTTAGTGTTGAACAGTAAAAGCTCTCTGCTCACAATGTGAAAGTTTTGAATTCAGAGAAAGTTGCACAAGAGGAGGAAAAGACCCAGCAGATCAGGCAGTGTATAGGTATCAATTCCTGAAAACACTGAAGAAGCAGAATCTGAGTTTTCGTGATTATTAGTGAAGTAAGCAACATTGAGATTGCTTAGATGTAGCCTTGATGAAGGAAATTGGAAATGCCGTACTTTTGGCACAAAGTAGGATCAGTTAGCACCTTTAAAATCCACAAAATACACTGATGTTTGGAATCGGTGCAAGGCAGCATTCTGTATGATATCTTTGCTTTTGGCTTTATTTAATATGTCACATATGACACCTGCAGCACTGCGAAATAAACTAGAGATAGTGAATTTGGTAACTTATACATACAATGAATGATTCTCATGATATATATTTATAAATTAAGGTAACAGTCTTGTCAGCCACCTCTGGTGCTAGGCTAGAAAAACTTTATAATGAAGAGGGAAGGGAAGAACAGACCTGGGATAAGATGTTTGACAACAACTGATACTTTGGAGCAGATAAGGAGAAACTATTTGTTACTGGGGTTGTGTATGTTTTGTTTTATTTTCCATCTTTGCAACTTACAGGTTTATAGGTTTGCAACCAAGAACGTAGCACTTGCTTTGCTAGAGCTTTTGACTTTTTGTTTCCTTCCAGTTTGAAGCTCCTCATGTTAGGGTTTTGTACTGGCTTTATTTTGACATATCCTATTAGGAGGCACTATTTTGTCAGTCCTGTGTTCTTCATCAATGAATCTGGTAGATAGGAAAACTTTTGTTAATATGCATAAAGCTTGAAGTATTCAGTATAGTTTGTTTTTAATAATAAACATATGAGTATGTATCATGTACAATTACCTCTTAGAAATAGATATATATTTCATTTAGTGGTTGGAATTTGGCTTTGTGTGGTCATACACCTCATCGTCCAAGGCTGATATTTGAGGGATGAAGAAGGAGAGGGAGGGAAGAAGAAAGTGAAAGAGAGAAAAAACACAGAAAGCAATAGAATGAGGGAGGGGTGGGGATAGAACAAACCCTTTGGATATGCAGAATAACTTCTGCTTTTGATGACAGAGCCTCTAAAGTGTTACTTATCACCTCCAGTAGTTTTAAATTTCCAGTTTCTTCATCATGCATGATAAAGGTGTTAAAAATTGATTTATTTTTTTCTTGAATAAACCCCAGTTGGGATAAATTTGCCATTGCAAGGGATTCCTAAATATTTATGCTTATGGTCTTCTTATCAAACATAAATTATAACTTTTTTTTCAAGAAAACCTAGTCTATCCAGCAATATAAATTTCAGGCCCTGCTGAAACACAGTTAATATGACTTTTCTGTGGTCAACATACTGTAAACTACAGTAGTATTATTTGACAATTTCTATTTTCCATAACGAGTATTTATTAACATCAATGTTAATGTGAAGTGAACAACATGAAAAGTTAGAAATCTGCTTCTATGCACTCTATATTAGAGTCTTAATGTTCTGCAAAGATACTTTTCACTTTTTTTTTTTTACTCTCCAATTGGAAGAAATATATTTGAATTCATGTATTGGAAAAAAGCAAATAATCTCTCTGGGGTGGTTTCATGTTAATATTTCTTTTCCAAATTCCTGCTTCTCTTCAGCATGTTAGACAGCAGGCTACTTTCCATCTGGTTTGGGCAGATTTTCTATTGAATTGCCAGTTGCTTCTATGTTGAACCTGAAGTACATAAATGGCTGACAAGTTTATATGTCAAACCCATTCGATCTGAGCAGATCTATTGAGCTTACACCTTTCAGATGATCTGTGCTTATGTGGCAACTCAGGCCTAGCCTGTATATGCCAGACAAATTCTGTATATGTGAAGATACATGCAAAGTAATGCCTTTGACATTTTGAAAATGAAAAAGGGTAGGCGTAAGTAATCATAAAAATTTGCATATATTTCTTCTAACTCTTAAGAAATACAAAATAGAAAGTGGTGTTTGAGAGATATCGCACATATAAGAAATTAGAGCTAGTGATTTCTCTACTGTCACTCTGTGATTGTTGAGCTGTGGAAAGTTACAGAATTAGATTAAGAGGGGGCTTTAGCTGTATAGCAGTGATGTTCGTATAATATCTGATAATAAGGAGGTAAAAAACAGCTTGAAAAAAAGATGAAATACACATTTTCTTATCCTTTCTTCCTGTGCAGCTATTACAAGAAAATAAATTGTGCTATTAATATTAATAATATCTCAGTTGCAAAACATAGTGAGTTAAATCTGTTACATGAGCATCTTCACTTTTACTAGTTTTTTGACTTTTCCCTTGCTGTGATCAAACTATGACTTTTCCTACTACAGCATATAACTGTTTGCGTCTCTGATCTTTCCATACAGATGGACTTTTTTTTTAAAAGAAATGTGTACTCCCCTAACTATATAGAGACTCTTCACTATACATGGGCATACAATACAACTCTCAGGATATGAATGAAATTAAACAAGGTATTTTGGGGTTAATATACCAAGTGGATAAAGCTACCAACATTTCACTACCCATTATACAAAGATGCGATAACTTGCAATGGTAAAGCAGATTCATGTATCAAAATTTAGTCATGTAAGTACATAAAATATATCTGCACAGTGTATATTTATATAGTTACAATGGAAAGCTGGTAGCTACTGTGATACAAACAAGTTCTACCTCCTATGTCAAAAAGAAAAATATATGAATAAAATAAACAGCCTTCCAGCAGAAATGCATTGGCTGCAGGCCCGAGATATCAGTATACTCACTTAAGTTCAAAGGATGAAACAAAACCTCAAGGCTGTCATGTTCTATTGATTCAGAAGTGCCATTTTTAGTAAAGTTCTCTTTTCTGTAAATTCTAATGAAATATCAAATAATATGTCTTTTTTTTTTACAAACATTATCTCTTGGAGAAAAAAATATATTTTTCACAGTACATTGTTCCTAAAGATTCTCAAAAATTTGCCCATTCACCTATGACTTCCAAAAAGTCTATTTGGCCGATAATGTAATGTGCAGATCACTTGCACGTAGAAATTTATTTATAAATTTTTGCACAATGTAGTTAATCTAAACATTTTTTTAACTTAGGCATTCAAATCTATTATTTTTGCCAAATCAGAACCAAAAGTGGAGTTAGCTTTCTTTTTTTCTTCTTTTTTTTCTTTTTCTTTTTTTTTTTTTTTAATTTCAGTCGGCTGTGTAGCATGTAATTAAAATGTTTGGAGTAAGCACATTTTGAAGACAGTAGTATTCATATAATTTCATCAGACATAGAATCTAGAAAGAGTATTTCACACTCCACTCACTTAAATTAAAGATTTCACTGCAGAAAAAAAAGGGTTTCAGGCAATAATTTATGATCTGCTATTTCATATCTTCTCTAAGAATATGACTTCATGAATTATTTATATTTTCTAAGCCATTAATAAATGCAATACAACAGTGTCCTTCCTACCCCAGTGATAGGCTGCTGGATTCAAATAAAATTTAAACAAATTGTTTAATCAGCAAATGTATAACACTTAATTATCATGTTGTATCCAATAACACCGTATAGCTCCAGCTGATTTATATTACCTATTCTGTCTCTATGGAGTGACCTAGAAAAAAAATTCACAGTAAAAGTTTCTATTTTATCGTACTGAAATTTTTTCATTGACACGACTGCTTTCTTAATACAGGTATTTTTCAAAAGATTTCATTACCTGCCATTTTTATTTAAGTGCATATTTCCAAATATAGAAAATTTTAAATGAAGGCATAGTGGGGAATATAAATTACTTAAGAACAAAAGCTTTTAATAAATGTTTGTAATTTCAAAGACTAAAACTTAATGTAGTAAAAATATGAATAAATTACTCATTTCCTAAATATGCAATAGAAAGTGAAAAAAATATTTTGAACATGATCTCCAAATAGTCCTAATTCTCCTCTTAGAATTCCTTCAGCCTCCTCCCTTTCTGCATTTATCATTTTCGACAGAGATTTACAGCCTGTTTTTGTAATCATCTAAAAAGTAGTTTGCTTTTGGAGCTTGTCTGTAAAAAAAAAAAGCAGATAAAATTGGAGTAAATGCATTGTAAGTGCAAGAATAACGCTTCATAATCCTTCAAATGTGTAGGATGTTGCCTCCTGTGTTTTGTCTGGCTTTTAAAAGACCAAAGCCTTGAATTCTACAGCTACATGTCTGAATTAACTTTATTTTTGTGAAGCAATTTTTACACTTAGAACATGAACTACATCCAAATTAATATTTTAAACAAATGCCCTGAATGTTTTCTAGTAAAGAAATATAATATGTTATTACATATTTAGAACATAGTGGTGCTATCAATTTTTCCTGCTTTAGGTGCTACCTATAATTGTGGTAAGATCAAGTCCAGTTTAAGAGACATTAAAGTATGAATAGAAAGCCTTCCATTTTCCAGAAATTAGCTAAAAATGAATCTCAAAATTGAAGGTACAGTTGTCCATAGTCAGTCATTATAGACACCATCACAGTAAGGGCCAGTCTAATCTTTAAACTCAGATTAAATGAGAATGTGTAGTATGGTTATCCTGCAGTTGTAGATTCTTCTGAAGGCAGTAGGATTACGATACAGATGAGTATCATAATGATAATGAATTCTGGGCCCCACAATTCAAGAAGGATGTTAAGACATTCGAATGCATCCAGAGGTTGGCAATAAAGCTGGAAACAGGGCTGGAAGGCATGTCCTGTGAGGAGTGGCTGAGGACATTGGGTTTAGATAGTTTGGAGAAAAGGAGGCTGAGGGACAACTTCATTGTGCTCTACAGTTTCCTGAGGAAAGGAAGTGGAGAGTGAGGTGCTGATCTCTTCTCTCTGGTATTCAGTGACAGTTTGTGTGGGAATGACTCAAAGTCTGTCAGGGGAGGTTCAGACTTGACATTAGGAAACATTTCTTTACTGAGAGGGTGGTCAAACACTGGAACAGGCTTTCTAGGGAGGTGGTCAATGCCTCAAGTCTGTCAGTGTTTAAAAAGCGTTTGGACAATGCCCTTAATAACACGCTTCAACTTTTGGTCAGCCTTGAAGTGGTCAGGCAGTTGTACTAGATGATCATTGTAGGTCCCTTCCAACTGAACCCAACCCTTCCCTTCCCTTCCCTTCCCTTCCCTTCCCTTCCCTTCCCTTCCCTTCCCTTCCCTTCCCTTCCCTTCCCTTCCCTTCCCTTCCCTTCCCTTCCCTTCCCTTCCCTTCCCTTCCCTTCCCTTCCCTTCCCTTCCCTTCCCTTCCCTTCCCTTCCCTTCCCTTCCCTTCCCTTCCCTTCCCTTCCCTTCCCTTCCCTTCCCTTCCCTTCCCTTCCCTTCCCTTCCCTTCCCTTCCCGCCATTGTTTATGCAGTTGCTTTTCCTCTTTTCCTTTTTCACTCTTCCTCTGTCTTTCTCTTTCTCTTTTTTCTCTTTGTCCCTTTTTGCTTTTATTCTTAAAGAAGATTAGAAGACTCACACAAGACATGAAAATACTGGCTTGTATTAAATACTTTTCTAAAAAAAAAGATAAAAATCCATAAGATTCTTTCAGAATTAACTGTTTAGAGTTCTTCAGCCTTCCTTACTCTCTGAAGTTAAGCACTTACTAGGGCTGAGTTCTTTGTCCTAACATCATTCTCTTTTCACACTTCCACCAAACTGAATAGGTGACATGTTTTGAAGAGATGTGTTAGAAAAACTTCCCTTAAATCTCAGGCAAGACTAGAAAACAAATGACATTGAGCACAATGACTGGCACAGAGCCCAACTGGAACATTCCTTTCAATTAATTTGTACATTTGGCAGTCAGTGATCAATGCAGAACATAATTTTAGACATCTTTTTCCAGGAGAAAAAAAGGCAGTTTCTTTTTTTTCTTTAATGTTTCCATTATTTCTCTTAAATATTGCAGAATTTTTTACAATCAGAATCATATGTTGCCTCATTTGAAGAAATACAAGACAAAGAACTCCTTAGGCTCCACAGATACAGTTTGCGAGATCTTCCTTTGCTTCTACTCTTGCAATAAGTCAGTTGTGTCTGACACTGACTGGTAAACAGAAGGTCTATACTTTTTACATATCTATGTTTAAATATATTTATGTAAAACCAACAAAGCCACAGATACGAACAATGTGGGAACCTTTCAAAAAGCAGGCAGTTCCGATACTGAAGGGAATAACAGGTAAATGATGTATTAATTTAGTCACCAAAATTGCTGACAATACACTTGGTTAACATAACTGAAACCAAATTCTACATATCTGAAAATACTGAAGAGTTTAGAAGTTTAAAATTTGCATTGGTTAAAATATATTCCTGGATTTCCTCTGTAAAGTACTAAACCCAACAATCAACACTGGCTTTCAATTTAATCATTGTTGAGATTTCAGACTCTGCAGCTATTTCCTGTTTATATTGTGTAGGAAACTGAGGATATCTTAGTCATTTGTTAAGACACCCTAGTTCTCTTGAAGTTCCTTATTGCCTTCAGACCATACAAATTGCATAATACGAGCTTTTTTTACCAGTCATTGGAGATGAGACATATAAACAGATTTGTCTCTATAGGAATAAATAGGAAACCATGTACCAACACTGGAGGATTTTCCTTCTGCTTGCCTCCACTTAATCTGTAAACCTTCATATAATTTGGACTGTAATATTCATCACTTATGCATGCATAAAAGTGCTGAGCTTCAGTTCTTCTGTAACTAAAACAAATTAATACATTTGTCTTCATTAGTTGAATATAATGCACAAAAAATAGGTGCAAATTATTTATTTTTATGCAGGTCAAACCATGTATTGAAACTAATTTGAGAATTTCAACTGCTTGAGCAGTTAATTTATCATTGCTGAAATGTTAGAATGTGTAGCTAACATATTTGATGAGAACAGTATTTTATAGCTACCTCACAAGGATGAGCATATTGAAGCACTCAGAGGCATGCTAAGAGACTGAGCTGCCTGTCAATAAGGAATTGCCAAAGCACTTAATGTCCAGTAGCTGTTGTAAACATATTTCACATTAGAGAAGCAGTTTCTAGTAGGAATTTACTGAACAGATCTAACTGAAGTAAAGACATTATTAAAACTTCAATGTTGATCTTATAGTGCCTAGGACCATATGTATATATTGCATTGTCAAAGACTCATCTACAAATGTAAATTGTCTCTGTCCTGATATTTCACCCTTAATCAGAACCAAACTAGTCTGTTGCATCCCAGCACATGGTATTTGCATGGGTTTTGGCATTCTTATCTGAAAAAGCTGCAGCATCAGCTATTTATTTTGTCTGTCTTGCATTTCCGGTTAATTATTCCCTTTTCAATGCCTATTAGAAGTGGGATCTCTTTTTGCAGGCTCATGGAATAAATATCACCCTCCACCCAGTGTCCTGTAGTTTAACTACTATATTTAAGGTTCTTCTGAGGGACATATAATAACTGAAAGCATACTCAGCACAGCCTTTCTGAAGGTTACAGGAGAGGCTGACAGAGCTAGGCCTGTTCATCCTGAAGAAGAGAAGTCAGCTCAGGGGGGATCTGATCAATGTGTATAAGTACCTGATGAGGGAAAATAATGAAGAGAGAGTCAAACTTTTTTCACTGGCATTCAACTACTGGAAAAGAGGTGTAGGGCACAAACTGAAATGAAATAAATTCCACTTAAATGTGAGAGGGAAAAACGCACACACAAAACCCCCCTTCTTCATAGTAAGGGTGATCAAACACTATGACAGGTTGCCCAGAGATGTTGTAGTCTCTCCATCCTTGGAGATACTCAGAACCCAGCTGAACAATGTGCCCTGGGTAAAATGCTGTAGCTTGAGCAGGTAGGGTGGACTAGACCATCTCTGGAGGACACTTCCGAAGTTCTGCGTTTCATACTACTGAAATGCAACAGTTTTGTGATGAAAGAGCTTCAGACTTTTAAAGTACAGAATCAAGACCCTTCTCTTTGAACAGTGCCTTGAATTTGCATCCAAAAGAGGTAAATAGAAGCTATCGGCTGTCTTTTGGTTTGAGCCTACCTAATTTCATTTTCTACACCCAAATAGTTTCCTTGTAATGGAAAAGAAATTTAAAGTTCTGAAAGCTCTTCATAAATCTGAATTTACACTATCTCATCCAGCCCCACCATTGAGGACAGAATTCTGTAAGTTGGCAAGGATAAATGAAAAGACTAGCGCCATGGTGCTTTATAACCAAACAGCACAGTGACTGAAACACTGAAAGCCAATGCTTTTAAGCACTCTTTGAATAGTTGAGACTTTTTATTCTCGCTGTATATATGATGCACAGTGAGCTGATGCCTCCTTTTCCCAAAGATCAACCAAGAACTGACTGCCTTGCCTCTGTAATCACTTTAGCTTTGCAAATCAAATTGGGGAACAGAAATCTGCATGGAAAACCTCCAAGAGTGAGCTTCTCTTATCTATCAGAGGGATCAGAAATATATGGAATATCACTTAATAGAACAGTAGCAGCTGAAGCTTCTTATCATCACCCATAAACGCAATGTGAGATTTTGTAGGAATTCTGACAGCTCCAAAGGTCTATTGATATTTTTTTTTATATCTTACATAAAAATTTCAGTAATTAAGTCATAGGAGTGATAGTGAAAATTACCAGTAAATGTCAAAAATCTTTTACGTTTACTGGCTGAAATTTTTCCTTTCTGCAAGAAAACCAGTTTTAATATCCAGAATGTAATCTGGATGCCTTGTCCATATTCCCTATTTTCTCTTGGTTTTGTATGCCAGTTATATCATCCACAGATCAGACCATGATACTTCTAGCTACTTCAGGTGCTTCTGGGTGGATTTTCCCTTGCTGGGACTTGCGATCTATCCTATATCAGAAAGAAAAAATATAAGAGCAAATAAAACCTTAGAAAACAATATTGTTACTATGCTTCTTTTGTTCTCTTAATAGCTACTTGACTCAGTATAAACAACATTTTTCAAATATCAGATTATTAGGTGTACTCATTGTTTGTTGCAAAATGTGAATTTAGATCATTGCAAGTCATTCAGAAATAGAACTACAGCATTGAATGCTAGCTTTTTCATGGGTATATAATTTTAAATGTTTAATTTAATAGCAGCAGTATGCAATGCTGGTCATTCTGCATTGATCCTTAGTTGTGAGATTACCATTTTTAAGACAAGCTAATAAGATATAGTAAATACAGATATTGCAGTAAAAAACATTGATCCTTACTTGTAAGATTACTGTTTTTAAGATATGATAATAGGTATACAAATACAAATATTGCAGTAGAAACACAAAAGGCCTGTAATCTGTCCACTCCACAACTATTTGTGCAAAATTTTGCAAATCACCATGAGTGATTTGATACTGTTGAACTGAATCACTATCAACTGCATGTTTCTAATGCTATCCTCAAAAACTTAACTCATTTTAGATATGATTAGCCTGTGCTTTATGGCTTTATCTATGAATTCCTCTGTTAATTCATTTTTAAGCACTTCAAATGGACTAGAACTGTATGTGTACAAATCTGGTCCCTAGAATATATAAATAATACATGGAGAATAGTTGGTACTGCCTATATTTAGACCAACAGAAAGTGTGGAAATGAAATGCAAATCAGTTTAATTAGAAAGCAGCCTGTCATATCAGAAGATTGGGTCCAAATTTAAATTGGGTCCAAAATTATTTCTCAGAATCTAGTGCTATTTAAGTTGTTGTTGTTAAATATTTATAAGCAGTGTAACGCTGAAAATATCCCCAAAATATTATAGTATGCACTTACACTTCCCCAGGCTCTTGTGGGCTAATCACTTTCCTTCTTCCATTTGACTGAAGAAATGTGTCAAGTACAAGGTTTTGCAGAGTTTCAGCATAATCAGGATGGTCCGAAATGGTGTGACTTAGGCCCCTGCATGCACAAGAGAGTAGAAAAGAGTTTGTTTTCCTTTCTTTCTGATTCTCATGTAGTCCTATGTAAACACTGTTTAGTTCCTAGTACAGAACATCATTCTTTTCTAAGCATAGATGATAAGAGCGCAAGTTCTTGCAACTTAAATACTGTGAGGCCAGCTTTTCCCACCTTTTATTCTGGAATAAAGGAAAATCCCAGCGTGTTTTGTAATTAATGATCCTTTCTATGTTTTACTTCTATGTTGGTAGGGCAACACTTTGTTATTGGCTTTATTCTCAAGATAAGTTCTAGATATGTAAGAAGAAATTGAAGAAATAAAGAATATATTGAAAGAAATTCCAAAAGAAAATATATGTTTTCCAAGAGTGTAAAGAGTATAAAATGTGCTATCCATACATTCCTTCAGCTCCTTCACAATTAATCACAGTACATGTCAGGGGGGTTGAAACTAAATGATCTTTAAGGTCCCTTCCAACCTAAACTGTTCTATGATTCTATGAAATAGTCAAATGGGCAGCATGTCTCTAAAGGATGCTGAGGATTTTTTTTTTAAAAGGTATCAAGTTAATGGAAATGCATTTTATTACTCAGCCAAAGGAAGCACTGTAAAAATTATAGCTAGTAAGTAGCATTATTATGACAGAAAGAAAAAGAGGAGAGATTATTTGTAGAATTGTATTCATATCACATGAAAGAGGGGATGCCATGCCTTTTCATCTACTCTTTATTTTTTTCCCTGGGATTTCTTAACCACTTTAATGAAGAGTCTTTTGTTCCTATTTTCGAAGGAGGAGAAGAAAAATGATGGTTTTGTTCTCTCCTTAAACATTACACAAATCTTAACACAGAAGGCACTTCTAACTGATGTGATTTACTCTCTAACATTTAGAAAAGAATAGCTTTCTCCATTGGCATTATTCATTAATTAACGTAGATTTTAAAATACCCATAGAAAAGTCCTTATGCACTATATAAAGAAAAAGAAAGCAGATGACATACAAAGATATGACACTATCTTTTGAACTGCATCTTGAAATATTGAAATGTTCAAAACCTGCAAAATTTTCACATCATTTTAAAATACTGACTTATGAGAAAGAAATACATTAATCTATGAAAATTTACATCCTTGTTATCCAAACACGATTAACCTTATCTTTTTGGATGCATTACTACCTGGTGCTGTTAATAAGTAAATACATGCCTTGAAGGTATCTTAAGTGCCTGACAATCTATCAAATAGAGACTTTTGTGTCTTGGTCCTGAAGCATAAATTGTTGTTTGTTCTTTTGATAAAGTAATAATATAAAGTGTTGTATACCAGGCCTAGGATTAGCTTTAGGGTAACAAGCTATGAAGCAACAGCCTATAATCATGTATATTAGACTAAATTTACTGCAATATAATTAAAAGCCTGATGGAAATTGAAAGATGAATACTATTTGACTGGATATAATATTTGGGCATGAAGATGTTTTAGACTGTGGGATCAAGTGTGATAGGACTTGTTGCATCAAGTTGCCTGGTTTACAGGCAGCACCAGCTGGATCAAGTCTTGCACGTAGGTATATCTGTATGTGTGTGTGCATGTGGGTTTGTATTTATGTGACCAGTGTGACTGTGGTGAGATGTAAATGGCTTTCTGATAAATGTTATGGTTGTAGAGGATATAGTTTTTCCTGTGACATTATATTACATTTTATTCTCATCAGAAGTAACTAACTTCCCTTAAAATATACTCCATGCAATATGTTCCCTGTCGTCTCTTTAGGTTCTCCATATAGAGACAAGATCACTATAGCAATTCTTCAGCTGCAAGAGGAGGGCAAACTCCACATGATGAAAGAGAAATGGTGGAGAGGCAATGGCTGCCCAGAGGAGGAAAGTAAAGAGGCCAGTGCTTTGGGAGTTCAAAATATTGGAGGAATCTTCATCGTGCTGGCAGCAGGATTGGTGCTTTCGGTCTTTGTGGCAGTGGGGGAGTTTTTATACAAATCAAAAAAAAATGCCCAGTTGGAGAAGGTAAATATTATCTTTTCCTATATTATTTTATATTTATGGTCTATTTAAATAATACTTTAAGCATTTGGTAGCAAAATGTAAGTGATACATACTCATTGTTTATTTTATATTACAGTACTTGTATAACAAAGGATCACAGCAAAGAACCCAAAGTTTTACATCTTTTAATTTGTCTTCAATGTGTTTAATTGTAGCCAGATTTCAGGACAAGTGACTATTTCTCCTCTTATTCAAGCCTGAAAAAAGACAGCTTTTTACTCCTGGAAGTTCACTGCAGTTAATTTTATGGATGAAGAAGAAATCCGAAACTTTAATGGGAAACAAATTAATCTTCTGCAGATAATTCTGATTTTCAAAAGACAATCTGTCTGTAGCTCAAAGTAAAAATCTTAAAATGTCTCTATAGAAATGTTCTTTACAGAAGTTTATACTTGCAAAGTTGTCCTGGTAGCGTCTGGGAAAGATTACATCAGAATGATTTTTTTTTGGTGGGTTTACTACTGATATGATGTCCTCTAATTTCAAACTGACTCAGTTTTGAAAATTCTAGTGTTAATTGGTTCTGTACTTGCAATTTATACAACCACAATACTGTAATTGTGCCAACACTAGTAAGAGTTTGTGAAATTCTTAGTTGGAATTATGGGTTTTTTTTTTCATAATATATAAATAAATCTGTATATATGTGCCCATGTTTAAACCTAAACTCAAATTATATATTTTATTGCTATGACATATTCTGAATTTTTAAAATTGAGAAATTGTTGGATTTTACTAGGTCTTTTTCTTTTTTTCTTGTCCTTTTGAGAAGCTTATGACCTATGGCCTTTTCTATATTTATATTTAGTAATTTAATTTAATGAAATCAGTAGTAAATCCAACAGCTATATTTGTATTGCTCTTTTTCCAGATGCTACTGGTGAATTTTTGTAACTTTAATTATTGCTCCAAAAATTTACAATTTGTTTTCACTTCTTTTGAGGCAACCTTTTGGTATGTAAGTGTCCTGTTATAAACATATTGTTAAATACATGTTTTTTTTCTAATATACACAAAGACAGTGTGAGGTCACAAGGTCCTAAATGCAGTTTGAACATGGGTACATTTTATTAAATTGTTAAAGGACCATTTTGATCCTCTTCTTTATGATACTACAGGCTGATTCCTTTCTGTTAACATACTATTGGAATGTTATGTTTCTGAAACCAATTTGTGAGGAAAAAGATACCAGTTACTTAAGTAACCCTTGTAAGTCTCAATCGTTTTTATCCACTCTAAGGTGGATGTGGTTTTCATATGGACATCAGTAGCTTTTCTGGATTTTTAACAAACACTTGGTTAGAAAAATAGGACTGTTTTGATAATAAACTTGTAATGAGTTAAGTGTTTTGCAGGGTGTGAATGCATATCTTATGTGACAATAACAGCATGTTGGAAGTTGTGTGAGGAAGCAAAAAGAAACTTCTTAATTAAGGACTTGTTTCTCTAAGCTCTATGGTTTTGTGGTTTTGTTTTTTTTTCAGGTTCGTTTCTTTTTTATTTGCTCTTTTTTTATTTTTGTTTGTTAATGATGTAGAGAGGTAGCAATGACTGGAAGTATCTGACCTTTTAACAGTACTTGTACCAGAAATGTCTCATCAAATCATCAAGTATTGAGATATTTTAAAAAGTTAGGAATGAACCTGAAGCAGTTGAAAGAGTCAGGTCTCTCTATTCTCTTTCCTCCTTGCTGCCAATCTCTTCCTTTCCCTCCCCTCCCCACTATACTCACATACCCTGATGTCAGGAGATCAGTAAAATTTCCATAGAACTTTATTTATGGAATTAAATTAACTGGAAAATGATGACAGCATCCCTACACATGGCCTACCCCAGCATCCCCTCACCCACTCTTGTACCAGCACCCATAGACCTTCAGTAAGGGTTTTCTTCCATCCTCTCCAAATGAAGCAGATCCCCTTTGCCTGGGGGAGGGAGTAGCAGCAAACAAAGGGGAGAAAAGCAGCACTGTCATTTGTCCCCAGTCTCTACATCTCCTCTGCTGGGATGAGTAAACTATGCATGTGACACTGCCTTGGCTATCCCACAGGAAGAGAGGAGGCACCTATTTTTGGTAACATTTATAGTTTCATCTCTTTAGAATCAGAGTATCATTCTGGCATTTGTATAATGCTTGTCAGCATTTGGATACAGGGAGGATCAAAGGCCATATTAACAAACAAGGAAACAAAAGAAATCAGGTAACTTCAGCTCTTGAATATATAAAGTATCCTGTGATATAAATTGGTATATTAATATATGAGTATTCTTTTTAGTGTATACCAAATACATAGTTGCACTTATTGTGGGTAGGTAATGCAGATTTAAAGTGTATAATCTTGTATAATCTAGATATGTTGTTTTAGCATTTTTGATGTCACCCCACTCCTGGAGTGCATACGTAAACAGAGACATTGGGTGGTGTGAACCCAGTTGGAGGAGTGAAAGCAGAGATAAGCCTGAATGTTATCACAGTTGGACTGTCAGTCACTGACACTTACTATGGATAACTTATTAGAAAAATGAGTGACTTAATTTACTAAGTATTTTCTAGAAGATCCAGATCTGATGGATATGAAAAGAACAATATATGGATTCGATTCTGCTGTCATTTATAGCCATTCAAAACTCATTGAGTCATAAGCAGGTCAGAACTGGGTCTTAATTTTGAACTGTTAATTACTTCAAAAAATGTGAAATGAGACACATGTCAGTGTACCTTAGCAGTTTATTTTACTAGGGGAGATCTGGTCATAGACTTTCTATAATAAAAAATACTAGATTAAATCTTAGAGCGTATTGAAACAATAATGCCAACAAAGTATTTCTGGAGTTACATGATCAAATCATAACCTAAACATCAGTTAAACTAGCCTCTCTAAAATAGTTATTTATTTATAATTGATTATAAGACCAATAAAACAATAACTAAATTGATACTGGTTTATATTTTGCATACATTTTCCAAGGAAGACAAGAACAATTGAACTTCCCATGATAAATAATTCACCACTCAGCTACACAATGGAGTTGAGAAAGATCAGTCTAGATAGCTTATCTCACAAGGTACAATGAATGAGCAGATAGCAGGACTGGACCCAAAGCAGACATCAGAAGCAGTGTTTAATCTACAACTGCAGATTCTATTGAACAAGAAATTCTGAGTGCTGACCTGTGACCTGTGTATGAGAAATTCATGCAGGTTTACTGGGCTGCAGAGACTTTAGTTATGGTAGTATTTGGTCTTAAACTTATTAAAAATTGTGTGATTTTGCTTCAATAGCCAATAATTCTGAATTTGCTGTCTACCTCAAATACACATTTGAGTAATGTGATAACCTGGGGTGTATTTTGTGCTAAATAACTCCTCTAGTCCTACCTAGTACATAGTCTCACTCATTTTTTTCAGAGGGAGTATTGGGAATGACAGACATTGACCGTGTCTATGGCAGAATTTTGACAGTCCAGTTGACACACTGGGAAAAGGGTAGGAGGGGATGGCAGGCCAGAGGCTGTCCTGACTGCATGCCTGCAGAGTAACCACAAGATGGTGCCTTCTAATCTCTCAGAAGGAAATTTCATTGTTACTTTTTAGTAGAATTTATGTCACAATGCTCACCTATTTTTTAATTGCAGCCTTTCTAAAAAATGCTAAAGGCTTGTATTATTTCCTATTGTTTATAATACAAACATCTAATTATGTCGTCTGCTTGGAAACATGTTATGAAGCAGACCTTTTTTATCTAGCCAATCTTGACAATAAATGCTCAGTCATTTGCATTTTATAATTGCTTTTGCTGGTGAATGACCTGCTCCCTGATTTTAACAGGCACTCAGAGGGCAGCGAATAAGCAATGTTAGAAGCAGAAGCCATTTAAAACAATTACTGTGTCTTTTTTTTTTTTTTTTAATTGTTGTGCTTCGATGTATTATGGGTTTATGTCCATTTCATACATTTAGTTTTGTATAGCTCATATTATTATCATAAGGGCCAGGGAAAACATTGACCTTGAAGACCATTAATATTCGGCATAATATATTGGTGATTCTCAGTTTGAGAATTTATTGACCTTTCCTTTGGTTTTGGTTTGGTTTTTTTTTTTGACTTCTCTGAGATTATTTCCATTTTGACACCACCTTTACACAGTAGTTGGAAATTACCATAAATATCAGCTGTGTGGTAGAAACTACGTGTGTGCTGCTGAAAACTTTAGGATGAAATTCACAGTATTGCTGTAGGCAGTGTCAAGAATATAAAGAACATTGTTTCTTGTCGCCCTTACAAAAGGTTGTCCTTGGACCTGTCCTGGTTATGGTTTCTTTGGAGAAAGTAGTGTTGGCTTGAGGAGTTATCTTGAAATCTGGTTTTATTAATGTAGTGGACCCACACCCTTCCCAAGAGGCAAGGAAGGGCCAAGGACCGCTAGGCTGAAAAGCTGTTGTGCTGTAACCATATACAGTTGATACCACGTCCTGCTTGTGCTTCTCTCAAATACAGTTTAACTGTTCTTGATTTGTTTACATGAAATTAGTGTAAACACTAACATGAGATTTTTGCTAAGGTCCACCTACAATCTGTTTACACCAGGATAAATTTAATTCATCATGTCTTAGAATGCCGCTTTTTAGAATTGAAGTGAGCAAAGTGCATACATGTAACTTCCCCTAAATGGAATGGTCTTACAGGAAGTTAATCAGTACTGAAATATTGTGGATGCTTATTTATCAGAGGATATGTAGAAACTCAGTATTTCCATCTTTGTGTTAATTAACAACAGTGCAAAATAAAATTACCACAATAATTTTATATGAAAAATGAAAAGATTTTGAGGATGTCTTCTGACTTTACCAGAATATTTATGGTTTGGTTTTGTTGTTTTTTTCCAAATTTTACTAAATTAGTTTTCATTAAAGTCTTTTTCATTACTTTCTCAAAAAATGCAGTTATATCAGTGTTATTCAAGTTCAAGCAATGTTCCTAATAGTTAAATACCAAAAGCCTTTGATATTTGGGACAGTAATTTATAATAGTTTTGGAACAACCTCAAAGTAAATCCCAGCCTAGTGATTTTTTTTTTCCTTTCCAGGGGGAGGCAAGTTCAAAAGATTTTAAAGTTGAAAAGCTTATTCCTCAGGCTACAATAAACAAAAGAATGTGGACATTCTTGATAAATCAACGTAAAAGCTTTGGGATTTATATCCCAAGTAACTTTTATACAAAATACAGTCAGTGATATAGTCTGTATTGTCATTTCACATTTTGTAATGGAGTAACCTCAGAATTTTTAATGTTGGCTGGGAAAAGCAGCAGCAGCAGCTGTAACAGCTTATGAAAGTAAATGCTTTTCCAACTTTAGCACATCACGTTCTGCAGATATGCAGTTGGAAAATTGGGAATTTCTATCATCCTGTACCCCCTTGAGCACTGTATGTGGATGTATAGACTTGTATGGCTAATTGGTGTGTGTGTAAGTGTACAAATTACTTCAAGTTGAGGTATTAATTATAATTAAATGTCCTCTTAGAAACCACCTAAGCATATATGAGAGGATATTTTCTAACAGAATAACTGTTACAAAAACCAACAACAAAAAAAACCCAAACAAAAACAAAAACCCCCAAAGCCAAAATTAAACCCACAAAACCTCCCACCTTTCACAGAAAAAATTATATGAAATGATAAAAATGGAAAAAGTGGAAAAAACCAATTTGACTGACTGTTGCATTTTAAAAATCATTTGCAAACAATAAAACTTTAAAAACAAGATCTCTATTTTGATTTTTGATTGCAACTTAACCAATATCTATTTTGGTAATGGACCTTGTTCTGAGGTATTTTTGATTTCTTAGTTTGTATATTTCAAGAAACAAAGAACAGAAAAAATCAAAATGTATGTAAAGCTGACCATTGCACACATAAAAATGTAGGAATATGATTTCAGGAGGCTCACTGTTGCTTCATAGGTATTCACTCAAACATCAGTGTTTAAATTACAGGTCTGAGTTATGGAATATTTTATGTTTGACAAGAATTTAAAGTTGTATGGAAAATTTTTGGAAACCCCTACATGTCATTTATTTTATAGCAAGTATAGTTCACTTTCAGTCATCACTAGAAAGAAGAAACATTCCCATTATACAATTTTTAGCTCCTCAAAAAAAAATATTTTCTTAATTCTCAAGGAAAAACCTTCCAGGTTATAGAAAATGAAGCCTTTCTAATATTTTTTCATAGTCTTCCCCTAAATATTACTTTAGTATGTCATGTATACAAATATTTTAGTATATAATATTTATCTTTGCATTTTGAATTAATCAACTATAATCATCTGTAGCTAAGTGTAGTACTAAACATAGTTTAGTTCATCTGATTTAGATTACTTTGACTTTTATATAAATAAGCAAAGTAACAACAAGCACTTCCAGCTGCCTTTTAGATTGAGAAAATATCCTAGACAGCCAGATGAAACCATGTAATTATAGAGAAACGGATGCTAACCATTTTGGTATTATGTAGTGCGGTGTGACTATAATAGTGTTTCCAAAACAGAGAACTGTTGGCATTAAATTAATACTGATAGTGTCTCTCTGTTCAATATGATATGAGGCCATACCAAATTTTATATTAACTTTATATTATTGCACTGAACTACAAATTTTTTTACAGTGAATACTGTACAGTGAACTTTAGCTCAGCAAACTTTAAAAAAGCTATTTAGATACAGCTAAATTCAGATGAGAAAGATTGTATTTATTTTCTAAAATGACTCTAAGATGGAGTACTTATTTCAAATTAAACTATACGGTGTTATATACAGTATTTTAATCCAGATAGATTCATACTCCAAAGGATCCAAACATATCATCATCACTTCCTTTCACCATGCCTGAAGATCAACAAACCTGACCTTCCTTGGATGAACAGAGAATGAAGTTAGATCTAGGATCAAAAATGATTTAAAAGGTGAATGAACTTTCACATCCAGCAGCTGAGAGCACAAGATCTCAGGTGATGATTTCAGTGCAATCAGGATCATCTCTGCTGAAAGGCAGAGAAATACCCTGCACAGCTGTGATCCCAACATACAGAACTATTAAAATGTTGCATTGGGTATCATTCTAAATCGGAAAGGCAGTACCATATATTCTGTTATTTATTTGCTTGGTGACAGCTATATGGCTGAAGTACTATGATTTGCTATCAACACTTATTAAACACCTGACACTCATTTGTAGCCATTGTCCAGGGTCACTGGACTGAGGTAATATTTTCTGGAAGAAGACCTGGACTGGTGTGGCAAGCTTCACACCCATAGAAATTATTGCCACTGACTGAAATACAAGTGACAAATAGTTGTTATCACCACTGATCCAATTTGAAAACCCAGAACTAGACTTAAGAACCTGGAGAAATCTGAGACTGTAAGTCTCTTACACGAGGTGGAACTGAATAATAAGGGTAGCTAATATCTTCTGAATGCTTCCCTTTACTTGTCCAACATAACACCTATCTCCCTGGGATTACGCTGCCATCATATCCCTATTTCAGCCAGGTACTGGAAGCACAAAATGACTGCACCATCCTGGTCTGACAAGAGAGTAGGACTGTGTATCATCTGCATGCCGATGACACCACAGCCCAAATTATTTCATTATCTCCTCAGTGGCCTCATATACATGTTGAAAGGAGAGATGACAGGATGAAACCTTTTGGAATCCTGCATGAGAGAGAGCCCTCGGGGCTGATGAGCAATTGCCCTATGCCATCCTCTGGGATTTCTCCGAGAGGAAAGAGTGGAACCACACAAGTGCAATCCCATCTGCCCCAGCCTAGGTCCACAGGTGAGTCAGAAAAAACATCATGGTCAGTGTGATGGTCAGAAAGGCTGCTGGCAGAGCTAAACAAAACCATCTTTGAAAAAGCTTTCTGCACTGATAGGAATTCCCCATCAGCCACAGGAGCTAGTGTAGCTGTCAGGCTGCACTCAAACTGGAAAACAGGTTAAATAGTTTCAAAAGACTTTAGATGGACTCAGAGTTGCTTTACCAGAAGTCTGTCATCCACCAGAGTGCATTTTGTCCTGTCAGGAAACAAATTTTAGAATTTGAGAGTTTCTGAATTGTTTTTTTTTTTGGACACCAGTTGATATTTTATTCAAGGCAAGCTGGAATCTTATTGTCCTCTTGACAGACACCAACAATCTATCTAGAAGTGGCCTACAATGAGATCCTGTATGTCACCTAAGTTCGTTTAACTCTCAAACTCAGTGAGCTCTTTAGCCTGTGAAAGATTATTTCAGTGTTGTTTTGTTACAGGCAGGGTCAGTCCCATCAGATTCTTATTGATCCTTTCCATAATATAACTGGAAAAGTCCTTGAAACAATCACCATTCAATTCTGTTACAGGGTGAAGCTCCTCATGCTTCACCAAGCTGTCTGGAACAACTCTACTGGTCTTAACTTTGTAGATACTATGGTGGAAGGAAAGCTTAATTTCTGGAACTAAAATTTTTATTTTGCTTGATATTATTGTCTTTATTTTAGTAGATGAGGAAATCTTCCATACATTTTGGCCTGAAGATAACTTCCTAAAATGGCTGCTCATTCTACTTCTACTGAAAAAGCAGTAGCTGCTAAATCTGAAATTGAGATTATATTGATGATATGTTCAGCTAATTGATATGAACTTGGTCTGCAGTACTTGCACATTATACTTGCTATGGATTGAAAAAGGACTACATCTGAAAAGCCTGTGGTGAAATATTTTTAATGTAAACATATTATCTATATATAGATATGTATGTACATATATATGTGTACAACCTTCAATTAACAATCATGTCTAAGACTAGGTATATAACTAAGTGACCTAAAAATCTGATCTTTACAAGTATACTTTAATAATCTTTTCAAGTGGTAATACTTCAACTAAAAGAAATATGATTTCTCTTTATCTGTTATTTTCATTCTATTAGTTGTTCAACTCTTTGTGATCCTAAGTCAACTTTTTGCTAGAATTCATGTTTCTATCTAGCGGGTTTAAGACTGACAGGTTTTCATATGCACCTTCTGGAGGACTGGCATATGGAAGCAGAAACCTATTTGGAGGGAGGGTCAGGGTAGGGCTGTGCATTCATTCTCAGTTAACTTCAAGAAGATGAAAAACAGTTTGATTGATATATCGTACTAGATGCTAGAACATTGACCCATAACATAATGAGACAGTTCAAGATTGCTGCTGTTACTGCTTTAAGAAAATTAAACAAGGCTTCAAATCTTATCCGACACACAAGAATGGAAGTAATGAACTTCAGAGTAAATCTTATAGTTTTTTATTGAATGTTGAGAGTCAACTTTATATTAACTGCATTAAAGAGGTAAAAAAAATATGAAAAAGCAAGTGATTGGAGATTTTAATGTTTAAAACACATTGAATATTATTCACTTAAATCAGAATGTTATGAGTGGTGGAGGCATGCCATTCCTGTCTTCCTGTTACTCTTTTTAGAGTTTTGCTTTTGTTAAAAAAGCAAACTTTTTGTTAAAAGTTTTGCTTTTGTTAAAAGTTATATCTATGGTGATAGTCTTATAATTCTGTGTCTAACAAATGCTGACAAAAGATTTCTAAGTAACTTTCTAAATTCCTATAAAGCAATATAATGAAAAGTTTAAATATTATCTAGCTTTCATATTAATACATACATGCAAGGATACATTTTTTCCTCAGGCAGTAAAACCAGGCACAAACTGTCTAAATAGATTGTAAACAGTGGTAACATTTTGCAAAATTATTATCTTGATTCTACATGACTTGTGAGCTGTCAACTGCGGCAAAGAATGAAGGAGTTATCAGTTACTTCTTTACTCTTCTTAAGGAGATGAGATTTTTAAAAATTGCTTTGTGTCAAACGGCTAAGAACTACAGTTCTGATTAATTAATTTGTTTCTTTTTTACACTTGAACTCTCCACTTAGAAGTGCTGCTCTTTTTCTAACATCTTATAGTGATTGTTTTGCTGCAACAGCATCACTTAAATGCACTATTGTTTAGAGAGGTGTATGTCTGCCTTCAGCTCTTCTACTATTTGATTACATCTAAGATGACTTGGAGGCAGCATTTACTTTCTGGTAAATTTTAGGAAGATAATTTACAATTTTGTAAGAGTTGGTAAAAAATCAATAATAACTGATGTTCTCATAACATGCCTGCAGTGTGGAAGGTAAGTTGGGGGCAAAAGGTTATTTTCCTTGAATTAAATGGAGAGTCTTGTAATATATACTAAAAGCGTTCAATTTCAGGATGGACAACAGTGTTGAAATATAGCCTATAAGTTCTGTAAATATTTCACTGATTTTCCCTAACAATCTGAATGGTCAATTGAACTCAGAATTGACACATTGGATTACATTTTCTAAAATCATATCTGAAAATGTAATTTATCTGCCATAAAAAAAAATGATTCCAGAGCTTCTTCTTTTTCTCATGTCTTATTATTCCAAAAATTGCATCCTAACAGTGAAAGAACACAAAGTTTAACTGTACGGAAAATGGAGACCTTACACAGACTGGAACTGAAACGAGACAAGAATTTCTATTTAAAAAAAAAGGTCAAACACAAGTTAATCCTTTGTAAACCTTTATTGAACATGATTTTGCAATATGTGGGAAAACTCTTCCTCGTGTTTCTCAGATAGAACCCAAAGAAGAACAGGATTCTGGTCATGACAACCCAAAGAAGAATAGGATCCTGGTTACGAACTTCTACATATCCTTGAATTAATCTTTCTTAGAATACATGACTATTTCAGTGAATGATATTTACAAAAAAAAAAAAGTAATATTTCTCTTATTCAGTGTTCAGTTACCAAAATAATGGTATTGTCTGGGAGCTAATGCTGTTCACTCTTTTCTGACATTTTATATTTTAAAATAAATAGCATGCATAAAAAAATAAAAACCTTTGTAAATTAATTAATTAAATAATATTTTAATACAATATGTAGACATAAGTTTCCATGAACTTAATTTATTCAAAATCATTTGAAAACACAGAATGGAAGAATTTTCTAGATAAAATAACTACCTCAAAATTATGTTAACTGCCTTTTTAAGACTGTCAGTCTTGACAATATTTCTCATTTAATGAGTTTTAAGATCCAGGTAAAATTCTCAGATAAAATGTCTTGGAAAATTCCTTGAGATATAATTTTCTCATTTTTAGGCTATTTCAGAATATTGGCATTAAGTGAATGTATCTTTTTACCTCTTGGCTATTGATTGTAATCCTATTCCTAATATTATTACCTAAAAATTTACACCCTTTGGTAAGTGTTTGCAGATCTTTGCAAAAGGTTTTGCTGGATTGATGCATCTTGAAAAGTATTCACTCTGTTTTGGAAGTCATTAGATGTCTTGGTAAAAAAGACAAGGGACACAATCTTGAAACTGTTAAATGCTAATGCACCATTTTTAAATTTAGAAGGATTATGTTCCTCAGAATGTTTCAGTTAGGTCTTTGATTCCAGAGATGAGAGCCATGTAATGGCTGGAGGTGGTGTAACACTGAGAGTTGCAGCACTTACTCCTTAATGGATTCCCTGTGAAATTCCTAAGTTATGTGTTAGATTCCCCACATAGTGAAAATGCCAAGATCTGCAAGCTTTAGCAATTTAGCCTGTAAGCCATTTGGGACTAATAAATTAAATCTTGCTCTTTTGAAAGATTTCAGGGCTAATTTCAGATTAATAATCATAACTGCAGTTCTGATGTTAAGCAGCAACACTCTTCAAAAAAGAGAAAGTCTAAGTGAATTGAATCTTTTCTTTCAAAGTACAGCTAGATAAGAAGGAGGTGCTGTTTCCTGCTTTCTACACAATGCTAAGCAAAGATACCTTATGCATGAAGATCTGACATATTACAGCTCAGACCATTCAATTAAAAAGAGATTGTTAATGTGTCCATTTCAGAAGTCATTCTATGTAGCCAGACAGAAATGACAAATTTTGTCTTGAACTTTGGCATCTGAAGGATTTGTGCTTGACTCTGCACCAGAGAGATATACCTCTCTCTATTTTGGATTCACAATTTAAACTTTTCTTACGTATAGGTGGCTAAACCCTTTCTATCATAAGTTGAGTAGGTGTCACACCTTTATTTCAAACTGCAGCAGGAGAAAGAATGTTTGAAAGTAAGAGTATCAGAACCGGAGTAAGATTAACCTTTCCTTCCCACCTGCCTATTCCCTTACTCATGCAAAGCATTAGAGAAGAGGACATTTGTTCAAGATTTGAGGGGTTCAGGTTCAGTTTTAACCCATGACTAAGACAACTCATGTTTGCACTCTTTTGCACTAAACTGAATTTTACATAAAAATATTGAAGTCATCACTGAAACAGGAGCTACCACTGAAGCCTTTTCTCTGCCACTGTATGCTCTAATCCCTAATCTACAGAACAGCTCACGCTCTCCCTCTCTCTACCACTCTGCCTCTGTTAAGTGTTTCCATGAAAAGTGGAACAGGATAAGTAGGTGGAAACTACAAATGTTTTTACCTTGAAATGGTCGAATACATGTAAGATACAGCTCCTTGCTGAGACACTGAAGTTTAAATCTCTTCTGGCAGAAGACACTATTGGATTGACACTCTCAAATGTGTCTCACATTCAGCTCTAATGCTCCAGCTGACAAATGGCCGCACAGAAGAAAGTTGTAATGTTTGCCACATTCCTTCTTTAGAAGTTACCACTTTTTTTTTAAGAACTATATTTATTAGGCCCTTTCAGAGCACACCTGCTGAATTGATGGCCTTATGCATGGAGAATTTGAATGTGAATTCTGATGGATCCAGGACGAAGCCAAGCACCGATGTGTTTAACAGAATTTCTACTGACTATTGCCAAAAGTTTAATGTGGAAAACTGAGTGTCTTATTGTTCAGAGTGCCTTCAGCCCTGGAGGCTGGAAGCCTATTGCAGATTTTGATAGACACAGTTTCAATTTAGGCTCCCAAAGAAGTAAGTAGGGTGAAGTGCTTAGATATTTTCTGGATCTATTGTCCAAGCTCCAGGTTTGTATGAATACAAACAGTTTATAAATAAAGCTGAGTTCTTGATTTAGGAGATAAATTACGCAATTAAATATTGGCTGATGATATATCACTAATCACACAAAATCAAACTATGATCAAGAGATATTTACAGTAATTCTAGGTATTCTGTTGTTTTTGGTTTTTTTTCCTCTTCTTTTCCCAGATCATCTCCCTGAATTGGAGATTAATTATTAAGAAAGCAAAATACAAAAAGATAGATTATACCTCAAGTTTGCTTTGGATGAGAGCAATTGTCAGAGGCTTGTCGTAACATCTCAGGCTCTGGGATGTGTTATTGAGTTAATATATTTCTCCATTAGTTGGAATACATATAAGTGAAAGTATATGATGAGTGGTAAATTGACAGACCCCAAAACTGAGACTCCTCTTCCTTACTTTTGTATTTCATCAATACCCCAATTCTCACACTGGGGAGAGGCTAATTTAGCACACTATTAGCAGCTGAGAATTCAGTCAAACTGAGGGAATAAGGGAGATTTTATTTTACTTTTCAAATTTCTTGCACTGAAAAATGGTAAAAGGGGATCTAGCTTTTGTTGAAAACACGTTAATAAACTATTTTTCTCATCATATGTTCTGATAATATGAATAAAGATTGATTAACCGAATATTTTTTTGCAAATATATACTACACAAATGATAGTCTGTCATGAAAGAAGTGTTTAGATACAGAAGAAATTAAAAATAATGGAGTAGATATTTAAGTAATGCGTCTGCATTTTAATGGCATTTGAACATTAATGTAGGTAAACTTCCTACACTAAGGCTTGCTTTTTTGAGAAACATATACAAATGAAATTTTTAATATTATTTTATTCTTTTAATTATTTTCTATTATTATTTTGTATTATTTTATACAAATTAAAAATTATTATTTTGAAATATGGGCAGGGAGATTTTACTCAATATCTATGTGTTACATTCAGATGCTATTCAGTAATGCTAACCTGTGTTAACAGAACATCTGTTGGAAATATTTCTATATATCATATGCATCCATGGTCAGTAGCTGCCAGATAAAAAATTGTGGAGACAAGGTGGTTTTTTCACTGAGTCATCACAGCTTATAAGTCATTTTAATTATTATGTGATGCATATTTAAGAGAGAGCAATTTGTTATGAGCTCCAGGCTGAGACAAAGCAAATTTACAGGACTGACAAGGCTGTGCCCATAGAGTGAATCTGCTTCTAGACATTGCAGCTAGATATTTCTTATGGATTATTTTTTCTTCTTCTTCTTCTCTTCCCCTCTGTAGAGGTCCTTCTGTAGTGCCATGATAGAGGAGCTAAGGATGTCTCTGAAGTGTCAACGTCGATTAAAACACAAACCACAGGCCCCTGTTATTGTGAAAACAGAAGAAGTTATCAACATGCACACGTTTAACGACAGAAGGTTGCCGGGTAAAGAAACCATGGCATAGAGCTGGGAAGCCAAATACCCCAAGCACAAACTGTCGTCTTTTTTCCAAACAACCTTGCGAGAATGTTTCCTGTGGAAATATGCAACCTGTGCAAAATAAAATGAGTTACCTCATGCCGCTGTGTCTATGAACTAGAAACTCTGTGATCTCAGCAGTTGCAATGGCCAGACTCGAATCACAAGCATCATGGATCAACCAAGTTATGCAGGGTTACACTGTTTGTCATGGGTTTCCACCATTCTGAATGAATGAATGTTCCATGTGAGTTTTGTGGCTGGTTTCAAATGCAGTCTCAGTGAGAAATTACAGGTTCCTTTTGAAGTTCAACGGTTGCCAGGAGATGGAGAATAAATGTCCAAGATGATACTAACCACGGAAGGAGTCTAGTAAAAGTAATATCTCAGAACTGTAGTGGAACAAGAAACCATATGTTCTTCTGAACTTCCAAGCATAGAAGAGTTGGTAACTGCTGGTAGACTGAAACTACCATCTGGACAGGCGATATGAGCTTCCCGGATGGGAGAAATGTTAAAGAGAAGAAATATGAATCCCATGAATAGAAGGATATATATGAGGATGCTCACCTGCTTTTTGGACTGTCTGTGTCACTGAACTAAGTAAATAAATAATAATAATAATTAAAAAAAAAATCAGTAGCTTAAATTTTCCTGGGCTGGAACTTTGATCTAAAAAAAACCAACCAAACAAAATTCCATAATTTTGACCCAATTTTTAGATGAATGAAAGTTTCCTTAGTACAAAGGAATGTATCTTACAACCTTTAGATATAAGCAATTACTTTTTTTCTTTAATTGTGAAAAGAGGGAGGGGGGTGGGAAGCAGTGTATTTCACACATTGAGGGCTTGCATTTTAGCCTGAATGGGTTTTGAAACCCTTGTTCCTGCTACTTATTGAACTCAATGGAGCCTGTGCAATTCTCACTAATATTGGAAGTGGGATGGGTCACCTAAAAGAAGTTAATGTGGAGAACTTTAAGGAAGACTGCATTTTTCAATACAGTCACAGTACTAAATGAACAAAATTCTTGAGCAGTTTTTTTTTTTTCAAAAAAAAAAAATGTTCAGGTTTATTTGTGGAAATGCAAGATTTCTATGAAAATAGTTTTTGTATGGAAATTTTTGTAATACTTTTTATCAACAAAATAAGAACATGTGTTTCTGTCAGGGGTGTGATGCCAAGCATGAATGGTAGTGCGTGTGCACCACCAACGTTTGGTGAAAACTATTTTTATCAAGAAAAAGGAATCTTAGAAGAGACATATTTTCAAGTTAGATAATATAAAAAATAGGTGCACTACCACCACTGCTTACCATGCTACACCCCTGGTTTCCACTAGGCTGATAACATGCTGTCATGAACAATTGTGTATAAATGGTAAAAGACACAGACCTCTTGACCACATTGTGATAACAGTTAAAGTGCACTCAGTTTGCTGTTTGAATCCAATGCACAAAATTAAAAAGAAAAAAAAAAGCATTAAAATTATGTCAGTTTTAGTTGTTTTGTTTTTGCTGTGTGATTTGAGCAACATATGTACAGTACTTGTGTCAGTACTGGTACTTAGCTTCAGCTTAGTGCCCTATTGTGCTGAACCTTGCCACTAAACATGTGGCCAGAGAGTTTGCTGGGATTTCTGAGAGAAGCCAGTACAGAACATCGTGATAAGTTTCTTCAGGATCTGGCTCTTAGCTGCTTCAAAGCTAATGTTTATGTCCTGCCTGTGGCAAGTTCCTGGACATAAGATTTTGAAATACTACCCTACAGATGCTGAATCTTGCACCTCTGTTTACTGTACATTTTTTTGTATCTCAACAAAAAATGTATAGGATGGGCTATATAAGAATGTTATGTCAACCAAAAAAGATTATGAAGATAGTCTTTATATGAAAAATAATTCATTTGACTAGTTAAAAAAAAACCTTCAAAATTATCATAGATAATCAGTCATTGGTGAGTAATGAGATCCTTTGTTTACTGGGGCTTAATTTAATCTTATCATTATCTTTCTAACACAGGAGTATAAGATATATCATTCAAATTGTAGAAATTATATCGTGACATTTGGGGGGAAGGGGGAGGTTTGTGTCTACTACCCAGTTCTCATAAATCTTCATAGAGACTGAGCTGGCCATTTCCATTGTGAACAGGGACTGAGAAAGAAAATTCTCTTGTATGTGTGAGAGTTTCATCCCCATTTATGTGATAACAAAGAACAGGTTATCTTTGACTGAAGCGTAAACAAGACAAAAAAAACTTCAGCAAAGATTCTGAAAATGAGGATACTTACGTAATGTATATTTAAGTTTAAGTTAATTCTTTAAAATACACAGGGGAAGAAAGTAACTGTCATACAACACAATGACAACTAATTATGATGGTTTGGAATGGAAAAAAATTGGCTATTGCATTTGATTGATGATTTACAATAAAATTTGTAAAATCATGTAATAAAATGCTGTATTATATTTAAACAAACCTTTCTTTTCTCAATTAAGAGTGTTGAAATAAGCAGGATTCCGTTGTCATCTTGATGCACATGACTAATTATCATTAAGCTTTATGCAAGCCAAATTTAAGCATGAATGCAGAATATGTCCAAAATGTTTTATTGGGTCAAAGTCCTCCAAGAAACAAAAGTCATAACACATAAGTAGAGTGATTTAATTAAGCTTTCAGCAAGAATTTCAGCCTGCTATTATTAAGGGAAATATGCAAAGTAACTGGAGATTAGTGTTTAAAATCAAGACTGGAAATGCATGGCTCCACAGATTCATAGTAGGATAATGGCTTTTTTTTTAAAAAAAAACATACACTAATTCATACTGTTACTTGGTTGTGCATAAGTAATTATTTCTGTATTTTTTCACAGAAAATTAAGGTATTTAAGGAAAAATGACTAACGAAGAGTTGACCCCCAAAGCAGCAGAGAATACTACTGGTAGTTTTGCACTCCAAAAATCTCAATGGTTCATTTTCCCTTCACTCTTCAGAAGGAAACCCTCAATGTTGAAGAAAACTTCCTCATTTTGAAAGATCTCTGAATGGCTAGTCACAAATTCTCATGTAGTAAAAATTTCTCTAGTGTCACTAAAATCAATGGAACTACATCAGTGAAAATCAAGAAAGTATCTATCTGGCCCATGAAGATTCAGAATCTGTACATAACTGTTTTATATGGTTTCAGATAATAGCTCAATTAGTCTGTTGATTTCCTAGGAGAGGATGATGGGTGCTTCTCTGACTGACCTTGAATGTCACTCCAGAGAAGACCTCTAGAGTAGTTATAACTCTGTTATATGGTGCTACCTGGTGGATAACAATTGGAGGTAAAAATTGAACAGGAGGTTTTTTTTTTTAACTGTGTCTGTTTCAAGGAGGATAGATGTCGATAATATTTAAGGATTCTCAAGACACACAATTTAGATCTTCAGGCTGCCTCAGCATGGTTATATAGCAATAGATAACTACATAGATATTACAGTATAAATGACAAGAATCCCTTTAGCTTTTTGATAAATGTCGTTTGTGAAGGATTGGTAGTGAAAATTCTGAGCCAAAGAGTTGGATGAAATCAAGAGATATGTGGTACTTCATAGTAAATGAGGATTTGGCCAATTATAGACATCAGCAGCCATTTCATAGTGTTCTCCTATTACATAAACACAAATACAAACATATCCAGGGAATATATTGCAAGTTTTGTATGAGATATTATTCTCTGAAGTTTCTATCTCAATTTTCAGTTGAAGAATTCAGTGTAGGTTTGAAAGAACCTTTTATTTTGTGTTTATATTACTCGAGGCTCTGTGCAATAATCTTTCCTGGTTTCATCCATAGAGTCTTCCTAAAAACCAAAATAACTCTCTTTAGCCCTACTACACTAACTAGTTAATATTTCAGAATGGAAAAGACACAATTTATTAAGAATAAACCCCTACCAAAATCCAAAGCCTCAAATAGAAGAAATGCATTGAGATTCCACAAAATCAAAATGTTTTCAGGGAAAAGGGGTCATGAGCAGAGCTAATGTCATACAAAGAGGTAAAAGATAATGTTATAAAATAGGTTTTGTATTATTATTTTGTATTATTATATTAAGGATATTAGAAAAATATTTAAAGTACTTTAGACAACTTCACTTTGTCTCCAAATACATTAGAGTGTCCAAATACATCAACAATCCCAAAATATGATGATTGAAATGCTGTCTACTTTGAAAGCAGTGTAAAAACTTCCACTCCAGAGGAATCAAGATTTTGTCCAATACATCCCCAAGTGTGTACCGATACAATATTAAAGGCCTCAGACAAATGTGTACTGACACAATATTAAAGGCAAAATAAGATACAAACCTGCGTTTAGGTGTACAGGAGCAATTGTGCTTTTTGTCATATTTTCAAAGATGTGTAGGAAAAGAAAGGGTCACTGAGGTTGACTCATCTGACATCCAAGATCATTGCTTTCCAACCTCAAATATGTTAGCGTCCTGTTCCCTTCCAGTCTTGCCTCTCTGCCTTCTTACAAGCACCTCTGTCACTTTCAAATTTATTTTCAAAACCCTTTTTTTCTGGCATTTTTATAAAAGGTAGTTCTATTTAAAAATAAAGTTACTCAAGCACCTCATCTCCCCAGCTTGTATCCACCAAGATAAACACACTAGCTTTTCATGTGACTGTAATCTAATTGTCCTTCTTTTCATTTACTACTCCTCTCTGTCCCCTGCCTGTGTTACCTCCTCCTGTTGTTCTTGTACTTGCCTAGACTGTAAGCTCTTAGGGGGCAGGGAATCTGTCTTTGATTTGTTCTATGTAGCACCATGAAATATGGAGCTATATAAATAATAAAAAAAGTAGACCTTCTTAAATGATGTTTGAAGTGATAGTGATCTGATTGCCTGCCAGTCTAGTAATATATTGTTCTAGCTCATTGCCTGAAATCCTAATCACTACAGCAATAGAACAATCAAAAATAAAAATAATAAAATCAACCTAAAGGAGCTATCACACCGACTCATCTTACTGGAAATTTCCACATATGTTTGGGGTATAGTTATATAGAACATCATGTTCCCATAGCTTCTATAAAGGTTTTAATATGAAATCAGCTATATTAAAATGGAAAAAGTAGGTTAACACATGAAAAGAAGGGTTATATGCAGGATGAGCTTTGCAAAAGAGAATTTTTAATTGGTTTAAGATTGGAAAAGCTATTATTAGGCAATTTGTTAAGTTCAACAACAGGCATCTTGCCTTCCTTCATTGTATCTACCCACTTAGATCAACAAGTCTCATCAAAATCCCATTTTATTAATAATTTTATTAATTATTTTATGGACATCATTAGAAATTCTCTATGAAAGATAATTCTAATTAAAACTAAAGAAATACTTCCTTTTGTTCCTATCAAACAACACTAGCTTTCTATGACTGCTGGAATGACAGAATTGTGGGAACTTGAGAAAAATGCTAACTGTAGATAAATTAAAGGAAACAATGCATCTGATCTTGAGGACAAATATATCAGCTTTCTCTTTTATCTTTTTCTTCTTCAAGGAATACCACTCTGTAATGATGAACTTTATTCTTTGCCATGACTGTAGGAGTTTTGCTTGGAGGAAATAAGATACTTCATCCTACATTAAACTTGCCCAGAAAATTATATGAAAACATTGATGATTGTAAATGTTTGAGCTGTTGCTGTTCCTTGGGCTATGTCATCCACCACAGACCAATTCGTAGCAATTTGTTTTGAAGGTACAAAGTCAAACTTTATGATGGATTTATGCCAAAGATTGTCTCTTGCCAGACTCCCACAAGGAGACTGCTGGCTGTTAAGCCCAGGAAGTGGAAAGCAACCTAACACAGTGATGGTAACCATATAATTCTCTTTAATCTAACTGTCTGGGCCATTTAAACTCAGGTAGATGAATACAATTTCTGACACATACATCTGCTATGCCATTCTTTGCATTAATGTCTATGTTAAAAATTACTTGTGGGCTTATTATAGATGTATGCCTTATAGAATCAAAGACTCAAAGTTACAGAATCATTGAGGTTTTCAATTTCTGAGTCCAGTGATGTCTCCAGATGGAAGAGCCTTCTGGAGACTGTTGAATCCAATACTCCTGTTCAAAGCAGAGTCAACTACAGAAGATTTCCCAGGACATTACCCAGTCAGGTTTGAATACTTTCAAGTATGTAGATTCCACAACTGCTCTGTTTCCAGTGTTCAATTACACTTGTATTGAAAAATATTTTTTCCCTCATATTTAAAAATAATTTGTGTTTCAGTTTGTGCTAACAACCTCTTATCATCTCACTAGACACCACTGAGTGTCTGTGATCATCCACTAAGCCAGTCTTCTCATTATAGGAGGCTATCAGGTTGGTTAGACATGATTTCTGCTTTGTAAATCCATGCTGACTACTTCCCATCACCTTCATGTGCTTAATATGTTTGGAAAAGGTTTCCAGGAGGATTAGTGCCATCACCTTCCCAGGAATGGAGATGAGGCTGATGAGCCTGTAGCTCTCCACATCCTCCTTATTGCCCTTCATGAGGGTAAGAGTGACATTTGCTTTCTTTCTGTCTTCAGGCATCTCTGTCAACCACCATGATATTTCAAAGATTATCGAGTGACCTCACAATGACATCAGTCAGCTGCCTCAGCTTTTGCCAGTGCATCTCATCAAGTCTCATCAACTTATATATGTCCTGTTTGTTTAAACATTCCCTAAACTGATCTTTGTCCACCAAGGGTAAGTCTTCCTTGCTCCAGACTTTCCCATCAGTCTCAGGGACCTGAAGGCCAATTTTACCCATAAGGACATAAAATTAAGAAGATACTGAGTACTTGGCCTTCTCCACATCCTTTGTCACCATGCCCTGACTCCCATTCTGCAGCCATCCCACAATTTCCTGAGTCTTCCTTTTGCAGTTGATATATTTGTAGAAACCAGCATGTTTTCATCTTTCTGAAAGTTTTGAAGAAAGGTTGTCTGACGTGAAAAAAAGAAAACAAAGGCAAAAGCTATTTGTGTTCAAGGTTCATGAGATCCATCAGTTTTCTCTAGACCATATTTCTATCCTATGACTACATAAGCTCTCAGATAGTAGGATTTTAAATCACAGACCCATATGAACTTGGTAATGCAGATGTAGAAGTGTAGCTTTCAAATTACCAGTAGAAGTTGAAATAGCTGCCATTTTCTGAATCAGTCCTAGGTTCAGAAGAAAGTGTCCAAGAGGTATGGTTGAAGTACATCTATAGTTGCAGTTCTCTTTTGTAAATCTTATCAGGTATTCTATCTTTATGTTTCTTTCAATTAATGGTTCCCAAAGTAACTCAAATCTACTACTAGCTACTTGCTCTGGACTCTTGCTTGTCTCAATATATTTTAAGATCAGTACAGTGTTCTACCAGACAGATGATCTTTGGCCAGAATCCAACCTAAGAGAGACAACACGTGATCCTTAGAATCAAAATAACTAAATTAAAACCAGGCTATTGAAATTATCAGTCATCCATGTTTCAGCTCAAAGCTTTCATTTCTGATGATGGGTATTATATTCAGATTGCTAGACTTCTTCCTCTTCTTTATTCTTGCTATACACACGTTCACATTATAGGAATCCCTAGTCTATCATGGCATTCCAGAAATTGCCTATGAAGCATGGGGATCATTTTAATTTCTACAAGACAATGAACCAACTCATATTCTACTTGTGAACCTGTGATACCTGCTATTAGCAAGCTGAGTTTCATGATAACAAGTCCTTCATTTTTCTTGTAATTTCATTGCCTTTTCTCTACCTTTTTGGTTTTATTCTGGTAACTGGACTTCTTTCTTTGTTTTTGGTTTAACCTTTGTGTTCATGTGGAGTGCCTGCAAAGATGGAATGCTAACAAAATGCAAACATTATGTAATGACAATAAGAAAAAAAAAAAGATAAGTGGTTTCTCAGAATGGTATTTATCTTGCTTCCAAGATATTCTGGTCCAAGAAGTGCGCATGATCACATCACATTAACTTGAGTTAAGGACCCACTTCCAGAATACTAGTTGTTCAACTCTTCTTAATGTGTTTGGGCCCACTGCAATATCAAGAATCTGTACTAATAGCATTGTTTTTACAAGACCAAGTTAAATCATGCTGCACATCAGCAGTACATCTGTTATGATTTTTGCTATTTACACAACAAAATTAATGTCATATGACTACAGAAATGCTGGTACTTCAGTTTATCTACACACCTAGCCTACAGGCCTACTATGATTTCTTTGGAAACTGGTAAAAAACCACAAACTATGTCACAAATCAATTATCTATTCTTAAACTGTTGCTCTGAAAAAACACTGCAAGGTGCCGTTATATTTTAAAAGGAAGATACAATGAAGTATGGTCTTTGTAACAAGCTCTACATGGATGAATATGTACTAGATGAACTACAAGGAGTCTGGATCTAGGATATAATTCAATGACCCAATTTTCCATTTGTTTATTAGGATGTTGGGCTCTTAATACATTATAATTAATATTGACATCTTTGACACTAAAAATTGAACAGTATGAGCTTTGCTTGAATGTCCTAAATTATACAGACTTTGATTTTAACCGGGTTTATGTATCTCACTTGTTAGGAAAAGGATATGACAACTAGATAATTGATTCTGAGCCCAGTGAGTTCAGCACCCCATTGGTGGCTTAGACTAATTTTAAAAATGGATACTGTCCCTGGTCAGCCATTTTTCATAGCAACTCATTATGAAGGTGAGTGAGTATGCTGTAATCATACCACTTATTTAATACCTTGCCCAGTGTAAATGAAATTAATGGGAATTTTTACATAATATTTGGACTGGTAAATTATAGGAATTGATATGTATTAGTCCACACTTACCTGTGTTCCTCAGGGCCTACTTATACATGATACAGTGGGTTTTTTTCCATGGACTATATATATAGATGCACTGATTGCTACACGAATCCTACTTTCTTGGCCTCCTAGGCAGATCCATTTTATGATTTTGCTGTCTATTTTTAAGGTGACAAATGGCTTTGTGAAGATAAACAGGATAAGTAGCTCTAGCTTCAGTTATTTATTTCAAAACATGTCAGGAGATGCATCTAAAATTTATAAATATGGTATGAAAATGTAAATATTGATTAATCCATTGAGGAGTTGGCATTAGGGCATTCACTGAAATTCAGTGTATAAAAAGGAAGATAAGATTGCCTATTCTTGAGTGAAACTTTTTTTCAGCTTCTCGTTAGCAATCTCTAATCCTATTTCTAAATTTGTATGAATCTCTCTTTAAACCCGTCAGATAACCAGCAAGCGGCTGATAAGAGATTTCATCATTTAATTCTCTTAAATTTTCTTTTCAATAATCTAGATGATTCACAATTACAATTGACTCCATTTTTGTCTGCTAGCCTAATTAAAAAATCCTTGCAGTGTGTCAGTTTCTTTTAAGACTTTCAGATAACTAAATTATGGATAATTTTTGTTATAATTCTGAAGTAATTGCTCAAAATTATGGATTTTTTTTTAAAAGTTTTTAAAGATGCAATCAATGTCCTTTTTTTCATACTGGAGACTGTTAAAACAGCTTGTGGATTAAATTTACTCATATTTTTTATAATTCCATCTGTTGGAGATGCAGATATTTTTTGTGTGTTCCTCAAAGCCTGTAAACAAAATTTTTAGTTTAACTTTCCTTGTAATAGTTTTACTTAGTGTATATATTTCCAGTAGAGATCTTCATTACAGTGTTTGATTTCCTAACAGGCATTAATATTTGCACCCTTATAATGATCTCAAAGAGTATCACTTTTCCATTTACAGAATGAAATAAGTGACACAATGAATATGGAGTTGCCTAAATTTAGGTAGAAGGTGTGTGCTTGCAGTCTCCTAAATCCTTACTTAATGTGGTTGGATTGTGGTTACATGGCCATTTGAATGCAGCATAAATCCAGATTGCTGCCAAAAGGAGAAATTCTTTTCTTTCTCCATTTTCTAGTCTTTTAACCACATTCCCTCCTTTGGGCCATCATACATCTTTTTTGTTGTTGTTGGTTTTTTGGGTTTTTTTTGTGGACATATGATGAGAAGGAGCTCTGCTCCTGCAGAGAACTAGCTAAAAATGAAAAGGAGGGAGAGAAGATGATTTTCCAGGTCGTGAGAAGCCTTAAGTGAGCTATGTATTATCACAACAAACTGCTGTAGGAAATGATAGCAATCTAGTCTCCCCTCCTGTAAAAATGTTTTTTTTCCCTCCCAGCTGAGACAGAAATACTGCAAGACCACATTTCTGTGCTGGAAGGAAATTGGAAAATGATGATGGGCTGTGTCAGTTCTAGCCCAACTTTAGTAATGGGAGGCCTGCCCTGGCATCACAGCCTGGGGTACCTGTTCAGCCTGCATGCAGGCCAGCCCTCCTATGCACAGCTGTTTTGGGAATGGGGGGTCTTGCAGCAGGTGACCACCCTGCACCTCTGCTAATGAGCACCCCGAGTTGCTCTGCATGAGTGGATATCAGGTGTTCATCCTGGCCAAGTGATAGTTTTCAGCTCTGTTCAGTGTGAGGACACAATTCTCCCTCTGACTTGTTTGCAGCTGGCGGGAGAAGACTTCAGCAGAGCACGGGAAACCTACCACATATGCTCGGTTTTGGAACAGAAAAAGACACTGAAAGCATCACCACTTCAGAATGGCTTTGAATCAGAATTTTCCTTCTCTGGACCATCTTAAACATAATGCTGTTTTCCAAAGGAACCACCAGCTATTAGTAATTTAATTCCTATTTTGTGTAGTGGAACACAGGTATCTACAAGAACAAATAATAGACATTCCTGGAGAAAAGGAAAAATAAAGTCTCTACAGCCCCAAAATATGGGTTGTTAAATTGCCTGGAGGGACAGGTTTTCAGAGCATCTTTTATTTTTTACTGCTGTCATTTTATCTCTCCTTTTCGCTGGTATTTATTCTTCATCCCTACTTTGTCACTGTAAGAGAGAACTATAAACTGTACAAAGATAACTTTTATTCCGCATCCATTCTTCCTTGGTATCTTCAGATTCCCCTATCCAGACTCTGGGACAGAAATGTAGCAGTATTTATTTTTCTTCAATACAAACCGGGTGCCTCTTTCGAGTTCATACTGTTTTTTTGAGCTATCATTCTCCCAGTTTGAAGAACACTGCTGTATGTTAATATGGATAGCCTTAGTTTTTCAGAAGCTATACCTCAGTTAATGCATAACAATGCTACTTTTTCCAGACAACAAGAAAAATCCATCTCATTTCTGTAAAAAAGAGACAAAATAGTGACAAGTTCTGATCCAGAACCATAAAGTGAAAATAATATTGCAGTCATGCTTATGACAGTAGTTTGGTTACTGTGCACAAAAAAAGAAAAGAAACCAATGATAATCAGATTTAAGTAAGTGGCTCTGACATGGAGAAATCTCCAAGAAAAGTCATAATCAGCTAAACCAATTCCACTTGCACTGTAGATGTGTCAGACCCTGACCAAAGTTGTTTTCACTCCACTCAAATCTGCCTGATGGTATGATCAACCATGTAGTATTCCGCTACAGAAATCCTGATGTTGATTTGGTATATGACAAACTCTGATTTAATCCTTTATAGTCTCAAGGCTCCTGTTTCCTATATCAAGCTCTGTGCTAAACACAGTAATCAAGATTCAAGAACATGATCCCTTTTTATTTAAACAGTTGCTTAGTATCTTCATCTCCCAAAAGGATATTAGTTTTTTTTCAGCCCTGCTGTAGGTATTCTGGAGTGGAAAAGAGAGCCCTGTTGCCCCGTTGCCCCTTTTTCATAGAGCTCTAGACAGACCATGGAGTAGGGACATTCTGCAGACATTCTGCATAAATTCTGCATCTGGGAAATGAGCCAAAGGTGTCTGTTTTGGCTACCAGGGCATGGGACATCTCTGCTACAGAGGCAGTCAGAGCCTCTGCACAGTTATGAGCTTGTAAGGGAAGGACCTTAAGGTGCATTTGGATCTTTACGTTGTTTCTTATTACTTCTCTAGTTAGGAAACATACAGGAGCTTCACCTTAGAGTGGAACAAAGGTAAAAAAAAAGAAAGATTAATGAGATTATGCACATAACCTACAGAAATAATATGCAGAGAAGACTGACTAGCCTTGAGTCCCTCCTCACCTGTCTTCCTTTCCTCTCTTTTTTCTTTTTTTCTTTTTTTTTTCCTTTTTTTTTCTCCCTCACAACCCACCCCACCCCCCTTTTTTTCTTTTTTCTTTCTTTTTTTTCTTTTTAATTGGTGGTCCTGGTATAATTTTGTATGGTGTATGTACTGTTCTGTCTGTCTTGATATCTGCTTGCAAGCTATATTGTGTAATTTGCAGTTTTTCCTCTTTAGCCTGGGCTGCTTGTGCTTCCTCTACTGTGAAGAACATTACATTCATGGAACATTTATTTGGTACTGTGAAGAGAGATTTGCGTAGTTGCTCTGCAGGGAGGGAGTTAGGAAATCAGAGTGAAAAGAAGAACCAGTGTCTAATAATCTGTCTTTGTCTTCATTTTGTCAACTCAATTCTGTGTAAGTATTGTCTGGGGAAGGCAATAAGTGAGAAAAACATGCCCCCAAGGGATTTCCTGCAGGAGGGGTTATTACGTGATGAAAGGCCCATTAGTGAATAGAACTGGCTTGGTGCTATTTTCATACCTACTTTCTAACACTCTGCCCATTTTAGTGGCAGGGCAATCGAAGCACTGAACTGCATCTGGTATTTTTAGAGGAATCTGACTCTCATCTAAACATTAAAATATGTAGCTATATATTTTCCTTCGGCTCAGCAAGACAGAAACAGATATAATAGATCCTCTTCTTTTAAGAATTTCAGGTGCTGAATACATGGTCCTCCTAACCAATGGTCCCGAGGAACTTCTCAGATGTGAACTCAGATCTCAAAGAGCAGAGGAAGCTGATGTTGAATACGACTGCAACATGGGGAGTTCTGGTTTAACTTGGATCATGGTGGATAACACTGCTCTTTGTGAGAGAATTAGCACGGGAAAACATGCTGAAAGCATTTAAAACCTGACTTGAATGATTTGAACAGCACTTAAAAACCTATTCTCAATACTCATTCCCCAAATGTAAAACAGCAAAGATCAAGAAGGCTCTTTGCTACAGGTTATCCAAAAAGGAGAGTATTTCTCAATCCAGTTTTTAACCTTCTGTCTAACTATAGACAATCCCAAGGATGAGCCTTAAGACTAAAATCTTCTTTTGTTTTTGTTTTTAGCCTTTAACAACTTAATCTACATACTGTTATGAAAACAATATTTTGCACATTACACTCTTGGCATTTTGTAAGCATAAATCATCCATGGTTGACCTTGTCCTTGACATTTTTGGTTCTCTAAAATATTTCTGGCATATTCCTTTTAAAAAGGAAGGGTTGGCAATTGTGTCCATGATACTTGTTCTGAGAAGACACTGTTTTCTTCTATAAAGCTTGTATGGTTCCAAGGAGACATGCAAAGGCTAATGAAAATGTGCCACCAAAGCTGCAGAAGAGATAACTTCTCTTGGGTAATGATGCTGCAGTGTAGTGCAGACATCTGCCAACTGTAGCAAAATTGCAGTGAAGAACATTTTAGTAGCATATGGAAATGCAGCATCCAGATCTGTAAGAACACAGAAGAGAAAGAAAAAGAAAGATTAGTAGTGTCTCTGCTAATTCTCTTTATGTTGTTTTGTAAGCTTCCAGAATAAGCACTGTATAGCAGGGGCTGTATAGCATGAACATGGCTGACTAAATTCTGGACATAATCTTGCCCTTCTTACCTCTTCTTCTAGACTAGGGAGAATTATCCCATTCTTATATGGAGTAGTTTATTGCTGCCTCTGCAAGCCAGCTGCTGTAACCAACATGCAGAAGTCCTGAATTCCTCCATTCACTAGTTCTCTTTGTTTCTCTGCAGAATTGAAGGGTAAAATAAATAGTCATCTTTGCTCCCCTAAATGATTCTGATTTCCCCATTGGTCTTCTTTTCATCCAAGATAGGCCAGTGACAGTCTAACCTTAATAATGTCCCTGACAAATGTAACTTAACAGAAGCCGAATAAGTATGACATAAATGAGTTTTGTTCACATTTAAAGCCGGAGCAAGATGCTTATTTTATTTTCCTAATTTTATCAGTCCTAAATATTCTTTTATGCAAATGCAAGAGAACAAATTGCTTAACTTTGCCAATCATTTAGTCTACTTGGAATTTGCAAGCTGGGCTTTGTAAAAAAGGTAGGAGGGTCCCTGACAAAGGAGACGCTTACAAGTGAAAAGTCTGTGCTCTGTCTTGAGCTGAGAAACTGGTTTTACAGGGTCTGATATAAAAGGTTGAAGCTATAGCACTGAATCAACCTAAAGGCAGTTTAACAGGGAAAGAAGGGGGAATACGAGCTTGACGAGTGTTTGAGGTTATTAGAGCTTAAGAAATATCCTGTAGACTATGGAAACCCTGTCAAGGCTGCAGATAACCTAAATATAAACTATGCTAGTGAAGGTGTAAATTGAAAATGAAATTGGCAACAATGATTTAAAGAGTTTTGGGATTCATTATTTATGTTGTTTACAGAACTCAAACTCCTGCTAGGCCTTTTTAGAGAACAGACACGACGTTTTTCCTTACTGCATCCTCCCTTCTATTTTGCTTGCCTATCATTGTCACTGGAGCCTTAGACAAGGAAGACGTGACAGAACTTGCTGAATTCTTCATGTCTGGTTCAATATTCCAGTGTGTATTCCAGTGTATGTAAAAGTATCATTGGAGGAATAATTAAACAGTCAGAGCAAGACACCAGTTTGCTAAAAGGTTTTATTTACCTTTGTGTGCAGCTTATAAACTCAAGTGTGTTTAGACCCTAGGTATTTGCAGGAGCCATTTTCTAATTATTCCATTTACATTCAATTATGCCTTTTGTGGACTTCACTGAAACAATTACCATAAGCCAGAGAACAGCCTTTTAGGTAGCTGCACAAAAAGCATGTTATTATCATTCACTGTTAAGAGAGGCAAGCTGAGGAAACAGCAACAAAAATAACAGCAACCAGCTCCTGTGACTTTGTTTGTGGAAATACTGTTTAAAGGCCCCCTTGTGTGAGGGTTACATGCTGACAAAGTTCCAGATCAACAGGAAAGTAAGGGAATAAATGACACAGCTAATGGTTGAACTTAGATATTCTGAAAAATCAGACAGACATACACACAAAATAAGATGGACAGTGACATGAGGCAGGCTGGAGCCTTGTGAAGTTTTGTCTCCTTGATTCCATGAACCAGTCAGTGACTTTACATGATATACACACCCCGCTGAACCCAAGAAACTGAAAAACTTCAGCCTAGTTAATTACGGGTTTAAAGCTGCAATGTGTTAAACAATAATTGTCTTCCAATTTCCCTTCACTTTGAAATAAAGAAAAGGTGTGGAAATAAAAGCAGACAGACTGCCTGAATAGCATATAGCACAACAAGTGTGGTAGCCTAGGTTGTTGTAAGATACATCCTCTGTGAGAATGAATAATAAGTGCTGATATTTACAGACTGGTGACAGTGACTATACCATAAACCCTACTGTTTTCTGCTTGTGCTTCTGCAGCTTCTCTAAACAGGCCCACAGAGCTAACTTAGCAACCACTCTGTCTTTCGATGTACTTTTCATAATATAAGAGGTGCAACAAGGTAATTAAAAAATGTTAATATTTGAGCATTTGATGTGCAGTAAGAAACAGTGAAAACTTGTTATCTGTAGCAAAGAGTTAATTAAACGATTTGCTTCTGGGACCTGCAGGTTTTCTCTCTTGGGATCAATTATTGGGTTCAACAACCAAATTGGGAGCATTACATTTTGCTTCAGTGCCTGTAACTCTCAATGAGGCAGCAGAGAAAGGTAAACATAAAGGATGTATTTTAACTCTTGCTGTAGCAGGAAAAAGGCACAGAAATAGTTTTGTCTACTGGTTAGTTAGCTGTTGTAGAATGACAGTTTCTTCTAAGAATCGTAATACAGCTGCTTTCAGTAGGGGCACACTAAATAAAAATATTTTTATGGATAATTTTTTCTAGAGAAAATGTTTTCTTCTGAAGCATAAAACAGAATGAAAGGTGGACTCTTAGTAGCTTTCTTCATAATAACTGTGTTTGTGTGGCTAATCATGCTGTCCTATCCTAAAAATCACTGGCAAATGGTATAGGCCCTCCCAATTTGTTCCAGCTGGTGGTCACACAGCTTTCCCCCTTCATGGAGCATGTCCCTCCCAAGGCCACTGGGTTTCTGAGGTGTCAGCTGGCCAGAAAAGAGCTCTGTTTCCACAATAATTCCAGCTCTGTTTTCTGGCATAAGAATAACTAAGGTAATCCTGTTATGTAGCAATACTGCCTGGGGCTATATGAACTCTGCGAGCTTTCTGGTGACAGAGGTGGGAGAATCCCCATCTGTGGTCAGTCTGTGACCATGATTCTCATCTGTGATTGCTTTCCAGTTAGAGGAGAAGTAGCAGTGAGGTCTAGCAGGAGATGAGGTAAAGGAGGGTTATTTGCAAAAATTTCCCTTTACCCACAGTCAGAGGTACTTTTTTTTTTTTTTTATAGTTTTACAGACCTCGTTAAAATAACTGCAAGTACTGTCTTGCAGATGAAGAGAAAGAAATTACCATTTCTATTTTATGTATTTGCACCCATATTTAGAGATTTTCTGAAAAATCTCTGAAGCACAAACTGAAAAAAGTCTTAATCTTAATATTGGAATTTAACCTGTGATACATTTTAGGAGGTTCTACACATTTTTCCAGCAAGAAAAACTCACGCTTCAGGCACTGTAACATACTAAATTGTGTTAATGCTGGAACAAAGAGCTGGTCATGTTTAGAAACCTAACATATAATTTTGACACAATCAAAATTATCTGTCACCTATATAAGAGTTTTTCTCTGCATATGTAACAGGATTGAAGGTCTATAGACATCAGAAACATTGATTGAATACAATCTTTCTAATTTTACATTAAATATGTATATGTTGTTTTCTACTAGAAAACAGAGAAAAGAGAGAATCAAACAAAAGAAGGCTACAAATAAAGTATAATGAGACACAATATTGAAATATTCCTAAATATAAGCTGGGATATACTGAGTTGAAGAAATAAATTAATTAGGAATTCTGTAAATATGAGTAGAGTACTGCTACACAGTATAAGGAGAAAAGATAACTATGGATATTGTAATGCAATCTCTTTTAGTTTACAGCTAGGACTGAAGTGAGACCTAAGGACAGTGAATTTCAGCAGATCAAGTCTTAGAAGTATGCAGGAAATGATGGGTGAAATTGAATTATTTTGAGTAATGGAGAGAAATTTAAAGTGTTTAGACATAAATTTCTTAGGCACAGAGATTATGCATGCCACCTAGCAATAAATATAGTGAGTGGTGGGTATTATTCTGTTCTTTTTTTTTTTTTTTTTTAATAGCTGATGTGGATGAACAGGGAAATGAAAAAAATGACCAACAGTAAGAAAGGTGCATACAGTATGTTAAAGAAAGTATAGGAAACTGTTCAAACTCTGGTAAATTGCTTCAGAAAAGGATAATAGATAGGACAAACATTGAAACAAACTTGAGAGTTTTGAATATTTGATTTGCCTTAGATACATGGAATTCCCATGATTTTACCTGAATATGCACACCCTAGTGAATAATTGCTATTATGTTGCAAAAATCATTGCCTGTATTACCATTCTGAGGATTTATAGGCATTCAAATCAGAAGGATGTCACTCAGCTGGTAAAGAGCTGATTTCAGTGTTTTGAAGACTGTTTGTAAAGCTGTATTATTATACCCTTTGCTTCTGTTCATACTAGGAAATTAACCAGGTGATTTCTGCGCACACTGGAATATAAAGTTCTCTGGCTCCTAGTAGTGTTTTGGGTGGGCTGTTAACACTCCCCCCTATAAATCCTGGTCTTGGTTCAGGACTGAGGTGAGGTCCTGACAGAAGGCAGTTTGGATATCTTGCTTTAACAGGAAAGAGCTTTCTGTGATGGTTGGCCTCGGTGCCAGAGACCTGTCTCATCATATGCTTAATTTACCAGTATACAAAGAGCCTTGCAGACTAATTAGAATAAAATGATGTGCAGTTTTGTATTATACAATACTTCTCACTGTGGTTCTGGGTATGGAAGTTTGTGTTTTAATACAGCCATCTAAATCTTGAAACACTAACAGGTTTAAAGTAAAATCTGCAAAACTGGATAATTCTAACTCACATCCATTGCAGCCTGTTCTTTTTGTCATGGTCTTAACACGGATATTCTTACACTGGGAAAAAAACCCCAAACACACAGACTGCCTAGTCAGCTCCCTTCCATGCTTTTCCCTTATTCAAAGAAGAAATGCAGGGTGTGGAAGGCTTAAGTTCATATGTCTCTTCTCACTGAGGATTTGAGTTGTCCTAGAATAGAAAAGTATAGTCATGAGACTATAGGTGGCTCGAGGGTGGGGTTCTTTCAGACTAATGATGTGTTGAAATCTTTCAGTTCAAGCCACCATAATAATAATAACTAGAACCACACTGAATGTCCTGCTTACTGAGACCCACTGCAGAATGCTACTGGTCTGATGAGGAAGGATGAATGAGAGAAATGGGAGAGATAAAGCCAAAATTTCTGCTTTAGTCTTGCAGGACACTGCTTCACAAACAATTCCTCCCCATCCCATGTTAAGATTCTAATGAAGCAATACTTTCAACTGGACAATGTGGCTCAGGAAAAGATGGGACAAGTTTGGACAAATATTTTTGAAAATATCTGTCAAATATCTAGCCCTATAAACAAAACAGTATTTATTCCAAGTTTTATAGTGTTGCTTAGGTTAAGAACATGAGATAGTGAGAATATGAATATATGTGGTGGTGTATATTTACAAAGAGTTAAGGAAAAGCTGAAAAATAAGAGCTGTGTAGCTTTTGGATTTGTCTGTCTAGGTGTCTATGTACTTTTATTAATGTAACCCGTAGTAGCTGAAGATTCACTAAAAGTCAGTTGAATGTAGGATGCCAGGCAAATCTTTTTAATGCATTTAGGGTCACAAAAATTATAACACAGAAATTCAGACATCAGAACAAAAAGAAATATAGTAGCCAAGTTCAAGTTGTTATTTGAAATGTTTATGCCATTTTGTAATTATGTTGGAGATATATTTTATTATGGCATGTTCTAACAAAAAATACTTTCAAGAGATGATGTGGTATCCTTTTATTATTCTTTATTATAGGTAGATGCCATAATACAGGTCTTAAGGCTAAAACAAAAGCAATAATTCAGATTGTGAGTACTCTGGCTTTATTTTTCTATTGTTATTATAATTTCAAGGAAAATATATTGCTATAATAGAAAGAATACCTTGGTTGTTTAACATTTCCATTCTTATTACAAATATAATTATTTTGATTTGTGTAATACAACCATTAACTTAGACAATTCAATTTCAAATTAGTAGTATTAGCATCAGTACTAGTATTATAGTGTTAATATTAGTGTTAGCTTTGGTTTTGATGTTGATGCTGATAGTACTAGCATCATTTTACTTTGAACGATTCCTTTCTAAGAGTTCTCATTGTGCTTAATAATATATTGTTCAGCCTGGAGAATAGTCAGAATGCCTAAATCTGTTTGAGGTCAAAAAAAACCCCACCCTCCCTGGTTTGTATACACTATTTGCATGAAAAGCTCCCACTTAATGCCAATCAAACCTAGTATTCACTTATTTTTGCAACTCTGATCTTTCTGGCACTTAATGCCTTTTAGTTCCACCTACAACAAAGTAATTTAAGTTCATTTCTGACTGTTACCTCAACATTACAGAAACAAAAAAAGTTCTAAAAGAACAGTAAAACCACCAAGAATATTTAGCCACTATTTCTGTAAGGTTTATGTAAGTATAAACTAAAGAACTGTGACAAGTGTAAAGAATGTCAAGCTCAAATGTTGCAGAATATAAAAAGCCACAGAAGTAGAACTCTCAGTAAAACTTTCTTCTCCTTTTAAGGCAAAATATTCTGCAAATAATTTTTACCAGCACTAAATATTCTGAAGAGAAACAAAATGTATAAGACATTAGAGAAGATTCAACTTTCCTATTTTCAATCTAAATTTTTTTAATTTGCATTGAAAGAGAAAAGGAAAAAAAAAAACCAACCCAAAACAGTGTACTAAGGGTGGAAACTCACAATGCAACTGTAACAAATCTGAATAAAGGATATGTCAGGCAAACATGTTGAAAGTGTTTGGGAACTACTGAAGATTAGAAGAAGTTAGATTATACGTTAGAAGACTGGGGATTGGGAAGACTGTCTCTGCAGTCTTCTTGAGAAGGTTTCTTATCCATATAACTCCAGAAGTTCAAACATGCACTTTCTCTGACTGTCCTGTGACACCGAAAACTTTTGAGAAAGTAGAGAAAAAGCAAAGTAGAATCTTTTCTTATACAAACAAATTAAATAACATAGCATGGAAAACAGATCCATCTGAAATCTTCCAATGAGTTTTTAATCAATCATCCAAATAAAAAATTTTGAAGGAACTTTAAGTAAGTGCCACTTAGATTGACTACATCACTTCAGAAAAATTCTGCCGAACTTGAGTGCTAAACAGAGACCCTCTGAAGTAAATGAAAGCTTTCACTTTGGCCCTAAATATGTTTTGGTTTCTAAATGCAGAATTGCAACAGATACATGTAAAAATGAGCCTCATCACAGAAATGTCAACGAGGAAAATTTCAGCCTTGGTGATAAAGAACTTGAAAGATGATTCTATAAACACATATGTATAAGTTTAATTCTATACACACAAATAGGTCTATATTTAATGTTAAATAGTCAATAAACATTTGAAGATAGAAAATTATATTTTTACTCTCTAGATATGGCCTTGTAAGCATTAATAGATGAAACTGTATCAGGCGAAGTAAATCAATAGCATCAAAATAATTGTATCAAACAAAATAAATAGTTTCAGAAATAACTATTCCTTTATCACTTTCCCAGCTTAATCTAAGTAGTATCGAGGGCAGCAAGAAGCACACTTTGGGACAGAATTTTGTACATCCCTGACACTGCATGAAAGAATGAATTTACAGTAATAATAAAGTATTGAATATTTATGCCATATCCACAGGAGCTCTCATGTTGTAAAGCATGTAAAAGTGTAGTCACGTTCCTACATGTATTTGTGGAACTGGTTGTTACTGAAATGATAAGAATATTTTGTATTTCAAAATTAGCAGATATCGCTTTTAAGAGAGATCCTCAGAAGCACATGGGCTTTCAGCTACCTTTTAGCCCCAAAGAATCTTTTGGGTGGGGTTTTGTGGGTTTTTTTTAGGTTAAACCACCCACACATGCACACATATACATGTCTCTATATAAACAACTGACTGATACACTGCCTAAATTACAAAAGCTCTTTCTCTTGCTGTTGTTATTGTAGCCTTAAGAACTTGGAATATTACTCAAAATACCTGATGAAAAAGTATAAATATGTGTACATATGTGTACAGCATATGTGTACAGTTTAGGACTTTTCACACTTTCTATATCGAGTTCCATAAGTATTTGCTGGTGAAAGGCTATAGGTGGCAAACTATTTAGTGCTAGCTGACACATTTCTATTCACCTTAGATAAAAACACAGACACACAAAATTTATTCCTAATATTGCTCTTATGTGTAAGGAACTGTATTATTCAACAGAAGATACATTTGTTTTATTAGTAGTTAATTTTTAGCAATATGCCACATTAAAAAAATAATAGTTCTAAAATTATTTGTGTGGAAAATTTAAATAGTAGAGGACAGTGTTACTCGTTTGAGTTAGGACATAACATATAAAATCAAAGACATAAATTATTAAGATAAAAAGAATGGGTCAGATTCTGCTAGACTAGGATTCGCTGCACATCTCACTAAGCTTAATGAGAGGACTTGTTAGTTTGAGAAAGAACTGGATGAAATTGTTGCATTAGTTGGGTCAGTGTATCTAGTGCAATCATTATACAGTGATTCCAGAATTACATGTACCCTGAAAAAATAAAATTGAAATCTTCACCATATTTTTGGGAATGAGTTAAGTACTTAAATACTAGTGTTCTTACCATTTCATTAAATTTACTGAAAACACTGAAAAAACTTAAAGGAAAAAGATTTAAAAAGGAAGTGACAAGCTGGCATTATATTGTTAAAGGCCAAACAATCCTTGAATCAAATTGCTCTCAATATGGAAAGTTCAATAATAGCTTTTTTTTTTTTTTCTTTAATAAATGTATGTGTAGACTCTGAAGCCATACTGAATTAAATATTTTGAAAAGAATAAATTATCAGGTATTGGATCACTCTGAAACTGCACTGTAATACACATACTATGTACCTATAACAACAGACTACTATTGGAGGAGACCAGTGCAGTGACTTTAAAACGAATACTTTGGTTTTGCTCCAGTTACCCATATAAATGAATGACCAGAAAAAGTAACTGAAATTATGCAATATCATTCTGCAACAGTGGTAAATCAGAAGCAAGCAGTGAGACTTTTAAATACGAAATCTTGTTTTCTATCCCTAGCATTTATCTGGATAGCCATGACTCAAGGTATAAACCAAATGTTTCCAGAATAGTTCCTCCTTGACAAGCATTTAGCCACCTTAGAATTGGCCCTACATCATAGGTACTAGGGAATTCTAGATTGTCACAGCAACCACCACTTGTTACTTTTGAAAAAACAAGTCAGCTGTAGTAGAAGTGTTAATCAGCATATTTAGATACCATCTTTTTCCCTTATGAGGAGTTTTGAGTTCTGAAAGCTATCTGACCAAACCTGGGTAAAACTTCTACTAAATCAGCACAAAAGTTATTGACTTGTTAAAACAGAACAAAGATAGTTTCAGTACTAACCAATCACACTCAATTGTAAAGATGAGATTCTATAACTGTCATGAAAACTTTACTTTTCAGGTAGATTCTCAACTGCATCATCCAAGAATAGAATACTACCTATCAGGTATCCAGACTGTTAAATACTCACTGATAAATAATAAAATAGAAGCTAAAGCTCTAATAACAACAAACAAGAAGAGCAAGATGCTAGTTGGAAGAATAGCTCTTCACCAAAATATACCCTTAAACTCTGTTTCTCAAATTATATGTATTATCCTTTTTTGTTAGAGCATGTTTTCAGAGTGCCCTGTGGTACTTCACACCTGCCAACGTTCTGATATATATGACAATTTTTTTGTATAAGTTTGAAACATATAAATATATGAAATTTGTATATCTAAAATATTTGTCTCCTTGTAATTTAACTGCTAATTTGAAAAGCTACATGATCATAGATTATTTATTTAATTAAAACTCCCAATGATTTATTGATTTTAGAAATTTATTAAATGCTTTTAAATGAAAATATATTTTTAGCTGCTATCCAAGTTCTCTCTAAGGAGGTTTTCAATTCCTTATGCAAATAATGACACACTGGATCAAAAATTTACCTCTGGTTCATCTTTATTATTTATTTGTACTTCAGAAGTAGCTTGTGTCCCTACCGAACTGATATCTTTCCAAATAGGAAAGCTTAATCAATTTTCATCATAGCTTCCCTGCTGCTGCTAAGTCAGCCTCCTTTACAGGAAATGCTTTTATAAATCCCTTTCCATGACTCATTTCATTTGTAAGGGATCTCTTAATGACAGTTTCTTGTATATGCACAGGTTGATGTGGATGACTAACAGTGAAGATGCATTTTGGGAGCCGAGTAAGAAGAGGTTTTATGATGGATATTTGAACTAGACTTCTGTTGGCTTTATCTCTGAGGGAATTGTTTCTCTCAGTCCTTTTGGATGATAGCAATTAGGAGTGGTTATTTTAGCATGAATCACCCTCTCTGTTCCCAGCTAATATATTTTACACAGGAAAAGCCAAACATCTGTATCATCAACCCGAAGGTAAGACACAATAGTATGTGAAATACCATGTATCCATTTGCAATATCTGGAGAATTACTATGTTCATTAACAAATTAGTTATAACAATTAGTCTTTTATTACCAGTTGTGGATTTTAAAACTTGATAAAACTTCAGCAGACTGCTTCATCCATTTTTATGACTAAGCTTCTCTGAAACTTTTATATTTATTACATTATCTTTGAGAATATTTTCTTTGGGAAGACTCTGTGATAAGGCAAAATAAAATGACTTTTTTTTTTTTTTGTGACAGCTGCTATGAGCACAGTGCAGTCTGTCAGCAAAAACTGTGAAATTTAATTGCTAAAAACAGCCAAATATTTCTAGCTGGATTTACTTACAACTCATACAGTTGTTATTTAAAATTGGAATGCCTCAGACTGGATTCAGAAATTAATTATGTTATATTGGATGTACAGACACTGTTTCTAAGGGATTTCAACTACTTTTCTAAAGTAGTCTAAAGGTATAATGAAAGAGATGTGATTGTTCTAAAACTGGAGTGGTACAAAAGATAAACTTATTCTTTTTCACTCTTGTTTTTTACATTTTTCACTATTGTGGGAAGTGTTCCTTATATACATATAGACCAAAGAACAACTTTGGAAGTAGTGGAATCTGTCAAGTAGAGGAAACAGAGCCTCTAAAGCCCACTGAAAAAGGACTGCCTTGTCCTTGATTCTTTCTTCCCATTTTCATGAAAGCTGTGAATATATTTTGATTCAGTTGAAACTGAGTAAAAGCTAGACTGTAGAAGTAACTTGTTGCTGAGATTGCACTTCAATCCTTGAGCTTCTAACAGGCATGCTAATAATTTATTAGACCACTTATAAGCAATTTTATTTTCCAGTTGGGAAGGCGGGCAAACAGCTGTCTCTGCAGCTGATGTTATTGCTTCTTCTAGGCTAGAGAGGCTTTTATCCAAGATGGCTGGCTCAGTCACCTTTTCAGTTGAGTGCATCTTTTCCATAACCCTCAGACTTTCTGCTAGTTCACATGCTTCATCATTTAAGTGCTCCCCAAATACAGCTTCCCCCTCCTCGCAGGCATTATTAGTTTTGTTTTGTGATGAATGGTATTTAGGTTACGTCTGTGTGCTGGTTTTACTGTTTGTTTTCTGCTATAATGAAGCTTACAACTTTGTAAAAAATCATAGAATCATAGAATTATAGAGCAACATGGGCTGGAAGGGACTTCAAAAGATTGTCCAGTCCAGCCTTTAAAAAAAAAACCCATAAAAACCTCAGTTTAAGCTCTGACTCTTATTGGTACATTACAATAAGGCATCCATGAAGGCTGGACTGTAACTATGCAGTAAGGAAAACTATTCTGTAATAAGGTCTCAGGTCTCATTGGGTATTTTCACCTTTACAGATAAGTGTAAATGTTGTGCCATTCAAAAAAATTTACAATATTAAAATTACATAAATGCATGAAATGAAAACAGAGGCAAAAAAAGACAGTATAAATGTAAAATGGATTCCATTGGGTTTCTTCAATTTTTTAAAACATGCTTAAACTTTTAACATGAAATAATGATATCTGTAGACACACTAGTTTTTGCTTCTGACGTCATGAATTCAGGAATCCCTGGTGGAGTCCACTTTAATGTCACTGGTGCTTTTCACATGCATACTCAGTGCGGGAAGTACTTTTTCCTGCTGGGGCAGGACTGGAGAACACATAGAATTGTTCTTATACAGTATGAGAGTCTTCAGGATTCAAGAGTTTGAGCACATATTTTGAAGTAACATTTAGAAAGAAATTGCCCTTAATAATGTTTTTCTTCTTAAAATTATCCTTGCCATATAATGGAAAATATAACAAAATTTTTAAAAAAAAAAAAAAAAGAAATCTTACTGAGATTATGTTGATGGGAGCATTTTGCACAAGGATGAGTAAGCATAGTCACAGGTTTGGATTTTCAATGCCAAATATATTTCTAACACAGATTCTTCAGAGCCTTCATGCATTAGACATTTGAGTTACTGCATAGCCAATTTACTGATTCTGTCTGTCTTAATTTATAATGTTGGAAAGCTAATATATAATACAAGTTACAACTCCAGGGAATATCTTAATACCTGACATGTTCTAGTATTACTGAAAGTAAATTTGATGCTGAAAAATAAGATTACCTATTCTTTGCCTTAGGCTTACTCTACATCATGAAGATAGTGCACCAAGAAATTTTTTTGGTTATTGCAAAACATAATTGTTTCAGTTCCATTTTTGCTCCCCTGATCCTTATAGCAAAGAGCTGGTAGGCACAATAATCTGTTTTTGTAGCTGGATAACCTTAATTTCTAACAAAAGAGGCCTTTGGGCATTTAAACAGAAATATTGCTAACTCCCACAGATGACTGACCCATTAACTTTAATACCAAACTTGTTATCCTAAACTTACATTCAAGAACTAGAGCTCTAATTGTGAGAACTATGACAGTTTCATTTTGTACTGTCAGTTAACACTTTCTCTATATACCATAATAACAGCAAATTCCAGTTCCCAAGCTTTTATTAAAGAGCTTTAAGGCAATTTTTCTGCAACAGGTCCTCAATAATCTCATGACATGGCCCTTCAGGAGCTGAAAGTAATGAAAATGTTGTCAAGATGGAAAACTTGTAGATTAACTAACAAAGCTTCTCTTCCCAGCACCACCAGCAGCCATGCTGAGATCTCATATATTACAAACATATACAAAAAGTAAGATCCGAGTTGCAGAGGTCAGAGATTTATAAAATTCCTTGAGTCATTACATTACAAAAGTTAATACAGATAGATAATCTAGAGGCACTCTAGGCTCTGAGAATGTACAGTTATAGCTATGAAAAACTCATTTACCCTCAACCTTATATTGCTCAATCAGCTCAGAATAGAAAGTACTTCTGATGGTTGTGTAACAACATTGATTAAATGATGATTTAAATGGTTGCTACTGTATGTTTCCATAATTACATTAAAAAGATGGCTGTATTTGAACACTGTCTTCTGGAAAAAAAATAATTTAAAATATTTTAAACAGAAATGTTTGATACTTTTGAAATAAATCTTTTCAAATCATAGAATCATTTAGGTTGGATAAGACCCTTAAGATCATTGATTCCAACCATTAGCCTAATGCTGCCAAGTCCACCACTAAACCATGTCCCTAAGTTCCATGTCTACACATCTTCTAAATCTCAACCACTTCCCTAGGCAGATTGTTCCAATGCTTGATAATCCTTTCAGTGAAGATTTTTTCCAATAATAATAATATCCAATCTAAATCTCCTCTGGCAACTTGAGGCCTCTCATCCTGTCGCTTGTTACTTGGGAGAAGAAACAGACCACCAGCTTGCTACAACCTCCTTTCAGGTAATTGTAGAGAGCGATAAGGTCTCCCCTCAGCCTCCTTTTCTCCAGGCTAAATAACCCCAGTTCCCTCAGCCGCTCCTCAGAAAACTTCTACTCTAGACCCCTCACCAGCTTCATTGCCTTTCTTTGGATGCACTCCAGCACCTCAATGAGGGGCCCAAAACTGAACACAGCATTCGAGGTGCAGCCTCACCAGTGCCGAGTACAGGGGGGCAAACACTTCCCGAGTCCTGCTGGCCACACTATTTCTGATACAAGCCAGGATGCTCCTAGCCTTCTTGGCTACCTGCGCATACAGCTGGCTCATATTCAACCGGTTGTCAACAAACACCCCTAGGTCCTTTTCTGCCAGGGATATTTCCAGCCACTCTTCCCCAAGCCTGTAGTGTTGCATGTTATGACCCCAGTGCAGGACCCAGCACTTAGCCTTAGTGAATCTCATGCTGTTGTCCTTGGCCCATTGATCCAGCTTGTCCAGATCCCTCTGTAGATCCTTGCTACCCTCAAGAAGATCAACACTCCCACCTATCTTGGTGTCACCTACAAACTTACTGAGACTGCACTTGATCCCCTCATTCAAATAGTTGACAATGACATTATTTCACTATTTCATTTATTTGATTTATTTTATTAAAGTTAATATATTTATTATAAAAGATTATCTTTTTTATATATAGTCTATAAAGAATTTTTATTATGTTCTATTTTTCATTCAAAACCTCTACATATTAGACATCCATGTGAAATCTGTGGATTCCAGATTAAAAACCCAGTATTCCCAAGTTTTTCAGAAGGTTAGTTTTCACTAGATATTCCTTTTTGTATTATTTAGGTACACTATGCATTTTCTTGTAACACATCTGTGTTGCTAATCTTTTACACATTTTAAAAGAAATCAATGAAAGGACATTTTCTACTATGCTTATTAGCTCACTGTTAGTGATTCAGTGCATCAAGAACTTTGTCGTTTTGTAGCTGGGCAGACTGAAAACATGCAGCACAAACAATGGGAAACTTTTTTGATCTCAGGAAAGGCTGCTAAAGCTTTTTTTCCGACATTTAAGAGTCTTTCAATTCTAAATCAAGTTATCAAAAAACTGCGATTATTAGAAGATCTGGTCAGAACCAGTCAAAATAATTAAAAATAAAACCAATCCATACCTCATCGGCTGTTGAAAGGACATATATAAGACAAATTGCCTAACATATGTCACTGACACAAACAAACAAAACAAAAAAATGACCAATTCTGAGAAATATGCAAATATGCCTGAAAAGTACCGTATACCAAAAACTTACTCGCAAATAATGCATTGACTCTCAGTTTAAATGCCCCGTCCACATCAATGATGTAGTAAGTTATTACACTGAACTACTGTAGAATTTCAAGTAACTGTCTGTAAAGTTGAGTCCTTAATAGCAATTATCAGTTGTTGGTTTTTTTTGATTTGGTATTTGATTTGTGTTTAAAGTAACTTTTGTATTTTTTTGACATGTGTATTTTTTCTCTACCTACAATGTCCTGATCTTTTCATATAGATCTGATGCAAAAGAACTAATATGATTTAGTGACTAAAGCTATGTTCACTTTCAAAAGAGGGTGAAAATTCTGATTTTCTCCATTGAGTGTCTCTACTTATGCAGGTGACATTTTCTGGCCATTTTGAACGAGAAAGGCCTTAATTTTGATCCCTCAATCATTTAAATGACTTCAGTAAACTCAAAGTATAAAATAACATTTTGGGTTTCATCCAGTGCATTAGAAACCTGTCTGTTCTGTAGCCAGGTTGACTGATTCGTGGTGTACTACTTAGCAAGTGACTTGAGAATAACAGTACATATTTTATCATGTTGTTTTACCTAATGGTGATTACAGAGAACAAAAAATAAATTGGTAGTAGATGCTGCAAAATGTTGACAATCATTAAAAATATTGGAAAAATCTACTCCGAAAAAAAGTTAAACTTTTTTTTTTTGTTACTTTTATGATAAAGGAAATCATTACCTGCCTTTGCTGATGAACTCTTTTTGATAGCAGCAGGTAGTCCAAATCTCTGGTCTTCATTAACAAGAAGAGCTCCTGGCACTACTGATGTTATTAAAAAGAAAAATAGGAATAAAGCAATACCTATATTAACACTTTCCCATTTCACTGTTTTGCTTTTGAAAGATGCTTTCAAATTCATTATTTCAAACCTTCAAAGGAATCTCGATTAAAGCATATCTGAAAATTAGGACCTTGGCTCCTGGAGCTTTTTCTGAAACTCACTTGTATTGGTGGCTGCTTCTATATGTTAACTGCTATATGTTAACTGCTTCTCAAGATGCAAGATATATTTCATCATTTTCAGTCAATGTGTTCATCTTTATTCCAGTTCCAGGAATGTTTCCAGTTTAGAAAGGATCTCCAACTCAATCCCATGTTTTCCTTCTCAGTCTCTCCTCATACACAAGTTAAATCTAAGTATTTTTTTATTATTATTTTTTTAATGTTTTTAAGAACTTAACTTTCCTGTTCAGACACAAAGACACTGCGCTATTCCAGGATCTCATTAGCTCAACTTCCCTATTTTATATATGAGAAAGTGACAAACAGGAAGGTGAAATGACTTGCCAAGAGCTGCCTGGGCAGGTACCAAGGTACCCAGTAGCAAAGCTAAATATAGAAATACAGTTGCGTGTGGAGGGGTTCCTGTTATTTCCCATCCAGTATTGCCTGTGTGCTGCTTTGTATTCTCCCATTTATGTCATTATTCCTAAACTCTTGAATCATAATAACATTCTCTACTTGTCAAGACAAATATTCTCTTGTTAGGTTTCAAAGCTTCCCCCCCACCCCCACCTTGGAACGGTATGGTATCTCTGTCACAATGAGAATGAAAACCTCTTCCTTACATTTTAACTGGGACGACTAAATATAGGCTCCCTATACTACAGTAAAGTTTTGCAATGAAAACACATTATTCCATTTCCAAATGACATATTCCTTGCTTCATAATGATTTAAACCTCAAGGAACAGCCTTCATTACTTCTGCTGCCTTCGTATTTTGGCTTCCCATCCAGATCTCTTACTTATACAGTAAGTAGATATCTGGAATAATTTGTTTCATACCTGTTTTTTAATAGATGAGATACTTAAAAATGAAGTTAACAATGAACTTGTATTTGTTATTTCTTTGCCAGTGGGTAACTGTTATCAGTGAGGGACATGATTCTTTTCCATAAGAACATTATACAGTTTGAATATAGAAATAGGAAGGAAAGTATTGAACTATGAAATAACTTTCTTTATAAATTAAAATCCATAAAGTTTTACTCAGCTTTTTGTTCAGTGAACAGGGATCTTGACAAATAGGAATAATACGTATTCTAGTATCTCTCACCAGTATAGAGTCCTTTATGTACATTAAAAAACAAGACTTGCCCTTTCGATGGAGTGCAGCTCAACGCAGGGCTGAAACTCCTCTGTGTTTCCCTAGACCAGCAAGCTGCACAATGCAGGGGACCAAAAATCTTCCTCTTGTGAAAACGCCCAGGGGAGAGCACGTAGTAGGGAGAGGGCAGTTTTGTCTCCTCCCTACAACATGTCAATAATTTCAATTGTATATGTGAATAAAATTTTTTTTCCACAGAAGAAAGTGATAGAGATTATATCTGCCCTGAAGTTAAAAAGTGATCAGACAGCAAACTATAAGAACGTCAGAGTTCAGTCTTTAGTACTTTCATGGAGTAGCAGAATGGTTTTATGTTTTGAAAGAGAGGGGTTAAACCAATTTTCCTTTTCATAATTAACTGATTTCACTTCATTTCATATATAAGGTTTTCTCTTTGATGGTATGTTTGTCCAAGAGAGCTAATATATACACAAGTAGACAGATCAACATACTTTTCTAAACTGAAATAGCAAGAAATCTAAGCCAGAGAGATGGCTTGGTAGAAAAGCACTTATGAAGTCTGTAACCTCCCTTCTTTCAGTAATCTTAACGTTATACCCAGCACAGTGAAGAAAAATAGAACTGTGTAAAAAATTAAAATAAAATCAATTTTCCTAAAGCAGAATAAAATCTTGAAAATATTCTGGCCAAGTAAACTATTATAGATAAGATATGAAGAACCCTATCATCTTACTGAGTTGAAACGTATTAATAAATGATATATAGGCTTCTAAAGCTAAAGTTGATTAAGGCTATTTCATCCATTAAATAATCTTCTCATATTAATAGGATTTTTTTTTTTACATGAGCAGTTAAATTATGTGCTTTTGTCATTATTGGTAATTACAGTACTGAGAAGTTATTCATTTAATAATATTGAGATAAAACAGTTCATTAGTTCACATAAAGTTTGCATCCAGTAATGTCTCCCATTGAGCAATCCGCAGTTTTTACCCTTATAAATTCTCTTTCTAGGGAAAATTGTTTGAGAGATTTATTATTTTAAAAATTTCAGGACAATTCAGTTATTGTGCTTTAAGCTCAATATTTAGAATAAAGAATCTCTTCTTCTAAAAAAATACACAAAAATCCAGTTTTACAGTGAATTATTTTATACTTTGTTCATTTCTTTACAAATATTTTAAATAACTCTTTGCCTTTCTGTCTTTTATTAGGTCTCTAAAAGGCTGTGAAATTGATAATAAGAAAATGCAAAAACATTGCACTTATTTTCTATTAAAGACTTCTAGAACTTGCAAAACTGATAGTTCCATCACATTCTGCTTCTCATTTTGTATTGTCCTGTTCCAGAGCCATTTTATTCAGCGTCTAGAGGGGGAGTACTTGTGAACTTTCCTTTTAAATAGAGTATAGGTAATTTATGACTTTGTCTGCTCTCTGGAGACAAAGCTAATTCAAAAGTTTACCCCTGTCTGCTCATCCAGTGATAGCCAAATAGCGTTTAAAACTTCCAATACAGCCTGGGTGACTCCTGCCACCCTTGTGTATGCAAACCCAGAGTAATAAGAATTCTTCAGATTTTAATTTTGAACATTTCAATGGACAATTCAAATTTAGAATTTTCACTCTGAATGTTTAGTTTAAAATTTTCCTTGTTTCAACTGTCATTATCAAAAAAGACAAATGTTTTTATGAAAAATGTGGAAGATGGAAATATTTTTTCTAAGAATTATAGTTTTATACCTCTTCAGAGCTTAAAGTCATTGCTATACTCTACTTTGTTTTTCTTCACACCCTATTGAAAACAACTAGCAGAATTACTATCAAATCGTTAATTATATCTTAAAAGAGAACTGTGAAGTAATAAATGCTCCCCATGCTGCTGACAAATTACCACAACTGACACAAAGAGGCCTTGGGGGGTTGTTTATTTCCGTAAAGACTCTTTCATAAAACAGTAGCTAATATATTTTTTTGTTTTACCTCAGTTCTGTGGCATATCTCACTTTATATTTTTATAGAAAGAGATTTTCTAAGTGGCATCCAATCAACATGTAATAATGGCCAGAATAAATCACTCAGGAGATACAATAGTTTTATAGGTTACCAGGCTGACTGGTCAAAGATTTGTTTTATTGACTGCTATTCATGAATAACATGGGTATAAAACTATATTTCATATCTAAAAAAGCATGTGTTATTGTTCACTTGCAGGAGAAATTTTTGCAGGCAGCTGGAAAGCAAGTTAATTGAGAACACCTCATCCATTGGTTTTTTCTATCAAAATTATCAAAAGCAGAGAGTATCCAGCCTGAAGTATATGTTCATTCCCTTATTTCGTTTTTAAAATGTGGACTAGGTTTAAAGACATGAAATTCTGAGACAGCTGCCTCCTGTTGCAGGTGCTCCCAATATTCTATCAACAAAGATCTTTTCAGTAAGTTTTGTAGCCATTAAATCACTTAAACAGTTTATGATTTATGAGGAATAAATGTACTGTAGGCTTAAAGGAATTTAGGACTGAAGCTGCTTTTGCAATTGCCTAGAACTTTTTTTCTGTTTGTTTATTCAACTGATGTATAGGAATGGAATAAATGGTCCATCAATACATTACTGGCCTACAGTCTGGAAACTCACTAGTGGTAAAAAGAGCAGAACATTTCACTAGGATGAAACTATTATTTCTGTGACTACTATGAGAAACACATTTTTGCATTCAAAAATCCACAGGAAAAAAAAAATAAAAAAAAAAGGCAGAGGGATACTCTTTGTGACAGCATCCCAGCAAGGCTCACAGTTGTAAATACGTGCCTAGAATCAGGTGCTGGTAGATTGGTAGAGTTGTAGATTGGCAGATTTTGTAAGGAGATAATGTGTCAAGTTCCTCCAGAGGAAAAAGTAGTTTTGTCAGCTCCCATATGAAGCTTCTCGGGATGCAGTTGTGCTCATGCCAAAGCTTCCATTTTAATTTTTCTTTTCTTTTTCCTAGAAGATAGGTGTTTGAGACCTCTGCTGGAATATAGTTTTTAAAGAGGTAGTTCAATGCTTTGCTTAAAGAAATGTAAAAGGCATATATGACTAACAATGCTTACTATAATGGTCCACCCTACCAAAAAGAAAAATTCAGAAGACGCACTCACTAGTATACAATACCTACTGGCAGGCCAGCTTTCTACCATTTTAAAGTTATTTGTGTTGGCTGAGAAATACTGTGTCTAAGAAATTACTTTTTTTTTTTCTCTTGTGCTAAGAATGGGCTGTAAAGCATAGCATATTTTTTGACGTCTCTGGTTTCTTACTAACTTCATTAAATCTATTGGTTGGAGAAGACAAGTGTCGTTCTACTCCAAAGCTAGTTCATTATTTCATGTGTCTTCCACATGCCATCTCCATGACACCACATGCCAAAGAAGACTAGTAGCCCTAAAATGCAAATAACTGGTAAGAAGGCTGGCCACTTATTCTGTCATAGCATTGTCTCCTCAGTGACAAGATGACATATGACATCATTGTATGAACCTAAATGATAGTCATGCACCCCTTCGCATCACCAGGATGGCGTGAGAGAGTTCAGAAGTCTGGAAGGGAATGTGTAGGACAATAACTCTGCATGCTTTATGACATGCTCGTTCACTTAATTAAAAGCTTGTGAAAACATCTGATATATTTCTTACTTATTTCTTTAAATTTCTCATCCATAACTGTGACAGACAATGTTTTTTTTTCTTCCAGGAAACTTTCACATTGCAGAGGTGAGACCTGTTCGCAGTTCAGACACACTGTAAGTAATTCTCATACTGTACTGTATATGCATCGTGCAACATAGAGGGAAGTTTTACATCTGCACTGTGACATCTCCAACTTATGCAATTTGCCCTCTGGTCTCTTTATAGTCCAAGCATATATACCTGTCTGTTATGAATCGTGATTGGCAATAGGAATAAATAAATTACAAATAAATTACAAAAAAAAAAAAAAGGAATTGGCCAAACTATATATTATGACCAATATCATCATTAATAATAACACATAATGCTGAGTAGGAGTGCGAATGATGTCTAAATTATTAGAAATGGAAAAAAAAGAAAACAAACATTCTTTAGATCTCTTATTCTGCTCCTGACAGAAAATTTTGGACAAAGCTTTTTAAGAGTGGCTATGAACCTGAAATACAGACTAAGAAAAAGAAATAACCTAATTGAGTATTGCATCCTGTAATCTCTAAGACTTGATAAAAATGCAGATTTGTAGGGTGAAGATGGGAAATGAATATTTGTCTTGTCGCTCTTTAATGTAACTGTGTGTTTCTGTGCCTGTGTATCTGTATAAAATAGATTTAAATATAATAGTCACTGTGTATTAGTATAGAGATATTTTTTCTTCTAAATATCAAATATGTTTAACTGACTCTCACAAGTATTAAAAACACAGTCATTTCAAATTTATGACATATATGAGAACATTATGAATTTGCTAAAGTCAGTATTTTATAGTTTCACCAGCTTCTTGGAATTTGCTGTATGTAATATGAAACATTAAGAACTGTATTTACTTTAAAATAAACTAACATAAGAACTTAAATTTACATCACAGATTATTCTTCTGGATGTAAAAAGCAGAAAGGACTATTATTATTACTTTTCTGATCTATGTAATATAACCACAGAATACCATCAATTCTTGCCCCATAACTACTTGATAAATAGAGGTATGTCTGTGGAAAAAGACATTGGTCTTCATTCAAGCTTGCTGGTTCCACTCAACGCAGAGACTACGTTCTCAATTGGGGAATACGGTATCACCATGACTACAGCTAACTCAAACATATGTTGTAACTGCGCAGAGATAGATAAGGTGTATGTCAAATTTAAGCAAGGAGACATCCAGTATAGTGGAACTCTTCATGTTCTTCAATCAGGTCTTCCTGCTCCACCACCTCTCAGCAAGAGGGAAGGATGGCAGCTGTCATTAGATTTATGGTTTGAGAAAATTTTTCCAGATGGTGCACAGCACGTTGAACAAAAATTCTTACAGTACAGCTGAATAGCTGAATGTGAGAACCATACAGACATGCTGAGGTGGCTCCAAAGGAGCAAGTTTCAGAACTAGTACAGCCAGAGCCATAATCATGATAAATTGGCTGCATTTGGCTTTGGCTACTCCTTCTTCTAGGACCAATTGTGTCATGGTATTACAGTTCAGGACAAAGAACACCTCACAGAAATAAGAAAAATTACAGAAAGAGGATACAAAACAGTATCAAAGTTTTCCTTGATACTTTTGAATTTTAGTCCATGACTATTATGTTTATATGACTCTTTGGTTTTGTACTTTTAAGGTATGGTCTCTGCTTTTTGTTTGTCTGTTTGTTTATCTCTGAAAAAAAAATTGGAATTGTAGTCATTTTACAATGCTAAAATTAACTCCAGTATTTTCTCTGCCTTTCTCATGAATGGTTAGAATTTGTTGTTTCTTTGTTGTCTGAAGTAAATCAGGTAGATTTACATAAATTTACAAGTCCTTTCTATTTGGAAAACTTATAATTTTATTTTGTTTGTTCATTTAAAGCCTGAGAAAACCTAGTAGCTTCAGTTTGAAGTAAATACATGTGCATTTTAGACTAGCATGAGGCAAAAAAAAATACCTTCCAAGTGAGATTTCTTGCATTCTTCACCTCTTGTAATTTTAAAGACACTGTGCTGAATATTTGAATTGCTCAGCAGGCAACATTGTATGCAGAAATAGCTGGTAGTGCAGCCAAAATATGTAAGGGAAAAATGAGACAAAACAGCTGTCTTAGCCCTGAGCAGACTGAAGAAGGAAATAGTAGACAAGCAGAGTATTTCAGAGGGATGGTATATTCAGAAAGCTGGAAATCGCTTTAGTTAAATAGGTTGTTAAAGTTGTGTATAGAAAAAATTTCCAAAGTAAGTTTCATGGAAGGAAGGGAATACAGATTCCAGATATTCTTAGTAATCTGATCAGTCTGGCTGCTGAGGAACTTTGTTGGCAATGTGGTAGGAAACTAATCAAGTTCATTTGCATTTTGAAAGCTATTTAGATTTTGGAGAGTAAGCAAGTTGTGGTGAGGGTCTATACTGTGGAAAATATTCAGACTAATTCTGCTCACAGATATTTTCCTAGCCATCATTCTCAGGAAATACTCACTGATGTCTAATTTCGTATGGCTTGGTTCTCCTGGAAAGAAGATTGCCTTTCCTCCCCATCTTATTTGTTTAGATTATTTTAAAGTTTTATTTTTTCAGGTTGGTATGTTTTTTAATAGTTGAGAATGTTGTTCTTAACTGAAACAAAACCCCAAAACTCAAACAACTCCAAAAGAAACAACAAATGAAAAGACCTTTCATCACCAAATTCAATGTACAAGCTTAAGCACACATTTTTTACTATGTAGCTGTTCCACTTTAAAACAAGAAAGAAAATAAGTACTTCCTTTTTTACTCAGCCCAGCTTTTGATTTTGATGCGTAAATTCTCAGTTGTTTAAATACTGTACCAATTATCACCAAATCCTAATAGACAGCAAATATCTCATCCTTTGACAATGATGATGACTTTTATTTCATCATGCTGTTGACCACACTTTCAGCAGTTGAGATACTGAGAGTTAAATGGCAAAAAGTCGCTTAACCAAAAAGCCACAAGATCGAAAAAAAAGTCTGTGGTAATCCTGAAATCAAAATCACATATTAGCCAATGATAATTTGATGTGACAAAACCCATAATCACCTAATTGGGGCATATTTTCTACAGTAATGAGCTTTAACTAGTTCAAGACTTAAAAATTAGCAAAATACCAAAATTCCTTCAACTCTTCATATCTTCTATCAGCATTTCCAGTATGACAGTAAAGATCATTATTTAAATATTAACAAATATATAGTGAAAGTACATTCTTTCTCCCCAAAAAACAATAACTGAAATTATAAATTTCTGAAAAAGAAGCCAAATATATATAACTCCATATTAAGACACAAGTAATTCACCCAGATTTTACAAAATCCTGCAGGTAAACTTTAGTAAAGTATGAATTAAACCCATCTCTCTGCACCTTCTGAGTTGTAGCTGACCTCTTTGAAATTACCTATATCTGCTCCAAGACATAGAAAATATGTCTTTGCTGTGTAAGTCAGATACTGTATATTTTTCATAGCAATTTTTTGTTGCAGAGGAGTAATAAAATAAATAAATAAATTCTGGGGTTTTTTTAAGACAGCACATATAAAAGGTACAGGTAATCAAATAACTTTTTTGGTTTGTTAACCAGAATCTAAGGACATAAGAAAGTACATAAAAAAAAAAATAAAAAAAAAAATCCAAACATTTTTAGAGCACAGAATCACAGAATGATTGAGGTTGAAAGGCACCTGTGGACATCATCTTGTCCAAACCTCCTGATCAAGCAGGGTCACCTAGAGTCAGTTGCCCAGGAGCATGTCCAGACACCTTCTGAATATATCCAAGGATAGATACCTCGGAAAATCTCTGGGCAACCTGTGCCAGTGCTCAGTCATGCTCACAGTCAAAGTGTTTTCTGATGTTCATATAGAACCTCTTGTGTTTCAGTTTTGCCCACTGCCTCTTGTCCTATCACTGAGCACCTCTGGAAAGAGCCTAGATCCATCTTTGCACCCTCCCTTCAGGTATTTATATGCATTGGTAAGATTTGCCCTGAGCCATCTCCTCTCTAGGCTGAAGACTCCCAGCTTTCTCTCCCTTTCCTCACTGGAGAGGTGCTTTAGTCTCTTTATCCTCTTCATGGCCCTTTCCTGGAGTCTCTGCACTGTGCCCATATCTCTCTTGTACTTGAAAACCAAGAACTGTACACAGAACTCCAGATGTGTCCTCACTAGTGCTGAGTAGAAAGAAAGATTAATCTCCCTCAACCTACTGTCAACACTCCAACTGACGCACCCCAGGATACCATTAGTCGTCTTTACTCCAAAGGCACATTGCTGGTTGATCAACTTGGTGTCCACCAGGATCCCCAGATTCTTTTCTGCAAAGCTCTTTTCCAGCCACTGAGACCTCAGACCCCTGATGCAAGGGGTTGTAGGACTTCACACTTCCTTTAGTTGAACTTCAGGAGGTTTCTGCCATTCCATTGGGCTGATAGCATTAGATTAGTACACAGTACACATTAGTACACAGATTAAGGGAAGCTATGAAATCAGAAAAGGGTCTTGAATGTTCAGAAGCTTTTCAGTTTTTTTCAACTATTCTGCAAACAAACTAATGGTATCTAAACCTGGATGTTTTTCCAGATGCATTGGAAACTATTTTCATGCTAAAACCACTCTAATGCCTCCCTGTTAAAATTTTATTTTAACCTTTTCTATTTTCAGCTATTTTTCTCCCCTAAACCAAGATTATGGGTTTTGTTCATACGGTCTCAGCTACTCTTTCCATGCCATCTCCTTCTCCATATGACCCTTCAGAGAACAGTTTTTGACTTGAACAAGTTGTGTTTGAATGTATGGTTGTTTAAATATTACATGTCTCCCAGATGTGTTCAAAAAAACAAGCCTTATCTCACTTGGAATTTTCTGCTGAATTTTGATCCTAAGCTCAAATGTGTAATTCCAGCACCTTAGTGCTAGCATTTCAGCACTTCCTGTCAGAATAAATGTGTCTAATGGAGTAAACCATGTAGAAAATAACTTCTGGCATCTTTTTTATTATTGAAACAAATATAAATCATAACAGCGCTTAGCCCCAAGCGGAGATGATATCTGCCTTTAAAAATAGCTACTTCAAAGAAGTTCAGAACATATTTGCATAAACTAGTTGTCAGACTGTTTGTGTTTAGTTCAAGGAGATGAAAATTAGTTGTAAAATGTCATCTGGGGAATTTGTTCGTATGGTGTCCATAGGGATGAACAACTTCATAACTTGGGTTTTACATAGAATGGTACAAAGGACAAATTTTAAAATAGTATTTCCCCTCCCATTAGGGATAAGTACATAGGCACATCTCAGTGGAGTATAAATTGCTTCTGTTTGTTTAAATTCTGCTAATAAAACTTCTCCAGAAGGGGTGCATATTTAGCATAATTAGATAGTTGGCTCCTGTGGTGGTAAATGGAACGCATAGCAGAGGAAAAGGCTGTGTTTCACAATGTTGAATTAGAGACACATATCAGATACATTTGATTCACTGAAAATAAAAAGAACTCTTTCCTCTCCTATTTTTCAAACTTATTGGGAAAAAAAAAGGGGGAGGGCCTCTGCAGAGGGCCTATCCTCACCATGTGAATATTATGTATTTCTGTGAGCATGGCAAACAAACAAACTATAAAGCTCGGTAAAAGAAGACACCAGAAAGTGAGCTCTGCTGGAAAAGGTTTTCTATAGGAGAACTAGACCCATCATGACTGAACCGGTGACATCCCAACAATGCTAGATCACTGCAACTTTTTGGGTTATATTTAGGAGGACTGCTGAAATGGAAGCCTCTTTGAAGAATGACTAACTATCATGATTTGAAGATCGCTGAATTAAAAAATACTCTTTCCTGATTTTTAGGTTTAGTCTACTTCCTGTATGAATTGGTGAAGCTTAATATTTCTCTAAATCATCCTTACATAGTAAGAATACATATGTAAGTTACACGGTAGGCTACTCCTACTAAAATAAACAAGGTCAGGACATTCCCAGGCATCTGAATTTAGTTGTTTAGGTTGAGAAATTGCCTTTATTGATAAACTTTAAGGGTGGTGACAGGCAAAGTGCAAGATTCAGCATGGGACAATAAACAGTTTCAATGACGACATCCTAAGATGGTAGAGAGATTAATATATGGATAACTCCATGGCACCTAGCCACATTTAATTTTTTTATAAATCTAAGGACACAGGGTCAGAAACATGGATCAGTCATAGATACCATAAGTTTGCCTTGACCTTTTAATCTCATATATTGTCAAGGGAGAAGCCAACCAATGGATTCTAGCAAAAAAGCTATTCCTCAGATGGTACAAAACCAAATTGTAGTGAGAAATCAGCTGAAAACGAGCTCAGCATGACATAAAAGGAAAGTGAAATGAAGACATAGCATTTTGACCCATTATACCACGTGTTTTGTTAATTGATACTCACCTATTAATAGAAGTGGGTATTTAATTTGTTATTGCAGTGGGCAAATATTTTCTTTAGTAATACATCCATGCAAAACTCTCAGAGTTCTTTGTTCTAGGTTTCTTTTCCTGTGTAAATTGAGATGGAAGAATTAGAAAATCAGTTATACTTTTCAACGGCCAGTTGCTGTACATAGTTTTCCAAAATATTTTGATGAAGAGTTTACCACTAAAGTTGTTGGCTTATAGGATTTTGAATCTTTTTAACTTTGTTTCAGCTTTTCTCCTATCCTTTTCCCAAAACTCTGCTTCTTTCTTTCCTGCAATTTCTTTCCCGTAATTTCTTTCCCTTGTTCCCTAGTCTGGCAGATTACCTTTGAACAGAATAAGATTTTATATATTTTAAAAGTTTATTTGGGAGGTCTTATTCCCTTTATTTATGTGAATCTCAAAACACCATATTCACATACTGGAAAATGCTGAATATTTATTTCTTGCCAAGCCATTGCTGTTGAATATTTTCTGTTCTGTATCATTTTATGAAAGGCAAGGCAAGGTGAGGCAAGGCAAGGGGAGGGGAGAGAATGGAAGGGAAGGGAAGACAGAAATTTCATTTAGATGGGAAACATAAAACTCCATATACTTTGCTGTTGTCTATAAAAATCAGAGAAATCTAGGATGGCCATTTGCCTAAAATATTATATTAGGTAGGATGAACCATATGTGTGTCACTGTTCTTGTATCTCACAGGCTACAATTTGCTTTAAGACATAAAAAAAAAGTCATATGCTTCCATGGATAAATTGAAGTTACTCTGGAAAATGTTTATGCTGCAGCTTACAATAGACAGTACCATACATTTTGTCACTGAACAGAGCATCGCTGCACGAACTCAGAGAGAAAAATGCATGCGAATATATTCTATATTTGGTATATATTTTAGTTTTTCTTCAAAATCTCCAGTATTCAGGAAGGTAGGTATATGCCTTCTGTCTTTTAAAAAATGACACACATAATTTTCATTTCTTCAGAACATTATTTTTATCTGGAATGAAATGGAAAAAAAGATGAAAGAAAATATTATTTTTTGCAAGGATTAAATAAGTTTTAACAGAGGCAATAAGATGATATGCGTCAACTAACAAAGTTTGGATCAATAGTGAAGAAAAGGATAGCTGTCAATGAAATAATCTTAAAATTCATCAGATGATCTCCAGACAGTAGAGCGTAGAGATACATAGAGAAACTGGGGCCTTTTTGTTTACCTAAACAAACTCTGATCTTTTTTCACAAATAAGGCTATTGTACTATCCTTTAAATAACTGTATTTAAGATAAAATTAAATTCTACAATGCCAATATTTATGAAGTCCCAAACTCCCAATTTTGATTGGATCTGTTATGATTGTAAGATGTATCCTTTTTATAAAATTTTTCCACAAATTAAATGGACCTATTTCAACTTCCTTTATGAAGATAAAGAAATTTAGCCTCTTAACAGCTACAGAACTGTACAGAACATCAGCCTTAGCTGATGAACTGTCTACTCAAGCACTTTTCAAATTTTTGAATTGTTTTTGTAAATTGTGCAGCACATGATGTGTATCAGAATGTCTGTTCATGTAATGAAGTTCTCATCGTGAGCAAGATGACAAAATTCAGCTGTATTAAACAGAATCCTTATATTTACTATTTTCCATAGACCTGTACAGTCATTGCCCCTGCATCATTTATGATATAAAAATCATTTTTGTCTTGGGTCAATAAGATATAAAACTTGAAGTTGCAAAATTATTAATCTTTTTAGGGGTTTTGCTGCTGTGCTTGTTCTGCACTGGATTTCTTTTCTAGTGCAGTTGCTGCTCATGATCTGTAGATCTCTCACACAAATAAATGACTAGAGGCACAGTACATAAACTACTAGTGTAGCAAAGCAGAAAGATTTTTAAAATTCTCTGGCTTGTGCTTTGCACAAAAGATCAGGGCAACATGATAGACACTATGAGACCTGTTCTTTCTGGGGAAAAAGTTTGGAAGATGGCCCTCAATAAAACCAAAAAGCAAAGTATACATGATAGTTTCATAGGAAATAACTGATATAGGATGAAAGGCAAAATAGAAATGTAGAAGATGCTATATGACAGAGAAAGGATTCATATCAGTATTATTTATAAGATCAACCAATAATGATCAAAGAACAAACAGCCAAACTCAAGTGTGTTTACTCACCAGCCAAAATTAGACTGTAGCTGTAACCCAGGGCAACATTACATTTCTGTGCAAGTCTGCCAACATCCAGTTGAATCTTCACTTTGCAGCTGTCCATGATGCCCTACAGTGATAAATGAATACTGGTGTGTTAAATTGAAAGTGCAGAAAACTGCAATATAAAATTAATAGATAAGGATAGCCTTAAAAATGGTCCTTTGTATAAGATCTGCAGCTTTGAGCTGCAATGATAAACCTTCATATTTTTTTTCAGTAATTGTAGACTGAATGCATAACAACTAAACATTAATGCTGTTTTGTTTAGTAAACCACACATTTTCCTTCCTTTAATTTGTTGTCTAATGCTAACTCCCAGATAAGTCTTCAAATTTAGCAGTTTTTCAGACTATATGAAAAGTGTCACTGGCCTTCTTGGAATAAAGGGCATCTTTACACCTCAGAAGTGTGTGCTACCCAAGACCATGAAAGCCTGCCATGTGATGTGCTAATGGCTTTTCTTGGAGGCAGAACCATTTCTGCACCATTGTGAAAAGAGTCCTTAGGACTGGATGCATTTTGTCAGCTGTCAAGCCCAAAATCATAGGATTCCTTGCATATTGATATGAAGGCAGGGACAAAAATGAAGCTTGAGTGTTGGGTTTACTTGCTTTAATGCTTTAATAAGACTGTGCAAGGCAGGAGTGCTGGGGTATGACTGACCGTTACTTTTGAGTCCCAGTTACTTGTCATAGGATATTAACTTCTCCTAATGACTTCAGTGGTTACAGCATTTCCTTAAAACCATGATGTCAATAAATGTTTGTTGGCTTGGTGACAGTACTGAGAATTTATATATAAATAGTAATTCCTAATTTAACTAAGAATTTCATTTAGTCTGAAATATTTAATCCAAGATCGCATCTGGATCACTATGTCTGTTTCTTGGCTCCTTCAGAGAAGGAAGAGCATCTACCTTCAGAGGAGAGGAGAGAAAATGAGAAGAAGAAAGAACTTATGGGTGGAAAAAGGAACTAAACTACTTTTATGAAATATTTATAATAAAATAATAAAAGAAAATATAATAATATTAATAAGAAAATAATGAAATATATACAAATATATAGAAACTCGTATCAGGCTCCCAGGATGATGACCATGTCACTAGCAGGCACTGGGAAAGTCCCAGGCTGGACTCAGTGGTGGACAGGAACTAGATTCTGGATCTGGATTCAGGAACACACAGACCTGGATTAAAGACAGACTGACAGAGAGAGTCCCCTTTGGACACCAGCCATTTGGTGACTAGGATGAGATACGAATCCACACATTTTACCTCAAATCAGGACACTTCCAAAAATAAGTCTAACTAACTCCTGAAATTGTAAATAAGAAAAATAAAAAAATTAAAAAGATCCTCCAGGAGATCATAGAGGGTTTCACTTTATATCACTTTAAATTTTTAAAATATAGTTGTCTCCCATGCCAGGGGAGGAAAAGAAGGCATTTCTAAGGTATTCATCTGTAAGGTTTTAAATATTTATTCTAGAATAACATTAATCACAGATCGAAACTGGCACTTTCTCTCCTGTGGCCATAAAAGTCACTTAGGTTTTCTTGGTTAGTGGTAGACATGTAGAAATCCATATTTGGTCATAGGAATGTGACTTACAGTTTTCAAACTGAGAATAGTTTTCATTACAAAAAGCTAATATACTGTGGGGGAGGAACTTGGCACTTTTTTTTTAATTATTATTTTACAGAATGCTAAGCCATTAGACTTTTTTTCTAGAGAAAAAAAGCTGGTCTGTTTAGATATCTTCAATTTCTGTAGATACAAGACCTTATCTTCTAGGAGCTGGACTAGTAAACTAATCAAGAGTGAAAGGAAAGACAGAAAAAGTAAGTATTTATTGAACATAAAATTGTCAATAGCTGAATTAATCAAAGAACCATGCGACGTGCGAAACAAAAGGTTGTTTGGGGTTGTTTGGGGTTTCTTTTGTAAATAACATATACCTCGGTTCTAGAGGTCATGCTAAGAAATGAGAAGACTTGTAATTGCAACCACCATATATACTACTGCCCCTGACTTGCTCAGTCATATTTTTGTTGATTATCTCATCTTAAAAGCTACTGAATGACCCATGAGCTGGTAATGTGTGAGCAAACAGTATGCATTCCATTGTAAAATAGTCACAAAGTTATGAACAGAGGATATAGGCTGTATGTACACAACTGGGCATGCTATCTTCAGAAGCAAATTTTGAAGAAGTTGTGGCAGATAATCCATTTAACATGAATGTCCAGTGCAATGCTATAGCAGGCAAAGATAATTTATTCCATTTATATATTTCTTCCTTTTACATATAAATGGGAATATTGATTAGGAGCAAAAAAAGTTATAGTACTAGTGTTACTATCTGATTTATTGGAATCCTATACATAATTCAGATGCTGACACTACATGAAGGATTGAGAGTTAAAGAGGTTTCAGAGAAGAGCAGTGAAAGTGATTAAAGTATTGGGAACTGTGCCTTAAGAGAAACTGTGTCAAAAAAGTTTGATTTCTGAATAAGTCATCACCAGAGGATTTGATCACATTACTAAGCACCTGTATGGATATGGAAATCTGAGTAAACTACATTTAACCATAAATTTAAACAATTGTGTTGTTTCTACTGTGTTTCTGTCTTAAATGTCATGTACTAAACTAAAGAAGAATATCAAACTGTCTTTCTCTGGATGAGGCAGTTATTTAAAAAAATCATAAATTACTGAGTAGATGTATTTAAAGAGAACAAGAGAAAGACTTTGACAATGGTGAAGAATTTTTCCCAGAAAGTTTCCCAAGAGTTTGATTTGCAGCCGAGGTATTTCTTCAGCCATTTAAAAACTGAAAGCAAGAGACAAGAGAAGTTATTTATCACTTGAGAAACTGAATCTCAAAATTAGAGATCATAATTTTTCAACTGGGGAAGATAAACTAAACCAAAAGCACAAGAAAACCCAGAACACAGGAAAGAAATCCTGAAATCTCTTTAAAATTGAGTCAGATGTAATACGAAAAATAAGGAAGAGATTTATCTGAAAGTTCATGTTGCTGAGGCATAGATATATCCTTTAATTTCTAGAAATTCATCCAAGTTGGAGCTTCAGCTTTGCTTTTACAACAAAACTTTTCTAGCCTGATCTATTGAATTTTGAACAGAAGGTCACAAAGAAGGGACCACGGTTGCCCATGCGATTAGGGAGATCAGCAATGATTTTCTGGTCACAGAGATTGTTCCCAGAGAGTGCTCCAGGCGAGATGTTGTGCCAGTGGAGCTAGAGATGGCTGTCAGGCACAAATCTGTCACCACAACAGCTTAGGAAGCAGGTGTGAAAATTCAATCACAGCACCTTATGTTTGAAAAATAATGCTCAACCAGGCAAGTAGTACAAAGATTAGGGAATGATTTTATCCCTGTTTGTGAAGAAAAGAGAAGTCTGGTTTGTCCATAAAATAAAAAATATAAAAATTTTCAAAGGCTGGAAATTGAAGATAACCATATAGGGTTACTGAAAAATACGTGCTGGCAAGGGTGTTAAGTAATCATTGAGAAAATTCTCAATAGTTACAGAATTTTTTTGATTATACTAAATTTTACTGAGGGAGTTGTGTTTCTCTAAAAATTAAGCTTTTTTTAGAACTTTAGCCACTGGAGTGAAGCAAATTGCAAGAAATCCTACAGCTGTTTTTTGTGTAGTAGGCCAGATGACATAACGACAATGATCCCTTTCCTCCTCCTCCCCACCAGCTTTTATTGCTGAGTACGATGTTATAGTCCATGGAATATCCCTTTGGTCAGTTTGAGTCAAGTGAACTGGCTGTGTCCCCTCCCAATTTCTTGTGCACCTCCAGTTGACTTGCTGGCAGGGCAACATGAAAAGTAGAAAAGGCCTTGAAGATTTGCTAGCACTGTTCAGCAATAACTAAAACATCAATATGCTAACAGCACTGTTTTGGTCTCAAAATAATAACATAGCACCATACAAGCTACTATGAAGAAAATTAATTCTATCTCAGCCAAAATGAGTACACTTAGCAAGTCAGAATCATTGAATCATTGAATCATAGAATGGCTTAGGTTGGAAGGCACTTTAAAGATCATCTAGTTCCAACCCCCTGCCACAGGCAGGGACACTTCCCACTAGACCAGGTTGCTCAAAGCCCCATCCAGCCTGACCTTGAACTCTTCCAGGGATGGGGTCTTCACAACTTCTCTGGGCAACCTGTTCCAGTGCCTCACCACCCTCATAGAGAAAAGTTTCTTCTTAATATCTAATCTAAATCTACCCTCTTCCAGTTTGAAGCCATTACCCCTTGTCCTATTACTACATGCCTTTATAAATAGTCCCTCTCCAGCTTTCTTGTTGGACCCCTTCAGATACTGGAAGGCCACTATAAGGTCTCCCCAGAGCCTTCTCTTCTCCAGGCTGAACAACCCCAGCTCTCCCAGTCTGTCCTCACAGGAGAGGTTCTCCAACCACCTGATCATCAGAACATGCTTTGCTTCAACTCTGTTAATATAGTGCTAGGTTTTTATTTCTTTATGCTTATATTTACAGAACTCAATCTCTAGAAAAATTAAATGCATGACAAAAGAGGTATTGAAGGAAGACTTGGTTCAGGGATGTATAGGAGCCTCTGGTGAACAGGCTTGGGTGCTGTTCTGGTTCCTAGATTGTTTCCTTCTGCTCTGCAGTGGAACAATGTTGTGTTGCTCCTGTAATTTGTAGTAGAGGAATTATACTATTTTAATTGACTTTGCAGTTGAGAACAGTTGATGAAAGCAAAGGCCCTTAAACTTTAACAGAGATATGCTAGCAGCTCTTTCCCTTCTGTTTCCTTATGCTTACAAATTTTGGTCTTAATATCATTTATTTCTGCTAGTGTTGTCAAAAAAGGTTTCATTAATTTGCATCAACTAAAGATTCCCCTTTGAGAATCCTCTTTGAAATTAATAGGATTTGATTGCTCACACTTCTACATGCAAGTTAATATGATCCAACAGGCATTGCTTCTGCACATAAACAAACAGTGTGAAATTATAATTACAACTAGTAAGTAGAGCAAGAGAAACAAATTCATCTAATTTTCATGCAAGCTTTATGTCTACTTTTTTTTTTTTCTTTTAATTTCATTTAAGACCACTTATTTCTGCTCTGGTAGTAGTAGCAAGCATGAGGGAGCAGTGAATAAACTGAATATGATATGGAATACATGAATTTTCCATACATTAGTGTGTTGTAGAGACAATTCTAAGTAAGCCCTAATAAAATTGGATGTTACTTAACCTAGGCTGGTCCTCATACCTGAGCTAATTTATTGATATGCAGCACCACAGTGTAGTAATGGGGCAAAGTTTTGCAGTTTTAAACCACTACTCTAAACTTGTTTTACCCAATCATGTACTGGTAACAAAATTTTGGTTTTGGTGAGCATGATAGATAGTTTTTGTAAGTTATTCTCTTATGCTTCTCCTATAGTGAGGCTAAATAGCAGTGATGAGGAATCTGTATTTGCTTTGCTGTTGTTGCACACCAGGTCAAGCAGAGCCATTTAAGAGATCAGAGACTGTATCTGAGGAATGAACATCCTCAGCCGGGGGATATTTTGCAGAGTGCTGTGAGGCAGGCGCTTTTTCAATCTAGGAAAATGAGCTGTCAGAATAGCAAAGACTTGGGGTGGAGTTGGGGGGACTTTGCTGAAATGAGCTCCTAGCAGACACAGCAGGCCTTGGAAACTATAGAAAGAAAGAAACCCTTCCTAAGGCCCAAGAAGGACTTTATCAAGCCAGACAATCTGAAAAGTGTCAGTTGGGAGGAAGCAACATATCTACACAGCAAGGACAGGTAAGGCAGGGAGGTGCTGCTCTTGTACTCTAATCCTAGTCATTGGTTTCTAATCCTTCTGTATCTGTCTTGGAGGTTGAGGGGTTGGTTTGTTTAACTGTTCAGTTTCTTTCCTATCTAAAAGACTCATCTTTGATTCTTTTTTAATAATACCTAATTTTTGAGGTTCAAAAATTGTTGACATTTCATGGTAATTAAATTATGGAAATGTGCTGACAGATCTGCTTCAAAGGTTTGTTTCCCAGGGTCTCAGTGAAAAACTTTGGTGGCAGTACTCTACATTTATACACAATTTATTGATGTGTATCAACTCCACAAATTAAATAAAGTTCAAGCTATTTCCTGAGCTGAGGCCTAACAATTCATCAAATACATTTGTAAAAACATTCTACAAAATAACAACCACTGTACTGCTCTTTAGCACTGTAGAAAGCTATGATAGATTGATTTTAAATTGACTAATTACGTTTTTGAGATTGAAGCGTTATCTTAGTCCACAGACTATTTAAACCACAGGAAGAAAACAGCCATATTAGATAGAATAAATAGACCTTTCCTTTCAGCCTGTTACTAAGTGTTGTCCCAAGAACCATTGTGAAACTGTTCTGCAATGTTTTTTGCTGACAATTTTTCTCAATAATGACAGTATAATAAAATGATTTGTTCAGTGGTGCTGGTTCATTCATTTATAGAAGAAGTAATTTGATTGAAGATGATCAAAATGACCAGCAAAACAGACTTTGATATATTGTAACTTCGAATACTCATTTCCAGAAAAAGCTGTTTAAAAAATGAGCTCTTCATATCACACAAGCACACTCTTTGACTCCTAATTCCTCAAGCTTTTACCTGCCTCCTAAGGGCCCTGTTACAAGGAGCAACAATTAAGATGGCTGTCATTCCCAATATTCTTGAATGTGGAGAGGAGAACAGAGGAAAGCAGAGGGTTTTTTACTGTCCAATTACATGGATTTGCATTGTATGTCCTGATCTGAGTGAATAAAAATAGATATGCACAGGACTTTGCAAGTACAGAGCAAAGAACAGTCTGTCAGAGAAAAAAATGAAAAAAAAAAAGAGGTTGCTCAAAACAGGGAATCAGGGGCTAAAGTCTTTGCTCTTGAAGGAAGATTGTTCTCCTGTCATGCATCAGTGATAAGTTTGGAGAGGGAAAGGCAGCTCTGCTTCAAAAAGAGATTGCTGTGATTCTGACTGGATTGCAGAGCAGTGACAAAAGAGTGGAAGCAAAATCCTGCCCTGCTTGCAGAAGAAAAAGAAAAAAACCAAGCAAACAGAAAAAAAAGGAAATGTGAGAGCACTTTACGATTTCACCTTTAATCCTTGATCTTGATTATCATTCACTGTGCAAGGAGAAAAGCAGAGAAAAGTGGAATTTGGAGTAGATGGTGAGTGTTAAGTCATAATGGTAGTGTAATTAACTGTGCTAACTTCAAAATGATAGTATGTAGCCTCTAAATATATTGGACACCATGAATCAATGGAAAAGAGTTCCACAGATTTCAACACAGAATCCAATTCACACAAGGAAAATGGGGAAAACCCTTATATGAAAATTTTATTCTGCCACATTCCTGGAGAAATATGGTAGTGGGTGTCAGTCATATCTCAAGAAAAAAACATGCAGAAGTAAAGTAACTGAAGACATCACACTGTTACTGAACTTACAGAATAAAAAGTTTTCTTGGAGAGCTTTTTTTTTTTTTAATGTCTATTGCTATAGTAATCTTTCATCTAACTACACATGTTGGTCAATACGTTTGGTAATTATACTGAAACAAAAGCTTATATGTACTACACATCTTTTTAGAGCGGATGAATATAGCAAAACGAGGGAAAGTTGATTTCTTGTTCACGAGTAGCAGACTGTGTCTGAAAAAATATACATCTTAGGGATCAGAACTACATAAGATGGAAAAATACACTTAATATATTTTGAATGGTGTATTTCCCTGCTGACTCCAGTGAAACTGTGAAAAGGAATAAATTTTAAAGTCAACTGCGCACAATGTTAGTCACATGATTTGTGATGGGTATATCCATTGATTGTGTAAACAGAAACTGAATTTATGTGTAATTTAGCATTCTTGACTCCTGGGAAATCCCAAGGAAGAACATTTTGTTCTTAAGCATCTTTTCCAGTTTACAGCAAAAACCAGCATGATGTTATTTTAAACATCCACTGGCAGGATGGAGGAGAAGCAGAGGAAACAGAATCAGCTTAAGAGAATGTGGATGCCCTGGGCTGCAAATGTTGGCCTTGATACTGTAAAGACTTGCACCGGAGCTTAACTTTTTGGTTTGTAAGCAGTCCCGGTGAATTTAGCTGAACTGTTCAGAGGGCATAAAGGTATGTGAATACGGAAAGTTTTTGCAGAATAATGAGTTTGGTTGCGTTTTTATTTTTTTCCTAGGAAGTTGCAGCAGACCATTAAAGCGGGTGTCTGATTGAGAGGGCAATGGACCTTATTTAGAACATAGCTTTGTTAGTTTTCAAATTTGCACTTCACCTCTTATTAGTTATAGAGTGTATTTGTGTGGGTTTCAAATTAGCTTTTTTACTTGGTTAGACCTTGTCAGCATTTATTCCTTTTGGGTTTTTTTTGCAAGAAAGGTTTCGGAGGAACTCAAATAGGAATTCAAAATAATTTCATAATTTTTAGAGTATTTCAAATTATTTCAGTATTAACTAGAAGTGGTATTAATCAATTTTTTAAAAATATTTCTCTCAATTATGATGCCAGTGATAAAAACAATGAAGCAATATATGTCTCTTCCTAAACCAGAAATCTAAAACTTGACATAGAATTGCGTAATTCCTTTTTACATATATATATAAATGACAACTAGCTGAGATGCAAATGCCCACAAGATATGCATTGTGAGTCCCAGTCTGACTGACTGAGCTACACTTCTTGGATCCAGATTTATTTTAATGCATCTACCCTCAAGAACTCTCTTATTGAAGTGACTATCCTAAATGGTGTAATCTAGGTTTTTTTTGTATATTAGGTGGAATGAATCATATCAATATATGTCAGATGATACTCCTTACTTCTTCTTCATCTTCACTGAAAATGGCAACAGTTCTACAGGCTTTTCTTCTATGAAGTAAAGAGTTTTTCTACTTTATTTGCCTCAGAAGTATTGGTACAATATTTTAACCACAGCTATTTTGTAAAGCTTTGGGCATATCTGTCTTTTCGCATGGTTTATTGGCTAGGCTAATAATGAGCTAGGCATGTGTTTTAAGCTGGTGGCCCATCTTTGGGGGCTGCAATTGATTTTATGTAGTACACAGCAGTGTAAAGAATGCAAGGGTAGAGTGTTTGCTCTTGCCTGTAGTTTGTAATATTATCCACATTTTGAGGTAGGTATGACTTCAAATGAAACAGGGTAAAACAATACAAGGCTGTTGTTAATAATTAATATATTTACATATGGTGCTTTATTATTAGTGATGTTTTTCTTGCAAACTAGACATACTGGGATAGAAAGTAAGCATACTCTAGACTTATCACTAGAACATATTAATACAACAGGGCCATCCTTAGATTAAACACCATCTAAGCCATGTTTAAGTTTACTTTCTTTTTTGGCTACAATTGTAATTTTAATACCTGAGATACCACTTAGCTGATTTTTCATGTTTGCCTTAATTAATGATTTGTAATCAAACTTAACATGAGACCAAATTCTGTAGAGAACTGTTTTTGACTTGGGTAGTAAAATCATATTGTGCACACTTATCAGTTACATGTACCAGGAAACCTATATTTGGAGTTTCTTTACTTTCATGTATTGCTTCACACTCAGTCTTTCAAGAACCAGTGAATCGAAGTAGTAGGAAAAATAAAAGTCTTCAAAGGGTAAATACAGTGTATTCAGCCAAGTTCAGTTCATTCTAACTGTGAACATTAATGTAGCAGATTACATGTGCAATATCTGGTTGCATAAGTAGTGATAAAGAGCAGAATATTAATAACAGATAATAGTAAAATGAAGATAATTCCTCTGAGAATTTTAATGAGGGCAACAATTTTATAACATTTTGGTTGTTTTATCACTCATTTCCCACTTCTATAGGATGGGAAGAAAAAGAAGAGAAGAAAAATATGGAAGAAGCTGTGTGATTTACTATGAATTAAAATGAATACTAGAATACTCTAGCATTTGAACTTGTCTCTCCTTGGTAAGTTCTGAATTTGGAATAAATAAATTGTGATAATTTTTTACTGAAACCACACTCTGGGAAAAAGGTTAAGAAATTACTTTATCAATAACTATTTCCATTTATATGGAGTCATAATCTGACGTTAACAAGCTAGAGGAAGAGCTGAAAACAACAGATTTCATATGGGTTATTAGCTTACTTTGGTAGTAATAAAGTGTTTTATCCTTACTATGGAAGTATTTTATAAGAGAACTATATTTAGTATTTCTATATGAATCTTTAGCATTCTCTTGCTTTTTCACGGAATCACGGAATTCTCAGAGTTGGAAGGGACCTCTAGAGATCATCTAGTCCAACTCCCCTGCTAAAGCAGGATTTCCTATAGCACATTACTCAGGACTGCTGCCTACTAAAAATTAGATCCAGGAAAAATATATTTCCTCTCAACCATGATATGGTTTTAAACCATCTAATATTCTTAAACCATTCCTAACAGATATTTGTCTAACCTGTCCCTAAGATCTCTGGTGACAGAAATTCCAGAAAACTCCTTTGGTAATTTGAGAACTCCTTTATTCTCTCTGTAAAAAAAAAAAGTTCATTTGCAATTTCTGTAATCTGAATCTTTCTTTATATGTATTGCTTCTCATACTGTCTTTGGAAATAGATTATTCCATTTCTTTATGCATCAACCAGCACTAATTCTTTAATCATTATTTTCCCTATACTCTCTAATCTGGACTAGCAATCAGAAATATTTTATTCCTTTGTAGACTTCTGATTGTGGACAAAAGTGGAAGATGCTGGGACATCTAGGCAATGAAACAGGGATAGTGGTCTAAACTAAACCTGAAGAACCTGTTTAAACTTTACAGTTTAATCACACACTTGAAAATTTAACTCTAAAAATCACATAAATTATTAAGAAATTCCTGCTAAATCTTTACAGGCACAACAGTCAGAAACATATCCTGCTATGAAAGAAATATAGGGCACTAGACACCAGGCTTGTGGGAAGTTTTATCTTTATCCTCTGTCATGAATTAGGCCATTGAGATGCTTATATTCAATGCTTTTTAAGCAGAGATTCAGTTGCATTGTTTAGTAGGTAACTGAAAGCTCCAGCTTTTGGTTGTTTTACTTTATCCATTGTTCCTTCTTTAATTTCCTTTGGGAATATTATCAGAAAATAATGTAGTGTAACAAATGCAAAGAAAATTTCCTGATCAGCTTGAGTAAGGAAAAAAATTGCAATACAGTAGATTCTGATGTGAGAATTTTTTGATAGAAAGCTCAACTCTGAAGTCTAGCTGACGTCAGTCTACTTGGAAAGGTGACAACCTGCATGAACAGCAATCTTGTCTTCTTTTAATGAAAAGTTGGAAATATTTAGAAGTTTAAAATTAATCTTCAGGTAAAAAATAACACACATGCAGTTAAGAATAATTATCAGCACAGCTGTGTGTCATAGATGTTGCAAGAGGAAAAAAAGTCTAATATTTCATTGAATGAAAAGGGAACCAAGAAAATATGATAATCTGCAAGTGACAGACATCATTACCTGCATAGATTAGAAATGAGAATAATTATTTTGATTTGGTTTGGGAGATTTGGAATAAAACAAGTCTGCTGATAAAGAATAAGAAAAGGAAAAAATAAATTAAGAAAGAGAACTGGAAACTAAACAGACTCAATGTAGAACTGGTGGACTGAGAAGCACTATGATGTAATATTAGTGTGAGAATGCTGAGATGAAAAATAACACATGAGAAAGAAACTCTGGTGAACTGAATGATATCAAACAGAATTAATCTGGTAAACCAAAAGCAGATAGGGTGGGAAAGGTGTACTGGGTGAGGAAGAATGCTAAGGCAACAAAACTTTTATTTTAAAGGAGTGAACAGTGAATTAATTTAGATATAAATCATAGAATCATAAAATAATTTAGGTTCGATAAGACCCTTAAAAGCATCAAATCCAACCATTAACCTAACACTGCCAAGTCCACCATTAACCATGTTCCTAAGAACCACATCTAAACATCTTTTAAATACCTCCAGGGATGGTGACTCAACCACTTCCCTGGGCAGATTGTTCCAATGCTTGATAATCCTTTCAGTGAAGATTTTTTTCCTAATATCCAATCTAAACCTCCCATGGCCACTTACGGCCATTTCCTCTCATCCTGTCGCTTGTTACTTGGGAGAAGAAACAGACCACCAGCTTGCTACAACGTACTTTCAGTCAATTGTAGAGAGTTAAAAGGTCTCTCCTCAGCCTCCGTTTCTCCAGGCTAAATAACCCCAGTTCCCTCCACCACTCCTCAGAAGACTTCTACTCTAGACCCCTCACCAGCTTCATTGCCCTTTTATGCACTCCAGCACCTCAATGTCCTTGTAGTGAGGGGACAAAAACTGAACACAGCATTTGAGGTGTGGCCTCATCAGCATGGAGTACAGGGGGATGATCGCTTTCCCAGTACTGCTGGCTACACTACTTCTGAGGTGAATCTTGAAACCAAGAAGAAAACAAAGTGAAGGAAAATTTTAAATAAAAGAGAATTAAGAATAATATATAAAGAAAGAGAAAACTCTGTGTGTATATGAATACCTGTATGTATAAAAAGAAAGGTTTTGTAAATTGCTTTATCCTCCCCTCTTAAAAAGTCTAAGTGACTTAGCAACTGGACAAGTGAAATGAAAAAAATGTGTGTGCAGGACCTTTCACAAGTGCAGAAGATAAATAAATAAATGCTCACCATAAAAAGAAGCTGACACTCTACATATTACTTATATAACCAGCTGAACATATGCTTTTCAGTAAAGGATTTCAACCCCAAGTGTTAATATATTCTTTGTACTGCAAAGGAAGTCCTTTCTACTTCAATCTCTTTTGCTGTCTCTGTATGAGTGGAAAAGGCTCCTTAGCTAAACTGTGGGCTAGGGTGTTTTCCAGAGAAGAATGTAGTGATATTGCTGAAGGCAAACACTTTCTCCTGTTGTCAAGCCCTTTGGCATAATGCGTTCACCATGCCATTTTCTGCATTGTGCTAGGACTCTTTTTCCTCTCTAAAGCATTTTAGAGAGTTTACGTTCAACCACGACACCAAGATTGCCCAAGCATATGTTTGGGAGGAAAGTATTTTTTCTGTCAACCTCAATTTTGATATAATGATTGATGAATTGTACTCAGAAGTATGTAAGTGATAGCCTTGTTTTACTATGACAGTAGAGTTGATTTCATTTGAGTAAATCTAAATAAAAAAAATAGTGAGAGAACAATATACTGAAAAGCTCTAGGATAATAATTTTTATGTTCTTCTTCCCCTCTTTGCCAAGCAGAGAATATCTCTATTCTTTAATTTTTTTTTTAATTTTTTTTTTTGGCACATAGTCACAAAACACTTCATATGGTACAGAATTTAAGGAGAACAGGTCTGCGTTAGTATGACAAGCATAATGGTGCTAGTTAGCATTTCAGAACTGGGAGATGACTGGCCATCTGGGAAAAGGGGAAATTTAAGGTCAACACATCAATAAGAATAAAAGCTGAGACACAGTTTTTTTTTATCTGCAGCAGCTATGCTGCCAAAAGATTGATACTAAAGTGCAAAAATCAAATACTGTATGTTCCAGCAATAATTCATTCATAAGTTTCAGTAGATCTGTCACATTACTTTTGTTCCAAGCACATGGCTTTAGCAGAATTAAAAGCTCCTCTCAAGCCAATGTCATCTAGTTCAAAGGAAAGGTTGGTATGGCACTATTTAATACATAATTTGGTGTAAATTACAGTTCCCGTGAACAACAGAAAATGAAGTTGATAATGGGATAGAAAATTAATCTTATTAGTAACAGTTTAAAATTGTGCAAATTGTCTGCTGCCCAGAGGAAAGAAAATATCTTATCCATTACAAGTTTTCCTAAGCCTGACTAACTTCATCAGTTCAGTGTGAATTTCACTCTGGGTACTGTTATACATATATTTACTTGGTTGTGGCACCCAAATACACTGGGAACTAGGCAATTCTCCTTACCAAGGAAATTCAAACACAATGCACAAGTGCAAAGGGATGCACGTGTGCAAAAATAAAGTAGGTGTAAAACTCTACTTTTCTATTATTGCTAATCATACACCATAAACACTGTCTAAAGAATTTGGTACAGCTGCTTCTAAGTACTTAGTTCCTATGAAAGCTCCTTCCTCTTTAAGAAAGATACCTGAAATAAAAAGCAAGTAATTATCCCCCCTCAACAAATAACTTAACTATTTTTCTGATTTGCTGTTAAGATAATGTTTAAAGTTCCTATCAGCCAAAGAATGCTGAAGAGATCTTATAGCATATCAGAATGGCAATCCCTCCCGAGTACCTGACAAAGTGTGCAGAAACCCTTTGCTGGGACCTAAGTTCTGCCAAGGACTTACAGCGTTGCATTTGATAAGACTTTTCAGTACACAGCTAATTTAGCTCTTATTCATGTACAGTGAATCCTTTCTCAGTTGGGCACTTTATGAGCTTAGCGAAAAGTCTACTGTGTATTTTCAGTCCACAGTTTTCAAAGGCTTATCATTCTGTCAAATCAAAACGGATTTCCTATAGGACAATAAAAGGCACTGCTACTCACTGAAAGTTATTTTGTAAAGCTTCAGCTTTCAAATGAACTTCAGTTCTTTTGGATACAGAGCCTCTGGAAAACAAAAGACTCTCAGATTTATTTATTTTTAATGTAACAATGAAAATAATTTCATTTTTCCTACTAATTTCACGTTCAAATGGCAAACTAATTGCTACAGAAGAAAAAAGTTAAAATAGACAAAATCAGCACTGGACAGATAATTCTAGTCTTTATGGAGAGCGCTTCTGATAGTTGGGTTTGAGTGTGAGTGAATATCAGGATTAGTACAGATGCTTTTTTATTGTAGTACTAGGTGCTATATCTAATAAATAAAAAACCCCTACGGCTTTCCATATTTACAGAAAAAAAAGTAATCACTGAAAGTTCCTAGAGTATAGTCTTATGCTATATAGTGTAGGTTCTGGTGTACAATTTCATGCACAATATTCTGCACAATCAAAAACAAAGCACTAAAAAAATAGAAGCAGCAAAACATAAGGAAACGCAATATCAGTTTTGCGAACAGAATGAGACAGAAATCACTGGAAAAAAAATCCCTTATATTTATGCAATTCCATGCAATCATGCGATCACACATTTAAGAACAGAATTACAATTCCATATGTAACAGTGTAGAAAATGGGGGTTACATATGAAAGTTTAATCTTGGAATTTCTCTTTAGAACTTTATAACATGACTTTTTTAACTTTAACAACGATGATGTGCTGAAAGTGTAATTTCCTGGGGTTTTCACAGAATCACAGAATATTTTTGATTGGATGGGACCTTGGAGATCGAGTCCAACAAACAACAACAACAAAAAAAAAACCAAAAAACCACACACCCAAAAAATCCCAGAACATCAACACCAAAACCAAAACAAAACAAATGCCCACACCCCACCCCACCCCCAAACAGACACAAACCAACAATCTCGGGCACTAGAGCATGCCCTGAAGTGCCATGTCTACACATTTCTTAAATACCTCCAGGGATGGCGACTCCACCACCTCCCTGGGCAGGCTGTTCCAGTGCCTGACCACTCTCTCAGTAAAGTAATTCTTCCTAATGTCTAATCTAAACCTCCCCTGTTGCAACTTCAGACCATTTCCTGTGGTCCTGCCATTATTCCCTTGGGAGAAGAGGCCAACACCCACCTCTCTACAACCTCCTTTCAGGTAGTTGTAGAGGGCAATGAGGTCCCCCCTCAGCCTCCTCTTCTCCAAACGAAACACGCCCAGTTCCCTCAGCCTCTCCTCATATGACTTGTTCTCTAGACCCCTCACCAGCTTGGTGGCTCTCCTCTGGACACGCTCCAGCACTTCAATGTCTTTCCTGTAGTGAAGAGCCCAGAACTGAACACAGTACTCGAGGTGAGGCCTCACCAGTGCCAAGTACAGAGGCACGATCACTTCCCTACTCCTGCTGGCCACCCTATTCCTGATACAGGCCAGGATGCCGTTGGCCTTCTTGGCCGCCTGGGCACACTGCTGGCTCATGTTAAGCCGGCTGTCCACTAACACTCCCAGGTCCTTTTCTGCTGGGCAGCTTTCCAGCCACTCTTCCCCAAGCCTGTAGCGTTGCCTAGGGTTGTTGTGACCGAAATGCAGGACCTGGCACTTGGCCTTATTAAACCTCATCTCATTGGCCTTGGCCCATTGATCCAACCTGTCCAGGTCCCTCTGTAGAGCCTGCCGACCCTCAAGCAGATCAACACTCCCACCTAGTTTGGTGTCATCCGCAAACTTACTGAGGGTGCACTCAATCCCCTTATCCAGATCATCAATAAAGATATTAAACAAGACCGGCCCCAAAACTGAGCCCTGAGGGACACCACTGGTGACCGGCCACCAACTGGATTTCACCCCATTAATTACAACTCTCTGGGCATGGCCATCCAGCCAGTTTTTTACCCAGTGAAGAGTACACTTGTCTATGCCATGATTCGCCAGCTTCTCCAGGAGAACGCTGTGGGGGACGGTGTCAAAGGCCTTACCAAAGTCCAGATAGACAACGTCCACAGCCTTCCCCGCATCGAGAAGGTGGGTCACATGGTCATAGAAAGAGATCAAGTTGGTTAAGCAGGACCTCCCTTTCATAAACCCATGCTGGCTGGCCCTGATCCCTCGGCTGCCCTGCACTTGCCATGAGAGCTCACTCAAGATGATCCTCTCCATGATCTTTCCCGGTACTGAGGTCAGGCTGACAGGCCTATAGTTTCCCGGATCATCCTTCCAGCCCTTTTTGTAGATGGGCGTCACATTGGCCGCCCTCCAGTCATCTGGTACCTCTCCTGTTGACCAGGATTGTTGATAGATAATGGAGAGAGGCTTGGTGAGCTCTCCCACCAGCTCTGAGTACCCTTGGGTGAATTCCCATCCAGCCCCATGGACTGATGCGTGTCCAGGTGCATAAGCAAATCATTAACTACTTCCTCCTGGATTATGGGGGGGTTGTTCTGCTCTCCATCCTTATCTTCCAGCCCAGGAGGCTGAACACCCTGAGGGTAGCTGGTCCGACTATTGAAGACAGAGGCAAAGAAGGCATTAAGTATCTCAGCTTTCTCCTTGTCCTTGGTCACAATGTTTCCCCCCGCATCCAGTAAGGGATGGAGATTCTCCCTGACTCTTTTTGTTGACGTATTTATAAAAGCTTTTTTTGTTGTCGTTTATATTAATGGCCAGGTTGAGTTCCAGCTGGGCTTTTGCCTTCCTAATTTTTTCTCTGTATTACCTAACAAGATCTCTGTACTCTTCCTGAGTTACTTCCCTTCTTCCAAAGGTGATAAACCTTCCTTTTTTCCCTAAGTCCCATCAAAATCTCTTTGTTCATCCAGGCCAGCCATTTTCCTCTCCCTTTAATTTTGCGCCTCATGAGAATAGCCCGCTCCTGGGCCTTTAGGATTTCCTTCTTGAAGAGCATCCAGCCTTCCTGGACCCCTTTGCCCCGCAGGGTTATCTCCCAAGGGACCCTCCCAACCAGGGTTCTAAACAGGCTAAAGTCTGCCCTCCGGAAGTCCAAGGTAGAGGTTTTGCTAACCCCCTTCCTTACCTCACTATGAATGGAAAACTTGACCGTTTCATGATCGCTAAGACCAAGACGGCCTCCGACCTCCACATCTCCCACTAGTCCTTCTTTGTTTGTGAAAAGTAGGTCTAGCAAGGCACCTCCCCTGGTAGGCTCACCTACCATTTGTGTCAGGAAGTTATCTTCCATACACTCAGGGAACCTCCTAGACTGCCTGCTCTCTGCTGTGTTATATTTCCAGCAGATATCCGGTAGGTTGAGGTCCCCAACCAGAACAAGGACTGGCGATTGCGAGACTTCAGCCAGCCTCTTATAGAATACCTCATCAACCTGCTCATCCTGGTTGGGTGGTCTATAGCAGACTCCCAACACAAAATCCCTCTTGTTAGCCTTCCCCTTCATCCTTACCCACAAACACTCAACTTCATCGTCACTGGAATCTAGCTCTATACAGTCAAAACACTCCCGAATGTACAGAGCCACACCCCCACCTCTCCTTCCTTGCCTGTTCCTTCTGAAGAGCTTATAGCCACTCATCGCAGTATTCCAGTCGTGACTGTCATCCCACCACGTTTCCGTGATGGCGACTACATCATAGCTGTCCTGCTGCACCATGGCTTCCAGCTCATCCTGTTTGTTGCCCATGCTACGTGCATTAGCATAGATGCACTTGAGCTGGGCTCCCGATTTCACCCCCATCCTTGGCCCTTTACCCCCAGGCTCATTATCAGTGGGCCTGGTTTTATCCCCTTCCCCCTCCACCTCTAGTTTAAAGCTCTGTCCATGAGCTTTGTTAACTCCTAGCCTAGTACCCTCTTCCCCTTTCAGGATAGGGTTTTCCCATTGTTTTCCCATTGTTTGTAATTCAAAATTTCTAAATGTCTATCCCTTTTCTCAAATGAAATGACAGAGCGAGAGTCCTCACTAACCCAGCATCCTTCAAGCCTTGGGCATGCTTACTTTGGGTTTAATCCTGACAGGCCCAGTTAGTCCCCCATCCCCCATCATATCTAGTTTAAAGTTCTACCAATGAGCCCTGCTAACTCCTGCCCCAAAATTCTTTTCCCCCTCTGGGACAGGTGCATCCCACCTGCCCCCAGCAGGCTAGGTGTCTCATATAGCTGCCTATGCTCAAAAAACCGCAAAACCCTGCCAATAACACCAGTCCCAGAGCCACGAGTTGACCTGTTGCCTCTCCCTATTAATTTCCTTATTCATACTTGCCACTGAAGGGATAGAGGAGAACACAACTTGCGTTCCTGATCCCTTAAGCAGCTGTCCCAAGGCTTTAAAATCTGTTTTAATTGATTTTGGCCTTCTTCTACCCACTTCCTCACTACCCACCTGAAATACTAACAGGGGGTAATAATCAGAGTGGTTTACCAGGGCAGGAAGTTTTTCCAACATGTCCCTAATCTGTGCCCCAGGGAGGCAGCAGACTTCCCTGTGAAGTGGGTCAGGACGGCATATTGGTCCCTCTGCCCCCCTCAGTAGAGAGTCACCCACAACAATGACCCATCTGCTTTTCCTTTTGGAGCTAGTAGTGATGCTGGGTCTATGGTGACTTGTTCTATCTGATTTCTCCAGCCTGGGTGCACTATCCTTCTCTCCAACAGCCAGTTCCTCCTGCAGGACTCCATACCTGTTCCGCAAGGGTAACTGGGGAGGTGGGAGGGGCCAGGAGGGGGCTCACCTGCTTCCCCAAGCAGGGACCTGTTTCCATTCCCCCTCTTCTCTGAGATCTCCTCCTATTGCTTGGTGACAAGAGGGGATGGGGTTCTCTGATTTATGTGGGGCCTCAACCTGTTCCCTTACTCTCAGGGAGTGGGCCCACCAGTCAATCTCTCCCTCACACTCCCCGATACTCCTCAGCCTCTCCACTTCATCCTTCAGCTTGGCCACCAGGCTGAGCAGATCATTCACCTGTTCACATCCAATACAGGTGTTGTCTCCCCTACCCTCCATGGCAAGAGCCAGGCCCCGGCACTCTCTGCAGCCAGAGGCCTGAACTCCCACACGTTTGCGTGAGGTCTCTGTCTGGGTGCCCACAGCTTTTCTAACAACAGTCTTCGACCGGGTAGCAACCATGGCTGGATCTCTACAAGCAACTGACACCTTGTGACTCGAAGGTCAGTTGGGATGAGCCCCCTAGTCCTCTGGCCCCTTAGAGGGATTGAACTTACCTCGTACACTGGTAGAGGCTCAGCACCCTGGCTGTACAGACTGCAGCCGGCTGAGGCACCCGCCGGGGCACACAGACAAGCACAAGGTCCTCACTCCGTGCTCTGTGGCCAGGGACTAGTCCCTGCCCTCCCTGAGGCTTCTTATACCCTGGAGGCTTGGTGAACCGGGGGTGGTGGTGGCTCCACCCAGGCTCCCTCAGCAGCACCTCCCACCAGCTGTCAGCCCCAGCACAAGCAGGGGGCTTGTCCCAGCTTCAAAAAGCCCCAAAAAGAGCTTCTCGTTGGCCTTTTTGCTACAGATCCCTCCCCCAGCACAGTCTTACCTGCCCTGAAGCTGGTCTCCGTGGCAATGACAAAGTTTTAACAAAGCAAATAGAAAATGTTAATTCCATAGAAGTCAGTAGAAAATGCAGAAGCATGATGCTGATGTTTGGAGACAGTAGATACCTTTGCCCCTCGAGTTTGAGTGAGTGAGTGATGATATTAATAGATTATCAAATTCTGTGGAACAAGATTAAATATAGAATGGCAATGAAAGACGATTTCCTTGTAGAAGCTTGCAAAGAGACACTTTCTTCATTGGTTTCACAAATTTTTCTAATATCTTATTGAGGACTCAGGCACTTAATTCATGTAGATCACATTTTCTGTCTCTTTTACCGAATCTTTCTCCCTATCATTACATGATGGTTCCCATGCTTTTTACTTTACTGTGTTCTATTCCTAGTTCAGAAAAATTTTCAAGAGATTTTCTGATGCCAGCACACTGTACCTCTGTGCCCTTTGGGAACTGGTTTGCAGAGCAATGATGGTACCAGATCTTACTCACAGCGCTTGGCACCACAGCTGTCCATGAACTGTTTCACCTCTGAATGAGTACATGCACCGCAAAGATTAAACAAACAAGCAAATAAACAATGAAAACAACTTTTGAGAATATAACCACTGGTTTTTCATGTCCCTCAATTATCCTCTTTTGTTGAAACTCTCAAAAATTTCTGTATCAAAGAGACAATCAGCTTGCAAAATTTCAGACTGACCTGTTAAAGTCACACACAATTATATCAGTCAGAATAAGAAAAAAGAAAGAAAAAAAAAATCCCTAAACTTAAGTATTGATGGTCCTAAAACAAATTATTTCTCTTCTAAAGTATTTTTATTTCCTTCAGAGTTATTTTCTGTGTAGTCCAGTAACATTTGTTTCACACTGCCATATTTCTTCCTTAGTTATACACAGTTCTTTTTTTAGCTGGAGGGGTTTTTTTGGTTCATATTTCTCCTCATCCACTGTGTCTTACACAGAAAATGTGATCTCAGCATTTGATTATGAGTTAAACTTCTGCACTTGGAATGTTCAAAGGAATCCAAATTAGTCAAATGAGACCAAATATCTTCATTGACCTTCAATCCAAACCGGAAAGCAAGCAAGCAAGATCAGCTTTCCACAGTGTCTCCCTCTGCTGAAAAGTCCTAGACAGCACTGACAAGGTAAATGAAGATGCTGCTTTTAAGGATGAGGCTTTGTGCTAATTTATGTTAAGACAAAATGTTACACACTACACAAACTGAAAGGGAAATTACTTTCTTACTGCCAGAGTCTGCCATACCACTCAGAGAGGAGAGATAACAGAGGACTAAAGAAACCTCTTTCTTCTCATGACTCAACCACAAAATGGCACAGTTAGGTTTACTAGCCTTTTCTGAGCTGACACCTTCTCACAGCCAAGTTGCAGCATTCCAGTTTAGGTGCTGGATGCAGGATCGGTGCTTGTCTATTGAATTTAGTGATGCAATTTGAATTGTTATTAATAGCTATGGACTATTTCAAAAGCAAATGGCTAAAGAATACTCAGGAAAATATTAGAGATTTATTGCCTAGGCTTTCAGAGATAAGTAGTCATTTTGGATGTCTGTCTTTTTCTGTAAACGGAGTACCACTGAGTGGGAAGTTGCCAATATGTTCTGAAAATCATAGCTTTTAAACCAGATCAAAATAGAGAAAATGAATATTTTCAGTTTTAAGAAAACCAAGATATGAATATGCAGAAAAATTGAATTTGCAATGGTGAAACAAGGATCTCAAATGATTACTAAACAGTAATTTTACATTTACTAGAAAAAAAAAATTACATTTATTAAAAAATTTAACATTCCCTAAAAAATTTCTACACCATAGGTGCATGCATTTGATGGTTTTAGTTCTATTTCTGATGTATCCCACATGTGTGGAGCGCTCTAGACATGAACGGTTATTAACCTGTCCTGACATTGTAATTCTTATTGCTGTTAATACATAGTTTTCAACTGGTAAGTCCTTTCATAAAGTGAAAATACCAAGTAAAAAATCCCTGAGTCAAAAAACCTCTAAAATTATCCTAGTTATTCTTGTCCATGCATCAAGATGGGCACAGCAGCCTAAGTAACATAGTTTGATCTATTCAAGCCATGAAAGAATGGTCCCAGCATACACATAGAATGAGGAAGTATTTAATTTGAATTTAGAAACACTTGAGGCACATTAGCAACATTCGTTGCTGCTAAGTGGAAGTCTTACATGCCAACTGGCATAGCAGGAGTAATATTCTAACATACTCCCTAGTGCTAACCGTTATAATTTTAGACTGTGCCTTTTTGAAGGCTTTAAATTCTGTTCACCTTTCCATTTCCAAAAAAGATGACTGAATTCCGTTTTCTCAAAACAAGATGCTTTGCAAATGACAGCTCTTTTTATGTTTTCCTTTGCTTACTGTGTGCATGCCACAAATTGTCAATATGCCTTAGAATAAAAATAAAATAAAAAAAAAAAAAAGATACTCAGGCAAAGAACTAGCATCGAGCTGATGCTAAACTCTTCAAACTAATGACCTGATATTTGTGACCTTATGCTTGTCATAACAATAGCAATTACATGACCTAAATATAATAGACCTGTCCTTTAGATTTCTTAATAAAATAAAAAAAATTCCTTCTTCCTCATTTTGGCTTTCATTGTTACAAATATATTCAACGTGTGAAAAATAATGGACACTAAATATAGTCCTTCTAAAATTGAGAATGTGTAAATATTCTCTAGGCCACCATTAATAATGAATACAAACTTAACATAAAACAGCAAAGACATGGGAGACAGAGATTATTTTTTATTTGGATTCTAGTCTACTCACACAGGGAAAGAAGTGGAAAAGGATCTGTGAAAGATCATTACCTGAAGAGTAGATTTCAAACTTATTGAAGTAGGAGGAGGACAAGCAGCAGCCTAAGGCCATGTGCTTTCTTGGGAACAGAGTACTTGCAGAATTCTTTTTCACATTTTTTGTAAGAATCTACATACTGAAGTAGCTATTAAAGGATGCAAATAAATTAGATAATGACGTGTTACTCAGCCTGGATTCAGACTCCTCCTTCACATGTTATAGAACTGTGAGGAAAACCATACCTAGCTACTGATTCCTCATAATCCCTTTCACTGCCCCCAACCTGCCCCATTGTGAAGTTTAATTGCAATGCAAAGTGGCTGTAGAAACATCTGAGAAAACTAGAGACCATGGAGCTGAAGTTTATTTGTACAGGCTTGACAACAGAGAGCTCATCATTAAAAAGCATACTTTCAAGTCTTTTAAACTGCAACTGGCACCCAAATTAGCTTATTTCAAGCCAGTTATTTCTAGACTTCACTATTGTCACCACTGTGATTTTACACACAATTACATTATTCCTGGGGACAGCATTAACGGCTTCTTGAATCACACGAGTGAAGAAAATTATTTGCCTGTCCCAAGAATTTCTTTGTTGATTCACAAAAATGCTGGGGATTTGCTGGTATCAGAATGATTACTAAATCAAAATGACTGATCAAACATGTATTTCCCATTTACGAAACTTGTTTTAAAGTGTGACTTAATTTGGCTTGAGTATGGTTGGTTCTGCCTTTAAGCAGGGAGATAGAACTAAGGACTTCTTCCAGCAGCACCCAGCACTAATTTATAATGTTTTACAACATGGCAGTACGTAAAAGATTATCCTTGAAGGTATGGAAGTATTCCACCATCAAATGACATGAGATTTATTTGTTTGACTAATGAGGTGACTGCAGAATGGCAGTCTGCAGTGGGAGTTTTGTTGTTGGGCCTATTGAAGCAGTGCTTGAGAGAGCAACGTCATTGTTCAACAGTGATGGTTTCCTGGCTCAGAGCAGCATTTCTCTGTTTAACTTACACATTTACTCTGTGTTCCCAGTGGCTTATTTTTATTCCTGTTCCCATTGTTTTTGTTTGAATTGTCTAAAATCCCAGCACATAAATGTTATTAAATACTATACATTATGATGATGATTTCATTTTGGCTTTTGCATTTTCCTCAGTTCACTGTAATGGGTATAGTTATTGAAGGTCTTTTTGTATAATTAAAAATTTAATTAATAAAAAATATTTGGTTAGTTTTATCATCTACACTAACTGCACAGTTTTAGCAAAACCAAGATCCAAACATATGACTGGGCACCAAAATGTTACTACTTCAAGTACAGCTAGAGATTTTCCTCGTTTCTGATTACACAGGGAATCCAGTTTGTCACTTTTGATACCCAAAAATTTTTCTCAGCAGCCTTTGCTTTTGGTGCCATAACACACTTCTGTGTGGTGACTATTAATATTTTCACCGATTAAGAAGAATAAAACATAATTTGATCCTTACATCACACACTGCTTCTGTTGAGATCTTCCAGTTGATCTCAGATACTTAAGTCTTTAAGACGAATTCTATGAAACAGGCAGCATTTACTACAAATGCATTGTGGCCACAGTGTACTTGAAAAATGAACGGGAGAGAACTCCTAGATAGATTGTAGGGAAATTCTGTGTCTGCTTAAGAAATATATAGTTCAGAAAGGAAACAGATGTATATTAACAAGACATTGCAAGTCAACAGAGTGCACCTGATGGCCATTCACCCATAAGTACTGGTTCTTTCAGGAATGTTTCATCGGTTGGAACAGTTCATGCCATTTTCTCTATAAATGTCAGTTCTGAAAGTTCTTGCACTGGTAAATTGTAGCTGAGCATACCCAAACAGTACAAACAATCCAGATTTCAGAGGGCAGGACGGGTGAATAAAAATACATTTCACCAGAGTCCAAATGTATGTTACACAGAATCACAGAATCACAGAATCTTAGTGGTTGGAAGGGACCTTTGAGATCATCGAGTCCAACCACATTAAAAAAAAAAAAAACACACACACAAACAAACAAAAAAACACAACACACAAAACCAAACAAACAACAACCCCCCCCCCAAAAAAGAAAAAAAAAAAAAAAAAAAAAAAGCACCCACCAACTAAACCCCACACCCACAACCTCACACACAACACCCCACCACAAACCAACAATCCCAGGCACTAGAGCATGCCCTGAAGAGCCACGTCTACACGTTTCTTAAATACCTCCAGGGATGGTGACTCCACCACCTCCCTGGGCAGGCTGTTCCAGTGCTTGACCACGCTTTCAGTAAAGTAATTCTTCCTAATATCTAATCTAAACCTCCCTTGCCGCAGCTTCATACCATTTCCTCTGGTCCTGTCGTTATTCCCTTGGGAGAAGAGGCCAACCCCCGCCTCTCTACAGTTTCCTTTCAGGTAGTTGTAGAGGGCAATGAGGTCTCCCCTCAGCCTCCTCTTCTCCAAACTAAACATGCCCAGTTCCCTCAGCCTCTCCTCATATGACTTGTTCTCCAGACCCCTCACCAGCTTGGTGGCTCTCCTCTGGACACGCTCCAGCACTTCAATGTCTTTCCTGTAGTGAGGGGCCCAAAACTGAACACAGTACTCGAGGTGAGGCCTCACCAGTGCCAAGTACAGAGGCACGATCACTTCCCTGCTCCTGCTGGCCACGCTATTCCTGATACAAGCCAGGATGCCGTTGGCCTTCTTGGCTGCCTGGGCACACTGCTGGCTCATGTTAAGCCGGCTGTCCACTAACACTCCCAGGTCCTTTTCTGCTGGGCAGCTTTCCAGCCACTCAGCCCCAAGCCTGTAGCGTTGCTTGGGGTTGTTGTGGCCGAAATGCAGGACCCGGCACTTGGCCTTATTAAACCTCATCCCATTGGCCTTGGCCCATTGGTCCAATCTGTCCAGGTCCCTCTGTAGAGCCTGCCGACCCTCAAGCAGATCAACACTCCCACCTAGCTTGGTGTCATCCGCAAACTTACTGAGGGTGCACTCAATCTCCTTATCTAGATCATCAATGAAGATATTGAACAAGACTGGCCCCAAAACTGAGCCCTGAGGGACACCACTGATGACCGGCCGCCAACCAGATTTTGCTCCATTAATCACAACTCGCTGGGCACGGCCATCCAGCCAGTTTTTTATCCAGCGGAGGGTACACTTGTCTATGCCATGATTCTCCAGTTTCTCCAGGAGAATGCCATGAGGGACGGTGTCGAAGGCCTTACCAAAGTCCAGGTAGACAACATCCACAGCCTTCCCCTCATCGAGAAAGCGGGTCACATGGTCATAGAAAGAGATCAAGTTGGTCAGGCAGGACCTCCCTCTCATAAACCCATGCTGGCTGGCCCTGATCCCTTGGCTGCCCTGCACATGCCTTGAGAGCTCACTCAGGATGATCCTCTCCATGATCTTTCCCGGTACTGAGGTCAGGCTGACAGGCCTGTAGTTTCCAGGATCCTCCTTCCGGCCCTTCTTGTAGATGGGTGTCACATTGGCCACCCTCCAGTCATCTGGCACCTCTCCTGTTGACCAGGATTGTTGATAAATAATGGAGAGAGGCTTGGTGAGCTCTCTTGCCAGCTCCCTGAGAACCTTTGGGTGAATGCCATCTGGCCCCATAGACTTATGCGTGTCCAGGTGCATAAGCAAATCATTAACTACTTCCTCCTGGATTACAGGGGAGTTGTTCTGTTCTCCATTCTTATCTTCCAGCCCAAGAAGCTGAACACCCTGGGGGTAGCTGGTCTGACTATTAAAGACAGAGGTAAAGAAGGCAATAAGTATCTCAGCCTTCTCCTCATCCTTGGTTGCAAGGTTTCCCCCCGCATCCAGTAAGGGATGGACATTCTCTGTCACTCTCTTTTTGTTGATGTATTTATAGAAACTTTTTTTGTTGTCCCTTATATTAATGGCCAGGTTGAGTTCTAGCTGGGCTTTTGCCTTCCTGATTTTTTCTCTGTATGACCTAACACAATCTCTGTACGACCTAACACAATCTCTGTACTCCTCCCGAGTTGCCTGTCCCCTCTTCCAAAGGTGGTAAACCTTCCTTTTTTCCTTAAGTCCCATCGAGAGCTCTTTGTTCATCCAGGCCGGCCATTTTCCCCGCCCTTTAATTTTGCACCTCATGGGGACAGCCTGCTCCTGGGCCTTTAGGATTTCCCTCTTGAAGAGCGTCCAGCCTTCCTGGGCTCCTTTGTCTCTCAGGACTACCTCCCACGGGACTCTCCCAACCAGGGTTCTGAACAGGTTAAAGTCTGCCCACCGGAAGTCCAAGATGGAGGTTTTGTTAATCCCCTTCCTTACCTCACTATGAATGGAAAACTTAACCATTTCATGATCACTAAGCCCAAGACTGTCTCCGACCTCCACGTCCCCAACTAGCCCTTCTTTATTTGTGAACAGTAGGTCTAGCAAGGCACCTCCCCTGGTAGGCTCACCTACCATTTGTGTCAGGAAGTTATCCTCCATACACTCGAGGAACCTCCTAGCCTGCCTGCTCTCTGCTGTGTTATATTTCCAGCAGATGTCTGGTAAGTTGAAGTCCCCAACTAGAACAAGGGCTGGCGTTTGCGAGACTGCAGCCAGCCGCTTATAGAATACCTCATCAACCTGCTCATCCTGGTTGGGTGGTCTATAGCAGACTCCCAGCACAAAATCACCTTTGTTAGCCTTCCCTTTCACCCTTACCCATAAACACTCCACTTCTTCATCACTGGAGTCTATCTCTATAGAGTCAAACAACTCCCTAATGTACAGAGCCACACACACCCCCCTCCTTCCTTGCCTGTTCCTTCTGAAGAGCTTATAGCCACTTATTGCAGCATTCCAGTCATGACCATCGTCCCACCATGTTTCCGTGATGGCAACTATGTCGTAGTTGTCCTGCCGCACCATGGCTTCCAGCTCATCCTGTTTGTTGCCCATGCTACGTGCATTAGCGTAGATGCACTTGACCTGGGCTACTGATTTCACCCCCATCTTTGGCCCTTGACACTCAGGTTCATTACCAGCGGGCCTGGTTTTATCCCCATCCCCCTTAACTTTCGGCTTAAAGCTCTGTCCGTGAGCTTTGTTAACTCTTAGCCTAGTACCCTTTTCCCCTTCTAGGAAAGGGTTTTCCCATTGTTCTCTAGCAGTAATTTCTAAACGTCTATCACCTTTCTCTGATGAAATGTCAGAGTGTGAGTCCTCACTAATGTGGCCTCCTTCAAACCGTGGCATGCTTTCCTCAGGCTTAATCTTGACAGGCCCAGTTATCTCCCCTTCCCCCCTCATATCTAGTTTAAAGACCGGTCAATGAGCCCTGCTAACTCCTGCCCCAAAATTCTTTTCCCCCTCTGGGACAGCTGTGTGTCACCTGACAATGGCATGCCAGGTGTCTCATATAGCCACCTATGTTCGAAAAACCCAAAGCCCTGCCTGTAACACCAGTCCCGGAGCCACAAGTTGATCTGTTGAATGTTTCTGATCTCTGTTCAGGGACTTATTCTTTTAATGAATTTAAGCTAATGAGGGTAATTTCAGTTTCTCTACAAGGCTAAGCTAGCAATAGTAAGTGGGAAACAGAGCTTCTTTGTGTTTTCTGATACAGAAGCCATTTTGATGACAGTGCTTTTCTGATTTTGATGGGATTTTTAGTGTTTGAGTCAGTGTGACTGGCAATCTAGAAATAATTTCAGAATCCAAAGATTAGTCAATGAAAATATGAATGTAGAGGTAATAACTTGTCCGTGTAAGTGTGTGCATGTGTACATGGATGTGATGGGAGTTGGGGGCTGATCCGGCCAAGCACTGCACATTCTGTCCCTATTCCAGCAGAGCACTGAAGCACGCATGTGGTTAATGGAGGCTGCACATTTCATGATTGAACGCTTAATGCAGGACTGTTTCATTTCCAGAGGGTTCAGTTTGTACCTAGTCAGATCACATATACATTTTGTTTGGGATTCAGTCAGTTCTCTGACATTTCTCTCAAAACCCATCTCCACCTTCCCCTCCAAAAAGGAATATAAGACAATATTCAGTAATCCCTGTATAGTAGTGAAGAAACTGTAAATAATTTATGTACATATTTAACTATTGTAACTTTCAAATTAGAGTGTTATTTTATTCTCACATTTCCTCTATCCCACCACCACTGAAAAAAAAGAAGTAATTCTATAACTGCTTAATTATTTTTCTCTTGTCTGTATAGATTTTTCCCTACATGTATTCCTAGCTAGTAGTAATAAATTACTCTTTTATGTAAAAAAAAATCAATATTGTTGCTTTAACATTTTAATAGTTTCAAAATGCCTTGAGGGCATTTTTCCTCTGAAGCATGTATATGACTTTCAGTAACCCCTAATGAGTTACTCTTGCTCATCAAGGTGAAACTATGCCCTATAGTGTTGCATCTAATTTTCTTTTTCCTTCTTTGTCCTTTTCCTTAGCTAACTGCTTGGTAATGAGATGCTAATGAGGATATGACAGAATATTTAAACTTTAAAAAAATCAGAAATGGAGTTAGCTTAACACTGAAATCGGTCTTTGAATATCATAATGCAGCAAGATACAGTGCACTTACAACAATACTTACAATATTTAGTGTAATTTTAGAACTATTTATCTATCTGGTTCACCATAGGAAGAAAATGATTTCTTCAATCGAGAATGAGTTAGAGTGATCGAAGTATCCTCTGTGTTGCCTTTAAAAAGGAACACTTGTCTTCCATTTTGATAGTGTGAAATCTTTAACCTGGGAAATGTCAAACTGATTGTTTCTTTCCCAGATATTACCCAGGTGAGGTTTTCCCAGTTCACTTCTAACCTTGCTGTCAGCTCACTTTAATGGAATCTTATCAAACAATCTTCATGCTCTCCTGCCCAGCATGTGATCTTCCTCCAGTTTTCCTAAAATGAAAACAGTGAAATCCTCTGTGTTGTTTGGCTGGCACCTCTCTCCTGAACTGACATGAGATCAGAATCAACTATTATTTTCACCACTGAGGCAAGAATTACTGGAAGGAAAGTTTATTAACTAGCTTATTAGTTATTAACTAATAGTTTAAGCTATTAACTTTCTGATACTTTTTTATTTCAGATTTATTGGCTCCAACTTCAGATATGAAGCTGAAGTTACGTGTAGCTCGATATGTAGGATCAGTCTCTTTTGGATTTTGCAATCTGTTACTGCAGGTCAGGCCTATCTGAACTTTTCTTTCAGAAGTCCAGATGAGATCGGCTTAGCCATTTACGTATTTTTATGATCCCATCTTGGTGCACGTGACACTATGACATACCGATAGGGTAGTAATAGCATGTATGAACACATATATCAGTCTACAGACTATTTTCACCCTTATGTCTGCAACACTTTCAGTAGTTTGGATACTTTTCACCCAGACAGTACCGGTTTAGGGTCACTAAATCACTTCTCATAATTTCTTAATTTATCAAACTCATCTGAAAGAAGGCAAAAGATTATAATACAGAGCTAAACTATCTTGCAAAACTTTCAGAAAGAAGATCCCACTTTTCTCCCCACTCTTTCCCCCATCATTATTTTTAAATGGGAATTCAATCGTTTTCATGTATCTAAAGCAAGAAATTCCATAACAGGTTTTTTTTTTTTATTTTATTTTTAGCTGCTATTTCAAGAAGTTATCCCACAATCTCTTGAGTTCAACCACTGAATTTTTATCATTTGTAGGTAAATTCTGGAAGCTTTTCTTCCTTAGCCCACAAGCCCTGAGGACACCTTCTCTATCTTATTTTTCCTTGAGATCACTGAGGATACTGTCTTTTTGCTGTTTCCCAGAGTGATGGTAGATTCATAGAATCATAGAATAGTTTGGGTTGGAAGGGAACTTTAAAGGTCATCTAGTCCAACTTCCCTGCAATGCCCAGAGATATCTTCAACTAGATCACATTGCTCAGAGCCCAGTCCAACCTGACCTTGAATGTTTTTGGGGATGGGGCATCTACCACCTCTCTGGGCAACATGTTCCTGTGTTTCACCACCCTTATTGTAAAAAAATTTCTTCCTTGTATCTAGTCTAAATTTACACTGTTTTAATTTAAAACCATTACCCCTTGTGCTAGCGCAACAGAGCCTACTATAAAGTTTGTCCCCATCTTTTTTATAAGCCCCCTTTAAGTACTGAAAGGCCTCAATAAGGGCTCCCTGGAGGCTTCTCTTCTCCAGGCTGTACAATCCCAGTTCTCTCAGCCGATCCTCATAAGAGAGGTGTTCCATTCCTCTGATAGTTTTTGTGGCCCTCCTATGGACCTGCTCCAACAGATTCATGTCTTTCCTGTGCTGAGGGCTCCAGAGCTGGACGCAGTACTCCAGGTGGGGTCTCACCATAGCAGGGTAGAGGGGTTGAATCACATCCCTTGACCTGCTGGTCACGCTATTTTTGATGCAGCCCAGGATACAGTTGGCTTTCTGGGCTGCAACCACACATTGTCAGCTCATGTCCAGCTTTTCATCCACCAGTACCCCCAAGTCCTTCTCAGCAGTGCTGGTTTCAATTCCTTCACCTCCCAACTTGTATTGATACCCTATATTGATATACACTGCATCTGAACCTAAGACACTAGATAACATTGACTAGAGGAACTGACAAGTAGCATAGTTAAGCAGCTATGGAGCTATGTGTCTTCTGGATGCCTCACCATTCAGATCAGTTTAAAAGGCACAATGGAGAAGCCCATAAGGACTTCTGGGTCCTGGCTTTGTTGCATAAAGCTTGCAGTCTCTGAGAGATCACCTGAGCCTTTCAGGGGTTTGCTGTGTTGTGGCTCCCAGGCTCTCAGACTGGAGGCTTTAGTAAGACCATCAACCTCACTGTGTAGACTCTCAAGCCATAGGATCTTGGTAATTTGTCAGTTACCAGACAATTTTTTTAATTTTTTTTTTGTTGGTCGGACTTGGTGATCTCAAAGGTCCCTTCCAACCAAGAAGATTCTGTGATTCATTCCAGAACTGGGAACACCATAGCCAACTGCTTCCAGGGTCAGTGGCTCCAGGGCAGATCAATCATGTAGAATGACCCAGAACAAATCAGTTTTGTGAACCTACCCCAGCTTTTGACAAACAAAGCTTGCAGGTTTCCTGTTCTGGAAGTAGTTTGGTCAATCTGCCCCAGACCTGCCAAAGTTGGCAGCAGTAAATTGATTGCTCTGAAGCAGCCTGGCAAGACTGGAGGATTTTCCTTTAATTTGGCAAAATGTAGTCAAACCTGAGATGAGTCAAACAAAGCATTCAAGCTTAGTGAAACATTTTTTAATGAAAATATTTCCCTAGGAAATATCTGACCATCTGTACTCAAGTTAATAGAGCCAGTTTTCACTAAGGTCATAAATATGAATTACATGCATGTTTCCATTAGCATTATACTCTAAACACAGTGTGTTTTTTTAAAATATTAAGTCAGGGTTTTTATGATGCACATAGTATTTCAGTTTTGGACCAACAGCTTTTAGCAGTCTTTGTATTATGCTTCCTTTTTCCATATAGGTTTTGTGTGTATGTTCCCTAAACAGAGCATACACTCTGCAGCTGTTTAGAACACTGTCAATATGACTTACTTCCACAGTATCCAATGCTTCCTTTTTGCTGGATGTGTCTGAAGTGAGTAGCTGCCTTACAAACCAGAGTATTTCAGTTTAGAAGACAATTGGAGACAGTTCAGTTTGTCACTTTTGTTATGCATTTGTGTGACTCTCTGATGATTCCTGGAGAGGTCTATTCCATTCTGTTTACCAGCATAACCAAAGCATCTGTGTGCCAAATAAAAGCCAGTGAATAAAACGCTGAAGCAAATTTTGGAAAATATAGCTTCCAGACTTTCTCACACCTTTCTTGAAGGCTCTTGTCACAAGATTAAAATCCAGCAGACTACTCCTTCTGACTGAGTGATATTTGTTACTCTGTGAAAAGTGGAAACATTTTCAATATATATCTGATATCTTCATCCTGGCATCCAGGACAACGGAAATAGAAGAGTCCTGCTGGGACATGACAAGTGAGAGTCATAGACTGTATCTTCTCAAAGTGGAGAAGAAGGAATTAAATGCAGTGTACATAGATCCCTCTTTAGCATGCACATTTTTATGGATCCTGTTTTAAGACATCTAACTTCTCTAATAAATCATATAGGGAGCTTTATGATTCCATCCTTGGGACCAGTGCTTAAAAATTAGGTATTGGGATGTTTTAGCTCTCTTTGAATCTAAGCCAATGAGAGTTAGCATTTCTAAATCCCCACTGAATAACAGTGGGATAGGAGAAGGAGAAAATTGAGTTTTAGTGAGTCTGACTAAGAATAAATCATAACCCTGAGGATATATACTTATAATGCTTCTAACGGGAATTCATTGTGATTTTGATGAGGAAGGGAAAGACAGAGAAGTAGAATGTATCAAAGTCTTTGAGAAACCTCAAAGGAAACAAATAGAATTGGAATTATTCAGTGGGATTATATATATCCCCAAACCGTCTAAACATAGACTGGTCTTAGAGCATACGTTATGGCCCAGTGGGATAACTTGGAAGAAAACCAAGCTTCAATAATTATTCTGCATATATAAAATTAGCATTTAAATAAAGTTAATGACTTGTGTCAAAGTCATAAAAAGAATTTAAAAAATCCTTCTTGGTAAAAAAAGTTATGTTTTTAAAATAGTGTATATAAATGTCTGATAAGGTAAAAGAGTTGAACTTGCAAGTGTAGAATTTCTGTAAGCAAAATGTTGAATTCACCTCTTCATTAGACTGTCCCATGCATTTGTAAATTCCAGTTCTGGAGTGAGCTGGATGTTCCAGTTACAGCACATTCTTGTTTCAAAGGAACGGGATTTTACAACTGGTGAATTAAACACAAAAAATGGCATCCTTAAGCATTTGTCAATTAATTTCCTTGGGTAAGTCTGAACTACTGTGAAAGGGACCCTCCCTTCTTCAGGAAAGAAGACCTTTTTAATTCTCAGGATTGTACCAGTCAAGCACAAAAACATTTACTCTGATGGTCTGTTTTTGTGGAACAGCACTACATAGGCCCTCAGCCAGAATGCCTGTTCATCCCAAACACACTCCTTTTCCTTTTGAGGAATCCTCTTGTGCTTCTTTCCAGAGAGCTTTCTTAGCTGGAGAGGTGTTTGGTATTGAGGATTCTCCTTTCTTCCTTCCAGCTGTCTCTAGCTCAGGAAGGTGAATAAACAGGCATTCCATTTATTTTTTAATCTTCTTTGAAAGTCTGTTAACCAGTTAGGTTGGGTTTTTTTGGTTGGTTGGTTGGTTGGTTGGCTGTATGTACATTGATACACTAATATTCTGAAATTCTGTGCCACTGGGAGTCATCTGTTCTTATAAGGGAGACCTAGACTCCAATGTTATTGGAACATGGTTTTTCGGTTGTTGCTTACTAACAAATATCCAGGGCAATACTTCAATAACATTGTCATTCTCAACAGATGTCCTCTGGTTCATATTATTGACTCGCCAGAGAATTTAAGTTATAAATACCAGTACATGTGGAAAACTTTCTTGTGAGTTATCTGTATAAAGACTGCGGGATCAACCTCTCTGGAGTGATTTTTTTAAAGTGATAATAAAATGATGTACTCAAATTAGTGTTATATTTTACTAACATTCTTGTTTTGAGGCAAAACCAGTTCCTTGAAAATGTGTGGTAGCTTCCCCTGTGTTTAGTCCTTATTGTATGGATAATATTATAAATCAGTGCAAAGAAAATAAGGGACCTCTGACACCATGGAGATTTTATACAAAATTTGTTTCAGAGGAGAAAAGGTAAGCGGTTAGGTACTTCTGTAATCTTCTATTTCAATGTTTTCTGAATTAAATGTGTCATGTTTCCCTTCAAAACAACAGTACAATATAAAATATAAAATATAAAGGTTGAAGAAGAAGTATGTAAATTGAGGCAATTGAAGTGGTATTTCTCAGTCTTTTTATAGCCCATGGAATACTTAAATCAAAATTCACAAGAGTCATCTTGCTATTTTGGGGGAAAAAACCCTACCCCTCCCACCCTCCAAAAAATCTAGTGCTGGATTCATGTCATTATATGCAGAATAGCTTCAATGTTGTTCATTTTCACTTTTCTTAAAAGCCTGAGTTTTGGGAGTTCACAGCAGTAAGCTGTTATCACCCTTTTCCGTTCCATTTGTTTCCTTCCATGTGACAGGGACCATATGGTCAAATACATGTTTTAAAAAAAAATAAACATATTGCAATGGTTTAATATGCTGCTTCCATGGAACACAGGCCGAGAAACATTATCGTAGTATATTTTGAAATATTTTGTTTTATTCTCAATCAGACAACAAAAACAAATGTTGAAAACCCGCGTAAAATACACTTTTCCTCTTGAGTCTGTAGGTGATTTCAAAATGTATTCAGAGGAATCTGGCTGAAAAGATAATCTTTACCGTACCAATTATGTTACTTGTCTGAGAAGAAATGTCTTGTGTATTAGATCTATATTACTACCCATACATATCCATGAACACACAGTGACATAACTTAAATTTATTTCTACAAAATATGTCCACAGAACAGCTATTTTATTAATTGCAGCAAGCTGCATTTAACTCTGCAAGGCTGAGCAAATGAACAGCACAGATGCCCTTTGGCAAGAAGAATGATAAGTGGATTGTATGGCCCCTCCAGTACAGATCAAACTGACAAGAAGCAAAAGGTGGAAAACATAATGAATCTAGCCCATGTATGTGTTAGATTTTGACACGCTTGTCTGTACATCAATCAATACAAGAGACTGCACCTCAGAGGAAGAGAACACAAACAGCTGTCAGGGATGCTATTCTAGGACGCTACAGACGTTATGTTGCGTTCTTTCTTTATATCTACATAATCAGCTGCAAGGGGAAAAGGGGGAAAAATAGCAGCTAACTGGGAGGAAATGTTTAGTTCTCTTCAAATTCTTATTTCGTATCTGGTATGCAAAAAAAATCCATTACAGTTTGTATACCCATCTATAATATATGAGTTTGCGACAATTATTGCTCTAGTGAGGTATAAGTACTAAGTTCTTACTTTCTTGATACATAGTATGTCAGTTAGCCCAGTTTTGCTTCTATAGGTACAGTCCTTTAGGGGTAAAGACAGGGCAGATTATAACTTGTCTGTAAAGGCAGAGAATTCCTGAAAAAGAGCAAGATTTGGAGCTGGATATTCGGAATCAGAATCATGCAACTGATTGCAGAATGTGACCACATTCTATGCTTTTATGGCAAGTCAACCTCGATCAGAGGTCATCATGTTAGAGGTTAAGATTAATACCCAGTGAAATGGCTGTTTTACAAAGCATGGAGGAGAGAAAGCCATACCTCATTTTAACACTGATTACTGCTTGGGTAACCATACCTTAGCCAATGTGGGTATTGCTGAATTGGCTCTCATGTGCTTAGTTAGAAAAAAAAGGGGAAAAAACCCCCACTGAAACAAAAAACCAAAACACACATAAAACCCCCCAATTTTGCCTTAAATCTCCAAATTGTTTCAGAGATCCAAGTCATTTTAGGTGGCTTATTAAACAAACTGCACATTTCTGTCTCAGTGCACATATCATAACATTTGAAATATTAACAGTACTGCACATTAGATTAAAATTATATGCTGCATCTGAAGCATTAAACTTTGACAGAACTATGCTGGGTAAGTTAACAACAAAACACTTCACAGAGAAGATACTAAAATAGTCTATTAGCTGTGCAAGTAATTATCTTCATATGCATTTGTGATGTTTTAAAACAGCAGAAAATTTTATTTTACTCTTTCAGCTCTCAAATACAGATGATTAAAAGACTGAGCTGTAAGTATGAAATTGTATGCTGTCATTCTAACCATTTGTACCCAGGCCATGAGAGAACAAATAACATTCAATATTCCAGTTGAAGGCATTAGCAAAGCCTAGATAAGTTTTGGCATAAAATTGATTAAACTAATAACATTTATGCTATCTAAAAAGCAACACAGCCAAGATGTCTATTAGAGGGGATTTGAAAAGGCTAAGTTCATTAAAAGAAGACAAAATATGATGTTTTGAGTCAGTTCATTGATGGTTCAAAAAATCTTTAAAAACCTGAAGCCATCTGAGGCTTTAAAATTCTAAACTATTTTACCATTACTTGTCGTAATTATTCTAACCGTGATGCCTTAGCTGAGCTTTACTGCTTCCTTTTTTGGTTTCACTCTTCTCTGACAGTAAGACACTTCAAAGAAGATTAGAATAGCTTATTTTGTTAAAAACCTCTCCTGCTGGGCTATCTGTTTGCATGAGGATATGTGGTGGCCACTTCTTGGCTGGCTCTGACTCATGTAGAAACTCACCCTTCTAATGTAATCTTTCTGTGAATGTTAGGAGTAATTACTTGTATTTTCTCACAATTATTTTCCCAGACAGATGCTGTAGTGACATTTACAGCAGATGTTCACAGTGGTTTTTTTCTTTAAATTTTTGCATTAATTTTAAGACTAGTATTATTAAGAATATATCAGTATAGCACCATCCATTCCGTGCCTACCCATATGCATAGTAAACCACACAGGTGCTCTGCTAGGATAGCTATACTGCTCATAATACGTGAATTAATTCGTGCATCTTCCACTTAGATCAACTATGAAACACTACACTAATGATCCTTGTGTCTAAGGAGATTCAACTGCTGACAGACCCTATGAAGCAAACATAGGTGGTGACTATGGCATGTTTTCTTCTCTATGGCTTTATTTCTATTTTTCTGAAGGTACTGTTAGGTCTACTTTGAAAAGCCCTGATAGTTAGAAATTCTGTTCTGTGTGCATGAGGATTTATACGTTTGCTTATATTTCCCTTTCTGTGAGATCCCAAATCTGCTACTAAACAGAGAAAAAGGTACCAACATTCAGCAAATACTGCAAAACTGATAACCTTCAGTCAATGGCAAACCGTTCTTTAGGAAAAAAAAAATATATATGCAAAAGATTATGATAACTTATAGTTACCTTCATTAATCAATATTTAAAAATACAATGGCTACTTATTGGCCATTCACTCATTCATAATTAGTCAATCAAGGGGGAAAAAAAAAAGAAAATATTCTTTTATCACTGTCTTTAAGGAAATCCCTCCTGAAGTCCAAAAGACTTTCATTTTTCTTTATATATACACATTTCTTGCTTACTATGTCTGCAGAGGCCCTCTACCCTATCTTGCAGTGAAAATTGTGCTCAGAGGTCATTAAAAACTTCCTTGATTGTTTCTATAGGACGTTTTGTGGTTTTGTCCCGGTTTGAAGTAAAACCAAACCAATTTTCTGTTCTGTAATTTTACATGTTGGCTAGGCCTCCTCTAACTCTCTGAAATCAACAGCATCTTGTGGAGAAAACTGCTCATTCTCAGAATGATAAGACCAATGTTTGTGCTCCATGCCAAGGAATGGTAAGCAGGGAGGCCCTTGCTTATACTTACTGCCATAACAACCAAGGTTAGCCAATATCGTTATTTGCCCCTTTAGAGGGTCGGAAATGGAAAAACGTAGAGGGGTCACATCAGTGGGGAGGAGTGGACAGGACAGGTGACCCAAACCTGACCAACTGGGGTATTCCATCCCATCTGCCCCATGCTCAGTATAAAAGCTGAGGGATCAAAGGGTCAGCCCTTCTTCCTGCGATGGCCGACATCCGGAGAGGACTCTGTCTGTTCATCTGCCTTTGATCCCGATCCATGTGTTCCTGACTCCAGAGCTGAAACCCAGTTCCCATCCATCGCTGAGTCCAGTCTGGGACTTCCCCAGTGCCTGCCGGTGACGTGACTGTCATCCAGGGGGCTTGATACGGTTTTGTATATATTGTATCTATTTCATTATTTTCTTCTTAGTTTTAATTTTAATTTTAATTTTAATATTAATTCTTCATTAAAGTATCTTAGTTCATTCTAATCTTCTAAATCTCCTTATCTCTTTCTCTCCTCTCTCTTTTGGGACGGGGAGGAGGGGGGAAAGGTCATCTGTCAGTCTGGTTTTGGTAAATTTGGCCAAAACCACGGCAGGTTTCTAGTAAATATTTCTTTGCCTTGAGCACAAAAATCACCACAAATAAACCTAAAACACCCACATGACACGGTGCATACAGTACTGCTTTTATACCTTTAAGCTCACCCTTGGAAAAAAATCAATGCTCTTTCCATTTTTGCATTTAGCAACTAGGTGTGACATTAAAAATAGTCCTAGGATTTCTGGTTCCAGAAATCACAGTTTGAGCTACATGGAAGAAATTAATGTTGGCCGAGGGATAAATTATCTGTCATTTTTTAATAATGTGTAACCACAACAAACAAGAACTGCTCTTTTTTCATGCTTGCCATCTTTCACTTCATAGAGTAAGTACCATGTCTTCTGCCATTGGAAAGTCGAGATTTGCCAGTGGTTACCACCTGCTAGCAACAGTTAAAGTAGCTGAAATTATGTCATATTTCCTCGTTAATGACAAACAACATCTTCACCAGTGTTTGTTTTTCTAAGTGCATACCAATTGCAAGAAGTAATAAATTGATTGTAACATGAGACATTGCAAATAAAAAAATGTGGCAGAGGTATTTCTGAGATATGGTATTGGATGTGGAGATTTAAATACTCTGAAAAACAGCAGAGCAAGATACTGTTGTGAGAATGAATGAGGGACTATTCTGAATCTAGAGATGCTGAAGCGATGAGTGAAATGCCAACAAACATCTTGGGTATAGACAGGCACCAAATCCAAATTCTTGTTTACTGAAACCAGGAATTTTACTGTAGGCTTTCTACCAAATCCAAGAATGATTTCTGCTGATTCAATAAAGAAGCATGACCTCAGCTAAATTGAAAATGGAATATGGGACGAATTGGTGCTTTAACCTTAAGGATGCCTTCACAGTTTGAAACACATGGTAATAGGGGGTTATCATATAATCAGGAGTTGAGAGACGACTATAATAACAGCAGAAGAATTGTCAACAGGGGAAAGTAAAATATCAGATATAAAAGTCTGATCACATTATTAAGTTCCCTTTTCATTTTCACATTAAAATATCAATACACTTTTGCATACAATCGTGTTTGTAAACATAACCATATTAGAATTTATAGCAAACCTTTCAGTTGTAATATTTTCTGCTTCGTATTTATATCACTAGTGGAACATACTCTACTCCAGCCAAGTAGAATAAAGTAAAACAAATACCTAGTTGTTGCAGAAAGCTGTATTAAAGATGCTGTATAATTTCCATATTGTGTATTATTTTCCATCTTGGAGTTTTAGTACATAAATTGTACCATAAACCATCTAAAATAATGGATCTTCCTTTCTTTCTGCACCTTTTTTCTGCCTCGTTACAAATGAAACTTTAAGAAAAAGAAAAATTCTTGCTCAGGGTATGCTGTATTGTACATTTTAAAGTGCTTGCAAGCTCTGACAGCGGGTACTAGCACTAACTATGTTAGGGAGAAAGAAAAAAGAAGCAATAAAAATAAAAACACTCATGTTAGTAGAAAAAGGCATATTTTCTAAACTTAATAAGACTGCATCATCTGTCCCTGTTACTTCAGTGCCCCCAGCCAGGGATACTTCTTACCTAGTTCCTTTCTGAAGCAATGACTAAGTGTGGAAAATATGTTCCTATAATGCATTTTAAAAATATCTTTGATATTGAGGTGGATTTTTGCATTATTATAAGAAAATTGTTGAATTTATTCTCTGCTTCTGTGAAACACTGGGCAGCTGGACCTTCATTTCAGTTTGCTGATATGATATGTATATAATCTCTTTTGAATGTAGCAAACCAGTCCCCTTCTTAACATGACTGTCTGCAACTCCAGGGAGTTGGGGAATTAAATTTTTATTAATTTTTTGTATTCATAAATTGAGTATTATGTATTTTTAATTTTATATTTCTGTTGAGCAAAATGCAGATAGAAAGGAAAAAAAACCCCCGTATTCAACTGCAATTTAGTGAACAACACAAATATTAAAGTTAACGAATATACCTAAAATGAGCTGAACATCAATATCAGAAATGAGAAATGTTAGCTTAGTCTATGCTAGTCAGGTGGCTTGAAATATGCCATATATTTTTAAATTATTTTACCTACATTCAGTATTTTTTAGAAGAGGTAATTAAAAAAAAAACCAAGAACCTAAAAAAGATATTTAGAAGGATTATTTTAAATTCTTTAAAAAAAGGGATTTTTGGAAAGAAATAGTTAAACAAAATGTATAAAAATAAAAATCCAATGACTTTTTATTACCTGAATTGACATGAATTAATGAATAGTTTTTGTCTCTGCAATATTTTAAAATTTGTTTATTATTATTTGGAAACAAACAAACAAAAAATCACATAGGTTTTATCTTTATAAAACCAAATTCAGATTCCCATTCATGACAGCTGTCTTATTCCACATGACAGTTTTATCTTAGCAAGTTATAGAACTCTACACATTTTTCTAGGATTTTCTAAAGGGATTAAAACAGGGAATAAGGCCTAGAATAAGGATAGAGGAGATGAGTACTGGTATTGTTAAAGTCAAGTAGTAGCTGCAGAGATTGCAGAATTTGGGGCTGGATGCGTTTCAGCAATGTGGGGAAAGCTTCTTAGGAAAATATGCAAAGTGAAGTGTGGCTGGAGGGACTTGAAGTAAAAGTCATGAGAGACGTGGATTAATTTTGGTAGAAGACGGATTTAGATATTGGGACTGGGGCCAAAAATGTAATGTTCTAAAAAGGTATTTTTGACAATATGGGAGTATCGTCATGGAGAATAATGACTAGTTAGAAGATGACACAGAACGAGACAAAATGAAAGTTTTGTCATAAAAACAGTAAATTGAAATGGAGGTAAGGCAGTCTTGAAAAGGATCTAAAAAGGGAAAATGTACTTAATTATATACTTCTTGGGCAATAGCTAAAGAGATTTGGTAGAAATAATGGTGTTAGAGGGTGAGGCAAGGTGGTAAGCGAGAAAGATTCTGAATTTGAAGATAGAAAAAAAAGGTGAATATTTATACTTACTGCTCAAGGAAATTGGGAATAGGATTTGAAGACAAGGGAATGAGCAATATAAAACAAGACTTGGAATTGGATTAGGGAGATTCGAGAACTGATCCTGATTTATAGTAAGGGAATATGCAGAAAATTCTGCTCATCTCTCACCCATTAGAAGATTTTTCAGTTTTGTGACTTCTATCAGCAACAGGTGAGAAACAGAATGGCAAAATGCTTAAATGTTATTCATGTAGCAGATAACAACATATTACTGTGGTTAACTTGTTCACTTGGCAACAGTCATTGTAACAGACAGGTGTCTTTATAAAACTCTTTTTATTAAAAAAAAAATAAAAATCTAAAGTTTAACATAATAACATACCACAAAGTCAAACTCAGAAATGTCAGATTGTATTAGCACAATGATGAAATTGTTACTTTCTAGTGGAATAATACTTTTGCATTTACATCATTGCATAGGACAGATGTAGATGCAGCAAGAAAGATTGTGTAGTGATGAAGGTTGTCATTGGTACATTACTTGCTTCAGAATCTGGGAAGTATGCAATGACTTAAATGGAGTCCTCATCAGATAGAAGGATACTCTACTGGTATAGTATTCTAAAGGCTGATTGTGACAAATTCTGATTTGATTTGCTTGAGACTTCATGAGATATGAAGCAAGTAACCTAACAAAGCTCAAAAAATAAGGTCACCCATTTTTAACAATTGTCAAATGTGAGAATTTTCAAAACAATTTGCTGAATTTGCTGTACATTCACAATAGCAATTAAAAACAAAGGGACAAGTGCCTTGAATGTATCAAGTGCTACATAATGAAAATTATTCAGGCATAAGAGGTCCCAGCTCTTGCCTGCCCAAAATATAAAAGTCTTTCAATCTTAATCTTCCTCTATTTTGGCTGTCCAGCTATGAAATGAAATTATACTGCTCTCAAATATATGTTAAAAAATTTTAATTTTCAGATTAATTTTTCTTTACTTGACTTTTCAACTTTTAGAATGTTCTTTTACCTAGACATAACACTTATAAATAGTTGAATACATGAACCATTTAGAGCAGCTACTTTACCAAATAAACTCTGCCATTGTGATCACTTGCAACTGTGAGAAATCTAGTTATACTAAGATAATGTACACAGCAAAATATGACACATTATTTTAAACTGTACACTACATTTCTGCTTACTTGATCTAATCATCTCATTGCATCTCAGACATTTGCTTTTTTTGACTCTTTAAAAAGGATTCTATTCTGATTCCTAGTGCTAGTACTCCCAGGTTGACTGTTTGTGAAAACACGGAGAAAGAACAGCTCACTCAGGTGATTTCCATAATGATATTTTCCTTTTCCCAAGGGAATATTAACATCAAACAGGGGCATATTGATGAGCATGTCAAGATATGTAGTGCATTGGAATCACACATGGAAAAAATCATACAGATAGAAATTGTTCAGAGTGTATTTCAACCATATATCTGGCTTTGCCTTCAGCCTTACCACAGCTTTTTCATAGCTGAAGAATGAACAGAAATCATAAATAAATTTGATGAAAATAAAATCAAGAACAATGTAAACTCAGAGACTTGTAATTTCTGTGAAAAACAAGTAATAGTTAACATAGAATTTCTGGTTACATTTCCAGAATGAGTCTGATTTATGTCTTATCCTGGAGCATTGGGCTCAGGAGGATAATCTGCTGAGACAGGAGGGGGAAATGTCTTTGTCTTGAAATGGAACATACAGTCTTTAGGACAAGAATTGCATCTAAATGTCTGAGGACTGTTATTTGATGTAGTTAATCCACATTCTCCTTATAACTGTGTTTCTTTAGAGGTAGATTCTCTGTTGACTCACTTGAGACTGAACTCCTTGATTTATGTTGCTAACTTTCCTGACTGAGGTAAATGCTAAACTGACTGTCAATCTGGATTAGATTGTGGTTTAGGACTGACTTTACTTGATCATTCAAGCATATACTGTTAGGCTAGTTAAACAGGATCTCCTCTGTTCCTGTGACAGGGAAGCCATTTTTTGTCTCATAGTATAAAAAATCTTACAGAAAGGTGTAATGTCAAGCAGGAAACTGCAACTGTGGACTGTGAATATGTTTACTTATATATATATGTGCAGGGTATTAGGCTAATAATAAATAAACACTTCTAGGTTTCCAAAGTCACAGTAGACAAATAATAAGACAATTCACATTAGGCAGAAGAGTGGGCAAGACAAGAGGGACCAAAGTGGGGGAAACAAGCAAAAGAGATTTTATGATTTTGCTAGGTTTGTCCATTTTACTATGTGTATATCCAGTGCCTAGAATTGGACCTTGGATCCTTCAAAATATTCTTCTTCTAGTTCTTTTTTTTTCTTGCCTTCTTCCTTAACTCTGCCTCCCCTTGTTCAAACTGATTTTTGTTCTGTATCTGTTGCTTTTATGGTTTAGCATTGCAGTTATCTATCTGGCCTACCGCTCTGCCAGCTCCACTTTATTTCTTCCTGTCTCTGAAAAAACCCATTAAGAACTTTCTTGGAATATGAAACAGGTGATTTCCTCCGTAGCTCTTGTGCTTATTCTTGTCTTCTTTGTTACAGGTTGATATCACTGTTGCTTTCACACATTTACTGAATACCTCTTCCTTGTAAATACCATTTTATAGTTTTACCTTGTCTGCGTTGTGGGCTTCTCACCTACATCACTATTCAGAGGCAATATTTCTTTCCTAAAATAAAAAAAAAATCAACTTTTTTCTCTGTGTCTTTTCCTTTCTTTCATTTTTCTCTGTGCTACTTCTTCAGGACCCATTTAATTACTATTTTCGGAATGCTGTGTAACTTTGAGGTATTTCTCCATCATTCTCACTTATTTGTTGTTATTTGCACACATTTGTCTTTCTTTTTTTTGGTTCCTCTTGTCTTACGTAACTTTTCTCTTTATATATTCTTCTGCTACTTTACTTTCTATTTTCTGCTTACTGATTAGTTTCATACTCCCTAAATCCTCTGTTTTCTCTTGGGTCAATATATTGTGTTCATATCTTCGTACTGTTACTACTCAACTGCCTTGCACCCCCAATCTTCCATAAAAACAAAACTAATGTAAAGCTAAAGAATATAAATAATGTTATGTTTCTCTAAGATTACATAAGGGATGTAATGATTTTATAAAATTTATGTTTGCATTAATTATCTGACCTTTTCAATTTGTGTTTATCCCAGATCTAAATTTCTACTCCTTTTCTTGTCGGCTGTCAACATAACTCTTGTGATGACAGTGAAAATTAGAATCTAATCTGATATCAATTGTAATTATCTTGACATTAAGCTTTTTTATATAGAAACTCTACCATGCATAGAAAATCTAAGATGGCCCTCCTTTGTAAATCAGATTGTATCTAGACCAATTCCTTGGAGACATTCTTAGCTGAAATAATTTATATGGTTGGTCCCCCACCCCTCCCATCCTCTTTCCCCCAGTAAAATAAAACACAGCATCCTTTTTTCCTTTTTTTCCCTTTCATTTTCTTTGAAGTATCCAAATCTGTCTACTACTCCAGCCCATTTTTTTTATTTTTTTTTTTTTAATTTTCATTGCAAGATTTTGCATTTTACATGCAGGATTTTTTTCATAAGGTGTTTTTCATTCCATCCTACATTCTGTGAGGTGAATATGACTTCTGTCTAATTTAAAGGTAACTAAAATGACACCTTTCTCACAGAAAAAACTCTGAAATGGATTTAGGACAAAGAAATTTAATGCCATAGGGGCTCCATTGGGAATTCATGTAATTTCATGGAGAATATTAGAAAGAACAGTTACCCAAAGGTATTGGAACAACTAATGGGTAACACATATTCCACAGAATCTAAAATCAAATTGACTGTGATATTTCTACAGATAAAATTAAGGTAAAATAATTCATACTTGGATGCCCCGTCCCTGGAAGTGTTCAAGACCAAGCTGGATGGGGCTTTGAGCAACCTGGTCTAGTGGGACATATCCCTGCCCATGGCAGGGGGGGTTGGAACTCGATGATCTTTAAGGTCCCTTCCAGCTCAAACCATTCTATGGTTCTGTGAAATAATTCAATAATCCCTCTGTACAGATAGCTATGTATTAAGTGATAATTACCTTCTGTATTCTCACTATTTTTAGGTAAATCTGCTTTTCTGAATCACTACCTTAAAGTCCAGCTTTCACACCTCTGTGAAGTTGTCATTCACAACTATCTGCAAAAGTCTGATTTCTATTTTCAAGCTATCTTTTCTCCTTTCAGGACTTTCATAAATTTTTTTAACAGTGTATTGGGTTTTCTCTCCTTTTTGCAAAGCAACTGCAGGCTATGTGTGTAAACAGCTGATAGTAAGAGTTCTGTAATATGTCCAAGCTCACTGTTTAGATATATTTCCTTGGTAGCTTTAAATTTCATGATTCAAGTATAAAAAAAATTGGCAAGGTGAATAGGTACAACTTACTTTATAATCTCATTTCTCTTAGGTTTCAAATAGTGTCATGATATCTAAATGACAGATGGAGAAGGTGATTTCAAAGTTTGTCAACGTATCTGAGAGTCTGTATCTGTAAATATTTGTGTTTTCTGCCAATTATAGACTTGATGATCTTGAATACTGTGTCCAGTCTTAGGCCCCTCACTACAGGAAAGACATTGAGATTCTGGGTTCCGAGAGAGGGGAACAAAGCTGGTGAGGGGTCTGGAGAAGAAGTCTTCTGAGGAATGGCTGAAGGAACTGGGGTTGTTTAGCCTGGAGAAATGGAGGCTGACTTTATCGCTCTCTACAACTACCTGAAAGGAGGTTGTAGAGAGGTGGGGATTGGTCTCTTGTCCCAAGTAACAAGCGATAGGACAAGAGGAAATGGCCTCAAGTTGTGCAATGGGAGGTTTAGATTGGATAATAGGAAAAATTTCTACACCGAAAGGGTTATAAAGCATTGGAACAAGCTGCCCAGGAAAGTGGTGGAATTGTCATCCCTGGAGGTATTTAAAAGATGGGTAGACATGGTGATTAGCATCATGGTTTACTGATGGGTTTTTGTCAGTATTAGATTAATGATTAGACTTGATGATCTGAAAGGTCCCTTCCAACCTAGACAATTCTATGATTCTATGATTCTGTCTGACTGAGATGTATTTTCACCAGAATGAGAGGCATAAAAAAGTAGTTTTCCACTGCTGTTTTGCTTCTGATCAGCTGCAGGTATTAATTTGACTCCTCCCTAAGTAAAATGAAAGAGATTTCATTTGTGGCTCTTGCTCTCAACAGGCAGTTATTTTTATTGATGTGTCATTTTTATTGATCACATTATTCAGGAAAGGGAGAATTAAAGTTGTTTATGTAACTGCTGCACAAGAATTTTCCCTGTAGTTAGCTTTTAAGTCTATCAGGTTTGGGGTGGATTTTTACCTACATCTTTTTTTCCAGTGATATAAAAATATTTTTCTTAGACTTTTTAATGTTTCAAAAGCAACATTGTTTTTCACTTTCGTCTTTCATACAGTTAAACCACTTACACATTTCAATGTGATATATGCTTTATAATTGTTATACCTGTATGAGCTCCTGAGTATGAATCAAAGGTGCTAACATTTGTTATAATATCTGAATGCCTTCCAGACAATGTCATTATATGGTAAATTTGCTTTAGTAGTTTGGCTATGTTGTGGAATTGGGAGACAACTGATACCAAGCAATATAGTTCTGAGAAAACTCCTGATATCATATCTTACTTAACATATCTTGAACTATTTCAGTTGATATGAAGAAAGGAGTAGTAAAGTTGTTTGAGATTCAGCTTACTTGAAGAAATACAGAAAATTAATATAGAAAGCATAATTTTATTTATTTTTTTTTTCTTACCTCAAGCTAACTGCACCTCCATTCTGTCCGTACAGCTGTGTACCTAGTTTAAAACAGTGTTTGATTTTTCTAAGTCTTTCCATTATTTCATATTGTCTGGAATATTTAGAGAGAAGTAGGCTATTAAACTGAAGTCATAAACTCTTACAGTACAGTGCAAATTCCCAAGATTCATCTCTTATGTATTAGCAATCCAATTTTTTTCAGAGTTCAGCTTGCTGGTTACTTTATTCTACCATGAACAAATTTAACAGCTTTGTAGCTGGTCTCTCTGTCTTGGTCATCTGTGTAAATCAGCAGTAATATGTAACCTGATTCAACTGTGTATCTCTCTAGAGGCATGGAACATTTCCTCCGACTGCACGTTTTAAATCCTGCTGCTAGCTGTCTGCATTTTGGTTAACTCTGAAATATAGCTTACTGGTGTCAAAATTCATTTAATGCTTTTCGTACCTTTCCATATTTTGTATCACAATGAATAATTCAAATCTCTTCATATTTGTGCATTCAACATATTTATTTTTAGCAGTTTGCCCAGTGGCCTTGCCTTTATGGATTTACTTATTTATTGTTATTTTTATATGACCCTCTCCATCTTTTAGCGCAGGTATGACTGTTCTGATGCAATTAATTTCCACTTTGGTCAGCTCTGAACTGATGAAGAGACAACTCGATAATAAAAAAATCATTGTAAGTAAACAGTAAAAACTACTACTACATGAATGACTAGTGGGCTAAACCTTCATTCGTTCAGAGATAGAGAGAAAGTACAAAGTCTGGCATTTAGCTGTTTTTCAAATATATATATTAAAATGATGTCATATGCTTTTAACATCATCTCTTATTTTTTAGGTTATAAATTAATCTTGCTTATTATAACTCTTCTAGCTCTGTGCACTCTTGCATTCATTTCTTATTGATTTTGAAGTCATTGTAATTTTCTAATATTAACAACGGTGAGACAGTTTTAAACAGATTCTTAGACAGATTTCTATTTTCAGACCAGATTTCATCTGCTTGATATGTCTGTGGTTTGGGATACAGGATATAACTTGTCTTCTTATTTATTTATGTTGAAGATATGGCACTGTTTTTCTGAATGATTTCAAGCAGAAGTCTCTTTGACTATTATTATGCAGTGTATCCTAGACTTGATCCTTGACTTCATCTTTTCTCTTACCCACATTTCCATTTTGTAAGGATTTTTTCCTTGGCTTAAGCCATAAGAGCATATTCTATCATACTTTTAATTGCCTGGTAATCTTGGATGACGGGTTTTCTAGTAAATCTCTTTCTCAAAAGCTGGGATATAACTGCACTGATGCCAAATCAACACAGCTGAAATGGTTATGTCTGCAGGCCCTTACTTTTAGGCAAGTTTTCTAGGTTATGTTTTAAAAACACTTATAAAATGAAACCTTCCCACCCCCAGGAAAACACTTTGTTTTCAAAGTTGCTCCTATTAAAATGTTGTCTAAAAACTTTAGTTAAAAATTGCATGACCATATAATACTGTTTCCTAGTAATTTTTAGAAGTGAAATATCTCTGTATTTTAATCAATTATTAATTGCATCCACCAATGTCTGTTTGTAATGTTATTAAGTGTTCTCTAGCCTGTCTCACTATCAGTTTAGCAATAGATTATAAACTCTTCTGATCTGCTGAACAGGTCAGTTTGCATTTATGTTTCAGGCAATTCACATTACTCATGCTGCTAAAAGTGGCAAGTGTCATGACCTTCAAAATTCTAGGGAATACTTCTGATTAAAGGATAGTGCAAAGGGAATAGACCTCTCATCTCAATGCTACCAATTCCATTTTGAAATGGTGATTAGTTTTTAATATCAAGTTAATCTGAACTTTCCTGAGATTCAGAATAAAGAGCTGTTCTTAAAATGCCATGTCCTTGACATAAAGATGACTTTTGCTAAAATTCCAGTGGGATGTTTTTTATAGACAAAATGTAACACTCTTGCCTTCGCCCTCCTCCCTCCCAAAATGAAGAAAACTTATACATATGCAGAAATAAAGGAAACTATAAAATGCTTTATCTGGTGGCCCCTGGCAGGCTTAATCATCTGGAAAATGAAAGCCATCTTATACATCTTCATAACTATGGTTTCTTACAGGAACAATAGGACATAACAAAACAAACACAGCATCTGTTCCTGTATGCTTAGGTTAAAACTTTTTAAATGCTAAGTAATTAGTTTAAGTTTCTGTGTTCTCTGGAAGCAACATCACTTAGAATTCTGATCAGAGTTATAAAAAACATTGCAATGAATTTAGAAATTGAGGTTCGAAGATTCAAAATGAATACTGAATTGTTTGGAACATTACAGTGAACTTTACAATTCAACCATGGTGTCAGTTCAAACTCATCTTTAATTAATCATTTCTATATCTATGCATAGGCATGCTTTTGGAATCATTATGGAAAACCTGAAGTTTGATGTAATTTAGCTAAAAGCTATGAGCAAGATTTTAATGGAGTAATTGGTGGACATATTCTGTTTTATTGGCTCTATTGAGTAAAAGTCTCTAATTTGAAGAGATATGTTATTTCAGTAACAGATTTTATAATATATAATATACTTAAAGGCACGTTCAGGGTAGCAGAATAAAATATCCAGGAGTTCTGTTCTTAAAGATGTTAATTTTTTGAGGTTTCCAGTCACAGTTAAAAACAGTGTTTTTGGAAAATTTCATTACATTTAAATACAGATATATATATGTTATATGACAAAAGAACTCTTCCCACATCATTAATTTAAACATTGATTCATTCGATGATATGAACAATTGAGTTCATATACTATCTGAGGTACATGCTCTAAATCAGAGAGAAGAAAGCAACTTTAAAAGCCTTTCTAACTATTTTTTTTTTTTTAGTGTGCAAGGTGTTAAACCCAAAATTTATCAAAAATGCATATGGAAAAAATCCATACTTCCCAGTGTGTATCTTGTTCTTTTTTTAAGAGCAAGTTTAACCTATGCCTTGGTCTCCCATATTTCACTCTATTACATTTACTTTAAATAATAATGCCACAACAAAAACTATATTGAAAAAAGTATTATTAAAAGTAAGAAAAAGATACAGGCCAGTCATCCCAACACAAATATTTATATCTGTTTTGCAAACTCAGGAAGAAAGTGAAAACTTTAACAGACTATGCAGCTTAAACAAATTGGAACATAATTTTCCTTATAAATGTCAAAGAACTTATTTGATTTTTCCCCATTGGGCTTAGGGGCAAAGAAAGGAATAAAAAAAATATGCTTGTTTTACTGAAATCTAGTGATCAGTATTTTAGCGCTTCAAATATGATTCTGTGAGAAGATCCTCAGTCATGATGAAGTGGGTAGACAAACAGGGGATGAAAACAAGCCTTCCCATTTCATTATTGGGTCTTTTTTCTGTTCATATAACAAAAGTTATGTAGGGGTTTTGTTGGGGTTTTTTCAGTGTTTTTGTTTGGGGTTTCTTTTGCTTAAGTTACTTCTTTAAAAATACTACGTGGAACAGTAGGATTCCAGTTTTAAATGTGTATTGAGCTGCTGATGGTAAAAGAATTATGAATTAACAGGCAAAAAAAAAAAAAAATATAGTGGCAGAACACTGAAAAGAGGATAAATATTAAGCTTGAAAACTTATCTGAATTCCAGAAAAATACCTGCCTTAGATACTCATTGGAAAGTCTTCTTAAGGAAAAAAATTCATTTATTTTCTGTGGTTTCACAAAATCAAAATAAACTAATCATGAAATGTTCACACTATTTTTACCCCAGGTTTTATTTCTACAGTTTTGAAAGAGCAGAACATTTAAAAGAAGCATTTTTGTTCACCTGTCCCCTTCTTAAATTCAGTGTGAACATTAATATATCATTCCTGCTTCACCATTGATGTAAAATTTTTCACACTTAGATGAAAATATACGTAAGAAGCCTTCTACCTCTGCTAGAGATAAATGAAATTCAAGGCTCAAAACACCTGAAAGTTTAAACACAAATATAAGTATCCTAAAAGCCTTTGAGTCTGTAATACTTAATCTGGACTTCATGTGAATAGTTTCCTCAGATTTATTTTAAAAGCGTTTATATTTTCTTTTTTTTTTTTTTCTAAATGAGATTATTCTTCCACTATACGAACAATAGACCATAGTTCCACTGTCAAGGGTAAAAAATCATACACCAAATACAGTAAAATAATCATTGTTAAGACAATGAATATTTCTGTCCTTACTGATGGAGGATCATGTAGCTTTTCCTCCCACACGGAGGTATTGAGAGGCATAAGGTATTGTTATTTGTAGTTCTTTGAGACTCTTTGATTAAAAGAGCTTATAGAATGAAAAGTTTTATTTAATATTTTTTATTGTTTGGTTTTTTGCTTTTGGGGGTTTTTTGTTGTTTTTTGTTTGTTTGTTTTTGTTTTGGTTTTGTTTGTTTGTTTGTTTGTTTGTTTGTTTTTTATTATATTATCTTGCACTGCTGTTCTTCAGAGAGTCTACATTCTTACTAGAAATCTCTCCACTACAGAATTCTGCAATGGAAAAATCTGCAGTAGTTTTATGTTGAGATGATGGGACACATGAAACATCTTCATTTCTTCTTGTATTTGTATGAGTAATGGGTGAGTACCACTGGCATAAACACAGTTTGAGATAGAACAGAACTAATTTTTGTTTCAGTAATTTTACTTTTCAGTCAAGTGCCTCTCCCTTATTTTCTCCCCCTTCTCTTCTGTGAAGGGAGAGAGGTTAAAAGAGAGCACCTGTCATTTGTTTAGTGGCCAACCCAGCCTAAACCACAACAGTATACTGGACATAAATTACCATTTTTTCCAGAGTCTAGAACAGTTTTAGTGGTATGCCCCTTTTTTGTTTCTGTTAACAATTATGTTTATTAACAGCTGTTTTGTCATCTCTGCATGTAAAAAGAGGACTGAAATGGTGGGCATGAACACTGGCTATTAATTCTGGTGGAGTAAATTATATCTGCATAATCTGTTGGGTAACCTAATACATTTCAAATTTGCAAATCGTTATTAAGAGATGCATTCCTAATAAATAATAAAGTAGTTCATTATCTTTCTGAGTGTTCCAGTTTAAAGAGTTAAAATTGTGTGTACTATTTATTATCCAAATCATGGTCAGTCGTTCAAAAGGTGAATTGCTATCTGTCACTTTTGACTAGAGCAAAAATAACATGATTTATCTTTTGCATGTCAGAAGTTCTAAATCCATGGTCTTATTGGATGAGTTTTTCAGTTTTTTGGGTTTCATTTTCAAAAGCAACCTAATGTAATGGTCTGCTTTTTCTAAATGAGTAGCTAAAGTCACCTCAGATTTCACATATTTTGTCCATATATTGGCTTCAAGGAGCTACAAGAGCAAGAAGGGGAAGGGGAGTCAGGAGCCGAAGGTGACAGCAGAGCTGGCAGGGCAAGACAAGGTTACCATTCGATGGCACACTAACAAGGGAAGAAGAGCAGGTCCAACGATGGTAACCAGGGTCAGCCACAGTCCAGAGATGGCCAGAAAAGTCTGCAGTGATTAGGTAGATCCAAAGTCAAACCAGGAATCCAAATCAACAGGTAAAGATTAGCAAGCTACCTGGTTAGGCACACACATATGTGTTGGCACAGGCATATGTAGATCAGGCAAGTATCAAGAGTGAGAGCTGCAGCTTCAACATGGTGAAGCTCACAGTAGTCCAAGCACAATGTAAAACTTGTATTTCAACACATCTGAGAGCTAGCTAAACACCTAGAGTGCAGACTGGGGGCAGTGAGAGAGGTTGCAGAGCATTTTGGTGCGTCTTCAAAAAATCAGGTTGTTTGATTTTAAAGGATTGACACCAAATTTCAGTTTATTTTATTTATTTCCACTTTATCATTTTGACTTTGATAATGTCTCTGGGCAGCAACTTTGAATTGGTGAGGCTGCTAGGGAAGGGGCTTCAGGAAGGTGATTTGAAACAAGAAGTAATATTGATGAAGAATTTTCTTCATAATATCAGCAAGAAGCTGAGAAGAGGACGTTAAACACAAATACACCTTGGATCTTTAGGTGTGTTGCAGCCTCTGATCTTGTCCTAAATGTTTATAGGCCATTCTTAATTTTACACCCGTGAGTAGACTTTTTCCATGACGGGAATAGCTAGAATCATAGATTCTTCTGAAGTCTAGCTGCATTCTGCTTCTGTGTCAACCTGCTGTGATTTCCATTAAGAGAAGAACCACTATGGACAGTAGGACTTTGTCAGCCAAAACCGTTCTTGTGTTCATAAGGAAACTATCAAGAGCAAATGGTTTTGTTCCACTATACAATTGATTTTGGCAGTTTAGCTGTGTATTCCCCAAAACACATGAATAAATATCATCCAGGTTTGTATTAGCTAAAGCCTGTTGCATCTGAAGTAGCGATTTTTGTACACAAAACCTGGAAGTTGCTAGTGGCATTAGCTCACAGGGGTAAGACTTTACTCCCCAGCAGCATGTAATACCAGGTATGACCACATCTCCATTTAATAACTAACTTGAAGAATCATAGAATGATCACTGGAAAACACGATATGCACAAGCATAGAGTGTAGCATACTTGCCTTATATCAGTAGTGATCATAACATGGAAATAAACTACCTCCATTCTGAGCTGCATTCAGGAACATTAATGTGCAGCTCCATTGTACTAATAAGTCTCATCTGCCAGCTCCATCTGTGAGCAGAGCTGAGATGACTACCTGCACTTGACTACATGACCAAATTTCCCTTAGTGTCTCTAGTGGCTTATTGTAGCAAATGGAAAGAAACACATTGTAAAGCATACTAATAGCTTTAGAATGGGATACTTTCATAGCAGTATTTGGAGCATTTTAAGTATTCTCTTACAAGTATAGGGATATTGATTTTTTTTTAATTATTTTTTTTTTACAAGAAAAGTGCTGCATGCTTTCTTCTGCGGGCTAGCAAATATTGTTCTTTCAGAAGACCAGTTTGGATAAAAAATCCAGGCACGATAAAGCAGGAACTCAGAAAATTCAGACTTATCTCAAAACCATTTTTTTATTGTGATTACCTTAATTACTGTAATTTGAACTGCAGCAGCCAAAGGACCCAAAGCAATGTTCAGATCTTGGTGCAGTTATACGCCTAGCTAATTTTTCCACTATATGACTTGGAATGCAAGAGGCAGACAAGCCTCAGGAAGAATTATAATGAGATGGAGTGAGTTATCAGTAAGTATGCTAGGTGTTTCCAGTGGATGTGTGGCCTCTCTGTGCTTACTGGGGTTTCTGAAGGGACAGATGATCTGCACAATCAGAATGAATATGTATTCTCCTTGCCTTCTCACTTCTTACTTCTTACTTCTCTCTTTCTTTCATCTGTTTCACTGTTTGCCTTACAGCTCTTTCATCACTGAGCTCTCTGAATATCAAATAATAGCTAAATCTTCAGCTAATATAAATAGGTTCCTTTGTCTCCAGTGGAACTATGCTAATTTCCACCAGCTGAAAATGTGGTTCTCCTTTTTATCACCTGATTTATTTTATAACCCTATTTCATATTTGCAAAGAATTCCTCAACTAATACTTTTTTATTATGGATAAAAACATTTATACACTGGGGGCATCATTTCCCTGTGGTTCTTTTACAGTGGTTACAAGACAATAGCGAGAACCATGATTATGTCATGCTGGTACACACTTTTCACTGAGCATAGATTTGTTGGTGCACTTTGTAGGAGGCGAGAGAGTGTTTGTTTTTTTTTTTTTTCTTTTCTGTACTTCTCTTTCTATTTTGGTAAAACAAAGTGAGAAGAAAGGAGAATTTTTAGATCATTCACTTTTTTTAAATAAAAATTTAGCTAATACAGTCTTATAAAATACCGTTTTACCATGACACATGAGGAGAGAACCAAGGTTTTTATCTCAATGCATTGCTTAATTTCAAGAAAATATGCATTTAGGCATTGTCTAGTTTTGAAAGGAATATGGATATGGTTTTTGTCATCAAAAGATGTGTACGAGTTATGCCTAGTTATGGGGTATCACCCTATTTTTTCAGAAAGTTGGTTAATAGGTCAATCTTTTAATGAGATGGCTAGTGAAAAAGTAAGAAGAAAAAGAATATACTTTAAAGAATTTTTTTCATCCTATGCTTTTAAATAGGTATAAATATGTATATTATCAGTTATTCAAATCATAGTATTCACGGAGTTGAGACTGATTTTTTTTTCTCCCGGTTTGCCCCAAGCCCTGAAGCTTTGTATTTTTATAAAAAAATCACTCTTCTGCACAAGTGTTCAAATTCCATATCTTCCATATTCCAAAACACCTGGACAAAGAGCAGGAAAATCTCTATCCCTGCCTTGAATCCATTCTACAGTTAATGAGGCCACAAGAAGAAAATCTTGCTTTGTAGTTCACTTTCTGATGGAGTCTTGGCTTTCAGACATTATCACAGGAACAGCTGATATTTTATCTATCATGGGACTACTCCTTACTTTAGAAAAGACTATTGAAAATAATTATTTCACAGGAAGAGTTAAGCATTATCTTTGGAAAAAAAAAAAAAAAGAAAAAGATTTCAGGAGTGATTTACTTCACTAAAAAAAAAAAGGCATAGGCACCATTCTGGACTCTGGACTGGGCAAATGATGCCACCGTGCCTAATATTTTGGGGTCTATGTCAATTTTGCAGGTCTAACCATAAGCTATCAGACTGAATTTTATACTGTTGCTGAGAGGGTACAAGATGATAGTTTATTTTCTCCTCTAAAGCAAAACCAGTTTTCTACCTTGCATGAACTGCTAATGAAGATATGAGGCCATTTGTAGAGGTCAGTGTAATGAAAAGAAATTACTTGTTTTAAGGACCTTGTTCCACTCCATGGTGGACTTTCAGTGTGATCAGTGATCCCTGGCATTTGGCAGGTTCGGAAATGTTAAGGACAGACAGTAGTATTACCTGGTGCATCTAAGGTAGAGGTCTGATGTTTTGTAGGCTATGGAAATTGAGAGAATCACTAATCAACTTTACTGAGGTTAGATAAGGAGAAAATATGTCACAACAAACTGTGAGCAAGTCCATACAGTCTCAGTGACTGCCTCCAAGTGATAGAGTTTACTTCATATTATGCTCACATTTCTTCAGTATATGCAGACTGATCAGCTCCCAAACCTAATGCACTCTGAACAGATGAAAAATAGTCTCTTCCTGTGATAATCAGAAATCATTCCACTCTAAACTGAAGTTTTTAAAAAGTTCTTTTTCGTTGATTAACAAGTTTAGATACAATTTAGAACTGTTTAATCATCAGTGTTCCCTTGGTTTAGTGTGAGCTGTGTTCTTATTTTCTAGTTCACTGAAATCTAAATCAGCTTAAAGAAGATAAAGGTTTCAGGTATCAAAACACTCAGTAAAGTTCAGCAGTTGCTCATGTTTTCTTTCTGAAGTTTTATATTAAGACAGGATTTTTTTCCTTCTTTTTAGCCAGACACTAATATAATTAAGTAATAACCAGAATATCAATTTTTTTTTCCATGAACTAACTATGTTTTCAGGGTGGGATTGAATCTATACATTGTTCTGTTCTATGAAAACTTATTTCTTTGCTTGGACATTAGCCTTTTTTTCTTTGTTTCTTTGTTTCTTTGTTTCTTTGTTTCTTTGTTTGTTTGTTTCCTCCCATCTCTAAATGAAATAACTTATAAAATCCAGATATTATTTGATGGTTTTCTTTATAACCTGTCAAACTTGCTGTATGATCTACTGTAACTAGTTTCTTTTGTGCAAAGTGAGATTGTGATAAAATACTGAGTGACTGTTTAAGAGTATTAGTCTGCTCCCAGTCATCGTCACACCAATAAAATCTACTACTTCTGCCTTGAAGAATGTCCATTTCAAAGACAGTGAATTTATTGTGAAAATAAAGGGAATTTCAATGAAATATGAGAACAAAAGCATTAATTTTGCAATGGGGATCATTTAAAAGTGTTTTTCAAAGCAATAACTACATTTTGTTTCTTTCTTCTATCTCAATTTTTTTTCTTGTTCCTACTGTCTTTAAGCACAGGAAAATAATTTCCTTGAAAATTCCTGTACTGATTGCACCTGAAGAAAATATGTAGCATGTTTTTAAAGTTGTCACTGGGACTAGGCTAAGGTCTAGCTTAGTGGGTTCAGTCTTCCACTGTTGATAGTAGCCACCGGGAAGCAGATATTTGCTTCATATTACTCAACTCCATGCAGCTGACTATGACTATGACTCTGGAGACCTAATCTAAATGTTAGATTCCAATGTTTTCCAGGAAATCTGTATGTCATCTGGAAATTTCTAAAGAAATAAAATAACCAGCTTTTGTTCAAATTACTCTATAGACTTTTTGTAATTTGGGAAAGGACCAAGTAGTTTTCAGAATCAGTAACAAAATCTCTGTTGTGCACATTATCATTTGCTGTCTGCAGCTTTTAATATTCCAGGATGGATGAATCAAACAATGATAAAAAATTTTTGGTTATCCTGTCAAGGGTAAAAAATTCTGTGATTTTTTTAAAGAGAATGTAGAGGTGCTGGTGGAGAAAACTGACACTGAAAAAAATATTCTGGGCATGTGAAAATCTTGTAGGGTAAAGGAGGGTTAGAGTTTCCCACAGAAAGGTTTGGAGGGTGATTGAGTGGAACCCTGCAGTTTCCTGTGAGTGAATATCCTTTTAAGAGTTTTTGGAAAGATTTAGTATATATATGAAAGAAGTTTAGTCAAACTGAGGGTAGGCCAGAAGATTTGAACCAAAGGGGACCACTGAGTTCCAGCATTATTCATTGACCCCTTGTCAAAGTGACAAAAAGTGTTTTAAAAGATATAGAAATAGAATCCTCCCCTCCCCCAAAATTATTCTGCTCCTGGAGAATATGTTTGGCTGTCACACAGGTGATGAGTCTTATTCCTTGGCTAAAACCCATGCCTTCACATTCATCAGCTCCCTTAGGACTTCTCCTAGATGATGACTAGAGGAAAGTGAGAGGAAACCTGAAGGTCCCTGAGTGAGATTGTCCTATTAGGGTTATGGACTGTGTTTCTGTTCATGATCCATTGTGTGCGGGATTTTTTATTGCCTAACAAAGCATCCACTACTAGCATTTCGATGACTTAAATTTATATCCCAAACCCTTCAGTTAAAATGGAAGTGAGCTTTTGACTCTTGAAGCTGCTTGTTCACACTGGCAGTATAAAAAATGCAGTGTAATCATGCAGAATCTATATTTCTAGTTATCACCTTTCAGAGTACTGTAAAAATGGTGAAGAAACTTTAGGACAGCAATACTTCACTTCGCTAATTAGAACAAAGTCTACGTTACAATTTACAGGATATAAAATTATCTGATAAGGAGCTAGTCCTCTCCCCTTTTCTTCACCCGTTAACACAGATCAAATTTCATTAGTGCTTTCAACAACCACCATAAATTTAAAGACACAAAATATATTTGCACCTTGTTTGGTTGTATTCTTTATGTATTCAGGTTGGAAACAGTAAAAACTGCCTATAAGTTGTTTTATTAATGTTAGGCATATTAATAAGATTTAGTCAGCTATAAACCCTTTTATTGTTTGTTGTTATATTGACTGTGTACATATAAATGATCAGAATTGAATTTTTCCCAGAAGCTTTTTGCAAGAATCAATCAGTAAAGTAAGGACTAGTAATCTTTTCAAACTTTTAATACAATATGTGCTGGGTTTGCTAGGAAGAGAAAGAAGCACACTCCTCACCAGTGAGATGTAACCCTTTAAAAAGCTCCAGTAACCTTGAATATTTGTTTGGCTTTTTCTTTAGGCCTGAGAACAAATGGTCACCCTAAACTTCTAACCTTCCCTATAAAAATGAAATAAGCCACAAAGTTTTTGGAGTGTTGCTTTTTATTAGTACTAGTTACTTATAAGCTAATTAGCAGCCTTGTCAAAAATATGGCCTAGAGCTGTAAAATTTCAACATTGCATCCATTTGTTTATTCAGCATCCTCAACATCAGTAAATATACAGGGGCAAAATTTGCTAAACTATGCCATTCTTTAAAGATATTTGTCATTGAATATATTATACTCTTTTGAAGACAGTTTTCTAAGTCTTTCCTTGCTTTCCTTCAAAAGCCTCTTAGAAGTCAATTTTAACCTAAAAAAGTGTTACCTGAAAAAATGGGAATTAATATGGTCACTAATACATATTCTCACCCGGCAAAGACATTATTTTTACATTTAGAATTAAAAACTGCTGTACCAAACTATATGATTGGACAATCTACTGTAGAGAAAGAAGCTATGCAGTGAAAATTTTTCACATTACCTTTTAATGGAGAAAATGCTTTACAAATCTTTGGGGATTAGAGACTGCCTAAAGAGATGATGTTTTATTTTTCTGGATTGTTTTTCTTCATTGTTGTAATTCTGCATGATTGTATTGTTCTTTTTCATAGTTCAATCTCTCTTTTTTTATTTTTATGTGAGGTAACCTCGAGTATCATGTATAATTTGGTTGGGTTATGGATTATGCCTCTGATCTTTATTTGTGAGACAAGCAATACAGTCTTGTATGTGTAGGTTAGTAATTATGGTCATAGTTGTTTGTATTAGAAATAAAGGTTCCCTATATTTTTCTAGCCAATGTGAAGAAAAATTCATAATTATTTAAAATAGACAAGTGACTTGATTACAGTTGATAAAGAGACTGAGACCTTTGCTATCATTGCATTAATGATATTCAGATATTCACGGTACATTAGCAACACTCATGTTACTGTACAAATCTGCTATAAATTCTAATGCATATGTACAGTTTGAAGTGTGTTAATCACATAATAAACACATTTCCTAATAATGCTTGACAGAACTATATTATTAATGTCTGTTTGTATTAACTACACCAAAACAATGAAAGGCGGGTACAAGATCTTTATACAACACAAAAAATGCGTAGGCAGATAGCACAGCATTGATGCAACATTTCTGTTTAAGTGAAATAAGTACTGCTTTTGATATAAATGTTATAGAGCCTTTAAATCATTGATCCAAAATATTTTTAGCAATTCTATTTCTGTCTCAGAGACATTAAGAATTTTTTACTTATAGGACAATTGCGTCTCAGTGAATCAAAGGTAGCTCTAAATCACACAGGACATTTGTGGCAGAGGTGGAAATAGAATTTAGATTCCTTTGGTATGAGGAATCATTTTCCTTAGGTACAAGCCAACTTTTATTCAATGGTATGGATATATTTTTCTGTATCGTTATGTTATATGCAACATACAAAGGAGCAAAGAAATCAGGAACCATCCATAGAGAAGTGTATCTGTGTTTAGCTTTAGTGTTTGAGTCAGTGTGACTTCTTCCACTGGAACAGAGTCATTGTATTCGGCTATTAACTTCCTCTCTAATTAGTCTATTTCCAAAGGCAAACTTCTAAAAGGAATACAATCCTGTAACAAAATGGTTTGTGCCCTGGGAGCGAATTTGAACCAGTATTTATGGTTTAATTGAGGCTTAGTGTACCCGTATTTCATTTATAGCTCTACTGCTGACTGACTTTCAGTGTGTCACTTCAACTTTTATACTGTATTTAACCCACATAAAAAATAATAATAGTGATGATTACCCTCTTAACTAAGTGTTTTGAACTCCCAGGAAGTAAAACTGCTAAATATTATTATTGGCATGCTAATGAATTTATGGCAGGGTTACCACAGACACAGTTTAATTAAAAATCTGATTCTTCAAAGACACCAAAAGTAGCTTAGGATCCCAAGTAGTTATCATAGAAAGCACTCAGTCACCTCAGACAAAAGATGAAATATGAAAGTATTATGATACCCAGGAATTACTTTAATTTGGTCAGATCCAGCTCCCAGCTGATTATACCTTCAATATTCTATTTCAATTTTGTATTTTTTTAATCCTGCATCTTTTTTGTTAATTCCATTTTCACTAAAATGCAACAAAACCAATAACAACAAAAAAGTTAACCTGACTTTGAAAACCAAGCAGTAGAAATGAAGAGTTAGTAATAAGAATGCAGAATGGGGACTTTGTAATTTTTAAGTCCATATATTAGAAAGTGACAAGAATATCACTGCATGGAATTCTTCTACTGTTGTTGAACTGGCTTAAAAATATGCTTTTAATTATACTGATTGATACTGGGTCCTTCATATTATGTATCAGACTGATTTATATGTATTTCTTTTTAAAAGTAGTTTTTATTTCCTTTATCTTATTTGCATTAATGAAAAGAATATTTTTATCTTACTCTTTTCTTTTTTTCCTGGTCTCATCCCTTTGTACTGACTGCAACAGTTTCCTGAGATATCAGTCATAACCAACATTCAGTCACATCTAAAACAGAGTCAATAAACTCTTCTTAGAAATACTATTCCCTAACATTCGTAACTAATAGAGCATTTATTTATTCTCTGTTTCTTATTCTGAATCACATTTTTTTGCTATATTTCTCTTTCCAAAGATTTTGCGTTATTTGACTGCATGGACTGAACTATAGTACCTTTGTCATTTAGCCTTTGAAAAATAAAAGTTTGCTCTTTCTGTGTCTATAAGCTAATTACATTTTCTTCAAATGATTTAGAGTTAATTCTCTCTCTCATCCATGTCTAACAAGCTCCACTCTGCCCTTTGCTTCTTCATTATTTTCTTTCATTTTATAGACCAGGTATCCATATGTTCTTTTTGCTGTCAGTCTTTTAGAATGTGCACATATTCCTGTCATTTTGCAGTTATTCATCCAAAAATGGACTCAGTAATAAAATGCAGTTCAGCTAAAGGTAACATTGCATGTTTTTTTACATGTAAGATGCAACCTTATCAGTCGCTGACTGTCTCTAGTGAATTAAATAGTACTTACCCTAAGATACACAATATTAAAAACACTGTCATACTTAAAGATTTAGATTTGCTTTCAAAGTGCATAACCACATACATATTTAAGATACGTGCCATACGATATGGATGTTTTCAATTTACAAGAAAAAGGATATTTAATTTTCCCTCTAACAACACTGAGACTGTATTCTGTGCTCTGGTAACATACCTGCCTTCTTTTGTCATTTCTCACTTTTTCACTAATAAAGAAACTTCCAAAAATCTGCCCATTTGATGTCATTGCTCTCCAATGTCTTCGAATCTTGGCCTCCATGAAAAGTTTTGGCCTACTACCGGAAGAAGCATTCTTTTTCTCTTATGGGTAATGACCTTATATTCTCTTCTCACTTTGTGTAAGAACAAGGGTAAATATTTATCCTGCATTTGGGAAATATAGCCACATATTTGAGGGTCAGACCATCTCATAATGCTTGTACTACACTGCCTTTGATCCAGTGAGACCTATGAGAAACAGCAAAGATTTTTTAGCTCCTCCTTTACCTTTCATGTCCCTTCAGCTTCTCAGCCCCAAACAATCAGCATACCCAGGGGGCAGGGAACACAGCTTTGAAGACTGGCCCTATGCCCTGGACTATTCACTGGCTGTCCCAGCCTTCCTCAGTGCTGGCATGGTTGATTGTAAGCAAATGTGGGGCTCTTCATCTGTGGTCTGGGGTGCCCGATGTCAAAGACAAACCATATAATTATCCTATGCTTCAGACCTGAAGAGCTGGTTCTTAATTAAAGCTCCTGATTGCTTTCCTAAATATAGCTATGTAGATGCACCCTTTCTAGTTTTGCTTTGTAAGGCTAATAGAAGAGGAATTACTTCAGAAGGTATATAAAACATGAACAGGATAATTCTTGTTTATCACTCAGGGTTTGCCTAGCGAGACAAATAGTGTATTTCAGTCCTTTCACTGTATATATGCTTTAATCTTAATAATTGGATTAAAAGTACTCAGTCATGAGTGCAGACAGCAGAATATAACTGCCTTAACTCCTCATCTACTAGATCTTTTTTCTCTTTTCCTCCTGTCCCTGACCTCTCTGTCTAGTATGTCTGTTTGAACAGGAAGAGTGTACTTCAGTCCTCTCTCTACTTACACATTCTCCTGGGATGTGCGAGTGTTATGGTTTTTGGCCGAACTGGCCAATGAACGAGATGACAGATGCTCTCCCCTGACTTCTCGCTCCCAAGAGAAGAGGAAGAGTGGTAAAGAGATTTACAGGTTTAGAAGGAACTAAACTACTTTAATGAAATATTAATAATAAAATTAAAAGGAAAGAATGAAATGGATACAATATATACAAAACCATATCAATCTCCCAGCATGACGCCACCAGCAGGCACTGGGGAAGTCCCAGACTGGACTCAGTAACAGATGGGAACTGGATTCCAGCTCTAGATTCAGGAACACACTGATTGGGATCAAAGGCAGACAAACAGACAGAGTCCTCCTCGGATGTTGACCACTGAAGAAAGAGAGGCTGACCCTTTGATCCCTCAGCTTTTATACTGAGCATGGGGCAGATGGGATGGAATATCCCTGTTGGTCATTTTTGGGTCACCTGCCCTGTTGCTTCTACCTGCAGGTAGGACCCCTGTAAGCTTTTCCATTTCCAACCCTCTGACGGGGCAAATAATGAAATTAGCTGACCTTGGTTACAGCAATAAGTATAGAGTTTCTATACTTATAGAGCCTCTATACTTATACTGAAGAGCCTCTCTGCATACGAGTTCTTGGCAATAAATATAAACACAGGTCTTATCACTCTGAGAACAAACAGTTTTCTCAAAGTTATACTGTTAATTTCAGAGCGTTAGAAGAGTCTTAGCTAAGAAGTAAAATTACTGAACAGAAATTTGGTTTTGTTTTACCTCAAACCAGGACAGCGAGTTACGGCTTTATAGCACAGACTTAAGGTCTGTGACTTCCACTTTCTGAATGACTGTAGAGTGTGATGACATCACCTTTCACTGATGAGACAGAAAAAAGAAAGTGCCCACTGAAAAGTGCATTATTGTAGAGAGCAATCGTGCCACCATGGGCTGAACATTTCTGAACTATTCCTTGTGGATATCAACAGACCATTAGCAGGAGCTAGTCTTTCAGGTGGTTAATCATTATTGGGCATGCAGAAATATGTTATTGGAGACATCAGGCTGACCTTTGTTTCAGTCGTAAGGAATAACTGAGCAGTATCTTATCGAATTACACTTTTGGATAAAGCATTTACATACAGCCCAAATTCTTTTGGTTGCCAAAGACCAGAAGCAGAAGAATACACACGTACCTGAGCATTGACCAACAAATTTAATCTCAGTGTAAGGCAATGTTATCATTCAAATCTCTGTGCTTAGCACCTCCTGTTGGCTAAATGCATCACCATACTTCTTGTAGTACCATTCAGAGACGTTTAATTGTTCTATTACGCTCTAGAGCGAACCTAAACACCCAGTTCTACGGTTAGTATTCCTCTCTTGGGCCCAAATAGCTGTTATTATATTTTTTACATGGAGATATGTCATAGGGTTACTTTTTTTCATGGGTATGATGCTCCATTATTTGGTCTAGTCTGAGGTTCCAAAAAGTTTTTGAAACTAAGCTCTGGAAACATGACTTCTAGGAACGAGTGAAGAATTGGGTTGACTAGATCACTTAGGAAAGCCCAGGTTCATGACAGAACACTTATTTAGGATGCATTAAAGGTCCCTTTTACAGTTAATTGCCTTGCAGCAATTTTATTTTGGTAAAATGTTCCAGGCACAGAACTATGGGAATTTTATGGGATACATCTGTCAGAAATAAATGTCTAAAGCCTATATTTGAGTACGACAGCATTTTCTTTTCCATAACATTATTTGATTTTCTTAAAACATTTACTTTTGTCCAAACCTTGCTTTTTTCTACTCTGCAAAGTGACATGTCCTTGATTTATTTTATTATCACATTTTCAAGAGCTATCAAGCAGTTCAATGATTACATTAATTTTTCATAACCCCACTTTCACTTTCAAACGTATTGCTTGTCAACATAATTACTTTTTATAATCAAATGAAAATATTTACATATACTTTAAGAATCACCTATATCTCAACCTAATTTACTTTTTTAAATTTAAATCTAATCACAAATTGCATTTCAGAAATTATAGATGTCACATTTTTATTTATTTAAGTGACAGAATTATATGTAAGAATATTTGAGAGTTAACACACTTTAAACCAATGCAGGTAAAGTACAAATTGGAAATAAAAAGAACAAACAGGTGTTCAGAATTTTAATTAGCAAAAATATCAAGATAAATAATGCCCATTTTTAGATATTAAATGAAAATAAAACCCCTGAATTTCCTCTAAAATTCAAGGGAAATGCATGGGCATCCCTGCCCATGGCATGGGGGTTGGAACTAGATGGTCTTTAAGGGCTCTTCCAACCCAAACCATTCTATGATTGTAAGAAAGATGGAGAGACTATTTACGAGGTCCTGTAGTGACAGGACAAGGAGGTAATGGTTTTAAACTGAAAGAAGGTAGTTTCAGACTGGAAATAAGGAAGACATTCTTTACAATGAGGGTGGTGAAATGTTGGTACAGGTTTCCCAGAGAAGTTGGGGATGCCCCATCACTGGAAATGTTTACGGTCAGTTTGGATGGGCCTTTGGGCAACGTAATCTTGTGAAAGGTGTCCCTCTCCATGGCAGGGGATGGTCTTTAAAGGTCCCTTCCATCCCAATCAATTTTATAATTCTTTGTTTTTATGATTATCACAGAGGCGCAGTCAGCATCGTTGATGGGCTCAGCTTTGGCCAGTGGTCTTGGGGCCAGCTTAAACTGGCTCTGACATGGAGGCAGCTCCTGGTGCTTTCTCACAGATGCAACACCTGTTGCCCTCCTCACTACCAAAACCTTGCCACATGAACCCGATACAATCACACAGTTCTTGATTTCCATTTAGATGCAGTTTGCCAAAACTACATCTTGAACTGTGAGCGCAATATGATCATAAAATTCTCAGGAAGAAATATAATATATATCATGATTTTTAACTATCTATTTCTTTTTAAGAACCTCTTCATTATTGTGCATTTTCAGGACACACCATTTTGAAACATTGATTTTACAAATGTCAGTGATGAGTTTTCTTGTCATGGGCCAGAACTTTTCAGACAGTGGAAATTTCTCTAACTACAGCAGTGGAAGAGAAGCTACTTATATGATAATAGTATCTGCAGTATCAAATTAACTGATTAGAACTACACTGTTGATAGTAAGAACTGTAAATGTAAATGGATAAAAACTTGGGTTTTTCTTGCTGACTCCCTTATCTTAAATTGTGGAACTCTTGAAGTTGTCATGAAGGATTCTCTAAAAGGAAGAATTTTCTCACCTATTGTTCCTTGCATATGGAAGCAGTAGTAATACAGAGAAAAGAAAGATTCAAGAACTCCTCTGCAAAACTCGCTAGACAGAAGGAGTCTGAGAGCGCTCAGAAACCCAACTAAGCCTTTATCGTTTTTTTACTGAGTAGAGATATTGTCACTGCTAAAGAATAGACAGAGCTTGCAAAAGCACTAAGTGGGAAAACCCAAATACTCTGCACTTTGACTAATATTCTGGATATAGCAGCTTCAAAAGGTGGAGACAATTCTAACGTTGCAGCTTAGTTGAAGTGATACTAGACTGGTAAAAGTTAAGCTACGTCCAAACAGACAAGGCAGTGAAAAGAGCTTATGTTTTGTCAATAATAACAGAAGTGTGGCTAGTACAGTAGTGACGTCAAGTAGACACTTGCAGTCAAGCATGAAAAACAAAATGAAAGTGAGCAGCTTGACAGAGGGGTAGAAAAAGGAGAAAAGTAAACCAAGACAAATGGATGAACAGAGGCAAATATGTTTCAGTTCACATATTTGATTCTTTGCACACTGAAATTTGCTTTAGCTTTGTCTCTCAGTGCCTAATTAGCTAGATCTATAAGCATGCAGTGCTTTGAAATTCATATGAGCTACTGGAAGGAATGCCACTACATTAGTAATTTTTTTCTCTTTTTGTCTATGTAACATTGGATTAATATAAACACAGAAAGGGTATTCACATTAAAAATAACAAGGAAACAATTGACCAGGTTTTTCAAGGCAATTAGGCTCTGAAAGATACAGAAAGCAGCCACTGGATTTTTCACAAGCTCAGAGGCACCAATAATATCTGTGGACATCTGACCAAATTTTTGAAATCTGGCTCTTAGACTGCAGATATTCTGTATGTTTGGGTATTACTGGAAAAACTGGACCTCTAATGAATGCAAAATTTGTGTCAATAAATTCTGCATTTTCCTGAACAGAACATTTTTTAAAAAAGCCTTTCTGAACCTCAGTTTTTGGTTTGCAAATATATAAGCATGAAAAAGGAGATTCGGAGACTTTGAGGAGATACAGTTCATTCTTTTTTTGCACTAACTTTCCTCATTGAAAGGGAAACTATTTGATACCACAAGAAAGAGACAATCATTTTTATAAAAGTTAAAAAAAGAACTGATGATGAAAACTACTCTGTTTTAGGAAGGGACCCAAACTTCACATTGAAATTTAATCTGGATTCTAATTAAGCTTCAGTCTTGTACTGCAATGATTGAAAGAGGCTATATTCTGTTTGGGAACCTGTTTAAAGTTCAATTGAAGGTCTCTGCCTGGTCTGAGATTGCCAAGAAATTTATTCCTCATGCAAAAATTGCCTTAAGGATTTCTGACAGTGTACTGGTGTCACATTTATATTGACCAGTGTCTTCTGTTGTGGATCGTTACAGATTTGGGAATACTTTTATCATCTCATTGAAGTTTCTGTAATATTCCAAAGCATAAGAAAAAAGTGTTTATTATGTTAAAATATAAAACTAAGAAATAACTTGATAATTTTGAAATAGATGGTTAAATCTGAAGACACACTCAATGAGTTCTCTCCCTCTTAAAAGCTGCTCTTTTTCATTTTTTTTTTAAAGCTTGACTGGAAATGCCTCTTTATATTGTTGCCATACTATTCATGCCTCTGTTACTACTGGGGAGGGAAAAAAAAACTACTCTTTTTAGTGCCTTGGCTGTTTGATCTTAGCTCAGTTTTTAACATTCTAGTATCACTTCAACTAAGCTACTGTGTTCCACCTTCAGAAGTTACTACATCCAGTGTATTGGTCATGCTAAAAAACGTTTGGGTTTCCTCACTCTGAAAACAGAGCAAAAGGAAATGTAATTTACCTTATAACTACATCTGATTATGGTTTGGCTTCAGGCTTCTTTCCATGTACTCTTCTGTTATCAGGTTGCCAAATCAACAAAGATCTTGTAGCAATTCACACAACAGCCCCAAATTCATGTCTGTGTCATCTCCTATCCTCCAGCTGCTTGGTATAAATACTACTTGCAGTCAGGATTCCTCTGAAAAGAACCTCAGTGAAATCTGCACATTTATTAATTAAAGTACCTAGGCTATTAACAGAAATCCTTATTTCTGTGTGCTGTGCCATGAGTTCTTTTTTTTTTTTCCCCACATTTTTCAGATGAAGATATTATTGAATGGATTTCCCAACTGGGTTGACTAGGATTGCGACATGAAACGTTGTTAAGATGAAATTTATTCGCAAAATGCAGACACAAAGGCTAGTTGTATCACCCTAGAAATCCACAGGTTAGGCATGTGAGACTTTAGAAACATTAATTATACAAATTTGTGGACAAAGTAAATTAATACTGTTCTTCTGTCTTGCTGGAGATTAGACATGATGGTCAATTAAAATCTTCGATAAGAACAGTGTGTTTGAAGAGAGCAATCAAAAACATACCTTGAGTGTTATGGGAATTCATGGTGGCACCCTTACAGGCTCCTTACAGGAAGCAGAAAAAGGTGATAAGTGGTAGTAAATACTGCTCTGATCTGCACCTAAATATATGGCATTTTTCTTCAAAGAAATCAGCAAGCCCAGATTTTCTAAAGCATTTAATCATCTTCCACTGATTCAATTAAAATTGCAAGAGAATCCAGGCTTGAGTACAAAGATAAAAAAAAAAAAAAAAGTATAGCAAAATTAGCAAGATATGCAATGCACTTGCACTCTGGAGGTACATTACCATGCTTTCCTCATAATTAATTAATGATATTTAATTATTTGCAAGGATTCCTTTATTTTCTCTCTCCCCAGCAGAATGCTAGTGGGAATATGCAGAAACTTCCAATATGAGTGACTTACTGCATACAAAACAACTTTTTTTTTTTTTTTTTTTTACTGTACTAGTTAGTGATATTTGTAGGTAAGTGTTTTTAAAAGAAGTAGAATCACAGGTTCTCCCATTCCCCGATGAGCAAGTCATAGTTGACAGTGACTTCATGGATGATAATGCGATAGTGCACCTACATCATCAAGAACTGAAGTCTGTAATGGGAAGGAGACTGTTATTGCATAAGGCCTCATTTACTCTTGGCACAAACGATAGCATAATTCAGTGCTAAACTGAAACATGTTCTCTTTTGCTTTTTGCTCAACTTCATTACAAGATAATTGTTTTTGCCTTTTCCCCATATGTATAGAGTATTATTCAGTGCATAAGGAGTCCTGAAAACAAGGCAAAACACGTACCCAAATATGGATAAACATTACTTAAAGCTTTTCTCAAGCCAGTGCATTTGCAGAACACTCTAGTAAGGAGTATTAAGACTTACCTCCCTCTAGTGAGAAAAGATGGCAATTGCACTTTTCAGTGTAGTTTTTACATCATGATACTCTCTCCTGATCATAGAATCATAGAATTATTCAGGTTGGAAAAGACCCTTGGGATCATCGAGTCCAACCATCAACGCTTCTCTACAAAGTTCTCCCCTACACCGTATCCCCCAACACCACATCTAAACAACTCTTAAACACATTCTGGGATGGTGACTCAACCACCTCCCCAGGCAATCTCCTCCAGTGTCTGACCACTCCTTCCACGAAGAACTGATTCTAATGTCCAGTCTCAACCTACCCCGTCACAGCCTGAAGCCGTTCCCTCCTGTTCTATTGCTAATTATCTGTGAGAAGAGAGCAGCACCACAACGTCCCTCCACAACGTCCTCTCAAGCAATTGCAGAGAGCGATAAGGTCCCCCCCTCGCCTCCTCTGCCCCAAACTAAAGAGTCCCACCCAGCTCCTTCAATCACTCCTCACAAGACTTATTCTCCTGGCCCTTCACCAGCTTTGCTGCCCCGCCCCCCCCCCCCCCCCCCAACTCACTCCAGCATCCTGATCTTTCTCTTGTATCGAGGTGCCCAAAACTGGACACAACACTCCAGGTGCGGCCCCACCAGTGCCGAGCACAGGGGGACAACCACCTCCATACTTCTGCTGGCCACCCCCCCCCTAATGCAAGCCAGGATGCCATTGGCCCTCCCGGCCACCTGGGCACACCACTGGCTCATATTCAGCCGCTTGTCAATTACAACCCCCGGGTCCTTTTCTGCCAGGCAGCTCTCCAGTCGCACTTCCCCAAGCCTATAGTGATGCGTGGGCTTGTTGGGGCCCAAGTGCAGGACCTGGCACTTGGCCTTGTTGAAGCTCATACTGTTAACGTTGGCCCATCGATCCAACCTATCCGAGTGTCTCTTGAGAGCCTCCTTGTCCTCATGCAGACCAACACTCCCGCTTATGCAAATCCTGCTCTGATTTCTTTATAAGGCTGACTCTTGTTCAGCTTCTCCATTTCTCTGGAACCTTCCTGAACTTTCTTTCACCACTTTAGGTGATGTTACTAATTAGCTTATTTTATAATCCATCTCAGCTTTGAATGTTAATGTATCTTGTGACTAATGGTTCACACCACTATTTCTTGTGAACATATGTTGTTTGTTGTATGGTGTGGGCAGAATACTGAGTATTTCTTTGTTCCTGATTCATTAAAAATGCTACCTAATTCATGATTTAATATCTTTTCTAGACTTCTTTTTCATGGAGACAGTGTTTCTATCCAGCTGTTCAAGAATTAAAGTTCACCATTTGTACAATGTGGTGATGAAGGCAAAATGACTGTTAGCAGAAAGGTGGGATTAAAAAACCTTGTAGACTTAGAGAACTATACTGTAATAGAGACAGTTTCTACCAATTTCTTTCGATATTTCTGAACAAAATAAAGTCTATGTCTGTCTCAGTTCCCTAAGGTTTTTGAACATGTACTGTGTTTCAGAGGTAAGGCTATCTGCTTCCACAATTTATAGTTGAGAAGCTTAATACTTTCATAATTAACACTAAATATGCATAATACTTTTACTGTAATCTTGGTGTACTAGTATGGTGTTTAATATTATTTGTAGGATGATATGGAAGCTTGTGGCTGTATCCGTATCTGGGTTTGGGTTAGGGTTCAGTAGCACCATTTTGTAGCAACCTTACAGAGGAAACTGAACCAGAACATCTGCTTCAGATGGACAAATGTGCTCCCACACGAATAAGACATGTTAAGTTCTCTGGACAGCTTCAAATCAGATACATGGAGAGGACTGTTGATCCATGGGGACAGGATAAATCTTGTCTGAAGTAGAACACTGAAATAATGAATAGTGTAGATACAGGGCTTCAGCACTAACAAAACTATTGTCCTGAATTAATACACTGTGCACAGCTCTTCAGAGCAAATACTCCTTGTTCCTGAACACCAGGCCCTGGAATAGCTCAGGATTTGCAACAAGCAAGGGATAAATTAATAATTAAAGATAATAATGACAAAATACCATTTGAACAAAGAACAATTCTGAGATCATCCATTTTGTGCTTAGAAAATTGGAAGTTATTTGTGCAACCTCTTGGTTGATGGGGTAAGAGACTAATTATAATGATTATGCAAGCAAAATAAATGCAACCCTTTCTCATATGTTATGCAAGTGAACAAGGGAAAAAAATATGAGGGGCTAATGAAGAAGATAAATGTAAGTATTCAGGAGACGCAAGGTACCTGTGGAGACATGGAATCACATGGATGTTGTCTTCCTTATGTTCATCCTATTTTACCATGATTCTAGGGTGTATTCTACCAAACTTGCTACCAAACTCCCTGCTCCAATGACAAAAGGAATAGCTATAATTCTCTGAACATTCACACTTTCAAAGAAAGCAAGTTCTGAAGTCCTTTCTCAGATGTACATAGATCTCTGCCTTAAATTTTTGGCAGTTTGAATACAGGATCAGGGACCTGGTCCCAAAGATTACCGTGTGCTGTGGTTTAACCCTAGCCAGCAGCTAGGACCACTCGTGCAATTCTCCCCCTTCTGCCAGAATGGTGGGGAGAAGATGGAGAAAAGGAGGGGAAAGGGAAAGGAAAAAACTCATGGGTTGAGATAAAGACAGTTAAATAGAAACAATAACAGAAATAATAATAATAATAATGACACAAGTCACTCTCACCACCCAGTGAATTGGCATCGTCCCGAACAATAATCGCAAACTCCCTGCCCTGGCCAACCCCCATTTATATACGGACCATAACATCTATGGTATGGAATATTCCACTGAGCATTCTGTTGCTCTGTCTATACTACTTCTCAGCTTCTATAGGAAACTGAAAAGAGTACTTGAAAAGCATAAACATCACTTAGCAACAACTAAACCAACATGCATATTGACATTCCTTTCACAGAAACCTCTAGAAAGAAAATTAGCTCTTTCCCAACTGAAACCAGGACACCCTGCATGCAAAGGTTTGATCAAAACTCTAGATCAAACCCTAATATACTTCTCACATTATTCATATTAGGACTTTAAAGCAATCTGGATAAGTTTGTTGTTCGATCACTGAAATTCAACACCACCTTTACAACCAGCTCAAGAAGGAAATTCTATAGCTTTGCTGGCAGTGCAAATGCAATGTAAATTATGGATTAGAATAGAGTAGGTCATCAAAAATAATTTACTGATTTTCATTATAAAATAGCAGAAGACATCAAATTAAATCATAAGCCAACAAATTCAAATGTAACTGAAGTGTGGAGATGATTGCTTTAGACACCTCAGACATTCAAGAGAGCTAATGTGTGCTCAAAAAAGCTTTCCTCAAGAACCGATAAATAATTTTTAAAATATCATCAATGGCCTTTCTGCATTATTTCTGTTTGAAAGCAAATGACCAAAGCTTGTAACACTGTTATTAGGTGGAATACAATCACACCAAGTGATGGCCAGAATCCATAGCTCTGGTTTGGTCACAGCTTTTCTGTCTTTTCAGAGACAGCGTTCACCCAGTAGACTCAGGATTAAATATTTACTTATTTATTTACTACAAAAAAGAATATATTTTCTGTAACTTCCCAATTTTACCAAATGAACAGACTCATACAAATACATAATTAATCAGTGTAGCTGAAGAGGTATCTTAGCTGCTTTTTATCTCTGGGCAGAAATCCAGCATCTCCACAGTAATTCACTTTAGACTAGTAGACGGTATCTCTTTAAACATACTTAACCTTGCCCTTACTGATATAACATTCAAGCCTAATGTTGGTTTGTCCTTTGAAATACAGTGTCACACATTTATAACAAGAAGAATAATTTATTTCTTTTCTAACAAAAGCATGCAGAAGGAAGACCACAGTGCCAAGAAGTAGAAAACAGAAGATAAACATAGAACTATAGCATCAGACTTTTTTTCCAGTAAATGGGGCAGACCTTCAGAACAGCTCCTTGCCTGGACTTTCAGCTTTGCAAAAGGTAAAAAGTGTCCCATTATGTATCTGTTAGGTATCTTTTGAAAAGAGTAGGCAGATATTATTTTAATAACACATGATGTGATTAAAAGGAACTTGAGTTTTACTTCCTGAACATTGCATACGTATTATGGTAACTATCTTCATTTAGTATACTTCCTCCTTTTGTTTTACTGGTATCAGAGGTGTATTTGTCCATATTTGCACTCAGTAGTTTCCTTTTTCTTTACAAGTTCACACACACTCACAGATGCACACAAAAAAGCTCCACGCATTGTGAGATGAGAAAGCAAAATCAGCACAGAACATTTAAGGACAAATTTGGCTCTCTGAAGAGCTGCAATTCCTAAAAGGAGAAGCTGTGATAAGCTTATCAGTTTGGAATACAGGTGTGCAGGCAACCTTAAGACAACTGAAGGGGTGAGGCAGACTGCAGCAGCTGCAGAGCTGCAATAGATACGCTACCATACTGTCTGAAAGAGGCTTTGAAATCCCTTAATCCCTGCATGTTTGCTTGTCTCTTTCCTTCCTTGTTAAAACTGTGCATGGAAAGACAAGCTGGAAGACTTTAAATGTGATGGGTAGTGATTCATGCAAGAGGAAGTTACTGAAATTGTAAGGCAAGAGATTCTAGAGAGGAAAGATTGTCCAGTGGTTACTGTACTAACATTCCATGAGGGCAACTTGGATTAAATTTTGTTTTCCACTGCAAACTCCTACGAATTTTAAACTACCAGTTTAATGGTTCTATCTTTGTTCCCGTTCTGTAGAGGGGAACTGATAATGCTAATATGTTTCTAATAGAGTATCACTGTGACACATACAGGTAACAAACTGGAAGAGAATTTATATGTGTCTTGGATTGGAGATGATGACTTTTTGTTTTGTAATATATCTGTACTTGTAAAAGTTGTGTATCTAGGATATCTGACTCATGCCTACAGAAGAAATGAATGTCTGAAAAAGCTTATTTACCTTTTGTTCTAATGGCCTACAGTACAGAAACTCAAAGCTGGGCTGGCAAGGACTATGTTTTAAGTTTTACATCATACAGATTATTATATTTTTAATTCACAATTTTTTCTAGTTAAAACTTAATTATATAAAAATGTACTTTTGAGATATTTTAAAAATAACATGACTTTCATTTCATAAAAGTTCTCCTTATAGTTTTAATAAAAATATAAGAAATCATCCAACTCAAATTCACAGAAAAAAGGTCTGCTATTTTTCAAATCTGACAGATTAAATTCTGTTTAGTTTAACATATTTAGTATTTGCAAAACATATCATCAAGGTAGCATTGACAATTCAAATCTATGTGTGTAAAAAATTTCTCAATAAATTGTGCATGCTCCCTAAATCATTCTACCAGCTGCAAAACAAACTGTTGACTGTTAGTTCCATCATGAACTAGCAAGTCAGGGGTAGATCCAAAAATTACTAGCTGAATTACATTGATTTCAATAGTCCAAAGATGTTTATTGTTAAAGTGTTGTCAACAGCAACACTCTTCCTAATGTCACAAAATACTGTTTATTGTTTTACTTTATATAGCAGTTTTATTACATGTAAGTAATGTGTGTGTTTCATTTGAGGTTATTCAGCAAAACTTTCCTGATAAACAAAAGAGAGAGATTTGATTTATTTGTGCAGACTATGAACCATGTATTTTAGGTGGATTAGTACTCTTTCATTAGACACGTAGCAATAAACACCAATAATACATTTGGCACCTGAAAAACTGTTAATAAGTATACATTTCTGATTGCAGTTGCATTTGAGAGAAAACCTGGAGCTTCCATAAAGCTGAGCTGCAAACACGCCCAGCCAACAAAATCATTAAAATTCCAAAGTCATCTATTTTTTCTCTTGACTTTTCTCAGCCTTCCCGTTTGTATTGAGCTACTCAGACCAATGTTAAAAAGATGTAGATATGGTAACTTTTCCTTAATAGTGTCCTTTCTCATAATAAGTGTACCTTATTAGGACACTTTCCTCTCCTGGGAAGCTTTTTGTTTGATTTAACACACACATATAAACCATTTTATGAATAATGTATTTGGAGGTAGATCCCCAAATACAGTTAAGAAAGGAAGTAATAAAGAGAAGGTTTGTTTCTGAAAGCATGCAAAAGCACTCCCTAAAATCATGTCCCCTCTGTTGCTGTAAATATGCTCTCAGCTGGCAACCTGTGTCCAAAGAATAGCTGGAATAAGGTTTCTGCCACTGTTAAGCAGTAGGCAACAAAGCTGCTAAGTAAAAACCTTGAAGGGGCATGACAGATTGCTCAGTTCTCCATGTAGAGAATAATGTAATCTGCTGTAAGACATTTTACACAATGCCTCCTGCTGCTCCATCTGGGCTGCTGAGTACTGATGGTGCACTCGATTGTGTACAAGTCAAATATGAAGGCAATTCCTGACAGTAGGATTTTTTTATGAAAAGGTGGACACCGAGGCATGCAAGCAGCATTATATTTCAGTTCCTAGTTATTCATTAAAATATTAAGCTGAATTTACTTTTGAAGTCACGAGGCAGGATCCTAAAAGTGCTCTCTGAACTTGCAGCACATGGGAAAAATGGTGGTGGTAAGTTAATTTAAGCTAGTAAAAGATCTGAAATAGAATCCCTGGAAACATTCAAGGTCAGGTTGGATGGGGCTCTGAGCAACCTGACCTTGTTGAAGATGTCCCTGCTCATTGCAGAGATGTTGGACTAGATGACATTTTAAGTTCCTTTCCAACCCAAACTATTCTATGATTCTATAATTCTATGAGCTCGCCCTCACTATATCAGTAAAACTGCTTGTAGAAGTGGTGTCTTTGCAGGAATTTCTGGGTTTTTTTCCATATTTTCAAAATGACAATTCTCCTTCCAGCTATCATATAGGAATAGAATTCTTTCCAGTAAACTAGTGAAAAGGATCAGTGGTAAGCATCTCAAAATAAAAGTCTGGAAAGAAGTGTTGTGTTGAAAGCTACCCTAAAAATCTCTTTAGATACAAGTATACAAGAAAGCAATATGGAGAAATGTTATTTTCTAGTCAGTGAGAGAGGAGAAAACAGCCCAAGGAGATCTCATAAAGTTTCTGTGGTAACTTCCCACTAAAATTTTTCATCAGAGTTTTGTCTCATTGTGCAAGGAAATGAGGTGTCTGTTAGATCCCCTGAATTCTCTGAAAAGGACTTCCTTAACAATGACAGTTCTCTTGGAGATGAAGCATTACTGAAATAATATGTCCTTTCGAGAAAAAGAAAAGATAGGACCTAGGTTATTTTTACCTGATTACCTGTCATCAGTGTGACAGTAGCTGTGCAAGCTATATTTCAATGGATGTATGACTAGTGCAGTCAAATGTATACCTGTTCTAAATCTGTACATACACATATATATGTATTTTTATGTCCCTATATCTATTGTTGCATGCAAGCAGAGAAAGTTCTTGCTTGGAGCACAGAAAAGAACAGGGTACAAGTTGACTCCCGTGGTCTTTTACATTTTACCTCAGTCTTTTACTTCTGATCAGTTCAACATGTTGCATGGACCAGACCAAAAAATTACAACCTGAATTATATAAATTAAAGACTTATCAAAGCCTATTTCAATCAGTGAAAAACTTCTCTTTGGTTTCTGAAGTAGACAGGACATGCTGTTTTTTATTTTTCTGCATATAGTTATTAAAGCACTGAAAATTACCCACAGGACCTGTATCTTGTCAGTTCTCTGCTTCCCAGGTTTCCATCAGCTGGGACTTTTCAGCTCTTTTCTTCTGTCACAATCTTACATTAACCTGATACTCATCTATTGATGATTTTTTTATATGCTATTGAACTGTAGACAGTAAATAACATTGTGGTCTCAGCTCTGAGTAAAAAGAAACATCATAGGAATTCCATAATTACTTTGTTGCTTAGTGTATGACAACTTTCAGCTAAAGAGATGAGGTAGAACCAGATTTTTAAACACAATTTATTGACTAGAAGGTGACAATGAAGTAATGACTACCTTGTGACATACCTGAGTAGAAACACTTTAGTTTTCATCACTGCAAAGTCATCTTTTGAAGAAGCAAATCTACTTGAAAAGCCCAGAACTGGTCAAAACTGGTACAGGCGAAAAAAAAAGAAAAAAAAAAATCAGCTAATATTACTCAGTAAGTTTTAGAACTGCTCTCACTTAAGTTATGTTGTGTAACTTCTTTATTTATTTTTGATCACTGAAAACAAGTCCATATAAACTACTACTAGAATTGCTCCTTCTACCTTTTTAAAGACGACTGATTATTACCGGCATTTTGGAAATGAGTGTTATTTCAAGAAAGTTGTTAAAAAACACCCAACACCATTTGGTATAAAATTGTGTAAGCTCTGAATATGTTTTATTCAGCAACAAAGGCATGCTAATCACTTCACAGAATGCAAAAAAATACAGAGTTTCTGCCTGAAGAACTATAATCTAGACAGATAAACATGAAGAGATGAAGGGGCAACTCAAGAGGAAAAGGTCTGCTTTAGCTTATTTGAAACAAAGCATACAGTTTCACCAAGCATAAAGAAATGGGGTAACAAACTGTGAAGTTTGTAAAACATGTTTAAAAAGTCCTACAAAGCAGTAGCCTTTATTAGGGGTTAGATACAAAATGTATTACTGGAATAACAAACCCTTTAAAACCAATTATGGTACATTATGTGGTGTGCTGTGATAAAATTTTGTATATTATGAAGACAACAAAAGCAGAAATTCACACTTAATTCCTACAGTAAAGGGTATGAGACGAAATGTCATGTTTGACTTTTCCTTCTCCAGGTGGCAAAGCAAAGTACTATTTACTAGAAAACACAACATATCTCTTGATTTGCCAGCAGAGCGATGTCAGTTCCATCAATCTCTAAAACAAGTGGTGGTCAGGCATATGTAAGCATCATAAAACCCATTAGGACATAAAAATACTTGTCTGATGGAGTCTAAGTACGCAAATGTTTGCATAGGCAGAAGAAACATCTGTACAACTTGAAAGTTGTATAGCACCTTGTAAATTAAGAATGACTTTGAAATGCAGTGCTCACAGCTAGATGCTTGGATTTCACCTGTCATCTTGTGGTGACTGACTACGGGTGGTTTGCAGATGGATTACTGATTAGGGATTTTTAATGAAGTCCATTAGTGCTCAGACTCATGTGATTAAGTTATATCAGCTGACACAAATTGACAAAAACTGGTGCCATCTTTGACTTTTTATCAAAAGACTACAAAGACTAAAAAGACTACAATGACCTAAGACCTTGTTCTTATAACTATATATGGCTACAGCTGAGAAATTTGTTCAAATGAGGAATGGTCTAGGTGTACTGGATCTTATTTTGTTGAAGGGGATTGAACTTGAGCATATGTTTAGCTTTGTATTATGATTTTACTATATATTACTAAATTTTCTTAGTTTTTTTTGTGGGATGCCTATGGATTGGGAATAAGTATTTTTCTAAAATATCTGCTTTATTAAAAATGCAGTACAGGATTCTGCAGGATGAAGTTATGACACTGAAGGAAATTTATGTGAAAAGTATCGCATCAACTAGAAAGAAATCCTGTTAAATTTAAATTAGCACTACATTTGTATATACGTATGTATATTCCATAATCTGCTTCCAGAAATGTAATTATAAGCCTGACCTTAAGTTTACGAAATAAATCTGTTGTTTTGCTATTAAAGCCATCTGGTTCTGGAAGACAGGAGTGAAAAATGGCATGAAACTGGTAAAATTAGAATTTGTTGTCCTTAAGGAAATGTTGAATTAATAGAAAACAGGAAACATCCGGGTTGCCTGGAAAGACTGAGTACCAGAGGCCACAGCTGGGTAAGAGTTCCAGAGGCCATAGAATTGGCTAGGAGGACAGAGGATGGGCTTGTGCCTCCAACTGCCAGTCTGGGCAAAGCATCTCACTCCATTCATCTACAAATAAACTTTAGCTAGGTATACATTAGTAGCAGCTGACTCTTTTTAGTGGTCTGGATAAACTCCAAAGACTTATCACAATAGCTACTATAATCACTGGCTTTTTCTGCTAGATGGTTCATATGATTTAAACACCAAATGTAGTTACTATGTATGTGCTAAATAAAATCAATTAAGTGGCATGCATAGTTTTGAGCTGGTGACAGGAGCACAAAATACGGTTTAAAAGTGAATACAAAACCAATTTTTTGTTTGTGCTCTACCCTTCTTGGATGATTTCTGCTCAGCATTAGCAACTCCCAGAAACTCTGTGAATTTCTTATACTGTTTGAGCTAGAATGAAAAAAAAAAAAAAAAATTTCCCCCTCCTCCCCCCCCAATAAACAAACAAAAAAACCCTGAATAGTTTAGAAATGAGAGATTAGTATTTCAAGATATATGGTACTAGTCATATTTCCACTAGCCATAATATAATTCTGCAGTAATTCTGTTACCTTCTGTGAAAATGTACCAGTAAGACAAGAATCGGTACTTTCACTTCAGTCTCCTTGTGTTTTTATCCTTGTATCACTTCATTAGATTGTTGTCAAGTGTCTGTTGTAGTCACTGTTATGTAGTGCTTGTACATTGCTGAATGAAAAATTCTTTAAGTGATGTATGATGAAATACCAGTGTAAAATTAAAGTTGTTAGATGGTAAGAAGTACGTTTATATGGTATGAAGATCATGGAATATTATAGTACACAGTCTGAAGTTCTGAAATAACAGTGTTGTCTTATTTAAAAAATATCAAAAGCCAGTATATCTCCTAGACAAAAGGAGAATAACTTTTCTTTGGCGGTGTAAGGGGGGGGAGGGGAAAGAAAGAAAAATGGGAGTGATTCCCAAATTAAATATAAAGTGATACAATGTAAAACTCTGCATGTAAGATATGTGTTTGTGCTTCATTTTAGCAGAAAGAAAATGGATTTCTTATCTCATAAGCTCTGTTCTTTTGTTGTATCTGTAGACCTGTGCAAGCATCTTGAATATCCAAGAGAATCTCAAATAACATTGAGTTCCAACGGTTAGGCAACTAAATCACATTCCAGATGTTGCAATTGTCAAAATTAACTTCTTAAACTCCTACAGGAAACTAAAGGGAAAGAAGGCACGTGATCAATGCACTGGACCCAAGCATGCATATACTAGCTTCAAATAAGCAGAAAGATAAGATGTAGTAACAACTTCTGATAGTAATTTCTAGTCAGTTTGTGTCCAAGTAATCTGTAGTCTAGTCAAGCAAAACTATTTACATTTCTGAAAAATGGAAGCTGGCCATTAAGTGTTCTGAAAATCAGTACTTCCAATCATCCATAGAACTTAATTTTAGTTCACAAAGTTCATTATATTTTCCTGTCAGTTACAGCAATATATACCCACTTCTGCAAGGAAGTTACATCTGACTTACGTGGGTATAGCTGATGTTAGATTTGCCAAATTAAAAGGAAAATCAGGCGAAGTGACAAAACACAAGTGTGGGGTGAAGTCTATTCTAAACGGGGTCAGCCTGACCCCTAGTCTAGTCCAGGCAAGGGAATCCTAGCCAGGGGTCACTTCTGTTCCAGACACATACATTGAGTTCACCCTAAAGGTAAGTTGCAGTAATATCTAGTACATTTGTGCCACTTAAGATCTATTTGATCAACTTTTAGTCAGCTCACCCTGTTGATTAAAATGAAAGTTTAGAAAAATATCTTACAGGCAGAGATTTACACTGTGACACTTAAATTTAAGGACTGAATTTTTCTCTTACATGTTTCTTTCATGTCCTGCCATATCTGTCAACACTGTGCAGATTTCTTGGATATTCTTCCACATTTTAATGGGACTAGATAAGCATACTTATATAACAGAGTTAAGCTCTCGTTTTTTATGTCAAAATTAATTATCCTAAACTCTCCTTTTTGCAATTGAAGAGAAGCAGGTGCTTCTAATGTGCAAGTCAACTGATCTATTTTAAATATTTACCTTTAGGTGACAAGAATTGTATGCTATTAGGCAAATTACCTAATTGTTTCACTAACTAAAAGAGAACTTAAAATGACTTGCCCAGATGTTTGTATCCTATAAACCCAGCCATATCCCTTTTTTAATTTTTTTTAAAATATACTTTCGAAGTTGTGTTTTCACTCACACTTTCCAGAATCTTTTATTGTTACAGAATAGTTTTACCCGCAAATTATGGCAACTTGAACTAAATTAAAACACTGCCCAACTTACCTAATTCTCCTGTTTATACTCTCCTAAAATATATCCAGGGGAAAAGTTGTTCACATGGACATATGTGAAACCTGTCTAAAGAATAATATGCATATGGGCCAATGACTTGTCTAAGCCATTTCATAGTCAGTTGACAGACTCAGGCAATGCCCCTGCTACTTTTGCCTATTATCACCTAAAACAGCAGTCATTGTTTGGGCACCCAGAAGTGACCTAACTTTGAGGCTGGAGAGAAAGGGAGGCAGGAAAAGAACAGGGAATTGTCATTATTTTGAAAGCAGTCTTTTTTGTCTCAGCACTTTTTGTTCTGGCTTGAATGTTGATTTATTTTTTTTCTCCATCTGCTTGTTCATGATGTCTCTAGCTACTTTTTCGTATTCCTCACTCACATAAAAATCTCTGAATTGGTCCAGAGAGCCTTTGTTCTAGTATAAGACCAGATCCAAACCCTGCATTTTAAATTTGACCTTAAAATGTGAATCTGTCTCAAAAAAATGACTGCTTTGGGATGACAGCCTAAGGGAGTCAATATCCGCTTTTGAAACATTAGAACAACACATAAAATAAAATGTGCAACCACATTATGACTATAATCCTTCTTAGTATGCTCATCCTTATAGACTATTTGTCATGCTATGTCTTGATGCAAGAGAAAGCATTTGGCTGGTGAATTCTTTTAAAATTGAATCAAGCAAGGTGCTGAACAGTTGGAGCTCTAGCCAGGAAAGCCACTTTAGAGACTGAAACTAAATGTGCCTAAGTGCATTTCTGGTTATGAGCCAGATTGCTCAGTACCTTGCTCAGTTGTGCTAATAGAGATCTATGCTTTATAAATAGGTTTATACTTTTTAAGCTCTTTGTAAAATAGTAATAATAGGTACTCTACAAATTATTTTGTTCTTTTGTAACACAAATTAAGATTCTGCAAATTGTCCTAACAAGAAAGTGGGGGTAGGTTAAAACTGGCCCAATCAGTTAATTTTAAAATTATTTTTAAAAAAATTATTAATTCTCTACAGTGGAAGAATCTACATTACTTGAAGTGGTCAACTCAAGACTTAATACCTTTAAAAGTAACATGCTACAACTCAAGGGGGACTTGAAATAGAAATAACCAGATAAATAATATTTGTGGTCAAATACACTTACCCAAAGAGATCAGATTGTGTTATATTGAAGTCCACAAATGGTATTCATATTTATATGATGGTATTTATATTTTTATGATGTGACAAGTAGAGATAACATGTAATTGAATGAACTGAGTCTATATGTAAAATCTATTTTGAAGCACCAATTAGTTTATTTTAGGAGTCATAATGAAGTTCAAGTACTTTGATCAGAGGGATGAAAATGCAACGTAACTTTGTGGAAAATTCCTCAAAGTGTCTGGAAAAAGTCAAGCATTTCTGAAGACTTACAAAAGCTGAACAGGTATACCTCTCTCCATTACTTTCTTCAATATAACCACTTCAGCACATGCCCAGAAACTAGGGTCTCTAACTTGTATTTAACCTTATACAGGGAGTTCTATGAAATTATTGTTGAAACTTAGCCAACTGGATCCTACTTAGTATGTTCATTACTAACTTACTTCTCCCCAATTTTTCTGTGGCCATATCATCATTCTTTCTGGATATTTTAAACAGGAAAAAAATGAAAAGCACTAAAATTGCTTATTTTAGGAAAGAAGAGAAAAAAATAGGTTGTGGGTTTTTTTCTGAACATCCATCATCAGGTACCACTCTAAGGACTAAAAAACCTAACACAGAAAAAACCCCAAATCCATAACAAAATCTAAACACCTCTGCATAGATGACACAATTCTATTTGGTCTCTAATCAAAATCTTACTTTCCTAAATAATTTCTGTTAACTAGTTGTTGACATCAGTGTAACCCATATTTTATTACTAAATCAGTATTTTGGCAAAGGAAATTGTCTTAAGGAATAGTTGATGGGAAAAAAAAAAATCTTCTGGATTTATCTTGTATTGTTTTTCTTTCAACTGCCTTGGGTTAGTCCCCATGTCCCCCTTCCTTCCCCCCCCTCCTCTTGCAACTATTCTACTAGTTTCTTGTCTGTGTTGAATGAAATTCTTAAAAAGCCCCTGTCACAGGGAGATTTTTGAACACACATCATATACTCCAGAAATTTTTCAAGATATAGTGTTAAGGATAAAACTTCTGAAAAGAAGTTTTTTGTATATTACAAGGAAGACCTTTTGTGCTTAACATATACCAAGCAAATGGCACAGATCTTTTCCTTCATGTGTTGCAAGCTCCTCCAAAACTGGGCAATGAAATTCAGCTTTAAGGAAAATCCAGGGTAGATGAATTTCTCTTAGCTGCTGGGCAGCTGTCTTAGCAGTTATGTTGTGTTTGTACACGTTTCTTAACTGAAGTGGTGTTTGGGGACTTCCTCACAGAGATTACTCTCCAGTTAACGCTGTTGGGAAGACTGCTGGAAATGCTGCTAACATTATCAAAGCCATTGCAAATATTTGAGGGCTAGAGGGGTCAGACCTTCTTATTGAAGGAATGATTTTTATTGAACTGTAAACGTTTTTCAATTCATGTGAATGGTATCCTGCTGAATAACGCAACTGGATAAGCTCTCTCTTTCCCTAAGACAAACAGATATATTTTGACCTCATACTTTGTCAAAGGCAAGGAGATAATGCAAAATAATTTTATTTTTATTTCCCTACTAGAAAACAAAAAATGGGAAACCACAGGTTTCAGTTAGGAAGTTTAGCAAAAGACTTCAGCCTTTCAAAGTTGGCAAAATTTGACTACAAATCCTAAAAACACAGACTGCTTTCTAAAACTGCTTGTATTAAAACTTTGCTAAAATAGCAGTTTTTTCCACATTGTTTATTTTATCAAATAATATTCAAATAAATGGATATGAATGAAAACAAGAAAGAAAGAAATAACCAAACATTTGATCATCAAAAATGTTTAGGGGTTTGGGGATTTTGGGGGGATTTTTTTGCAGTTTGTTTGATTTTGGTTTGTGATTTGCTTTGGGTTTTTTTTTAAATGAAGATTACAAGACACTTTGTTTTTTGCAAGTTAATTGTCTGCCTTCTATTTACTCAATTTCAGTTTTCAGTAAAGAATAAAAATGGAAGAAAAAGCTCCTGGTTTTCAGTATTTGTCCTAACTGGACAGATCCCTTTAAATAATTTGCATTTCTTGGAAAAGACTGGAGTGTCCACGACGCGTTTGAGGAACCTTTTCAATCAAAATATAAACTAAATTTATATCGTGTCCTGCCATAACCAGTTGGCTCATTCATAACATACGTTGTGTTATGAAACAACTCTACTTTTAGGTTATAAGTTTCTAATGCAACTTCACCAGGTTAATATTTGGCTACACATAATGCAAAATCTGCGTCAGTTAGTCTTCATAAAAAAAATTGCTTTTTGTAGCAGAATCAAATTTTGGAAACCAGACAGCTGAATAACATTTGAATGACCTACTGAATACCAAAAAGGGAAGGAGAGTTAAGTTTAGGCAGATTTGCAAACATCCTTTTTATCTGAACTTTTAAATGATGAAATGTTGTGAATACTTGCTTATTGCTGTGAGTCATATAGGTTATTTGTTTTTAAAATTATGCAAAAGAAAAGAAGCAAACCCATATTAAACATTTTGTGGCTGATTCTGGTTTTTCCTTTGCCATGTGTTTCCTCTCTCTACAGACTAGTAGAAGAGAAAAACAAGGGTATAACAGACTATCTTCGTGATAGATAACACTTTGAAGATGCGTACATTGTTCCAACAAGTGAAAGGTAATGGAATAAGGCCTTGTGTACTTAATTTCTTCCTTAGTTTGCATTCATACTATACTTGGATTTGCTGACAGGGAGGATAAAGGAAGTTTCCACTAGTCTGTAAGGGTATAATAAGGCCAGTCTTTCACTTGGGAGAATATCTTTATCATTGCTCTTTCTCTACAGACCACATTTGAGTATTTGTGATGAGTTATAGAAATAGCAGGTTAACTATAATAAGGTTTGATATCTTTGTGCACTAGTTTTGCTTTCCTGGCAAAGGACTTTCAGAAAGATGGGGTTTTAGTTTGGTGCAACATTATGCAAATAGACATCTACTGCTTCAGGACCCAAGCTGGTGCCATGATGCTTGCTAGATTTATCAGCTTGGTTTGGCACTAGCTGGACCTCTGTGATCTGTTACATCCATACTGTGAGCTCTTCCGGACTAAACTGTGTGTATAGTGGTAGTGATATATAAAAATGCTTAACCCAACACTCTTCACCTAGAAAATAAAAACTTGCCTTTACTAGCTGTATTAGAACAATAAGAACTACACAGACTGAAAACTACTATGGAACGCTGCCTCTCTTATATACGTAATATGTGATCCCAAAAATGACAGTAAATACCCAGAAATACTAGTAAATCTGAAGACAGGGATTCCAGTGCATTTTCACTATCACTACTGAAGGAATATGTCCCTCTTAATAGATAAGTAAGTGGCTTTTAAATACAGGTTTAATCTCTGCCATGTAGATGGGTGCTAGGTCTGAGCAAAATCTTCTCATCTGTAACTGCATAGGGCTTATTTGTGCCTATATACATATACATAGACATTATAAAATACAGCCTTAACCAGGAGTGAAGCAGTCTCTATGAAGTCTCTGTAAAATATTGGAATGTGTAACATATCTCAGAAAAACCTTTACAAGGGCACTGTGCCATATATATATACTCCAAACCATGCTATTTGAAGCCAAGAATTTAGGGAGCTGGTGGCTGCTGACACTCATGGTGACAGATGTTAGACTATTTTTTCCTCCTTCTTTTGAGGCAGTATTAGAATTCTGCTACATAGTAAAGGCTGCAGCATGAAAAAGTGTATTGGCTGTGAGGGTAAAAGCTTACTTATTGATATATTGATATCAATAAGCCTGCTATTGATATGCTAGTGGTGGGTCTGGACAGGTTTCTTGTAGCAAAAAAGAAGAGAGTATGATGTGAACCAAAGATCCCTCTAACTGCCAAGGATGATTTGCAATCTGTATCGCAACACAATGATGCATCCAACATTCACCTTCATAGACTGAGAGAATCAATACAAACATGAAGGAAGCAAGATGATACTTTGCCTCAATGAAGGATGGAAGAGTTGCCACATAACAAAATGTGACTCCTCAACAAAAAATACCAGCTTTTACTTCAGCTCACATTGTTCTCAGAGAGGTATTGCAGCTGATGGAGCAGGATACCAGCCCTCATTGGACTGTCACCCTTGTACAAACTGCCACGCCATTCAGAAAAAAAAAAAAAAAAAAAAAAATCTGCTCAGCCCTGAATGTAGCTGCAGTCTGCTACAAAGGATTCAGAGGCTGCACCTGTACTCCATCCAGCCAGATGGTAATCCCTGAGCTCATGAGCACAAAGCAACTCTGTAACTCTGTTCCTGAAAAGAAAGGATGAATGAAATGCAACCTTCCTCTTGAAACCAATGCACAGTGTGTGCCCAGCATGCAGATATATGCAGGAAATGTGCACAAAGTGATTTTTTTAATTTTTTTTTTTCTCCATAGCAAGTTTAGACTGCATTTTATGGAAGAGTATGGAGTAACACTTTAGCAAAGCAATTATAATATTTAACAGCCTTCAGACTGTCTGTTGGACATTTGAGTTGAACTTAGGTGCAATGGAAAACATGGGGTTTCAAAAATGATTCCTGCCTCAAAAAAGATTTCACTGCCTCACATTGCAAGAACTTACGCAGTAGACAGCAAAGCTTTTGTGTGCTTGAGATCTGTGAAAAAGAGGTGTTGAAACTCCTGAATCCCAGAGGGACCTTCGTCTGTCAAGGGTTCTTTGAGCATGTCTAACAAACACAGACAGCATTGATTTTCATATAAAGCACAGCGGCCACATCCACCTCCATTCAAAACCACTTTCTGCTCCTTCAGGTTATTTCTGCTTTTTGTCCAATGACTCTGATGCAAAATGCATAAGCAGTGTTGTGAGGAGAATTAAGTTCTGCTTTTGCTCAACAGAATGGAGCCTTCAGACTGCAGACTACCATGCTTTAGCCTTCTCCTCATCTTTGCTTACTGCTTTCCATTTGCATTCCTCATTACACAATATCAGCTTCAAGTGGAGGAGGAAGAATATGGAGAAGTATGTACTCCATCGTCTACTTTCTGTACTATGTCTGCTGATTGAACAATAACACCGAAATGCTTGCAAACGGGAGACAAGGTTTGATACTGAGGAACTTGAGTCTCTTTTCTTCAGTGTTTTTGTACAGTCAAGTAGGTTTTTACATGGAAGAGGATGACTGTCTCAGGCACTTTGTACACCTTATTAAAGTGATTTTTTTGCCTGATCTTAGTCAGGAATCCAGCAACTTGAAGCAGAGTCTGTGCAGCCTGACTCAAGTTCTTTAGCTCCAGGACTGTGCTCTGGGACTTAGCATATCCCTCTGAGCAGGCAGCTTCCTGCCTGACCTCTCCTGTCAAAGAGTTCAGGCTCTTTGTATGCAGCCAATTGAAAGCCCAGGCAACTCAGCTATTTGAAGTTGCTTCTTAGAGGAACCTAATGTGCTGCCATTGACTAAATAGATAGGCCAGGTAATTAAAGAAGGTGGTTTGTATTGCCCAGAAAGACTTAAGTGCTTTATTTTTAGGTGTTGCAATGCCAAAGATAGTTGCCTAGAGCATATAGTCTGCATCTTGCTGTTAAGCTCTGTTGACTTTCAAGATCTGAAATGTTTATTCTGAAGAACATTTCTGCACAGTGGGTGCTGTGATCACTGACAGACATACCTACCTGTCTGCAGGCATCTTGGCATTCTAACTGTGAATAGAGAAGCCAGTCCTACTGTTTGCAGAGCTCTATAATTGAATTAGTGAACCTTATTTTGTAACACAGAAGTGTTCCCACTGAAACATTCAAACATCAGCAGCTCACACATAAATTATTCACTCCTACACAAAGCTACAAGGCTAAAGGTACCATTTCCAGGACATCTAAATGATGTAGAATGTGTCTACAGAGAAATGTGAAAAATAACCCAAGCTGTCCCTGGCAAAGACTGCTTCAGCAAATAACATAGTTGCATTAATATTCTAGCTAGTAAGAATTCCTTTCCAGCATTGAATGGATGCTGCAGATCCGCCCATACTGCTTCCACACCTAAGCTTAGAATTGCTGTGTGATATGGCACTGTATCATGTGGAAACGACACATGATACATGACACTGAGTCAGTGCTAGCTTAAAGATCAATGCATTGCATCCCACCATGAGATACAGACTTGGACAGACTTGAAGTTCTCTTCACTAGCTAAGTTCTCCAAAGAAGAGGCATGGTTTGACTTCACCTGTTGTCAGCCAAGACTATCAAAGCTTCTTTGTTGATTTCCCAAAGCTCTAACAGTTTTTCAGTATATCCAATATACTGAGAAAGAGACATTCTACCTTTGTAGAGTGTAATTAAAGAGACATTCTCCAATAATGACTACTGACAAGATCAAACATAAATCTGGCTCAGCACTTCACTTATTGAAGTTTTTCACAGTTATAGGAAGCCTCGTTTCTATTCCTTCTGCAAAACTCTTATAGATACCTTAAACTTTGCCAGTGCATGTATCTAGAAGATTTACTACCATGGTATCGGAATACTGAAAAATTATTCTGAGTATTGGGACCCTCTTGGCCTAAAGTCATATACTGGCAGCATTCAGTTAAGCTCAAAACATGAATGACATTTTTTTATTATTTTTTTTTTTTCATGAAATTGCAGTGTTTCGAATATTTCTCAGGAAACTCTAGATTTTAGGTTTTCATCAGCTTAGATTGATGTACTGCAGAAAGAGCACATGTAATGTTTGTCTAACCATTATGCCTAGATATATACCTTGGCTAGGAAGTTCTAGAGATCTGCTTCCTGCTACCAAGATAGTAAGGATGCTTTTTATTATCCAACAAGTATTTATTTTCTTATTTTTCTGTTATCTTACTGACTGAATGATAAACATAATGTTAGTTATTTTCCTTTTGTATTTAATTTACTGATAAGGTAAGTATGAAGTTATGCTTCATTAATTTCTACTGTAATAGTTATGACCTGACTTTTCAAAAATTTAATTTCAGAAAGAGGTGCTTACATGTCACAATGAAGGTCAAGATAGACAACTATGTCTGAATAAACAGTCTTAAGTATAGCTGTGGGACAAATGGCATTGTATGTGGCCTACCTAGTCTTTCTGAAAATCTGGTTCTACCTTTTTCACTGAAAACTTACACTTAATTTGTTCCCAAGAGTAAACTGAGTAGTGTTTGTTTGTAATTGGTCATGAAACCTTCTATTCTAAAGCTAAGCCAATAAATTTTTGAGGTGTACAAATCCTCATCATATTCTGAGAATAAAAATATCACATTGAAAAACATGGCTTTTAAATTCCTATTTTTTCAGAAATGCTCCTTTAGAAGGTCCTGAAACATTGTTAAGTTTGACAGCCAGGTGACTGGAGAGTGAGATATAAGAGAGGTTCCACCAAATAGATTTAACTTAAAAAATTCTTTATACAGATTTATAAAGAAAGCCTCCATTTATCTGAATCAGGAACCCTAACAGCAACGTCCTGCCTGTCTGTCGTAAATCCTGGTGACCTTTCCTTTTATTCTCAAAGTTTTCTCCAGGATGACAAACACAGTTCAATATGCCCCAATACAGAAGGCATTGCTACTCTAACCATGAAAAAGTGAGCTCTCTTCCCTTGTTTTGTTCCCTACTTGTCTTCTACAGCTTTTTGCAAAAAAAAAAAAAAAAAAAAAAACCAAATAAAATGAAATTATCATTTCGCTATAAATTCTGATGTTTTGGTATTTGTGGATTGTTTTTTTTTTCACAACTAGAAAGACAAACTAGAATTTCAAACCCATAATGCAGAAATTCCAAAATATTTATTTGATGATATTCAACATCAAATCATCTAATTTCAAGTCATTTTTACCTTATAAAAAAGCATTGTTTCAATAACTCCAAAACACTATAGCTAATATAGATCTTATATATCTGCAATATTATATAATGTCAAATATAGTCTGAAATACACGTTTAAACTAAATAGACTTGAAAAAAAATCTCTTTATCTCATTGAAGCAAATTTATTTAACATTGAAATGAAACACAAAAGTGACAACAATAAGTTTTGACAATTTTTCCATGAAAAAAAGAAAAAATATCAATACACTTTTATGAAGCTTTTCTGTTTTAATGAATTGCATTTTCCAAGGAAAACATTATCTGGAGAAAATATTTTCAGTCAGCTTTAATTTCAGATTTTTTTTCACCAAGCACTACTGTCAGTTACCACCCCGTTTCAATTTGTTTTCAGTTATTTGTGTTTCAGGTAGTTCTGTATGAGTTGGCTGATTGTAAACCTGTGAACCTGCTGGCCTAACCTATAAAATATATGTCTCATGACATGGGCTTTCCATATTTTATGTGTTGGCAGGTGCTGCAGCCTGTCTTCAGAATGCAGTTGCCAAGCTTGTCACCCACAGGAAGGCCAGGAAGAAGGGTGTTTTGCTGTTCATGGGCCTGAACTTAGAGAGAATTTGCAGGGAAACTCATTCTACAGCCACATACTGACATGGTTATTCGTTCTTCATATTGCCAGAATTTGTCTTGTTACATGATAACCAACTCAATGTGCTAATCCCATACTGGAGCCTGACTCATGGGGCCAGATGTAAATTAATATGCTCTTCTGTTAGATTAGCAATTTAATTAAAACAACAACAACAGCACTTTTTCTGTGTTTTAGGACACTGCAAACATCCCTGATGCTGCAAAGTTGTACAGCAGGAAATCTGTCAGAACCCTTGTTATAGAGCATCATTTTCTTGTTATACTCTTGTATGAAATGAATGGGAACTGAACTGGTAATTCTCAAACTTTAAAATACTGCATCTTTTTTCTTGTCAGGTTTCTACTGTTTTAGACATATCTTATTCTTTTGCTCAGTATCCATTTTAAATTGTATTTCTTTTTGTCCTCTTTTTTTCTTGTGCCTTCAGAACTGTTAAGGGCTTTCAAAATTACATGTTCTGGTCCAAAATAATGCCTTTGGTAAGGCTTCTGTTTTCTGTAAACTTTGTTTTGAGAATATTGAGGGACAGCAAATAAAATGAGACTGACAATTACCTCTCAAAAATCTATGGATTGGTTTATGGGCTTGAATAGACACTTTTTAATGTATTCAATGATTTCTTACTTTGATCAGACAGCTCACCTACCTGTTCTTGTAGAATGGTTTTACAGATTTTACAGTTTTGATTGTTCGCTTCAGAATAATTATGATAGAGAACAATTCTGAAAGCATGCATGTTTCCCTGCAACCTGAAATTCTGCATATGCATTGTTATCTAGAGTTAGTTGCACTGGCAGTAATTTGAAATTTAAATGAAGACAAAGGTATCTTCCAGATTTTTCATGGGCATGTGGGAAACAATTTTGCTTACTCAGTGGATACATAGATAGATAGGACAGAGGTTGTCAAATTGTCTTAAGGTAGAGAGGATTGTAAAACGCTATATGCCAAAAGCTACCTTATAAAATTCTTTAAATATGCTTATTTAAAAATTATATTTATACTCAATGGTGTCACTGAAGCCTACTCAAAAACTCCTCTGTGTTTTAGAGTCGCTTAAAAAAAATTAACAAATGGAATATATCTAAATCTCTGTAGGATTATAGAAGGTTAAGATGACATTTTACAATTATAAATGCAGGGTAAGGAGATTTGCAACTTGGAAGACATAAAAGAGTTTCATTACATACTCAAATTTTCTATTTAACGATTCAGTAGGGGCTACATCTTCTCTATTGATGTCAACGTGATAAAAAATTTATATTACAAAACGTGTGTATAAAGGATAGTCTCTAGTGAGATGGAAAAGCAAAAGGATTTGTTCCTTGGTATAACTTTAAATGTCTTCAGTTAAGTTTAAGGGACACATTTGCCAAAATGTATTAATTCCTACAATACTATCAACAAAAAAATATAAAATTATTTCAGTGACATATGACACGTGCAAAAGCACAAATAAATGTAACTCTTCCAAATGAAATCCAGGCTATCGAAAACCATGTGGAAGTCTCCTTTACACTGTGAAAGCCCTAACTTAAAATATAGATGATGCTGACTAATGTACACTCTTTAAATATGAAAAGACATTTTATCCCAAATGGCTTCTGTAGGGATTTAAGATGTTTTTGACTTTTAAAATCCCATGTCAGCTTCTGTTTTCAGTCCTTGGTTTGATTCTAGTATAACCCGAATGTTAAGATTAATCTAAATATATATTTGAATAATGGCGGTTGTGCTTTCCTTTGAATCATTCTATTCTAACAGTAACTACTGAGAATAGATTGTGTAAAGCAGGCAATGAAATATTTTGTAATGATTTCCAGGGCTATTGGACCCTCTTTCTACCAAATTTTCTACCAATACAAGACTTTTTGTGCCTTTTGTACTATAAGAGAGATTTATTTTGTATTTTTATGCAGTTTATGTGTAGGTTCAAGCAGAAAGAAAAGCCATGTGTTTGATTTGCAGCTTGAGTAGCAACATTGCTTTGTGGTACTAATTACTCTGGCAAAGCTTTCCTTGTTTGTCATTCCTCTAAATGCATTTACTTGTGGTGTTCTGAATTAATGATTATATCACTTGTCATATTCCCTAGAAAGTGATGCAATCTTGAAATTTTATTCTGCAGTATTAGTAGCCATTTCTATCTTTTCCAGAGTGTGATCACTACAAAAATTGAGCATTTGCCATTCGTTTCTACCAGAACTCTAGTGCACACATTAACTCAGTGTAAACCAGGGCAAGATATAACATATTTCCCATTTTCTTAATAATCTTTCCCTGAAGAATAGACTACCAAGTAATTTGATTTAAATAATTCTATGTACATATGTGTATATGTATTACAGATGTAAACTGATGATTATTAGTGTCTCCTCTTGATATTGTTTTCTTTACTGTTAGCATATACACAATTTTTTATATAACAAAATTACTTTTTCTCCCCAGAAACACTTGCTTCCACCATATCACAGTATTGATGATTTTCACTTAGTAAACAGGTAGTTATATTTTTTCTGACTGTTCAGGGGACACTTTACTAACTAGCCACTAGTTTAAACTTGGCTCCAAGAACAGAACAAGTGTTTTCCCATGGGCTTCTTTGTGGTGCTCTTCTCTACAGTCCAGGTCTTCAAAATGCACTTTGAGTTATAATCACAAAAACTATGTCAACTGTGTTAAATACCAACTAGTTTCGACTACATACATAGAAAGATGCAGTATTCTCTGTGTTGAGATTACTGTTCCCATTTATCATGTAATTTAAAGATAATATAAAAAATACATATACACAAAGGAGTTAAAATTTGATATCTCAAACCAGTTTAAAATAAGGAAGTGGATGTGTTTTTTAAGTAAAAGGAATTTCAAATAGATAAGTCCTTAAAGCGAATACAAGATTTTCAAATTAATTTAAATTCCTGTTGGTAATACAGAAGAAGACTTCCTAAGGCATCAAATCTCAGGTGTTGTGTGTCTACCTGATCCTGCTGAACACCTTCAGCTGCATTTTTCCAACAAATGATCCAAAGATATTAACGAATGCATATTTTTTAGATATTTTGGAGGTATCAAACAATTCTTAAGTTTTGCTTGTGCTGATGAGCTTCTTTAACTAAATAAGGTCTTTGTGGTTTAGCCTCACATTAGTCTGGGTACAACATTAACTGAGAAAATAATTAATATTTTCTTAAAACTCTAACATATTTACTACAGCACAATTTATAGCTTTTACAGCTTCAGATTACTTAGACTTGGATTTACCTCTTCATTCTTATTAAGCGAAATAAGTACTTTAAAAACCATTTAATATTTAATTAAGGTAGAATCTCCATTATTAATTCTTAATTGAATGCTTGTATGAGAGATATACTGTAAATAAGTTTTTCTAACACAAAGCTTGACTCCCAAAAGATAGACATTCAGTTTTCCTGAAAGAAAGGGAAAATGTATATGTGGAGAAGAACAAATACAGAGAAGCAAGAAGGATGACAAAGAAAGGTAGATGTGAGAAATTAATGTAGTTTTGTAAAATAGAAGCTGAATTTACAGACAGAATCCTTTACCAGCTTTCTCCCTTAAGACAGCTGAGGAATGCCTCCCTCCTAAGACAGATGAGATAGCTGGAAGTGGAAAACTAAAACATTTTCATTTGAATTGAATGACGTGAAAAATACCTGTGAAAAATGCTTCGTCTTTATTCATGCTTCATATAACATAGGGTTACAAGGCCATTCCTCATCCATAATTCTTTGCACTACAGCCCACTTCATTGCTAATTGCTCATCAGGCCAAGAGAAAGAAAAACTAGGTTTGTTTGCAAGATGCTGTGCCAAGTAACACATACAGAGAAGTGAAATACAATTCATGCCTCTCACAAACAGCTTCAGGCAGGTATTTTTAGCAAAGACATGACACAGTATGGCTAAAGGCCTACTTTTTGTTGATAGATCACAGAGGTTGGTGGATTACTTCTTTCTCCTTGAATGAAAGGCAGGAGCCTTTCCTAGCAGAAATCAAGGTGGGACAAAGTAGAATTTATGTTTTGTAATTTATTTACTGCACTAAATCTTTCTTTCCTCTGTTCAAGCAAATACCCCTGCCACTTTAACATCTAACATGAATCCAGATAGACTTTTGTATGCATCCTGTCTGCTTCACAAGTCAATGAGAAATATTTCTATATAGAACAATCTTTATCCAATCAGCTGCTCTCTCTAATCTCTTTTCTTCCTTGAGACAGCAATTAAACTGCTGACAAGAATGAAATACAACCTTGCACCTTGAACAATGCAGATTTATTTTTTCCTTTCCCTGTGGTGAACACAGAGGTGGACTCTTTCTGGAGAACTTGGTTCCAGGAACTGAGGCTTTTGGGAGGCTCCTCAATAAACTTTCTGTCTGTCCAGCAGTCCATGGAAAAAAGAATAAAAAAAATGCCAATGCTGCTTTGTCTTTCTCAAATGTGTGAGGATGAAGTCTCTGAATGACATTTTTAAGACTCTGTCAGCTGACAAATACAAATTGTTGTGATGCCTGCAGGACTTCCTTTTATAAAGCCTAAAGGTTTCTGTTGGTATATCAGTCTTTATTATAGAAATTCTGTGAACGTCAAACCTCTCTTTTTGGATGATAGTCAATAGTGAATTGACTTCTGCAAGAGCTGAGTTTAGTGAAGATTATATTTAATAAAAAAATCTATGTATAATGAAAACCTTTGTCACATAAGTAGGCTACTGTAAAAAAATCAAGGCATGCCTGTACTGTCAGCTGTCATTTTCATGAAGAAGAGATACATGTATATTTGTAACATGCTTTCTGAATGGTTTAGCTGTCTTCACACTTATTGCACTGATCGTACACATATGGAATTCAGGGATTTAGAGGCTTTTGTGTTGACTGAATTGGTGTCTTTAAAAGACTGATAAATCATTCTGTTTTCATTCTTCAAAATGGGACTTTACTGGACTGACAATTCATTAACAATACATATCATCAATCTGGATCATTACCAGCCATTATCATTATGCATTCAAATGATGAGTTCTTAATAAGCTTATTCTGCATTAGCTTGGAATATACAATATCACGGAGCTAATGCCGTATATATGGTATTCACGGCTCTTGATGGCCTTAGTCACACAGGTTTGAGGTGAGTTCAGAGCTCTTTGATATGGGCAGTTTATTTCTTCCCCATTTTTCCTTGCTCATCCTTTGTCTTTTATGTTCCTTTCCCCAACCCCCAGAAGAAAAAGTGGGATTTCATCTCCTGTGATCCAGTTCATCCTATTTTTAGGACCAGAACTAGCTCTGGTTTCACCAGGTATCTTTCCTGCTTAGTCTACAGGATAAATCTGGTTTCCACAGATACCTTTCCTACCTAATCTTTATCCTTTGTGTTTTATCGCGGAATCACATAATGGCAGAGTTGGAAGGGACCTCTAGAGATCATCTAGTCCAACTCCCCTGCTAAAGCAGGATTTCCTATAGCACATTACTCAGGACTGCATCAAGGCGTGTCTTGAAAATCTCCAGAGCAGGGGACTCCATGACAAGTAGTATCTTGCAGATAGTACTACTTGCAGGTTGACCTGTACACCATTTGTACAACTATCCCAAATTCATCCCTTTGTGGTTACAGATTAATTAATTATTTACGCTCAGTTGTGTTACAAAATATATATTGTTGTTGATTATGATGTTAAAACTATTTTTCATGGTTTTACCCCAGTAGACACCTAAGCATCACACAGTATACATTCACTATACATTTTTTCTAAGGAAGCCTCCCCTGAGGATCCAGTTTAGAGTACTGAAATAAATGTGATCTCCAGAATTCAGATTTGACACTACTCATTTAACACTTGTCATACATATTATTTAGTTACAGAACTGAAAGAGACTCTCAAACTAGTACAGCTTTAATATGTATTAATGCAGAGACTAAACTGAGATTTTATAAGAGGCAAGGTGTGAAGTATTTTGCTTTTTTCTTTATTATTACCATTTCTTTTTTGACTGTATAGGTCCTTCGCTCTTAATGTTCAAACAAAATAGCATGTATTTTGTGGTTCCTGCAGCATGCTGTTGTGCCAGTTGTTTTATTTCTCTTTACTTGAAATCTGTAAATCAATGACACAGAAAAGATCATGAGTCTAAGGGCCATTTTATTGAAAAAACTGAGCAACCTTCTAAGTGTGTCAGTTTCTTTCATGTGTTAACACTTTATGTAGATGAAATTTGGTACAAAATCCACATTAGAGAAAATATTCATCTCTTAAAGGTGTCCTGATTCTTAGGAAGTATAAGAGTACTATCTACTCAACATGAAAAAATAAAGGACTGACACTGAAATTTTGTTACAAAATTTCATAAAGTAAATGATAAAACAGATGTGCTCAAGTCTCTTAAAAAAAAAAAATGAAACAAACCAAGCAACATTATGTACCTGATCTTAATATTCATCAAATTAATATCAAGGGGAAATCTGAAAAAAAACATATAATTTTAGATATTCTTTAAAGTGTCCATCCTCAAAATCTGAATATTAATTAGAATAATCAATTAACCAGAAAAATAATTAATCTATTTAATCTCTTAATTAAAATTAATTAATTCACCACTTTTATAATGGAGCTTAAAAGGATCATCTTCTCACAAACAGATTTATTTTTATTTTAATTTTATAATATCTGGAACTTCCTTTTCTTACTTAGATAAAGGGATGTACCTACCTATATTTTTGGATGAATGGTAAATTCTAGTTTTGATCAATCAAATTCTAGCTCTAGGCTTCTGAAGAACAACATCACTGTCATTTTATTTCTAGTTTTTTACAGGAAATCTTTGTCCACAAGGACACTGCTCTCCCAGTCTTCTTGGACAATTTTTCAGGAAATAGCAAAAACTTTGGTCTTAGTACTTATCTCAAAAAACCAGCTGACATCACCAGTAATGAATATTTGCTGTCTTCAGTGTAAAAATTGCCTATTTTGAAGTGATTTGATGCAGTCCAAGTTGATAAAATGAACTTTGGTCATCCAAAAGAAGACATTTTTTTGGAATATACTGAAGTAAGATTCCGGGTGAAAAATGATATTAAATTGGCAAGGAGAATGAATGTCTGCAGGGTGACAATTCAATGTCTCTACTGCAGGTGCCAGAGAGCTGGTCTGTATGTAGTTACCACAATAAAAAATTGAATATCTTCCGCTAAATTACTTCAAAAAGACCATGAAATTCATCGGGTTGCATAAGATATACACCAGACACTGAGTACGTTAAAAGAGCAAATATACCAGGCACGAAGGAAGTGGTGATAAAAATGCAATTGAGGTGTAAATGAAGTGTTTGGGTCCTTCATCTAAAGGCATTCTATAGCTAAATTCTCACTTCCGTAAAAATGCACTTCAGTAGCTAACACACACAGACCAAACCCAAACCAATCAAACAAAACTATGGACAACTGGAAGCACAAACTAAAAGTTTCAGTTAACTTATGATGGCTTGAACAGATTTGAAATCACCTGTAATCTATTTAGGTGAAGTAAAGGCCAAAGGGGTATGTGAAAAGGAAAAGCAGTTACATACTTGTGTTGTATATGGAACTTAATTATCTTGGTGGTGGAAAACCATTCTTATAAGCAAGGAATTATACACTCACGAAGTTTTGCTATTAATACAAAGAAATAGTTTAATTGTAGACTTCTGCCATTCATAATGCAGACAACAGTGGTTATATGCCCTGCAGGATTTAAGCAACTTGTCAGACACAATCAGAAAGATAGTTCTCTTTTTTTTAAGATCACTGAAACATTACCTTTTAAACTAACTAACATTTTTTTCAAGTCCAAAATACACCAAAGATTTTCAGGGTATTTAAAAACTCTTAAAATAGAAATTCAACAACTATCAATCATAATAGAAACTATCAGGACATCTCAGAAAGTCAAAAGAAGAGTGAAAAATGAAAAGTCTGTTTTCAAAAATACTTTTGTGACTTTCCTGCCAGATAGTCCTGCCAGACTTTCCTATCACAAAAACAAAGGTAGTATGTCTACCAAACTAGAGTGGGAAAAAAAAAAAAGAACCAACAAAAAACCCCAACAATTCTATTACTTTTATATGAACAGATTTCGTATCTGTAAGGTAAGGACAATAAGCTTATTTTATAAGCTAAGGATGTTACAGAAATCTGTGCTGAGAAAATGAAAAGATAATGCAGCTGATATTGAAAATAGCTGAGACCTAAAATAGGTGTGCCTCTCTTTGCTAGCTATTACAAGAGAATAAAGTAAAATGGCACTATATTAAGCCAGCAACTGCTCTCTGATAGCATCTCGGTTTTGGAAGGCAACACTCAACAGAACTTTCCATGCAGCACTTTATTATTAGTCTCCCTCCTAAGTTCATTCTTTCCAGCAAGCAACTGGGCAGCTGAAAAAGAATCCCAAAAATAACTTCAAAATAATCAACCATCTACTTCAGACCCTTATTATCACTGTGAAATTACATTTTGTCAGGCACTAACTAATAATATGAAAGAGGTTTTATAATTTATTTCCATACAATAACTTCATGTATATTGAAATGTTTTTATGATTTATTAAAAGATTTTCCTACATACTTAGATTTCATATTCCTGGAGAGGAGGACTGGGTAAACAAAGAGAGATGAGAATGATATCTACTTAGAAATTGAAGGTTCTCAATATTAATTGCATGCCTTAAGATGCAATTCATATCCATTTGAAATACCCGAGTTAAATGTTTGCTTAAGTTTTGTAAGATTTAACTGAGTACTCATTTTGACCAGAAACTCTTCCCCCACTTCTTTAATACTTATAGTGATCTCTGACAAATTTCACAAATTTCTCTATGTTGTCCATAAAATTCCTTTACCATACTATGAGATATTGAGACACAGTTGTATACTCTTTTTTTACTATAACATATTTAGTTTTAACTTACCTGGAAAAGAAAGCCTACATCAAGGAAGATTCACTCTTAAAATGAGATGGCTACTAGAAACCCTCTATGGAGAGCAATACAGAAGCAATTTTAGCTGAAATAAGAAATGCAAGGTATTTGGTTTCTTTTATCATAGTCATTTGCTCTTTATAGATAGAGTGATCATAATTAATTGATATGATTGTTTTGAAGTCTTTTAGTATCTATTGACGTCTGGCAAAGAGCATTATTTGACAAAACTCATAGGCGGGATTCCCTTCTGAAGCAGGTGGAGGCAGGGTGATGCATCTGGGACATCTCAAATGTAACTTAAACCCAGAGCTTTCGGAGATAGACCTGGAAGTATGGTCAAAGCAAGCAATGGTGAATAGAGCTTTTCACTTTACCCATTCTTACATTTAGGAAGAGAAAAAATATTTTTTGAACTGCTATCTAATTGATATGCTGCATGAGGAAGATTGTGGTCTGAAGGGAGCAAAATATATGTGTTCCAGTAACTCTTGTAATTACCAGGTTATAAGTCGTTCAGAGAGTTCTTACTCTTTTCTGTTGAACCTCTTCTATTTAGTATGAAATAAATGAAATCTCATCCAACCAAGAGAAAGTACAAAAGAAAAGTATTAATTATTATGGTTAGGAACAGCTCAGGTGATATGGAGCTTATTTAGGTGGTGGCAAGACTTGGCATCCGTGCTTCATTTCTGTCATTAGATGAACATTTCATCTCATGACTGTTAAATATACGATATATGAACAGCACTGTGGACAGTTGCAAAGTAAATTGGGAGGAAGGTTATGGGGAAGTGCTGTTGTGTCACTTGATTCAGAGTTTGTATGTGACTCCAAACAGTAGGAAAAGTCACAAAGTAAGTTGTAAGTCTACTCTACAGGACAAGTCATCTACCTACTTGCCTGTCCCTTTCATGTAGTACATAGGTGACGGTACTGCAAATTAAGAGATATATGGGAAAGGTATTTGCCATTTGTATGAAGCTCTCCAAGTGTTTCTCTTCTCTTTCAGCACAGAGTCCTGTATTTCAGCTTCTTGAAAATGCTGTTCTGAGACCTGTCTCTTTATTATAAAATAATTTCATTTTGTTTAAATTGTGAACCTAATGCAGAAGTTGGATACCACAAGGGAGTCTTTAAATTTCTGTGATATAGTGACAGAAGGAATTGGTCCAGCCTAGAAATTACTTAAATTTCAGCCAGCACACTGTTTTTCCAGGTAAAAATGCCCAAAACTGTTTCACCTGATATAATAATAGTATTAAATAGTCTTTCAAAAATTCTTTCCTCAGTTTTTCTTGATCTTTACAACAGTATCAACAAATTTCACTGGTTTTATTATTTACAGACTATGGCCTTTTGAAATAAAGACAATGTTAACATATTATCTTCAACAGATTTTTCAAAACAATCTTCGCTCTTGAAGAAATTTCTGATTTCTTTCATGTTTTTAATGAATACCATAAATAAGAAGTATGGGGAGGTTTAGTTGGGGTGTGCGTGTGGTGTTTGGTTGGTTTTTTTACTTCTGTACTTGTCTTTAAAAGGATATTTACCTTAGGATTTTTCTCTGCTTGGAATAATAATTACATTACAGCAAATCTTTCTTCCTGAAGTTGTCAGTCATCACCAACTTAGCACATATTATAAGTGCTCAGAAGTTCATTAGCAATTTATTGGTTCTGGATTTGCCTCAATAGGTTAATCCTCATATAATTTGATCACTGTACTACAAAATCATACTAAGATTGCATATAAAACATGTCAACATTCTAAGTCTGAAACCATTCACTTTTCGTACATGTTTCCGGGACACTGCTGCCCCAAATGATGCCCTGAACCATATCTTCTGTAAAGCATACTGTGTGGTTACCTTTTTCCTAATGTACCCACTGGAATTGGGATAACTGTCGCAACCTCTTTTAAATGCGCAGTGGTTCAAGTGTGTTAAAGTATCCATTTCAAACATATATCTTTGTCAAGAAGTTACCTTAATATACATAAACATCTCTAGGAGGCTTAGAAAAGCATTATCAGATAGTTTGCAAATCCTCATATCCTCAGGGATTTCTCCTTATCTTAAGAGGCAGGTATGTGTTTCTTCACATTCTTGATGTCCTTGAAAGGTAACAACATTATTTTATTTTGTCATTTAATTCTGTTATTTTAAAGTAGAATTGCCTGTCTATTTGTGAAAATCTGGGTATGACTGACACAAGTGGTAGATTTTGATTTTTAATACTCCTCTCCTCTCCTCTCCTCTCCTCTCCTCTCCTCTCCTCTCCTCTCCTCTCCTCTCCTCTCCTCTCCTCTCCTCTCCTCTCCTCTCCTCTCCTCTCCTCTCCTCTCCTCTCCTCTCCTCTCCTCTCCTCTCCTCTCCTCTCCTCTCCTCTCCTCTCCTCTCCTCTCCTCTCCTCTCCTCTCCTCTCCTCTCCTCTCCTCTCCTCTCCTCTCCTCTCCTCTCCTTCCCTTCCCTTCCCTTCCCTTCCCTTCCCTTCCCTTCCCTTCCCTTCCCTTCCCTTCCCTTCCCTTCCCTTCCCTTCCCTTCCCTTCCCTTCCCTTCCCTTCCCTTCCCTTCCCTTCCCTTCCCTTCCCTTCCCTTCCCTTCCCTTCCCTTCCCTTCCCTTCCCTTCCCTTCCCTTCCCTTCCCTTCCCTTTCCCCTCCTCTTGCTTCACTTTATTTACTTTGGTTTTTTGCTTTGTCAGTCTGCTTTGCTCTCAATGAAAGCACAAAGTTTTGAAGCCAAGACAGTGAAATATTCAGTGAATTCTCCCCATCTGCAAAATAAAAACTGAAAGTAAGTTTCTCCTACTTCATATAAAATTATATTACCCTTATTAGTTATCTAGTTCTGATCTCCTTAATTTCTTTGGCTACCACTCATTCTTCAAATAAGCAGCTGCTAAGTGAGATTAAAAAAAAAAAAAAAAAGAAAAGAAAAGAAAAAAAAAGGTGCAAGTGAAGGTGAAAATTATACCCTTTCAAGATGCTCCCCTCCTTCCTCATCAGACACTAAGTTCCTGTTGGATATGTATGTGCACAAAGAGATGTATTAGCATGCAAACATAGTTCAAAAGACTGTTTCATGTCTTAACCATTATGACTTCCATGTTGGAGCTTGTATTCAACAGAAACAAGGTTCTGATATTGCCAAAATGCTGAAGTTTGACTTTTTCTTCAATGGAGAAAGTTAGTGCAGGTATACACAGGTGGAAAAATGTGGGCGAAATATCTGCTTGATGAACAGGAAAGGCTTTTTTTGCTTGGAAACAGGTGTTTTCAGATTTGGATTGTCTCTACCATCATAACGTTCTGCTACTGTGACTGAAATTCTGCCAAAGATTCAGCTTTGAAAATGTCTCCCTGAAGAATGGAAAAATAAATTATTCTACTTACAGTGGAGTTTTGATGAAACCTTTAAGCAGAATAAAGCCACCCTCAGGTTTCCAGTTTTCTTCCTCTGTACAGCTTCAAATACAAAAAGCTGTGACCATTTCAAACACTTCTCTGAGTAAAAAATCTTGTTTGTCTTAAAGATTTGACTGAAATCACCAAGTTCAGTAACTGATTTTCTTGGTTTTATCATTTAATAAATGCTGAAGCTTTTTGTATTTTATTAACATTAATTTATATCTTTTGTGTATACAGTTTTGAGAACATGAATTTCTGACTTTATGGTTCTGGAGTTTGTAGTCAATAGGAGTATTAAATGTTCAAATAAATATAATAACATCCAGAAGTTATTATAAAAAATATTTTTATTTCTCTTAAAAAAATAAATCATCCCTATTATATGGGGACAGCATATCTTTCAGACTTCTGTTAGCGAATCTTTGATTTACAGAATGACAGGATCATTTAATTTGGAAGGAACAACTTGAGGTCACATCCAATTCTTCAGCTCAAGCAGGGCCACCTAGAACAGGTTGTCCAGGACCATATTGAGTCAGATTTTAAATATCTTTGAGGATGGAGATTCCACAACTTCTTTGGGCTACCTGTGCCAGTGTTTGACCACCCTCATAGTAAAATCTGTATTTTGATGTTCAAATGGAAATTTACATGTTTTAATTTATGTCTATTGCCTCTCATCCTGTCAGTACAGAGAAGAGTCTGGCTCCTTCATCGTCATTACTACTCATCAGGTGTTTATGCATTGTGATAAGATCATCCCTGAGCCTTTTCTTCTCCAGACCGAAGAGTCCCAGCTCTCTCAACCTTTTTTCATAGGACAGATGCTCTAATTCCTTAGTCATTTTTGTTACCCTGCACTGGACTTGCTACATCTTCCTTGTACTGGGGAAGCCATAACTAGACACAGTATATCAGTTGATTCCATGTGTCTAACTGGAAAAAAGATATGAAATTTCTTAGTTCTAACAGAAATGTAAAAATATATTTTTTAGGTAAATACAGTATTTCATTATGAAATTAGCATATTTTTTACACTGGATTGTAATTTTAAACATAATTTTAAATATTAAATTGAAAATTGTAATTTTTCATAGTAACAAAATGCTAAGATCAGCACTGTTAAAAGTTAAATGGTTCTTTTAAAATTCCCCATCACTTCCAAGTTTTGCAGATCCATGAGGTACTTTATCTCCAAAAGTTGGTCTCTAAGATTACATCAAAGTTGTTGTATCTTTTAACCTACAATGGCCACTTAGGCATGTCATAAAGGAAAATATTATTAGATTTTATAACCAATTGCAACATGGGAAGGTACTTTCTTTATTAGATTGGGATTATGTTATTTAGCTTTATTAGGTGAAGATTATGTTACTTTTAAGTATCTAATTTGCTTCCCATAATTGAAAGGAAAAAAAGTATAGAATCAACAAAGTGGATACTTGTAAACCATTATAGTCAGTTTATCTGCTAGCAATTAAAAAGGGATAATAGCATCCTTTTAAAAAGCAACCAGTTTACCTACTGTTTGTTCAGAGAAGAAAAGTTTTACATTAAATGAAATTGCATGAGAACAAAGAGGTAAAATTGAGTGATTCAAAGGACTACAAGTCAAATTTATGCACTCCTTGGTACTGCAAAAGTGCACCCTCTTTCCAATGCTCATACATAATTCCTGATATATATATGAGATGAAGTAAAATCCCAGCAAGATTTACATTGTCTGTGATACAGTCATCAAACTCTCTGGGAAATATTGCAAAAGTCATAAGAATGGCACCTTTTCTGTTTTCTGTGACTGTGGTTTTTAACTGTCTTTTCTAAGAGAGACTGTACATATGTTTTTATTTTACAAAGGAGAACAAATTCTACTAACTAGATTATAAAGGGCAAAATACCACTATTACTTCATTGCTAGCAATAATAGCAGTAATAATCCCCTCCATATTTTAATAATTCAGTTAATTTTTGGAGGAGATTATGATCAACAAATTTCAAGGAAAAACTGTGGATTTACAGTTAAAGAATTGCCTTGATTTGGTCAGAGAACTCCCCATTGCATAGTCACAATACATTGCCTGGTGTGCCTAGGCTTAGTATATGTGTCGTCCATTGTAGCATAACTGGAAAAGAGATACACAAAGATTCTACAGAGTTATAAGGTTCTGGATAGAATTGGCTCCACTACCTCCAAATTAAGAGCTGCCCTTGTGTATGAATGGTATTCTTTCCTTTTGATTTTCTTGAGGCATTGGAACAGCAAATCCCACAGAAATCAGCTATAGGATAAAGAAAAGCATTTATGATTTACAAGGGGGATGGGGGGGGGGGGGGGGGGGGGGAAGGAGAGAAAAACCTCTTTCCAAAGCAAAACCTATTCATTTTATTCCTCTCTTATTCATTCTTCTCTTATTTGTCTCTTTTCACCAACAATGCAACAATTCTCTTTCCCTATGAATACAGTTACATTTCCTCATGTCACTTCGTTTGAATTGTCCTCCAGAGTTTAATCACAGGCTCAGTTCAAAATTGAAGCTCCAATAACGTTTCACACTTTTTATAGTTCAAATAGAAAGAATTTTTTTCTTTGTTATCTAAATAGAACAGCTAAGCTAGAAAGTCATTGGAAATAAATGGAATGATTACATAAGTCTGTAGCAAAATAAAACAAATAAAAGCAAAATATTATAAGAAATTTAAAGAACATTGATAAAGTAGTATTTTGGAATCAAAATGCTCTTATTATTCAATGTTTAATTGGTAGAATTTTGGCATTTTCAATACACCTCAACTGCATGGAATCCTTGTAAAACACCTGCCTGCAGATACTCACTTTCTTAAAATACTTAAATTTTCCTACAAAGCATTATGACTGCATCTGCTCCCACAGTATTCCTGTTAAAAGTTTTGACAGTTTGGAAATCACTTGTCAAATTACCTCACAGCAATCTGAGGTACGGATGAACCATGAAAGTCTTTCTCTGAAGCATAACTTCATAAAAGAGTGGTGTTACAGCTGATAATCTGCTACCCAAGGAAAGACTTGCGCTTATTTGTTTTCTTCCAAAAGAAATGCTAAAGTTAGAACTTGAACTTGTATTAAGTTTTTCTCGCAGAAAAATTTGAATTCTGCCTCAGTGACTAAAATAACCTGTTGTATATCTCTAGTGGAGTTTTTTTCCCCTCCTTAGTGTAAAATTTGTTGTGCTGTGAACAGTCAGGCGGATAGTGGGAGGTGTGTGTCAGTTTTAGTATTGAGTAAATATATTTCAAAGTTGAGAAGAATTTAAAGGAAAGGCACAGGTGTTGAATGCCTTTGGTGTGTGTCCTTCAGAAATAGTTAAATCCAGAATGATCCTCTGTGGTTTATTTCAGCACAAGACTAGCTATAGATTAAAATTCTGTGTTGGGTTTATGTGGCAAGGTTTTAATATTGGGGGAACAGTGGGGGTGCCTTCGGTGAGAAGACCCAAGAAGTTGCCGGTTTCAGCAGGCACCTAGACAGACTCACTGCTGGCCAAAGCTGAGCCCATCAGCAATGTTCACAGTGTCTCTGTGCTATCATATTTAAGAAGAGGTAAAAAATGCTTCACAACAGCAGCTGGGAGAAAGGAGTGTGTGGTGGAGAGAAAAAGACTTCACTGAGAGGTTCAAATTAACAATTTATTTGGACTTCACTCACAGGTCCTATACGCCACTATTGCAAGTTTTGTGGATACAATGGAGAATACACTATTGCAATTTAAAAAGCAATTCACAGAATACACTATTACAACACAAAAAGTACCAATACAAACCACAAGCACGCTAGATGTTGATATCTTAAGAGTGCACTAATCATGATTTTGATCACTTACCCTCTCTCTCAGGTAAGGCCGCTAAATCCTTGGGAAGTTACCCTGTACAGCATCCTGGACGAGGGGGGAAGAATCTCCTACAGATGAGCTGTATTCTTGGAAGACTGCCCATTTTTCTCCCCAAACCTTACAGTTTATATTTTCTGATTGGATGGGTATGCAGGATTATGCCTGAGTGGATTACACTATCTGGAATGTTTATCTCTAGTGGTGTGATGGCCTCTTAGTTTGTGTTGCTAATTTTGTGGTGTCTAGCAAATAAAGTCACTGAATAGTGGTGGGATGGGACTCAGGGCATTTTGTTTGCTAAGGGACTATTCAAGGCTCCATTCAGGTTTGGGTTGTTATTATGATGCGGTGTTGAGACAACACCAGGCTGAGCTGTTTGCTCCCCCCAGGTCATCTCTGCATGGATAAAGATCTGTCAAGCAAGGCCAGATGAAACTGAGTCGAATGACAACACCCTGCATTTCACCTTTTGTGCTTTGAAAACATTTTGGCTGGGTCTTCCCATTCAGAGTGACAATATGTGAAAGAAATAACTCTGCAGACACCAGAGGTTAGCGAAAGGTTAGTGAAAAAGGAAAGAGAGGGGATGTTCCAGGTGCTGGAGCAGAGATTTCCCTGCAACCCGTTGTGAAGACCCTGGTGATGCAGGTTGTCCCCCTGAAGTCCATGGAGGTCCCCAGTGGAGCAGATATCCATCCTGTAGCCCATGGAGGATCCCATGCTGGAGCAGAGAGAAGTGCCCTGAAGGAAGCTGTGACTCCATGGAAAGCCCACACAGTAGCAGGTTTTCTGGCAAGACAGGTTTTCTGGCAGGACCTGTGACCCCATGGAGACCCACACTGGAGAAGGCCAGGAAGGACTATATTCCATGGGAGGGACTCCATGCTGGAGCAGTGGAAGAGCAAAAGGAGCAGAGACAAAGTGTTATGAACTGGTCAGACCTCCATTCCCCATGCCCTTGCCCTGCTCAAAGGGGAGAAAGTAAGAGAACTCAGGAGTGAAGTTGACCCTGGGAAGAAGGGATGGTTGAGGAGGTGGTTAGATTTGTTCTTATTTCTCACTAACCTACTCTTTTTAGTTGGTAATAAATTAAATTAATTTCCCCAAGTTAAGTCTGGTTTGCCCATGATGGTAATTGGTAACTGATCTCCCTGTCCTCCTCTCGACCCATGAACTTTTTCATCATATATTCTCCCCCTGTCCTGTTGAGGAGAGGGAACGATAGAGCTGCTTAATGGGCACCTAGTGCTCAGTCAAGGTCAACCCACCACATAGTCTTATATCCTGGAGTGTGTGGCAAAGACTTGCTTCCACCAGGGAAATTCCAAAGAGCTATTCAAGTCAGGCAGTTTAAAAATGCGGTAGCTAGTTAAGGTCATGCAATCCAAATGGCTGTTTACAAGATCGGTTTCTATCTTATGAATGGAACAAGTGAGAGTCTAGAAAAACGGATTATGAATAAATTTGTCTTACAAAAAGGAGTTAACAATTATGCAAACCATAGATTTAATTTTAAATGTCAAACATATGCAGAAGTACTTTTGAGATCTGAAGCACTGAAGGCAAATTCTTTCCAAATAACACAGGCAAGGCTGTGTTAAAATGTTCTTGGTTTTGGAATTTATCCATGATATGTCATTTCCAAAGTGAGAGAAAAAAAAAATTAAAAAATGAAAAAAGGAAGAGTTAATGGTGAAGAAATAATCTCTATTATTATGCTTATTACAATTTCTGAACTGTGAGATTCTTGTACCCATAAAAATGTGTTAGGATAAGTATTAGGATAAGTATTAGAATAAGCTTTAATGTGTGGCTTAAGTTTGTGTTTGCATGTGGAATCAGTTTTGCAGCTCCAGTAAGACTGAGACATTTAATATTTTCATATCTTTAAAAAAAACTATACTAAGTCTAATTAATACTTTTGACAGAATTAACACATCTCTCTGGTTAATTTACAATGAATTTAACCACTGCATAGTTTTTTTATAGCAATACCCTGAATTCACTCCTTGATGAAAAACAGTGGAAATAAGTATCTATAAAATTTATGGTTAACTTAAAGAAAAAATGGCAAATAGAAGCATAGATTTCTTCTAGTAGGTCAAGGAGAGTTTCATTAGTTTCATTCATAGGTACTTGCAGTTTGCCTAGCTGAAACCTGACACTGATGACAGCTGAGGATGAGCACATCACACTTAAACTCTTAACATGTATGTACATTTCAGAATCTTTGTGAAATATTAAGTTTTATTAGTTACATGTCCAGGAGATTAAGTACTGGAATTCACATCTTCCAGCAACACAGTATCATTATCTTTTGGCTAAACTGAAGTATGTCAGAAGGAGCTCTTCTGAAGCTAGCTGGTGGTACAATATCTGCGCATGTGAGGAAAGAATCAAATTTACATTGTTGCAAAGTACTTTGCTAGGCACAATGGCTTGATTCTTTCACATACAAGCAATGGGCCTAACAATAATTCTGATGTGCCCCAAACTTTGTTATGAAGACTACAACTTTTTCTTAATAATAAAGAAAAAAATATCCGTAAGTCAGATTTCAGTCTCACATTTGGCTTAATGTTGATAAAAGTAATACACTGGGAACCATTTTTGAACAGACCAATTTTCATTGTGCTGGAATTTGTGGCTATGCATTGCCTTTTTGACACAGAAGCTGAGCAAGTTGCTATTAAAGCCTTTTACCACATTATGTTCTTATGTGTTTCAGGGAATGGGTATTCTGGGAAACTGCTGGTGATTGCACTTTATGATGCTTTGTCTACTCGAATAGCTAATAAATTAAGCTTGTTTCATAATGTCCACAAGCAAAAAAACCTGTGGAGTTCCATTAGTATAAAACTAGAATAGCACAATAGTGAATTACATCTTAGGTTTCCTTTCCTTATTTCTTTTAGCAGCTTGATAGATTGGCTTTGATTCTAACATATCTTCATGTGATTTATGTTTTGGAGAAAAAGATTACTGGGGTAATAAAGCCCACAACAACTGTTGGTCTCTCAATGAATGTATTCTTTTCAGCTGAAACAGCTTATTTATGATTATATAAATTGCATTTGCTACATTTGCTAATTCAAGCATTCAGCTGTCTTACCCACAAAAAGAGGAATATCTTTTTGATATTGATTTGATTCTCATTCACTTTTCAAAATATATGAAAAAATGAAAATGTGAAAATGTGAAGACAAGAACCAAACAACTTGAAAAGCAGACAAAGAAGAAACTATGGAGAAATCTTAGTATTCAGTCTATTTTCCAGTTTCTTTCAGAGAAAACTCAAGCTTGTCATACAGGAAAAGCACAGTCATACAGCATTTCATTGCCTTGCCTTTCTCCTGCATACTTATATACTTATTTTAATTCCCTTTCAGAGTATTTATAGATTTTTCCAACACTTGTGGTTTTTTTCTTAAAGCCTCTTTATTTGCTGTTACCATTTTTTGAATTATTTTCATATATCAACAGGGCTCAGAGTTGGTTTCAGAAAACTAAGACCACTACTATGTCAGATACTTTATCACAAAGTGAAAAGGTAGGTGTACTCATAGTGTAAATTATGAGTACAATTATACTCTTCGATATTTGTAGTTTATCATTAAGTTTATTGCTTTTTAGGGCATATAATAGATCTTAAAATCAATGATTCTATATCTAAATTAAGTAGTTCAGTATCTCTGCAAGAATTTCTTTTCAGTTTCAGCAAGATTAATAATGGTTTTACAATGAAAAAAAGTATCTAAAAAGATGTATCTTGGAGGAAGGGAAAGTTGTCTTTTCTCCCTTGCATTTCTGGATTAACAGGTTAGTTCAGTCATAGAGATATGGTTCAGTAATGTGTTCACTAAGTTAATAAATTCATCTCTAATTGGAGTACTCTGCTCAGCTTGAAGTACTATTGCAGACATGGCACAGATGACCTATGTGATGCAGTAAGTTTGTACGTCTAGTTCTCTGTAAAATGAGCTTTATAACATTTTCTTTTAACATTGTGATAAATACAAAGATGATTTGAGATATTCAGAAGTGTGATTGTGAGCATACTCAACTTGGGTAACAGACATTGTATTCTAGTTATCACTATAATCCTGATCCTACTGACTGTTGCCTGTGAGCAGGCCCCAGCCATATTAAGCACAACAGCTGACTTGTCTGGAATCATACAGTGCCAGGCACAAACACATGTATTCTCAAACAGCCTTTCCATTTTTGGATGGTAAATTTAGGTATATATATGTTAGGTAAATAGGTACATTTAACATACCTTTTGAAAAGAGCCCCAAACCCAGTCACTCTGTTGCAATACTTTTGTAAAAAGGTCCATGCGAATGTTCTGTTGATTGTGCCAGACTGCTGCTCTCTTCCTTTCCTCCTGCATTAGATTCGGAGTGCCCAAAATGACAAGCCTGTTTTGCCTGTGATGGTAATTGGTGAGTGATCTCCCTAGCTTTGTCTTAATCTCTGAGTCTTTTCACCTTATTTTCTCCCCCTGTCCTAATGAGAAGGGCAAGTGAGAGTGTGACTTGGTGGGCATCTGGTAAAGGTAACCCACCACAATGTCGTATGTCTGTACTCTTCAAAAATTCCATAGACTGAAATTATTGTGCCTCAGCCTAAGTTTTCATATCAATTTCCATGCTGAAATGGGGTGTGAAAATCAGGAAAGAATACAGTATGATACATTTTAAATTAATTAAAAGCATGTTTACTTAACAATTTTGAGAATAGATATTAGGCAGTTACTTAAAGATTCATCTATATATGCTCATTTAGCAAAGTATTGCATTTACCACAGCATCATTTAATTCCCTTCATTGTGTGACTGCAAGGATACGCAGACTTAGATTCTTTATTAGTACTAACTAGCTTTTCCAAGTATTGTGCAACTTTTAATCTATTAAATTTATTAGGAAGATAACTAAATATTAAATGTAGTCTTTTTAAGATTTTAGAATTTTGCTTAAAAAAGAAATAGTAGGAAAAAAACCTCTCCTTCTTACTAGTAATCTAAAGTAATAATTTGCTCTTTCTAACACTGTTTTATTATTACAGTTATGTCAATAATAAAGTGCAATATTATTTAATATGTTAACATTCTGATTGAAAACAATGTAATTCCTACACTTTGTTACATTTCTTATTATGATAAATTTTAACTACCTTCAAATACATCTAGTTATTGCTTTATTGCAAGCTATTTCTTTGTAGTCATTTTGACTCTGGCTTATGAAAAGATGCCAAATGTCATCTGTATCTCCAAAGTTTGCTTGCTAAAAAAAACAACACTGAAATAAGACTGTGCTCTTTTTTCTTTTTTTTTTTTTTTTTAAATTGATAATATTTTTCTTTATGGAGCTGAAAAATGATAAAACAAATTTATGTAGTGAATATCGTTAGGGATTTGCAATAGCATCATCTGAAAATGCAACCTAATTCTGTGATAGAATATAAATTTAAAAACACAGGTGGACCAGAATAAAAATACTTGTTACCACCCCATAATCCTCTAGTATTCAGAGGAACTGTTACAGTTATCTTGCAGTATTTACAGAGAAGAGAGTGAGGAGAAGAAGTACAACCTATGCCAAGAAACCTCTTAGGAAAAAAACAGATGAATGAGACAGGAAAGTGTGCCAGCCTTTAGCTTGTGAAGTCTGTTGTCTTGAAAACTATCTCCATTTAGACCAAACTTAAAAGATAACATTGACATATTCCTAAACTTGAACAAATGACATTACTTATATAATTATTCATTGTTTCAAAGTGTTTATCTGCTGATTTTCTGTAAACCATAAGCTGCTGTCTTATATCAGCTGTTTATGTGAGAGACCTTGTAAGGACAGTTTTGCACTGGAGGTAGTATCAGGCCACTGTAAACTGTGTCATTTTCTGCTTTCAGAAAGAAGTTGAAATCTTGTAGAATGAATCTTCTTATCTGTATGCTATACCACAGTCTTCTAGATGGTGCAATCACCATTCTTTTGCCATGAATCTCCACATCTGAAGAAGCACTAGGAAAACAGGTTCTGCACGCAAGTTAAGCATTAGAACCATGTCTGTATCCAACTGCTATGCACAAATGCAAACAGGGAGCACAGCTTGAATAAATAAAAATGCAATACTTATTAAAAAAAAGTAAATGAATCTTCATGCATTTTTTACTCTGAAGTTCAGAAACATGGAGAGAGAATCACAGATGCTGCTCAGACTGCTAACTATATCACCAGAAGGCACTTAGATGATATATTTTAGTTTAAAAATTTTACTAGGCGTAGAGTGAAGATACAGCTACGATCTTTTCATAGTTTGATTCCATAGTGTGTTGTAGTGCATTTTCTTATTTGTTCACAATAAATATACCTGGTTGACCTCTGAGTCATATTTTGGAAACAACTTTTGAGAGGTTGGGAGATATGTTTCAGAACACCTTGTGATCCAAACCTGTTTAGATTTAACTAATAGCAATATTTCCTATGACAAGAGCAGCGATCAGTAGTTTGTTCATAATCTGAGGAACATTTTCTTCTTTTTATATCAGAATTCATGATGTCCATGAAGCAGAGCTAATATTGTGTCTTTGATAAACATCTGGAAATATAGCACATGTGTTTGAATTGCAACTGGCTTGTTGGGATCATAGAAGTAATGGAAAGTCACAGAGCACTACTGATTTTCTCATCTTCATCTATCTTTGCATAATTACATTCTCATGTAAAAATTTTCATATACTTCATAATTTGTCTGTGAGTCCAACAGCTTCAGTATCCTGTGTGTTTGTGTGTGATACCAAAGGTATCCGTTAGTTTGTAGTTCAAACATTTCTGGCAGCTGATTTTCTTTCTTTCATGTGGGTGCCTTCTTTTTATACATATTTTCTTTACTATCAACTGGGTAGATAGAATTGAAAGTGATATTTTCTTCTTCAGCTCTTGATATAAGTTTTCTTACTATCTCATGGTATTCTGCCTAAATTGACATTGGTATTAGCATGTCATTACCCATTATATTGACACCCTCAATATCTCCAAATGTTTCGTTGGTTTATTATTTTTTTTTTTTAATGTATCATGAGTTTAAGATCTTCACTTATTTCAAAAGGCACGTGGGAAAACATGTATCTGTCCCAGGGTGTACTGAAATGTACAGTTCAGATGATTCCTCATCTAATCTGACTTGCCAATATCTGCTTTTCAAATTTAGAACAGTAAAATATGTTTTACAAGCTTGCCAGTCCTGAATATATGGTGGGGAAGACAGAGCAAACTGTCTCAATAGTGTCTTGCTAAAATCTGTGGGACCCAGTCAAATCCCAGTCCGCAGTCTCTTTTTCAGCTGCAGGCAGTTAACTCACAGAAAGCAGCAATGAACACTTCCTTTCCCAGCTATAGAAATTCACCTCTGAATCCGTCTGCCACTGTAAAAAGACACATCAGAGCTGTACGGGGGGCTCATATATATCAGAGGTAGCCGATATATTAATAGTGATCTGCAACATTTCCTCTGAAACTCTTTTATCCTCCATTGCAGAGTGCAATGATTTGAGGAGTCTTGATGTGCAATATGTCTGTTCCATTTACTAAGTTAGGTTTAGATGCCAAGTAGCCACCGTGTAGGGTGAAGAACCATCGCATGCTCTTCTTTCACAAAGTAGGAACAAGATAACTATTACAGTTGGGGTTTTTTTGTTTGTTTTCATCTACCTCTGAGTCTTTCTTGTGGATATGGAATGTGGGTATTCAGATTTTGGTCTCAGACTTCTCTTTTGGCATGTTTCTGAGACAGGAAGAATTCTTACCAGTGACACAGTTGCCTCCTGTAACACTGTGGCAGGGAGCACACACTATAGTGACATTAACAGGAAACCTTAACGCCCCTCATCTCTATAAGAAACCTGCACCTGGAGCCTTTGAAAATGCCAGCTAATGACAAAGTCATTTTGACCCATGATGTTCTCAGTTTCTCCAAGTATCCTCCTGTGGCATGTTGTGAAATGTATTATGCCCTATACATGGTGGAACATGAACTTTATGCCATTCAGAATTAAACATCCGTTACATGGATGCCCGCTTTTGCGAGTTATAGACTTGTTGACTGAAGATGCCTCTTGGAGTCATTTGTTCCTATATGTAGGATGCATCCTCTAAATGTAAGAGTCAATTCTTGTTGTAATGAGCTGTGCATTCTGATTTTCCTTTTACATTGGAATACAGTATACAGTACTAGATGACAAGATTTTACTCACTTATGTTTATCCAAATATTTGTGGGCTTTTCTTCTGGATAAATTAGTCATGTTATACACAAAGGAGAAACAATAAATTGTTCTGTGTTTGTAATATATTATTACAGAAGCAAGGTTTGGTTTTTTTTGGGGGGGGGGCAGTGCATCTGCAACAGAACTTTCACTTGCCACGTTATGGTGATTTTATCTAAGGGTACATGCAACTTTTTTTCCTGTTGATCACGAGGGATATGAAACCACACATTGTACTTTTGCAATACCTTAGCAGTCTATCCCTGTTTTTTGCTGCAACTTGTGTAACACTTGATGTCAGAACTGAAGTCTTCAGAAGAGCTTTCTTTATTAGATAGACAGCATAGTCTTGTGCAATCATTCTGTTTGAATCTTATCAGATATCTTTCTCCACACATAATTCTAAAGAATTCTAAAGAATTGATATAATAAGAAAAAATATACATGTAATAATTGTTATTCTTGAAATTATTTTATGACTAAATAATCAATCAATTAGCCAATAATTTTATAATTCATTTAATATTTTAGAATTAGAAAATATATTTGAAGAAAAATTTTATTTCATATTATTTCTGTAAAATATTTATGTTTGAATAACTCTAATTTTGCAGTGATTGAGTGACCAAATAGGATCATTTACAAAATAAAAAGGAATAAAGTAAAATTTTTAAGGAGAAAAGGAGTTTGTGAACTTTTGCCATGACGTATAATGATTAAGCATCTTAAATATAAAAGTAAATATGAGCCTAAGATAGAGTTTTGAGAGATAAACATAAATATATTTATATATTTATCTCTCATAATCGTTTCTCCCTCTGTATATGTCTTAGTCTGTAGAATTATAAAAAGAAACAAGATAAAGACAATTTAAAAAACATCTTTGGGAAAAAAGCATATTCTCAATTACACCAGTGGGTGTACTGAACTACTGAACTACACTAATTATACATATGTATATGTTCAGTTTTCATTATAAAAATGGATATAAATTTCAATTTGTATCTTTATTTACCTAGAAATAAAGAACACTAAGAGATAGTGTAGGTACAGGTTAATAGAGAAAAGAATAGGCATCAAGTGGAAAGGTAGGTAGATACCATTATAGAAGACATTGGTAAAGCCACTCTGGAATACTGTGTACAGTTCTGGAAAAACATCAAGCAAGATGAATTCAAATCAAGCAAATCTCTGGGGGTTTTTTTAAGAATATTAAAGATAATAATCATATATATCTTATATATGTCTTATAATAATGGGTAGAGAATCTATTCCAACTCATTAAAAAAAGAAAATAAAAGTTCTCAACTCAATTACATTTGCAAAACAAAGACTAGGAAAGAATAGAGTTGTTCCCTTTAAATATATTAAGAGAAACAAGAGAATAAAATAAAAATATTTAAACTAAGGGGCTAAAGTTGGGATAAAAAAAATTAAAAAATGGACAGAAGTATTTGTGGTTGAAATTGAAACAAATTTTCTACTATTAGCTCAATGAAGTCTTCTAGCAAAGGTTTTCTAGACGTAGCAATCCATGAGATCTCTTCTTTTATTCCCCATGGGCTTTTATCTCTCTCCTGTTGGTCCTCCCCGCAACTACCACCTTTTTTCCCCTCTCCCCTCCCACCCCATGTATTTTTTCAAAGACAAAATTAACTAAGGATTTGAGGGTTTATGAGAAAAATGTTTATGATAAGAGATGTGAAACTGGACTATTGCCATTCAAACCAGATGGAAAGCATCTAAATGTATCCAGAAGTCTAGAAATACTGAAGAAGTAAACCCCAAAATATCTCAATTAATACCAAATTCTAAATAGTAGTTTAACAATTTCTTTGTAATGTGTTCACTTGTGACGGTGTGCTCCCCCTTCCCATGCACCAACCTGACCTTTATCTTCCGTAACTCTGCCCAAGTGATAACGACCTGTGGTGGTCACAATGGGTGCATGTAGTCGTGATGGCTGCACCAGGCTCAACGTGGTTTTGGTGAGACAGGTAACAACACAATAGCCAAGGGCTAACTTGAGCAATACTGGTACTGTGGTCAATATGTAAATATGACTATAGGTCAATCATCTTACCCCCATAAATAGTGGACAGCCCAAGAGCCCTTTGAGCTCTCCTGAACGGCCAGTGGCTGCACACCAGGATCTCCCCTTAAGCAGGGACGCCACTCATGGTTACATCTACTTCTCAAGATTGAGAGATTCCTTGCCATAACAGATCCTCGGTAAGTGACTAATAGCATGCTAAACTTTGAAATCTTAGCTAAGTGATATAAATGATTGATTATGCATATATAATCCTTTAGACATAAACCATTGACCAAGTCTGGGACTAACACTGGATCCAGTTGCCTCTAGACTCCTCTCTGAGAAGTTCAGAAAGCAAGAGGTTCCTTTCTGAACCTCATGACTCAACGTGAAGTTGAGTCCCTGATGGTTACTTACTGCACAAAGGGCAGTGTCAGACAGAGCTAAGTGTGCCTCACCATCTCGAATCTTGTTAAAACACTGTTGCATTTATCGTCAAACTTTGTTAAATCCCTGTTTTATATCAATAAATGTATTGTTGCTTCTCTCTACGAGTGAAGTGCATCGCTTCCATCCGCGACATCACTATATATATAGTGCACCATAAAAATAAATAAATAAACCCCCAGTTTCCTCTTCTTATTTATCACTGCCCTTACTTATTTAGCTTTTAATTTTGTTTAACTTTTGATTGGCTTTAATATTTTTGTACATATTTTGGACAACGCTTCATGCATACCTAGATAAAAAAAATGAACTTTCTGGAAGAAGTTGTGATTTGCATTTTTCTTAGATAATGACGGGTTAAGATCTCTGTCATGCCTCAATATTCTGACTACCTCAAGAAATAAAGCAAGGAGATTTAAAAGCACTCGGAAGTACCCACCTCTTCCTCATTTTCAGCTATTTAATAGAACAATAAAATATCTTTGTGGATGAATTGTTTTTTAAATTCTCTCCTTTTGTTAATCCAAATTTTGAACATCATCCTCTCAATATGCCAAGGCTAAAAGGTAGACCAAAACCCTTTGTCTAAGAAGCACAAAACAAGATAGTAGTTTATTACCCTAAAATGGTGTAATTTGAATTTCTTTAGCAGATGCCCTTTTCTCTAACCTCAGATCAGGATTCAGAAAGCCTGATCTTTCTCAGCCTCACGCCTCTAAATGAGTCTGCACAGACAAAGTCTTTAAAAATAGTAGCTCTTCACCATTAAGCCTGAGGTGAAGCGATGACTGAATTGGAGCTCTGATAGATCCAAGAATTAAACTTAGTTACTGTCTAATACTCTCCTGGGTTATTATTTTGTCTTTCAAATTGTATTGTTACACTATTAGGAATGGGTGTTAACAGTTTATGAAGCAGTAAAGATGGAATTATAAAACAGCATTTAAAGTCTGTATTGGAAAAGAACTGAATACATGTGTTTGTAAAATATAATACTGACAAAATCTTTACATTTCATTGGGAAATGAGGAGGAGGAAAGACAACACCTACTAAAATATACAGAAATAGATGCGGCTCACTTGTATCTGGCAGTAGAGCAATGAAGCTTTGTTCTATCTTCCAAGCAGTCATTAATCGAGTACTCAAACAGTTAAATTATTCACTTTTGCACTTGGCTTTGCTACCAGACATTCAGCTGAAGTGTGCAATGACCTAGGATAGGCCAGCCAGCAGTACTGGCAGGAAGGCATGCTCATGTGTGTGAGGATCTTGTTTGAAGACCTTCAGAGCAGAAGCATTCTCGGAAGTGTTAACTATGTCTGTCATTCCGATAGTATGTTGATTCTAAAGGAAAATGATAGCAAATTATATGTCAACATTTGTTGATTTGTTGATTTGTTGCTGATATATGACTTAACATTTTATCTGGAACATCAAACTCCTATGTTTTGAGGTGGAGATCTTGAGGAATTCTTATTCTGATGTCCCTTGCAGTGAAGAATTCAATGAAGAATGAAAAATTCAAATTCCACATTAGAAGACCTGAATCAAATTGCTCTACTTCCATCAAAAATAGAAAGAAATACAGAAACTTATCCTCTCCATAGGTCAAAATGCATCTACAGTTGTTCAGGACAGAGGACTTTTATCTTCCTAATGACTGAAGGAGCACAAAATGTTTCAGAGAGATACCTACTTTTTAAATATCTTAAAAGCTCAATCAAGGAAAAATGAAGTTATAGGGAGGAAACATTTTAGAAGGTAGATAGTGTTGTAAAGCTGTTTCTGCAGCAGCTGCAGCACAATGAAGTATTAAGGCATTTCCCAGCACATGGAATCCCATTATACAGTAATAGATAGCTGCAGTTTATGGACAGGTAACGTATGGATTTTTGTAGGCTAGATTTACAGAACATCATTTATGTTTAAAACAAAGATTCAGGAACTGGTATTATCTAACAAAGAGGAGTATTGCAGATATCATAACATATATTTTAATCTATTATATAAACAGATTCAGGCAGCACCAGCTGACATCATTAAACTCCATTCATGTACTTGTCATTGCTGTTTCCATAGAAACTAGTGTTGCAAGAGAAAATGGAGAAACAGGATTGAGAAACATGGGGGAAAAAATTAGAAAAATACCTCATCAAAATCAACAAGTTGTAGTTTACAAACATTAGAGACTCAACTCAGTGAGCAACTGTGTATAGCAATCCTGTCAAAGTTAACAGCAGTTGCAACAGACACAGCTGCATCAAATGCTTTGTGGTGAGCAGCGTTAGATTATTTAGGGCGCTCTAGTCATTGTATAAGTACAGTGTCTTTACGGAGGGGTTTGTTTGTTAGTTTGTTTGTTTGCTTTGTTTTTCTTCGGAAAGAAAGGGAAAGATTACATGCTAGGGCACAGGAAATACCTTTCATACCTTTCATATATAAATATACAGTCAGTGTCTCTCAAGTTTCTACTATCTGTGAATTGACTTCACCTGAAAATAACATTCTGATTTGTCTTCTCATTTAATCTTCTGCATACTTTATCCCTATAAAACACTTCATTTAAACACTTCCTTGTTGCTTCACTTCATTTATTTGGCATAACAGAAATAAAAGCTCTATTTAGTACATGTTACAATCATGAAATAGCTCCCAGCTTTACAATAAAACCAGAGATATTTATTATGTAAAGGTAGCTCTTTGCACTAAAAATGTCATTGGTTTATCTATTAGAATCTGATATTATCAGCCCTATATTAAAACCTGAAAATACTTCCAAAGTGTATTACCAGAGCCTCAACCAGTTATGATCTGAAATGTGTATTAGAATAATACAGAATTGTTAGGAGGGAAGATTCTATTTTCTGCACATGTATAGCAATATTCGTATGAAGTAGAAACTTTGGCTCCCTACCATCAGCATAAACAGCAGAGAAACCTGGGAACTAGATTTGCTCTAATTTGGTACTGCTAAAGCCTAATTTTCTTGTTTTCTGATTTAATTTAAGCTCTTAATGTTATTTAACTGTGTCTTTTAGTGGATAAATGTTCATAATGTTTAAAACAAAGATAATGAAATTAAAAATGCAATATAAAAGTGTGTGTTGAATATAATCCGTATACGTAGAGTTTCAGTCAGTGTAATCCAGGAGATACAGCTTCTTGAAGTCTTCCAAACCCTGTATTCACCCTGCAGTAGTTTGAAAGCTAGTGAGTGCAAGAAATCTGTATCTACAATTATATTGTGGCACTTACTTATTTTAACTGCACTGGTTTCTGTTTATCTTTGCTATTTTCTCATGAAAAAATACAGCCAAAATCTAATAATCTACTTTATGGGATTATATATTCACTCAGTTCCTTCAAACACATTTAAATCTTCTTTTAAATGTTACACCATTAGCACACCAGTTAGGTTGAACCTTATTATTCTATGAAAATACTATAATTTTTAATGTCTTTACCAAAGTTCACATTCAAAAGAAAGATATATAGAGGGACACTAGAGAATGAACCACCACTTCTTTTCTTTTCTGAATGTGCTACTTTTTACAGGTATTAAGGCTGTCAGGTAGTCACCATATAGTTTAATAAATTTATGTACATTCATTCTTTCTGACCCAAGAAATAGTTAACCCAGATGTCACTTCTCAGTAATGAGCTATTTTGTAGGTTTCTAAAAGGTATTATATTTGTGTAAGCTCTCAACCTCAGACACACATGTTACAGATCCGTAGTTCTGCCTTTCATTTTGACATCAAGAGATGCTGTAATCATACATTCTCTATTTTCTCCTAATTAATTAATGAATATGAGAAAATATATCTTTTGTGTTGTATGTGTGACAAAAAAGTTCTGGGGAAGAAAAAAAGATTAGATGCCCTGTAGAAATCTATGCCTTATATATTTAAATATTATCTGCCATAAATAATTGTTAAAAAAACTAATACACAGTATTTTTCACACAGCATAGTGATAATGTTGGTTAATCCATGGTAAAACCTATCTTCATTGTTGTAGTCCAATTTATTAATCAATGTAGATTATTAGTAAATTATCAAACACTTGTTTTCAGAATGAACTTTAATGTTTTTCAGAAAAACATTAATTTATAATGAGGTTTCAGGAGGGTTTTTCTTATCAGAGACTTACAATATTTTTAATTTCATAGCATTAATATACTTTATAAGTGCAGCTCTGTCACTGATTGAGAAAGGGACTTTTATTCATGTTTGATGGAGATAACTGTATTAAAGTAGTGTAGAAATATGGCTTTGATGACACTTTCATTAATTGAAGGTTGCCATAACAACTGAAAGTTTGCTTTGAAAGCCCCTAAATTACAAAAGAAACCAGTTGTCCTCCATCACCCTTATATTCATTTTTAACACCTGCACGTGCACAGCATGATTAAGCAGGACAAATTTATATTGAGAAACTATGAAAGTGAAAAGGACATGACATAAATGAAAGTAATGGCAAGTACTAAGAAGCATCTGCATGCCTTTCAAGTGGCCAGCGTAGTACTAGGTATAGAAAACTGTCATTTCAGTACCAAATTGACTTGCATGAAGATACATCAAGACATCTCTGCCTGTGTAGTATACATGCAGGCAAAAACAATATGAAGGACAAAACCTAGTTATTGATGCTGTGCCAGAGATCTGCTTATGCAGGTGATTTAATTTTTGGTTCCAGTTTTGTTTGTCCTATAATTATTAGAATTAATAATGATTGTTTTGAAGCAATGAAGGATATGCTAGATATATGTAGTCAAACATTAACTTCATAAAAAGTTCTGTGAAAGATTACTAATTTTCAAGAAAGAACAAATATCAAAAGGGATTTTTTATAAAGGTTTAGTGAGCATAATATCTTGCACAAAATGAAACCGTATCATTTAAACAGAAACTTAAATAACTGAATTCAATGAGAGACACTTGCAGAGCAGAATGATGCTGGGGATGATGATTAGCTGAAATAGTAAGAAAACTGTTGTGTAAGAACTAAAATAAAGATCAAAACAAGAGATTGCTTGCAATGGGTATGCTAAATGAATGTACTATGAGAAGGCAACAAGAAAAATGTTTATCATTTGCAGTGCCTTATTGCCGATTATACTTATTATCAAGTATACTTTACCTATAGAATAATGGATATGTTCACAATCATGTCCAAGTTCAGCTGTTTAGGAACTTAAATGCTATGAAGAACTACAAAACAAATTCCACAACATACATATTAATAAATAAATAGATAAATTCATCCATGTGCATCCATATGCTTATATGTGTACACACACATCTTATTAGAAAAAGACCTTGTATAAACTTGCATAAAAGCACTTGTATAAACACACAGATCCAGAATCCTCTATAGGTGCAAAATTTAAACATATAATACAAGTTTTTTTGTTGAATAGTAAAAGCTTGTTGAACTTATTTTTTCCCCAGTAGTGCATCCAGAATTTGTTTCTTCATATTTCTGAAGAAAAAAATATTTGTAAAGTAACAGAGCGAGTAACAAAAATGATTCCCAGTACTCACAAGTAAATGGAATAATTGTTTAGACAACAACTTCAAAAACACAGTTTTTCCAAACCAAAATTTTATGCATTTTTGCATGTTTGGGTTCCAGTGCTGAATTGGTAGGGGAAAGCTATGAATTCATGTGGAAACAGTCCTAGAGAGGTCATCCAAATTCAAGGAGAAAAGGCTCAGTCATTTGATTGTTTATTCACTCAGCTAACTAGAAAACCCAAAAAAGTAAAAATCTCACCCAGAAACAGAATAGAACAAGAGTTAATAGGAGTTTAATAGGAACATAGAACTCCAACTCCTATTTCATACATCAAAAAAATGAATCAGGCTGTCTAAATGTTCATCAATGTTATTTTTCAATTTCTGTACCCAATATTTCCCTGTTTCCCCTTATCATCTCATGAGAGAGCTGCTTGAGTCACTGGCTTTTACTCTGCACTATCTGTAGATGAAACATCAGTTATTCAGGGACCCAAGAGTATGAAAACTTTCCCACCTATAGAACTTGCCACTGCTCTTTCAAAATGTCAATGGGAATTTGCCCAGATGTGATACAATATACTATTCAGTCTTGAAAAATCAGGATTTGCTGTCCTTTGGGGTATAATCTTGGAAGTATCTGGAGTTTAAAGCTGCTTTTACAAAATGCTTATTGGGATTTGTTTGCTCCTTTCCATCCACTTGACTGCCCCCATTCTCTAGTTCCTAAACCTTGTTTTTTTTCCTATTGTTTAACCTTTTAAGAAAATATATAAACTTTTTCTACCATTTTACTTTCTCAGCTTTTATTACCTACATCTTTTTTTTCGTTCCACACTCTGATCTCCCTTCTCTGAAAGATTTTCTAACTCTTCTCAGGCTGTATCCTCATGTTTTCTCAGACACATTCGGAGGAAATTGTGACCCCCTTTGATATTACATTCATTCTAAGGTGAATATTTTGTAATTGAATTTCCTCCACTTAATTTATACTTTATCATTGTCACAGGTTCTTGACCCTCAAATATCTGGCAGATTCTTCAAATCTATAGAAACTACCTCTAATCAGAAATCTCCAAGAAAGCCAGCTACTAAACAGTTTTAAACAAAACAGATTGGTTTTTTAGAATTCACAGCTTGCTCATTGGAATACAAAAGTCAAAGAACAAAATGGTATGTGTAAATAATTTGCAGCATTTCTAGTCATATTTTATAAATGACATACTTTTAATGGTTTGAGTTATTTAACATTTATGGGAATTTCAGGCAGCTTGCTTAGAAAATAATTCAGTGTCTTTAATCAAGACAGAAGCGCACACAGACATTTGGTCATTAAATCAAATTTCTGTCATAAAGAAGTCATTGACCGAAGTGCCCATGAAACTTTGCTTTTCTTTTATAAAAGTTAAAAAAATAGCACTGGAACAGGTTGCCCAGAGATGTCCCATCACTGGAAACATTCAAGGTCAGGTTGGACTGGGCTCTGAGCAATAGTAAATTTATTTTTTGTATTTTATATATATATGCATACAGTACATGCCTTCATAGTCACACTTGTACATTGAATAATAGGTATATATGAAAAAAAACAACCAAACATAAGAAGTCACATTTAAAGGGTCACAAGTTTTTATGTATGAGTTGAAAATTTTCTTAAAAAAGAAATCTGAGTTACTATAAAAGTTAAGAAATGGTAAAAAAGGTGAGGTGTTGATGATGTTTCTGTCACCACTTTGGTCTGATGGCCTCATATTCAAGACCGCAAAAAGAATCTAATTAACTATCATGATAAAGAGTGTCAAGATGGGAAGAGGCAGGCCTCACTGCTGGTGTTACTTATATGTGTCCTTATAATAACCAGTTCCTTTAACAAGAATAGAATCTGAGTGTTACAGTGATTATATAAGATGAACATATGGTTCATTCAGTATAGCTCTGCAGCTGTAGGAGTTCAGTGGCTTCTTATACAAAAGTAGATGTCTAATCTAGAAACTAATAACTTGGGGGATTGGCTTAAGGAATGTTTAAGTCAACATTTCTGTAGCTTCTATATTATAGAGAGAAATATGTTATATGGTTGTATATATATAATGATAATCTAGTCTGTTTTCTGATTGGACATAGGTAAAGTCAAATAAATCCAATGGAAAGATCCCTTTTGATAAATTCTAAATTAATTCAAAATTAATTATACTTACTGCCCAATTTTAGACACTTCATTGAGGTGTCTCCTTTGGAAAATAAATCTCCATAGATTCTGTAGAAAGAAAGGTACAGGCAATGCAGAGGGAAAGTGTAATCATTTAAATTGTCATGTAGGTTTTTTTTCAGATAGGTATTTCTAACTGGAAAAAATTTTTGATTGATATTCTTAAACTATTTTACTACTGCTCTCTCTCTACTTTTCCAAATTGACTTTCATTTATCATAGTAGTCTATAGACATCTGTTCATGTATTTGCTAGCCAAGTCTCTGTGACACATAGTAATACTCTTATATTATTGCTCTACTGATGTAGCTTGTGAATGACTAGTGTACAGTTTCATGATAAATTGTTTTCTTAACAGATTCACAGATCAGATAAAGGAGATCTGATAAAGTAATGGCACTACATTTCAGGCTTGTATCATAAGTTTTTAATAGAAAAGTTAGGACATGATATCCCAGAATATTAAAAATCTTACTACCATGACATCTTCCTTATGAAGGGTACTGGCTTTATCCAATTTATCAAAAAGATCAAATTTTGTGTTATTCCTAAAACATGAGGAACACTGGTCAAACCTTATCCTCAGGTGTGGAAATGCCTATTGATAAAAAGCCTGCAGGTCAGATAGCAGTTACCTCAAAAAAGAGGGATGGTTGGTTGTTTAACCGAAATCCTTGTCTTCTTTCTCTTTTAATTTCTTCATTGTCCTGTGTTTTCAGTTTAGTCCAAACCTAACTGGTCAACTGATAGATGACTGGTTTTTTTGACTCGTTTTAAAATTTCCTTACAGTCAGGAAAAATGACTCCTTAAAATATACCATCTGATTACTGAGCATATCTTCTCCTCCTGAGACTTTGAGTTATATCTGCCTACTTTCCTGAGTAAAGCACATTTTTGCTGTATATTGCAGTCCAGCTTGTGACATGAATCCTATAAGTATTAGACTACTATGTATCAATTTAATAAAGAAAAGCTTAAAATCAATAACTGTTACCCCTCAAAATTTACTATTTTAAAAGTAAAATGTTAGGTTAGTTTGAATCCAGTTTTTTGCATCCCTAGAAATCTGAAGTAAAATCTATTTTCCAAACACTTTCTTTTTGATTGCTTCCCATTAAGTGTGGAGACGGTTTGTACTTTGTCTACAACTAAAAAATAATTCTGAATAATGCTTAGAAAATTGCTATAAATAGAGATGCCAAATTTTACCTCAGTTAATAACATAGACTGTTTCTATCTCCATAGCTTTCAAAAATCCCATTTTTTCACCTTTCTAAATCTAGCTAACCCATTATGCTTAGTTATCCATTAAACTGTGTACTAGAACTTCCTGAAGAACTACAGACATTACCTTCTTTCCCAAATGTGAATTACAGAAAAATCAGAAACAACAGATATAATAAAAGACACTCTGGAATTTTATAAGTAAATTTGTTCTAATTATACCTGATGATATCACTTTATTACCAGTTGGGAAGAATAAGTGTAACAAGTAAAAATCAGAAAAGACAGAGAAAATTGTGAGATGACATTTTTTTTTTTAAAGAGTAATGGTAATGATACGTCCTGATTTCAAAGAACCAGCATTAGTTAGGAATTCATGGTGAGAAGGAAGGGGAAGAATGTTCAGAATGGCAATGATTGAAAGCGAAAATTTACCCATCTAAAATAATTTTGGTAGGCAGAACCTAACAGCTCTATTGAAAAAAAAGCAACCACAAAATCCACCTAAAACCAAACAACTCAAAATATTAGAAATCTTATACAGAAGTTATTCTTTGCAAAGAAATAACAGCAATCATTTCCCAAAAAAAAGAAACCCAAGGAAACATAAAGACACTCAGGAAAAAAAAAATTTTTTTTCAAAAGATAAAGTAAAATTCTAAGGCAAAAAGTAGTTAATGTTAGACCATCCATCTTGTACCATAAGTGAATAAATGTGTTCCCTGAAGGAACAGGAAATACATCTGGTAACACACAATAGACACAAGAGCCTCATGCATATTATAATAGCTTCTCGATATGGCAAAACCTTTGGTCTGCATTTCTCCCTCAATTACATCAAAGTAGATCTGTAAAATCTGTTTTGCAAAAAATTATTTGTAGAAAGAGATTTCAGACAGGGAAAAATAGATTTGTAAAAATAATTTTTTCTTTAACCAAGATCATTCTACCACTTTCACATTGACTTTACGCATACAGTATAATATTATATATTTCTTTGAAAAGAGAGTTTGTACACTAGACATATTCTTATTTTGTGAAGTCTGTACTTTATCCCTATTGTCTCCATGTTTTCAATAAGGTCATTTAAGATTAACTGAACAAAAAGAATGAAGTGTTACAATATCCTACAATAATTCACTATAAGTCTCTGTGTGATTCATGGGAATAACTGAATGCCTCAGTCCCGGATTCACAAGTGTTGTGCTATTTGGAGAGCTACCTAACCTGGCTGATAAGAATTGCTGAGGGTATGACTGGGTAACTTCTTTGCTAAGTCTGTTTCAGTCAACTCTAGTGACTTCATAAAACCATAGAATACCATGTTGGAAGGGATCTCGAGGATCATCTGGTCCAACCTTTCTTGGCAAGACGACCCAGCTGAATCTTACCAATGTCCAAGACTCGATCTTCAATGACTAAATAAGAGCTTAGACAGCATAAATATTGACCAAAGATTGTACATACATAAGTGTAAATATTCTAACATTGAACTGAATCATACCCAGTGAGTCTTCAGTCCCAAGATTTAGGCATATTTAAATGTTTAACTCCACTTGGAAGTCATAAGCCTGGACATCATCTGTTTTCACTTCTCAAGTCTTTTTTTTTGCAAATGTCATGAAGTTACAGCTGCTTTTAATTTTTAGTCAAAGCTCAGCTAGTAGTTATGATGTGGTGTGAGTATGTAAGGACAGATTAGGGTAAGGACCATTGGCTCTTACGACGAAGTTTGAGATTTATTCATTATGACTTATGTCCTCAGTTTTGGAAAAAGGTGGTGGAGGAGGCTTCAAAAAGATATAATTTTTTCAATTTTTTTTGACTTTGAAATTTTTGAAATGGCTATTGCATCAAAAATGATCTTAACTGGCACTTATTTTTTGTATTTGAATATAAGCCAAGATTTTCTAGTGAGAGAGATTTTATCTCTCCATGAAAGGACACAGAGTATTCAGCTCAGCTGGGCACAGAACCAAAATATACTTAAATTATATTACATTATTAAAGCCAAATTTCCTGAGGTTTGTGTGCTGTAAGTATTGTCAGTGGTAAAACTTACATTGAAGTTTCACTTGAAACTTCCATGTAAGCTGACCACTCTGTCTATTGTCTCAGTATCATCTCCTGAAGCTGTATCAAGATCTACAAAACAATAAGGTTTTATGATATATGGCCACAAAGTCCCTCTGGATTCTTTTGCAAACACAGGTTTGTTAACAAAAAGCAGATGTGCCACAACAAATCCACCTGCCAAATATTGGAACCATCCAACATTGTTTAAAATAACTGTTTAGTCCCTGAGCAATTTGGCATGTGCATCCTGCTGTGCTCTCTTGAATTTTCACTTTAAATTGTCTTGTTTCTGGCTGTATGTAATGCACTTACTCCTCTCTGCTCAGTGTGCTGGCATGCTGTTGTGTCTTCTCACAGGAAAAGCTTTGGGAGCTGCAGGACACATTTAAGCTCTTGAATGAATTTTTCAGTAATGACATATGGGTGTCAGCATTTTCTCCTGCCCTTTTTAATAAGCAGTCTCTTGTGTGGATTCACTGCTGGTTTTGCTTTTAGCTGTGGACCCCCTGATGAGCATGAGGTCAACATTCTGTTCTTGGTACTCTTTCTCTCCACAGACATGTTTTCTGTAGATTCACAGCAGTAATGATTTTACCTTCTTTCTTGTTATTAGTTTAAAGTTCAATGTAAATGAATTATGACATTCAAATATGGGGCTTTCTCAGGATTGACAGGGGAACTTCCTCGAGCATTCATAATAGATTTAACTCTAGCAGAACTCACTCAGAAAAAAAAAAAAAAAAAGAAAGAAAAAAAGAAAAAAGTTTTGTGTACTTCAGCTTAGTAGGTTCACAATAGAAACTTCAAATCTCTGGGGAAGAAAGACAGGAGAAAACCAGGTATCTTTTACTGGTTTGATAAAGCGAACAGAACAAATTTGCAGTTGTTATAACATGGTGACATCCATTAAATCTGAATTGTCTGAAGGGAGAGATTTGAGGTTTGCTTCTCCTGTTATTCTTTCTCTTGCCAAAGAAATTCTGGTTTACATTTGCTGTGAGTTTCTCCTCTCCATAATACTAGTATACCAGACTATAACCAGAACATGGCTGCTTAGTGGAAAAATCATCCTCTGACTCATGAGTACTCCTAAACCTACACAAGTAACACAGTACAAAGGAACACCAGCCACTCCAGCCAGTAAGTAAGCTTCATTGGGGGTCCAACTTAAATGCCTCTATGCAAATACACATAGCATGGGGAATAAATGGGAGGAGTTAGAGACATGCACACGCCTGCAGAGCTATGAACTCATTGGCATCATGGAGATGTGATGGGATGGCTCCTGTGACTGAAGTGTTGGAATAGAAGGATACAGCCAGTTCAGGAAGGAGGCAGGGGCAACAAGGAGGGGGTGTCACTGTTTATGTCAGTGACCAGCTGGAGTGCATGGAGCTCTGCCTGGGCATGGATGAGGAACCAACTGAGAGTTTATGGGTCAGGACTAAAGGAAGAGCAGCGACAGGTGATGTTACAGTGCAGGTCTGCTACAGGCCACCCGACCACAAAGGCTGAGCAGATGAGGCACTCTATAGACAGACAGGAGCAGCCCCACATTCACAAGCCCTGGTCCTCATGAGGGACTTCAACCACCCCAATATCTGTTGGAGGGACAACACAGCAGGGCTGTGTTCCTGGAATGTGTCGATGATAACTTCCTTCTCCATGTGATAGAAAGGCCAACGAGGAGACGTGCCATGGTGGATCTTGTTCTCACCAACAAGGAGGGGCTGGTGGGGAATGTGAAACTCAAGGGCAGCCTTGGCTGCAGGGACCACGTGATGATGGAGTTCAAGTTCCCTACGGTGGCAAGGAGGGCGTACAGTAAGCTTGCTACCCTGGACTTGAGGAGAGAAGACTTTGGCCTCTTCAGGGATCTGCTTGGTCCTGTGGGATAAAGCTCTGGAGGGAGAATGGGCAAGAAAGCTGGTTAATATTCAAGGATCACCTCCTCCAAGCTCAGGAGTCATGCATCCCAACAAAGAGGAAGTTGCGCAAAACGCCTTAAACCTGCATGGATGAACAAGGAGCTCCTGGATAAACTCAAACAGAAAATGGAAGCCTACAGTGGGTGGAAGAAAGGACAGGTATCCTGGAAGGAATACAGGGAGTATACAGTCTGAGTAGCCAGGGATCAGGTTAGGAAAGCTAAAGCCCAGATAGAGTTAAATCTGGCCAAGGATGTCAAGGGCAACAAGAAAACTTATGTCACACAGACTCTTAATTATTAGAAGATATGTGTAAATAAAAAAAAAATTATTTTATTGTATTAAACTAGATTTAACATATGTTTGATTTAATAGAAAAAGACCTCAAAACATAAGACAGTTAGCACTAAGTTATGCTTTTAGGTTTTCCTTTTCTGTTTCAGTGTCTCAGCTAAGTTAGCAAGTTGACATTTTAGACTGGTTTTATAAAGGTAAATTTTTATAAAGGTAAATATATAATATCCAATATCAGATTGGATATTAGGAAAAATTTTTACACGAAAAGGGTTATTAAGCATTGGAATGGGCTGCCCAGGGAAGTGGTTGAGGCACCATCAGGTTTGAGGTATTCAAAAGACGTGTTGAAATAGCGCTTAGTGACATGGTTTAGAGATGGACTGTGGGTTTTGGTTTTTTGTTTGGTTTTTTTTTAATCAATCAGAGTTAGGTTGATGGTTGGACTAGATGATCTTAAAGGCCCTTTCCAACATAGACAATTCTATGACTATATGATTCTATGAAAAAATGGCCAGAAACTGTCCTCTGGCACTGAAGCAAAATGGCCCAGACTAGTTCACACACGTTGCATAGGGCTAGCTTGCTCTTTAGAGTTTTGGGGTTTTTTTGAGAACGCTGGATAGAGAAATTGCAGAAACAATTAGAGTAACCTATCAAGTAAGCACTGAGGTTTACTGCCAGTCCACTGCTATTGCTGACCCTCCTTTATTCAACAGTTCATACATTTCCTGGGCTGGCAGGTTTTAGGTATGTTATGGTTTGAGAGAACCCATAACAATCTATTGTCATTAGAAAATTATTCTATCACCCAATGACCCCTCCCCCCTCGGAAAGGAGAATCGGGGAACACAAAGGAACACAAGGGTTGAAATATAAATAGATTTAATAGACTAAGACTAAATAATTAACGATAATACTAAAGAACCAGTATTAATCCTGATACTGATATAAGATATACAGGAATTATACTCAGCCAATTCTATCAGTAGGAAGCTGTGCACTCCCAGCAGTGGACAGCAAATGTCGGACACTGCGAGCACAATGGCTTCAGGAAGAAGGGAAGGCCTCAGGGTTCCGGCACCAGGGCATGGAGTTGTCTGGACCGCCGCCATCAGGGAGAGAGCGAGCTACACAGCAAACTTCTCTAATTTATATTGAATGTGACGTTCATGGTATCCTGTTGGCCAGCCTGGGTCAAATGCCCAGGCCTTGTTCCTCCTTGTCCCTGCCCCTGGCAAGGCTCAAAAACACTAACCTTGAATCCCACAGAGCCTGGCTGGCTATAAAGTAAATATTTTCACAAACTCAGACACTAGAGTCTTCTAAAAGTGCAATTTTCTCCAGCATTAGAAGAAAAGTTAGTCCTGTGTCTCTCAACCCAGGACAAGGTATTACTGAGATCTTCATAAAAATCATTTATAAGGGGTAAAATCATTGTCTTTTCTCTTACTCAGGAGGCTAGAGAGATCATAGGATAAAGAATAGTGTCTATCAGCTATCACAATTTCCAGTCAAATGACCTAATTTTTTTTAACTCTTTCCAGTTAAGATTTTCCTCTTTGGTCATGGTAACTTGACACTAGGATGTCAGATGATAAGCAAAAAGTATAGTCACTTCTTTCTCCCTTCCTTCATCAAATTTCTGCCACTTTACTTTCTAGATTGCTTATTTTAAAGGTTCATCTTTATATAAGCATCTTAGAATTATAGGACTTAGCAAGCTGCAAAATTTCTTATTAAGTTCAGGCATGATATACCAGATGGTGAAATAAAGACATGGAATGCCTAGAAAAAATAACACAGCTCCTGTATGCACTGTGAGTTTTAGGAAGCCCTTTTTGGATATCTTGTTAAAGGTAGTTGTCATGCTATACAGACAGTATCATTTTTTAAAACAGGATGGAATGTCTAATGGCATAATTTGGTTCTTCAGCTGTGCAATGACATTTAATCAGCAGTGCTTCCCATAATAATGTCATAGAACTACAGATCTTAAATGCAATTACTAGTCTAAAATGCACCACCAATCTAAAATATGCAGGGTAGTTTAATTAGTTGATGTTCTGTAACTGTAGGTATCTGCAGCTTCCTGAGGCTAATATTACCTCTGTTTTGTAGTTCATCTCTGCATTAATCAGATTCATGCTTGGATTCTGAAATGGTTATAAATAGTTATATAGGAAGGGAAATGGGTGTAACAAAAGAGATATTTTCTGTTGTCTTATTCTGAGTAGCATCTGAATTGTTTTGAACCATATAGGTACAAAAAGACAAGTAGAAGCTAGTGGATTGATGAGGCTGGAAATTCATGTAATAACTTTGTTTTCTTTATAAATATCTGCATTTATCTTAATATTCTAGGTTAAACATGATCAATTATAGAAGTTGGTGAGAAAATACATGGTCGTGGAGCTCCTCCGAATAACTATATGCATGGTTTTACCTTGAGCCATGAGGTAAAATGTATGAGCTTAAATCTTTCATGGCAATTTCATTGTAACCTGAAGCTGTGCTTGAGTTATGATTTCAACACCACAAGTTTGATTCCTGGTGACAAGGTATGGACCTCCATCCAAATGCATACATGAGTGCCAGAAGATAAAGTAGATGTAGAAATGCAGTTATAAAATGTTAATATTTTGTGGCTTAATTTGTGACAGGTTACCATTTACCAGTCATACAGACATAATTTCTTTCTTTATTTCACCTAGGTCGGATATAAAGTAGCAGAGGCATAAAAGGCTATGGAAAACCAGCAAACATTACAAAATAAAACTGTCTGAGGACTTTACCTGTATTGGGTGTCTGTGGCAAGGGTTTGGTGTTAGAGGTGGGGAGTCTGGGTTGGGGTGTGTTTAGGGGTGGCTTATGTGAAAAAAGGCTGAGACTGCCCCGTGTCAGCTCCTCAATGGACTCATATTACACAAGAGCTGAGACCATCAGCAGAGCTGGTGGCACCTCTGTGAAAATATATTTGAGAAAGGGCAAGAAACACCACAAAAAGAGAGGAAGAGGGAGCAAAAAAGAATAAGAGACAGCAGTGGGAACACCAACATCAGAAGAGAGGAGGAGTAGGAGGAGGAAGAGATGCTCCAGGTGCCAGAGCAGACATACACTGAAGCCTGTGGAGGGCCCCATGCCAGAGCAGATGGATATTTCCTGAAGGACTGCAACCCATGCCAGAGCACAGGAAAAGTATGAAAGGGAAAGAGTGGCAAAGAGAAACCGTTAATGTAGTTACTATAACCCCTCCATGCTTCCTGTGCTGCTGCGATAAGGTAGAGCAGTCTGGAATGAAGAAGTGAAGAGAGCTTCAGAGAAGGGGAAAAAAATATATTACTTTAGTGTTTGTCGAATTTGCTTTAGATGGTAATAAATTAAATTAAATTTCAGCAAGTGGAGTCTGTTTTACCCATGACAGTAAATGGCAACCAATCTCACTGTCTTTATCTTGGCCCACAAGCTTTCTCATCCTATTTTCTCCTCCTGCTCTGGTAAGAAGTGGGGGTAAGTGAGCAGCTGGTTGAGAGTTTGATTGACTAACTCCCCCGATACTATTCACAGGAAGGAAAAAAATATTTTCCCCATTGTCCTAACGTCTGAAAATGTGTTGCTATAAGTTCTGTTTCAACTTTTGTAATGTGTAGTTTATCTCTTGGTTTTATGATCTCAGCTCTCCTTAAGTATTACCCCAAAAATATGGATGCAGGCACAGAATAGCTTCTGCCACTGATACTGAAGACAAACAAACAAGTAAGCAAAAAAAATTCTAAATATTAAATAACATTGTTGTGGTTTGGGCCAGACTAGCCACTGAGATGAATGACACATGGTGTCCCTTACCTTTCTCTCCAAGGAGAGGAGAGAGAAAAAGAAACTTAATGAGTTTAGAAGAAACTAAACTACTTTAATGAATACATTAATAAAATAACAGAAAACACCCATAAAAATCCACTCAGCAATGTTAGAGGTTGATGAATCTGGAACCTGGCAGACGCAAGGCTGCCACAGCTCCGTGTCCCTGGCTCCATCCAGTGGCAAGGCTAGCATGTATTCCCAGTAGACATACATAACCACATATGCTATAAACATATATTTCCATGGCCAAACGCAGAAATTAACAGACAGAAACACTCACCCACAGATGGCACATATGGCCTAATCCTCTCACCCTCTCTGGCTGTTAAGGATGAAGGTCCATTAGTGGGAAACATATGAATATACAAAATGTAGATCCCTCCAAAGGATGGGGTTAGACAATCTATCCACACTTTGGATCCATGTCCCATATCCAGGAAAACAGTTTCAAATGGAATTTTACATGAAGACAGGACAGACTGTACTGATTGGGTGCAGGACATGGCCAGACCAGGAACTGTCTGTCCCCGTTTTACATGCAGCCGATCCCTTTAGTACCTTATGCTTTTGGTTTCCTGCATTTGTTCCTCCCCAAATGTCCATGATCCCTCCTGTTCCTCACGTTTGGTACCTCCACTAAACAGCCCATAGCAAGTCTTGTACAGTCCCAAAGTGGTCTTTCTCTGTATCCCACAACAGGCCTCACACTCCAGTGCAGTGACCTTCTCAGTCTATAAGGTGGCCGGAAGAACTACTCCTGCTGGCTCACTGTGATGAGTCTTACCCAGCCTATTGGGCTGACATCCCCCTGGGATGCCCCGGGAGGGGCGAGGTTGAGGCTTGTTCCCCTAATTAGGTTATTGGGAATGTTGGTACATGATACATGGGTACAGATACACTACTATACAATTTGGTACATGGACCCAGATGGCCATATCTGTGTGCCTTTGTGTTTGTGGGGATGAACCTTTAGTCACATAATGAATAAATGACATGCAACTAGGACATAATCAATTAAAAATTTAATCATTACTTTAAATAAAAAAATGCTTCTTATATTAATAAGAAAGTGACAGATGGACAAAAGGTTATGTGAGGATGCTATGTAATTTTGTGCAAAAACTTGCTCAATAAAAAGACCGGAGAAAACTCGTCTTTTTGTCAAACTCCTTCAAATATTTTTGAGAAATTCCAATCCCATGTGCTCCTAGAAACATGGCATTTTTATAGCGATTTGTTAATTATGTAGGCAAGCTCATGTTAATCTTACACTCAGATAGCCTAGACGAACTTTAAAAATGGCTAGTGCAATGAAAATTGCAATTTCTTGCTTAACTTCTATTTGCTTGCAACTGGCTCTTATTCAGTGAAATCCATAAGCAGGTTTTAGTAAATAAAGCAGTGGCTTATAAAGTCACTTATCTGTAATAAGTGTACTGATAAGGTATAGTCACATTTAGAGGAATATTATTTCAAAGGCTTCTAGAAATCTGCAGGAAATTTTGTTTAAATGCAAGCCCAGTTCAGGATCTACAGTGATTTTTTTCTACGTTAAAAACAGTGCAGATGTGTATCTTCTTGTAGAGTAGGTTGATAAGTGTTGTGTGGTCCTATTGTTGGTTTTTGGGTTTTTTTTAGTTATTATTCTAAATTGATAAGAAGAAGGAAATCACTTTCTAATGCCAGGTATCATCTTACAGGGTTAGGCAGGAAAAGAAATCTGATTTGCTATACATGGTAAAATCCATGATTAAACATTCTAGGAGGGGGAGGAATACATTACTGGTTTTATTGCTGAATGAGAAAAATAATTTCTGGATGGATGCCTAATAGAAACAATGATGGCTTTGGAGGAATTTCCTTTCAGATACATTAAACTATGTGACTGAAGAACTGATTTTAGAATACTGTTGCTTAACAGAATCATGGAATCACGGAATTGTTGGAGTTGGAAGGGACCTTCTAGAGATCATCTAGTCCAACTCCCCTGCCAAATAGCACATTACTCAGGACTGCATCCAGGAAGATACTTTATTATTGGTATATACCATATCAGGCTACCATTATAGAACTCACCTAATTTACTACCAAAGTGGCATCCATGGTTAATTGGAGAATGTGTAAGATTTTAATTGGAGGTCTTTTTTTTCTTTATGTAAAATTATTTTAGTTTGATTCTATTTTCAGGGATATTTTATTTTTTAACATACTAGATAAAGATTTTTGTTTGTACCTTTTACATTTGGTACACATTTTGAAGCAAGCTTCTTAAGCTGGTATATATAATAGGGTTTTTTTTTGTTGTTTTTTTTTTTTTTTTTTTACAGAAACTTGTCAGAGACACAGACAATTGTTACATATACAAAGAACTGTCAGATCTTTCCACCTGGTTGTTTCACACTTGTGCACAATTCAGTTTTACAAACAGTGGCATGAAAGGTAACACTGATAAAAGATTGGGTTTGGGTGTTGGTTTTTTGTGGTTTTGGTTTTTTTTTTTTTCATTTTCTCTCACTAACTGACTGTATATTAACATCTACAACAACATGAAATCGTATGTGCAAAATATTAACTAAATGTCTTTGAATTATCAAGGGCAGTGAAACAGTCTCATTTCATATTTGTTTGTGTTCTTTATCCACTGCAAATTCAGGTATCTGTAACTTTTTTGGTAGATGCATTTCACAGATCATTAATTATGCAATGCAGTTTGAAGAACCGATGCAATGAGAATGGGTGGAACTCCTTTTCTGCAAAAATCCTAATGCCCTTGGGGTGTTCCATGGAATTAATTTCAAATTGAATTTTGTAAGTAAATGAGATAAGTTCCTTATTTCTCTAGGTTATCAGAAAACTATTAACAAACTTTAGTTTTGTTAAAAGAAATAATAATGGACCTTCATTTTCACAACATTAATATTTCAAGTCTGTTTATATCATCAAATTATAAGAACATGTAGCCATTGTTGTACTTTAAAAAAAGGATACATGTGGGAATAAGCTTTTATATAGTTGTGATTAGATGACGAAGTAGAAATACGTCTTACAAGCTTTGTTTTTAAAGTCAGTGAAGTTAACCTACAGCAAATAAGTCTTGGCATAGATCCACTGAACACTTAGAAGACATGCTGCGACAATGGGTCTAACTCTGCAGACAGAAAACAAATAAAAAGAACAATGACCACAAAACAGTTTGGGAAAACAGGCTGCTGGCTTTGTCAACCATAGAACTGCTGACAAAGCCAGCTACCTGTTTTCCCAACCTGTCTTCTAAACTAATAATTTTCACTAAATTAGCCACTTATTTGTTTCCAGGATTATCAGTTCTCATAATTTCAATTTGAGCCTTGCAATAAGGTAAGTTCCCTATTTTTCTATGCTATAGAATGGGAATACCACCAAGATTTGTAAATTGCCCTGACTTTATGGAAACTAAATATTAGTATTATTAGTAGTATCCTTGAAAACTGTTATGCTGCCTAGACTATTTTTTATTTGCATATTTGTTTAGATCTGAAAGCTTTTCTAATTTTGTATGACATTGTAAGCTGTCTTCAGTCACCACTTTAATCAGGTGCACAGAAGTAGCGGAAAGAAGCAGAGCCAGCATCCACCTATGCCTGCTGAAAGCTTGTATGTTCTTTAGTGATATTTGGATGAATGGGTTTGGTCAGGAGCAGCAACAGGCTTTGATGGGAAGGCAAGTCTTTGCATCCAGGCAACCACACTTAAGTCAGTTTTTAATGTGATTTTCCCCAATGTTTTGTTTAGATCTTGATCATGAAGAATTAAGGTAAAACAGGTGTGACTGGTACCAAGGAATTACAGTTTTGATTAAATAATCTAGTTGAAAAATACAACAATGGAATGACTGTCTTTAAATTATTACAATTAAATCTGATTATAATATTTTCTGTAAACAATTTTGGCCATAAATTCTAATATTTTGGTGAGTGAATTATACATTAGTATTTTCCCATTCTGTTTGCTTTATAGTTAATCATATCTTACTCAGAGAATAATTACTTCACTTATTTTCTTGTAAATTCTGTTGTCACCAGGATAAATTCTTGGCAAATCATTCTGTCACTATCTGACAGTTGATACTGTATAGACAGATGCATTGTACGTTTCTACTATTTTTAAAGTATTGTCTACAAAAAGGGAAATATATAACTATATATTTCTATATAGTTCTATATAACTAAGTTCTATATAGTTCTATATAACTAAGGGAAATAATATATACAATAGCTAAAGAATTTGACTGTATCTAAAAACCTTAGAGGACCTGTTCTATCCTGTAATACCTAAGCTCAAAGTTTTCTGCATATATATATATATATGTATGTATGCATATTTACTAACTTCAGAGACTAGGAAAAAATCCTCAACCAAGTTTTAAATTCATGGGGTTTATGTCTGTGTTCCTTAATATGGCCTTCCTAAGCTCATATAAAAACATTGAGATGATCAGGGAGTGGAAGAAAATCTCTTTAATTATGGGTTACTGGATCATTAGTCCACTCCTGGGAGTACTAAAACTCTACACAGTCATATCAGAAAGCTCATGGAAGTTTTTGGATGAGGTTGATTACTGTAATACAGATTCAGGTTGACTGGGTTAATTTCTGCAATGTTATATATTGTATTCTTTGAGAATCTTAAATATTTTTTTTTAAAGTTAAACATTTAAAATTTTCAGGCACCATTAGACACATCTAAGTTCAGAAGTAAAAGATCGGATAATCCAACATTCACAGCTCCAGTTGCTGCCTCTGGTACATGTAAGCAAGTCTTGCAGTAAAATGAACTCTGCCTGCACAACAGGATGAGATTATTGTATCTGGGAGAAAAAAAACATCTAAGCAGGTGTTCATGTCTCTGGTTCTTATTAATATTTTATGTAATATATCCATTTAAGTATTAGAGAAGAAAGACTCTGGCACTTGTAAAATTTTGTAATGAATTTCCTCTTAGAACAGTTTATCTTTCTCTCCAACATTTTAATATAATGAACCAACAATAGTAGTCTGAGCTGCATACTCTGCATCTTCAACAAAATTATCAACTAGATTGATATTGTATGTTATATAAATATGGATTGTATAGGTCAATTAAACTAAGAATTCATACCAGAGAGAAGTGCTAGAAGAAATTTCCTGAATGAGACAATTTAGCCTTTAAAAATGTGGAATAAAAAGCTAAAGTATGTTCAGATTTTTTTTTCCTAGTACCGATGCATTCTGTGTTTATCCTGTCAAGTATCATTGTTGGTGAACTCAGTAGAACAGTAGCATCTGAAAGAAACATGGCAGAGTTAATATACATTAGCCTTATTCCCTAAAATATATGGATACAAAAATCTTGTGGCTTTTCAAAGATATTTTTGATATTTAAACATTAATTTATGATATTGCCTGTTCTTTATTAATAAAAAAATAATAAAATGACTAGAATTTGTGAGCTTTAAAAAAATCTCCTGAAATATTGATGCAAGAAAACCAGAAATGAGATATTAGAAACACATGCCACTTATTGAATGCTTGCTCCTGGTAAAGTTTGGAATTCATAAAGATTTGCCTCCTGTAACCTAAAATATGAACTACAAAAAAGAGAAATGAGAACTTCTAGTTTTACATGTATGAAGCTACACCATGCATTTTGAAGCAAGTTGTAAGAGTATGTACTACACAATTTCCAAGTGTAAGCACATCTTCAGTAACTATGACAGAAGAGAATAAATCAACAGGGCTTTATTCAAAGACTTTCTTGTTCATGAGAACAGTGTGTGCTTTTTTTCCTGCTTTTATTTTCCCACTTACTACCATGCTGACATTGGCAGCACCACTACCTGTTCCAACAAAGAAATTTGGGAATCAACATTCTTTGCAAGATACACATTCTGTTGTTTTCATGACATCAAGATAAAGGCAGAAAAAAATTAAAAAATATGTCTAAATCTGTCTTTTAAGCAGGAATCTATTTTCCCCTGTCAGGAGGTGCTGAGCTCCTCGGCTTCTGCAGATTTGGTTAGAACTGAAAATACTCAGCATCTTCCTAAACGCATCCTAAACACAGAAACTGAATAAGCTAAATTTAGATGTCTATAAGGCAAACATCTGTGCTTGTCACCATAGGCTCGTTCTCTACTGTTGATGGAGAAAGACAGACTTTTAAAGAGCAATTAATCTGATCTATCATGGATCTCCACTTTAGGGTGAAATGAATTATGCCCCAAGGTGCTTATTTCTCTGTTGACTACAAAAGGCATGTTGAATGACTAGTTCAAGGAAAATTCATCAGTTTACTCCTGTATTTAGTATCTAAATGAAGAATAGAAAAGTGAGAAAGACACAAAAGTGTAAGGGTAATAAATTACTGTAAAATTCTGGCACTTTAAAACTGTTGGATATTTGACACAGTCTCAGTAAAATACTTTGAGTATGTTCTGCATGTTTTTTAAACACTGGTGTCTTATATGCAAATCTATATACATTTTCAATCCTATGCGCATCCAAATGAATAAAAAAAGTATTTGTGACATATAATTACACACAGTTCAGTGTATGTTATTCAGTAGAGTATAACGTGAAATCAGTGGAGTACTGTTCAATGGAATATATTTATGCCTGACATGAGTTTGTCTCCAATGGCTGAACTTCGGTCAGTTCAGAGGAACTTGAGACATGCAATCTGAACAACATTTGTTTGAGTCAATTATGTTTGTTCAACCAATCAATGACTTGGATTTCTGTTACAGCACATTGGGGAGACAGGAAATAAACAAGCTTGATGGACAAGTACCACTTTAAAGTATCGATGATTTCCATGTAAATTAAAATTATATAGCTGAAAGGGAAATAACTACTCTGGAGAAATATTTGGCAGTCTGCCTGCTTATTTCAGCTATTCAGACACCAAACAAGGGTGTCAAGGCTATTTAGAATTACATCTGTAACTTTTCTTTGATGCTGAGTGTTTGGGAATTAGTAAATACTCCTTAAGGGTTAGTCGTGGGACTTTGGGATGATGCTGAAAGCGATGAAGCTTGGTAGCACTGCAGCTAGGAAGGTGGAAAAGCTTGAACTTTCCAATTCAGTTCAGATTTATTTCACAGCAATTCTTTTAGCTGTTTCATTGCACATTTACACGTAGTGTAGTAGTTCTTTTGCTTATCCCACTAGTCAGATTAAGAAAAACATAACCTTAACTATTTTGATGATAGTAGAAGCAAGGGACTAAAATGGAAAATTCCAATGATTGTGACTTTTAAAACCAGCAAACAAAAAGTTCGTCTTTGTTGTAACCGTAAGAAAAATGAGAAGGGCAAGTTAATATCAAGTTAATTAACTGTAAGAAGAGTACCCGCTAGTGAGGAAGGAGACTAGTTCAAATAAGTAAAGTTGATTTCAAAAGTGAAATCATGTGAAGGGTAGTCATAGGATCAGAGAATCACTCAATGGTTAGAGTCGAACAAGACTTTAAAAATCATCTAGGTCCCATCCTCTGCCATGGGCAGGGACATCTTCCATTAGACTTGGTTGCTCAAAGCCCCCATTCACCTTGGCCTTGAACAGGTGCCCCAGGATGGGGCAGCCACGTCTTCTCTGGGCAACCTGTTCCAGTGTCTCTCCACCCTCATGGTAAAGAATTTCTTCCTAATATTTAATCTAAATCTACCTTCTTTCAGTTTAAAATCTTCACCCCTTGTCGTATTGTTACACTTCCTCATAAAGAGTCCCTCTCCAACTTTCTTATAGGTCCCTTTTCAGTACTGGAAGGCTGCTGTAAGGTTCCACTGGAGCCTTGTCCAGGCTGAACAACCCCAACTCTCTCAGTCTGTCTTCATAGGAGAGGTGTTCCAGCCCTCTGATCATCTTTGTGGCCCTACTCTGGACTTGCTCTAACAGGTACAAGTCCTTCTTATGTTGGGGGCCTCAGAGCTGGACGCAGTACTTCAGGTGGGGTCTCATGAGAGAGGAGTAGAGGGGCAGAATCTCCTCCCTCAGCCTGCTGGCCGTGTTTCTTTTGATGCAGTGCAAGGTACGGTTGGTCTTCTGGGCTGTGAGTGCACATTGCCGTCTCATGTTGAGCTTCTCATCAATCAACACCCCCAAGTCCCTCTCCTCAGGGCTGCTCTCAGTCCTATCTCCTCCCAGCCTGTATTTGTGCTTGGGATTGCCCTAACCCAGGTGCAGGCTGTTGCACTTGGTCTTGTTGAACTTCACAAGGCTTGCACAGGCCCAGCTCTCCAGCCTTTCCAGGTCCCTCTGTATGGCATCCCTTCCCTGCATTGTGTTGGCTGCACCATACAGCTTGGTGTCATCGACAAACTTTCTGAGGGTGCACTCAACCCCACTGTCCATCATACAAAGATGTTAAACAGCACCAGTCCCAGAACCAACCCCTGAGGAACACCACTCATCACTGCTCACTACCTGGGTATAGATCCACTGACCACAACTCTTTGACTGCATCCATCCAGCCAATTTCTTATCCCCCAAGTGGTCCATCCATCAAATCCACGTCTCTCCAATTTAGAGACAAGGATGTTGTGTGGAACAGCGTCACATGCTTTGCACAATCCAGGTAGATGACGTCAGTTGTTCTTCCCTTATCCACAAATGTTTTAATGCTGTTGTAGAAGGCCACCAAATTTATCAGGCAAGATTTGTCCTTAGTGAAACCATGTTGGCTGTCACCAATCACCTCCTTATTTTCCACCTGCCTTAACACAGTTTCCAGGAGTATCTGCTGCATGACGTGATTTAGCGGTGTACTTGGCCATGTCAGGTAAATGGTTGGACCTGATGATCTTAAAGGTATTTTCCAACCTAAATGATTCCATGATTCTATGATCTTGCTGGGCACAGAGGTGAGGCTGACCAGTCTGTAGTTCCCTCGGTCATCCTTTTTTCCCTTTTTGAAAATGGTTGTTATGTGTCCTCCTTTCCAGTCAGCAGGAAGTTCACTGGACTGCCACAACTTCTCAAATATGATAGATCATGGCTTGGAAACTTCATCCACCACTTCCCTCAGGACCCGCAGATGTATCTCATCAGGTGCCATGAACTTAGGCACCTTCAGGTTCCTTAGATGGTCTCAAACCTGGTCTTTCCTACAGTGGGCAGTGCCTCATTCTCCTGGTCTCTGCCTTTGCCTTCCGTGACTGGGGTGGCCACTAAGATGGGAAGTAACTAAGATGTTCTTTATTTTTATTTTTTTTTTCATGACTATCACAGGAAGTTTAGAACTTATGAGAACAAAACAAGCAAGCACAAAGTACAAATAAAGATGTGATGGGACCCAAAACCATCAAAGACTGAACTGGTCTGTGTGTAACTTTTAAAAGTGAGCAGATTAGACAGAATGAACACAAAACTTTTATAGGGTTGGCCTTTTTTTCTCCAGCACTGATCAATTCATCAGCTTTCAATGACTTGCTTGTTTGTCTCCAGCTTTCTAGGACAGTCTTTTTCTGTAATTTTTGAAGATATACTTTCTCACAAGTGTCTCAAACTTTCCTGTACTTTATGATCTTTAGTATATCATTGTCTTCCATTTTTATTTTCCACCTAATATTCAGTAATTTTTTTTCTCCAGATGATCATACTCTCCCCTCCCATGCAGGGTGTGGTGGCCAGGACAAGGTGAACAGCACAGCACACCTTCAATCCTGCACTCTGTTCACTTGCGCTCTTTAACAAAGCAGAATACGTAGTTCATGAAAAAATGCAGATGAACTAGTAGATACCAGTTAATACTAATCCCCTAAGCAGACGAAAGCTGGATACATCTAGACTGATGACTGACAAAAGCTAGTACCCACATTTTCAGATCAATGTGAAAAAGTGACACTAGGTAGATATGCAATAATCTGTTTCAGCAGGTGGACACCTCTTGAACTTTTTATTTAGAGATTAGTATAAGACTGAAAGGATGAAGTCTAGACTTTTTTAAAAGAATTGATTTTAGCATTAACTGTTGTCATTCTATTTACCACAGACATCAATATATAAGTCAATCTCTTTTTTCCAACATTCAAAATTTGTGGCATCAGAAGAATCCCATAAGAAATCGGTTCTGAAATACAGTTATTCCCGGTATGGTAAAAGTGGTTCCTTGAATCTGTTTGGAAACAATCTAATTTCATTAATTGCTCCTTTATTTATGTGGTATTCCTTACTAAAAAAATACCACTCTTTTCCATGTTCCTCATGTGAGAATACCCTTACATCCCAATAGTTTTTTTCCCACCTCTGATTCTGCACTACTTATTTTGATATTTAATTTGTATAATTTTTTTTTCCCCTAAATTGAAATGTACAGACGTTTCAAGAAAGGTTTTCTGGCACCAACCCCCCCCATCTCTGTTAGTCACAAAAGTATCATTAGAGTGACACGTGTAATTGCATAATTTTATCCTGAATGCTTTTTAATGTTTATTTTAAGTCTTCCTCTGCTAAGTCCTTAATCAACCATTTCTAGAAGCAGAAAGCTAAACCTGCTGAACACTAGCAAAACCTTAATTAATTGTTTGGAATTTGTAACAAATTAGAAGCTGATTTTTAAAAATATCCAAATGATCTATAAAGAAGTAAATTGAGACAGTAGCTGCCATAAAAACTACAATGACTATAAACGGAATGATAGATGGCGAAACACAGTTTTATTGTTATGTTTTTAATGTGTGCTACTTCAAGCAAGAACATTTATTGTAATGGGTGACATGCGTTCGCTGTTGATGAAATGATGAAAAGGTGTGGTCAAAAACCATAACAGTCAAAAAATGCAGTTTGAGTAAAAATGGTCAGAAGTTTTCTAAAATGTTGCAGGTGAAATATCTCCATCGGCTATGAGATAAAGACTAACAAATTTACAAAAAGCTTTATTAGTATTTAGATTGATCAATATTTGTTTCCAGGTGCTTCAAAACAGCAGTTAACATAACTATGGCCCATGAATCTGTTCCCACTGATGTAACAGACAAAACTTCTATTGAATTCAGAGTAGTAATCATCCCTGAATTCCATTTCTTTTTACATTAGACCACTTCAGTGACAGAACATGTCAAATAACAGTTGAGATGGAAAACTAACAGAAACATTTTGGTTTGAAGAGCCCTCTTGGATACTACTTCCATCTTAAAAAATTTGACAGAAAAATGAGTAACAAAGACACAAAATCCACAGCTTTTTGATTTCCCTTTCCCTCATTCTCAGTCGATGTGTATTTTCTTTTACAGCTGCTGCATTTTCTGATTTACCTTTGAACTTGAGTTTTTTTCTTTTTCTTCTTTTTCTTTTTCTTTTTCTTTTTCTTTTTCTTTTTCTTTTTCTTTTTCTTTTTCTTTTTCTTTTTCTTTTTCTTTTTCTTTTTCTTTTTCTTTTTCTTTTTCTTTTTCTCTTTTTCTTTTTCTTTTTTCTTTTTCTTTTTTCGTTTTCTTTTTCTTTTTTTCTCCCTGTTGTATTTAAAAAAAGATATGAAACATGATTAGAAGCAGAATGTCCCAGTTTCCTTGTTATTGCTTAATCTTCTGGAATCTCCTTCCATGTAACTTTTGCTAAGATTGTTCTTTGCATATTTAAATCCTTTTGGTACAGTACATTTTGGCCACAAATTTTCCATTGAAACTGATGTACATTTACTCTTGCATACATAACCTAATTTTCTGGAGAGTTAGTGATCATTCAAGGGTAATTATTGTCACACTTAGTCTGGTTGTTGTTGCAATTTTCCGAAAGAAAAGAAACAAGCCAACCCTCAAACACTCAATGAACTACCCTTATTATTCCAAGTTTTCATGTAAATTTTCATAGAATAGCAATCATGCCTTCGCAGATTTTCAACATGTATTTAGGAGAGTCTAATTCTCTGGATTAACAAAAAATTCTTATGGCTTTTATCATTGCTATTGTCACAATTATGCCTCTGATCTCTTTGTCATTTTGCAGGACATTTGATATGTTCCATTTCAATGCACTTCTGAACGAGGAGAAAGAGCCAGAAGCAAAACACCAAAACTTTCTATTGAAAAATTTATTCCTTACTTCTTTGTCACTTTGCTCAAATTCAGGAAAAAAAAACTTGATTGTGAATCCCAACTGAAGGCAAACCCTCAGAAAAAAAGTGTTAACCTATTTTGAGCCAAAAGGGCTGTTAACTTCTGGTTTTCACCAATAGATGGTGATGGTTTTTTTCGTTCCTACACACCAATTTTTTCTTTTCTAGATTATTTTCCTGTTCTTACATTTAGACTAGCCAGTGGTAGTTACCAATTCTTACTTTCTGAGGATGTTTTCATCTTTTCCCAGACTATTTTTCACCTTTTCAGATCATAAGTTACCATTATAATTCCTTGGGTTTATACTTCTTGATAGTATCTCAGGACACCTCTAGTTTCTAGGTACCCAGCTGTACTTCAAAGATGCCAGTTGCAATTTTCAAGGATGCTTCTGGTTCACAGGCCTTTTTCCCAGGCTCACAGTTCTCAGGCTGGCAGGTATTTTCTCTGTCAGTAACTTTCAGCAGACCTTTTCTGCAATAGTTTTCCACTTCTAACTATACTGCCTTTATGACTGCCCACATCACAGCTGCATATAACTAAAGTCAAGCACTTTCTGCAATAAAAAAAAGAGCACCACACGAGATTAAACTGTGTCCTTTTGCACATTGTTTTCCAAGCATATGGAGTTCATCACTAATAAGAGATTTTAGTAAGGATCATTTCATAAAAATAAAATAAACCATGTAACAAGTGTGTCAGATATCTACATACGAGCTATTTCACTTCAGCCTGTAAGAATCCTGAATCTGTAGCTTAGCTTGGTTTTTTCTCATCTCTAGACTGTGTATCATAGGCAGTACCAGCTATTGTGTCCTGTATACAGTGAGAAGGAAAACTGATTAGTTTTCCAAGTACTGGCTCAAATCACATTCCTGTTTGGTATTGGAACTCTAGAAATGCCAAGAGAGAATAATTTTTTTTTTCCTGTTTAAGTAACACCGTGAAGCACTAGACAATGCACCTGAAATAGGCTTAGAAGTGATAGATTGTTAGGTATTGTAAAAGAAGGTAAAAAGTAAAAATTAGACTGTAAAAATGTGGAGAAGTGTATCTTGAAATGTGATCATAATCCAGGCAGTGATCTCTGCATGCTAGAATAATATACATATGAAATAATAATGAAGGTTATATATGTGAAAGCCATTAAAAACCCACTTGCATTTCTTTTGATAAAGGCAGAGAAAGGGGCTTCGAGATTTCTTTTATTTTATTGTAATAAATAACTTTAACTATATGCCAGACTTTAACAAAAAAGGTATTAAATTTCTCCTCTGGGCAGCATTGTTCAGAAATCATCTGCTAAGGAGTATCTTTTACTATCTTAATCTCTGTCAAAGTTAAGATATTTGGCCAGATAAACTACTAGTCTGATCCATTATCACAATTCCTATGCTCCTATGGCTTTTTATTTCCTCAGTAACAATTACTTTGAACTGGATAATACAATTTAATGCCTACTTCCCTTGTTATTTGGAATGAATAATACTCAGTATAATAGGCGAATCTTACAAAGAGCTTTTACTTCTGAGTAGTGAAATGATGCACTGACATTTTGGATAGTGAATAGATTTCACAACTGACACATTAATAGCTTTTAAATGGAGAAAAGTCTGGTTGTATATCTTCAAAAAGCTTCTGAACATGAGATAAGTCTTTCCAGTATAAAGACTTATTTCTTTTTAAGATTATATGTTGTCAAAATTTATGAATTGGGGCCAGGTTTTGTTGTGTTTGTTTTTTTGGTGTTACTTTTTCTTTTATGTCAAAATTCTGTGTCAAAGTTGGTATTTATGCATATAAATAGGTTGATATTGTAAAAGTAGTGGGCATCTGAGGCTACCATTGAAAGTTCCAAATCTTAGCTCTCTCACTTTGTTGCTTTTGTAAGCGTATTAGTGCATAACACGCAAGATCTTATGGATAACATTTTGGTCATGATCCCATGTATTTATTTTCCACTAAATGGTAACAACACAGTATTTCCCCACTGTGAAACACAGTATCCTGTGTTACGAGGATATTAGGCCTAGAAATTCAAAAGCCCACATTTAAATATGTTTTCTCCTGCAGACCTCCTGTGGGATCTTGGACTAATCATTTAGGAAACTAAGCATAGAGAATGCAAAGAAGATCAAAAATTACTATTTTCTCCCAGATTTGCTCTTGTATCAGCAATGGACAAAATGGAGTGTTGTTCTACATAAAAAACTTCAACCTCATCTCTGTTAGAAGAAGATGGAGTTTCTATGGAACCAACAAAGAATGGCAGAAACACTGAGATAAGACACTGTAGAGAGCTGCTTTTCGTTGTTAGTAGTCTAAACAAATTTACCTATTGATCTCTGCATGTGAGTTTCATGGCTAGGTTTCAAACAGTCCCTTTAGATACTGTATGCCTCAATTCTCCACCAGTAATGTATAAGAGTTCTTAGGTAATGTGTGTTTTAAGAATAAATTAATTTAATAATTCCGAAACATTTAATTGCCACAGGGAGCTCCATCAGTATCTTTAGTAAAGATTACAATTTGTGTTTCAGATAGGTCATCAATTTAAATTCAAGCATTAGCTTTCATCTATCTGTGATATGAGAAACATTTAAATTCAGAAATGTAGAAGATGTAGCTAATATTAATCCTCTAAACTACTCAGTATCACTAAATTAAATTAAGTCTTTTCAGAAGCAAAGTAATTAAATCAAAACCCTTATGACATGCCATTGTAGCATAACTTGCTCTTAACAGAATATCTTTGATAAGACACTTGGGAATTTATTTTTAAAAAAAAAAGATCAATCCTGATCAATCCCAATGCTAAAGTGTCAATAGGTGAGGAGTTGTCTCTTGATGGCACTGCAGCTCTGAAATAGACTCCTAAGAAGAGCTAGATGACATTTTCAATAGTGTATATTAAAAAAAAAAAAGAAAAAAGGACCTTTTTCAAGGCTGGAGCTGAATGTTCAAATTCCTCAATGGGATGAACCATTTCTCAAACAAATATTTATATATATTTCTAATATGATAATATACTGATATCCTTAAGTGTTACCCTGAGAAGTGTATGGTATGTTCAGGCACAGAGCTTTGCACACTGTGTACCTTGCTTGTTTTTCTATTAATATGCCAATGAAAAAGGTGGATATTACCCCTGAGCTAAATTAAAACATTCTTACTGAACAGAAGGAAAAATACAAATAAACTATTTTTTTCCTAGAGCTTAAGATGCATTTTCTAGCAATATTGAAGTACATCAGCAGACAAAGAACAAGAACAATTGTTCTCTATATATTAAGCAATATATCTGTGACATTTTTTGTAAACAGAATTCATGTGCTCTTGACATTTCCTAGCTGATATTCTTCAAATCAAGCTTTAAGAACCAATTTTAATACTATTTGATCCAAAAAAAAAAAAAAAAAAAAAAAGCATGATACAAACTAAAGAGTAAAAATGGTACTGACAAAAATTATAGCACTGACAAAATTAAGGTCCAGGTACAGCAAGTTACTAAGTACAACTTCAGCTGGAGTTGATGCCACTTACAACTTGGCCCTCATTAATATTAAAATAGCAAATAGCTCATTAACCTTTTCTTAGTCCCAGAGAAACACCACTGAACAGCTGCTAGTTTTCTAGTCCTAGTGTACAGTGTATGCTAATAAAGAAAAGTGGGTTTACTTCATGGGGATATCCTGAAAAATATCTTTACTTCTTATTGTACAATTTTTATGAATTTCATACACATTGCTATTTTCAGGCACCATAAAATTATCAAAAAGTGAAAAATTAAAGACAAGAACAATTCTGACTTTTCTCCTTAGGCCAGAAGTAGTCTTTTTGCCACAGTCTTCTCTTGATTGTACTGTTGCAGACCGTAATTAGTTGTCCTATTTGTCACACAAGGTAGGTAATAAACATAACAATAATGATAATAACAATAGTGAAATCCTATTCATGTTCTGCTATCAACAAAAGCAATATTCTTTGACTTTTTAAAAATCTTCTAAGACAAAAAATGATATTATAATGATCTGTAAAATACAGACTGTTTAATATCATAGAATCATAAAATCATAGAACACGAGGTTAGAAGGGACCTCAAGGATTATCTAGTCCAGCCTTTCTTGGCAAAAGCACAGTATAAGCAAGATGGCCCAGTAACCTGTCCAGCTGAATCTTAAAAGTGTCCAATGATGGGAAATCCACCACTTCCCTGGGGAGAGTATTCCAATGGCTGGTTGTTCTCATTGTAAAAAATTTTCCTCGTGTCCAATTGGAATATTCCCTGGAGTAACTTGTTACTCCCTGTAGAAAAAGAGTCTTCCTTTAAATACTGGAACATGGTGATAAGGTCTCCCCTAACCCTTCTTTTCCTCAAGGCTGAACAAACCCAGTTCTCTCAGCCTTTCCTCATATGGCAGACTTCCCAATCCTTTGATCATCTTTGTGGCCCTAATCTGGACTTTCTCCACACTTTTTTTTGTGTCGCGGGAACCAAAGCTGAACACAGTATTCCAGGCGTGGCCTGACAAGCACTGAGAAGACTGGGATAATGGCTTCTTTATCTCTGCTGGTGGTGCCCTTGTTGGTGCAACTCAGCAGTCAATAACTTCTACACCAAAGCCAATGACTTGAAATGCCAAGGCCTGTTATACAGAGGCAAGGCTAGAAGACTGAGAATTCGCTCTAGATTAAAATCTGTCAGTTTATGAACCTGTGGTTGAGCTCATGCAGATCTTTGAGAAAGGGAAAACAGAACTACGAAAAAGATGAGTTAATGATGAGAAAGTTTACCATCAGCTTCTCCATGAAGCATAGAATTTGAAATTTATTCACTGGACAACCAGTTCTTGTTGCATTATCTTTCCCTGTAAATTACCACATAGTTGTAATCTTTATTAGAAATCTGAGATTATGAGAAGCATGGAATGGGAGAAAGAGGTTTTTAAGTCTTAAGTCTTTTTTTAATTACAGTGAAGTCTTTGGCATGTACTAGTGAGGATCCTCCTGGTGCTTGGAGACAGAACCACATATTGGGATTAATCCTTTATCAGATGCTAACAGCAATAAGTAAACAAACTTTAAAATCATAAGACATTCTTAGCTTCCTAAAACAGTATAGGCATGACCAAATCTACATACAGAGTCAATAAATAATTTTAAAAAAGGAAAACCAAAAAAGACTGTTTCAAATATTGGGATAAATTTACCTAAGCTCCAAAAATATATGTTGAAAAATTATGTAAATATATATTTTAAAGATTTCCTTGTCTTTGCGATCTACAACCTGGTACTGGGACCAGTGCTGTTCAACATCTTTGTTGGTGATATGGACAGTGGGACTGAATGAAAAGAAAGATTGAAAGAAAAGAAAAAATGTTAAGATATATGTTTAAAAATTAACTATAAGGGCAAAACATAGTCTCTTCTAAAGCTTTCTACTTTTAAAGAACAGTTAAGATCTTGTCCTGTGAGTTAAATCCATACCACTTGAGGTATGCATGTGTGCTGTGTAACATATTAAGTATGTAGAACAAATTTTTTAAGATAGTCTTTATTACTTGTTACTATAAAAAACCCTCCATTTTGTGTCAAGCTTGTGTATCTGATTAATGTTGCCTGTATGAGGTTATAGGCAGCGTGAACTGAGGTCACAAGCTGTTTTAACCTCAGACTAACCCCAATCAATAGGCTACAGTGAACAATGAAAAGCAAAAGATAAAAACGTTCCTTGGCGCTGGAAGTGACTGGTTGTTTTTTTCCAGTTTGGTTTTCTGACTCCCAAAATACAAAACCTTTAGGCTATACTTTTAAAAATGTACTTTTTAGGAAATACCCCATCTCACATGGACAACATTAATCATGTCACCTAACTCTGCCTGTACATCAATGCAGTACTCAGCAATTCCATACTCAAGTAATGTTATAGCCAGAGCATCTTTGGAAGCCAAATGATCTAATCAGACAAAGCTATTCTTGTAAAGAATAGTAGATTGTTTATTTTAAAAGGATTTAAAGTTGCCCTTGCAACAGAGAACAATTTTGCCTTCTTTAAAGTTCCATACAAAAACTGAAAGTAAATAGACATTTGTATCTTTTTCTGTCAGCAAAATTAACCAAATAATATGGGATTTCATATTTAAAAAAAAAAAAAAAGGAAAATGGAAACAATAAGATAATACAGTTTTTAGCATTAGATTTCAGCTCCAGGGCTGAAATGGAAATTCAGACAGATTAAATATCTGGAACTTAAGTATGGGATCCCTGGTGTAATTCAGAGACACATATTTACAAAACCACATGCCCCAGAGTTTCTCAGCTATCCAAGCAAATAAAATGAGCTTAGGGGATTTACAGCTTTCTAATGTCCTTATCAAAACTCCTTAATCAAAAGCCCTTAAGTAATTTATCTCTATCTTCTGTTCTGGGCACCCTAGACACACTTGAAAAGTGGATTTATGATACTGATTGGTTTTGATTTCTGACCTACATTTCTTTAAAGTTCTCTTCTAAACAAATACTCTTCAGTGTCTATTAGTAGTTATTTAACACCTACCATGTGCTCTGTTTCAGAACAAAACAAATAAACAAAAAGAATCCTTACTCTAGGATGCTTCAAACCCATAGCTTCGGTTCTAGAAATAAATGCTTTACCATTGAATCATAAGCTTGTGTAAGTACAAGCTTTAGATAAGAAAAAAAAAAAAAATCCCAATTCCTAATACCTCTTAACTCTATTATACTAATGTAAGATTGTGGCCTACTCAGAAAGTATGCATTAGAAATTTGAGGCAAAGATAACTAAAATATTTCACCTTTTTCATTTTAAATATTTTCTTTTTTAAAAAAAGCCCTCCCTTATTGTGACATTTAAGGGAGAATGTTCAGCTGCTACTTAAGTGAGAATGGTTTTTTCAAGTGTTTAGTAACAGCTTTTCCTCTGTTTTCCTGTCTTGATAATTTTAGAAATAGTTACTAATATGAGAATTCTACATAGGAGTTTTTCCAAGTATTGCTCTGAACTACTATTTTGCAATGTTCAATGACTACATGCTTGAAATGTTTCATGTGTGCTTTGTCCAAAGCCTGATACCTATGACTGACTTGAGTCATAGTGAAAGTGTTTTGGTTAGTAAGCGAAGCCAGGAGATCATAAAGCAGTTCATGTTTTTTCATTGTTGTTCAGGTGCAGAGTTAGTGTGAGAGACCAAAGCATCGTGAAGCCTTTGATAGTAAGGCCATAGCATTTCTCTTTCTTTCTTTGTTCTTCCCTCTTTTTCCGCTTTACTTTTTCTTTTCCCTTTTCCCTCCCTCATTCCTTCCATTCCTTCCTTCCTTCCTCTCTCCCTCCCCTCCCTTCTTTCATACATACAACATAGAATGACTACATTTGCCATAGGTCAGGGTACCCTTCTGCTCAGCCTTGATGTTGCAGAACTCTGAGCAAATAATAGACAACGTCCAACCGCAAGTGGGTGCCTGCAGAGGTTATTGGCCAAACACTGTTTCTGTCTTAGCTTCTAATGTAGAGCCTGCCTTCATTGTAGATGGTAAATACTGAGGCTTGTACTCTGCATACACCTTTTTTACCCCTGAGTTATGAAGCATATTCTCTGTTCATCAGTGCCAGCAACAAGTAACTTGCATAACTTTAATTAGCAGGAGAGACATACACCCTTGAATTAGACTGTTATCAAAAGGAAAGAGATATTTTCTTGTTAGTTTTCTCTTATTCCTGCCACACTATTTTGTCAGTCCCTAGAGTCAGTTTTACTGGCAGGAAAACTTTTTTTTTTATTTTGAAAATATCCTGGATGTGAAAATTTCATGTTTATACTTGGAAGAAATTAATGAATATTCACCATTTTGCCTGTGTCACCTTGAAAAGCTGAGTCTAACAGTTAACAATGAAGAGCATATGCCCCGGAAAATTATTATCACTGCTTCAAAATATATTATGATCAAAAGGTCCTACCAGGTTTTCCAAAGAACTTTGTTTAAACTCAGAGATTCCATATTCATCTAAATGGAAAAACCTCCTACAAACAGTCCAGTTATCTTCCTTTGCATCACATTACTACAGCTATGTCACATGCAATTGTGCCATTTGATGGTGGTTCCCTAGTGAAAAACTCCAGACACTTGGGAGAAACCCCTGTCAGATGATTGCCTACCCTCATCATCAGTGGAAGGACAGAGAAAACATAGCAACTAAAATCAGGATTTCAAACACTAAAAGAAAGACTAATGTATCATTTGAAATATTATTTAGTAATATCATATGGATACTTTAACTTTTTTGTTCACTAATGTTGTCTTGCTTGAGAGACCAAATTAAATATTTTCCTTTTTGCCTTTCTTAGTTTTAACACTGACTTCTTTATGCTGAGTAAAATTTTAAATTCTTCTAAGAGAGTGAGCATAAATCCAGTTTTCTCTTTTGGGTGACTCCATGACATGTACAGCTTTTCAATCAATGGGGTTCCAGTTTGTTTCAGCTTGGAATAATTGAGAATAACCCTGCAAATGAATAAAAAAATCACGAGAGTTGCTGACTATATTCTTGTCCATACAAGGCATAGGCACTATGTCTGTCTAAAGACGTAACAAGAAGTATCAATAGATATTCATGACTTCTAAATACTTTGAGTAGTGTGTTGTATTAGAATTGCCTTTGCGCAGTTCGTCTTAATACCCATTTACACCCTCACCAAAGCAAGAAAAAGACTAATTGGCAATCACTCTTTTGTATAATTTCTACGCATATGCACATCCATATCACAATTAGTGTTAATTATAAATATATAAAATATTGATCTAAAAATGGAAAACTAAAATGTATAACTTGTCCCTAAATATTGCTCTAGGTCTAACAACTCAAATTGAATGTACTATTACAATGCTGTCATAGAGCAGTTGAATTTAGCCAATGCCTACTGCATATGTCCCCATATGCTGTAGTTAAATACTGAAAATTATATAGAAAAGCCTTTATAAAGAAAGTGTTTAAAAATTTAAGATAAGGATAAGGAACTGAAAACAAATTAACAAGTCCTCTGAATCTAGTGGAACTGAAATACTCAGTGCTTGATCATGTTATTTAAGCCATTTAGATGATAGCTTTGTCTTTTCATATTTTCAGCATACCTTCAAATGTTGTACAGTTGAGTCGTAACTAGATTGAATGGATAATATATGTTTTCAAATGTTAAGAAAAATTATATTTCTTTTCTAGATACTGACGGTTAATTTTCTAGCTGAGGTTATCCTATTATGTGTTCTCTTCATGTGACAAAATTCTTGAATAGTGAAAAAAATGTTTTTGAAAATATTGATTACATGAGAAAAGTTCAAAAAAGGAAGAGCTGATTATACATGCAAATGTTAAAATGGAAGTTTATTCAACACTTTCCTTATTTATTAAAAATATTAGGAAATAAATATTTAAATATGATGAATGATAGAATTTGTCAGAACTCTAGTCATACATGTTTATCCCTGTATTTGTAATAAAAAGGTTGATTGGCAAAAAGTAAATAGATGTGTTTATCGTTTTAAAAGTGACATGATGCAAAAACCTATGTGAAGTTATAATCTCTGGTATTGCTGCTTAGTCACTCTTCAAACTTTTGTTGGATCATCATAGTACATCTGACGTAATCCTGCAAAAATATTTTTAATATATTTATTTTCCTTTTCTCTACCTTATTTGCTTCTTATGAAGCTAATCCATAATGGCATTTTCAAATAACTGTTTTAAAGCTATGAGACTATTCAAAAGCTGTTTTGGGGTTTTTTTTTAAAGGTGCTAAATTGATAAGATAATTGAATTTTCATCTGAATAGTCTATCTACAAGAACATATATTTCATATATTCTCAGAATAGCCTTCTCATTGGGTTAATAGAGTTACTGGCTGCATTGTTTCATTTAAAGATGTTTGATATACCTCTTTTTAACATTGAGTTGTTTCATGGAGACTTTCATGATACATATGGTAGATACCATACAACAACGGCTATTGCAAACAGAGCTCACTAAACCATTAGTCTAACAATATTCACTCCCATAAGAAGGATATATAACAAGAAAGCAAGCAAGCGACTGTATTTATAATATTATTTTCTTGCAATGCCATTAAAAGATTCCAATTCCTTCCAAAGCCTGATACCAGGTTACCGGCAGCTCTAACACTAGTATGTCTAGGTATTCTTTATTCCTTGCAGTTTTTTCCTTCTCTGTCTCAGTATATGGTTCTGGCCTTGCCTCTCAGAGATTTTGAGCTTTGCATTGTTTCTCTGCCTTCTGGATCTTCTGGAAGAAAACATGACAGCATGTTCTCCAGTCAGTAATAGTATTGCATCTATATTCTTGTGATTACTTTAGTCTGAAGTATACACGTTTCAGCAGCATTTGAACACGTTTCAGCAGCATTTGTGTAAAGGCAGAAAGGCACTTTTAGTGTTCAGTTTAATAAATGTATTAAAAAAACCCCCAAAGTGGGAGCATCCTCCCTTTGTATGTGTTCTAGAGCCCTCTTTTCCATTGTGTGCAATGCAATAGCTCTTTCTAAACTCCTTACTTTTATATCTACTCCTAAAGATTTCATGCAGATGTAGAAATTTCTACTTGTCCAGTTCCCAGTAAGATTTCCAAGTAAAAATAAAGTTTGTGGTGGCTTGCAACTCCTTATGTTCTCGTTTATTTGCAGTGTTATGTGACACTAATGAATGTAACATATTTTTGATTTCACACTCTTGTGTCACAACTAAAACAACCTCCCCTTCCTCAGGATTTTATTGGCCACTTTTAATGTCTCATTTTCTTTTTGTTGTGCCTTGGGTGAATCAAGAAGCCAGAATGAGATCAAGAGTACATTGGGGTACATAAGACATCAGACAAGAATTGTTTCCACAAATTGAAGACTCCGAGACAATGTATACACCTTATGGCATATTCTACTTACCTTGAAGAAATGAAATGACTAATTGGAAAAAATAAAAGAATGGCTAAAACGAAAGAAACTGTTGGTCCTTGGAATAACAACTTGTTATACATAATGTATTCCAGCAAGGAAAAAGTGCAACGGGAGCATCCTTGATGTAGATACAAAGGAGTTGACCACATAACCTCTGAAGTTAAGATTTTCTCTGGCCACTTTCCAGGATGAGCTGGGAAGGACTGAATAGTTTTTATTTTACCTAATATAATGCTACTTCACAAGGGTGGTATATAATCTACTTCTTAAGGTCTGATTCATTTTCCTTTTCATCACAGTGAACTTTGCATATGCACTGGCAGCTCTGAAAGGAGTATGTAACATATTAATATCCTGATTGTCTTGCTATTCATGACTTTGTAAGGTAAAAGTCAAAGCTGAATTAAAACCCTGTTGCTGGAAATCTCAAACCTACACCAAAGCTTCAAAGATAATAAAATCTCCCATTTAAGAAGAGGACAATGAAGCACATTAATGTAGTCTGATTGTTGAAAAGAAAAATATCATTGTAATGATTAAACACATGCATAGTCTAGAAATAAATTACAGTGATTAAAAAAAAACAACCACAAACTACAACCTCAGGATCTAGATTCTAGACTTTTGAAAGCCGGAAAATTAAGAACTAATACAGCTTTTTGGGTTTACTTCTTTTATTTCTACACTTTTCTGTCCCTTTTGGCACTTCAATATAAATCATGATTTTAGCACACATTTTTTTGTTATGGTTGTATATAGTATTTATTTCTTTCTTATTGGGTTTAAAGTAAATATTGTTAATGTGAGATGACTAAATGATTTAATACACATCCCATAGATAAATATAGTAACATTTAATAGTATTTGTAGCCATAATCTGAATCACTTTTTTTGTCAAATTAAATTTTGTCAAATAAAATTTTTAAAAAGTAAATTAAATGAAGTTTTTGTATTTCTATTGGGGTGAATATGTCAGTATCATATGTAATATAGAGTTTTTTGAAAACACATATTTAATTTATTACATTGTTTAGTTAGTTTTGGGTACAGTTTTTTCCAAAATGCTGATTTAAAAAAAAACAAATCCAAAACATTTTGCTGAATGTGACACTTCCTGGAAGAACCCTCTGCAATTTTAGTATCCAGACACAAACTCAAAAAGTAAAATACTTTCACATTTTCTATGAAAAGACAAAATTATTTGTGAAAAGTTCTATCTGCATTTAAGTGAAAAAAAAAAAAAGGCAGAAAACATTGCTTTCTTCAATATTTTCTGCTGAGCTAGTGAAACTGAGTGATCTAAATGGCACTCTCAGAGTCATAGTTTCATTAAGATTTTGATAAAAATTTGAATTTCATCTTGAACAGGGATGGCAGCTGGGTTATTCTGGTGACTAATGGAAGTTCTGACACATAGTAGTATAGTACTAAGCCATGCTAGATTTTTTGGTTTCCTTATGCTGTGTTTACTTTCTTGTTTCAGTCTTGTGTTTCCCAGTCATTGCTATTTCATTGCTCAAGACATGTCAGTAGAGTTACTCCAGGTACTTTTGTTTCCTGTTGATCTTAATAGTATGTTGTTGAAAGACTGATTTTAGACATGCAGATTTGGACACTTTAAATAATGTATGTTCTAACTTGTTTGTGAGTTCTGTCTTAGCACCATATCTTTACTAAACATAATCGTATCTGAATTCCATATTTTTTTATGACAGAGCACAAAGAAACCTGAAAGCATTTAAGTGATATTTCTTTGTAAAAATTCCACACATGGACAAGTAGTGATTTAACTGCAACTGAATCATGACTTGGAACAAGCATCAGGAATACAGGAAACAGTTGAAGGATGTTGAAGATTTTTGTGACTTTCAGCTGATTGCAGCTATTTTGAAATTACAGGAGACATCCAGAACTTTTAATGAGTTTCTATATTAAGATTAACACTTTGACTTAATGTTGGAATGAAAAGGCAAATGACTGCAAATAATGGTGAATGTGTCATAAGTCATTGTTCTCCCTAATAAGCAAGAAGCATATGATCACTCCATGAATTTTTCAAGAGATCTTCAGATGCCATATGTGTTGCAGTAATTGAGACACATGGACAATACTGAGACAAGAGCTGCATCTCTAACTAGTTATTCCAGCAGAAACTAAAACAAGCCAATACATTTATATATGGCTTTCAGAGTTAGTGGACATTGAACACTTAATTCAAGGTAGTACTTTTCTCATCTGAAGTGAAATACCTGTATTTTCCTTGGTGGACTTTATGTAAAGAGTATATGTCAAAAAATGTTAATAATTCTATAGTCCCTATCAGTAGGAGGACATTTCTCTAGTCTTTAAAAAGAAGTTAAAATAATTAATGAGAAATCTACCTTTGTGATAGAGATCTCCATACTATACAATATATTATATTCAAATGCACACTCTTTGAATCAGCTAGAGTTGATATCAAAAGATGCTAAAGAAAGAAATAATCACACAAAAATTAGCCAATGCTCACCTACATTTATATACATACATACACATACAGTCAAGGTGTCTTCTGGATGACACTGGATGAGTGGCTCTTACATTTTTATTACAGCCAAAGTCATCAGGCAAGCTGATACCATCTGGAATAGCAAATAAGAGTGTGTTCATCTAAGTAAACATTAACGCTACCTACACACCTGAAAGCACAGTAGGTATCAACCACAATAATAAAAGAGATGACCAATAACCTTTCTTCTCTATCTAATAGTAATATTAATGCAGAAAACAAAACCATACTGTCTATAATCAGCAGTACGTTCTCCTAGCTGTTAATGTGACAACTGTTCTTTACTGAAGGAAAATATACATTCAAATGTTTTAGGATCGACTGACAGATTTCTGTATAATTTCATTTTCATTTTCTCTTTTTTTCACTCCCTTGGATGATAAAACATGCAATAATCATCAAATCTTTTGTTTATATAGCAATTTTCATTCCAGTGGACATTGATACAGATATAGATTGTCAGTGGAAGGCTTGTGGTCAATCAGGCTGAATAGATACTCCTCTGTGATGCAAGGGAACAGCAAAATTACAAGTGTAAAAAGTGTAAGGTAAAAAGTTAGTTTAAGAAACCAACAGCAATTTTTTCCTTTCAGGTGCCATGAGCTTCTATGACAGCCTTAAAAAATCAAATAAGCTTTATTTTCTCTTGTGTTTTGCAGTGTTATCTCAAAATCCCCACAGTTCTCCTATCAGGTTTGATTAATCATACATTAGCAGCAATGAAGGATGAGGGGCTGAGTCAGCCATATGCTTGTCACTTAATTTTTTTAACATTTATTGTACGAAACTGTCTTGTTTATTTTTCTGCTGTGATTTTACATTTTAGTACACCCTTATCTCTACAATATAAAGGCCACAAATCTCAACCTATATATACCAGTATAGGAAAAAAATAATCTATGCATCTAGTACAAAATAGACTACCAGATAAATACTGGGTATTTCCAATGGAAGTGTGGGATTGAAGTCAGCATCATGTTATCTGTGATAAAGAGTGATTCATTCTCTCCCTTTCCAAGACAAGTTAAAATAAAATAAAGAACTACCAAAAAATTGTAAAAGAGAACAGATAAAGGCATAGTATCAACGAGCAATTCTACAACAAAATATTTTTTTTTCTTCTTCTTTTATTTTTCTTCCCATTAAGCAGAAAAATCAGCAATGGCAATTATGGAGAATACTTGATCAGTGATATCTTCATAGAAAATGACTTCTCATATCCCTCTGGCCCTAATTAAAATGATAATTTGTTGTACATAATGGAAAAGACCAGCTTTTTTCTTCTATTACTTGGTGTAAATCTGAAGTAAGTATATTGACTTCAGCAATATTATTCTGGATTTACAGTGTTTTGAATGAAACTGCAATTTATTCTTGATTATTTAAAGAATACTTGAGACTTCTTCTAAATAAGTCCTGAAGTTTAATTCTGTAATTTCTTCTTGCTCTAATTTTTTTAACTATTATTAAAGCTTCTAAAACTCTTTTAAATATACTATGATTTCTTTCTCTCTTATGCAGTGCTCGGTCACACAGGGACTCAAACCTCCTGGTTTGACCACAATGTTTTCGCTTCTCTTTTAACATTATGCATTTATTTATGCTTACATGGCTTTTTTCTTGCCTTTTTTTTTTTTTTTTAATGTGACCTACCAAGAATAGATTCTCCCTTTTCCACTCTTGATTTTTCATGAATTATTGAATCTTGGCCATTTTTATTCAACTTGTTTCACATTTCCTCCAAGTCAGCTTTTCTTACAGTGCAATATCTTTGTGTTTGCTGACCTCTCTACAGAACCCCATCAGCGTTTCAAACTTAATGATATTATAATAATGATATCCTACCTGCTTTCCAACTTTAACCTTGTTTATCTTACAGCAGTAGTCTCATCTTCAATTATTTGTCCCCTTTGACCTCATTTGCTGCTTATTCAACTTACTGTGTAAGAAAGAAATGTTTTCAAATTATTTTTGTAGCTTTCTTATTTCTATTTCACTAGCTGTTTTTTTCTTCCAGTAAAGATAATCACAAATAAGTATTTTATTTCTATTTCAGACAACTATCTTTTGCATATAAAACTTTATGTATCATCTCCTTATACTGTTTAAATCTGTCTATAGAAAGACAGAATATGTTTTCAACAAGAAATCATGTTTACCTTTTCATTTATTTAACTCAGTCCTTATTATTTTGTCATATCAGTCAAAAACACTTTAAGCAATTAAAAGAGTCTCTCCTACTGGTATTTCTGGCTCCACATATGCTGTTATATGCTACTCTGGTAGTGAAAGTTAATTTAACAGGACACTTGAGAGTCATCCCTTCAACAATAGAGGCAGAAGACAGGTATCACTATCAACAGTTCATTATCCATATCAGCAATGTGTAGTAGTTGCAGTTTTGGAAATCTTGAAAAAAAAGGACTGCATGCGATCTAAAAAACATACTTAGTCTACCTGCATTCCCAAATACAGTTCACGTTATTTTTGGCAGACCTTATCTTATCTGTTTTTTGTTAATCCATGTTCTGCAGATTCTAATATTTCCCTCACCTGTCTGTTCCAGTATTGTATTATTCTTATGACTGCAAATTTTCCTTCTTGTATATTGTTATTCAATTTAAATCCAATACTTCTTGTCCAATCCACCCCCCCATGATTCAAATAGTTTATCCTGTTTCTCTTGAAGTACCCTCTTAGGCTTGTAAATACTATCTATTATAATTGTTTCCTCTTCTACAGAGTAAACGGTTCTGATCATTTCAGTCTTTACTTGTAGGTCATGTCTTCTGGACCTCTCACAATGCTCATTTCTGTCTTGTGGACTTTCTCCTTCAATTTAATACCAAAAGTTATAAAAACATCAAATAGAGTAGGGGAATTGTTTCACAGCTGAAGATAGGCAGAAAGGAAAACATGGTTAAATATAGATTACTAAAAAACATTGTTAAATTCAGATTACTAAATTTTAAGTAAATTTAGTAATCTGAATCAACGGATTTCTTTATGCATACTTTGTAGAAAATAAACAGAAGCAACTATCTTCAGAGATTGATTCATGTAATCTGTCTTGGACATCCTCTGAAGAAGCCTGCAATGACTAAAGGAGTCTAGGCTTACTTTTGCAGAAGTAGATGCTGTCATTGTAGACATTTAAGAATAGGTGAATTGAATTTGACTGTTGGAGTTTAGACAATGTTGCAACATGGTAGTCTATTTACTATTTCTGCAACATGGCACCATTCACTTATATTCAGAAATATAACATCAAGATCCTGTTCTAAAATGTTTGTAGCTAGCAATACCACATCTCTAACCTGCAAAGGTACAATTTATTACTCCTTTCCAAGTATTTTCCACATTTGACTTTCTAATATTAACATACTTTTCTCAATTAAATTTTCCAAAATAAGATTATTCACAATAATTCCCCTCCCATCTTACTGGTATTGACACTACACAGTATTCAATGCTTAAAAATCATTAGTGAAAATATTCAATTCTGTTTGAATTTAAGGCACCCAATGAAGAAATGCCATGGAGCAGCGGTAGCTATTCTCAGGATTCTGTTTTACACCCAGGTTTGTACCACCAGCTTCTAATTCTATGCAGTACCCATTTCTTTTCCTTGATTTCAAAAATATCACAAAATATAAAGCAAACAATTAATTATATGGTTTTTTTCATGTCCTTGTGTTCATTTGGTGCTTACTAGTACTTTAAATATTTGTTCCAATAGTTTTCCAGGAGATTAGGGTATACTTACTATTTTATCATAATCTGTCTTCTCTTTTGTTCCTCTTTGTAGATAATGACTGTTTGTTTTTGTCTACTGTCTTGAAATCTATTTTCTTTAATTTTCCAAAGATAATCATGCACTGTTCTGAAATTCTCTGATCTAGGTATTTGAGTCCCTTAGGATGTTCATAATTTGATCTGAAAGTGTCTTAATTCTTTTCTGAAAATAGCTCAAATAATTTCATTGTGGACAAACAACCCTCATAAAGTATAAAGTTGGGACACATCAAAGAAATGTTTACAATCCACCTCCTTATACAATTCTGGCACAAAAAGACCTGTCAAAGATAAGGCCTTCTGTGTAACTAATTTTGTGGACTAATTTAGGGTTCTTAAGTCCTATTGGTAGGCTTACATACAGAGCACTTAAGAATGGAATATTTAAATACAGAGTACTTAAGGAAAGAAAGAAATCATGACGCTTGGAAGACGTGTTTGTACAGAAAGAGGGACAGAGATCATGAATATAACTTTGTCATCAGTCATGAAAGCATTCTGTAGTGTCTCTACTAACACATATGATGATAACGTATTTTTTAATTGAAAAAATTTACTTATCCAACTGAGGAAAAATAGGGTAATTTTATGTTCCTGACTATGTTTCAAGAGCCAAAAGGTGTCTTGCTTTTTCTACATCTTTTCATCAGTTTGATCATATTCTTTTACTGTGTACTTTTGCCTCTCTCTTCAGAAAATCATCTAATGAGATTCTTGACTTGAATGATTCCAGCTGATTTCTCATTCTTACAAGACAGACTTACAAGATACTGAGCAAAGTATCTTACAGTACTTACAAGATACTGTAAAGTGTCCAATTATTTTATTAAGAAAAGCCTTTGCAACCAAATATATGCCTTTTTATTATAATGCTTATATTTGCAAAATATTTCATATACTATTAAATGTTTTTGTTATCACAGGCTGATTCACTTAAAAACTGTATTTAATTGAAGTATGGTTCAAATATTTATGGAGAAAAATATTGGATGCAGTAACAAATTACTTTTCAAACAGATTCAGAGTGATAAACTTTTATTGAACCATTCCATCAACAAAATAGATTGCAAAGACAGGGAATTTTTTTTTTTTCCGTGCTAAGTCCACAATTTAGACTGACTACATGTCTAATTTTCCTTATAAATTAAAAAAAAATACTTAGGTAATTTCTGATACATGCTTATATTGATAGTGATGTAAAAAGCACACCATTTACAATATTTATCAATTATTAAAAAAAAAAAAAGAAAAGAAGGAAGAAAAAAAGTTGGCAATAAAGCAGCAAAAATAGAAAGATTGAGCATTAAGAACTTAAATGAAAGAATTTCCTGCCAGGTCAGGTTGCCAGTAAGCGTATTGTGAAAAGGTTCATGCATTTTAGGAATAAAAGTAATTTTAACGAGCAGAACAGGAGAATGCAGTGACTGCTGGTAGGGGTGTACAATACAGTGCAAAATCAGACTTTAAAAGCATTGGACAATTGTCTTCAACTAGCAGACTTAAAGAGAATGACAGCCACAACAGGCATACAATTCAGGATTTCAAGCAACAGCTTTCAAAATGCATTTTATTTTCCTCAGATTGATATATTCCTCTGTGACATATTATATCGAGCCATGTCAACTGAACAGCTTAATAGAAGGGGCTTCTTAAAATCACAGCCAAGGAAACTATTATTAGAAGAGAAAGAAGAACTTGTAAGTTATACCACTTGCACACACAGAAAAAGCTTTGACACAAGTTTGTGAGGATAGTTAGTGTCATACGCTGTCTCTTTCCACCTACCAATATGGGCATTTAACATTCTACAGTATCAAAACTTACTAACTTATAAGTTAATGATTCACACATAGTTCAGTGCAAAAGTTTCAGCTGAGAAATATAAGAACCGGTTTACAAGAACAAAGTTGATGTCTTCCATTTCAAATCCTTGATTTAGGTACATTGCCTCAAATTGATTATAGTATATTTGATTAATAAGTTACCATTAGTAGAGAAACCAGTGACAAGTTAAGGTGCAGAGTATGACAGTCAGCATCCAAACATGCATTTTGGTCTTTAAAGCACAAGACACGAGCACAGTTGGAGCGATTGTAAGTTATGGGTTAACACATTAGAATGGAGCATGAAATAACTTCTTCCAGCTATTGGTTATAGGAAATGTTTAATACCATCATAGTTAAACATAAATAATTAGAAGAGTTATGCTTAAGCGTAACATAAAAGACAAATGTTATGCTCAGAATTTTTATATTTATGGAATGCAAAAAATATTACCAACCTTATTGTAAAGAAAAAAGAATAAAACATTTATATGGTTCCCATTCTGTCCAAGGGTGAAGAAGAGAAAAGTTTAGGAAGATAATGTCTTGATTTTCTTGATTTCACCAGCCCCAGTCAGTTTTGGGCCCCTCACTACAAGAAAGACATTGAGGTGCTGGAGCATGCCCAGAGAAGGCAAATGAAGCTGGTGAAGGGTCTAGAGTACGTCTCAATTAAGAGTGGCTCAGGGAACTGGGGTTGTTTAGTCTGGAGAAAAGGAGGGTGAGGGGAGACCTTATGGTCTTTTACAATTATCTGAAAGGAGGTTGTAGAGAGGTGGGGTTCGGTCTCTTCTCCCAAGTAACAAGTGATAGGACAAAAGGAAATAGCCTCAAGTTGCACCAGGGAAAGTTTAGATTGGATATTAGGAAAACATTCTTCACAGAAAAGGTTATCAAATATTGAAACAGGCTGCCCAGGGAAGTGGTTGAGTCATCATCTCTGGAGGTATTTAAAAGACCTCCAGGGTAGACGTGGTGCTTAGAGACATGGTTTAGTGGTGGTTTTGGCAGTGTTAGGTTGATGGTTGGACTGGATGATCTGAAAGGTCCCTTCCAACCTTGACAATTCTATAATTCTATAATACACACATTAGCCAGACTGGTTTTGTCCCACTCTTCAAATCCTATGTGTGTTTAGAACTGTAGCTACATTATATTTTTGCTCTGTAGTGTAAGTTGAAGATACTTTTCAGCAGCTTTCGCTATCCTTAGCTATACACTCAGTGAAATTACTTTAAGCCTGCAGGGTGCTGTTCAACCAGAAGGATCAATACTTTGCATGAGTATGTATTGATAGAGGATTTAAGAGGAATGGTTCTTTTTCTAAAACTGCAGAATCAGGGAACTGACATTATTGTGAAAGCTGATTGAATTATTCTCAACTACAGTAGTAAGATATAGGCCTTTTTCTGCCGATAGCTCATTTGAAAACAGACAATGATTTTGAAATATATATTCATCATTCTAAATTACTCAGGTGTATTATGTATTGTAGTCTCAGCCTATAGACTGAAAGCAAATAATTCAGTATTGTCAGAAGTATTGAGTATTCTGAATTTGCTCATGTAAAGCCTCATTGGCCCTGATTCTTAGGTCTAGTAATATGAGACACTCATTTGAAAGAAAGCAGAAATGGGCTTTATGATGACTTAGCAGTTCTATAGTAGTCAAAAGATGATTCACTCTTTTTGATTTTCCAGAATTGTCAGCTGTGCTTTTTCATCTATCTACATGTTTTTATGTGCAATAGCTGCCACAATTCTTTCCAAAAACATAAAAATTAATTGAATACACTGTATTTTATCATGGAACATGCCTTTTGAGAACTCATGCTGGTGATGGGATTCCATCTGCATCCCAGGAGATGCAGAAAGGAGAAAATCCCTGTATATCAGCTATTTTATACTCTTTCCCAAGTTCCACACTATCCAGGCTACTATTGAAATCTTACTTTCTTATCAAATAACTAGCTTTGGCTGCTTTGATGTGAAAGGCTGTTCAGACACTATAGGACAGAGTGGTTCAGTTTCTATTGTGTATGTCAACCAACCGAGATCTTTATGTGCCAGGGTTGCCATCCTGGACACTATTTTTAAACTATCTACTCAGGAAAAACAAATGTGGAACACTCATGAAAGAAAACCAAAAAATAATCAACTATCCTTCCCTCTCTACACGCATGATTATTTTTCTTTTGAGATACATCATACAAATGTCTTTCTGCAGGCTCAGCTTCCTACTTTTTATTCTTTAGAATTCCAACTACAAATATATACATAGGATGTGGGAAGAAAAGATACCGCATCTCTGAGTCTATTATAATGCAGAAAAAAGCAAAAAAGATGTAAGTGACTTTATATATTATTATGTATTATCACATTCTAAGATGATGACAGTGAAAGAAAATAAGAGATTTAAACTCCTTTGGTCTATGTAGATTTTATGAAATAGTAAACGAGCCTCTTAAAATGACAAAACATAAATCACTTAAAATTTATCCTTGTTTTCAAAACTTATTCTGATTATCTATGTCCCACAACTCTTTCTTTCTGATAAAAGTTATCAGGGAAGTGAGTAGGCAGCAGAAGAGCAAGTCCTATGTTCAAATCCTAAAGCACATATTTTAACAGCTAGTGTTCAGTAAAGTGGATGAATTAAGTGATGTCAGGTTTTCCCCTTAAGTCTTCATGTCTTGGTAAAAGTAAATGAGCTTTTGTTCTGTAGATCTTCTTTTAATACCATTTAAAGTACAAGATGAAGCCCAGTGACATTGTCCACACCTTTTTAATCAGCAAGCAAGACAAGAAAGATTACAGGACTTGTGAAAGTGCTTTACACTAGTTACCACATGCTTTGATAGCGTTTTGTCAAATCCCAGTTCTGTTCTCGTGTTTTGTTTTGATATTTTTCTATTTTAAGTACTGCACTAAGCAGTGTTTTTGTTGCCCTAGATTTTTTTCACAATGCTTCATTATTTTTTATTAAATAAGAAGAAAAATAAATTTAAATAAAATAAGTTAAAATTTTAACAAGAAGCTTATTTTTTTTCTTGAAAGTAAAAAAAGCAAAACCAAAAATAAAGTGACATCATTTAATAAGAATAGTGAAGAACCTGCAGTCCATCAATTTCAGTTGTAATTTGATTATATAGAGAGCAAAACATTCCTGTCCACTATTTTGCATCATAATTTATGTTGAAGTAGAAACCTAACATTAGAAAAGCACTTATTGAGATTAAAAATTTTATAGGAAATATACAATGGATAGTTATGATTATAACTCAGAGACTTCACTGGATGTGTTTAAAACTGAAGAACCCAAATATTTCTAAGTCAATTCTGTAATGAAAGGGAGAGGAAGAAAGAAACCAGCTCACGATGTCCATGAAGAAGGAAATTGTGGGCACCTATTTTGGTCAGGTCACTAACAGAAAATGTGGCAGAAATCTTTGGGCAGGGTTAGAGACAACCTGTGAGGGTATAGGGTGTAGAGATCATCACATTCTACTACCCAAGTTTAATGAGATATTAATAGCTATTATGTATGTATGTGATATCTGGCCCTTCATCTAGTACAGGAAAGTATGATGTCCTGCATCATTGAAATTTTACTTATATTTATTTCAAGGCAGGCAGGTAATGGTGATAGCCGTAGCACAAAACCAAAAGTATAACTACACCAGAAATACTGAAAATTATGAAGAGAATATTTTGGTTGTGAAAGAGATTTAATAGAATAATAGAATCATTTAGGCTGGAAAAGACCCTTAAAAGCACCGAGTCCAACTTTTAACCTAAGATTATCGAGTCTACCACTAAACCATGTCTCTAAGCACCACATCTACATGTTTTTTAAATATCTTCAGGGATGGTGACTCAACCACTTCCCTCAGCAGCCTGTTCCAATACATTATAACTCTTCTGGTGAAGAAATTTTTCCTAATATCTAATCTAAACCTCCCCTGGAGCAACTTCCCTCTTGTCCTATCACTTGCTACTTCAGAGAAGAGACCATCAGCTTCCTTTTAGGTAGTTGTAGAGAGCAATAAGGTCTCCTCTCAGCCAGCTGTCAACCAACACCCCCAGGTCGTCTTCTACCAGGCAACTTTCCAACCACTCTTCCCCAAGCCTATAACATTGCATGGGATTGTTATGACCAAAGTGCAGGACCCGGCACTTAGCCTTATTGACTCTCTTACAACAATGATAATATTCAATAACATTCAGTTTCTGATTTTGTTTTTGCATTAAATAAATATCTAAATGCAAATTCATTATGGAAAAACTTAGAATTACTTGGATAATTGTCCGCCTTGGCTTTATAGTTTTAGATACTTAAAAAGATTTCAGGCCTACTTCTAACACGACTCCACATTATATATGTATTAAAAAAGGATAAGTTCTCTGTTTAGCTTGAGTTGACTCTAACTTTATTTATGGTTAGATTGTTCCATGAAGAACAGGTTAAGATACTGTAGTAAGAATGTACCTGAAAGTAATTTGATAACTCGATCATTAAAAAATGGAGACCCCATCTGTCTTCAGGGGATGATCATTACTTTGAGTGACTGATACTGGTCACCCAGATCTCATGCACATTCTGTTTTATCTTGTCTAGCAAAAGTTATTGCAGAACTTGTAGATGGGGTGGCATATGGAGTCTCCTAGCTGGTATATACCTTTTCAGATTGCCTCATAATCCTGTCCCCCTGCATCACCATCACCAGAAAGAGGCAGGTGCCTTTGAAAATCTTCCTCTGGAGTCTACATAAGTATTTTAGCTTAGTGGAGAGCATATTCCTCCAGAATCTTCCAGAGGCACTTCTTTCCATTGATTTTATATGAAAATCAGGTACTCTGAGAGAACCAAGTCAGCACGCTCTCAGAAATTTAAGAAGTAAACACATTGGCAAGTTGTTACCAGATGATAAAATTAGATGCAATCAAAATTAACAGTTGATACACAAGCTGATATATTTTAGGAATGGCTCTGGGAGAAATTGTCTAAAGATATACTTTTCACTATTCTTTTCTTGCTCTCCAGACCTTGCTCTTATTTGAAAGTCAGACCATGTAATTTCCTAGACTTGCAGTAATGGTATAAGGCACAGGTAAGTTTAAAAGCTGAATGACAGTTGTAGGAAAAGTTATGTAAAAATTTAAAAATATTAACAGTCTTAATGCAGGTGATTTCAGTACCTTACTCTTCATTATGATTACAAAATAGTAACATCTTTCTGTAGCATTTTATAGATGAGCAAAAGAAAACAACATACATTAAGAAACCCTGTTACTACATATGCCTGTCTTGCCAAAATACTTATTGACTCCAAAATCTGCTGTGTAAAAGCTCAAGACAAAAACAGAACTAAGTAAGTAAAAGTCAAATAAAGGGTTATCCTTGTTTGTAAAGAGTGTGTTCTATTAGGAAGTATAAACAGGGACCTTGACATCAAAGTGACAGGGTAGATTCCTATGAAGTTTAAAGTAAATCATCTAGTACTAGCAACTTAGAAGCTTTTAGTAAAGGATTTAGCTGGGCTAGTACTTAAGATTAATCTGAAACAAGTCACAATATTGCCAGCTGGCCACACTTAAGCAGTAATCAGGCTTCAAAACTTTTATTTAATAGCAGATGTTTTCTAATTGGCACAGTCATCTGCTATTCTCTACTTTCCTCTTGAGCACAAGTTATTTAGAGCTGAGATTTACAAACAATAGTAAATATTGAAATTATTTTAATTTAGAGAAGCCTTTAATTTTTAGGTGTTTACTTAAGCTGAAATCTACTCTGAAACAGCACAATTTCACAAAACATCACCACTTTCTTTTAAATTCTTAACTTTTACAAAAATTCTTTGCTGCAGACTGCTTCCAATTCTAATGCTTATCAGTACAAGATTGATCCTGTGAGTGTGATCAGACTTTCTCATAGGCCATTCTTTACAATACTCTACTTAGTTTCCATTAGTATCATCATCAGCAATTAATATTTTTAAGGAACAGAGACATTTCTGTGCTCTGATTCGTAAAAACAGAAAGCATTTTCTTGTTAAACGGACTTAAAATAGTGTCCTGGGTAATTGGATTTAAATGAAATAACTTATAAAAAGTCCATTTATGCTATTTCTGCTACTTTGCTATTTCTTTTTTCTTTCTCTCTCGTGGGATATACACTATTGTAATTTATAAGCCACTTTTACTTTTGGTTGTTCCTTATTTCAAAATCCACATATGACTTGATTTGGTCTAGTTCTAAGACTTTGATGTCTAACTTTTTAAAGTAAAACAGATCTCTCCGTTACTCTGTCCTACATTTGACTCCAAGTCTAATTTCTAATTGAAATTAACTGTTTCAATTTAATATCCTATAACTAATAGAAATTTTTATCCCTACAGCTAATTAAGCGCTCACATATGAATATTTCTGGGATCCAGTGAAAGTGCAGTCTTGCAGTGGGTTATCTTCAATGCAGAAAAATAGAAATAGACCCAGATGTGGTAATTCTAAGGGCTGGGGATGTATAGTCTTAAATAGCCTGAAAATTAAACACATTAGGATAATACTATGAATGTAATAACCGTGGTAAGCATTTCTGGGTACATTTATTTGGAAATGTAATCTGTATTCTTAGAAAGTGTTGTTTTCAGCCAGAAACAGTATGATAAATTATGTGCAGTGACTTTTCCACAGGTCAGAACATGTTAGCTAAGGAATGACTGGTTTTCAGATTTCATGAAGTTCAGCCGATTTTCGAGTTACTGTTTTCATCTTGGCTTTCTGCTGTTTGGAACAAGTAACTTTGAAAAACTGCTAGGTAACTATTATTAATTGCAATATTGAAGTGGAATATCTATTGCACTGAACTGTTTGTGTTTCCTGCCTCTGACGCTTCATGACAAAGGCTCAGCATGAAAACCATTGAGCCACAACAAAACCATAATATTTCCAATTATGTATAGAAGAATGTGCACCTGGAAAACAGGAATCTCAAACCGAAGTGTCTGAGGAGATGAGGGAGCTCTGTAGATAAGATATAACAGAGCAGAGATTTTGAAGGTTGCAATTTTGGAAACACAAACCTAAAATTCCCTTTAATCCCAGCTATGTGTAACAGCATTAGCCTTTTTGAGCCTTATTTCTCCCGCACAAGACTAGCCTGAGTACTAGTGGAAGTAATAGTTTTAAGGCTCTTCAGGAGAGATCACATGACAAAGCAGGAAGCCCAAAAGTAGTAAACTGCAGCTGTTGGAAATAAAACCCAGTGTGTGTGAATTGTTATACTGCAGATCACTTTAATTCTTGTAGGTAATCTACAAACTACAGTATGAAACCTTAGAGTTGAATTCAAAGGATCACATGAGTGATTCTATCAAATTTAATTTCAGCTCTTGGAGCCTTTGTCTTGTTAACTGATTGTTAACTGCTTTAAAGAATTATACAACTGGATTGTAATATCTGAGATTTAGACCTTCTCTAGTCATAACGATTCCAAATGTTATTTAGAATTTAAAAAAAAACCAAAGACCCCAACAATTTTGCAAGAAAAAGCTGATTTTAAAGTGAAACTATATTTCTTCTTTCTCATGCATTGAGAAGAGGAAAACACTATGTTATGCAAACTCTTCACTAAAAAAAGGACTATTTGATATAATCACATTTTTCTTTAGGTTGAATTTATGAGATATTCAGATGGGAAAAGTGAAATAGAACTTCATTTTGGTTATAGGCTCTTCTGATCTTTTTGATAAAGCACCAAAATGAAATTTTAGTCATAGTTTATCCTGGAAATTATGCTAAAAATTAGGATTATCATATTAGATTGTTTTCTTTATGTTTATTCTTTGTTTAAGGGCAATTTCAAGTCAACAGACTAATACCAATGACAAGGACTGTTTTGGGGGATATTTGGCATCATGAGGTTGTCTTGCTCTATGGAAAAACATCATCTGGTATTTGTGACTTATTTTTAATCTAATTTGTTTAAGGAAAACTCCTGAAGATTATTTTATTCTTGCACAGGAGTCAATTCACTGAAACAAACAAGTTCATGAGACTAATGTTGCTGCAGGATCAAAATCAAGTTCAATAAACTACATATTACCTTTACTAAATTACTTCAATGCCAGAGTTAATACCCTACTAGGCTTCCTAGACTCTTCTCTTCTTTCTACCAAAATTATGGAGTGATTTGTGACTTACTAAATAAATAGATAAATACACAAGGAATAATTTCACACACAAGTTACAACTGAGTAATGAAAAATCTCAATAAAATATGTGCCAGTAATGTGATAATTTTTACAAATTCATTTTATTATCTTTTAATGCTTTCTGTTTCTCCTTTATTGCTGTATTTCATACCCAATAGATTCACAACCATTTTCACTCCAGCACCAGCCCTCTCACCTAGTAATGCACTGACACGCAAATCCACTCCTATGTTAATTCCAGTTCTCCCTGTATTTCCTTCTCCATCCTGCACTATTGTTTCACAGCAGCCAGTGAAAATTGATACAGCACAGAAGATATGGTCCTTATTTCTCCCAGAATTTTTAGTATGTTCCCCTCAGTTTTCTTAATAACTTGATGATTAAAATTGATAAGTGGCATCCACTGAGTCTCAGAACAGGTTGAGACATGCTTAATAGTTGAAGCCAGCTTTTATGAGTAAAATTCTCATTATTGTTTTTAAAGTCAATTAAAATGCCAGCTTAATTTAATTCCTCACTCTGGAAAAGGATGTAAACAGACTCTGAAATTTGTGAAGCTGCTGAGGTAAGTTGGTTACCAAACTGCTGCAGAAACTCTGTTCAAGGAGTTGCAGGTTTTCCTGTATCATCTAGCGATGCTTGTTTTCAAGCTACAAACTATTTTCTTTCATTAATGAAAGCTTTACATGTGTCCACTGCTCTGTGTTTTAAGAAATGGAGAGAAACAAAGAATGCAGAATACAAAAACAAGCAGTAATAACTGAATTCCAGTTCTGTGTCCATTTATATAACTAATTAACTTTTTGATCAGCATAAAATAAAGATAAAAGTCAGTGTTTATGGTCTGATATTCTGAAAGACATGTTCTGCTTCCAGGTGTACAATTTCTTGTCATGTTTTAACATAATCAGTAAAGATTCCACCCCCATCTTTCCTCCATATGGCTGCTTTCCCAAACATGCTCACAGCTATTTAGAAGCCTTTTTCTCATAATGAGTAGCTTGCACAAAGCAGTAAATGCTGCTCTACTATGAATATCCAAATTGCAAGTGACAGTACCAGTACAGCCTAAGAACCATCCAGGAGTTCTAGATCTTGCAGATGTCCTAATTTTCCCAGCTGATTAAAAAAGCTCCCTAACAACAGCAGCTAATTATTGATGGGCAGATGCATCCTCATTCCATAAAGAAATCCTTTGAAAGACAAGACACTCTAAAGTATCTGATTGCAAATCTTACAAATGTGACTTCTATTCCTAAAAGGTGTGAACATGTGCAAAACTTAGATTTACTAAAGTTACATGATCACGTTATTCCCATTTATTGCCCTGCCTTTCCCTGCCTGGTATTTCTTACCCTGCAAATGCTTTGGGTCAATGACATATTTTTTGATGTTTTGATTTTACAACATACAGAATAATAATAACAATATTTTATTCTTTCATGAGCTAGTTAGAATGAAGTTATACAAAATAAAGAACTAATACCATTACTAATACAATATGTCTGGGGGTGTACCTGTATCTGTGAGTTATAGTTCATTAAATCCTATTCAGCATCTTAAGGATTTCCAGTGATGTCTTTTTGCAGACTAACCTTCAAACAAAGGGACATGATCAGAGCTTATACATGATGATAATGTCGTCTTGTGTATAATTTCAGCATTTTTAAAGAAAATTTTTAAAGGTCTTTAAAAACCTTATAAAATTTTTAAAGGACATAAGTTCACATCAAACTAATCATTTTCTTTGATATGTTCTCAAAATATTTCAGAAATTTCCATTGCCATAGTGTCCTGAATGTGTGTGTTTTTTAATTCCACTTCCATATCTTAAAAGGAGGTTTTGTAAAATATCCAAACAGGTAGTGCAGAGGGTTTTGCAAACAAAATTCTGTATAACACTGAGTGCTCTCAAATGCCTGAAGATCAGTTAAGACAGGGAAAATATCTGAAGTATAAAGATCACTGAAAACTTATATTAACTCAACTCTCTCAGCCTAGGCATTGTTTATTTCATGTTACAGGAATAATATTAGAGTTAGTTGAAAAAAATTGGCTTGAACATTATTTGATGTTAAATTTTTTAGATGGGGTGGTTTCATGTTGTTTTAAAAAATGGCAATTTACTCTTTTTTTAGCTATATGCATATTCTAAACATTTAAAAATTCCACCCTTTTAACATTTGTAATGCAATTTGTCATTATAAACTTTTAATTCCACACCAAGTTTAAAAGCTTGGCATTCCTCACAGAGCAGATATTTCAAGTTTTTCTTTCAATGAATCACTCAGTATGTTTAAGGAGAAACAGGATGTTAGAGGAAACACTATTACTCTAAAGTGCCCTTCAGTCCAAAACCCCTTGGAGACTGACTACTTTGATTGCGAGGGATTTTAGGCATGTTCTGTCCCCACAAACATGTAAATGGAGGTCTTAAAATGTATTGAATATTACCTTTGCCTATCAGTAGAGTGAAAATGCTGTCTTCATGTCCTTTTGATCTTCAGCATTGCTTTTCAAGATGGAATAGGTTTAGTCTTTTGGTTGCAGGTCACAGACCTGGACTAAATGAGATGATTAATCAGATTCTGTATTTCTGTACTCTACTTCAGTCAATATAGAATGGACTCTGTGCTCATGAGAATGACTATCCTAGGATTAGTTTGGTCTGGCCAAATATATATAAAAAGTAGCTCTCATACATGGTAGATGATTGTCAGATCGGTTTACTTACTGTCCATAAAAACAGAACATTACACACTTAATTACCCAAGAAGTCATAATGAAAAATATATAAAAAATCTCCCCTTAAAATAATAACATTAGCAACAACAATAATATTTATTACCAAAAGCTTAAAGTCATTTTTTGCCATCTTTACCAATAAAATTGTCTCATCAATAATTAAGACAGCTATATCCTTGCTGAATATAATCTAATTCCAACTGAAATAACCGACATCATTTTTTTCCAGTGTATGAAATGTATCATCAACCTGTTTGGAAATCAATGGTTTGTGAAGAATACTTGTATATCAGTAAAGTCAAGGACACAGTGAAAATCAGAATAAGGACATTGAACTGACCAATTTCACTGGGTTTATATAGTTGTCTGGTTGTGTATTTAGATAATGCACTGGGTTTTTCTAATCCCATTTAAGATTCCTTCTGGTAGTGTCGAATTCTAATTATAAAGGATAAGGATCCTCAGGATTTTAATGAATCAGTCCCTGTGTATGTCTTTTTAAGAAAATGAAAAGAATTGGCAACACAGGATTTTTTTCCTCTGTACATTAGAAAAAGTAGAGGACAGTACAGTAGTGGCCTTTAACAGAGATCAGTGATTTCCTGTAACATACCATAAGAGTGAAGCCACTGCTTTTAAATGTAAGAACCTAGGACACTGATGATGCTTCCATTCTCTCAACTCAACATTGTTGTAATTTTGAACAATGTTTTTAATACAGACCTTACTTCTGAGAGTCAGCAAGTATCTTATGGCTTTCCCTGTGATGGTATATGAAGCAGATGCTCTGTGGAGTTCTCTGAATGACATCTTTAAGTAGTTATAGAGATAGTACTACTGGAAGTAATGCCAGTATGGGAACTTTACTGCATCATTATATTTCACAAATAATGGAAAAGCCCTGATATATATGACTTTCTTTCCTGGAAATTGTAATTAAAAACAAGATCATAGTTACTGTTTGTTGCTTCTGTCAAATGGGAATACACTGAAAAGCTAACAAAACCATTTATTAAAGCAATTTAGTCAGAAGAACTTGAAAGCAGAGAGGATTTGAAATTTATATCACTCACAGTTGTCAAAATTTTCATGTTGTTTCCTAAGGAAGTACATAAATACTTGTACTGAAGTAGCTTGTAGAAAAGATCTGTAAATCTCACAGGAAAAAATAATCAGTAAATTGAGGGTACTCAGAAATCCCACAAACAGAGGAAAAATTTATGATCATCAAAGAAAATTGTTTTAGTGATTAGTGAGTAACAAACATAAATCAAGTTAAATTTTCCAAAGTAAATTTAAGTAAACAAAATATCAAAATTTCTTTGATACAAAAGAAGACAAAGGCAGACATATGGATAGAGATTGTAGCTACAATATGACCCAGAATAAAATTAACATTTTGCTGCACTTCTCAGTAAGAACAGAGAAAAAGCAAAGCAGGTAATGAGAATAAATTTGAAGAAAAATAAAAAAAACCAAACAAACAGGGGAATTAGAACTGAAACCTAACAGTTTAATGAACAACATTAAGGATTTCCATATCATCTCCATCACAGAATAAACTTGTGTATGATGTCATTAACCCAGTGACAAAGGTTTTTAATTAGAAATATCAACTCATGATGGATATTATTTCACTGGAAAAATGGAAAATATTGTACTTATGTGAAGAAGAGGAGTAAAAATTATTAACTTGACCTTGATATCATACAATGCCAAATATTAAAGAAAGGGGCCATTTAAGATATAGAGACATGAGAAATAAATTTAAATAGTTTTTCCAAAGGTAGTAATCTGATAGCTTTCTTTAGTGAAGAGAATTGTGATATATTTAAACTACCCAGATTTTAGTATAACATTTTAGTTTAGCACCACACTGGAAATTATTAGCAAAGCTGAAGAAGATGAGATGTAGAATTGTAAATTTTGTAACTGGCTAAAGGAGAAATGTTCTGAATGTTCTAAAAATTGTTCTGAAAGAAGACAATGAAACTTGCTGGAATTTGTTTATATACTTCCTTAAGAATTTGTCTTTGATCATTTTAAGGTGACTGATATTAGTGACTGGCTCAAAAAAGTAAGTTTGTTAATGAAATATTCTAATTATGTGGTGATGTGAGATGCTATTAATGTAGAAGATTAAAATAGCATATGGAAATATTTGGATGACTTTGAAAGGTTGAGTAATAGATTGACATTAAAAGGTGTATGTGCAAATTCATATAAAGGGTAATTTTAACTCTTACATTCCTACTGTACACATTATACGTATCACCACTTTTGTGTAGATCCAATCACTCTTGTGTGCTATGAAGATGAATTATAGGCAGAAAGTCCCACTGTAGGAAAAGTGACTGAAAAACTTGGTGAATGAGGTAACACCTTTGGAAAGACATCAGTTTTGTATGCCTTACCAAAACCAAGAAAAATTCCAAGTCAAAACCTATTAAATCCACAGGATAAAATTAATAGCAAAATAATAATAAATAAAAAAAAGGTATAAATAATCATAAAAACAGAGTACTTTTGGGGAAGAGATTAAATAGATTTAGAGTTATTGTAGGTTGACCTTCTAGGAGAAAAGGGCAAAAACTGTAGTTACTTTTAAAATGGCTCTTTCTCTGTTTTTGGAGGTCATATATGAAAAATGAGTTGGTGAATGATTTCAGCACCACAGGAAGCCCCTTCTAGTCCTTTGCTTTGAAGATGTCTTGTGGTATGAACTAGAATACTTACGTACATCTAATAACTACGTCAGATCTAAGGCATATATCAGGCATGTAGGTGGATGAAAAACTGCAGAAATTTTATAACTTCTGTTTTCAATGAATTGGTATTGATTTATATTTTCTGTGTTATCTATTTTGAATCCTTTAGTCTTTAAGCCCTGCAGGAAATGCTCCAGTGTATTCTTGGGATCAAAGCTAGGTTATGGACGTATAATTATATGGCTCATCCTGCTTGCCTTTTTGAAGTATTGACCCATTAGCTTTATTCCAGTCCTCTGGAGGTTCCCCAGTGTTCCAAGATTTATTGAAAAATCGATGTCAATTGTCTAGAGAGTTCTTGATCCAGCTTTTTTAAAATTATTGAATACAAGACGACTGATTTAAAAATACCTAGTTTTAGTAGTTGCCACTTAACAACCTCCAGAGTTACTATGCGAGTGGGACGTATTTCATCATCATCATCATCGTCTGATATGACCATATCATCTTGACTTTTTCTAAATCCAAAGAGAGATCATAAGAGATCATTCTTCTGCATTATTATTAATATAGTTGTATGGTTTTCTTATATCAATAGATAAATATCAGTACTAGGATTTCTTTTGCAGTTGCTATTTCATTGTGGAGAGCTCCCAGTTTCCGATTTATACTCCTTGCTATCAAATTTAATTTTCTCTGAATCTTAGTAATTAGAGTACTTATTTGTGTATGAATTTTTATAAAATTAGTAACTTCTCTAAATTTAGACTGTTTAGCAAAAAAAAAAAAAACACAGCACAATTTGCTTAACATCAGTGCTGTAGTTTTAGAATATTGTGGGAAAAAGTGTTTTCTTATATTTGTTTTGGTTTTGTGTTCAGGGAATAATATCGTCACAACTCCAATCTTATGAAAATATTCCTTCCCTTTTTGTGACTATTTTAGTCAGGTAAGTTTTGTTTCCCTGAAGTACTCCTTTAGATTCAGCATTTCTAGATTCTCTTTCCTGTACCCAAGGAAAGTTTCCTTTTCTTCCTCCCCAACAGATTGCCCATATTGGGCAAGTAGTCACTCTTCAGAAGCACACGTAAGCCTCTTAATTCTTTAGGATAATTTAATAATGCCAACTGGTTTCCTGAGACACCTTCTACAGCAGAATTATTATTAATATTTAGAAGTATCTTACTCATGGATTCTTAAGGGAATGTTCCTATACTCTTCTTTTCACAGACACTCTATGAATGACTAATTTGAACAAGTCTTCATTATTAATATGTATTTAGATGCTGATTCATCTTGTCCTAAAGCAAACATTTAAAACAGGTCAGATGACTCATGCCTGGAGAGTAACCATTTTTTTCTGCTGCCTCTGAGAGTGGCCTCAGACGAACACTTATACAGATAAAACAGGTGAAACTTACCCTGTTTCCGGACCACTTTTCTCACTGACAGCATTGCCATTGCATAGCTTTTCAAGAGTAGTTTTAAGTTTTGTTCTAACATAGCCCTATTCTAGTCAAAATTCTCTCATCGTAATATATTTTCCATTGCCAGCATGTCTTGTACTTTGTTGATAGTTTAGGTCTTGACTATCACAGGTGCTCCATCCAAAGCTCTGCCAATACTATGTCTGAAGCAGTTTATATAAGCCACCTAGTCCTCTTGATTTGTTGGCATATCAAAGTTCTAACATGTTGCATGTTTTGAATATTTTGTTTTTAGCTTTTGCAGTGCTCTCTGAGATGACACTGTTATTTTGGTTAAACAAATCCCTTCAGTGAAGTACTTCACAGAAAACTCATAAGGTCATTTCTGTTGATGCATGCAATGATAATCAGATTAATTTCTGAATTTCCAGTGGTCAATACCTGAAAAACCATAGCTGAGATTTACAATCATGGACCCAAGACCACTTCAGCTATACTTCCATCTCCAATACCTTATGAATTATATTTTATAGAACCAAGTGGCTAATTTCAGCTTAAGCCCCAACATTTCAGAAGTTTCATTAAACTGAAATGAACTCCACTGTGCATGGGTATGTGCTGTTTGGACTGTTACTAATGAGGCAGATACAGATCCCACGTTCTCTTGGCTAATATATATGTAAACACTATGAGGGAGACATAGCTTAATTAATTCCTGGCTGATATTGACGTTCTGTTTACATTTTGTCTCGTGCTATTTACCTCCACTTTTATAGAACTGTTCCTTTTGGAATACCAGAACACCGACTATTTTGTTATTCTGCTTGCATAGAAAAGGTATAGTCCATTTGTGATTAGTCATAACTAGCTTTTAATACTGAAGTTAAGCCATTTTCATCTAACAAGGTTCTGTCCAGTGAGAAAATCTGAGTTTAATATAAGAATCTGAGTTAGAAAATTTTAACATACGTTATGCCAAGTATGTTTGAGTACTGACGGCTCAAAATTGGCACATATGCCATTTAGGCATCTTAATAATGTAGTTTCCTTGAGGTAGGTTTTTTAACTTGACTGGTTTTAATTTTTTTTTTTCCCTGGGGACATTTTCTTTTCCAAGCTGATTAAGAATTTTTTATTTTTTTTTTCCCCAAATCCTGAGGACACAGGTTTTATGAAGTTGTTTAAAGCATATATCTATAAATCAAAATACCTCTAAAACAACTTCACCAAAATAAATTGTGATAAACCAATAAGTTCTTTAGATTTTCTCAATTTTATCACAGAATAAACTCAAAAGTTCACAAAATTATTCCTGACTTCAGGAATGTCAAGATCAAGAAAATAACCCTAAATTAATTATTGATTTAGATATATAATGTTATTAACTTGACCGTGAGTAACGCATGATTTCTTCTTTCATTGTTTATTAATTTTCATTGTTTTGTTCTCTACAGAGAAATTTGATACAATAGTAAGGTCATATTTAGCATGGGTTCTTCAATTAGATTACAGGTATTGCTTTCTGACTTAAATTATTTTGGCCATTTTAAATCAGGAGGGAAACAGTTTCTCCTTGAGTTTTCAAAAGGTTTTTGTAATTATCTTGTACTCTTCTCTCTATATATTACAATATAGTCAAATCATAATTAGAATCTAGCTTTTGCCTCCCACATAACATTCTATCAACATGTGAGATTTTTGTGCTTTTCCCAATAGTATCTGAAGGTTTAATGTAAACTTTACAAGTAATACCACAAACCAATGCATTTATAACTTAACAACATTCCTACTTATTTTCAGGAAAGGGTGACAAAAAAAATTCACTAATATAAATGACATAATTTCTTAAAGACTATTTTATTATTCTCTAGATTTGATTAACTTTATGTAATTTTATGATTTTATGAACATCAGTAATCACTGTTGATTTTCAGATTAGAGTGAAATTAGATTAACATTTCTTAATATTGCTGCATTGTGGTTTTTTTCCCTGGAAAATCATACTTAAGTTATTAAAACTCATTGAATTACTGAAGAAAAATCATTAAGCAACACTAAAATCCTTTATGACTAGAAAGAAGCTCTCTTGTAGTATTCTTGCCAACATTTTTTTCTAAATTATAGTCTCAGTCTCTGTCATGGCAAGCTAAAAGCCAGATAAATATTAAAAGAATTATATTGGGAAAACTTCTAAACACATGGTTCTCAGAAATCCCTCCTTTTTTTTTTTTTCCAGAAGAATTTTAAAGGTTTTGTTTTAAAGACTTATGTGAGAAAACATCTGTCAGTGTAGTCATCACTATTTCATTGGAATCATCAATTAATTTTGCTTTCAATAATTTCTATCTTAATAGCATTGATGGTAACTTTAAAATCATTGTATCAAAATCCTTTCTGTCAGAACTTCACTAACCTATACACAAACTGATATAAATTCCTTAACTTAAATAAGTTTATATCCCATAAGCCATTACTTTTCAAGGCTTTATATTGTGTCATTAGACGACTAATAAAAGAAGAAAATGCTTTCAAGCTTTCAATTTCTGGCACTATCTTTGACATGCCAACCAAAAAACTTCTTAATTAACAAGGCCCCAAAATCTTTCTTATTTCTACCTTCAGTATCACCTGTGATATATTCATTGTGATCACTGTTTCCAGTAATTGGAACATTAAAAACTTATTTCATTTTGTTGTCACTACTTACATTCATTCCACTGTCCTTTGCTGAACATTATTTTATTCTTTTTAGCATGACTTCACCTAGAATGGCGATTTGTCTTTCTTAGCTTACTGGTTATCTTTATGTATCTCATTAAAGTGTATGGATTCTTTTTTTTAGATTTGTGACTCTGATTTCCAGATCTCATCTCAATACTGTTTCGTGTGTCTTATACTGCACAGTGTCACTATATATTTTTCCAAGTTCCTATTTTCAACAGGCAGAAGAATTGACCATTTTTTTATTTCATAAAAAGAAACTTTGCTTTAATTACAATAATGAAATAATTTTTATCCTGTTTGTTTCAGGTCTCAACTACTGTTCCCTTTGTGGTCATCATGCTATTTATAACTCTACCTGGAGAGAAAGTTTCTCATACTCATTTCAAAACTGTCTTGTTTGGTTTTCTTGATCTAAAGCACAGAAGTTGCTGAGTTGTGTACACAGATTATGTGTGCATTAAGCTCTGAACAAACAGAAAGAGATTAGCCATTCACCGGTATCAAACAGTGGGGCAGATCATAATCACAGAATATTCACAGCCACCAAAATAAACAGGTCTGTCTCCTATGATCTCACCAGCTCAACTAGGTGACAAGCAAGAGAATGAATGAACCATGACACTCACTAGTTGAATTACTCCAGCTATGAGATCTATTGCATTTCATTCAAAATCATTGTTGCCTATTCTTTTTTTTTGTTGTTGTTGAAAACTATGATGCATCATTTGCTATGTTTATTACTTTTATCCAAAGTCCTTTAATTAATTACTTGAATTGTCTGGAAAAAAGAAAACAAGAATGTGGTTTCAGTATTTTTGTTCTAGATTAAGATGCAACGTTGATTGTTGGTTGGTTTGTTTTTTGTCCTTCCCAAATAAATCAGGAATAAAAATACACCACTTAAAACCTACCTTATTTGATTCAAAACATCAAGGGTCAACTCAGAAATATTCCATACACCTTTTCTGGATCATTAGGCTTTTTTTTACTTCTGCCTGCCTCTACTCTTCCCCGGCCTCAAAAATTATAAAACTTACCAAATCAAACAAACAAACAAACACAAAAAAACCTAAATAAATTTTATCAAAAATATAGGCATTTCAGAAAATAGGTTTCATCACAAAGAACTGGCATTTTTTACTTAAAATAGCTTATTTGAAAAAAATCAAAACAAAAGCTGATAATCACATCTGTGCTTACTATGTTTTAGTGAAGATATTTGTTCTTCTAAGGTTTGACAGTAGAGAACAAATGATTAGAAGTAGTCTACAGAGAAAAGGAAAGACTCACTACTATTACTAACTATATATTTTTAAGACAAGGCAAAATTTTGAAACCCTGTAAATGGATTTAGTATTTGATTTTCTAAGGAAAAAGAAAGAAGGGAAAGTTTTGACACTCTTTTTTTAATTTTCAGGGTAACTCCTATAATTATTCAGAACAGAATTTCAGCAGAACTTTATAAAAATCTTTCCCTTTCTCTGTGATTCTTGAAAAAAATGTGTGTTTGATTAAAAATTTAAGTAATAGTTTTAGATGCTACTATTTTGCTGTGAACATTTGCTTTGTTTCCTAAAATTGCAATTATGTGGTACAACTAAATTAAGTGGTACAACTAACATTAAAAAAAAGAAAGGCAAAAAGTCCAACAGCCGAAATAGAGTCTCTCTTTTCATGTAAGGATCTGTAAGCAGAAACCTTTGTGATCATATGGAAAACATTTGCCTAATCAAATATATATTCTTATTTCCGTGAACTGCAATAGTGGATAGATAAAGAAAAATATTTTGTGGAGGGGAAAAAAAAAAAAAAAAGTAACACCAACAGTATGGAGTGAAACAGAGTAGAAAGTTAGCTGGGAAATGAATATTGTTGTCAAGCTTCAAGGACATGCTAGAAATGATGGAAAGTTGAAAACGAAAATCAGCCATTCCACTATGGCAAACCAAGCTGAACGTTCCACTTGCTTGGTTTGATAAAGGCCTCTTGCAGCCAAATAAACTGAAAGATCTCAGCCTACAGCATGTAAAGAGCCTTGTCATCCTCCATTTATTACCATTGTCTCCTGGTTTTTGAGAAGGGTCCAGATTAAGGTCTACTGAAATCTTTTCCTTTTCTCTCAGACTTGTTACTCAGTCTCTCACTCTCCACTGTGTATAAATCCATAGTCTGGAGACTTGCATTCATTTTACTCTGAATCATAATAAACGTTAGACATAAAAATGTTCAATATGTTCAAACCCAGTATCTATCTCCTAAGTGCTGTTTTTCAAAGCAGAAGCTGAGTAATGTTTAACCAATTCCATGTAATGACATTGGGTACTAACTTATTTGACATAAAGCATTCATAAGAGTAATTCTTGACACTTAAAAGTGAATATTTGTGGGTAGTGTACAAATAATTCCTAGGGCTTTCTTTTAAAGACGATTGCTGCAAATTAATATTTGTTAAGATTCATGCTCTGTAGCTACTGGAGAAAAGTAGGTTGTTCTTGAAGTGGGATACAAGTAATTATTTGGAAGATACTGTTAGGTACATTATCAAAGTGTTGAGACAGAACTTCGTGGGCATTTCTGAAGAAATGATATCCCCGTTTCCAAAGAAGTGCTGTCATTCTTTTATCATTCTTTTTTGTTATTTATGAAAAAAAAAAAAAAAGAAAAAAAAGAAAAAATCTATTTAAGAGAATACATGTTATAAGGGGAACATTAATTTCTGTTTAAATAAATAGGCACACTAGATATAGTCATAACTGACCATATCTCTAATAGATAATTTGCATTTTGCAATATTTTGACTATTATATCAAAGACTCTTTGGTAATAAACTCCATGTTTTTTATTTAATATAATAGTTAGTGATTCTTATTTTAGTTACATATACTGTGAATTGAATTTGTCCACTTTTCAAAAAAGACAAAGAAATAAAGCAAACAATTCAAAGTAAAAATATTTTTATAAAAGAAAAAATTGAAGATTATTTACTTCAAGGGGTCTCTTTTTAACTTTTAAGTATATTCTAGAAATTATAAAATTGGAATTAAAAAGCTGTTTATAAAAAGGAAAAGAGAAATTACACTATGAAAAATTGGTAAAAGAATATCTCAAATTCATAAAAATACAGTAAAAAATTCAAAGCAAACTTCTTTTGAAATCCAACTCTATTTTCCTTGGGAAAAAAATCCTTGTATCTATACCACTATATTCTCTAACTCTTCTCAATAGTCCTTGAATACTTTTGTGTGCCTTGAACATGAGGTACAGAAAATTAATATTGTAACACATCTGAACGAGTAAGACTTCGTATATATCTGGATGAGTGAGAATACATCTGAACATTTAAATACATGCTCAGCAATAGAAGTTCAAGGAAAGAAGGAATGTTCATTGTTATGGTGTTTGTCTTCCCAAGGAATCATTAGATGCACTGAAGCCCTGTTTTCTCAGAAATGGCTAAACATCTGCTCTGCTGATGTGAAGTAATGAATGAAATATTTTTGCTTTGCTTGTGCATACAGCCTTTGCTTTCCTTATTAAACTGTCATTATCTCTATTCGTGAGCCTTTTTGCCTTCCTTCTACTTTTCTCCTCATCCCATGGGAGTGGGAGTGAGCAAGAGGCTGGGTGGGTGGTTGGCTGCTGGCTGAGGCTAACTCACCAGTGTCTAATGAGTTAAGTTCTGTTACCCGGTATCATGTAGTATAAATACATGTTTGAAGAAACCAGGCTTTACACTGGGGTTGCTTTCCAGGCAAAATTTTCAAACCAACTTCATACATACAGCTCACGTTCAACAAAAATAAACATCAAAGTAAATAAATTGTATGTTACAGTATATTGCTTCGTGATGTGATTCACATCTGAAGAGCAAAACCCACAAGAAACTCCTTATATTTCCACATGAGAACACATAAGAAGTAGACGCAAAGTTTAACATCTGGACTAAGGATGATGTGATTTTATGAGGTTACAGTTCCAAATTTATGACATGATCTTAGTCAATCAAGTAGTTGGTGTTTACTCAGGTAAAAGACATTTTCTCATCTGTCTAATGAGGATTACAATGTACCTCATGAGGCCATCAGGTTATGGAAGTTCAAAGTAATTAGTAATATTTTACCAAATCAGTTCCCTGAATAGGAGTTCCCAGGGAATTAATTTAGACCTATAGCCTCAATTAACCAATGTACTTAAGCACATGCTTCATTTTAAGTCTCAGTAACTTGAATGATATTAGCTGTTTAAGTATTCCATTATAAACCATTCCTTTTAAATATGCCTTCTTGCCATTTCCTACCTGTTCCACAGCTCCAAATATTTTTGTTCTTTGTCTGTGGATCTTTTCCCATAATTTCCCTCCTCCTTTTTATCATCCTATGGTTCAAGACAAATATGCTCAACTTCATATTCCCCTGATCCTTTTTCTCATGTCTCACACTGTTTTTCTCACTAACTTTGATCCATCTGCTTCAGGACCAGTTATGGAGACCTTTACATGTAGCTGCACAAATCCATGCACTGAGTGATTTATTCTACCAAGGAATCCACCAAGGAAAATAGTTAATGTTGAAGAGAAAGGATTAGACTGACCACCACAAAGAAGAAGAATGAGTCTCTGACTCAAGGATTCTGACAGAGATCATAAGAGAGAGAGAGATATTGGGGGGTGAGGTGAGATTAATGCTGAATAGATTTGCAATTCTCCTCTTGGATTAATTTTATTTTCTGGCCAAATTCAATCTAATATCTGGACTATCTTGTATCTGTACTTAACTTGTGTTTAATAATTGACTAAGTGTGCCAGAGACTTGAAGTCCCCAAATTGGTCTGGTACTTCCATGTGTCACATGTTTTTTATTATCCTTTTTATCTACACAAACTCTTTCTCCCTGATCTGATTTCATGTTACTTTAAGTTTCAGCCTTCTTAAAAAAAACCAAAAACCCCAAACCACAAAACTTCACTGACACATTCTGCAATTTTGTAAATTCTAAAGTAAGAAACATTATGGAAGATAAACTGAGCTGGATGTGGAAAGTTTTCAAAGGAGGTATGTTTTGCACATCCCATTAGTTTGTAATATTTATAAACAGAATTTTTATTGTTTTGGTGATGGGCAAGGTGACTCAAAACGAGAAGCTAAGCCATTTATAAAAAAAAAAAACCAACAACAAAACCCAACAAAACAAAACAAAGCACCTGCTAGCTAATAGCCCTGTCTTGTGTTTATCAATATCTTCTTAAGAGCTTAGACTAAGGTTTTGGTGGAGTTCCAAAAACAATTCTGAAAAGGCATAGGTGAACTGGAGGCATAGATACATAAGGGCATAACACATTGCATTATTAGGACAGATACTAGGTTTTGGCAGTTCCACTAAAATTAAATTTTTATTTACTTCAGCCAGAATTTAAATAATGTTAAGACATCTGTTTGATTTTTAATAACATTTTTATATTAACTTTTATTAAATTTAGTTGATTAATGGATCAATGGAAAAACCAATACTGATTAATACGAGATTCTAATTATATGTTGTAGCCTAATAATATTAAAACCATGGTGAGCAGACCACTGAAAGTTTGGGAATTTGTTAACACCTTTCTGGGTACTTCAAAAAGAGATATGACTAAGTTTATAAAAGTTATATAATAGTTTATTAATGTAGTATTTCTAAAGGCACCTCAGCTGTGATGGAAATGTTTTATTTGTTCATAGTTTTAAATGCAGAAAACTATTGCTCTGTTGTAAAGCAAAACTAATTCAAGTCATGAAACACGGAAATCAGAATACGTGCTCATTGTAAACCATTCTGACTTCATGATAGATAAATTTATTACTGAATGCATTCATTGAATGAAATAATGTAATATCACTGTTTATTTTTCCCTACAGCAAGTGCTACCTGAAGAACTCCAGACACCATGTAATCCCTCACTATTTTTCCTTAAATTTAATTTAATACATAACACTAGGAGCTGACTTGCTGAAATAGCTTATGCACTTGGAATATTATGTTTAGGAACTAATATGAGTCCCGTATAATGTTTTCCATATACAAAAGGGACCTCCTTCTGTTCTGAGTTCAGCATAAAGTTTGATTGAAACAAAAATGATTGACAGCAACTTATGAAAATATTGCAGAAGGTACAAAAGAAAAGTGTTCAAAAATTTAAAGTGAATATTTTTATTTCATGGTCATATACATGGTCATATATGAGAAAACATAATGGACAGATAAAGGAGTTTTCTGTGTCTTTTAATATTTTAATAGTTGTACTTGGTTATCTCTCACTATCTAAGAAACATTGGGAATTGGAAGAAAAGGATGAAGAAACAGGTAGTTGTAGTAGATTATGTGGCCAGTCCAATGACCTCTGTCAAAGGTCATTGGTCATTGCTCATTGCTTTGGAAGGAGCAGGAAAAATACAAATCAAAGAATGATAACCACTCCTTAGATTAGAAACGAGGAAGTAAGATGGTCTTCCAAGTCCAAATCATTAAGAAGTTAACATGCGTACTGAAGAATGAAAATGCATTTTCCCTGTAAAAATATTCTTTAAAATAGTTCTTATAAAAATATTACAGAAATGCCTCCTCTCTTTTATACTCATTATAAATGTTACAATAAATTCTGCACCCCAATTTCTGCTGTGACAAAATTTAACTTATCCTTGTTCATGCGTGTGCACTTTTTTTGGTCTTGCTAAGACTTTTTCCAACTCAAAGTGGCAAAAATGACTTTGAAATACCTTAAGGAAGAACCAAGGAAAAGCCATAGCGCCTTCAAAGAGGAAAGGAAAAGGAAACTGAAGGCAATGAAAAAGCAGGACTAAGACTGACAGCAATTAGATTGGTTTAGGATATTTTGGAAGCACAACCTGGGTGAAGACATTGAGGTGTTAAGACATATATTGTAATTTCAAAATTAGGCCTACTTTATTAGGAGAAAATTACAGCTTTACTTGGAATAGTAAGATTGTTGCTTTAATGAATTATAGTTATATAGGCACTATCACAGTGAAACAGGATAGAGTTCTAAATAAGAATACATAAGGAAACTGAGGAAAGGGATCTCCAGAGTAAGTTAAGCTTTTGTAAGTAAAGAGAGGATAGAGCTTGGGAATCAAGATGATAAGTGTTTGATAAATAATGCTTGCTTATACTTTCTTCTTTCTAAACTGCATCTATTTTATGACAGGAATTAAGAGAATAAAAATTTCAGAAGGAGTTATGGACAGGATTTTTTTCTCCATCCAGTGTTACCGCACACTGAAGAAAAGGATGGGATTTCAGCCATGAAGCATTTGCTAAAATTCTTATTTGTCTGAGTCTGACGTAATGTTGTAAAGATCTTTAGCTGTTCTAAAACCATGCTGTGGACTCTTCCAGGGAAACATTGCCGTGCCAGAATTTGACAAGCATTCTCCTATGACCCCTTTGCTGACAACTCCTTGCTGTGTTGGTAAGGTAAGGTAAATCAGAGGTAAATCTTTGGTTGTGCAGCACTGCACTTGTTTCCTAGCAATTAGTGACCAGGATCTGATGTAAGTAACTTCACTAACAGCTTCAACTGCAAGTAAATGAATTTAAATGGACAAGTCTCTTTTCCATCAACAATAAACTCCTCCATCCCTCTCTGCCTCTCTCATTTTGGTTTGGTCTCTACTTCCATTTATCCCTTTTCCTTTCTTTTTTCTAGTCCTATTATTTTGCCTTACTTTGACAAAATTTTGAGAATCCTTTTTCTGCAACTGTTGTCATTATGTTTTCTCCTCTCATCTTTAGTGTCATGTCTATGGAGGAGCAAATTCATTATGTGTAAGATGCATTCTCATCAGTATTGGTCTCACAACTGCAATATTCCAACTTAATAATCACCTTTCTTTTCCTGCTCAGCAAGAAGTATCAGCTGAGTGTAATAGCTTATCCTGGACTAGACCATAGCATTCAGACTGACACCCAGTATCAGATTATGTACCTGTGTGGTTTATGTATATGTGTGTGTATTATGTATATACACACATAAGAACTGCATTAGATTTTTTTTCAGAACCACAGTATACTAGTAAATACTTTTTCCACTCTTTCCTAAAACCATTTCTGAGTCATTACTTTTGACTGTTCCGTATTTATTGCTAAGAAATTGTGAATATCAGCCCTTAGTGTCCCAAATGTCTTCCTTATTTTTCTGAAAATCCTCTTTTGTATTAAGATTCCAAACCATCACACAAGTTAAAACATATCAGCATACCAAATACCTTATTTTTTTCACAGTCCCTTAGTGCTCAGAGCATTTAATCGTGACTTCTTTGAACACGTGTATCTGAGTTATAAGTTCTGTGTTACTACCCTCAAAATAGAACTTGCTTGTCCTATGAGTAAGATCAGAAATGACATTGGTGGGTTTAAGCGGTTATTTATATGGGTAATTACCAACAAGATGCAAAAGGCAGAGCAACAGATTTTTAAGGTTTTGTATAAGCCGTACATTTAGAAGAAGACTGATTGGGAAGTACAGAAAAGCTCAGGTGTAATGCCAAGTTTTCTATGATGTCTTAATGGAAGTATCCACAAGATAATGTAAATATGTGCGTTTCTTAAACCAGACTCATTTGTTTTGTGGTACTTACTTATGTAACACATATAATCAAGATCCTTAACATGAGGAAATTAATTAATACAGACTGCTGGCTGACCTTAGGAAAGCCCATTAGAATACTCATAAAATTTAGGGTTCTTTGAATTACAACCACAGCCCCACTGAAAGTGAGTGAATTTTTTTGTTTGGATTGTTGTTGCTAGTTGCTTGGCCTTTCTGTTTGTTTTTTTTTGTTCTTGATTTGTGTAATTTAAGAAATAAAATAACAAGATTTTTTTGGGGTACTCCAGATCAGATTTATCGATTTCACTCTAAAATGTCTCTTTCCTTTGATCATGAATGTGGTCACCTCATTCAGCCTAGACAAGAGATGTCATTGGGGAAAGAAATAGATCAATATGAATATACATCCTTTTTTTTTTTTTTTAATAATATGTAGCTTATGTTCTGATATCTGTTTCATACAGATTGCAGTTCTGGGTGGCAGAAAGTTGTTGGTATTTAGTAACAGAAAGTATAACAAATATATATATATGTATTCCACTTATCAGAAAATATCTGGCTTGGACCTCAAGAAACATTTGGGATGAGATTTTGATTCTCTTGGAAGATAAAGACCTTCTTTACTCTGCCAGCCCAAAACAAGTTGAAATGCATTTTTAAAAGTATAGCCAAATGATCATAAATTAATTTATTAACTTGTTTTCACTACTTATTAAGGTCATCATTAAGCATAACTATTCATCTTTTTAAGGAACATTTTTTTTGTATTTAGTTTCTGCAGTACTTATTTGTTAAATCAGGGACAGATTAAAGTCTAATGAGGAGGAAGCAGATTGTACAGAGACTTTTTATATGCTGGTTAGGAGCTGCCAGAGTAATCTATATACATTTTTATTAAAATGTGTTGTAAAGCCATCTGGCAAATGTTGTTTGTATTTCTATAGGGCCACAAAGACTTTCCAGCTTTTGCTCTCAGTTATCGCATTTATAAAACTGTTAGGTAATTCTTCCACAAGGGTAATGCTTTCTCTTTCTCTCTTTCTCTTTCTCTTTCTCTTTCCCTTTCTCTTTCTCTTTCTCTTTCCCTTTCTCTTTCTCTTTCTCTTGCCTTTTACTGGATGTTGAGATTGGAAGATTATTTTTACCAGGTATATATGGTGGGCTTAATTTCTGTTGTTATCTGACCTTTTTTGCAGTTTTGGTTAAAAGCTGTGTTTTGTTCTGAAAACGTCTGGAACAAACATGAACATAATAAAAAGGAAGAGAACCAGTAGCAGAATTCACAGATAAATGTTTGATAGTTTGAAAAATAGTAAAAATTAATCTAGCTGCTCTGTTTCAAATAGATTGAGTGGAAGTAATGAAGATGTTGAAGCGATGATGACTGGCAAACTGGTAACAAAGGACAAGGAGAAGGCTGAGGTACTCAACAAGTATTTTGTCTCAGTCTTCACTGGCAACCTCTCTCCCACACCTCTTGAGTGGAAGGACAGCAAGATGGGAACTGGGAGAGCGAAGTCCCTCCCACCATAAGAGAAAATCAGGTTTGTGACCACCTGAGGACAATACAGAAGTCTATGGGACATGAGGAGATACATGCCAGAGTCGTGAGAGAACTGGCTGACGTAGTTGCCAAGCCACTCTCCATGATATTTGAAAAGTCTTGGCAGTCAGGGTAAGTCCCTAGTGACTGGAAAAAAGGAAACATCAGACGCATTTTTTAAAAGGGTGGGAAGGAGTATCCTGAGAATTACCAACCTGTCAGTCTCACCGCTGTACCTGGTATGCTCATGGAACAGATCCTCCTAGAAGCTATGCTAAGGCACATCCAGGACAGGGGGTGATTCAAGACATCCAGCATGGATTCACCAAGGGCAAGTCCTGCCTGACCAGCCTAGTGGCCTTCTATGATGGAGTGACTACATCAGTGGACAAGGGAAGACCTATGGATGTCATCTATCTGGACGTCTGTAAGGCCTTTGACATGGTCTCCCACAACAACACAGAATCACAGAATTGTGTGGGTTGGAAGGGACCTTCAGAGATCATCTAGACCAACTCCCCTGCCAAAGCAGGTTCGCCTAAAGCAGGCTGGACAGGAATGCATCCAGATGGGTTTTGAATACGTCCAGAGAGGGAGACTCCACAACTACTCTGGGCAACATGTTCCAGTGCTCTGGTATCCTCAAAGTAAAGAAGATTTTCCTCATGTTGAGATGGAATTTCCTATATTCTAGCTTGTATCCGTTGCCCCTTGTCCTGTCACTAGGCACCACTGAAAAGAGTCTGACCCCATTCTCTTGACACCCACCCTTTAGATATTTATAAGTATTGATAAGATCCCTTCTCAGTTCCCTGTCTTTCTTGAACTGGGGGGCCCAGAACTGGACACAGTACTCCAGATTTGAAGCACTCACCAGGGCATAGCAGAGGGGGAGGATGACCTCCCTTGATCTGCTGGCCACACTTTTTTTAATGCACCCCAGGAGACTGTTGGCCTTCTTGGCCACAAGAGCACCTCACTGGCTCATGGTCAACTTGTTGTCCACCAGACTCCCAGGTCTCTTTCTTCAGAGCTGCTTTGCAGCAGGTCAGCCCCTAACTTGTACCAGTGTATGGGGTTATTCCTCCCTAGGCACAGGACCCTACACTTGCCCTTGTCGAACTTCATTAGGTTCCTCTCCACCCAGATCCCTAGCCTCTCCAGGTCTCACTGAATGGCAGCACAGCCTTCTGGTGTGTTCGTCACTCCTCCCAGTTTTGTATCATCAGCAAACTTGCTGAGGGTACACTCTACCCCCTCATCCAGGTTGTAGATGAATATATTGGACAAGACCGGATCCAGTACTGACCCCTGGGGAACACTGCCAGTTACAGGCCTCCAACTGAACATCCTTCTCTTTAAATTGCACATGTATGGATTTGATGGGTGGACTGTTCGGTGGATGGGGAGTTGGTTGGATGGTCATATCCAGAGCGTACAGGTGAATGGCTTAATGTCCAGAAGGAGATCAGTGACAAGTGGTGTCCCTCAGGGGTCTGTATTGGGATCAGTACTGTTTAATATCTTCTCCCAATCACTTTCTTCTTTTTCACAGGCCCAGGAACAGTGAACAAAGAGGACTTGTGCCATGTGTTTCCCAGGGATTTAAGTGAAGCAGATTGGATTGCAACTCCCTGAATTGTCTTTCTTGCCCTTTTTAAAAATGGCTTCGACGTTTGCCATACATCTTTTAGTAGTGGTTATTACAGGCATAAGTAAACAGCCAGAAGCTGCTATTTATATAATAAGTAAAATTAGGTTGCCATAACAAGTTAATATTCTTAATTTCTTATTAGGCCAACCTATAGAGCTGGAAATAACAGACAAGCTCCAGATTTGCTTATTTAAAAGCTTGTCCGATTATATGAGCTGATCAGAAGTTATTACTTCTTCCTGTAAAACTGACCTAGAAATAGTCCTAAAATTTTAGAAGATCATAAAAAATGTTCTGTGCACCAGCCATACTGCATTTTTATAAATTCAATGGTTTATTTCAGTTCTTACATATGTGAAATAAAAGTATGCAACTGAATTTAAGTACATTCTAAAATATCTGTTCTGGTTTTACTTTTTTGAAAATTATTTCAAATTGAAATGCTACGTATGCTAGATTTTATGCATACAGAAAGCTGGCAGCACTGGAACACAAACTTTGTCTCATCAATAAGGTATGAATAACGTGAAAATACAAAGAAGTTGAACTACATTTTCAAACCAATTTAAACTTTTTACATTTGTCAGTGATAAAGTTATTCCCATTATCCTCTCTGAAACCGTGAAATCTTGTCCTCAGCTATATCTGCCATTAGTAGAAGACAACAATGAGCTTTTTCTAGGAACATCAGCAAATAAAATATTTGGAATGCTTTTTGCTATACTCACTTATGTAAACAAGTAAAGCCTACTCATTTAACAGACAGTTTCACACATCTCAGACATTTGAGATTAATGAATTAGTTCTGTTCAGGGCTAAGTATCTGAATCCTATCCGTCCCAATTTCGAGTGATGTAATTGCAATTTAAATGACTCAAATCCCTTGTAAATAAATCAGTCTGCAGTGTGTACAACTCTAACTGACTCTATGGTGCAATATTGTTTTCCCTTTATAAGAAAACAGGATATTTCATTATCTTGCTGTTTATGCAAAAGAGAGTAAAAGAATAATAAATGAAAAAAGGTAATAACTAAGTTAGAAACATCTAAGTGAAAGGAGAAAGCCTGTGACACTAGGAGTCCTGAAACCAGCGAAACAAAGCTTGTAATTTGGACTCTGCTAACATACATAATCATATGCTTGGCTAGCAAGATGACTATCAAGGTAGCTGGTGTATATGGCCTCCTTGGAGAGAGAGGAATGTGGTAGACCCTGTGAATATTACAGAACATATGGTAAAGGTTCTTTCTCTTATACGCGATTTAAAGATGATCAAAATAATCTTAAAATTAGCTAGCTAGGAGTTAGATATTTCCTACAAACACCAATCTGTAGATATTTAATTATATATCTGCCCTAACTGTCCTCGAAAAGCTCTGAATAAGAAAGATAACATCCTCCTCCACAGTATAACCCTCCATCTGTAGCCGTTAGCCCCTCCAGTGAGCCTTCCTGCCCCTGCAAGGTCTTTAGTGGTTCATGTACTCGGGATCCAGGCCCAGCTCTGATATGGCTCAGCTGTGTAACCTTACTCAGGCTGCTGAAAAAGAGCTCTGAGGGCAGTCTACAGAGAGATAAGAAAGCTAAAATTACAGAGAGGATTTTTTGAAACAAGGCTGTTAGTTGCTCGGGAAGTCAGGAGAAGAAAAAACAGCAAAGGTAAGTATAAGATCCTACAGGAAACATAAAAATAAATAAAAAATGAGAATGTTCACTGAGCTGGTCAGTGTTGTGCAGGACTCATCTGGAGTCATTGTCTGAGCATCAGCCGTAGGTGTCAATGGAACTGGAAGCAAATGCAGCTCTGCAGGGTGGAGGGTCTGCTCCTGGGATGCAGGGGCTGATCTTGACCCCGCTGAGCCAACTTGCCTGCCCAACCATGACTCTCTGGGTGCTGCCTCAGGGCTGGTGACTGCGCAGGCTCCTAGCCTGACAGCTAACCCCAGCTGCCTTTTGTCTGCCTGAGCCAAGAACCAATTGCTTTATATTTTGAAGGCACATGTATACTGCTTGCAGAGTCTGTGTATGTCCAGTTGAAGATTTCTGAAGGAGCAAACCCAGAAGAGGATCAGTAACAGCACCTGGCTACTGCTAAATAATCCCTGAACGTTTAGTTTTCATAGAGTCATAGGATGGTTTGTGTTGGAAGAGACCTTAAAGATCATCTAGTTCCAACTCCCTACCGTGGTCAGGGACACCTTCCACTAGACCATGTTTCTCAAAGCCCCACCCAGCCTGGCCTTGAACACTTCCAGGGATGAGGCGGCCACAACTTCCCTGGGCAACCTGTTCCAGTGTCTCACAATAAAGAATTTCTTCCTAATATCTAATCTAAATGTATTATCTTGCAGTTTAAAACTATTTCCCCTTGTCCTATTGCTACACTCCCTGATAAAGACTCCCTCTCTATCTTTTCTGTAGGCCCCCTTTAGAGGGGACATATTACAGCCACCCAATTCCATTGCAGAAGCTATTCAAATACATTAGGCCTATATGTGGCATCTCTAACCCTCAAAAATCAGTTTTATTTCAAAAGGGTAACTGCCTTTTAGAATGCCACATGTAAGAGTAATGTCTCAAATATTATCCGAGACAAACTTCTTCTGGATTGGCTTGTAAAAAAAAAAAGTACTAAAAACATGTGTTTTCCATCAGTACTTTAAAACCCAGTTGAAACTGGATCTGAGGTCTGCAGTCATTCTCAGGCATTATATTCAGGACCTCCAAAGAGCTGCTCAGATATCTTGGAAGAAATTTTGCAGATCCTCACTCTGTCTACATACAGAGCAGCTTAAGGCTGTGATCTCTCTTGTGATAGCCAGGATACTAATCTTTGGATTTGGCATTGACAAATTTAGCATTTCCACCAAGAAGCCTATGACAGAGGACATAACGTATCCGTTTCACAAATTCCAGCCTGGCTTCTCTCCCTCTCTAACATCCACATTCTCTCCTATTACACAAGCTTTATTCACTCTTGCACATGGAATAAAAAAGCATAGAGGTTCTCTACACCATGATTAACTTTATCTAATTTAGTTCATATTCTGTTTATTATGTAATCAGATGTAAAATTGGCATTTGTCATATAACAGAAGGCGTAGCATAGTTAAAAGAGCTTGCTCCAAGAACTGAGAGTATTTTTCTTTAACTTAAAAAGGCAGTGAAAGTGTTGTCAATTATACCTGTTTCCTGTGTACTGTCATTTCAGCAATGCATGAAAATATTCACACTTTGAAATACTTAAATAAAGGCAGCTGCAAGCATCCTTACATGTCTGAAGAAAACTATAGTTTGCTGCCTGCGTAGACAATAGTTACAGAATTTAAAATCTATATTAAAATGTTTACTGTTCATTTGGGTATATTTAACATCTTTTCTGGTTGTGTATGCATAGACAAAACAAAAATAGCTTTCTGTCATAACTCCCCTAAAAGTACATATTAGGTTTAAGTATACTGTGTCTTTCTGGAAGCTAATTTGCCAGCAGTATCCAAGGAAACTTTCATGCTGCCACAATTTTTTTTCATATGAAATCACTGTGGTTGCACTCGATAGGAACTCTCAAATGTTTTTAGACGTATCTTTAAATGTATAATTTTTGCCTTTTTAAGCTCTCAGGTCATGGGGTTATTTTCCCATCTATTTAAAGTTTTTCTGGAAAATATTTCTACAGTAATGCAATTCCACCTTTTCCCCAGACCTTGTAATTGATGAGTACATAAGCATGACACAAGGTTTGAAGTCAGACATCACAGTATTTTGTTCACCTCTTGTTCAGTTCCTTAGTCTAGAATGGTGCTGATGTTTTCTTCCTTTTCAGAAACCTGGTAGGTGCTGTCATATTCACTTGCAATTAATATATGTCTGTTACAGTCCAACGGCTTTAACAATTGCAAACTTTCAAATATTTCTTCAGCTTCTCCTAACCAGGTGTTACCATGGTATCCAATCTGGCAGGAAAAAATAGCATAGTCTGCTCTTGACAACTGTGTTGATGAGTATTAGTGCTTTGTCTTATAGCTCTAATAAATATACTCTTATTGCTAAAAACTGTGTGAGAAATTTGATCACTCCATTAGGGTTAAAAGACTGCACATAACTTGCCCATAATCCTGTAAGTAATTTTACAGCTCCATACCCCTTGTTCATGTTTTGAAACAGTGAACAGGCATTCATGGACAGGACATATTTTTATTATTTGTTAATCTAAAGTATCTGGTATTCCAGTTATTTTTTAAAGGCAAACAATAAATGAACCAGAAAATTTGTGAAAACAGCATGGTATAACCTCAGGATTGAAATTCTAAATGGACATGCGTGAAAGTAAGCTTGCTCCTACACTTGACTAATACCAGCACTTCAGAAAGTGAACTGCTACAAGAAAGAAAATGTCAAGCCATAGACTGTTGTTTAGTGACCAATCATCTTTTGTGACTTCATTTTGATTTTCCTAATCTCAATTAAGTTCATCTGGTGAATGTTTAGAAATGTCGTATTGAAAAGAAAATTACTTGTTATATTGGACCAGAGGGTGTCCTGGTCCAGTTACTGGTCTGCATCAACCTATTAAATGGTCACAAAGCTGAGGGAATCTCCTAATTATCAAAATAAAATAATGCCTCCAACAATTATAATTAATCTGAACAGGCTATCTGTTAGTGGAAGATGCATATGAACAACGTCCTTTATTATAATAATCTCAATTACATTGAGGGGCTGGCTGATTTTGGTTTGTTTGCTGTGCTTTACTGCATGTCAACACTTTGTGAGAGTCCATCAATACACGTGAATGAGGTATGCAGCACAGTAGATAAGATGTGAATGAAAGCTGCTCAAATTAAGAAATACTTGCTGAAGGTAATTATTAGGTGACCAAATGATGGCGGGTGGTTGATCGTTTCCATTGAGTGGAAAAGGTACCTGGTTACAGAACTTTACTAAAGGTAGGTTAGCCATTTTGCTGTGAGCAGATCTTTGTAAAAGAGTAGCATGAAATAACTTATCTAATTTACATTAGTTCCTATCCTTCCTCCATAACCTAAAGAAACAATTACATTAGTATCATGGGAAATGCTGGTATGACAAAGGGCAAATCTTTCTAAATTGCAAATACTGCATATCCTGAGTTTCTCAGTACAATATATTTCATTTGTCCTGTCCTGCATCATTCATTTCTGGTTGCTGGAGTGACATACCACCTGCATGTCCTCCGTATCTTTCACGCTGAAAACTGGAGAAACAGAATAGTGACTTAGGCATTAATGTTCAACCAAAGTATAAAAAATTTAAATCCTATTTCTGATCAATTAGAGATTTAATGTTGCACTCCAAGCATCAAAACAGTTCACTTCCTACTTAGTAATTTTTTTTCTCTCAGCATTGTATTCACTAGTATTTTAGTTCTTGGTTTTGTGCAGAGGGTCATCAGAGGCCTGAAAATATCTTTGTATGAGCAATAAATAATATTAGCCATTCGTCCATTAAGGTTCAGTATAGCGTGACATTATTTTCATTAAACAGTGGCCTGTTCAAATTCATTTGTATGAAACAACAGTAGAATAACAACAGTACAAAATGTTATTCACAAGCACATGCACATCCATAACCCCATCATTTTTCAGTGTTAAAAGTTGAAGAAAAGTAGAATAAGAATACAACTGAAAATACACAATAAAGCGTAGCGTATGAAGGCACGGACCCCGGTCGGCGGTGCAACCAGAATCGTTTATTACAACAAACATGCAGCTTATATAGTACCAAATATCTTCTTTCCCAGACAACACGCCCCTGCAACCCCCAACTGCCAGACGGGTGGAATTCCCCTCAATCAGTAGGGTCGTTAGGCGCTGTCTGTGGGTCGTCCCCTGCCAGTGTTTCTGCTGCTTCTGTTCCTTCCTCTGGCCTTGCTTCTTCCACAATCCTGTTCACCCACATCTCCCCCTTTTTTGTTTAATATACAGAATAATGCTTGTGTTAATATATCAGATAATGATTACACGTATATTACATCCTAATGATTACATTGACCCTATACTACTAAAGCTGCTATAAACTATAAAACTACTATTAACTATACTGTTAAACCTATTAATTTCTATAACTCTCTCATAGCATGTGATTAGCTTCCTTCCACGCAAATTCTATGCTATGGCTGGATTCTACACCCACTTCTTTTTCTAACATCATGCTTTGCAAGGCAAGTACAGTGTGCATTTGAGCATACATGACTTGATTTATGCTTTTATAACACAGAAAAACAAACATGGCAAACATAACAATTATCAACAGAACTACCAGGCCAGTTAACATCAAAACCAACAATACTTTTGTAAACAGAGAAGATTCATTGCTCTGTTGCTTCTGATGGTTGTTCGTGATGCTCGGCTTCTAGATACAGTCAAACGTATCATGCTGGGATCCACTTGGGACCATTTCCGGTGGAAACACAAGCGTATCCTCACCCCCAGGTTATCAATGGCAGGGGCCTTCCCATTGTCCAGTGGCCATATCACAAATATGGACCATTGGCCGTGTTTTGAACATTGGGGAAGCTCCAAAGTGTTGATTTACTCGTATCATATCACTGTTGTCTCTGTTTAGAAAATTTAAAACAAAAGTGGCTTTCCATAGTCGTTCCTGTGGTGGATCTCCCAGATTCCCCCTTTTTTGTTTAATTAGCAATTGCTTTAGCGTTTGATGCGCTCGCTCAACAATCTCCTGCCCTGTAGGGGAGTGGGGAATTCCAGTGATGTGGCGAATGCCCCATTCCTGTAAAAAAAGTTGTGTGGTTTTAGATACATACGCAGGGCCATTGTCTGTCTTGATGGTTTCTGGTATACCCATAGCAGCGATGGCTGCTAGCCAGTGTCGTCGGACATCTCGACTCTTTTCTCCTGTATGTGCAGTGGCAAAGATGTAATTAGAAAAAGTATCAACAGTGACATGTACATACTTTAGGCAGCCAAATTCTCCAAAATGTGTAACATCTGTTTGCCAAATTTGCAGTGGTGAGGTGCCACATGGGTTAACTCCCAATTGTGGCAACAGGGCTATAGATTGGCATTCAGGGCATGTCAAGGTAATATTACGTGCTTGGTCAGTGGTTAGCTGAAAATTGCTTTTGCAGTGCCTTCCTGTTTTAGTGAAAAAACTATGTGAGAGCTGTGCTTGTTGAAATAATTGTGGTGTGGGGAGGGCGACTGTGGCTTCAGCAGCAGCACGGTTGCTCTCGGCTAGGGGTCCTGGCAGAGAGGTGTGTGACCGTATATGCATGATATAATAGGGTAATTTGCGATAGGAAACATAATGCCATAATTTTTTAAGTTGTGCGAATAATGCCAGGTTGTTGACTTCCTTTAGGAAAGCTCCTTCTATATGCTGAACAATTCGTGTAACATACAAAGAATCAGTTATGATATTGAGATTTACATCAGAAAAAAGCTGAAAAGCACGCGCAACAGCTGCAAGCTCAACAACTTGGGGTGATCCATCGACACATTTTATATCTTGGTTCCAGAGATTGTCGGTGAATCGCCAAAGGACTACCGCTGTGTGTTTTCCCAGAACCGTCTGTGAACGCTGTAACTGCATTAGGAAGTGGGCTGTAGGAAAGTAAGGTTCAGTTAGTCAGTGGTAATTCTTCTAAGGAATTTAACAGACAATGTTTAGGTAAATGGATCAAAATTTGACCAGTGTAGTCTGCAAGTGCAGTCTGCACACTGAGAGATTCTGCTAACATCCAGTCCAAGTCTTTTTTGTTGGTGGGAATATAAATGAATTCTGGATCACTAGCTTTTAGAGTCTGAAGTCGGTGACGACCTTTCTGAATCAAGCTGGCAAACATTTCTAATCGTGAAGTTACAGTCTTTGTAAATGCATGAGGCAAAAAGAGCCACTCTAATATCACAAGTGGGTCTTTTTTTGTTGAATCCCATTGGCTTAGAAGGGCATATGGCTGAAAGGTATTTTGAATGATGACTAAGTACACTGGAAGTGTTAAACAAAGGCGGTGACTTTGACGTTATCTGTAAAGCCTCCATTAGTTGCTGTAGACATTGCAGTCCAGTAGGTGTCAGCTGCCTTTTAGAGTTTAGGTCAGGGTCACCCTTTAATAATTGAAACAGGGGGTGTAGATCTTGTGTAGTGATACCTAGAAAAGGTCTGAGCCAGTTGATGGTTCCTAACAATTTTTGCAGATCATTCAGAGTCTTTATTTGTAACTACAGACAGCTTCAGTGCTTGTGGCTGGATGGTGCGAGTTGTAATTTTCCATCCTAGATATTTCCAGGGTGGTTCACATTGGACCTTTTCCTCGGCTATCTGCAAGCCTGCTCCTTGGACAGCAAGGTGGACTTGGCAGGTGACTGTCTGCAGGTCTTTGTCTTTTTCAGCAGCTAGAAGTATGTCATCCATGTAATGATAAATTATAACGTGAGGGTTTGCATTTCGGACAGGTTGCAAAGCATTTGCTACAGTTAGCTGGCAGATAGTCGGGCTACTTAGCATACCTTGCAGCAACACAGTCTAATGATATCGTCGTGTGGGCTGTTGCTGATTGATAGATGGTACAGAGAGCGCAAACCGGGGTGCATCCCTTGGGTGTAGAGAAATAGCAAAAACCCAGTCCTTTAGATCAATTATAGCCATTGGCCAATTTTGAGGCAGCATAGAAGGTGAAGGAAGACCAGGCTGCAGCGCACCCATAGGCTCAATGACTGCATTTATAGCTCGAAGGTCTTGTAACAATCGCCACTTGCTGCTTTTCTTTGGTATTACAAATACAGGAGTGTTCCACGGGCTGGTGGTGGGTACAATGTGGCCAGCAGCCAGTTGTTCTTGTACTAAGTCATGCAAATGCAGCAGTTTGTCCTTTTTCAGGGGCCACTGATCTACCCAAACAGGGTTTTCTGATTTCCATGTCAATGAAAGGGCCTGCTGCTTGTCAATAGCCCCTATTAAAAATTTGTTTCGAGGAGGATTCCCCGCTGGCTTAACAAGTCTCGGCCCCATGAAGTACAGGGCACAGGGACAATCTTTTTTAAGATGCCCAGGCTTTCCGCAATTACAGCAGTCTGCCTTTTGAGCAGCCCCCACAGTGAGGTGTGCTGATAATGCATCAGCTAAGAGACTCATTTTATGAGTTTCTGTGCCGGTATCTTGGCACACTTTTGTCGTATCAGTGATAGAAGGATTAGCATTCTTAATTGTTCGCAATACTTTACGACAATCAGCATTAGCATTTTCGAACGCTAATTGTTTCATAAGAATATCACGAGCTGCTCGGTTATCTACTTGTCTCTCTATTGCATTTTGGAGGCAATCAGAGAATTTTATAGAGGGTTCTCCAGGCGCTTGTGTGATAGTAGAAAAGGAAGCTTCTGGAGAGGCTGTATCAGGTACCCGCCTTATCGCGCGCAGTACGATTTCTGTTACTTGCTCGGAACACCGTCTGTCCGTTGGGGCTTGCACATCGGGAGCAGCCCGAGGCCCCTCACAGACGAGCTCATTCACACCAATATGATTTAAATTGCCAGTTAAGTTATCCAATGCTTTAGCAGTCGCGAGATCACGGTACTCGGTCATGAATACAGCATACTGCACAGCCGACAAAATCATAAGCAACAACAATTTCCAACCATGAGGAGTCATAACATATCCATCCCCAACAGCTGTTAGTAAGTTGATGGTGTATGCTGACTGGAGACTATAATCTTTTACTGATTTCCTCAGCTCTTTAACATGATCATAACTCAAAGCCTCCCACGCTCCGGGGTCGGTTTCCGCGGTAAATAACAGGAAACGCCTGCAAAATGTCTGCGTCGCCTTTAGCTAAGGCTTCCTTTCGACATTTGTCCCACACATTACGACAATCACTCGAAGGGGTTAGGTCGTTCCCCGCTACCTCTTTCAATTTATCATCACAAAGAAATAGATTAGGTTCTTGGTCTGGGTCGGTCGGCCCGGGATCGCAGGAGTCTCCCGAGAGACTCTCCTCTGCAGCACAGCTATCGTCCGCGGGTGGCGGCGGCGGGGCGGCAGGACGCGTTGGGCTCTCCTCAGAGTTTTTTTGTGTCCCTTTGCGTAGCTCTATTAGCGCTTCAGATATCTGCCGCCAAACTGGTAAATGCTTGGCTGCAATCTTATCGGTCCCTGCAGCTGCGTCCCAAAGCTTTGTGCCAATTTGGTCCCACATTTCTTTGTCAAAGGTGCCGGTCTTAGGAAAGTCCGGGACATTTTCTCGTACCCAGTCTAAGAGGGTTACCAAAGACAGGGTAGGTACGGATCGATTCTGAGTTTTTAAAATATAGTGTAGTACTTCGAGATTCATTTGCTGCTCTTTCGGCAGTGTGTTTCCCATGGTTCCCGATCGCTCACCTCTGTCCTGCAGAAGGTGATGAGCCGGCAGTGAAGTCAGTTCCTGGAGGCAATCCCTGCTTCGATCGGGCTACGCTACCGGTACGGACGTCTTTAGTCTCTTGATTCATGCCCCACGTTGGGCGCCATTTGTAGCGTATGAAGGCACGGACCCTGGTCGGCGGTGCAACCAGAATCGTTTATTGCAACACACACGCAGCTTACATAGCACCAAATATCTTCTTTCCCAGATAACACGCCCCTGCAACCCCCAACTGCCAGACGGGTGGAATTCCCCTCAATCAGTAGGGTCGTTAGGCGCTGTCTGTGGGTCGTCCCCTGCCAGTGTTTCTGCTGCTTCCGTTCCTTCCTCTAGCCTTGCTTCTTCCACAATCCTGTTCACCCACAATAAAGTGAAAATTAAATAGAAGAAAATGCTTTACATTTTGTGAATGATCACTTGAATGTGATAGTCTTCTCATTAATAAGATAAATAATAGAAGTGCAGAAGTATAGCACTATAGAAGAGCATAGTATAGAGTATAAGAGAAGTATAGCACTATAGAAGTATAGAAGGATATTTGATCCTTTTCTATCAGATAAATTAGATGATGAGCTTGTGAAAATTGAGTTTTTGCAAGATTTATATAAAGTGCTGAACCTAATCAGGCCCTAGAAGGATCAAATTTCTGCCATATTCTGTAACAAGGTTAGAATTTTTAGTGATTTTAATGATTCTTTTTGGTGGAGCTTCCAAATTGCAGAGAGGAAAAGAGAACATTCTTCATATTAGAAATATCCATAGCTCCATCAACATATTAGGTTTATCCTTCAGCTAAGGTGGGATTTTAAAGGAACTAGCAAATAACAGTTTTCATTTATTAAACAAGAAAATAGTTCCACCTCTTTTTAAAATGGACTAAAGAGTAATAAGTTTTGAAAAAGACCTTATCCTTTATCTTCTGTTGTGAGTCAGAGAGAATCCCTTTTTTTAAGTCTTAGGTTGTGTCATTTACAGGATTTCTTTGCTTAGAATAATTTTTCAGTGAAGATTTTGCTCTCCAAGTTTTAGTCTGTCTTAAGTAAAGCTGTTCTTGAATCTTCATGCAACAAGTGTAAAATTTTCTAATCTCTTGACTCGGTCTAATAAACTGAACTGAGGATGTATATGGTTGAACAATTTTATATTTTTCATAATGAGATATAAGTAAAATTTAATGAAGAAATGCATACCATATATTTTCTTTTGGTCCAGATTGAGAATAGAATAACTGAATGCTTTTAAATTAATATTATTCACTCGGTATTATTCAATGCAGTCAGTACTACTGCTGTTTTCTATGCCTTCCACAGCTATAAGTCTGGGGGATACAAATTTAGGAGATACAATTACTATTTTATTTTTAAATGCTGAAGACCAGATTTTAAATAAGAAACTCTCTCTTGATTTTTTTTTGTCACATGAATCATATTTAAAATGATTAGAAGAAGTTGTTCTAAGCTTCATGGAAACAGTGTTCTGAAATAAAGTTCATGTATTATAAAACTCATTATAAATGTAATGACAACAGAAAATTAGCTGTCCACTCATCTTTGTATAACGCTTTCCTCAGATCTGGGTTTCTGAACACTGTCTTCTTGTGAGCCCTGGGGAAAGGAAGGGATTTATAAACTTTGGCGTGACTTGAAACTACCCAGGAGATAACTGGGAAGGATACATATTTTCCTAATTTTGTTTATTTTATATTTAATACTTTTATCAAATCACCAGAAGGATTTTCAAGTATATTTTAGAAAGAATACATTTCCTTCAACCAGACAAGGAATAAACTTACATAAATTATCAGTGTGACAACTACACTAAGGTGAAGTTATAAAGAATATAACCTCTTGAGGCAACGTTCCCAGAATCTGGATTTGTGAATATGTATTTATTTTTACAAATTATTAATTTGCTCCTCCCCTCCATCTCTTACACCCTTTTTCATTAGAGTAGATAGCCATACATAGCTGCAATCTCTGTGCAAAAGGAATCGCTCACCACCTCCCACCAGCGGACGGATTCTTGGTCAGTCTCTAAGATAAGGCTACTTTTGATGACCAAACTCCCAGTTAGATGATGTGGAATACTCCTTTGGTTATTTTGGGTCAGTTGTCCTGGCTGTGACCCCTCCCAAACTCCTGCCCACCCCTTGCCTACTTGCTGAGGTGGCAGTGAGAAACAGAGAAGGACTTGATGCTGCACAAATGCTGTTCAACAATAGCCAAAACATTGGTGTTTATCAACTGCTAAGTCACAAACCCAAAACACAGCACCCTATGGGTTGCTATGAAGAAAGTTAACTCCATTCCAACTATATTCATTACAGTTCCTTAGCTGTCAACTGCTTCTGAAATATCTCAGTGACATTAAAAATGTCCCTAAAACCTCTTTCCCTGTCTTACCCCTTTCTCTCACAGGCTTATCCAAAAGTTTTTTCCTAGATCAATGTTGGTCCTTATTGCTGTAATTGTGGGGTCCTTCCCATTTGTGTGTCTTGGGGGGTGTTGGTTTTGGCTTTTTTTTTCGGTGGGGGGCAGCAGGGATAGTGCAAAGTTCTTTTTTATAAAGTTATTTCTAGCTTAAGTGACTATTTTGCCGAGTCTTATATCCTCCTTGATATAGTAGCTTCACTAAGAAATTGTATTTTCTGTGCAAATTCTTTAACATTAATCAGGATTAAGTGATAAATCTATCTGTTTCAACAACATAGACGGTGGGATTGAGTGCACCCTCAGCAAATTTGCAGATGACATCAGGCTGTGTGGTACAGTCAGCATGCTGGAGGGAAGGGGTGCCATCCAGAGGGACCTGGATAGGCTGGAGAAGTCACCCTGTGTGAACCTCATGAAATTCAAAAAGGCCAAGGGCAAGTGTCTTAGGGCAATCCCAAGCACAAATACAGGCTGGCTGCAGTGTGGATTGAGGGAAGCCCTGAGGAGAAGGACTTGGGGGGTGTTGGTTTATGAGAAACTCAACATGAGCCGGGAATGTGTGCTTGCAGCCCAGAAAGCCAACCATATCAATGGGCACAAATTGAAACACAGAAGGTTCCCTCTGAACATTAGGAAACTCTTTTTCGCTGTGACTGAGCACTGGCACAGATTTCCCAGTGTGGTATCTCCATCCTTGGAGATATTCAAAAGCCGTCTGGACATGGTTCTGGGCAACTGGATCTAGGAGGCCCTGCTTCATTGGGGAAGTTGGGAGCAGATGACCTCCAAAGGCCCCTTCCAACTTCAATCATTCTGTCATTCTTTGATTCATTTGAAAGGAATTTATAAGAAGAAAGGAAAGACTGTGCTGATCAAGTGCAGGGTGTGGCCAGATAAGCATAGTAACAAGCAAACTTTTTACATGTGACCAGCCGTTTTTATCCTCTTAAACTTCTATTTTCCTGCTCTTGTTCCTTCAGAATTCACTTAAAATCCCTTCCTTGTCCTAGTTTTGGTTCCTCTCCTAAACATTCCATAATAGATCTCATGCAATCCCCAAATGCCCTGTAGTCTGTAATGTGTCCCATATGCCTAAACAGCAATCCTCTCAATCCAAAAGGCGCTACAGTAATAAAGCATCTTGATTTGGTTTAGATCTGGACAATGGGGCTGAGGATGTCCTCGGACATCCCTGGGAGGGGTCTGGATAGGGTGTCCCTTCCTCTGAGTCCTCAATTTGGGTTTTCCACCTTCCTTTTTGCCCCTTTGCTTTTCTGGGTTTGTGGAGTTGGGCCTTAAACGGGCTGACAGCCTCTGTGATGGGCCTGCAAGTAGCCAGGGCTCCCTCATCTGTCATTGTCTCTCTCTGCTCTTTTGTGGATGAGTTTTTGTCACATAAACCTAACATAAAATATCTTACTTGATTGCATTTGAGGAATAGAGATGCACCATTTTTCATAGAATTTCAAAGGCATTCAGTTAGATACACAAATTCTTTGTAGACAGGGTGACTGCACATGTCCAATTTTCAGAAAGATAGATGGTGACATAAGTTTGAATTAAGAACAAAAACAGTATTGCTGGAGAAATTTATATCACTGCTTAAATGCTACTGAATCTGAAAAGTTAACAGGACTTTCACCTGCTGAGATAAATCAGTATTATCATGTTTTTCTTTTTTCAAAATGCTTCTTATAGAAATGATCATGATGGGTACATAAAGCAGCAATGAAAAAAAAGGAGAAAAAAGGATCATGGGTAAAAAGAGATTGCAAGAAAATCTAACAAAATAACTAAAAATATCTGAGAAGACAATAAAATGGAAAATAGTGGTTAAAATGGAAGTGGAACAGTCTCATGAGTATCCAGACAGACGTTATCATTGCTGGCTATTGAAGCCTTATGGGCTTCCTTCCCAAAGGCAGCACTCTCCTGTTTGCTCTTCGTAGGGGAGGGCTTTAATCATTGCCCACTAAGTACCGTACTGTGAGAGTTTCCTTTTAAGAAACAAGACTGAAATAATTCAAGAGCAAGCTAAGAAATATTTATTGATTCTTTCACTTATTTGGACAAAATACAATCTGAAAGAGATTCTACTTGTACAGCACCATACTTCGTCTTCATATTTCTGCTGATAACCAAGATCAGTCAGACCTCTGTTCCCCTCTGTGAGTTGAGACAAATAACCTATATTTTCTGTACTCTGCTGACTGGGGTTCATCTTGGTCTAACTACTTTCCCTGCATACTAATCTCTAACGGTTATTTCTAACAGTTACAAGAAATAGAAATGCCAGAATGTTCTATCAATGGGAAAATTTGTTTGGTTTTAACTATTTGCTGTTTTGTCTTAAACCAGAAAACCCGAGAAATCCCTTTTAGGTTTGCGCTTGATTTTCAGAGGAAGGGTAGTTTGAATAGTATTGATATCATGTCTTGTAATTTTTCCTTCACTAATTTGTGGAGACTTCTTTTTATATTTTGTAGGGAAAAAAATAAAAATCAGATGAGCAGCAGTAGATCTCCACTAACAAAATTAAAAGAGACAATAGTGCAAATCGTTGATCTAGATAAGCAAGTCAGCTATTTCAGTTTACTAGCAGTTCAAATGTCACTTTCTGATTGGACTTGTGTATCAAAGAGTAGTTCATGTCTAAAACATTGGTAATTAATACATTCTCATTGGCAAACAGAGAGCATCAAAAAACAGAGAAGAATTGCAGGCCACAGTAACAAAAAACAGAATGAAACCAAACAAAAAAAAATGCCAATCTTGTCAAAATATGTTTTTATTTGTAAAATGAACTGATATTTCTATCAACACAGAAGTCCTATTCTAAATGTCACTTAAGTCAATAGAAAAGCTTCCACTGATTTTAATGAGCTTTAAAATTATTATGATCTTATAATGAATCTTAACAATACTAGAAATTTGTGACAATTAAACATGAACTTTGCATTTTAAAAATGAAAATATCTAATGTTATCTGACAATCGTAGATGAGAGTTTTTCCATTTTGGCTTACTTTATTTGTGCTATTCAGAGACACCACCATGAAGACAGGAACAGATGTAAACTGTAATGTGTCCTGGGCAAGTAACTAACTAACTAATTTTATCTTAAAGTTGAGATATGAAAGCAGTTTTTTATTTTTTTCCCCACTGTGACTGAAAGGAGTTGTTATTCTATCACACTTTTTATATATCAGTCTGGATTTTTTGACTTCATTGATGTTGAGACTATCATTATATTGGCCTGACTTCTTGTTGATGGCAGGAATCAAAATAGGGAAATCTAACCTGAACCACAAAGCAAAGACAAAACTGGGATCATCGAAGAAACAGGTTACAGATCCACAGCTATTGACAGACAATGAAGATGTAAATGATTTGATGAAATTGTATATATTTACAACAATAAGTTGCTCTTGCAGTTTCTTGTATTTCCTCTTAACGATGTTAACGATCTTAACGATTTTAGGTTGTCTCTGGTTTTTAGGTACCCAGCTGCACTTCAAAGATACCAGGTGTGCTTCTTAAGCATGCTTCTTGTTCACAGGCCAGGTTCCCAGGTTAGCAGCTCCCTAGCAGTTCCCTGGCTGGCAGGCATCTTCTTCTGTCAGTGTTTTAGCAGGCATTTTCTGTCATTATTTTTCCCATTATAACCAGGTCACCTTTATGGCTGCTCCCATCAGGAAGACCCTTCAATTGTGTTAGGGACAGAATTATGCCTAAGGTGACAATCAGTCAGAAAAGTGGTCATAAATGGATACCGAGGGAAGACTCTGGTCTTTGAGGCTTTGATCTTTGATCCCATGCTTCAGTGCTCGCAAGGCTAGGAATTCCCCAGCAAAGCTACCTGTAGTGTGAAGTATTTGCTTTTTTCTTTCATAAACCAGGCTCCTACCACCTTCAATTTAACAATCCTTGTTCCTGAACTTGTAGAAATAGTGAAGATTTAATCCCTATCTATTCTTTTCCTGGCATGTGTAATTTTATAGACCTCTGTCTATAATCCTCCTTTGTTATCTTTTTTCCAGGCTGAAGACAACATTATGGGAAGAACATTACACAATTGTTTCTTAAATGGAAGTGATTTCAGACCTTTGACCATCATAATTACATTTCACTGAATTTCTTCCAGTTTTTCTATAAATTTTTTGATATGCAGAGCCAGAACTACAGGCTGTATTCAAGATATGAATAAACCAAGGATATGCGGAACTGCATCACAATACTTTCAATTTTTTCAGTATTCCTTTCCTAATAATTTTGAAAATTTACTTTATTTTTTGACCGCTATTGCAAACTTAGGTAACAGTTTCATACCACTAAGATTTCAGTTCTCAGCAACAACAGTTACTTCAGAGTCCATTATATTATTTTTGAAGTTAAGATTATTTTTTGAAAATATGTCACTTTATATTTGTCTAGATATAATTCTATCCCCAACCACTTAGTCTTTCTGCAGTTGTTCAAAATCAACTTGCATCTCTACTTGTCACCATTGTCATCAGCAATCTTTTCACTTCGTATTTCATCTCGTTTACATGTTGAATGATACAGACTGCAGCCCGCTGCTGCAGAACTCAATTGGTAACCTCCTTCCACTGCAAAAACTGACCATTTACTAAAATCTTGCTGTTACTAACCAACTATTAAGCAATCAATTACCATTATTCTTGTGCCTTAGCTGGCTTCTTAATAGCCTTTCATGAGGGACACTGCCAAAATCTGCTTGCAAACCAAGGAAGACTAAATTAAGCAGATTATTCTTGCTCAAATACTTCGTGTTTCATTCCAGAAAGACAAAGACTTACAGGGAAGAACTTCTCTTTATAAAAGCCATGTTCCTTTCCCCAATCATATTTTATTTATACAATCACCTAGCAATTTTTTTCTTTATATTGCAGCTCAAATAAATGACACCAAGCCACAAGTCAGTGATACATACTTAGCTCAGTTTTGCAGAAATACAGCCATTTTCACCAAATATCTCCATACATGTTCTAAAAACCCCCAATATTATTAAGGTCTATCTAGAGATAATACTTGAAGACAAATTGATTCGTTATGTCCAGACAGAGATAGGGTGTAACTTGTTTGTCTATACAAGTATACATACATATTTTGGAGAGTGCTCACTCTTCATTGTAAAGGTTAATGAACATCTCTGACAACTTTAAGTGCTAGTATAATCATATCAGCTACCAGTTATTTGAGAAGAGGATGTTTACTTTCATGACAGCCTTTGCCTCAGGATATTCTACTCTTAAAACCTTGTCTTGACTTTGCTTCAATGAGCTTTACTTCTCAGAAAGGCATAGAGTGTGGCAAAACTGTGTCTTGCACACAAATACACATTTGAAGACCACGCTGATGTGATACAAAGTTTTGAGTTTGAGTCTTTAGGTGCTAGATTGTTGAAATCTAATGCCCTTACAGTGATAAAAAAAACACAACAACAAACAAACAAAAAACCATATTGGCTCATGAAGACTTATATTTACTTAGACATTTATATACACAATACTACCAAAATAAAATAAAATAAAATAAAAAATAATCAATCATTAATGTATTTGTTCTCACAACATTCCAGTGTGGTAAAAATTTCTATTATAAATTGAGAAACAAGAATGGTAGCTACAGCACAGTAAGTAGAAACTTAAGACAAACTTATGTCAGACCCTATAACCATACAAAAAGTTTGCAGAGGTTGTTTCATGGCCAGTTGCCAGCTACCTTGGTTAGCTTTACCGTTGGATTTGTATTTGCCATCAAGGACACTCTGTGTGTGTGCATTTATTTTTCCTTTCTTGGTACTGTTGTTTTTTTTTCCCAAGTGTGTCTGGAAAGCACACATCAAAATATGAGCTTATGGTCATCCTCATAATATAATATCCAATATATCTGTCTCATTTCCAGTCAGATCATTCAGTCTTGGAGCCCCCAGTAGAAACATCTTACTCTGAAGCATGGTCAGACAGTCTGTATGCCGCATAAATGCATCTGTTCTCATACAGCGTGTTGCCCAAGTCATAGATGTCCTACAGATGTTATCGTGGGTTTATAAATTTTAGTCAGAGAACACAGCTGACTTTACCATCTACTGTTCAATGCTTTTAAACACCATAGACAGTGCTCCAGTGCCTTTCCTTTGACAATAACTTAGTCAATGGCAAAGGCAAAAATCATAAGGCACATATGATTTTGCATTTTGTAGTAGTACTTCTATCATCCCAGCCTTCTAGATTATGTAATTCTTCCTACAAGAATTTCTTGTTCTCCATTGCATTTGTTATCTCTAACAATTTTCTATTAATCCCCAACCTCTGATCTCACTTATGTAGCTTATACTCCTAGGACAGTGATGGATACAATTAATAGTTGAGCAGTATAACCTGAACAACAGTGAATATGAGGGATCACAATTAAATGTTGGAGATATCTACATTTGACAATATCTCATTTTGTAATATAAAACAATGAAGCCTCACTTGAATCACCTAAATTGAAAATTAACGTCTACATTTCTGAATCATGACCACTTTCACAAATAAGAAGCATCCAGATTTTTTAGGACAATATTTAATCCTGTCCTTTCTTTTCGGAGTTTATCTGTGGTACTTCTTTACAAAAACAATGCCTCTTCCTAGAAAATGCAGTTCTAGATTAAGTGGTATTTTGCCATTGTGAGTGTTTTACAATTCACTTAATTAGTGCTCAGTTTTTATTCCATTCTGAGTAAATTTGTCCCCTAGTGTTCTTGTGTTCAGCGACCTTACCTTCACAGTATGTTGATGGACTGCCTATATTCTTCATGGTACACATATTTTGACAACCCTGGTGATATTAATTGGTCTCTCAGGAGTTTTCCATAATAAATATATCTCACTGGCACTCAGAAGTACATATGAACTCTCTGCCTTCCCTATCTTCATTGTTCAGCAGAGCCATACAAAAGGGAAGGATGTGAGGCAGCATGGCAAATGTGGTATCAATTTTTCCTTCCTTACATGTACTATTCAGAATGTAAGAAAGCAACAGTCATGATCAAAGAGGGTTGTATGACCTCTGCAGGTCCCTTGCAATCTCTGGAAAAGAACCAAAAAGTCTTTGAGAACATATACAGTTCCTTCAAAGCACCACAACCAAACACCACTATATAGTGTGGGTCCAGTACCAAAGTATATTAGGCAACTTGTCATATTCCATGCTTAAAAGTGGGAATTATTATTTCTGAGATCACCAATTTCTCTGAAAGCACTTGGAGAAAGTGTTTGTTAAAGGGCGAAAAAAATGTGGGATCTTGGTATAGGCTAGCACTTGCATAGGGAATTAAATCTCACTTAAAGGGTAGCCAGTAGCCATCTGATGCTGATGGGAATCTCTGTTGCAAGGATCCTTGCAGTGGCATCTTCAACTGAGTCAACAGATTATTTTAGTCACTGTTTTGTTTGAATCACTATTTTTAATTTTTGTAATGCAGCTAGCCATGGCTACATATCCACCACCACACATGCATAATTCATTGGTATTGGTGCAACTTAACTACACATGAAATATCTCTGTCATATCTTAACTACATCCAAAAAATTCTTATGTTACCTTTTCTGCAGGAACAGCGTCTATCGACCATTTACAAATGCTTTATCTATGCATAAACATACACATTTGTCTATGCAAATGTCATAGACAAACATAGACATTTGCCTATGTCTGACAAATCAGACAACTGATATGTCTTTGCCCTGCAGCAAGGACACTTTGGAACACCCTGCCCAAGATGTTAATCAACCCATTAAGAAATATCAACTGGACCAGGCATATCAAAAGTTACCTTGGAGGAAATTTCTAGAACCATTCCAGATTCCCACATGCACTAATCAGTCAAACACTTAATTGTGAAGGTCCAGTCAGTCACCCAGTCTCATTCTGGTCCATTGTCTCAAGCCAGTACATTAGCTCATCTATGCAGATTACTGGCTGCAAATTCCTGGGCCATCCAAGAAAGTAATGGTGCAAAAGCACTGGGTCTGTATGCAGGATACAGTCCAATTGTAATTAAAGAGCAAATTTAATTTTCATACTTGTATCTCACTTATAATTTAAGTCTCATAGCTCTTGCCACAAATAAGAAAGAACTTTCATAAAATTAAACTTTAACAATTTTAAAATTACAAAAAGTGCTTGCATTTTATTAATCCATATTTAACTACCTCCTACATAATATCTTTTTATGCTGATAAAATATTCATTGGTAAATTTGCATCCAAAGGTTATTTTCAAAGTTTGGAAAGAAGTATGCGTTTCTTTATGAATAGTGAACAATTTGTTGTGAATATTATTATTGCTGGGCTGAAAGTGCCATACTTCTTGAAGCTATGATCGTATCATGCTTCTCCTCCTAGATTATATAATGTTGACAAAGCACTGATAAAATTTTGGCTGTATTTTGATAGAGTGAAATTTAAAAGCATTCATTTTAGAAGAGATATAAGAAATTTTACAAGCATAGAATCTGACTTTCACTTTTGGCAAATACTGTGACTTCAAGTTTCCATTTTATTTTTGGCTGGAGTAACTGGCACTTTCTGGAGAACCACATAAGTTTGTGCAAGGAGACTTCTTACACAGTGAAATCAGTGCCAATCTACTATAAAATGTGCAAAAGTAGAAAAAAGAAAATGTTTGTGTTTTTCCTTTCAGACTCTTAAAAAGACATCTTTGAATTAGGAAAAGCAAGAATTGTGAGTGCTGGCTGTGAATGAGTTGTCAGTGTTTAAGCAAATTCACAGAACATTACGTTATGCTTACTAATATAGAAGGATATTATTCATTACTACTTTAGTGCATAATTAAGTCTTTAATATATTATTATGTATAATAGTTGGATTCACAATGTCAGAATTATTAAAAAGAGCAATTTAAAGAGAATGGACTATAGCAATGGCTATGGATTTTTTATGGTCCATCTTATCAAAGCTTACTTTAAACATTTATATTTATGTATCAATGATTCAACGTGTAATAATTATGAACTAATAATGCTCCATATCCTATAATCTTCTAGCACAATATAAGGGCTATGTATGCATGGTAAGGATTTTCGAGCAATCCTAAGAGCATTTTCAAACTTCTCAGGAAGTCCCAGGAATGCTGCAGTGCTTCCGTTCTCTCTTAAAGAAAAAGAAAGAATCAGATATTGTAGGTAACTAATTTTTAATCTTAAAATGTAAGGACCTAGTCTTTGCTCTCTCTTTATTTTTTATATAATCAGTCCAAATGAAGGGAATAGGTTCATGTGTGTCTACACCTGTACTGATATATTTTCAGATTCAGAGTATAAATCTGTTCTTCAAGAGACCTTTCTAACTTGCAAGCCTTAAGACTAAACAAGCAAAAGTAAAGTTTAATAACAGTTATTCTATATTCAGATCTTCTTCAAGCAAGTGCCAACTAGAACATTTTATTCTGATAGGTTTTGCTTTTTTTTTTGGTTTGTATTCACATCTCATCGTCTTTCAATACCATATGGTACAACCTAGGTTCTAGTTTTGCGAGTGGTTTTTTATCATCCATATTTCAAAAGGTCCTATCAAATTCAATACCAGCTTTGTCATATACTTCAATGAGAGCTTAATTATACCATATAGAAAGGTATTTTTGAAGCAACAGAATTCTTATCCCTCCTTTTTTCTGTCACATTGTGTGTCATATTGCTATGCATGCTTAAATGTTTGAGGTATTCCACCAGACGATTGGATGTATTGCAGTCAGGAGTGCAGGGGTTTGGTTTGTACCTATCTGTTTTTTAAACATTAAACTACAGGAAGGAAAAGTGAGGTAGGATACATCTGAAAAAACACTGTAAAATGCATAGCCAAGTTACGGTTGCCTTAAAATCAGTTTTATTTTGAGCACCACTTGAATAAATTTTTTAATGTAGAACAAGTATGCTTCTTTCAGGAATTTAAAGCCAATGCAGTTACTAGTTGGTAAGCTGTTTAAACAGAAACAGAACTAGAAATTGCCAGTTTCAAATTATCTTCTGTACTCCTGTAACTCAAAGATGGCATTTTAAAATGAGTCTTCAGTAGAAAAAGTACAAAAGCCACCTTGTTAAGAAAAGCAGCTACTGCATATGAATGGGGATATTATTCAACATAAAATAACAAGGCCTTTCAGCACATGATTTTAATGTGCACGTGAAGCAATCTTTCTGACACTATACAGCTTCAAAGGATCCATTAGTGTCTTCTAGTTTACAATCTGCACTAACAGATAGACAGAGCTATTACACACTCTATTGTGCCAATGTTATTACTTCAGAGACAGAGAAATTAAACAAAAGCTGTGAAATAGAAAAAAGGTATTAACTTGTAACAAAGTTGTTTAAAATATTACAATACATTTGGTATAATATTATATAACAGAAGACAGTGACTGTGTCATTTGAATAAGGAATCAAACCAAAATAATAGTTTAGATTCAGTTACTTATAATTGTGATTGAAACTATTGCTGCTGTAAATTAGCTTGAGGGTTAGCATTGCTGAAGCACACTTCTGGAAAGCAGAAAAATGCTCAAAAAGCATCCTTTTGGAGAATATTTCTGAAGACTGAGGAAGATCTTTCATATATTTTCCATGTCAGTTTCTTCTGAGCCCTTTCTGAGCCCTATTAGTGACAGAATCACGCTTTCAGGAGACATACATTTTGATTTTTGTTTTATGTTTTGTTGTAGTTTTACTTACACAGAGAGAAAAATAAGTAAAGGCACACTTGGTAACAATCCACTTGCACTAAGGCCTTCATGTTCAACTCTTGTTGATGTTGACAGGGCAACTCGCGTAGATAAAGTATAGGACTTACAACCTTGTCTTTATGTAAGGTAAGGCAGACCCATGTTAACCTGTTTCTAACAACCTAAGATGCTGTGCTGAAGGACTAAATTCTGACTCCATGTAACAAATCGGACAATTCAATGGTGTAAAAATAGATGACTAATTTCATCTGAGTTTCCCTCAAGAATCCCCCCTGGCTTCTGCTTGCCACAGCAGGATGGGTTTCTCTTCCATGTCCCATGTCATAGCTATCAGGATCACGCAGAGGCCCTTCATGTTCCAGAGTCTATGAAACAACAGCAAACACTTATGTTTCAGCAAGCATACATATAAAAGGAAACACTTCTAATGACAGCAGCAAGACAAATTCTTCATAAATGGGGCTAGAAATTAAGAGCTGCTGTATAAATTGATAATCTTCCAGTTTATCAAAGCCAGATTTGCAAGTCCAGTTAACTGACTCTGCTGATTAAGCACATTACAGCTTTTTCCTTATTATTAGACTGTGGTAAGAGAAGGGTTCTGCGTTTTTTCCTCCTCATAACGTCAAAAGTTAGTTCAGTACCTATCTAAAGAAAGCAGGATTCATTTAAAGAGTGTAAATTAACTTATGCAGTCTACTATGTTTGTCTGTCTCGTACAGAGCAATAATCTCCTATAATGAATTATTATGGTACTCTGCAGCACAAAATACACTTAAAGGAATCAATTTCAGTACTTGCAGATCTGAATCAGCTTACACATTTCCAAACTGAGCTATATGGCCCATCCCTTTGGTGTATTTTAAGACATATATATACCAAATGAAGAAAGACTTTTCATATTTTGATCCGTTAATCACTCTCAAAAGCAAGAAGCTGGCAAAACATCAGGAGTGGCACAATTTTATGAATTTTGCACAGATGTTCATAAAATTAATGTAATCTTTATAATTGCACTTATCACTTGGACATTCACAGAAGGATATTGACTTTAATTACAAAACTCATTTGAATACTAATGAAGGTGTCTTTATTACTGTGTGAGTACAATCTGTATCTTTTGGAATACTGGCACATTTCACAGTATGATAAAATCCTGTAATGCTATACAGTGAGTTTGGAGAAGGAATAAAGTACCATTTTTAGGAAAAAACCCAACACATTCATGCAAGAGCAACTTTAGTCTTCTTGCACCTTGACAAAATGATCTTGTTCAGTCCAGCTCCATAACAATAGATTTTTGGTTGGGTGCCAGCTGGATGACTGACATGAACAGTCCAAGCATGACATTTTTAAATGGCATTTCCTTCAAACATGTCAGAATACTTAAAATCTCATCCCACTTAATTTAAAACAGCATATATTTCCATGGTTTGTTCTTTAAGAAAGGCATGCCAATTTTTAAGCATTTGGAACAATAAAGTCCCCAGTTACTACTGTTTTACTTACCTCTCCTTCCTTCCTTCCTTCCTTCCTTCCTTCCTTCCTTCCTTCCTTCCTTCCTTCCTTCCTTCCTTCTTCCCTCTCTCTCTCCCTCCCTCCCTCCTTTTCCTTTCCTTCTTTCCTCCCTCCCTTCCTTTTCCCCTCCTCTCTTACCTCTTTCCTTCTCTCCTTCCTTTCTCCCTCCCTTCTATCCCTCCTGTCTTTTTTGTGGTGAATTACTCATAACTCTAAATGCCTGCCAGTCCATTTACCTCTTTCAGATTAAGCTGCTGTTATTGCTTTTTTCCTGATCTGGTATTGGAAGGTGACAAATTAAGTTTAGAATAATTATGATATGTGGATTATACATTGATTTGCTGACAATTTCTTATAATTCCCTGAAGCACAGCTTTTGCAAGCTTGCGGTCGCACGATTTATATGAAGAACCTCCTGTTTGGCCATGAAAGCATTTGTGAAGCTGATAGATGGAGGATAAATGGTACTGGGCAACCAGGAGCCATTAAGACCTACAGCAGTTAAGATACCCTCTTCCCTCCAATGACTGGTTGGTGCATATAACAAATACAGCTTGCTTCTGTCTTGGGAGTCGAATGTAATAGATAAATCACTTGGATAACAGAACAGAAAAAGCAGAGAAGTTACAAAGTCCAATGTGGTTGGTAATTTCCACAATTATGTAAAATCTTTGTTTCTGGAAATGTGGATTTCGATCATATGTATTAGTTCACATATAATAATATATACTGATCATATACCCTAGATAGCACATAAGAAAAAATACATTTATTTCTTTTACTTACCAAGTTTTTGTGTTTTGAGAATGTTTTAAGAATTTCATACACGGAGGTTGGAAACTTTCCATGATGTTTCGATTATACAAAAACTGCTTTAGTTCCCACTGTAATGAGTAGGAGGTATGTTTTAATACTTCAAGGGAGAAACTAACTGCTCACTTTCCTTATCTATGGCATATTTCTAATTCAAGTACACATTATAAAAGGAAATTCTCTCCTTTGTTTTCATCTAAACCTGAATGTTTTATTTTATCTTTGTGTTAATGATGATGTCTCATGGCTCGTTTGTTCACAGTAATAGAGTTTTACTCTTCATTGGTGAGGAATTCAGAAGTATTTAGTTCTGTGGGTTAGTAGAATGATTTCTCTATTTTTTAAAATATTTTCTTCTTAATTGGAACATCTATTTTGTTATTTGTCTTACTGTTATAACTGCAGAAACAAACATTCTACAGTGACCAGCTTTTAAAATACTAGTGTAAAGAGCTTCCTTTATGATATGTTTGAACTGACCTACCATCCACCTCATCTAATTTGTTGAGTAATAGTCCAATAAGAAAAAAATCTAACAAAGCATTATGATAACACTTTGCCCTTACAAATCTGCTCTTCAGCAGTACTTACTGTGTACTTTGCTTTTGCTGGTAGAATTAAAAGTAGAAAAATATTGCTTTTCTCATTTCTTTTGTTCAAAATTGTATTATCATCAGGAAATATAACTCTTGATGTGACTGAATGAGTCAGAGGCAAGAATGAATGTGTGACAAAATAGTGCTGGCCAGATTTTTCTTTGCAAAACCACTTTATTAAGTACAGTGAGATAGGATATTTTTCTGTGTGTATGTGTTTTTTGTATCTGTAAGCTGGAAATTAAATGCTAAATTTCAAGTTGCACTTTGATAAACTCCAATCTAACACCTTTTTTCTGGTTTTGGCAAACCAAGCCATCATGAATTACTATGATCATGCATATAAGAAAAGCTTAAAATATTACCACAAAGTTTGAGTTCCCAAAAGTGTACCTCAAAATCTTTCTAGAAGATAGATTCTTCTTAGCTATATCCAAATTACAAATGCTAAGCAATAATAAATAAATAAATAAACCTCAAGGAAATCAAAGATGATGCAGATAAGATAAAAGTGCAGCACATATCGAAAGGCTGAGCAGTGGAAAAGCCTTTATCCAGGCTTCCCTCAGGACTAATTTCCAGAGTTGAAAGCACTTGTCCCAAATGAAAAATGATTTTGGGGGGATTTGCAATATATTATATTTGAGCCTGTCCTTTCCTAGGTGATTTGATAGTCATGACTATATTAGTCTCTTTGTGTAGAGGAGGAGAAGCTTACCGTTCCAGGATAATATAATTTGGTATTTTAGACAAATATATGAAGCTTTAGGTAACATCGCTGTTTTCTAAGGATTTGGGGTAGTATATAGATAACCACTTCAGTGCTAAGAGAAGTTTCTGAGATGATGTTAATTTGGTCATTAATAGCAATGCATCACAGAAAATAAGACATGATCACTAAAATGGTATGAACATGAAAATGTTGTGATTGTCTCTTACTATTTTTCTTCTTTCACTTTTGGTGTTTTAATTTCTAAGTGTTTCCTTCCAATTTCTTTTTTATTTTTCTCAATAAGACCCTTTAAAATGTGAATGGTCCCTGAGATCCTATCAGCCCATAGAATCACAAAATTATTCCAGGGGGATGGGACCATGGGAAATCACCTTGTCAACCTCCTGCCTCACCTTTCTAAAACAAGGCTAGCAGCCATATGTCCATGTAGTTTACATCCATCTATGGCCCTGCAAATCTTCAAAGTGTGTTAGTTCTTAGGAAAGTTATTTTTAACTTCCTTTTTCTTGATAATTCAGGGTAAATTAGAGCAGCTTTCCAATAAAAAATTGCAGTTTCCAAATCTTTTTACATTGCTTACAATTTGATGACTTTTCCTGGGCAACTATAACTTTTCCTATAATGTCCTAATGTCCTAAATTCTAAATTAATTATGTAATGTATCATATGCACTCATGATACATTGTTTAAAAATGAAAACAGGTCTAGCAAGGTTTAGTAGATCTTCTGAAAGTCCTAGCATGGATCTCAGCCATACAAGGAAATTCAGATCTTTTTAAAAAGCTTTATTTCCTTCACCTCTTTTTTCTTCCTTTTTTTGGTTCTCTACAGCTCTTTCTTCCCTATTAGATTTTTTATGAGTTACATGGAGTGAAAACATTGATGCCTTTGCAGTTGAAAAAACTATAATATGCTCTAATTCGTTATCAGTCATTTCAAAATCCATTTTAAATTAACAGTGAAATCTCAAATGTTATTTATTAATGTTCCTCAGACAAAAATGTATTTTCTTAAATGCTCTTAAATAGCTTTGGAGTCAGTGTGTGCAAATTTACCCCGTCATCATTCTATTGTCGGAAAAAAAAGTGATTGGACGATCTGCGGAGAAAGCAAGAAAAGACAATTATTTTATGTTCCGGTCAGTTACTTTCAAGTGACAGTCCTAATGGAAGTGGGGAATGTATTTGATGCAAGTTTGACTAACAGTGTTGAGCTGACTCCAAAGTCACTGTTTTACTTACTTGAAGTTAGAAGTAAGTCAGCAGTTTGTTGGGCTCAAGGTAAGGAGGATTCACATAGGTCAATCATTTGCAGTGTAATAAACAGCAGATACAGTAATCCTGTTTGGCAGTTACACTGCAGGCATCAAGAGATGCAACCACAAATCAGCAGTGCTTACTCAAAGGTTCCATGATGCTTATCACTTTTTCAAAAGGATGTCATCGTTCAATGAAATGAACATGCTGTCACTATTAAAAATATAGAACTAAGCTATAGCTCTGAAAAGTTGAAAGCCACTTGAACCTATGTCATTCTCCACTCCACTAAGCTAAACTACTTTTATATTTTTAATGTTTTCATACAAAATCTTTCTAGCTTTAATTCCTGAGCATCACCTGGCCTCAGCCAAAAAATAACCGGCAAAGGGCTGTTCTTTTGAGACCAATTGGGACAACCTATAGCCTTTGTGCTTCTGTAAATCCTTTGGGGATCAGTGGAATCCAGAACCTGGGGAAATGTAACTGGGATTTAGGGAATGTTGAGCATTCGTCAGGGATCCCCTAGGTGCTTCTTAGGGTATCTGGTGGGAAACTCTTGCTCTAGGAAATTATAAATCCAATAACCATTTACTCAAAGCTGTTGCTATGCCCTGCCAAAGGCATTTGAGGAACCTGCACACCACTACGAAATCCAGCTGGATGAAGAGTAGGCTTTGGGTTCATCAGGTTTTGGGTTCATCCAAATGTGGTTGTTGACATTTTTTAAAGCTTTTTTAAATTTACCTCCAGCTACCCTTCAGCCTCTGCGATTACTTTACTAAGTTTCAAACGTTTTTTCTAGTTTGACCATAGATAAGATGCAGTAGCAGTGCATACAGGTTATTTAACTGGGGCATCCAGCCCTAGAAAGTATGGAACAATTGTATGTATGCCAGCTAGAGTGGTCAGGTTTCCTGGCTCCCACCTTCAAATTTAAGAGCTGGATCCTGATTGCAGCCATGAAAGCGTACTATTTACTGCCTTTCAGGTCATTTACTCAGTACTGCCACTGTACCAAACACCTGAATATCTCCCAACAAATGCAGCTAGGATTTAGAGAACATTTATTGATTATAACTCATAGTAGTCCTTTTTTACTTTGTAAGAAAACATAATTTGTTGTGAATCCTACCAGCTCTACCTACATATTAAAAATAAACTTGACTTTCAGACACAGCTTACTGTCAAGTAGGGGTTTTGTTTGTTTCTTTCATTCTCTCCTCTTAAAAATGTACATACATCTCATGCATTGAAGAGGTCTGATAATCCTGTCATATGGTTATCCAAAATCCTCATTCTGTTTTCACAGAAGTATGTGTATTACAGCTTTTATATCAAGAAGACATTTGATTGATTCTTAAGCAAGAGGAAAGCAAGTTGATTATAAACTTTCAGTTTTTAATCACATTGATGTCAAGGTTTGCAAGTAAGTATTTTGGCTCCCACTTAATGAAGATCTGTGCTGGGCAAAAAACTTTGTGGAAGTGATATCCTCATTAAATCCAACATTTGTGATGTATTGTAACTAAAACAAAATACACTAAAGAAATAACAGTAAGAATGGTGTTTGCCTTATTCTTCCTCAGCAGGTAACCATATCCTGAACATAGCAGATTTGTGCTAAGTTAGTTGAAAGTGATGGAGAACATAAATCATGACAGTAAATAGATTTGGAAGGCAGCTGTTGAACTCAGAGCTTCCTAGCAATAAAGCACCATTAGGAATGGTGTTATTGCTACCTATATATTTTTTGTTTTACTTAAGTATGCTGTCAGGATGAAAACCTGCAAGAGTCTAGGGTATCATATATTCTGGTAAAGTCAATTATGTCAGAGTAGTTGTGCAGTTCATGACTTATAAAAAGGTTCACTTAACGTTAAGAAAATTCATATTGCTTGATCTAAAACCCAACTAAAAATTGTGGGAATCTTGAGTTCAAGGATATTTATTAGGTTTTCTGAGTGTTGGCAGAAGCTGTCTTCTGGGGGCGGGGGGGGGGGTGGGGTGGGTGGGAGTGTTTATTCTTTTGTTTGCTTTTCTTTTACTTTCTCTTCTTTTTCTATTCCTGATACTTACAAGACCACGTAAGAAATTGTTATAAAACAAAAAAACCGTTATGTTTCTTGCAAAATATAAATTCTGATACTCTTCATGTTAAGCAACGTTTCACTTCTCTAGAATAGTAAGAAACTTGAGTTACGCTTTCCATCCATTCCATTCTACTTTAAAAAAAAAAAGGTTTTTGTTTGTTTGTTTGTTTGTTTGAAATTGTATTTTCTTTTTAAATGACAGGTATGCAAGCAAAGGAAATTCATGTTTTCTGAAGACCAAGTCTTTCTCTAAATACCTAGGAAAGCTTTTCCAAATTTCTGTTACCATGAAATTTCAGCTTGAAACATAAACCAATTATAAAAAACATTATTGTGATTATTATAATAAACCCCAAATACTTGTTGATAGCTTGTATAACTACCTACTTTTTACAAACTAGATACCAACACTTCATTGATTTGTATCATCCAAGCATGAGTATTTCAACATTAAATTATTCAAGACTTCAGCTCAACAGAGCTGCAACGTGATGCTTAACATTGAACACATTCCGACCATGCAAATGATTAAAGTTTAAATGATAATCGATTAAATGTAAATAGTGTTCTGTTTTAAGCAGCATGGTTTAATGTTGTTAAAACTGTTATAGTTAATTTCCTGAGCATCTTCCAGTCAAATTCATCACAGCATATGTGGAGTTATAATTCTGGACAATTCCAAACCTTTTTAAAACTCTGGAGATTTGCATTTTAAATTCATCGATCGAATAATGATTTTGTTCTATTAAGAGGAAAAAATTGTATACACTGTGATGAATTCTTTAATATTTCATTATTCTATTTCACCTTTATGGAAATTGATATAATATTCCTACATCCCCAGATGATTTCAAAATGTATTGATAGTTTCTCAGGAATATGTACCTGAAATCTTGTACATAGTAATGGATCAATTTTGTCAGGTTTTTATATAATCTGAAAAAATTCTTTAGGGGAAGCAAACACATTGTTCTTTTATAGGCATCATGACCAGCTTTCAAACATCCCCTAAGGATAAGCTAATTCTCTGGATCTATTTCATTTTCCCAAACAAAGCAACAGACAAAAGGTCTTGTGGTTCAAAGCATGAAGGTTTCTGTCTAAATGGCAGCATCAAAAGTCTATGTTTACTCAAAGGTAGGTGTTTTTCATTAATAAATATAGCTCAGGAATGATGACATTAATCCCAGAGCATAAGAATTGCATATGTCCTTTTGCATGGCTCAAGAATGGCACTAAAAACTTGATTTTTCCTGTGATACCATGATTTTCTTTAATTTAAACTTGGTTTGTGTTCTAATCAGCTGTCAGTCATGATTACATACAGTGAAATAATTTTTAAATTGTAGAAGAATAAACATCAGAATAGGATATAGTCTGAACCACTGACATTTTCAAGGTTGGTAGGAGTCTGCTACACAAGTCTTGCTTATTGAAACAACTGTTGGGGCCCTAAGTGCACCAATAGCTCTGAAATCACCTCCATTTTAGCTCCATATGTTCAAAGTCCCCTCTGCTGTATCACAATTTTGTAACCACACACAACCAGACTGCTGTGGCAAAACTGAAGTTGTGAGAAAGAGTTGTAAGGAGTCTCATCAGAAACCTCTGTCCTTAACTAGAAAGCTGCTGTTTGAGCTCCGTCCTCTAGTCCTTGCCTGAGCAGTGCTGTAGTTGGACCATACCTGGCCTTCTGGCCTGCTGGGATTCACCTTCCCTGGCTGGCCTGACTTCCCAGCTTGTAATTAGGGATTTGTCTCCCTACTGGCAATTATTTTTGTCTAAGCAGCACGTAGTCTATGAAATGTATATATACTGACCCTATTTATTACGCTTAGATTTATACCAATTGTTCAAGTTAAGCTAACAAAAAACTGAGGCTTCAAATGTCTTCAGATACATTTTTTACTTTTTACTCTTTACTTTTTTCCTGATATTCAGAATAAATTATTAGAATATGGAGGATTTTAGAATGTCCTCTTTTAACAAGTAGTTAGAATAACCTTGATAATTTATAAATATTTTAAATTGATATTTTTCAGACATTCTTTCACACTCTATTTTCCTTTAGAAAGTTACTTTACCAATAACAGACTCTTAAAAGCTTGAACACAACAATTCATTTAACCTTACTACCTGCAGCCTTTCCTCCTGAAAACACTTTCCCTCCTCTTTCCATCCATCCCCTTCCCTTGATAGGAATATCCATTCCCTTTCTTTGAAATGCTCATTGACATAGTCTGAAAATCCCTATACAAGTGATATTTTGGTTGCTGTGACTGCAGCATTCTCAAAATCTGTTTTTTTAAAGGTTCACAGCAGGTTTACATCCACACACTAGATATTGAACTCTTTTTCTATTAATTTTTTTTGGTTGGGTTTTATTTATTTATTTATTTATTAATTACAGCAGAACAGAAGACTAGCTTAGACAAGGAGCCTAAGACTAGAAGCGTGGAGTTTAAGGAGATCAATCCATCACTTGTTCCCAAGGAATGAAAAAATATCTGAATCTATGAAGCTGGAAATCTGGCATAAACCCTCTGTTGTTCTGATGAATAACAGAAAGTCTAAGATGTGGCCCACTGTTGGGTTCTGCACATCTTCCTCTGAAATATCCAGTACTGGTACACACTGGTGTGAAAAAAACCCAAAACAATAGAGAGTGAATGAAGACTGCAACAGACCCACACTTTCTGTGTCTAAATGAAATTATTTTGGTGACTGAATCTGCAACAGGTTTAAATATTTCAGAATAAGAACAGAAAGTAGCTCTAATGTGAATCAAGGTTATATACCAGCCACTATGAGAGAGCCGATAACCCTGGAAATCACAGCAGCCTGACCTGAAACAGCTCTGTAATCACACTGGACCATTACAGCTTAGGGGATGTCTTTAACATGGCACTCCTTAGCATGTTTATGAGAGTCATGGCCTTTGCTCTTGGAGCTGTGTGGACTGTTAAGCCATACATGGAAGAACCTTGCAAAATTTATGGGCCAGGGTCGGGGGGAAGAATGTTTTTCTCTGTCTGGAGAAGCATAACTATGAAGAGGTATGAGGGAAGTAGTCTCTGGAAAAATGTGTGTAATTATTACTAACAATTTTTAGAACACTGTGCTAGTATTTGGTATTGTCTCATTGCTAGTACTTACATCTAAATAGAATCTGAAGGGCCAGTTTTATTATATTACCAAAGAAAAAAGCTGCACACAGGGATATTCTTCAAAGCAGTTTGACTTAATCATCAGTAAATCTATAATAGCACTGGCTCATTTAAGCCCTACATAATTAGACTAATAGTTCTAAAACTATTTTGGCTTGTTTTGTTTTTGTTGAAAAAACAAAGGAAAACTGTTTTTTTTTTCTTCTCAATGGAAAATATAAAAATATTCTACATCTCAATAGGCTTCATGCTCGTCTCAAGGGAGATATTTAAACATCAAGAGGAATGTATTTCATTTATTCTACAAAAGTCTTGTAGTGAAGCCCTGCAGTAGGCACATTGTATGTCATAGATAACAATCTATTTCAATTAGACAGATCTCAATTCCTATTTACAGAACTCAATGGTAAAATGGCTATTGATTGCAGTAATGAAAAATTGTGCCCTAAATTGTTTGCAACTAAAGTCTCTTTAATGGAAATTATGAGCATGTTCTTGATTTTTAATGTAGCTTTTGTAAAAATAGGTTTTAACTGTAAGATCATAGTTCTATCTGTGTGTGTATGTGAGAGCATGATCTGAACTAACCACTGACCTGAGGTCAGTACTGTCACCTATGCTAGATGTTCCAAAACTGTTCACCTGTGGTACTGACTTAAGGACTTTTGTATTTTCTATAGTTGGAAATTTGCAAGTAATCTGTTAAAAGACATGACATCACAAGATCACTATCACTTTTGAACACCAGCAACATCAAGCAAGATTTTTTTGAAAGTTAACCACAAATTGTTATGAAAATATTGTCTCCTTAATGCCATGTTAAAGAAAAGGTTCCTTTGTTAAAAAGTATAGACCTAATCTCAACTGAGCCATGGCTTTGATCTGAGACCTGTTTTTGCCCAAGTTTGTCAAGTCAAGACAAGACAAGACAAGACAGTTATTTACTCAGTCTGCTATAAAATCCAGAAACAACAACAAAACTTTTTACCCCTAAATAAATAAAAAAAAATGCTCTTGTAAGTGAGCCATATACTAGACAGCTTCCTGACCATCTGTCTGTGATGATCTCAGATCTAAAGACTTTAGGAGTAACAGAAACAGTATTTTGTTTTTGTGGTGGAAAAGACTCATAAGATAACTAACTGTAACCTTTTCTAATTCAACTAATTTTAATGTATCCTCCAAAACAAAGTTATGAAATAATTTGAAATTCCAGAACATAAATTTGCACCACTATTTCTAGAATAATGCTGATAGAATTTTGATTTTATAAGGTTTTAATTTTTCAGTCATACTCATTTAAAAAAAAAAAAAAAGCATAATACAGTGTAGTAATATTGTGGCAAATATACTAGTTTACCGTACCTATTATACAAATCAATGAAACTCACAACTGAGCTAAAGAAAGGTCTAGAAAAACATTTCAGTCTTCATGATCATTTTGATTAGTTTTTCTTTCCATTGAGAATTTTCTGTAATAATTATGTTCTCTTCATTTTAATAGAAACTAAAAGAATATAACATACTAGATCACATTATTTCTATCTTTTCCCCTGTGCTTCTAGCTCTAGTACATTTCACAGGGAGAAAGATGTGAGAGAGGTGCTATTAAAAGACACTCTAGCATGAGTGTTCCAGATAATCTGTGAAACATTTGTTTGTCTGTTTTTATTTAATAATGATCATATTTCTTTGTGCATTTCAGTTACCATAGCTTCTTAGTCAGTTTTTTCTAAACAGCGGATAACTACAAACTAGTATAATTCCATTAAAATCAGTAGAGCTACTCCTAATTTACATTTCTCAAGATCAAATCTAATTGCCATTGATGTTGAGAGTAACACCTTGCATTAGTATTTTGCTCTTTACTTGCAGAACTCAAACTTACTCAAGCTTACAAATGAGATAATTATCTTCATAATCCCTATTTTGCAGAGAAAGTAATTGAAACACAAGAGGTGAAGTGACTTATTCAGCATCTTTTAAGTCTTGTACATGTATTTTTTAGACCACATTGCCTAATTATAACTTTTTGACTAGCACATTGGGGCCCTGATAAATCAAGCACCACATTTAATATATCATCTTTCACCATGTATTTCAAAATCCTTTCATGTCCAAGCCATGGATTATGGGGGATTTTTTGGGATGTTTCTGTTTATTATTACTAAAATTGAAGGTGAAGCTCAGTTGTGTTAATGGTGACATTTAATCTTTTTCTTCAGAGATTTGGATTGTGAAATTACCATTAATGATAGTATTCTCCTTTCTGTATTATTTTTTTTTTTATAAATTCTGTGGAGTTTGAAAGATGACTAAAATCTTGAATGTCCAATGAAAGATGAGGAAAAATATTCATATGAATATATTTTTGTGTATCATTGGAACCATTTCTATCTTAGAGAGCAGAGAAAGTAATAAAAATAGTATAGGAGTAGAACAGAAACATTCACTTATTATCTTTTGGTGCATGAGAAAAAATGTTCTTCCATTTTCTGAAAAAGAAAATATTATTTCACATTATGAATAGTTAGCATGTACAACTCATTTGTACAGTGTATAACTGAAGAATAGAATTTATCTGGATTCTAAAAAGGAATGAAAGTTTATATATATAACAGTAATCAGAACTAGGAATCATTTAAACAACAATCAGGAGTATTGGAAAAGATAAATAGAAACCAAATGAAATTACTTGAGATTACGAAGAAATTGTTTTTAGGTAAAGAATACATTGTTAGTTCATCACGTCCTTTTCTTCCCAGCATGGTATGAAGACCATCTCACAGGTGTCTGGACAAAACACAATCATACTTCCTACCGATGACCCTTCTCAAGATTAACATGTAAAACCAAGTTCTGATCATAGGAGCTGACAAAATTGGGTCTCCTTGAAGGCTAAACAAATTGTTCAGAGCAGTCTTGAATCTTCAAAGGAAATCTCTTTGGGAATTTTTCCACAGTAAATTTTGCACTCTCTATAAGCCAGATCTATGTAGATACTTAGGTAACTCATCTCTTCAAACACCTCGATTCATGATTTTTATATTGACAACATTTTTTTAGAGCTGCTATTCTGTTTGTGTCAATCAGCTACAGTGTTAAATCTGCATGACGCACATTTTTTTTTAACAAAGAAGAGTCTTTACAGTCTCTGAAATCTTCTCCAATGCTGTGATGTAACTCAGCAGCGTAGAGGCTCACAAACTACATTCTTACACTAGGCATCATTTCTGGTTCTTCTCTTACCAACATTTTCAAATCTGTACATCCAAATGCATGCACACAGATTACCAAATCCAGAAATACAAGCATGTTAGGGTGTGTTAATCACACCAGGGGTTCTCTACAGCTCAGGAAACATCCACATTAAAATCTACTCACTTCCAGCAGGAATGTAAACACTGGTTTCACAGTAAATATACTACCCTTGAAAAAAACTTTGTACATGATCCCAAACATCAAATTTCTGCAGTGTTATCTCTGTCTTATATTTGAACTAGCTCCAGAAATTTCACGAATTCAATCTCACTAGAAAGTCAAGAGAGGTGATTTGCAATTGCAGTCCTTCCACCAACTCTAGTTTACCTTTTCAGGTAAGCTAATGGTAGGTAATTCCCTCACCTAGACTGCTCAGAGGGCTTTAGTAATTAATTTAATTGAAGCACATGCTACCACAAAAGCATGATTGTTCCAATAAGAGGTAAGTCCCTAACAAGCCAGAAAAATGCAAATATTGCAGAAAGGGCTTGTTCTCTCCCCATTTCTCCTACGTCCTTGCTCTGATATTGGCTTGTCAATATCTCCAGCAGAATTTCCAGGCAATCCAGGTTTGTCAAGTAACTTACTTGTATCTGAGACCATAATACCATGAGCCAGTTGCAACTCACCTTGCATCGTCATGATTTTGCTCTTTACAATTTTGAGAAGGCACCATTGGTTCCTGAAATCTGCTTGAACAGGGTCCAAGAGAACAGTCGCACTGAGGGTACAAATGGTTCCCTATAAAGAAGTCTCAGTAGGTCATCTGATCAACATTTTGCCTAGGGTAAGCATACTTAGTTTTTTCCTACAATTGCTTGTAGATATTGCAAACAAATCCCCAAAATGCAGTCTGTTGCTGCCTTGAAGTAGAAGAGTTTGACTGCTTTAATGAATCTGATAGGTGCATTTTATCATTGCACTTACAAGTATTTTACGCAAATTGCTGCTATAAAAATAGAAATTGTTTTTCTGCCACTCAAGAAAGCAATAACACACTTCAGCAGGCAAATTGAAACATGAGTATAAAGATCTCATGGTTGACTGAAGAGATCTGAACTTTGATCTCTTGGATTTTATACATACATACACACTTTCCTTGTAATATCTTACTGTTTTATTTATTTGATACATAGTGTCTCTAAATTTTTAATCATAATACTGCATTAGTAGGTAAATTGTATCTTCATCTTGACTTGGGTATTAACTGACTGGACATGTTTCACAAATTTGGTCATGTTTACTCGACATAATTTTTGGTTCCTATATTTCCTGAGCAACCTTTCATGAAAGACATACAATTTTGAAAGTACTGAGAAGCTGAAATATTTCTTGTAGCTTCTCAAAGGCCTTAAATGTTGACATATAATTCCCACCAAATGACAGTGGTAAATTTGTACTCTGAATCTTTCAATTTTGAGCTGATTGTAAACCAAAGGGTCTGAGTGTCAGGGTCCTGAATAACTTAATGGCTCTGACCAGCTTCACCTGGGGCTTCTTCCTTCCTTTCATGGGCCTAAGGGCTCCATTTAAGGTCAGCTGGTTGTTTTTAGTCCTGGTTTGGGTTATATTGTAGTTATGGTGGTTTTCAGTCCATATTTCTGAATAGACCTGGAGTTCATCTGGACAGAAGTCCTGTCTCCTTTTATTTCTATTTACACCTTCCTCCTTGTACAAAATAGACTTTGGACCTGGTTTGTTCCTTTGCCTTGTCTGGTCTTGTTGATCTACACCTTTGCCAGCTCCTAGTTCTGCCTGCTGTTGTCAGTCCCCATGAGACCACATCTGTCCGTGAGGGTGTGGTCTGAGTTCAACTCCTGGCTTCTTCCCCTCACGGGGCAGTTCAGCTGCTCCCTGACACTCAGACACAAGTGATTTATGCATGCTGTACAGTCAGGGTCCACATCCCTGTCTGAAGTACACTGTTGATTAATTTAGTATGTCAGTGTGAAATAAGAACATTTTTCACATGGGTCAGTTAATTTATCTGATTGCCATTCATGCTAACACTGGAAGGCCAATGGCATGACTTACTCTTGTAAAAAAATTGCAGAATTCTTCCCTTGAGTAATTTATTAGCCTAGTAGCATCTCTACTTCCAGAGTCCCTGGAAGCTATGGGTATCTGGTTCAGAATAACATTATTATACTAAAATTAGCTTTGAGATTAGGCGGGAATCAAAAGTTAAAAGAGTATCATGCAGAAAGGTTTTGTGTACTTATATTTTCTCTTCATGATACCAAGGAAAGCAGTAAGATACTTTTCCATCTGTTCTGTGTTAAATAGCAGAATTTGCATGGGATGAGTACTAAAAAAATTATAAGACCTTGTGAGACCTATGAGATCTGTGAGTATTCATCCTTTTTTATTATAATCTTGATTAGATTTGACATCCAGTTAAGTGGCAACATGGAAGGGTTGCACACGGCACTTCTGCCATTCAACCAGTTTGCTGTGTACCTTTTCCCACTTTCTCCTAGTCCATTAAAATGCACTAGTGAGGTGCCTTCCCGTTGCCCACTCCTGAGTACAGCGTAGATCTCACAATAAGGAATTTGCTGAAGGAAATGAGAAATTTATTGAGGAAATGTCTTTTAATTCTTCCAAAAGACAGAGAATGGTAATGGTTTCATGAATGAAAGCCCTGTTTTGAGTGGAGTGAATATTTCTTTTAGTGAAAACTCCTATATTAATTTAGCAGGATGGTAGCAGAAATGGACTTTCATAAGTATTTTTTTTTTTTTTTGCCCTTGTTTTGATTGGTGGAGTCTCTATGGGCTCTGAAAGTGAGAGTGACAGTCTCTTGCCATTTACAGAGGAGCTATCCGCCTCCTCACAGAAAATCCTCTTCAGAGTGGTTATAGAGACAAATGGGCTTGTGGGACATGTTATCTCACAGGAGTTTTCAGACTCGAGATATGGAAGACAGCTCAGAAGGTGACTCTTCTAGAGTCTGAGAAATCATAGGTGTCACGGTTAAGAGCTTTCTTTGAGAGTAAGCAGTCTTTCTGGACTAGGTCATCTAAAGAATAGATGATACGCATTGGAACCACTTCACAGACTATTACAACCAGTGGCTATTACCCTCTGTTCCCCACTCTTCCCTGTGATTTGTGCAAGAATGATGCCACAGGTTTCAAACCTCTGATGGATTGTGGCGTTACTATTCTGGCCCCCTTATCCTTCCTATTCACTTGATGAGGAGCCTTCAGCAACCCTGGAGTCCCTGTTCTTTTCTTTGTTTGTGGTGTTGGTTCCTTTTGTCATGTGAAAAGTGGCAATTCCTTGCACATGGAACAGATGTGCTTCATGGAATGTGATTTGTCTTAGTCACCTCCAATGCAATAAGTCTCTTCTGAGAGCAAGTTGATCATCCTGTTCACTCTTCAATAAATGCCTTTTCACATCTCCTTCTTCTGTTACTTGGAAAGGACACTGTGTGATGAACTACCTTTCTGTGAGCTGCCCAAGTTTTTGAGGAGTAAGTGTGGGACAAGTCACTGATATACATACTCCAATACTTCAAATGAAAATATATTGTTGCAAGATTACTAAATTGAAATGTAATTTTACATAGATTTACACAGCATTAAAATATAGCTCTATGAATAAAAAAAAGGGGGGGAAAAAAAAGGTTAAAACTATGCCTTCAGTAGTAACCTCTGAAATAATGTATTAGCTTGAAATTTCATTTTTTGATGCTTTCTTTGATGCCCTATAATGGAGCTGTTGAGTTAACCCCTGGCTTTGAAAATATTAATTATTCTATTAATTCAGTGAAGATACCTGACAGATATTAGCTGGTGCAGCAAAAAGATGAAGAACAGTGACTAATATAAGGAAATGATTACATTTCTTCTGTTCCACTGATTCCCGGAAATAGTGCAACACTGCAATGAACCTTAGATCAGAGTGGAAAGCAGAATATTACCCACTATATTGGTAGTATTTTAAAAATATTTCATCTCCACACTGAGAAGAAAGCACTTGACGTTGCTCCTTATAGCAGAAATTTTATGCAGAGTACTTCAGGTTCAAGGCCTGAAGTTTCTCATCTTTCTAGCCCAGATTTAGTACAGTTTCTTCAAAACCCTCAGTTCCTGATTCTGGAATCCAGGAATTAGAAGATGCTGGAACTTTTCATATGCCAAATAATCAGTATGATACTAAACAGTCATCTGCTTATATCATACTTCAAACAAGTTTATCAATTAGTCTCCAGTATATTCCATGTTCTTTAGGAATACATAGCTATTGGTCTCCAAAACAATACTTCATTTACTGTTCCATCCATAGCCCCAACCACATGATCCCTAGCCTAATTCTGCTACAATTTTGGGTTTAATCTAGTGTAAGGTCTTTAGCCCCTTTAGGCATTTCCTTTACAATTACTCATGTGTTTGCTTTGGCTGTTCCAGCCTGAATGGCTGAATTTCGGTGCTTGTCAATCCTAGTCTCCTAATTTGTTTTTTCCTTCCAAATTATGCATTCCCAATTCTTATATTTTTTTGATAGGTTTGGTCTGTATTTCTGAGACCAAACAGCAGCAGCTAGAAGAGTGAGATAATTTCTCATTCTTTCTATCATATTTTGTTACCAGAAGAACAGTGGACACAAAAGATGAAGAGAAAATAATCTAAGATGGAGGGCAGATATATTTTTTTTTTGACAAATGAATTGTGAGGTATTGTAGGGACCAGGTAGGTCTCTACTTAACATCTGCAAGTTCAGGTTTTGCAAAGACGTAGGACTGACCCAGGTTCTTGCAGATTTTCACTGAAATGAAAAATGTCAGTCACAGGATAACTCATTGAATAAGTTAAGACTCCTATCCAAAGCAGTCAGGTGAGATAATATTTCATAGAGAAACAAATAATTGGTTATTTTCAATGAGAATGAAAGAATACATTGCCCTGATTTCTCATTCTTGAAAGCAACTAATTCACTGTAGCTGACATTAAGAAGAAAAATTCACCAAAGGAGCAACAAACACTCTGAGTGAAGTGGAGGTCTAAACCAGACACTCCTCTTGAAGCATTTCAGCCAAAGTTATTGGGTTTTATCAAGATAAAACTAACTAAAATAAAATTTTGCTATGAGAACTGTCCCTTTACTATGTATGAAATCTCTTAATAGAATACTATAATGCAAGTGTTGTATTTTAATTACTATCAGACTTTGCTGTAAATATGAGTCAAAATATTTCACATCTTTAACAGAGGGACAAGAAATGTTTCTGTGGCAATGGGAATGGAATAAAAAGAGGAATATGTGAAATGAGAGGAAATTAAAAAGCACCAACAAAACTTAAAAACAAAGCTCCAAGTGAAATTTTGAATATAGAAGCTTCCTGTATGATAACTGAATTCCCTTTGAAATGTCACAGGAAGGTACATGATTGCCTAATGATCTCAGAAGGTTTCTGGTTTGCATTCAAAGCACAGTCCTGTTCAGCTTACATATATTCAGCCATTTTGAATAGCAATTTTAGAAGTATTTGAGCAAGTCTAATACTTAGAATAAGAAGGTTAAAGAAGCCTGACTTGCAGTACTTTCTTCATGCAAACTATTTTATTTTAATAATAATGGGACAGTTAGTTTTATTTAAAGTGTTCTGTGGCTTACTCAAGCACATAATTAAGTAAAAAGCACCTGAAAGCATATACCTAGAGACCAGAAAGATATAAGCAGGGCAGTCTATATGGGAATTCTTTTTTTGAGAACAAGATATTTAATTCCTCTAGAGCAGGCAAATCTATTTTTGTGCTCCCATGTGTTTTGGATGATATAATTTCTAGTACTTCAGATCTGTATTTTGTTTTCTTTTTATGCCTTATAGAAACTGTATGGTATTTACAGAACAAAAGCTTTGTGTCTCAGTATAAAAAGCTTGAGAAGAGGAAGAAATATTTTTTCTTATTAAAAAAAAAAAAAAAAAGGTAACAGAACAGCTAGATGGTGATGACAGCAAGAAAGACAACCAAGCCTGATTTGTGAATAAAGTTAGATACATGATGAATTTAATTAACAAACTTTGTCTAGTTTAATGACAAAATGGGTGAGATCATTTAGGAATAATGTCCTGGGTTGAGAGACACAGGACTAACTTTTCTTCTAATGCTGGAGAAAATTGCACTTTTAGAAGACTCTAGTGTCTGAATTTGTGAAAATATTTACTTTATAGCCAGCCAGGCTCTGTGGGATTCAAGGTTAGTGTTTTCGAGCCTTGCCAGGGGCAGGGACAAGGAGGAACAAGGCCTGGGCATTTGACCCAGGCTGGCCAACAGGATTATTTCATACCATGAACGTCACATTCAATATAAATTAGAGAAGTTTGCTACGTAGCTGGCTCTCTCCCTGATGGCGGCGGGTCCAGACAACTCCTTGCCCTGGTGCCGGAACCCTGAGGCCTTCCCTTCCTCCTGAAGCCATTGTGCTTGCAGTGTCCAACATTTGCTGTCCACTGCTGGGAGTGCACAGCTTCCTACTGATAGAATTGGCTGAGTATAATTCCTGTATATCTTATATCAGTATCGGGATTAATACTGGTTCTTTAGTATTATTGTTAATTATTTAGTCTTAGTCTATTAAATCTATTTATATTTCAACCCTTGTGTTCCTTTGTGTTCCCCGATTCTCCTTCTGAGTGGGGAGGGGTCATTGGGTGATAGAATAATTTTCTAATGACAATAGATTGTTATGGGTTCTCTCAAACCATAACAAATAACTATGAAGTTGCACAGTAAAGCAAGTAGTCAAGGCAAAAATTCTGAAATAACAAAATCCTGATAGTATAGCAAGGGTGTAACCTGTTGAAGAAATTAGTTAAAAAAAAGAAAAGACTTGGAAATGCATGTTATTAACATATTTCTGATAGGAGAGAAGGACTATAGTAAAATACATTTGGGTCAAATCCAGTTTAGGACAATAAAATGATATAAATTGGTATAATGCTGGAGATTTCACCATAACACCAAAGGGGTAGTTTAGGTGTGGTCGCATTTGTATCTCTTAAAAAAAAAAAAAAAAAAAAAAAGTGTTAGAGGTAAATATTACTGAAACTACATTATAATGAAAGTCTTGGCATTCTTAGTTACCAATTAGAAACCAAATGGTAGTAATAACTGTATTCCAGATACTATTGAATGAGATGGCCACAATTGTCATGGAATTAACCTAAAAGTTTTTTTTAACTTATTTTTGGGAAGTACTGACAATTTTAGATGAGGAGTTAGTAGACTTTATGTAAGAGCTAGTAAAGGAGAAACATTTTGGACTGACTAGTCATTGTCTGATTGTTTTCAAATGGAGTCTCTAAAGCTTGGAGCTCAAAAACCAAAAAGCATTGATCAAGGAAGAGAGTTCATTAATCAGTTGAATTGACTGATAAAGTGCAGATTCAAATGTTAAGGCTTTCTGGACTTCTTTTTCCATAAAATCAAAGATATTATACCTCTCTGTACCTGAAGTAGTCATTACAAACTTGATTGGAGTGCTACATCTCCAGCTGAATAAACAAACAAACGAAAGGATATTAAGAGTTAGCAAAGATTCTACAAATATGATAAAAAAGAGATATCTCTCAAATGACGCGAGACACTGGTATATTGTAATGGTACCCTTCTCTACCCAGTTGTAACAGCACTGCAACCATACCTCCTATTTCCACTTTCTTTTTCAATTTGGATAGCTGATGAATCTTTTGTTATTGTGTCTATGCCCTAGTGCTAATAAAAAGATATAAAGCTGTGATAAAGCTGGGGAGTTGGACTAGATGATCTTTATGGTCCCTTCCAACTCTAAAAAATTCAGTGAAATTCAGTGAAATAAATCTTGCTGCTAGTATTTAGAAACCATGTGCATGGTCTCCTGACAAAGCTATTTGCAGAAGACGGCTACAAGAATGATTAAGGGAATGATGAGGCGATCTTATGAGAGGCATGGGAAGCAGGTTGCAACGCTCAGTCTGCAGAGGAGGATGACTGCCATCTTTACCACTCAATGAACAAAGAGGGAGCTGGGGAGAAAATAAGCACTAGGGAGAAACAACTTTGTTACAAAATGTGAATACATTAGGTTGGGCAGGGCTCTGAGCAACCTGATCTAGTTGAAGATGTCCTTACTCATTGCAGGAAGGTTGGACTACATGACCTTTAAAGGTCCCTTCCAACCCAAACTACTGTATAATTCTATGATTCTGTAAGATAATGAAGAGTGGACATGGATAGGCAGGTTAAGTTAATAATAACTGTATAACTTTTAATTAAATATATGGGCCTAACACTATTAAATTCAAGCCTAATTCCATTCCAATTTCCAATATAGGTAGAATGTAGCTTTCATTTGAGCCACTTTCTCATGAGTATAAAGAGAAAGAAATTCCCTTTATGAAAATTAAACCTACTTCACTTCTGGTGATTTTGGTTCTTTTTTAATTGGAATAGAGACAGAAACTTTCTTATTAAAGATAATTTTAGGATAATTAAAGATCTTATCTTTCTTATTAAAGATAATTAGTCTGATAATTTTAGGAGATTAGGCCTTTGTCTAGGCCTTCTTTAAATACCAATTAAAATATCAATAATTTTGTGGTCAAAAATACTTGTTCTGTTGTGCTTGATATTTGAAGCCTTCCTCTGTCCTTCTGCTATCATTAATATTTACACTTCTAAGAATGGAAGTAAGAACAGAACTACCAGAAATTTAAAACAGACAATATCAGCAGAAGGTCTCTTGTAGATAAATTTAGGTTCCCATGGTGAAATGTTAGCTGCAGTGAAATCACTGACCAAAACCAAAGATACCTCTTGCATTTTTCCATACTGTCTGTTGAACTTAAATGATAAATTCCTCATGGCAATAGGCTTTTATTTTATATTAAATGTATACTCTTTCATGAGTAGTGAGTAACAATGTGTGAAAGAAGTAAATATAATAATACGCTCAGGAGTTTAGTTAATAAAACGGTCACACTCCAGAGCACTTAAGCTAGAATTTACAAAGTTAAACAGTTCAGTGACTTTATTTAATCCCCATGCCACTAATACAGAGGTCAAAGGGACTGCTTTTTTCAGGGAACAGCCATGTTAGTTGAAAAGCAGGCTAGAGAAATGTCCAGTAAGAAAAGTGACAATAAGAAAAAAATAAAATTAGAGCCAGAAAAATACTCCAGTAAAAAAAATTAATTTTGAGAGAAAAGAAACAGAAGGAAAAGAGGTAGTTCCAATACCTAGGAGGAAATATTTACTGGCAGTCATTCTTACAGTCCAGTCGCTACAGATGAGTGTTTATGTGTACAAGAACATAATGTTGGAGAACAGGATGAGAGTCTTCTATGGGAGCCACCCCACCAGTATGGCTCCTGTGCCACACTGACAAAGCCTGTGGTAGAACCGTGATGGAAACAGGGCGGCATTATCCAGTGCGAATTGATAGGACTTGGTAGGCCACTTTACAGGCCATTTGGTACACACTGCACATGTTTATAGACAAACATGTGCCACAAAACCGTGCCAAATCAGTTGCCTGCAGGTAAACTGTAATTTGTATGCTGATGTAGTAGAGGAACTGTAAAAGGAAAAGCAGCCACAGGCATAACCCCTTCTTTACCCTATTTGTACACCTGTACTCCCAGGTAAATTATACCACCAAATAACCTGAAAAAAATCAGAAGTGGAACTCAAGAATGGTGGAAAAAGAGGAAGAAAATATATAGAATCAGGAATACAGAACTGAGAAGAAACAGTGAAATGAAAATCTTAGGCAAATTTTTCCTCATACCACAATTAGTAGCTATAGTATAACAACCAGTAATACCGAGTCAAATTATATTTACCAAATAACCTATGGATAATATGCCTGAAAACATTACAACAATGTATTAATGACCTAGCAGTGGAAAATGTTATAACATGCTTAAAATCTAAGTTAGTTTGTCTTTTGAAGCATTATCATTTAGATGAGTAGTTGTTGTCTTGTCCTGCAGCAAGATTTGTTTCTTGCCTCAAGTCATGATACAAGACATATGATTCACAAATTACACCTGCGTTTTGGGGTCAGTTAATCTGGTTTACCTCAAAAATTTTCCCTGCTCTGAAGACTGAAGTACACTCAAGTCTGTAGAGCTATTTTGACTGAAGTCTAATTTGCAGCTTTGTAAGTAAAGGGAAAGGCATAAGTGAAGTGTGTGGCTTGGTTTATCTCTTTGTAATCAATAAAAATGTGAGGATGTAAGCACTTTCTGAAGAGCTTATCCAGTCTTCTGTCTATGGCCATTTTCAATTGGAGAGCATAGGGAAAAGCCATGGGGTATTGTATTAGAAATTCCAAATTCATTCAAGTTTACTGGTTGTTTTTGTTTGGTTGTGGTGGGTTGTGGGTTTTTTGGTTTTTTTTTTGGTTTTGCTTTGGGTTTGTTTCTTTGTTTTTTTCTGAATACAATTGAATTCTGGCAAACAGAACACTTTAGGCATGGGGGAAAACGCTATCCTATAATGGCTAAGGAAGTCCCTGTGGTACAAACAGTTGGAGGCAAGGGAAGGTGTCATGCCTGTTTTCTTGGACATTCCTGGGTGTTTCAACTTATTCATAAAACTTTGCTTCTATGCATCTCAAAAAAGTGTCTTTAATTGTATGGTCTATTTTCTGCGTAAACTGGAATGAAATCTCAGGGCTATTTATACGGAATTTACTTAATATTATGTTGTACTGAAGTGTCTATAGTGATCCCTACATCACCTTAAAAACTCCAAATAAGATGTGCAAACTCCTTTCCTTTAAAAACACAGTTGCTACAGGTGGTGGAGATGTTACTGATGTCACCTCTTTATGTAATATTACAGTGATTTGTCTTTTAATTTACTTTGATGGTTGCACTGTAATAACACTGTGTTAGTGCTTCATGGAATACGCTTACTGGCACTTTGGGGGATACAGTATTCTGATGTGTTTGAATTCACTGTATTTTTATTGTGCATGGAAATATCCTATACTATCCAAAGATTATAGTAAATGAACCCCTTCTCCTTCTAAAGCACTGAATGTGGGAGTCACTGACAACACCATGGGAGGAGGTTGTTAAAACCACGTGTCTGCTGCTGCAAACAGACCAACACTCTCTGGAGCTGTGACAAGCAATAAAGCCAAGCTCTTTACTACAAGAAAAATGTAGAAAGCTTTTTTAAGCATCTGAATTCAACTATCAGCTTGTTTTTCTAACATTTGCCATTAGCTTTTATTGCAGAGGGGGCAGTAAACCACAAGATGGTTAATCAAAGTAGGACTTGATAGGATGAACTCTAACAATTCCAAAGAATCTGAAAAGATCCTGTATAAATATGCACACACACAAGTAAAATCGACAGTTCTCAGACTGTATTTCTCTTAAGTGCCATACTCTGAACAATAGGTGGCATCCATGTGTATTTTCTCCTTTTTAGATATTTTTATTTCTAATCAGACATGAAAATACTCCGTAACTGTGTTGATTTTTTTCCTTAAAAAGATGTTTAGGCAATGGAAATTTAGGTTTTAAATAATTTATCAACTTCTCTTTCTGCAAAAAGATTCAGGGTTACAGTTTATCCTTTTAGAAATAAAGCAATATCAAATAGTAAAAATTTCTTACAAAATGGAAATTTTTATTTCCCAGAATTATTGCTATGAAAAATTTCAAACTTTTTTTTTCCAGCTGATAACAGTTCCAAGCAAGAGAAAGGAGAAATTCTGAGATTAATTTTTAATTATGAATTTTAATTGCAACTTTTTAATGTTATGACAACCTAAAAATGTTTTCTGTGTTGTTTGGGTTATTTTTTTTTGGGAGGAGGGGTGGGGAAAGGGTGTTGATTTTTTTTTTTTTTTTTAAATAAAGTTAGTGTCCAAGTTAGGGTTTTTTTATGGAGATAGGGTTGCATTAGAATGCAAGATAATATATATTGACATAAAAACCATAAATATTGTTATGAATAGTTTGAAAGCTGGATAATTTTAGCCTACTCAGGCAAGAATAGTTCCATCAATTTGATGTATGAGAACAAATAGAAACCCATTCATCTTACTACTTCCTGTCACAAATTTTGGATTAAGAAAAGCTAAACAATTAATGGCAAACACATTGTTTCTTTAAGTTCCAATTTAAAAAAGAAATGGTTTCATATTATAAAAATTCAGATTGTTTTTGAAGTTAACAAGAACTATAATATAACCAAAACTAATGTTTAGGATTTGACTTACATTTATAAACATATTTTGTACATGTAATCTGGAAAATTTTCATCTGTTCTTAAATGCAAAGGCTTCAAGTGGGAACCTGGCAAGCTGGAGAATGAGAATCTAACAGGAGTGTTTTAAGAGCATTAACTTTGAGAAATTATTTTATTTCATGCAAAAGAGTTACATAACGTAAGAATTCTAATGGCTGAAGAAAATATCTCTAACTTTCCAACTGGTCCATAAGGGCTTTTTATGCTGATCTATTGATAAACTTTTATGATAATCACTTAGTAATTGTTTTGCGTACTATTAAACCCTGAATTGGAAGAAAGGTTGTTAATTTGAGTTCTAATACAGTGATTGAATATAGGAGGGTGTTAATATCCAAAAAGAAAATATTACTTCTGAAATACACCATACGTAGAAGCCCCCTGTTGCAGTTGGTTTCATGTGGTTTAGTCTACCATTTTTCAAGGTATGAGAACAGATGTAGTTTTGGGGTTAAATATTTCATCCCTGACTCTGAAAAGTGATTGACAATGGGACTGTCTTCCTCATGTGATGGGTGATTTATTGCTACCTTTGCATAGTTGCATATTTAGACAAATGATGACACAGAATCTTTTCTCTCCCTAAGAGGCTTGAGCTGGTTAATAAAGTAAACATGTGAATCAGCTTGATTTTTGCGGGTTTTGAAAGAAAGGGTTGGGCAGTGGGTTGAAATTGAAAAATAAAAAAGTGTATAAAAGAACTGAAAAAATAAGCTTTAGAGGATCATTTTCAGTATTTCCAATTTTAAAGCAAGACTGAGAGGACAGGGAAAATATTTTTCAGAGTTTGCTGGTGGTTGTGTTTTAGGCCCTGCTTTATCAACTCATATTAAATACAGCCTTTTTCATGTGAATATTACTTACATGGAAAAATCTACTGCTTTAGTTTGTACTACCTCACTTGTAAGGGGAAGAGGGGCCTGCCGTATGTATCTAGAAGCAGCCAGTATTTCCCTTCCCCCTGTAATTAATACAGCTAGAGTCCCCAAGCTTCTTCCATAATGTACTGACATGAGCTAACATATAAGCCTCTACAGTTCAGAGTAGCCAATTATACCTGCTGACTGTCTGCTGGTAGCCATGGTATCTGCAGGCTTTGCTGGTTGTTCTCACAGCAATCTCAGAGCTTAAATAAGCTCAGACACTGGCTCAGCTAGTTCAAAATTCATACTGCTCTGGCTTTTGCAGAGAGATCACACTGCCACTCATTAGGGACTGAAGTGCAAGGCTGTGGAGCCCAGAGGGTTTTGTGCTATGCCAAGAATCCTTCACAAAAACAGGAGGGATATATTTTTCTTAGGCTCATGCAGATGTTTCAGAAAAAATTAGCAAAGTTCCAGAGCTCCTATTTATGCATCTGTTCTTCATCTAGATTTGGTTTTATGCTGTGTCTGATTATTTTGTGAAAACTGTCTGCAAATAATTTATGCTGAAGTTAATAGACACTGCTTCTTTCTTTATGCTGTGGGTTTAATTTCATTTGAGATAGCAAAAGAAATAAAGTCAAAGTATTCCAATCTATTATTAATCACTGAATTTGCACAGGCAAACATAGTCGGCCAAACACTCCCTGTCATGTCCCTGTTTTTGTTGAGTTTGTAATTTGAAAAAGACACCTTTGGGAGGAAGGTGACTGTCTTTAGTCTCAAAGTGTGAAAAAGTCTTGTTTTCAAAATCTGATGGAAAAGCAGTTGGATTTGATTTTTTTAAAGGATTTTATTTATTGAATATGAATAGATGCACAATTTGAGCCAAGAATTCCCCTTCGCTACAAGGAATTAACATCCAAAGGAACACATTTGTTGTGCAAAAATAAGAAAAATTGTGTGTGGTAAGTTACCTTTTAGTTCTAAACACTGGCACCACCCCATACAAAGAAAGCTGAAATATTTCCAGGGTAGCAGGTGCACTTTGGACTGTTCTGCCATCTGTTTCTACTGGATAGCCTTTGCAGAAGTGTAATTGAGAAGCATTAGTGCTTCTTCTGCAGCTTCATCTTTCTGCCTAAAGGAGTTTCATTCAAGTGTTGGCTGTGATTGTTCACTTATGTCACTTCTGATGAGAAGGATCTGTCTCCTTCTGAACTGCAGTTTTTTCTTACCTCTACTATGTGAAATTCCTTTTAAGATTAAAGGCCTGCTAACTGGGGCCTCTTTTTTTTTTTTTTTCTGAGTCTCAAAACATCCACTTGTGCTAATACCTGAACTGTATACAGACTTCATTACATAACTTTAAATATCTACCCTGAGATCCACAAGAAAGATATCACCACAATTCATTTTTGCTGAGTTTTATTTAGCCTAAACACAGTTTTTGAGAAAGCCTTTTTTGAGCATTATTGTTTGTCTAAAAAGGTAAAATTATTCAGAGGGTCATATTTCGTCCCCCAAAAGTCTATCCAAGCTCCATGTTTTTGAGCTCTTTTTCCAAAGCAACTACAATCAATTGACACTGGGAATGTCCTTGAGTATAATTCTTCCTCCACCAATTCAGTTAATGTTTACTATGCTGCATTAACCGAAACGGCAAAATAATGTGACTTCCCAGGCAGATAGTTAAATATTGGGGTAGAAAAGTTCAAAGCATACTAGCTTTCTGTGTCACAAATATAATATTGCTCCAATGTTACATTGTTTTCATTTTCTACCTTCTGCTAGTTTCCCCACTTGTCACATTCTCTCAAGATTTTATCCAGTCCTGAGAGGTGAGGTATCTTCACTAAAACCTGTTGCCTCTGTAATCAGATAAGTATGTTAGACCAGGTTTATGGATAATTAAGCTTGAAAATGAGAAGACAACAAAATGTTTTCCTGTTTTGTAAAATTTTGTAAAATACAGCTTTCTTGGCCTTGTTGATTGACACGACATTAGTAGAACTATGCAACATATATCTAGGTATTTTCTCTATTACTTCACATGATTACTTGAACTTTCTAAACATCCATTGGTGTTGGGGATAGCATGCATTGCACCAAATCATGCCTGTCACAGTAAAGCTACATAGAATTCCAGTAAGGTTTCTTCGTTCAAAGTGCAGAAATAAAACCTAGATGTGATCACATATAAGCAACTTTTCTCCAAATCAAATCTTGTGAAGCAAATAAATCTTGATTATCAAAATTTGTAACTCATTCTGTTCCCCATAATATTACACTTTCATTTCACAGAATCCTTAAGAACAGTATAGTCCATCTCCAACAGAGCCTTAAAATCCTCATAAAATATTCCTGTGTCTTATTTCCCTACCGTGCTAAGAACATGCTAGTACCAAGCCCAGCACTGCAACACATGGAAGAGAAATTATACTGCACCTACATGTTGAGATCCTCTCTGGCATTAGAAGTTTCGCAGACCCCATGACAGCTGAAAATAATGTGATTTTTCCTCAGGGAAAACACACATAGTAATGGACAAGGTAGAAGAATGCCTTATGTGTGGGGAAAAAGAATCTTTCAGGGAGAAGAAAAGAGTAAATACCTGAGGAATTAATAACTTCACAAACATATCCTTTTATTTGGAAAAATTCTCCAGAAAGGTAAATCCATGGAAGTAAGAGAATTGCAAAAGGAGGATAGATGTCAGTGCATTCTCTGTCGTTGTTCTTGTTGTTGGAAGCGACAGCAGTGAAACTGAGCCATCATTGGATGTGTAATACATTCCACATCCTTAGATAGCCTGACTCTAAAATAAACACATACTTAGACACACTTATGTACCAAAGTGTAAGACTTTGCCATACACACTTTGTCCTTTATATCTAACACCATATTGAACTTCAAAATTGGTACTTAGATCTAGTACTGATAAATCCAGTGATCCTGAAAGCATCATGCCTTGCCTGCGCAGAATAATAACAAGATAATAACATTTCCAGGAAAATATTAAGAGCTTCCTGTGATGTAAGTCCTTAAAATTAAAAGGCCAGTGTTTGCCACTGTTAATACAAGATGAAAGGAGAGTTGACTTTTGTCACTGTTTTCCACCAGGTTTCTTTGAAAAGCACTTCACTTGTTTTCCAAGATTTAAACACAATTATATGATCTAGAAGCTTATATCTGATCATCTAGTAAACCAGTGATGTTATATCCCTGAACAGCACCAGAGACAGCTTCATTTATAATCATTTGTTCACAAAGAGTGTAATCTTATACTTTCATGATCAAAAAGGCAGCACAAAGTCTTTTAAAATCAATACTAACCTTTGTTTTTTCAATGGTATGAAAGTATTTTCCATGAAACATAGCCTGATCATATCAGTTCAATTAACTTGAAAATTTGCACGTCGAATGTCTTTAATTTTATGGTAGATAAATTCTACAGCCTTATTTGGGAGTCAGAGTGTACTCTTGATTAAAAAAAATAAATAAAATTAAAAAAAAATATCCAAGCTGTGAAGCTATTACATGAATACTAATTAAATGTGATGGAAAAATACATAACGTCCTCAGTGTAAGAAAAAATTAGTTGCAGAAAAACAATGATACAATGGTCTGTTATTCCTTATAGGGCTAAAGATAAAACATAAAGAACTTAATTAGCTAAAACACCAGAAGAGTTTACCTAGATACATTGTAAAAAAACCTTGGTTTCATTGCACCATTTGGAGGATGACAAGAACTGGGCAAATATGTTTTCTGTAACTTATCAATAGACAGAGTTGTACAAAGTGTTTCAGATCTACTTATGTATTGCAGTGTGTCCTCCTTGCTGTATGACTGGAGGATTTCAGTGGTTATTCACAGATAGGCAGATATGTTCATGTCTTCGGGGGGGAAAAGCAATTGATAGACTTACACTTCCCTGAGCATGGAGACAGCTGCCATGGATATTCCCTACAAGAATTTTTGTCTGCTTCTTTGAGTAGCTAGAGTAGAGCCCAGGTAAAGGGCTACCGATTCTTGCTGATGAAAACCTAAGTCAGTCACAAAAAATGTTTTTGATGAAAACACTAATTTGCTTTAAAAGCAATTCCATCCATTGATATTATGGCTCTTAGAAAAATAGCAAACAAAAATGTTTAGTCATGGACTGCATTACTTCATTGATGTATTGGGTAAATATTAAGATCTTTCAGACATCATTATATTGTGACATATAACTGCAGCCCTGTATGCCATGGTACATAACACAGCCCAAAAGAAAGCAGCTCACACAGATGTAGTGCTCTTGAGAGCTTTTCAATTACTAAGTTTATTTGATTTAAATGATTTAATATTGCTTTGCTCTGTATTTGCTCTGCATCCTCTGATTATACCTATTTTGTTATGAATTAATAATAACAAAACATAACACAAATATAAACAAGATCACTAATAAAAATAATATTATGATGATGAATAAATAGACACCAGTGCTGTAAACAACTTACCAAATCATTTCAAGCTAAAATGAACATTTCTAGGATAATAACTAAGTCTTCTTAGAAGACAGACAGATTATACAGTCATTGCATTTATTGACCTACTATTTGTAGTCTTCAATAACCAGAAAATCAACCAGACATATAATAAAACAGTAACCTTCCCTAAAAAATTAAGATACTGCCCTTGCTATGACTACTGCAAGAACATGTCTATAGTACATAACTATTTTTCCACAAAAAATTTCAAATATGTAATAAGTCTTACTGCTTCAAATTGACTTTTCTTTTTCAATGAGTAGGTTTTTTCCACCCACACCATTAAAGTTGCATTGCATTGCAGTTAATAGGTTTTATTCATAAATTTACTTTTAAGTAGAACAAATTCCTTTCTACAATTTAATTCTTGAACCACTGGGAGCTTTTATTAAATTGGCTCTCTACATATTAATTCATCTTGGCAGACAATTTATGCTATTATTATTCTTATGATAATGGTACATCAGAAGACAAAAACACAGCATATGGGGAATCTATCCATGCCTACTTTGCTCTTATCACCTCCCTTACTGTTTACAACAATATTAAGTAAAGCTCTTGTGATGTAAATCACATATTTTTAATTCTTAATGTTTCAGAAATGCATTGTCCTTTTGTAGCTAATAAAGACTCTTTTTGAACTTTAAATAATGCTAATAGCTCTCTTAGCTTTAGGGAAACACACAATATTATTAGAGAGAAGTTAATTTTAGCTTTTGAAGTCTCTTTTCTCAGGCTAAATAAGCTACAGCAAGAGTGCTTATTCTTTTTGTGCCCAATATTCAGATCACACAAATAGGCAAAGTCTAGTAAAGAAATTACACCAATTTCACTATTAAGAGAACAAATGGCATAATTAGCGTAGGGTAGATCTGTTTCATGTCTTCCATTTGCTTTTTCCTAATTATTTCTTTCAGAGGTTAGAGTCAATTCTTTAAAAGCACTTGGGAACTGGAATAGACTGCCATGAGGCATAACATTGCCTCTTCAGTGTATCTTTTATTTTGAAGAGATACCATTGTAGAACATAACCACGAACTTCTCCAAGTAAGAAAGCAAACCCGGTTTGCTATAACAATGTCACAATGTATTTTGTACTTATATTTCCTAATTAATTTCTCCAAGGTACCTACCGTGTGTGACACTTTAAAAAAAAAATCTTACCCCACTAGGTAGTGGGTTCTTCATTGTCCCAGCAAATTTGATGTCTATATTATTAGGAACAAACCACCTACATACTAAATTATTTTTCTTGTGTTTTTTTTTTTTTTCACCTGCTTCTTCAACCTGACTGTGGTTGTCATGTTGAGTGAAAGGGGAGAAAAAGGAATAATTTTTGTGGCACTGATGTGACTAATTAATGGATTAATGACTGGCTATTTCTTTGTGAAGTTGTCATTGTCTATACTGGTCTAATGAAACAAGCTATTGACTGGAGGAAAGTGTACTATGTAATTATCTCACTGTTTTTAATATTTTCATTACTTAAAGTCTTGCTAGATTCCCAGAAGTCTTTATTTTTTATTTTACTTTAGCACCATTAATTCATTTCTGGACACTACATTATAGTAATGCACACACATTGTGTATTTCTCATATGATGAATTACTTTTTACTTTTTTTTTTTTCTGGGAAAATAAATTTTCATCACAAAAAGAAAAAGAAGATGCAACAAATAATATATCTTCTTTTTTTCGCTCCCTTCACTTATGTTTTGTGAAGCAGTAGGCATTGATATCTTATGTGCTTAAGGGGTTTAATGAGAATGTGTTTAACACAAGTAATTTTTTTAAAAAAAAAGTGATCCAGATTGTCGTGCAATAGAAATAAAGCTCTTTTCCCCACCCTCCCAGCCCTCCCCCTCCTTCCCCTTAAAAAGAAGGTTTCAGCAAAGCGTCAGGATGCTAAGAGATTAGTTTTATTTTTATTTTTCACTAAATAGTTCGGTGGTCAAAGTGATCATGGTTTTCATATGTTTTGGAAATAGAAAAGAAATAGCTCCATTAGATGTTGGAAAGTATTTTTCTGTTCACAGAAAATTGAAGTAATGGCAATGCATTGTTAACCTGCTAACCTTACCGTGATTTAATGGTATCTGAAATAATGCTAAGATAATAAACAGGGTCAAGTAGTCCTACAGTGTTCTGAGTGCAGCATTCTGTCTTGAATATTTTCTTTTTTGTCTGACAGTGAAACAACATTGAGAGCAGTTTGTTTTATTTAAATGTCCTGATAACATAATAATAGCAAGAGTAAATGGCAATTAAGAAACTGATATTAAAAAAATCTTCCAAAGAAATAAACTACTGGTTGTATTTAAAGCAAAACTAATTTCGTTATAAAAAGGACAAGGACTAACACTAATTGGATTAAACACCCACTGGACATTAAATAAGGCCATTTTTAAGTCTTTTTTTAATGACAATTTACAAAAGAAAAATTAATATGCCACAATGAAGAAGACTGAAAATTATCTTTAATCAATCCTTAACGTTGTCTGAAGGCTGCTGTGGTCAGAAATATTTGGCATATTTCAGAAAGGATGTTCTTTTACATATATCAAGAAGAGATTGAAAAAAATGAAATTCTAGGGAAATTTCACATAACACATGCAAACCGCTTTTCTTCTAGATCAATCTATTTTTAAACATGATTTGTTTTCCACAATAGTATTTCTGACAGAACTTTAAGATATTCACTATTCTTTATAATTTTAAAATTCATGAAAGAGATAATAATTGGCAAGGTCTTATGGACAGAAACTTAGATGAGACATTTTCTGCTTTGACAAGTAGCTCCATGCTATTCAATACTGAATGATGCGTGAGAATGCTGCTGTCAGATTTGTGAGCAATATGCATCATTCTCATTTGTAATCAATATCTTCAGTGGCTGATGACTAGCAGGGAACCAGAAGTATGAGAACATTTAGCTGCTTGTCTTGCCATGCACTGTCATTTAACTTAATCTTAAAAGCAGCCTTCAGATGTCATCGAACAAAAGTGAGATGATACAGACCAGTACCTTGAAATTAATCTCTTTTTCATGTTAGTATTATTTTTATTTTGATATAAGTCAACTCATATTGTCATTACAGCTAAAGAACAGCCTATGTCCGTGTCACTAATCCTTTAAGAATTCTCATTGTTTTCAGCAATATATATATATTTGTAGTTATATAACTTTTAATTTGTTCTAATATAAAGAAGAGTAAATAACAATAGTATTTTTCATTTACCTGTTATATGACATTAGGAAGCTTCAGATTATAGTAGGCATAATATTATAAGAAAGTTTGTTTAGTTACTGCTGATCTACTGGTAATATTCCTTTCACTCTGTAAAACAGATTGTACCTAAAAAACTTAATCTCTCAAAACCACAAAGATATAAAGTTCTGCTGTCACTTAAAATATTATTTTCCATCAGGATTGCAAGGTATATTACTGACATTTCAGAAACTGATAACACTTTCGATGTTAATTTGTTATCATGAGTAATGTTACTTTCTTGTTACTTTCTCAGCCTATTTACTCCCTTGTTATTATACTTGGCCAATGACGATATTAGTTCTTTTTATAATAATAATGCACTGGTGGCAATTTTATTAGTCATCCACTTCTCTTTTTCCCTCTCTAAAAGAGAGAAGGAAGTCCTCTCCTGTCTCCATTTCGTCCACATGACCCTTATTAATTTTCCTAGCTGAGTATTTTTTTACCATCGTTCAAATGCTGTTTGCTTAAGTTGACTCCATTTCTTCCATGTGGCTGCTGAGTCGTTCCTTTACCTTCTTAGTGTTATCCAGAAATCAGGAACAGTGAAGTTCCATTAACTTTCTTGTCACTTATGAAACTATGAATGGGACCAGTCTCTCCAGATCATGCAGTATGTTTAAAGTTTCTATAATTCATTGAAGACATCCCACTGCCACCTTTTTTTTTTCCAAGAAATTTTTAGATACTTACTGTATATTCTTAGAGAAGACTTGTATCAGATTTTCTAATACATAAAATACATTATTAATAATTTATTCTACACCAGTCTTTTAAAATTAGATTGACATTAATCCATTATATATCATTCTTTAATTATTTTTTAACAAATCAGATACTAATATTTCCCTGCAGTTAATGGAAACATATAATAGCTATTACAACCTGAATCATCCTGTTTGCCCTTCCTGAATATTTTGTACAACATTAGCTCTATGTCTGCTTAACGAAATATCTGTAGTATATCAACATTCATTAAAAATAGATTTCAGCAAGCCATATATCTTCTCATTCAGCTCTTTTATAAGTCCCACATGCAAGTTATCAAGACCTGATGATTTAAAATTGTTTATCCCCTATAAATCCCCACTGGAATATTACATTCTTTTACTAATGGAAAATAAAGCTCTTCATCATTTTTATGTGATATATTCCTGTTTCTTTCCAAATACATAAATTATTTATTGAAAATTTCTAGCTATCCTATCAGCACTTTCCTAATCATTGTGAAAAGCATTACTCCATTGTTCTTGTTATAAGACTATGTTATTTTTTAGATTTCTTGTGTTCCTAACATAATTTAAAAGCATCTATTTTTTTTTTTTTCTCCTCCCAATATTGTGCTTTCCTTGATGTCTTCAGACCTCCTTGATAATTATCTCCAATTCAGTACCTGGGTTGAATTTATTTACCTTTTTCTGTTATTTGAATTATAGTTCTAGTTCCTAACATTCTTGCTTGTAGTATACAATAATCCATATAATGCATCTTAGAAGGCCATACAGATTAATTAATTGTTAGATGTCTTGAACAAGGTTCAAGATCAATAATTTATAATAATTAACCTCTGGTTAGGCAATCTGCACTTAATGGAGGTTACCTTTATACAAATGCATGTTTCGCTGTTAATTCATCTGGATAGAAAAGATATAATGTTTGGAGATCATAAACACATTTAATTCTATATTTTAATTTTGAAAAAGGACTTATGAAAATGAGCAAATATAATTCTGAAGTGAGATCAAATGCATATTTGCTGCATTTTCAGCTCATGATGCATTTGATGCATGATAAATTGTTTGTGTTTATTTCACTTTCTTGTTTTCCTGTTACCTTTCTATTACTTTTCCTTTTGAGTTCTTTTTGTTTTCTTTATCTGCATCAATGCATCTGTCACCATAAGCTACAAAAGGTATAATATTTAGGATTCTTCTCACTTCTTCTGTATCCTTCTTCAATTTTTATATTTTACTGTTGTAATTCAAAATAAATGAAACAGATCTTTCTTAAAAATTAAAGACTCTGACATGAAATACTAACTGAAAAGAAAATTATATAATTGAGAAAACAAACCAAAATGTATTCAGAGAGAAAATGAAGACTGAATAAAGGAAATGGAAAGAAATGCCATTTAATATAAAGATATTATTAATTAATTGTTCATATTTTTCATTAAAGACAATAAAAATTTAAAAATTGCATAGGAATTGAAGTTTTCTTTGAAACTTTTCTGTAAAAATATACATACATGCTTATCTGAGTAATACCATTCAAGTTACTGAAAAAGACCCAAAAGATCTGAGAATTGACACTGATATGTATATATATGTAAAACTCTGCACAGTAACCTCATCTGTCTGAATGAGTTCTTTTCATTACTGTTCTTTCAAAAATTGGAATAATAAAATACATTGCCCTCTTTTTCATCTAAATGCTTCCTTATACAGTAAAATATATTACCTCAACATACAGTTTAATTAACTACAGTATCCATCATGGACCAAGTTCAAGGTCATTTGCTTAATGAAGCGTTTATTTCTATAACCAAAACATAACCTTTAAATTGATTAAAGCTGTGTATATTCTTTTTTTTTCTTATTTCCTGATTATTTTTATTCTAAGACACTTCCATAAATTTCAAAAGTGCATAGTAATTATTCAATATGGTTTAATTCGGTCCTGAAATAATTTTCCTCCAAGGATCAAAGAATAACCAGTAGAAGTTTTCTGCAAGATGATGCATTAGATAAAATTAAACTGTAAATGGGAACTTTCAATATGTCTTCTTTTTAAAATGGGTAAAACAAATAGTCTTTTCTTCTCAACTAAGATTTCCATTTGTGCATACACATATAAGGACATATTTTCCCATGCATGTCCATGATACTTTAAAAAAAAGACCACAACCAAACAACAAAAACATAGTCTGTACATGTTAGTATGTGTATTTGCTAAAGCTGTAATTTAGCAAATGCAGTGAGTTTGGCTCGGATTAAGTTACCTTCCTTCATAGCAGCCCATACGGTGCTGTGCTTTGCATTTGTGGCTAAACCGCTGTTGATAACATACCAATGTTTTGGTGTTTGCTGAACCATTCTTGCACAGCATTAAGACTTTTCCCTCTCCCTGCCCCAAAGTGGGTAGGCTGAGGGTGTGAGTTTGGGAGGGGACAGAAGTTGGAGAGCTGGCCATAACTGACCAAAGAGATATTCCATGCTGTATGATAACATGCTCTGCCATGAAAACTCAGGGTGGGGAGGAGGAAGGGGTGATGTTTATGGCTATGGTATTTGTCTTCTCAAGCAACTGTTACGTGTACTGAGGCCTTGCTTTCTGGAAAGTGGCTGGACATCTGTCTGCTGATGGAAAGCAGTGAATTAATTCCTCTTTTTCTTTGCTTGCACACGCAGCTTTTGCTTTCCCTATTAAATTGTCATTATCTTGATCCACGAGTCTTGCCTTCTTTTTATTTTCTCCCCATTCTACAAGATAGGGGAATGAGTGAGAGGCTGGGTGGGTGTTTGGCTGCCAGAGTCAATACACCACAGCAACTCTCTCAGGTCAAGTTTCATATAGTGTAGTCTATTAATTAATTCATATAGTGTAGTCTTCTATTAATTTCTTAACTTTTGGCCGTGTTCTTAAAATAAGGCCGTACATATAATTTGATATTGGAAAAAATGGTATCTAGTGCTCTACTGGCTCTGCAAAATGTAGATATTCACCTATTAATATAAAGAATAAGTAAGAATAAAAAGTTTGTTGTGTTTTGCTATTATCTTTTAACAAGTTTTCTTCCATAAAGAACAGATTTATCAGAGCTATCACAAGTTGATCTGCATCTCCTACCTTCTTCCCGTGATGATGAAATCACTCATTTTCTTAGGCCAGTGAACCTATGGCTCCTCTAAAACTCCTCAGTGTCGCTCATGGTAATTTTTGAGAAACACAGAGACGCTGTGGTGAGGTGCCAGAAATGGATATGAAGCCAGCGTTGCAGCAGCAGCAGAGGAGCAGAGAACAAAGGGAATTGAAGATTTAAAGCTGTAGGTCGTAAGTCTTTCTTCACTACGTGGCCTCCGCAGTGAGAAAGGAAAGGACCTACTCGGCCTGTCTATTTGGTTATGGTCTGTATTTATTAACTGTGCTAATTATCTTGGAAGGGACCAAGGACTTAGTATCTGACACTAATAATCAAGGTTCTTAATTTAATTGGTTTGGTTTTGGTTTTGTTTTTTTATTTTTTTTTCCAGATACTCTATTTTCACAGGCAAGATATGTTTAAATACCAAGTGCTTCCAAATTCTGCTGAGAAGGATGTGTTGAGTCATGGGAGCCATTTCTGTTTATGGGCTGGATGGCAAAACACAGTGCAGAAACTTGAATATCAGTTTACAGAGGCACATAAGGATGAAAACGTGTGTTGGCATCAACTGGAAAGGCAGCAGAGTTCACTGTAAGGATGGCTGATCATAGCAACTCACTATCTGGCGAAAGTATCTCAGATAAACTCAGATTAGATCACTCCTGCTCCCTCTACTTCATTTATACTGCAAATGAAAACAAAAACATATGTTAATTGGAAACATTAACAGGAGAAATCAGTTGGAGAAACTCAGACCAATTAGCTATCCTATTTTTAAGGCTCTGCAATCTGTAGCTACATTTTCTTGTGTCACAAAAATCTGACACACTGTATTGTGCCTCAGTTAAAAACCAGTCTGAAAGGTATCCGAAATGACCTTGCACAGCTTTAAATAAAACTTAAAGAACTGTTTACACATCTAATCTTTGGCTGGAAACAAACACAGCTATGCATTAGGAGCTGATTAACACAAATAAGAGGCTCCAGTAGTGTGGGAGCTTTATCCATCATTTAGAACATTTTAATTAAGACCACAAAGAAATTGTGCCACATATTGGCACTTTGCATTCCAGATTATAGTTAACACATTGTTGAAATCTCTGGGGAAAAAAAAAAAAACAGTCCCCCAAACCAAACACAAACCAAAACCAAAACACACAATGCAAAACATTAATTCTCTCTTCTCTGAAATACCGGAATCAATAAAAAAAAAATCACTTATGTTAGTCCCCAAAAAAAGAGATTCAGAAAGCTGTGAACCAAAACCAGTAGGCTACAAAATAAGGTAATTTGTATCACAGCTATGGGAAATAGAAAATAAGTGGTTTAAAGAAGAGGCAAGTAATTCACTCTAGTAGCTAGTGAAATTGACAAAAGTCTTAAAAATACATTTTGTATTCTGCATAAGCTAAAGGAAATATGCCTATTTATCTGATAGTCTCCTGCACAGCTGAGTTTCTATTTACTTTATTCACTGTTGAAGTTCCCATTTGGTGCCATTTTTTAAGTTTACGCAATAAACCTTCCAGAATCACTTCACAAGAAGCAGAAACAAATCCCTATCCATCTTTGTTTATTTCTGGAATGGGAAACTTTGCAATACATTGGAAATTAAATATGTTTTCAACATTACAGCCCTGGCTGGATTGGCCCATTTTTCGGCTGCCTTTTCTCCTTATTCCAGCTAGCTTTTTTCCTAACGTATGAACTTTCTTCTTAATGAACACTGAAGATTTTCAGTCGTGAGAAACTAATTCCAGTAAGGTAACATGATTGAAACATTTTTATTTCATGAAAGCAGCGGATCTGTCAGTCACCTTAGGAACCCTGAATAATCGCAATCTTGTTCCCATCTGAACATAGAGACAATCTCCTGTCACAGCTTTTATACAGGAATGAGCTTAGAACTTCTGAATGAAGCTAGATGTACCTCTGATGTGCCTGCAACAACCTGAAATTCAGATGGAAATTACTACATGCCTCAGTACGTGAAAAGGAAGAGAAATGTCTTTGAAACCAAGAGCCTAGGTTTTCTGGATAGCTAGGAAGTAAAGAATCATTACGCTTGTTTTTGGTTTGGTTGTTTTTTGTTTTTGTTTTTGTTTTTTAATTCTGAAACATTTATTTTTTCTCAACAGTCTCAGAGTAATTCTGATAATTAGTGAATTTAGAGCAGCATTTTTGACATTCCCCTGCCAAAAAAAAACCCATTCAAAACCACAAATGGGCCAAGGCAGACACTATAAAATAAGAACAGGAGGCATAACAAAGGCATAATGCTACAGTGCTGCTGAAATAGAGGCTAAAAAGAAAACAAATAAAAAATAGTATAGGGTGAAAATCAGTTCTTGTCTTGATATTTTTTATCTTGCTTGCCATCTGCATAAAATATTCATAATTCCCATGAACTACAAATTAGGAATCTGTTTGAAGTCTTCACAGTAGAATAAAAAAGTTTTAAGTATGTAAGATGGTATTATTCTTTCAACCTGTTCTTTCAACCTGTGAATGCTCTTGTTTATTTCACTGATGAATGTTGTTTCATTTCATAATCATACTCCTGTAACATAATAACTACTATTAGACAAAACCCAACTAATACAGGTCTCAGGAGTTTCTTCTTTTTTGTGTGTTTTCTTTCATTTTTGCTTGTTTAGTTGGTTTTCATGAGTATGGTTTCGACTTGCAGTGTGCCTTAAGTATACATAGTGCTTCCTTCAGGCACATTACTGAAAATAAACTATATCCCCAGTAAAATATAAAATGGTCTTGTACAGAAGAAAAATAGAAAATAAGAATTTTAATTATTTTCTATAACTTATGGGAAAAAATACAGAAAATTTGTCATAGTTTTTATGTATTTTCTCTATTTTCCCAGTGAATTTAAGAATTATGTAGTCAAAGTACTTCCTGAAAAAGAGCTATGCAAGACAATTCTATTTAAATATTCTCAAAATACTAATTTACCAGTTTGTGTCAAGAACTTTCCTGTTCTAGTACGGGTTTGTCCTTTCAAGTAGCAATGGCAAAGGCATAGTCTGCATCATGCTATCATCCCACTCTTGCAATCTACTTCTTTCTGAGTTATTATAACACTCAAACCTAGCGTGACATCTGTCTTCTGTAATTAGACATTTGCAAACTTGCCAGTTCCGCTTATATGTAGAACAAGCTAGCCTCAGTCCCAAGAGTAGGAGAAAATTCATTCATGGCAGAAACTACATTAGACGAGTTGCATCTGGCTGGCAGCAATTTAAGAAAAAGGCATAATATGTGAAGTCAAATTTTGTGTTTCTCGTACTAATACTGAGTTTTAGAAGACAATTTTCTACTGTATCATAACAAATTAATTGTTAATCTCTGTAGAAAATTTAAAATAGCTTGCAGCACTTGAAGTATTGACATTACAGGTTATGCTATGACAAAAAAAATCTTATTTTTAACCTTCAAACTTTCAATATATCTATATAAGTGCAATAATTAATAGGATTTTTAAAAAGTGCAAATTGGGTGAACTATATGATATCCTATAAAGCTTTTCATAGTTTAGATAGTGTCAAGAGTGGTCTTACAATCAACAAAATCTGTTTTCTGGAGCTTAATTGACTAAACTCAATAGCTCTCAAATAGAACAACATATGAGAATGCATTGTTCACCCATTTTCTTAAAAGCAGGAAGCCATGTTCTGTGCTTTTCAAATTCATGTAATTGAACAAATGCTTTTCAATAAAGCTTCATATCTAGCATTCCTTATATCGTTATATATTTCATAGAATCATAGATTGGTTTGACTTGGAAGAAACCTCAAAAATCATCCAGTTACAACCCCCCTGCCATGGCCAGGGACACCTTCCACTAGACTTGGTTGCTCAAAGTCCCATCCAGCCTGGCCTTGAACACTTCCAGGGCTGGAGCAGCCACAACTTCCCTGAACAGCCTGTTCCAGTGTGTTACCACCCTCACAGTAAAGATTTTCTTCCTAATATCTAATCTAAATCTATTCTCTTTCAGTTTAAACCTGTTCCACCTCGTCCTATCACTACGCTCCCTGATAAAGACTCCCTCCCCATCTTTCCTGTGGGCCCCTTTTCAGTACTGAAAAGCTGCTAAAAGGAATCCCCAGAGCCTTCTCTTCTCCAGGCTGAACAACCCCAACTGTCTCAGCTTGTCTTCATAGGAGAGGTGCTCCAGCCACCTGATCATCTTTGTGAGCCTCTTCTGGACTTGTCCACGTTGGGGTACCCAGAGCTGGATGCAGTACTCCAGGTGGGGTCTCACCAAAACAGAGTAGAGGGGAAGAATCACCTCCCTCAACCTGCTGGCCATTGCCTGCTGCTTCTTTTGATGCAGCCCAGGATGTGGTTGGCTTTCTGGGCTGTGAGCGCACATTGATGGCTCATATTGAGCTTCTCATCAACCAACACTCCCAAGTCCTTCTCCTCAGGGCTGCTCTCAATCCATTCTGTGCCCAGCCTGTATTTGTGCATAGGATTGCCCAGGACATTGCACTTGGCCTGGTTGAACCTCAGGAGGTTCACATGGGCCCATCTCTCAAATTCATCTCTGTTAAGCTAATCTTAATATCGATGACACTTCTTCGAACCTTGACATTCAGACCATGCAGGAGAGAAGATGTGGGAAAGATGCAGTTACTGCTGTAAATCAATCCTCTTCTCTACCAGAAATACTTCATAAAAGATTACACCATGTTGTTAGATTGCACAGGAACTGATCCATAGAGTAAAGTGCCAGGAACTTTCACACAAACAGCCTTGGTGTGCAGCTTGGAGTGCCAGCAAAATGTCAAATCTCAAGTTGGTGGCAGGAAACTGTCTGAACAGAGCCCTAAAGAGAAGAATTTTTCAGTTTTAAACTAGATGAACTTAGTCTGTTAGCTAGCCAACAAACGCAAGTGAAGTACTATTCCCTGCAAGAATCCGGAATGGGTTGTAAATTCTGAGTTTGGTATGTAGCCTAAAAGTAGGAATGCTGACCATATGGGTAAACTAAATGTACACTTATACAATAGGCCTTTGTATTTATGTAGAATTAAGAAAATGAAAATAGCTACATGTCAATTTCATTGTTGACATAATGTCATTATTTTCTATTAAACTTTTTAATTTACTAACTTCTAAACCCAGGAAATGGATATGAACGCAGGTAGGGATAGGGATATATATTTGCATATATAAAATAAGAAAAGATGTATGTAAATTTTATAAATGTCAAGGAAAAAACTTTTTTTTGTAACTTAATTAAAACATTGTGAACACAAGATGCAGAATCTCACTTTCCTTGTACATATCAAGTAAGTATGATGAGCTAATGTTCTTCGTTCGCATAGATCACAGAAAAAAATAAAATAACTAAAAAATAGACCCCCAAATAAAAGAATAGAATTTAAATTGTTTTATATTCTGAGCTGAAGAGGCCAGCTGTGTGTACTTCTGCTAAATTTTTATTCCATAAATGTGTACCTTAGTTAAATACATGTTCAATGCATCTTTACAAACCAAGTGAACCATTTGTGAGAAATCAACTGGATTTCTCTCTTCTCCAGTAAAGCTAAATCTTAAAAGGAATGAAAGAGTTATGAGACTGCAGGGAAAAATTAATAAACCCGATTCACTTTCTGATGAACCAAGTGAAAATTTAAGGGGTTTGGGGTGGATGAAACTGGATGTAACTTAAGGTGTCAGAGAAAGCTTTAGTCATTTCTAGAAATAAATTGTGCTGCATAACTTGAAGAGAGTGATTCAGATGAAGGAGTCAGAGCTCTGTAATTGGCTACTTTAAGTTCTTCTAAAATACAAGGAATCAGGAAATATAACCCCATTCTCAGAATAGGTTATTAAATAGAGTTTTGGTGAGCAGACAAATACGCTAATTCATACACAAATTTTTAATGTGTATATTTTAAATTGGAAATGGGAGTCAGGAATTTCTTTATGCTGAATTTATTACATGGATATATACTTCTTTTCCATTTTTTCCCTCTAGAAATAAAAAGGTTGCAGATCTGCAAAAAATATTCGCATGTTTTTTTCCACCTATCCAAGAGTCTTCTCAGTGTGTATCAGTGAAATTAGGCTATACAGCGAGGACATTAAACAGCTAAGTTGTATGAACTTTTGAGTAGAAGGAATTTTCTAATCTATATATAAATAATTTATAAGATTTTGAAAAAGTTGTTCTGCTCTGATTAACTGAACCTTATCATCCAGAGTATTCAAATATTGGCTGTCATTTTAGGTTATGTGGTTCAGGTATCAAATAGGATCAGAAATCAGATTCTCAAGGGATAACTGCAAAAGAGTTAAATTTTCCACAACAGGACATAGAAAATTATTTCTTATTAACCTGATGTGAAAGTCCTGGACTTTTTCTCATGGAAGTATTAAGAAACAATGACTATAGCTAAGTTTCAGTGTCAAAGGCTTTCATGGGCCTCGAAGTGCCAAAGTCTCTCAGTTCCTCTTGCCCTATAGCTTCAACTCCAGAGGGCTTTGCTCTCAAAGTTTTTTTACAACACTTATATTACCCTTAAGCAAGGATATCTCATTGTATTTAAAAATAAAGCTTTTTCTGGCATGACAAAATAGAGAATGAGGTCTCCATGGAATCCCAGGCTTCCCATGTACACACCAGTTTTACTACAGAAAGTAGAAAAGCTGCTTTAGACACTTCATTCAGAGGAGGTTTGACTGACCCTCAGGAAGGTGTGAGAGTGCAGTAGTCATATCTTCAGTTTGAAAATGAGTGTAGGTTCTAGTGTCACTGAAGTAGTCAAAAAGAAGGTTAACATGTTTGATTTACATCACTTTCACTTCCAGGTTAGAGAAAATGTAAATTTAGGTTGGTGATCTTATTGTAGTCCTCAGTGGAAGGTTGGCTAGTTCAAAACCCACCACACAACACAAATCTAACAGCCTTGGCACAGGGAAAATGTAGGCAACAAGTATTTGAGCAACAGAGGTGATGCAATCAGGAGTGGAATGGCTTTTGCAGAGATGTATAGAGATGTCAGCACTGTGCCTTGAACCAGACTATACTATAAATCTCGTTTTCATGAACAGTACAATCCCCTAAACTTGCAAAGAAATATAAATGTAATAAAAAATACTTTACCTAAGCCAAATACAGTTTATTCTTTATGAATATACATGTGCTTCTTTGTAGTATACTTTTAAACCAGGGAGCTGTCAAGAGTTGAGTAAATGCTAGAGTAGCTAGAGTATATGCAAGGTCCTTTTGGAAAAAAAAAAAAAAAAAGACTTAAATATAAACATAAACCATTTTCTAAAGCTTCTGAAATACAGTGTGCTGGTTCTGAAAATCTTTGAAGTCCCCTTGAGGATCTCCACTATAAAGTAATGGGTAAATTTGCTTTACCACCCCCAGGGGCATGTTTTTTTAAGATTATCTGCTAATAAAAAGAATATAAAAATAATATGTATGAGGGAAGAAAAATATTATCTGGTTTGATATGGATTCAAGCTCAGTAAGATTTCAGAGCTGGATAGATTAAGAACCTGCATACTCACATCATAAATATTTTTGCTCCAATTTTTTTCACAAAAGGTATTTAAAAGAAAAGCTATGTTTATTATTTTTCATGTTTATCAGTTTAGGTTTTTTCTTAAATGTTTTGGCCCTGTTTTGCATTCATAAAATACAACTATTTTTCTGATTGCTGTATAAATAAAAGGATTTGTCAGATCACAAATAAGCATTAATATAGTTATAAAGCAATAACACTGAAACTGGTGAAATATCACTGATGTGCATTTTCTTAGCATTAAAATAATTACTTCATATTTGGGGTTCTTCTTAGTTATAATACATTCTGTGCATGTGTTTAGGAAAATCAATGAACCATCTTGTAACTGGGAGATGAAAGGTCAATATGGCACTGGTTTCTATATGCTTCTATAAGACGCATTAGTATTCTTGTCCTGCACATAGCTTATAACATCTCAAAATGCATATCATTATATTGTTCATATCCATACTCTTGAAATGGGCTTGATAGATAAGGCTTAGTAAGACAAAAGAGAAGATTTGTTTGCACAAAGATTATGTTAAACTTGCTGGAAGCAGTAGTGAAATCTCAGGAGAAGAAATGAAAAGCAAGCCGGCAATCTGTGTGCCTCTCATCTCCCTGCAATTCCTAGAGGTTACATATAAGAAGATTAGGAAACAACACACAGACACAATTGAAAAGCTTCCTAATGAAAACAAATTTTCCATGTTCGATGGTTTATATATATATCATCATTTTTTGACAGCAACATAATGTAGAAAGACAATTTAATGCAATAAGAAGATTTCACTTTCTAAGCAAACTGTTTGGGATAGTTCTCTTACAAAGAAAGAAGAATTGAAATGACATTGGAATAACCCAGTTCCAATACTTCTAAGAAGCAGATAGACATTGATGGAAGTGAAGTTATTCTTTCAACAGTTATTTAATTTTTCCTAGTGAAATTTCAGAAAACAAAGTAGCTTGAGTGGTTTGGTCAATATATGATATCTACGGGCACTCTCATGACACCGTTATTTAGACACAGTCGATTAACACACGTATCAGACATTTGAGACAGAAAGCTGAAGAAGCCATACCCAATCCATCCCTTTGCCAAAGCAGCCTTAACTGGCTTAAGTTGCAGAAAAATATTCGTGCTTTGTTGAACTTCCTTATATTCAGCTTTATAGCAGTACTTCTCAAAAATACTTTACAGATTCTCTCCTTTAAAATATTAATATATATTAGATATTTGTCTCTGCCTTCTCTAATTTTTATGCCTGACTATTCACATATTGAGTACCCTTAAAGTGAACATCTTTCCTTGAGCTTGTAATCCCTTTCTTCCATTTTATCAGTGCTCACTTTATGGTGGTTACATTTGAATTCCCTGTGTTATTCTGAAGCTGTGACTAAATCAGAGAAGAGTAAGCAATTTTCTTAATTTATTGTTAATTTGATTTGTGTGCCAAACAGCTTTCACACTCTTTTAGGCTAAAATTCACACCACTTCCTCTGACTGGCATATTGCAATCTATCCAGGTACATACATACTACGGCAGAACCACTGAAAGTAGATACACTTCTATTAGTAACATCGTATCAGCATTGCTTGTTTCACTTAACAGCGAACAAATGAATTCTAGTATGTAGGAGAGCATGAGCTACACTCACGTTTGAACGGTATAGTTCTGAGATATTTTTTATTAATACAAATTAGAAGTATTTCAAGAAAAAAATGCAAATACATTAGTGGAAAAAAAAAAAAGCAATCTGAAGTTACTTTGAAGTTTATTTAATTTTGGCTTGTGAAAAATTTCTGCCAAAGGGTAATAAAATGTGTAATATTCATATGTAGATAATCCTGGTTGAATGGCCAATCCTTGTCCCACTGTCCTGTTTTGGAGGGAGATAAGGTCCACTATTGACTAGACACAAGTGATTTTTTTCACTGTATCTACTCTTTTATGCACAGCCGAAAACCTTTCAGCTGAGATTACGCCAATGATGGGAGATAGTTCAGAATATTCTCTTTTCTACTTCATAGCAAAAGCAGGAAGAAATGGCTGAGCGGTCTACCTTTAAAGAGAAAACTGAGTGCTTAGTCAGCTAGATGAGCAGCTTAAGGAGCAGCTTAAGACTGTGACAAACTTGTGGTGCACAGTCACAAGCATGCCAGGGAAAGAGGCTAATGACTTCTCTCTTGCTATTTAATATCAATTCTTCTCCTCCTCTTCTTATCTGACTGTAAAATCCTCTCTCTTTTTAAACTTTCATGATTTCCTTTTCTCTTTTGTCAGCTTTTGTTAGCTTGCCTTAATTTGGGAGGAAGTTATTTATTAAACCATTGCCTGTTATTACCAAAAGTTCCTTCTGACTAGGTCACAGAATCACAGAATCACATGGGGTTGGAAGGGACCTCCGGAGATCATCTAGTCCAACCCCTCTGCCAAAACAGGTCCACCTAGAGCAGGTTGCACAGGAACTTGTCCAGGCGGGCTTTGAATGTCTCCAGAGAAGGAGACTCCACCACCTCCCTGGGCAGCCTAGTCCAGTGCTCTGCCACCCTCAAAGTAAAGAAGTTCCTCCTCAGGTTTAGGTGGAACTTCTTATATTCAAGTTTGTGCCCATTTCCTCTTGTCCTATCCCTGGGCACCACTGAAAAAAGACTGGCCCCATCCTCTTGACACCCACCCTTTAAGTATTTATAAGCATTGGTCAAATCCCTCCTCAGCCTTCTCTTCTGTGTGAGATTCCTCTGCAGACCACGAACTCAGTGAAGCAGGCCCTTGTGAGGCATCCTCTCCCCATGTCTTCTCGTGCCAAAATAGGACTCCTGGAAGGACAAAACCCTGATAGTCTCAGCCCTTGTCACGGGTATAGAGGCCTTTTCCTTCTCTCTAGTACTTAAGAGTTTCTCAGGTGTGTGTGCTCTCCATTCCTCAGGTTCTCCTTCAGCATGATATGAGTCTCCTGGTTGCCTGGTTGTCCAGAGATTGACTGATGTCCTATGCAATGGTCAAGTGCTGCTCCTGCTCAGCCCCTTTCCTTTGGAGCTGGTGCCCTTAGAACAGCTTTTCATTAGAGCATTTGATCTGAACACAAACACCGCCTAACTGTCCTAATGGTGCCTGTAGACAGCTGCTAATTAGGACCTTTGGTTAAAGTTAATAACTCTGATATATTTAAAATAATTAAATGTAAACTAATAAAAAAAATATTGAGGGAAATAACTTGTGAAGATAAGACAGGGATATTCAGAGCTCTCAGAGGTCTCAGGAACAGTGAATGATTTGAAATAGAACAGTGTCAGTGAATGGTCTTTCAGTTCAAGATTTACAAGCCTTACAAACTACATTTGCACTGGTGACATTCAATGACTAATAAACTTTTAAACTAGTTTTGAATAAATCTGGTAAAAAGAGAAGACAACTAAATAAAAAAGGAATTTCAACTGAGTTGTCTAGGGTTTCAAGCAAGCGAAGGGATTCAGGAAAGACCATTCATTTTCTTGTTATGGATGACAGATGGATTTGAATTCTCTTCTAAATACAGAACTTTGATTTTATTTAGAGTGAAACAAATTTTCTTTCTCCCAAGTGATCTAAAAGATGTCTATCTGAAAATCTTCTCTCTGAATATACACTTTTGTTCATTGAGCTGAAAAACCAGTCGTTCTAATAATCATATGCCAGCAAAGCACTCCTAACTATAAATATGTTTTCAGAAAAGTCATTGCACATTAGAACAAATGACTGGTAGTACTGAATAAAAAGATTATTGTTTATTTGGCAGAGGTAGAATTCTAAAGCGAAGAAATTATTTCCTATGCAAACAATTTTTCTTTAATCTATCTCCTTTTAAACATGCTTCCTTAACTACGTTATCACATATTATTTTTCCATTCAATTTTCAGAAAAAAAAAGTAATTTTAATTATATATTGGGCAACACAAACATAAACATTTAAACTAGCTCTCAGTATAACACATAATTTTGCTTTCAGCCAGACAGAGTTGCATATTAACTCTTCAGGTAACTTTTCCTTGCTTAGCCCAGGCTTAGTTTCTCCTTAACTAGCACATTTTAGCTTGATTTGTAAATTAATCCCAAATGTCCTTGTACATGCTGCAGGCAGGGCACAGATGTGTTTGAAGCTGCCCTTCCAGGTCCCATAAAAGCAAAATAGCAAACCCAAGTCGTCTTTGTAGGTCCTCACATAAGAAAATGCGTGGGGCAAGAGGCTGTGTACACGTAGGAGGGATCTTAAAATGTCTCAGTCTTCTTACTCCTGTTATAAGAGGGCACTTCCCTAGGAGGAGCAGGGTTTCCCAGAGAGAACCATAAGAGTTTTCAGAAGTGGAACAGATGCTGTTGTTTACACCTGGGTAAGGGAGGTCCTTTCTGACTCTTTCTTGCCAAACTCTATATTAATCTTTCTTAAGGTTTTGAAAGTTTTCCACCCATACCCCCATAAATCACCTATTTTGTGAACTAAGTTGAAAAAGTATTTTAATTGAAAACCTTAAGATGTTTTGTCTTCCTTTTCTTATGTTGCTTTTCTTCCTTTGCTCAGCAAACTCAATTTAGCACTTATTACAAACTTTTACTTTAAGTGTCTATATATTAATTAATACAAGAAAAACGTTCCTTTCCCATTTCCTCACTTTACAATTGACAAAGACTACCAAAGCTAATTTGACAAGAGGTTTGAAACTCAAGAGTTGAGAGATGCAGAGTGTGACAACAAGAGACTATGAGAATAAGATGAAAAAAGAGGATTTCAGACTGGAATTAAAGAAAAATGACTCATTTCATCATGACGACAGACAAACATGGGAACAGGTTTCCCAGAGCAGTTATACAGTTTCTGTCCTTGGCAGTTAGCAAAGTTTGACTGGACACAGCCCTGAGCAGCCTGATTTGATCTCAGGACTGAGCTGACCCTAGTTTGAGCAGGGAGTTGGACTAGGGATGTGCTGAGTGCTCTTCCTCTCTGGATTATTTTATGAAGCCAGATCTTTTTTATGTACCAGTCCAGTTGCTTTTGAACAATTCAACTGTAACTGTTGAAATTTGACTAATTTTCCATATTATTTTAAAATATTATTAACATTAGAAATCATTTTATATAAAACAGTCTCTTTAAAGTTTGTGTTACCTTTTATTTCCTTAATTTCCTTGTAAATGTTAACAATAGGCTGTTGGCTTAATCGTGTACATAAGTTTAATTAATATGCTGATTCTATTTTTTCCAGATCATTAATGAAGATGTTAAAAACTGACATAACACGTTGCTTTACTTATACTCAACAGAACTAATGAAAAATCACCTCTTTTGTAGGAGTAACCCAATGTGCTTACAACAATTGGCACCAGTGTTGCTATAGCTCATAATTAGCTGAATATCAATTAGCTTGAAATATGACTGAGAAATTTACGTTAGTGTTAACCTAATGCTTCATTTACATTTACATCTGGTTTTAATTATTTGAACAATCACCAAAAAATTAAAACCTGCAATCAGTGTGGTTTCACCTTCACAGATGATTTTCTGGGAATTTAGTAAACAAAGCAGACATAAATATGATGAATTATTCCTACGACTTTGCCGTTGCAATTACCTGTCAACTGCTTTTATTATAGCAGTTGAATGTTATATATGTGTTTATTAAACTCTAATTGAAAAAAAAAAAAAAACAAAACACAAAAAAATCAACCAAAAACCCCACCAAACCCAAACCTCAATACCCCAAACCTCCCAAAAGTCCTGTTCCTCTACTCTTTATTTGTGTCTCAGTAGAGTGTCTGGACAATGCCACCGGTTGATCTTTTAAAATGCTATAGGTTGTTCAAAATGCGGAGATATACAAGCTTTATTCCCTTTTCATGTTTTATAATGCAATTAACTTATTTATAATAACTTTGTAGAGACAGGTTTTCCTCTTCCGCCTATCAAGTTTTCCCTTCAGCCACAGTGGAAGCAATTTGTGAAAAATATTCTTCATATTTTAATCAAAACTATTTTCTCAAAGAGCAATCAGGAAGATAGTCTTCTCGTCGGTACTTTAATGAGACTTCTTGATTTGGTCACATATATATAAGGTGGAATTTTCTAAAAATGTCTTGCAGAACTGTGTTCCCCAAGCCCTTAGAAGAATATGATCTGAGTATCCTGTGCCCTTATTGTCTTTCAAAAGTTCGTCCGTAAATTCAAAATATAACACCATACAGGCTACTGTGAAGACAATTAACTCTATCCCAGCCAAAACCAGTACACCCCCAAGGAAAGAATTGCTGAAGAATTTTCAGCAATTCCTGGCTATTATATTTAACTATTCACAAAATTCACAGAATTGTTTAGATTGGAAGGGACTGGATGAAGGGATTGGAATGAGAGCTTTCTAAGGAAGGCTATGTACACCATCTTTTGTATTCGAAGAAATTAAGTATTACATAATTTATTAAAATCATACATTATTCATCTTGGAAATTTGCCTTATTGCCTGCTAGATTATTGTCTCTTCGGCAAGCATTAACAATGTAATTTAGAAATAAATGAGGAAAAAAAAAAAAGAAACCAAAAAACCCCAAATCTTTTGACAGTTAACATTCCTCACATGTCTATATCTTAACAAGGTAAGTGTCAAAAAAGGAACTCATGCCAATGTCTTCATGGAAGAAAAAAAAACAACAACAAAACTGTTTTCCATCTCTCTCCTTTTACAATTTCTTATAATAAACACTTTCATTTTTTCCAATATCTAATTCCCAGATTGTATCTTCTAATCCTTATATTTCTAACATTGAAAACTGATTTGACTTGAATTCAGATCCTTTTTAACACTTCAAATTTGCAGTCAGTCACTGTAACACTGCAAGGCCAAATGTCAGTGTTTCTGTGCATTTCCTCAGATGTTGGATGATCATTTGATATAATTTGAAAAGTCAGTTAAAGGTCCTCCATTAAGAACAAATATACTCAATGGGTAAGAAAAGCTGCTGCAATTGTTTCTAAATCCTCAACCTTGATTAATATCTACATGATATTTTCCTGTGTATGACACAATATAATGTAGGCATGTTTAAGTTTTTTTCAAACTTCTAAAAATCTGAATGAAGTTCTGGAGCTAAAGGGTATGCATATGACATAGGAAAGAGATAAAAATAAGGTTGCATTATTTTGAATAAAAGACAAATTTGTATTTGCCTAATTATTGTCTTAAGAAAATTTGAAGTTTGCGAAAAATTATTACAAGAAATTAATTGTACCACAGACAAGTCCTCTTGTTTTTTGCATCGATATAAACTCGGATAAGCCCCTCGGCTTCATTAGTGCTATTTGTGACACGTAACTGTGACATTGAAAGAAAGGTAGCATCCATAATATTTCAATATTTGTATTGAGCACACATAAAAGAATAAGTCACCTAGATTTAGAACACAGAAGAATTAGAAGTTGGAAGTAAAAAATGCAGTAATCTAGTATTCACACCTTGCCTAAAGGTAGTGATCTTTTTTTGGCAAAGAAAAATCGATAATATCTCCCAGGTCTCTGAAACATGACTTTAACAGCTGGAGACTGAGAGTTTCAAGGAAAAAAAAACCCTCAAAGAAGTAGAATGCCTTGAAGTATAATTGAAGTTTTGCTCATTAAGGGCAAACCTGTGAAGACTTGACATTTCATCAAGCTTTCAGCTAGAGTTCCTAAGAAAATAGGCTTGAAAAAGTTGTACAGAGGACCGAGATTTCTTTTGCAGCGTTACCTTTAGACTTGAATCTTAGAGTCACTCTCTCAATTTTCGAGAAGCCAATAGTGTAATTTGGAATTTTTTACCCACATGTTGACCAAGAAGAGCATAAACTAGAGGAACTTGCACTGTCATCCTCATTAGATACAGACGCTAAATGTTGTCAGTGTTCCAAGTATTTCATTGATTTCCCTCTCTAGACAGGCTCTGACTCTCTGGTACAGCTCTACAAAGGACTAAAACTTGAGGCAAACTACTCCAAAATAGACTGAGTCTCTAACAAAGAAAACATGTGAGAGCCAACAGTATAAGGGTCATTGAGAAACATCACTTTTTCTGTATTTTTATATACTGCATTTCTGTAAAGACAGCAAAGCCATCTCTATTCAAATGTTTCGGACCATAAATGACTGCAAAAATTTGCTTGAGTTTTCAGCCCTAGGTGATTCAGATACAGTTTGTTTGGGTTTTTTGTTTGTTTGTTTGTTTTTGGTTTTTTTTTTTTTTATTTTTTTTATTTTCCTGTTGTTTCCTCCTCCCCTTTCCCCCCCCTGCTTTGGTAATGTTCCTTTCCCCACATCACCAGTCATTCACTAGATTTTATCCATATTCTTCCTGTGAAAAGCAGTTCACATTTGCAGCCTCTCTCCATTTGTTGTTCTCTCATAGAAAATTACTGTTACTTCACACCACCTCTCTTTCTTCCACACATCATCACTGCCGAGTTTTATACAGTCATCCCAGGAGGTGATTATGAGTCATCTTTGAATGTTTGCCTACAGTTTTTATGCAATGGCCAACATCTGTGCTATTAAGATTGCTTGGATTCACTGCTGGTTAAAGATATTTGTCTTACATAATGAGTAACTAAGAGCAAGTTTGATACACTTGTTGTTTCCAAGAATATATATATATTTATTTATTTTTAAATCCAAAATGTATCATATCTGGTGAACATAAAGACTATGTGCTACCAGGTGAAAAGAATGCTACCATGTCTCATACTCCAGTCATTGAAAAGCCAGCAAACTGAAAAAAAAAAAAAAAAAAAGTTGCAATCTTCATTGAGCTAGAATGCCCTCAGCTTGATGACTTAACAATAAAAGATTCATCAACAGTAACAAAAATTTACTGAGTCCCACTATAAGAGTCTTAGCACTTGTAGGAGAGATGAATTTATTAAATGGAGATCTAAACATTTTTGGAACAAGAAAGGAAGTCAACTATCCAGCCTGCTCTAAAACATCTCCAGTGATCAAGGATCGGTATTTTGGTCATTAAGTTGATGCTTACCTTTTGGATCATTTCTGGACACTTTCATGTTACCAGGCACTGAAATTGCTGTTTTCAAAATCTCAGGGAAACACCACCACTGACAGGTTTGACTCACCCAAGAATAGATAATCGTGTATAATAGTTTTGACTTTGATGTGTGTGGAACAGAAGGAAGATATTCAGTTTAGAATACCCCAGTGCTAAGGCAATCACTTGCAGTGTTTCTGATCTCACTACAACCTTACTGTATAGACCAAAATAATTGGATCAAAAAGCCCTGCTTTGAAAGACATCTCATAAACTGTGTGTTTAAGGTCTGACACTAAACATGTTGGACCTATTGCATATCTTCAGGCAGTCTGCAAAAGCCCAGCAAACCTAGACCTAGGCATTCTGTATCCATTTGAAACATCTGTATATTACATACAAGTATAGCATAACATCTCTGATGATATGCCTAAGCAGGGGTATGCTTGGACCCTACAATGCTTTCAAGAAAGCCCTAGGACACTTTCTAAGGCAATACTTTGCTCTGGCAGAAGAAGAACTGACTCAAGCAGTGTGTAACTTTTAGATTTCACTTTATCTAGGTTCAAGAGTCCCAATTAGATGTGTTCCAGATGGTTCTTTTCATGGTCTGGCAAAACTGTGACTAAAATATACCCATATGAATTATGTCAAAGCAAAGGCATCCTAAAATACCACTTTTCTGCACTGGTATTTTGCTTCCACTCCATATGCACAGGTATAATAATGAAAAATCAGAATCACTGTCATCATAGAGCAAGAAGGAAACAGATTGAAAACCACCAACCATTTGGGCAGTCATATTAAGAATTTACTATTTTGAGTTGAACAACCCCTAACTTTATATCTGTTCTTTGGCACTGTAATATTCTTTCTGTCTCTCATATTTTGCTGCTTCTGCTTCAGTACTACTTTATGTATTCTGAAAGTGCTTCCTTGTAGACAGTTTTACTGGTGCTGATCAGCTTACTCAGAGTGACTATGAGAAATGCCTGATGCCCTTCTAAGACTAACCCTCCAATAATGCTAAAGCATGTCCAGACTGTTGGAAAGATTAAGAAATATATTTTCTCAACAAAGCCAGGCAATATAAAGCATCTTGTTCACATCTTTCTGTACTGAATTATAGGATTCTCTGCAAGAAGCTTCACAGAACATCAGCTAATTTATTTGTAGTATTTGAGAAAATATTCAGTACTCCTCAAGTAAATAATTTTCCCTTGAAATAACACTTTATAGGCCACACAATATATTATAAAGAGAGGATAAAATGTAAAATATTTTAAAGAAAACCTGCATCCTACAATATGAAAATTAGAGATTATGGAAGCCTCTCACCTGTTTTTTATTTGACTGATTACACTTTCTAGGATACCAATACAGGCTTAATTACTCATTATACACCATCCCAAGACTTTTCTGCGTTTGCCTTTTAAAGAGTGCAAAATGTCAATTTTATCAAGGTATTCTTCTATGTTCCTATTGAATTCTGTGTATTCTGGGTGTGCCAGCTAAGACATTTACACACCAAAACCAGTCCTGTAGTGAGCACCGTACTGGTAGATCTGGATCCTTTGAAGATTCTAATATCAGAACCTAAACCCCTCAGTCCTGCGATCTGATGTTTGTGCTTGGATTCTTACAGATGGGCAGAGCCTAATAGGCTTCTTCTAGCCAACAGATCTAGGTCTTTGGATTTTGTTGTATAGATGAATCTGAGGAGAAGTAGGACCACCTTAGAACAAAATGGAACAAGATGACAAGGTAACCAATGTTATTGTTTAATATGTTTCAAAGAATCACTTGTCTTTGTCTACCAGTTTAAGAATAACTGGCATCAAGGTTTTGACTGATATCTGCAAAGTGTTGAAAGGATATAAAATAAATAAATTGGCAGCAGAAGAAAATCTTCCTTCCCTAAAATCCTTCACTTACAGTTACACATTTTTAAAAATGATGGTAGGTACGATGCAGGTACTGTTTAGTGGGCACTAAATGTCAGTTAGAAATACACTTTTAACTTTGCAGTATTCCTGCAGTAGAACATAACACTTTTTTACAGCTTTTGGTGGTAATATATATATTTTTCCCCAGGAAATGCTGTATATACATGATTTGGTTCATCAAAATGAAAGGTCGGTTTATTAGTTTCCCCATAACTGTTGAATAAACAGATTTTACAGATCCAGAAATAAATAGGATAAATGTTTACCTAATAAATTATCTCATTGTAAATCTGTGACCTGTGTATAAACTAAACTACCTTATATTAGCCCTCTAAGTCTCAAGTATTAAATTGTAATCTATTTACTGTTGATTTAGAAAGAGGAAGAAATAGGTGCAAAGCAGGAGAAGAGTAAATATTGATTAGACGTTGGAGAAGCCACTGAAAGATTAAGGTCTTCCAGCAAGTTCTACCTCATGAGAACATACCTGGCTTCACTTGCTTAGCATATGCAGATCCGCTGCATTGCTTGGGTGTGTGTATTTGCACTCATTTGGGTGAGACTTGGAGTTGAGGGGGCATCTGGTATCACCTGTTTGTGTGAACGTGGGTGAGAGAGAACTGAAACTGCCTGTTAGAGAGCAAGCATCTGGCATCATCTGCAAAGAGGCAAGCTCAAGCTGTTGAAACCATCTGCGAAGAGGAGAAAGATGCAGGGAGATAGAGATACAAGCTTCAGGGACCAATATAAAGTATCAAAACCGAAAAGCTATGTTCTTAAATAGCAAACCTGCTCCAAATAAGTTCTTAACTATAGACAATTTCTGGATGCTGATAGAAAGAAACAGTGAAGTTTACCTGGATACAGAGTTGTCTGTCTTTGCTTCCTGGGCAAGGCACATCAGACATCATGAGTCTCCACACACGCTATGTATGGTGCACATCATAAGTTCACAGAGGCCCATCTGCTGTAACAGGAAAAAGCCTTTTGACTTTGATTTTTGAGGTGAAAAGGCAGACATGTCAAAAACATCTATTCCTAAGTTCCACTCAGCCTCCTGCCCCCCACTACTGAAACCGGTTCTGTCGAGATGTTTATGTATCCCTTTGAGAAAGAGTAGGCAAAATTTCCTTTCTTAAGCATTTTTAAACTTGTCTCCTTCAAATTGACCTAAAATATTTCTAGGTTATTTTGTAAAAATCTTTGTTTTGTTCATTGCCTCAAACATAGCTAACACAACACTCCTTACTGGAGCTCTCATTTTATGCAACTTCTTATCACTTGTAAAATGCTTCAAGGTTAATGCCCACCTCATCTGCAGTCATATATATATATATATATATATATATATATATATCAAGCATTCAGATTCCCACTGCTGTGCTGGCTGGAATCCTGGCTTCTGATTGCTTGTTTGTTGCGTTTTTCACACAAACAATGTCATTTTCTCACATTCCCATTTCTGTGTGGAAACAACTCTAAAAAATCCTCACTTCCACTTTAAATCCTTCCTTCAAGCTTGTCTTTGTGGCAATGATAGAAACCACTTGTCAGTGATTAGCCAGCTGGTGTGACCACTGCTTATTGCACTGGTTACAGCTGCCTTACTGCTATTTTTGTGTTTCCTCTCCATCTGTCTTATCCACCTGCTGTCTCTCATTTCAAACTTAAATTTAAGCTCCCTGGACAAAAAACTCTCAATTTGTTATGCTTGTACAGTGCGTAGCACAGTGTGTCCTTAGCTATATGTTCTCCTTCAATACAAACTAATATGCGCTAAACTAGCTGAGAAAGAGGGATGGTGCAGATTCTGCATCTCAGGGTGGATTTACACCATCCGTTCACTGATACGGAAGCCTGAGCAAGTTTAAACACTGCTGGTTGTCTCGGCAAATGACCTGGAAAGTAGGATGAAATAGCACATTTTGAGTTCCAGGCTGTTATGACTGGACCATAGCAAAGGCTGAACGGGGCTGGCTTTACACAACAGTTGAAAAGGTAAGCTCAGGAATATACCTGTTGGAGAAAGGACAAATTCTGTACTTTAGGTACTATAACACATAAACATATTTGTACGTTACATGATATTACACACAATATTGTATACAATACAGAGCCACATACAAAATGGCTATACTGTAAAACCATTTACTTTTCACCCAGCCACAGAACAGGAAGAATAATAGCCACAGAAGATCAAAGAATAGAAAGTGGAAATTGTGGAGTTGTGTTTTAGCTTCACAAGTCCAAAATTTTCTTCTTATATTCTGAGCACAATTTTGGAGGTACTTTAGGGACTTAATTCCTTTACAGATTGTTGTTGTTGTTGTTATTATTATTATAAGGATATCTCTTTTTTCAGAAGGCTTTCCTAAATATTCCCAGGTCTAATTCAACTGCTATACAACACCATATCTCTATCACAGTTCAAATACTGTTCAATCATTTCAATTTATTGTAGAATCACATTGGTAAATCTGTATGTATGGTTGAGAAGGCATTTCTGTGATAAACTCCTGTCCTTAAACATGTGACATTGTGGAAAAACTAACTCTGTGAGATCAAATTTCTTATACTCATTGCCTAAAGGCAAATTTACATGCTCAAATTTAGAAAAATTCCAATTATTTGTTCATAAATTTGTAGCTATGTAAGAATGGAGACATAATGCTTTAAAGCACTATTCAAGTGCTTTATGCCTGTTTTGGATATCCACAGCTTGCATATAGAAGGCGCAGGCTGGAATAAAATTGGGCTATGAATTTAAGGCACAAAAATTAAACTGCAGCTATCTGTACAGGTTGTCTTGTCCTGTTCTATGGATGTCTGCCAACAGCTTAGGTTTATTTATTTTATATTGAAAATTCCCCAGATCCTGTCCTTGGTAGTTCACTTTGATAAACTTCAGATGTGTGTAATACAACAATGACAGATCTAGCAGGGATATTATGAATGAGTGGAAACTCATTAATATAATTATTGAAATTCACGATGACATTAATACTGTCTGTGCTTTTATTACTGATTTCTGTGTTATCTTTTCTGAACTGATAACTTTATTTACATGGTGCTAGAAAACAAAAGATAAAGTAAGAATCCAGTCTCAAAGTTTGTATAAATATCAGTAAAAAACAGATAAGAGGATAAACAAAAGGGTGGAACAACTGAAAACCCATCCCACCCACCTAACCAACCAACAAACCTCCCCTCCCCTTAAAAAAATCCCCGGGACAAAAGCTTCAGAAGTTCTTAGATTTTGGCTGTGAATATTTATCAACTTCTGCTCTGAGGAGCACTTCCCAGATAGGAATGTATCGTAGCAGCATCCAGGTTCCCTGCCTTGCTTTCCTCCTCCCTCAAACCACCCCCTGCACCTTGGCTTCTATGCAAAGAAATCACAGACACCACAGGCTGAAGGGAAACAGTGAAGTGGTCAGAGATCCTCTGATCTGGGTGATTAGGAAACTGTAACCTTCAGGCACTCTGCAGTTTGCCCCAGCAGGTAATCCTAAATTAGTACTCTGGGGATTAAATCTTTTAGACTTAAATGGAGAAAGGCAAAACAAGAACCACAGGCAGGAACATGATTTGCAAATTCACAAGAGAAAAGAGAAAAAAATTTAAGACAGCTTTCTTTTTCCTTTTAAAATACTGAGGGATTTGCTATTAGAATAAACTGCTAGGCAAAGTAATGAAATGTTTTAGTTGACCCTAGCTGATTTTACCATGCATATATTTTGGTCAACTGGAAGGCATTGTGATAAATGCAAGATTATCTTGACTAAATTCTGTAGTACAGTATGATAAAAAAAATGGTTATACCTTCTGGTGTTCAATTTGTGATAGAAGTGTGGCCAGCAGGTTAAGGGGAGTGATTCTCCCCCTCTACTCCATTCTTGTGAGAACCCACCTGGAGTACTGCATCCAGCTCTGGGGCCCACAACACAAAAAAGACATGGACCTGCTCAAGCTGGTCCAAAGGAGGGCCACAAAGATGATCACAGGGCTGGAGCACGTCTCCTATGAAGACAGGCTGAGAGAGTTGGGGTTGTTCAGCCTGGAGAAGAGAAGGCTCCACGGGGGTCTTATAACAGCCTTCCAGTAATTAGAGGGCCTACAGGAAAGATGGAGAGGGACTCTCTATGAGAGAATGTAGCAATAGGAGGAGAGGTAACGGTTTTAAACTGAAAGAGATTTAGATTAGATATTAGGAAGAAATTCTTTACTGTGAGGGTGGTGAGGCACTGGAACTGCCTAGAGAACTGCCTAGGCACTGGAACTGGTTACCTAGAGAAATTGTAACTGCCCCATCGCTGGAAGTGTTTAAAGCCAGGCTGGATGGGGCTTTGAGCAACCTGATATAGTGGAAAGTGTCCCAGCCCATGGCAGGGGGGTTGGAACTAGATGGTTTTTAAGGTCCCTTCCAACCCAAACCATTCTATTCTATTTACAGATTTGAGTATCAAAGGTTTAGTCCATCCCCTGCCAAAGCAAGTTTTTGGAGTTTGGGCTTTCTTCTTTTTTTGTTTGAGATTTCCTAATATTGATGACTTTCCTGGGGAGTAATTTGCTGGTATTGGTAATTTTCAATGTAGAAACTTTAACAAATCTGAGCATGTAAACTCAAGTCAAGTTTTTCCCTGTCTCTTTCCCCTTTGCCCTTTGATAAAGCATGCATACCTTTCTGACATTTAAGGATATGGGTGCAGAAAATTGATTTCACTGAATTGGAAGGGAATTTTCACCATCAGTGTAATTGCCTAAATTAAATTTACATAAGCTTTCTCAAAAATAAAACAGACTCTGTACCCATCAACATAAGCATGAGGTCTAAACACCTAAAATTGCCAGGTCCTCAGTATTTCACCTAACAGCATTTGCAAGCAAGGGCACCAATGTTTATCTCCAATATTCAAGTTCAAAGTTAGCAAATTACAACTGGTAACTTGTGTGAAAACTACTTTTACTCAGGCAGTGGCCAAAACTCTGTGATAATAGCCACTGTCACCCAGAATGTGAAAACATTGTTTCAGGTGACAAGCAGTGACAAGCAGTTGCAGTTACATTGATTTCTATAATTGCTCATATTTCTACTTTTACAGTAGCACAATGTCATTTTTTGAATGTCCTTAATAAGATGATTAAAAAGCCTGTAGTGTTACTGATTAATCTACACTTCTTCATTACTTTCCTCCACTGTTTGTTTTCTGTATGTTCTGCATCAACACACAATTTCTTTTTTTTTTTTTTTAACGGTTCCCCAAAACCCCCTAATTTAGCAATGTCTCTGAGTGCTCTTTGTTTCTGATTTGAGGCTATTTCAAAGTAATTAATTCACTAAATTGATGTAATGGAAAGATCTAATTGCAGTGGTATTTTTTTTGCAGTCTTCTTGTCATCCACTATTATGATAGTAAACCTATTGTGTGGCAGATTAATTAGATATAGGCTAAATTGATCTAGGAGATTTTAGTGCTCAGGCACCTAATGTTTGAAAGAAATAGTCTGGCACTGGGTTTCCCATGAGCTAACTGGTTCTGTGTGTGGATACAGACATTTGCTTCGGTAAACAGCACAGTTTTGAAGGGGGTAACAAAATTCAGAAAGACCCTTCTAGTCTTCCTTTTTTAACAAAAACAGGAGCACAGCACTATATGAGTTTTCCTTCCTGTACCTGGTTGTTCAGATAGTATCTTCATACAGGATCTCTCACTAAATACTACTACAGAAGTCTATTTGAACATTTTTGAGATGGAATTTAATAACCAGCTGAGCCTGTGTTTCAGCATGCAGTTCATTATAGATATTGATCATAGAGCAATAAGAAAATATCATAATGATCAAAAAGGCCATGCATTCCTCTCCAAGGACCTTTCAGCTAAAATATGAAGAATGATGGATAAAACAGCCCATTTCATTGCCTAATTTCATTGTTAATTTTCTTTTCAGGCATATAGTGGTTAAAAAAAATGATGCATGTTTCAGTAATTTTTTTACTTTGGTCATTTTTCTATCACCTCTAACTCCAGTCACAATTTTTTCCTTTTTCATTGGGATACCTCCTGTGAATTTTGGTGACCTGTACAGGTGATAGGAAAAGAGGAAATGGCCTCAAGTTGCACCAGGGGAGGTTCAGGTTGGATATTAGGAAAAATTTCTTCACTGAAAGGGTTATCAAGCATTGGAATAGGCTGCCCAGGGAAGTGGTTGAGGTACCATCCCTGGAGATACTCAAAAGACGAGTTGACATGGTGCTCGGGAATATGGTTTAGTGTTGGTGGTTTTGTTTTGTTTTGTTTTGTTTTGTTTTGTTTTGTTTTGTTTTGTTTTAAGGTTGGACTAGATGATCTTAAAGGTCCCTTCCAACCTAGGCAATTCTGTGATTCTGTGATTCTGTTGCTTGTTGATGTAATGTCCCCCCAAGAAAAAAAAGAAAAAGATAACAACAAAACCAACAAGAAAACAAAGCTGAAAAACACCAAGCAAATTAACTGAAGAGCTCAGAGCGGGGGAACAGAATTCCTTCTGAAATTGGCCTCTTCACATGTAATTTATATCCTTACCTCATTACAATCATTGTCCTTTTTAGTTACTTATATGCATAAAATATACTTTGGTGTTTATCACAGGTAATTTTTTTTCTCTTTAAAACACTCTACCTTCTCATTCTTATTTATTTATTTATGTTAGATAAATATTAAGTAACTATTCCCCTGTGCCATTGTCCTGATTAGGTGGAAACCCTAACAAAGGATACTGGGTTTGGCTGGCGTAGAGTTAATTTTCTTCATATGGGATTATGTTTTGGATTTGTGATGAAAACCTTGTTGATGATACAGGGATGTTTTAGTTATTGCTGAGCAGTACTTACACATCGAGGCCTTTTCTGCTTCTCACACTGTCCTGCCAGTGAGTAGGCTGTGGGTGCACAAGAAGGTGGGACGGGACCCAGCTGGCACAGCTGAGCCCAACTGACCAAAGGGATATCCCATACCATATGATGTTATGCTCAGCAATAAAAGCTGGGGGAAGAAGGAGGAAAGAGGGATGTTTGGAGATATGACATTTGTCTTACCAAGTAACAGTTACATGTGATGGAGCCCTGCTTTCCTGGAAATGGCTGAATGTCTGCCTGCCAATGGGAAGCAGTGAATGAATTTCTTATTTTGCTTACCCTGTGCATGCAGCATTTGCTTTCCCTGTTAAACTGCCTTGGTCTCAACCCATGAGTTTTCTCACTTTTACTTTTCTGATTTTCTTTCCCACCCCACCAGGGGGACTGAGTGAGTGGCTGCACTGGGCTTAAACATGTAACGTGAGAAATAAATTCCTTGCTGAAGAAGGCAGTCCACTAAAACATGAATCCATCACCAACTCCTTTACATGATTACAAGGATGTCTGGGCTTGTTTTCTGTTGTTTCTCTAGTTAAAATCCATCAGTGCTTTTCTACTGTTTAACCTATTCCTATCTGTTATAGTAACAGGTAACAGCCTAACTTCTGTTGGCTGAACCAAGAGAAAGACCTGAAAGATGCTGAAGAGAACACTCATCAGGGTAGCACCCTTGGGGGTGTCATCTTTTTATTAGAAAATATTACATCTCGATTTTTTTAATCTTTTGGGTCCCACAACATTTTGGGTTCATGCTTTGTGTTTGTTTATTTTAGGAAAAAACCCATAACATTAAATCATAGGAAAGGAAAGGAAGAAGGAAGAAAGAAAAATGAAAGAAAAAGGAAAAGGTAAAAAGGAAAAAATATAAGAAAGAAGAAAAACTAAAGGAAAAGGAAAATTAAAGGAAAAGGGGTAAAAGAAGGAAGGAAAAGGAAAAGGAGGGAGAGTTGGTCATAGCATAAAAATTCGAGAATGGCTTGTATGGAGCAGTCATATTCTAAAGATACGCTTTTGCAAGGTGCTACCTTCTACCTCAAATACTATTTACTCAAAGCTATTTGTTTGGTTTGTATTCAGAAATACATAGATAACAATAGGTAAAATATTCAGAAGACACAGCACATAAGGTAAGAGTTTTATTTTGCCTTTGACGAATTTTTGAGATTCTTGGTTGTTAATGAGAATTTTGTATACACTCCATTGTTAAAACTTTTATTTCAGAGGTCTCTGATAGTTATATTATTGGTGTAGCAAGTTCAACAAATAATTACTGCTAATCCATCTATATACCCTCTGATTTTTGTTTGTCTCAAATACCATCTTTTCTATGAAATAATTTCGTGATGGCTAGGACCAAGATACATTTTCAAATTTTTTTTCCATTTCTTTAGTTACATTTCTTCAGTGAGAAGAAATGAGAACTACCTTGGAGAAAATAAGACACTTGAGGTTTGAAAGATCTGTTTAAACACAATATGAACAGTTGCATCTGTACTTGTTTAAAGAGGGGAAAAAAGTAGTAAGGTCTGGAAGGAATCAGATACCTTGCAGTACTATAAATTGTTTGCTGCTTGTTTTTAAAAAAGCATCCCTAGTAAGTTTGAGTGCTGTTTAAAAGAAGATGTATTTTATTAATGGAACATATCTTTTGAAGTGCTGTAGCACAGAGTGCACCTACAGAGGGACCTTCTGCCTTAATGCGAGGTTGTTCCGGTCCTCTCCCTTCCAACCATGAATTTCTGTGATTCCGTGTGATGTAAAGTAAAATTAAAATAGCCGTCGGAAAAAGGCCTAGATGGAGAAACGACTATTTTTCCACACACTGTTCCTGGCTTTGAGAAGGTTTCAACGCACAGTATTACTGAATGAGAAATGCTACATTTTCTACTCAAACCAATCTTTGAAATCAGAGTGTCTATTCTTTTCCAGTGCATAACCTTATCCTGACATACCAGCTAGTAACCCTGCTACTGTAGGATACTCTGTACTTTGATAAACACAAATTTTTCTCACCATCCTTTGATTTTAGTGCACTCTCTCCAGCATAGGGAGATCTGTGTTACAATCAATAATGAGACAGGTCAGTGTTATTCCTGGCTTTAGCAAATCAAGATAAACTTTGAAGTGTTTTAGGGCAGGGTAGGTCATATACCAGAGAGTAATGGAGCGTTTGAAGAGGGAAGATACAGGAATACACCCAAAAGGCCTTCTTTATTCCCCTTTGGAGATATATTCTAGCTCATGGGCAATGTCCTTATAAGCAGAAAAGAAACTTGAAAATATTGGTAGGAAAACATTCTTGCAGCTTTTATTGGAAGAAATGCATATTTCTGAATTCATTTAGTCATGAAGTTCTTCCCATCTCAGGTTTCATGAGGTCAGCTTAGGTAAATGAGGGACTGTAAAAAAATGGAATTAATCGAAAAGATCCTAAGACTGTTGTTCTTAATGAAAAGCAATTTTGGGAACCTAGGTCTAGAAATCTATTGAGAAAATACAGTCGATGAAGAACGACAGGGAGCTATAGAACCTTGGAGGTTGACATATATAGATCTGATAGAATAGTAGATCTTGTGACAAGTCACCTATAGAAGAACTGAAGTCAAGTATCAGCCATATAAAAAAGGAGTTCCCTGGTAGGAGAAAAATGAAAGCCAGTGCAAGAGAAAAGCATGAAAAATAGGAGACATCTGTCTAAATCAGCATCCTAGATTCCTTTCCCCACACCATCTCTTCAATGATAGTAACCTTTTTTATAAGTACGTTATCACATCTGAGTCTAAGGGCAGAGGGTGAATGGGATGAGAAATACTTCATTTGGCAACTATTATGCCTCAGCCAAACGGTACAACTTCAAGGCAGAGAAGGCTGAGTTTTCATTTTGTAGGGAACGAAGAGGTGGTAGAATGATAGTAAAGTAGAACACTTTTAATCTCTGTGAAATCCCCAAACTGTCATGACCAGATTAAATGCTAGATACTGAAAATTGGTTTGGGCTGGAAATGAGAGCATTTTAGTCAAATGATTCACGGAAAGTGTTTCTTATCTTCATACCCCTAGATCTTTGGTCTTCTCTTGCTGCATATTGGTAGCAAGGGAAAATAAACACAGAGAGAATTCACAGGTCCTCTGTGGTCACAAATTAGAGTAATCCAACACCACTCTGAAGTAATGCTAGTGTTGTTCATTTTTAATGTTTGTGTGCATAACCGTAGTTAACCATAGATAAAAAAAAAAGTGAGCTGAAGAAAAGTTTTTTACCTTCTGTTGTGATCCTCAGTGGTCTCCACAGGTCAGAAACATTTTTATGGTTTTAATTGTGGGTACTACTTCTGGAAATGTTCCATTTTATTGCCATGAACTCCTTTCCAAATTTATTTTTCTGACATCAATGTAGTAGCAGAAAAATTACCAAAGATAGAGTAAGGAGAAAATATAGAAGGAGGAAGGAGGAACTGTGTGTTTAGATGTCATTAATTTATTATTATTATTTTATTATTTATTTATTATTATAACATTATTATTATTTATTAATAATTTTATTTGCATGTATCATTAATTTAAAGGGTTAATTTTATTATTTCCCAGTAGTTAATCAAATCTGAAAAGTTTATATATACTATTTCTCAAGAAGTTTAGGTAAAACTTTTTTTTTTTTTTCCCCATTTCAACAGGATTCCAGTGATTATTTGACATCAGGAACAAATTTTAGCTGCTCAAATGAGTGCTATCTCATGACAGCTTTATACTATGGCTGTCTTATGTTAACATTCTTAAATAAATTGTACATCAGTGTCCATTTCTTGGAACGATTGTCACTGTGTTCTGAAGAAAAAAAAAAAAAGCCAAACAAACAAAAAACCACCCCACAACAAACACCAGCTAATCAGTCTTTATAATAGATAAATGAGGCTAAAAGTCTTTTCTGTTACTTTGACTTTAAACTATCTTCACACTATGATATTAGCATTTCAATTTTTGCTGTAAGGAATGCTTTCTCTTTTTTATTTTCCAGCTAAGGTTCACTTTCTCCGATTTAGATTAGGCAAAAGAAAAGACAGTGATAGAAAAGTATAATTGACTTAATTTAGTTTAATTAACTGCAAGAGAATGGAGACAATTAGTTAATGCATCTTAATGAATTGAATTATGAAATGCATTGCTCCCAATGGGAGCAAATGATCCCTGTAATGGGAAAAGTGGGTACAGAACAAAAAAATTAAACATCAGATTTCTTTTTCTCCATGTGAGGTTGACCAGTCCCAAACAACTAATATATTACAAATGCATCACATACTCTGTAATAGCATTTCATATCTTGCAGATGAACTCTGCTTGGTGAGTTCTAGGGGAAGTCAGTGCTGTAAAATTACCCAATGGGGCCAAATTCCTGATTTCTGGAAATGATTGTCAGCTTTAATTCAGCTTTTAAGGTATCTTAGTCAGTAATTGAAAAGTGTGGGTTACAGAACCTAACCGAAACAGTGAAAGAAATAAAAAAAAAAAAAAAAAAGGAAAACTCATCCAACTACCTTTTAGCATTACTAAACACTATAACCAAGACAATTTATATATCACAATAATGGAATAAAATTACACACATTAGTTGCACTAATCCACCCATGCTATCTAAAATTCAGATCCTCATCAAAATTAGCAACCATAGTATCTGAACTAGTGACCACTTACAAAGTAACTTAATTCTGATTTTCTACTTTTTCTAAGAGAAATCAGTTGAAATGTTTTAGACATTATTAAATACAATAAAACTTACTTTAAGAAACTGAAAATTCCTACATTTTTGAGTGTATAAATAATTTTGTTGGGGAAAATCTGTTAAATTTTGGAACTGCCTTATATTTTAAGTTTTGTCTTTTTTCAGAGTTACACTTCATTGTGTAATCGTGGTGAACAGAAGAAAAATATCTGGTTACATTGGTATAGTATTATCAATTTATTTTCTTCTAATATTTAATGTATTTTATTAATTTAATACAACAGAAAATAACAGATAAATTCACAACATTCCTTTACTAATGTAGTTCCAACTGAATTAATGGAAAATTACAATTCCTGCATCAACTCAGTTAAAAATGTTAAATCTAATTGTTACTGCTAGCTAATAGCATTCATTTTGCCACAATCATCATTTTTCTCTAACAGAGGGCTTATGATTTGAAAATTTGCATCTTATTGAAACTTTAAGGACTTAATCCTTAAGCAACTTGGGTCCCTTAATGCTCAGGTTTTCTGCATTTTCCATGTGAAAATTGTATTATGTCCCTGACGCTATGCAAATGAAATGGAGTTACTGTTCAAGTTCTCCAGTTGCATATTGCTTGATGGCAGAGTTGCACAAAATGAAAACATGATTAGGAGACTAAAAGAGGCAGTTTCAGCACACACAGTAGTGTATTACCTTGAGAGCAGAAAACTTTTGCAGGTCTCTGATACACACGGTAAAACTAGAATCTTGTAGGAACTTCTAGGCACTGTAAAGATAACATTTGTATAGTGAGTTGAGGAAAGGAAAGGAAGAAAAATAATAAAAGGAGAAATGCATTTACTCTTGAAGAAAACACACTTGCTGGTCTACTCACTGCTTAAAAAGAGAAGAGCTTCTTTGCTCTTGTGTTCTTTTCTTATGGGACATAGCAAACAATTTTAATGTTATTTCTCTTACGTATTATAGGTATAAACAACAAAATGCAAAATTAATCAGAAAATGTTTACAGCTTTGTTTCAACATATTTCTAAGTTCCTACAGATTTCTTTGAAAAATTTATTGTACTGCATAACTATCAGAATGAAACTGTAAATCCATTTCATGTTGAAGTGCTGTCTCATTGGAATCAACTGAGAAGAGTAGTGGCAGTCTGCATAGCCAGTGCAGCACCTGCCACAGAGAACCCTTACCACAGTTCAAACCCTGTGTGATCCACTTACTGATCCATGCTATCTAAAATTCAGATCCTCATCAAAATTAGCAACCATAGTATCTGAACTAGTGACCACTTACAAAAAAAACGTAATTCTGATTTTCTACTTTTTCTAAGAGAAGTCAGTTGAAAGTCAGAAGTCAGCTGCTTGCGCTTCCAGACAGCCTTCTGGTCTCTATTAAAGTACATTTTATCACATGTAAAATGAGCCTATAGCCACATCAGAGAAAGTTTTCTGCCTTTACACGTGAGATTAATTTCATACAGAGAGCTAAAAATGAACAATGTGTGAGGGTTGTAGAAAAGAACTCCAAACATTTCCAAAAGGAATTACAAGATTTTTGTGAAGTATGTTACATTGGGAGTTAGCTAGATGGTGCTAAAAGCTACTTATGTGTTGCTTAAACTAATGCGACCAGAGGCAACGGTGTTTTAGGTCAGAGGTGAGAATAAATTGGACCATTTGATTTAACTGTCAGTTTGATGGTTGGGCTTGGTCGGAGGGAGTAGAATAGTTTAAGTCAAACTAAATAGCTTCAGTGTTCAAAGCAGTGGAAAAATACAGCACTAGGAGAATCAGTGGTTTGCATAGGTACCATTGGGTGAGCAGTGAAAGACCCGAACATCTCTTGAGATTTCAGAGATATCTAAAACGATAGCTAGGATAGCTAGGAGGAGATAACTATTTTCACTATGTCGATTGCACAAATCTAATTTTGGTACTTAGGTGTACAAAATCATCCTTTTTTTGATAGAAAATTGATCATGTACAGAGAATAATCAAATAATTTTTAAAAAAATCCTGCTGACAGTCAAAACCAGTGTGTCTTGTATGGGATTGACACAACTGACACAAAACAGAAAAAGATTTTTCAAAAAGTTTGGTTGTATAATGTTTCTTCAGGTTAAATAGAAGTAGATGGATGAAACAAATCAAAGGTTAGATGAGATACAATACAAATTAACTATCATCTTTAACGAACAAAAAGGAAGATCCTATTTACCTTTTAGTAATGAACACAACTGCCATATTATATCCAAATATTTATATGTGGATATGAATGTCAACAGTGATAAGAAACAGGCCTATTGACACGGGAACATGTTTTGAATAGCAAGCACTAAAATCTGTTGGGGTATCATCTCACCCCAGTTGGTGCCTTCCTTTCTAAAGGGGAAGAGTGTGCCTCAGCTGCATATTCTTTTGCAGAACTTTGTTTCTACCCAGCAATAGCCTCTGCTACTACTGGTGGCAGCACCAGTAAATGGTGCACTGGCATTATCACTCAAATGTTCTGCTCAAGATTCTTTAGTCTTAAGCTAGTCACACTTCCCAGGCAGAACAGAGAAAAAATCAATCTGTACTACACTAAGTAGTGTACTGCAGGTGGAACTGGTTGGGAATTTTCTGCCATAATATGTCTTTCAATTGAAAAAATAAAATTATGATAGGGAAAATTGTGCATGAAATCTACCTGATAGAAGAAACTGGAAGTATGAACTGCATACCCCTTAGGAAAAATTGGAACAGCTTAGGCAAAGATAATTCATTTCCAGCCTCTTCTCCCCCTTAGAAAAGAGAAACAGTTTGGTTCAACAAGCCAAACTGTTCACTTGGCATTGTCCTGATTATAGGAGAGGTTTGGATTAGATCTACTCTAAACCTCCTACTCACAGGAGCAGTAACAAAGTCTCTTGCATGCGCTTGCAAAGAGGTAAGCTGCTGCTGCTGTGAGAAGACGACAGTGGGACAGGCCACACCTTGCTGGCAACAGTATTATTTCTCTGTAATGGACTGTAAAATAAGACTTAGAGGATGATTTTTAGCCCTTTGGGAAGTATTTCTTGGTCAAAAGTTCACTCCCTATTTTCAGTAGGGGAAAGGCAATTGTCTTGGTACGTATAATTCAGTGTGCACAGTTTTCTGATCACCTGCTATATTATGCTAGTTTAATTATATCTGAAACTAACATTCTTATTAAATACAATTTTAGTAATGCCAGAAAACTTGATATAAGTAAATAATTTGTAATATAAGTCAGCGTATCAAAATGTATTATTTGCTCTACTTTTTTCCTGAAGAGAATGCGGAAAAGTCAAACCAGTTCCCCTGCTGGGATTCTCTTTAAACAGCCATTTTCAATTCCAAACTCGTCTTTCTCTCTTACTCTCTCCTTTGCTTGCTTTTCTTTTTTTCTTTTTTTTTTTTTTTTTTTTTGCTTTTCCTCCAAGAACAGAGGAGATGAAAGTAACACTATCCTGTGAAATTGAAAATAATGTACATTCCATTCATGCTGGAATCACAATCACCTTTCATACATGTGAAAACACTTTGTCCCAAAGAAAAAGCTTATCATTTAGTAACATTATCAAAATAAGAATTGGGAATCTATTTGTTAGATAATTCAGGTGCTATACTACCAAACTTCACACTTCATTTGATATCAGTACCATCATTTAGTACCAGCACCTTTGCTGTAGTTATAACGTAGTTTGGAAATACATTCTGAGCATGCCTGATGTCATAGCAAAGAAGGGTCTAATATTCATTTGAAGATAAGTAATTTCTGTCCTGCTTTTCTAAAAATGTCCATTGCGTTTTCAGTAGTATTGAGTGGGAAACTATTGAGATATATTTCAGCAAGTTAGTTTCCACTTTATGTACAAGTAAATTCTGGTTGTGATGAGAAACTTCACCACTGAACAGTGTTATAACAATATCAGATTTATTTAAAGGTTAGGCTCATTCCTCTTTCTGTCTTCCTTCAAAGGAGGACACATATTGCTCATTTCTGGAACTTTAGCAAAGAGACCTCCCACTACTGATGGGAAACCAGGAAAACATGAGACACTGGAGAAAAGATTTTGAGTAAGATCACTTATACTATAAAAGCTTTTTCCCTACTTTTTAACATTTTTTTCACAACGTGGTTAATGCTGAGAGAATACATCATCATGATGATTCCTAGGTTGTCACCTCTACAATCCAAGTTGTGCAGATGAAGCTGTCTTTGTAGCTTTATTTTCCCTTACTAATCAAGAGATTGATAGAAGAGCTCCTTTCTTCTGAACCTTTAATATTTCTGGTAAAGCAGATGCATCAGGATTCTTCTCCCCATTCACCACTAAACAAGAATAGACAACTGTTTAGCAGCAAGAGCATTAGGCTGCAGTATTATACTTTCAAGAGACAAAACGTATTTTCAACCAGTGAAGATCTGGAACCTCGGCCACAAGATTTTTATTTCATTACATTGATCAGTCAGAGTGATACTGGACCAGCAATTCTGATTTTACTTCAAACTAACTGTATGCCTCATCAGGTGATTTCTAAACTTCCTCAAAAGGAGTTTTAACTACACTAATTCTCCTGCAGTTTAGAGAACCTAATTAATATTCACATTTGGTATGACAGCACATGAGCAATTAATTTTATTTTTCTGATTTGGAACACTGACAAGGATATCAGCTCTTCTCTGTTTCCAGCTGAATGAGTGGTATTTAACTGTTTAGTTCAGTTAGTAGGTTTAGTCTAGAGATGGCAGCATATATACCAGCAGAGGCACCTGTATTTCTCTAGACCATTGTGCAACTTGCTCTGCTTGTGAAATTAGACTGCTACCTATGCCTGGGAGAATTCATTTAATACTGGTTTGATTATGTCTAGTCTGAACCATAGCCAGTGAAGCATAAAATGATTTTAGAGAAAGTTTTGACATAATAGCTGTCTGGTAAATATTTTTTCACTGTCAAGTTACCTGGCCATGAAGTAATTGCTATACCAAGAAGAAACCTCTGTCATAGTCACATCAGGAATGTGAACCCTATCAAATTAATCTGGAACCTGCATACCTGTCTGACTGTGTATCAATAGGATGAAACAGGAGCACTTTCTATGGTGAAGTGAACCTTAGACTGCTGAAAAAAATAGAGGTGAAGCTTCTGGTTTGTACCTCTTCGGTAGGAGGTTTGGAAGCATGGGGTTGGTGTCCCTATTTGGGAAAGAAGGACATGTGGCACCAGAATAAGGGATAGATCAAGTGTCTGGGGTCAACATCTCAGTTTCTGAAGTCAGCAGATGCAGATGTGAGAACTACTACTATGTTTGTCTATGGATTTTTCTAGACAGAAGTGGAGGGATACACATAATACACAGACTGTTTTGATACACAGTCAAAACACATATTCAGCAACCATTAGCTTCATTGCACGTTAAACATTTGTGCGTATGAAAAGAAAACTGATAGTACCTTGATAGAAACAAAAAACCCCCAAAACCCCACCAAACAACAACAACAAAAACCCCCAAGAAACACCAAACCCAACCTGAAGCTTGTAGGGAGCATTAGTCTTACTTGCCTTGAACATTCAAGATAATTTGCACATTTGCTTCAAAAATAGCCAGCGTTTCTGAGTATATGGCTATTTGTTACCACTATGTAGTAGCTCAGCTGTCCCAGTTTGAGGTAGAACCGAACCAATTTTCTGTTCTGTAACTTTACATCCTAGCTAGGCCTCCTCTAACTCTCTGAAGTTAACGGCATATTGTGGAGAAAACTGCTCGTTCTCAGAATGATAAGCCCAATGTTTGTGCTCCATGCCAAGGAATGGTATGCAGGGAGGCCCTTGCTTATACTTATTGCTATAACAACCAAGGTCAGCCAATTTCGTTATTTGCCCCCTTAGAGGGTTGGAAACGGAAAAAACGTAGAGGGGTCACATCGGTGGGGAGGAGCGGACAGGACAGGTGACCCAAACCTGACCAACTGGGGTATTCCATCCCATCTGCCCCGTGCTCAGTATAAAGGCTGAGGGATCAAAGGGTCAGCCCCTTTTTCCTGCGATGGCCGACGTCCAGAGAGGACTCTGTCTGTTCATCTGCCTTTGATCCCGATCCGTGTGTTCCTGACACCAGAGCTGGAATCCAGTTCCCATTCGTCACTGAGTCCAGTCTGGGACTTCCCCAGTGCCTGCCGGTGATGTGACTGTCATCCTGGGAGCTTGATACGGTTTTGTATATATTGTATCTATTTCATTATTTTCTTCTTTATTTTTATTTTAATATTAATTCTTCATTAAAGTAGTTTAGTTCATTCTAAACTTCTGAATCTCCTTATCTCTTTCTCCTCCTCTCTCCTCTTTTAGGGGGGGGAAGGGGGGGGAAGGGCCATCTGCCGGTCCGGTTTTGGTAAATTCAGCCAAAACCACGACAGATTTAATGGCGCCCAACGTGGGGCTCGAGCGACTGTGGTCTGTTAAGATTGCCTGAATAGTTTGAATTCCAGTTTGCTCAGGGAGAACTGATAGCTTTCACCATGTTGTACCTACAGGATATGGTATATGATATTTTTAGAGACTTTTATATGAAGTTGATTGATTTAGCGGTGCTTAACTGGTTGGACATATTGACTTGTTGTATTGAGATAGGTTTATATTTGTTCTGTGTTTGGATGCGGTGGTATAGGCGTGCTATGTTGGTGTGGGCTGGTGTGCAGGTGTATAATCTGAGATTTGCATTTGGTAGGGTATCTTCATGTTTCGGGCATCGCATAATAGATTCTGCCGCTAATTACACTTTTGATTTTGCCTGGGGAAAGTTTACTTTGCCTGTTCATGATTATTTAAAAATGTTACCAATTGAACTAAGGGGTGGAAAACCTATGGGCTGGACAGAGAATGATTGTTATGATTGTCTCTGTCATGTGGGCCTGATTTTGATACTTATGACACTGAATGTGCTGCAGGCGTTAGATCTTATTAGACTTGAGGAGTATCAGAATGAGCATTGTGTGATAGGCAACCTCGCTACTCAAACAACAGAGACACAAACAGTTGCTCCCCCAGCCCCAGCGACAATTGTAGCAGGAACACAAACAGTTGCCACTGTTGCCACGACATCAGCTCATGATGCCACATGTCTGTGTAACCTAGCACAAGCCTTAAAAAATATCTTTATGAGTGTTTTAGGTGGTGAAAATCAGAATGTGGCCATCAAAATCTAGCTATATGAACATAGCTAGCTATGTAGCCAAGGAACTAGAAACTTCTACTCTTACAACAGGTGTTGCAGCAGACACCACTGCTGTTTATAGGGTACTTTCCTGTATTGAAATAAAGCACATTTTCCAAGAAACGATTCTTAAGAGAATGGGTTCACTCTCTTGGTAGCCGAGGTGTTATGTGAAGAAAAAGTCACTTTTATCTCAGCAGGGGAATGAAAAGTCATCAGCAACTTGGTTTCCATGGATGCACAAATTTTCTTGTCAGAAAAAAGGTTCCTATAATCCGGGAGACTCCTTTCAGTAACTTTTCAGGTTTTGAGAATCATCTGTTTCTTTCTACAAGAATTAGGCTTCATAGTTTTATGTCTGAGGACTGGGAAAGACTCAAGATTTCAGTTACAATGTGTTAGTGTTTTCAAAACTCCCTAACTGGGAGAACAAAGGAAGAAAATTACCATTTTATTTTTATCCCAAAATACATTGCAGTGTAGGGTGATAAGAACATCTCACTCAGTGTATCAGGAATCTGGTTGTCTTGCAAAGTTTTATCAGTTCCAAATTTCTGTAGATGCTGATGGAAAGAGAAATAAAAATATCTGGTACTTTGCACTAAATGGCAGGAAGTATCTTAATTTTCTCATCTTGAAAGAAATATTTTGCTGTTACTTCTAAATAGCAGATTATACCCACTCTGGAGCTACCTATTTATTATTCTCTCCATGTCAGAGATACATATGGGCAAATCTCAAGAAACTGAAAAAAAAAACAAACCAAAAAACATTGTATATACTTATAGTTTCTGTAGTTGACCTGTTAATGCAGATGATCACACCTGTCCTTGTTCTCATTTTTTCAGAATGAAATATTCTGACACATGGAGAATATCTTTGAGATATTCTTGAAGTCATGGAATTACTCATGGATTAGTGGGTATACTTGTTAGTTCTGTTCTTACAGTCTCAGATAATATGGAGGGATAAGCACGTACTCAACATTTGATTTCTAGGTGATTGTGAGTTAATTTCTTTCTGGAGAAATATCTCTGCTGTCAAACTATTAAAACACACAAGGAACGAATGTGACAGGAACGTACAGAATGGAAGGAAAGATGGAGGTCAGCTCTTACTTGTGATTATGATTATGCACATTGAACTAGAAATATCTGAGAAAAGAGCATTAAACAGTCAAACACCACACTTTCAAACTGACACTACCTACAGTGATCATCTAGCCCAACTGCCTGACCAATTCAGGGCTGAATAAAAGTTAAAGCATATTATTAAGGGCATTGTCCAAATTCTTCTTAAATACTGACAGGCTTAGGACATCTGTCATTTCTCTAGGAAGCCTGTTCCAGTGTTTGGCCACCCTCTCAGTAAAGAAATGCTTCCTAGTGTCAAGTCTGATCCTCCTCTTTGAACTATTCCCATATGTCCTGTCACTGGAGACCAGGGAGAAGAGACTGGCACCTCTCTCTCCACTTCCCGTCCTCAGAAAGCTGCAGAGAGCAATGAGGTCACCCCTCAGCCTCCTTTTCTCCAAACCAGTCAAACCCAGAGTCCTTAGCCGCTCCTCATAGGACGTTCCAGCTCTTTCACCAGCTTTGTTGCTCTCCTCTGGACACATTCAAGGACCTTAGATATTCAGCAAGAAAAAATAAAAGACAGCTTTATAACATAAAACACCTATTAACATTCCTTCAGATAATGCTTTCCATGTATTTTCCCCTCCAATTAATCTACCAAAATAAAAATAAAATAAATTTCTTCATGGTTATTGAAAAGCTATAAAAAGCTGTTGTTCAGTGTCTTCCCTCTGTATATTTCAATGTTGTCCTTTGATGCAATGAGGACTGTAAACCATTTCTGCTTATATGGTTCTGTACAGGTTTTTGGTTTTGCTTTTTTGCCTAGGTGCTACGTCCAATTTTTTTTTTGTCAGAGGGAAAACTTGCCATTTTCATTTCTTAAAAAATTTCTTTCTGTATCTTCACATATAAAAAAATGTATATAATCCTACCTGGAACAAATGGATAACGATCATTTCCTTCAGCTGAAACTGAAGACCCATGATTAGATATGATAAATACGTACTTGCATTTAACAGCTATGAATTTTATTTTAGAAATGACTGCTAGCCTGGTTGCTCTTGCATCTTACTAAAGGTAGATGTAATGTTATAGCCAATTGAACTTGTTCAGATACTCTTGCTAGATCTTGTGCTAATGTTGTGAGTTCTTAATGTGGTTCTTTTTCTTTCTTTTTTTTTTTTTTTTTTTTCTCTGAGGGTTTATAGCCTGTTATAATTTGCACTTCTGCACCTCACTCCTTTTTCTATTAAGCAGTTTACCAGCTCTACTGGTCTACATCTCAACAACTGGACCTGTTCACTTCCCAGGGAGAGACAGAAGAAACTACTGGGTGTTGGAAAGAGTCTCCACTTCTCCTCTTCTTTGCCTGAGGCAGATAGATTGTGGTATACAAAAACCTTGATAGGGGTAAATCCAGAAGAAGTATTTAAAATTAGAAATCTCCTCCACATCCACAGCAGGGAGTAAACATAATTGTTAAAAAATGCAGGTATCTTTAATTTTACAAGGAAAACTGTTCTCTAGGATGTTCTTCATTCAGTGCATTCTTAAATTATTTGAAGATCAACCAAGTCAAACGATTAAAGAAAAGAATCAATAGCTCCAAATTTTTATTTAGAGAAAGTATAGATAGACTACAGTCCTTTTTTCTTTTTTTTTTATTTTTTTTGCTCAAATGCTAGAGAGGGTGAAAATACTATGATCAGTCCAAAAGACCAAAGAAAATTAGGAGAAAAGTCTGCCAGACACCTATACAACAGAAACTACTTTCTGCTTCTGATTTAGTTTTGAGGTCTTATGAAAGGTTACAGTGGATGTATTGTTGCTGAAATATTTTAATTATCACTGTCTTACATAGCTCTTACAATTCCTCATATTGTGCTGTAAAACATACTACATTCATGATGTTGGAAGGATATATAATGAAAAGAGTTGGACTACGATATGACTATATTCCCAAATGTATTAGAAAGCATTAGCTTTTACTCATGTACCTTATTGTGTCAGTTGTAGACAATGGAAGAAATCTGTTGAAACAGAAACTATTTCTGTAACATAAATATGCAAATGTAAAAGATTATAACAAGTGAGTTTTCAAATTACTTGGGTTGTAGCTACATAAATTTTACAGTCTCAACTTAGAAGTGAAAGAACTCCTCAAGCTAACAGACATCACACAAGTATTTACTTAACAATTTCTGCTTATAGATAGGTCTGAAAGAATTTCTCCTATCCAGGGAAATTATTCATGGTACACTGGAATTTTTCTGGAATAATTTTCCTGTCTCCAATTAAGACATTTCATTTCAAATTTGAAATAATATTATTCTAAAGTAATCAGCATATTCAAAATGCTCAGTAATTACTCTGGAGCTAATACCTCTTATTCAAAAGGTTCCACCAGTATTTAGCTACAGGTTTTTACAGTTATTATCTTTCTCTTTGCAGGCAGAGTAAGCTGTTGAAAAGTAATGCTTTTTGCACATTTCTTTCTCTACTAAACGAGAACCTCCTAAAGGGCTCTGGATTCTTCTCTAATAGTCTTTGTAGATAGGCAATCCCTACTTTGGCTGAAAACTCACTTCCTGTGTGCTCATGTTGCATCTGTGCAGAACAGCACCTCAAGAAGGAAAACACCTTTTTTTTCTTTTTTTTAAATTCAGTCCGTATTCTGAGGAACAACTGGAGTTCTAGTAAAATCCAAATTTGTCTTCCTCCCTGCCCTTGAAAAAAAATCCTCTTCAATATTTTCAGAAATCAAACTTGACCTTATTTCTACGATTTATTAGTTTCCACTGCCTCTGTGGAAATTACAGTATCAATAGGTCATGTGAAGTCATTCCCTATCCTGACACTTTGTAGAATCTTCTTAATGACTATTAACTTATTAAAACAATTTTCCATCTAGTAAGTCCATTTTCAATCCTCATCACAGAAACTTGTATTTTGTATAAACCCCAAATAACTAACATAAATTTAATCCATTTATATATTTGTGAAGTATGCATCAGCTCAGTAATGCCACTGATAAACAGTTCATTATGGACAAAAATGATCTTGAAGTGGCTTCAATCCCACTGTTATTTTAGAGAATTTTTTTAGTATTTTTCCTCCTAACCTTTGTCCTCTCCAGTAATTCTGCAACAGAATCAGAACAGAAAATAAAACTGGAACATTTTTCATATAGAAGAATTTAAACTGTATTAATTTAAAAAAAAATAGATCCTTCTAATGTCTTCTGAGTCAGATGCATTGAACAAAAGTGCCTGTATGCATCTTAGTGCTAATGAAAATATTTTGGTACAATAGGCAATCAATATCTGAATGTGAAACATAGGCATAAACTAAAAGATAATATGATGCTTTCATACTTGTGTATTATTTATACTGCTTCTTTATGATTTCAGCCTTAAAGTTATTTATTTTACTTTGTCTTTTACTCTTCTGGACACACCATAGTAAAAAAAAAAATGTTAAGTGATTTCCTATAGCTAATGTGTTTAGAATTTAAAGGAAGAGTAAGTCTGCTCCAAAAGCCTCTGAAGCAAGCAGCAGGGAAATTTAATGCAAAGTTTTTTATTCCTGTAGTGACAAGTATTCTCATTTGGTGATTCACTTTGCAAAAACCTAGATTGAGTGGATTCATCAAAAAGCTGTGAAAGAACAACTTATTCAAGCAAAAAAAAAAAAAAAACAACTACAGAAAGCTTTGGAAACACAAATAGAACCAAGAATACTTTCTTTGTTTTCATTCTAACTGCTACTTAGGAAAGCAACGAGTACTCCTGGGATTTCTTTTGGGAGCAGATTATGGGAATTTCGATTGGCTAAATTCTGTCATCCATATTCAATTTGAACAGTTCCCTGCCGAATAAGGTCACACACACTGTATTTTAAAGTTCTAACATGTTCTAACAAAGTTCTGAAGTTCACTAACATGAGAAATATCAGAATGCAAAACTTTAAATTTATACATTTGTCACATCTTTTAAGATTTACTTATACTAAATTGTAATCCAAGTCCCCAGACCCTCATTCTGCATCTTAAGAACAATGCACTTAAATCATGAATTACCTTTATTTTAAATCTAAATGGTCTTTAAATATTTATATTTAGTATTAATGGAATTCTCTGAACATCTCTAGTCTTCTGTTAAAGGGTGTGACCAGAATACCGGGCTGGCACAGAAATCAGTGACCTTACCTTTCACGGGATCTAAAGACAATGACCTATAAAGATTATAGCTATAGTTATAGCTACTTTTTAAAGCAACTTGACAGATTCACACTTCTGGTTGCACATGATTATTATGAAAAGAATAGGATCAAGTTCTGTTCTTAACTTCATCCTGTATACAGTTTAGTATTTAGTCATTACAAATTGATTTAAATCTTAAGTACTCTTTTCTGTACAATAAAAATCCCATGAACGTCATCAGACTACTAACTACTTATAGTGTAAAAAAAAGAATAATTAACCTACTCAGAAAGAACCAGTAATCTTTATTTCTACCTCAAAATATGTTTTGTTATTTTTAAAGATTAATTTTTAGTAAAGGCATTTCTCATATAATTTATTTAGCTTCTCGCAACCTTTGGTTTATTGATTTCAGTTTTATAGTTAATTAAACAATTCCTGATATTTATGTCAACCTCCACTGTCTGAGTTCATCAAAACTATTCTGGTTTTCAGCAGTGTCTTATATTAAGCTAATGCTTGAGTTTTCAAACAAGGGCACTAATTAACTCTCCATGAGAAACAAGATGTTAGTTGATTCAATAATTTCAGCTTTCAAAAGAGACTAAATACCATCCTGAAATGAGGTATCCTACTGGTAAGCTATGCTGACAATATTCCTTGAGAAAGAGCTGACAGGTGCCAATCAGATTTGCAAAACATTGTTTTTGTTTAGCTGCTCAGCATTCTATCTCTTGGGAATTCACAACCGCAGATAACATTCTATTTAACACATAAAATTTCTAATTTTGCTCTGCATTACAACAAATTACTTTTTTTTTAAGTAATCACAAATCACAAAAAATGCTGTTTCCTGCAATTAAAATTTTTTCAATGAGTTCTCAGGATGCAAAAATATCTTTGCTATCATGTGACGAATTTCCTATACAGTTTTTGGGTTGATGCATTACTAAAGATACAGAAAATAAGTGGGTTTGAATTTTATAAAAATATCGTCATTTAACTTCAGGTTTTTTGACTCCTACGTGAACATAACAAATGGGGAAAAAAGTTCCATCTCTTGTTATCCAGTTCCCCTAAAAATAGGCAATGTTAGGAAAACATATAGTATGAAAATTAAAAGAAAGCAAGCATGCACAGAAACGAATGAAAAAATAAAAAACCTGAAGGGAGGATCTGGAACAACTTTATAAAACTTTTTAAGACTTCAAAATACTTAAGGCTAAATTTCAGGCATAGCTCACTCAAAAAGCGGAACATTTATAGCATGAGAGTAAAACAGAAATTCATATGATTATTAATTACAGGTCTAATACTCTTAACTAGTTTGGCCAGATTATTTTAAAAAGCAGTCTAAACATATTTGCATGTTTTCATCATGACATCTGGGAAAAAAAAGTTTAGTATGAGTCATAACATGTAATCTGACCCCAGAACAATGATAACTCAGTAAGTACACTAGAAATAATCTTCCTATAGAAGCTTTCTTTCTCTGTCTTCCCTACAAGTGATATATCCCTTCTACCTCATTATTATTTCGTCTCTCTTTTTTCCTCAATTGTGAGTTTCATTTTGCTTTGTATTTGTAATTTCATTATTTCTGCAAACAGAATGTGACTTTTAAACTGCAAAACACCATGTAAAAATGACTGAACTATATATATGAACAATAATACTTTTCAAGGTCCACACTTCTGTGTTTTTTTAGATGGAAGCTAAAGGGCCTAACACCCCCTGAAATTCTCCCCCAAAAGTGTAATACCAATAGCTGAACTTGTTAGCTCTAAAATATACTGTGTGGTAAGATGGTTTCCTGAAACAACTTAAACGTTCACAGTCAGTGACTATGGATATTGATCAAAAGACAATTACTTTTTGATAGGTAGCAGCTTGGAGGCATATGGAGTATTCTTACACTATACTTGATTTTCCTTGCCTGGAAAACCAGGCGGTTCCTTCAGATTTAAGATAGATTGAGTCAAAATTTAGGAATTAATAAGAGGGACTAGGACTTTATTTCCAACATAGAATGGCAATAATTTTGAATTCAATAGAGTTGTTGGAGATTCTCTCTCAATACAGTATATAACAGAAGATGTAAAAGTGATAGGCCAAGTCAGGTGTTAGGCAATTACTGTAAATGATAGATTAATAGGAATAAAGTTCTGCTCAGTGTCTCCTTGTGCCACAAAATGAGCAAAAGGGAGGCTCTTCCAAGCTGGAAAGGAATACAAAGCTTTCTCAGCACACAAATGTAATGCCTTAGCTATGCCATAGGCCCTGTGAGCTACTTCTCAAGCCTGTAAAGAAGTTCAAGAACGCCCAAAAATTTGTGATCATCAAAGCAAAATACAAGGACAGCTGAGTTATCCTTTTCTATATCCTACAGCCATGTTATACTGGCAGAAAATGAAATGCACTTTACTACCTCAGAATGAATGAATCTTTTTCCTTCGGCACACAGCAACAGAACTTGAGGTCTGTATCGTCTTTATGAATGTGATGAACCTTGGTAGCATTTGTTAAATCAAGGGAATAACAGAATCAAAGTATAAAAGGATGAAACAATCAAACCAAATAAAGTCAGCTTGTTAATAAATCCCAAGTAAATTGGCCTAGATTTTCCCATACAACTAACTTAGGTCATAAACTTAATAAAGAAAACCTATTAGCAAAGTCAAAGGCATTAACCTTTCCCTTTTACCTTGACAGATGAAAACACACTTATCAAGAAGCACTGTCCTATTATCCTTCATATTTGATACTCTTACTTGCAATACACACTCCTTCATTAAACTTTACACCTTTTAGCCATACAGCTCATTCCTGAGCTTCAGCAAATCCTTGACATAAATCATGGAAAGGACGACACTGTCTGCATTTGCATCAAAGTCTTTGAAGAAGCTCCTTAACAAGAGAACTTTGACTCACTTTTGAAGCTTTATTCTAGACTACCTTATGAAAATGCATAAAGACTTTCACAATGAGGTGAAATGAATAAAATGCCATAATGACCATTAGTACCAAAACTGAAATGACTTGATATTTTGTAAAAGAATGTACCATTTAAAAAGTCAGCAAAGTACATTCTATACAAGTCCTAGAGGAATCTCTGAACAAATAGCAATATTACATACAGGTTCCAAAGAAAATCAACATTGGGTATTAACTAATGAGATATTCAGTACAGTATAAAAAAACAGGAATAAATGCTTGAATTAGAGCTGTGTCTAAAGTTATTTTAAATTATCATGTAGCTATAACTACAACAATGATATGCTAACAAAACAAATACCATCCCATGATTTTTGCAAGTATAAAGTCCAAATGCAAGCAGAGTGGCTTAAAGAACTGTTTACTGAAGCCTATTGAATGTCTAAGCACATGAGCAGAGCATTTTGTGAGTGGGGAGTGCAATCTGTGTTTTAGTGCTATTTAGCAGCTCCTAGTATTCCTATTCTGCAAGGCCTATCACACTTCAGGGAAAATGGAGGGTAATTAAAAAATTACAAGCTAAGAACTCCCACCAAAAAAGAAACCCAAACTAGGAAAAGTGTAAACCAGAATTTCTTACTGGTTTTGGAGTTAAGGTGATTCATTAGCAATTTAGACTTGAAGTAACATCAGATTATCCATTTGTCTTCCTTTTGTAAACTGTTAAAATGGAAGACATTTGTCTCCATGTAGTTTGATACACCATGAAACACACTCTTGGTCTTCATCAAACATTGACTTATTAACACGTTTTTTTAATAGTAAAAAGGAAAAAAGGCTATACTTCATATATTTGTTAATTCCTTACCATAGAGAAACTGTAGCATATTAACAATAGCATAGCACTTTTTTACAAGTTTGTACATTAAATATTTGCAAAGACTATATAAGTTGAAGCCAGAATTATAGATGTAAAGTTTAATAGGAAAAACACAGCATGACTAGGTGGGAGGAAAAAATAGTAGTTAAGGATTTTAATTTCTTTTGTCATACCACTTTTCTAGGCTTAGTCACAAGGTTTTGCTTATTTTATTAAGGGTGGGAAAGTCAAACGCCAATATCCATTAAAATCTCAAAAACTTAATGTATAGTCTCTTTGATATTAGAGCTAGAAATGTTTTAAAAATTTTATAATATCTAAAACTTTACACAAATTCCCTCTTAAGAACAACAGTAAGCTGCCTAACTCTTAAGAACAACAAATTTAATCAAGCTGCATTTTATGTTTGTGATTCAAGTTTTTTATAAATTTATAATTTCATATTATCTGTAGCATTTTATACCCATGTCATTTTCCTTCTATCTATAAATTCATCCAAGAATTTCATCACATTTAGTCTGTATTACTTATAGACATATATAATGACATAAAACATGGATATATATGTATCGTTTGCTCACAAGAGAGAATGTAATTATTAAGGGATATTTTACAGATAATTAATTTAGGACCACAAAAGCACTTGCGGGATATGGTGCTTGGATGCCTTTGCCTTTGTAAGCCTTGCCTTTCCTCGGTGCTGGATATACAGATACTCAGTGTATCATATTGTGGCATTCAAAGACAATATAACTGAAATCTCAACAGAAGGAGTTCATTTTGGATGTAACATAGATAGTTCAAGATTAGAATCTAAAGTAGAATTATGAATGGCAAGAATTTCTAGTTTTCAAAAAATCAGCTCTAAAGTGGGGAAAAAAATATACATCCTTCTCTCAACGTGACAGAAAGTGCTCTAGAGATAAGTACTTTCCTGAAAAAGGCTGATAGGTGTTTTTCCTAAGGTGAAGAAAATGGCTTCAAAAATCTTAATGTTCCTTCCAATGACCATAAGTTGAAACACATGCAACCTAAAAATAAAACACTTCCACCCCATAACAATGGAATGTTCAGCTGATGCTCAAAACGGCCCTTGTGATTCTTCGGGGGAAATCAGGCATATGTTTGCCCTAGGGGAAATCAACTCGTGTTCTGAATATGTCATACTTATAGCATTTCTCCTTTCTGATCCCAGCTAATCTAACAGAGATGTGTTGTTAACCTGCTGTATGGGATAGTATAACTGGATTTAGTGAAATGGCAACTTGAAAGTGGGAAGAGCAGCATATATATCAGTGGCTCAAACTATTTAAGTCATATGTTGGAAAATGAATTTATATAAAAAAAGACTTTTGTAGCATAGAAATGCTGATATTGCAGGGCATATTATATTGTTATACAGTTGTCCCCTGGGGATGGAAGTGACCCAGCTGTAAGTGCCTGTTGCTTCAGTCTCAGGAACGACATAGAGATTGCTTCACTCTGTGAGATCCCACAAAGAGTGGTCTTTTGCAGAATGGTACCATTCCAGCACAGAATTTCATCTCCTGGAAGGAAAGTGAGGAGTGCATTGAAATACTGATCTTCAGAAAAGGTAAGATTCTTCTGGAGCTCTCTTGCAAACAGCTCTGTTTCTCTACTCACATAATATAAATAGGAACATAAACTTTTTTTTTTATTATTATTCAGAATAGCTCAGATATCACAACCTTCTTTTGAGAAACAATAGGACAGTACAAAATGATTTCAACTTGCTTTCTCCAGTTCATAAGCCAAATTCTGCTTGTCAGGAAGTAGTAATTACATTGCCATTCATAATCATCTCAGTTTTATCCAGTAATTCTCTATATAATTTTTGTTCTTAAATTTATTAATGGCTTTTTATGGTTTATTTTTAAAGGGCTTTTTAAGGGCTTTTTCTTTTACAGAGCTCAGAACTGATTCGACTTCTTAAAACATATTTTTACAAACATTTAAAATGAAACAAACATTGTATATGCAGTAAGTGCAAGCTAGAATTTTAATTAGTAAGAAGCAGCAATGACTGATATCTTCAAAAACCAGCAATGAATACAACAAACAACAGACAAAAACCTTTTGTTCGAATGTTCCTATCATAGGCATTTCATAATACTTATTACAAAGAAAAGAATAAAAAAATGCAGTAGCAGATTAATATTTCTACAGTTCTGGGAATGGTCCAGTAACATTGTGAGCAGATTTAGTAGAATAAAACTTCTCCATGCTAAATACTTTATCTCTACCTGAATTCTCTGCTCATAAAGGAAATTATGGAAAGCCCTCTAACATATCATCCATTTGGAACATCAGAGTAATTCATAACAGGGAGAAGGAAAATGATCCTATGTGATATTTTGATTCAAGAGTTTTAAAAGAGAAGACTAAAAAACCTCACTCCTCCTTGTAAAGTATATTAATTCTTAAAGCTTCAAGGTAAGAACTAACCTTTAATTAACAGAATCAGAAAGTTTTTCCTGCAAACATGTTCCTTCATAATTGCATCTTTTTTGGTAGATATTTTCTTCTGAGTTCTTCTGGGCCTGTTACACAGTAAACTGTTTATTGGATTAGATATGTGACTAATCTAATCTTAAATGGTAGCTCTAAGGCTTTAATGAACTGCTCATCAGCTGCTTTTGTCTGGTGAAACACGAATGTCCCCATCCCATTCTACATAGGAAGTAAAAAGTAGGAAGTAAAAATCTCACATATTTAGCTTGCTAATAGTTCTTTTATAAGTTCAATCTTCTGTTGTTGTCTCTCCAAATGAATGACTTCCACATCAAAGATACTAGTAAAGCACAAAGATATTATTTTGACAAGAAACTTTCCTCAGAAGTCTCAAATGAATTGTCAAGAGAGAAAACCTGTGAGACATTTACTTACATAGCTTACTATAAAAGTGTTATATTTGCTTTTGCTGTATTTCAATTTCCAGGGTTTATTTTTTACTTAGTTTCCAACAGATAAGAGAAAATTTTATTTTTGGAACTCACAGTGTGAAACTCGCCCAAGTTTTGGTAACAACAATTTCTCCATTGTGTTGAGATAAAGTTCATTTCTGAAAGCCAAATGAGCCCAGGGAATTCACAGCATGAGCACTAAGAATCTAACAACGGCAAGTGGCTTTGTTTTGCAAGACAGCCCTCCCCAAGTAAGACCGCCCACATTACTAACAGTCGCCTTTGGACCATGGCTTGAGGGAGAAAATGGAAGATAATTAAAATCCATCATTGCAGTGTAACCAGGTGTGTCTTGACCAGAGGAAAGAACTTCAAGGATGAAAGTCTGACACTAAACACAGGAAAAGAAAATTGAACAAAAAAAAAAAATAATACTGAAAGGGTACAAGACAACAGAAAAGTCAATAAAGGGAACAGAATAAGAACAGAGAAAGGAAGCAAGGCTAGCCTGTATATAATGGAGATAAAAAGTTTAAAAGTTGCCAAATCATTCTTGGTTTCTGTATATGTATAATTCTTCAAACCTCTCCAAAATAATTCTCTTTGCTTGATTCTAATCATCATAGTGCTGACAGTTCTTTTTTCATCCATCTTCAGTAAGTCAACAATATCCTCAAATAATGTCAGTCTTATCTCACACAACTGTAGGTGCTACACTAAGAGAGGATTGAATGTTGTTGCATTTTGATTAAGTCAAGCCATTCTTACTTTACAGGGCCCAGTTTCTCTCTGTAAGCGTAGACAATAGATGATGGAAACTATATTAACTGCCTAAGTTCAGTTTAAAGTAAGGCCATCAGCTGTTGAAAAACACTTGTTTAGGGCTACCACAAGAATTTTTCCTAAATACTAATGGACATTAAAATCAAAGTGAGTATATTTTGCTTAGTTTCTCTTTGCTCACTCTAAAATATGTACTTAGAGTATTATTGCCTCTAGCTTGCTGCAAGTGGTTTGTTTCATGTTATTCTATATAAAAGTGAATTACAGGTAAGCTTGTTCCAACTTATTTACATTTATTCCCATTATGCAGCAAAACCAGAATCTGCATTTTAACAATATTTAATGAATAAGAATTTCCCTAATATTGAAACTCTTGTTGTGTTTTACACCACAAAAACAATGTTTCTAAAATATATACCAGAGGTGTATTTCTCCTGACTAGAATTTTACCTTGATTGGCTCTGTGCCTCTCATTCTATTTCTCTGCATGCGAGGCACACTAGTTGAATAATGACCAAAGTGGTTTACTCTATGCCAATCAATAAACTTTTTAGAATTGTCTTTCTAAAAATTTCCTACGAAAGGCACTTGTCTTCATTAAAATGTTTGGCTAAACAAAACGTTTAGCATTTAGTTTGTAGAAAGTGTCAGAATTAGGCTCTTACATCCTTATTCAGATACCTAAGGATGTAATCTTATTTTCATACATGCTGAGTACTCATTAAATAGGAGTTGACAGAATCTGATGGTAGCTCAGCATGTTGGAAAACATTAAACCACTGGTTAGGAATCTTTACAGCCATTTAAGCTTATTTTTGTCATACAGAAACAAAAAATAATCACAGGATACTGGACTAAGTGGTATTGTTTGTGAGTTCTATGTTTAACATTTATGACTAGGTAATTTCTTTTTTTTTTTTTTGCTATTGATACAGTGATTGTAAAATGGATCCAGAATTGGTGTTTGTGTTTCATTCAAGGAATATTATCAATATGATAGCTATGTAATATTCACGCTCTTACATCTGAAGATTTCTAGGGGTGTATTGTTTCATCATATAAAGTACCTGAATGGGTTATGGAACTCAAAGAGAACAGAGTCTGAGGTTTTTCTGGTGAGGAAAAATCAAAACAACTAGTTTCTTTGAAAATTTGGAAATAGCAATCCATCCCGCACCACTGGAGAGTAAAGTCAAGTAAGCATAATCATATCCTAAATGTTGAATAACATATTCTTGGCTATGGAATAAAAAAGATAATGATTTTTCAAATACAATATTGAGTCTTGGAAAAAAAAAGAGCCTTTCACTTAAGGTATAACATTCCAGCCTTAGCAGTCAGCCTTATATCAGTTGTTTTGTTTCCCTTTATTTACTAGGCACAAAAAAACCCCAGAGCCTTCTTTAATAAACCAGAATATTTAATCAGCTCAATTACATTTCAGGAATCTGGAAGTGTATTTCCAAGTTGCATCATTGGTATACAACCTGGTTCTTTGAAATTATTTTTGTTGTTCAGGAAAACACGTTATTCTGCAGATAATATGTGACAAGAAGTACAAAACACTATGTAGTATAGAAATTGCTCTGGATGATTCCTGGAATTGTTAAATATCATGGGCAGTTCTCTTTTGAACACAAATATATAGAGATATCCAAGACAGAATTTTTCTATTGGAAAACAATAAAAATTGTAACTTCTGTTCAGAATGTATCTGTCTCAATGATAGGAAAAAGGCAAAGCAATTTATTTCATTAGCCCACTTGTCCTCCCCAATTTGATGCAATTCTTGTCCCCGGCTTCAGAGTTAAACTACTGTTAAAATTGTTTTCTACTTAGCACGGAATCATTACCACTCTCCTTCAGCTCTCAAAGGTCATGGAGAACAGAAGAGGTGTCTGAGGACTGGAGGAAAGGTAATGTCACACCAGTTTTCAAAAAGCGCAAGAAGGAGGACTTGGGAAACTACAGGCCAGTCAGCCTCACCTCCATCCCTGCAAGGTGATGAAACAGCTCATTCTGGATGTAATCTCAAAGCATGAAGGGGAAAAAAAGGTTATCCATAGTGGTCAACATGGATTCACCAAGGGGAAATCATGCTTGACCAGTCTGGGTAGATGAGGGGAGAGCAGTGGATGTTGCCTACCTCAACTTCATCAAGGCTTTTGACTCTGTGTCCCATAACATCCTCATAGGTAAGCTTAGGAAGTGTGGGTTAGATGAGTGGACAGTGAGGCTGATTGAGAACTGGCTGAATGGCAGAGCTCAGAGGGTTGTGATCAGCGGCACAGAGTCTAGTTAGAGGCCTGTAACTAGCAACGTTCCCTGCGTCTAGTCTTATTCAACATACTCATCAATGACCTGGAGAAGCTAGAGAGTTGGGCAGAGAGGAAACTAATGAAGTTCAACAAAGGCAAGTGTAGGGTCCTGCACCTAGAAAGGAATAACCTCATGCGCTGGTGCAGGTTAGGGGTTGATCTGCTGGAAAGCCGCTCTGAAGATAGGGACCTAGGAGTCCTAGTGGACAAGTTGACCATGAGGCAGCCATGTGCTCTTGTGGCCAAGAAAGTCAATGGTATCCTGGGGTGCATTAAAAATAGCATGGCCAGCAGGTCAAGGGAGGTTATTGTCTCCCTCTACTCTGCCCTGCTGAGGCCACATTTGGAGTACCGTGTCCACTTTGGATCTCCTCAGTTCAAGAAAGACAAGGAACTACTGGAGAGAGTCCAGCAGAGGGCTAAAAGGTGATCAAGGGACTGGACCATCTCTCTTAGGAGGGAAGGCTGAGAGACTTGCGTCTGTTTAGCCTGGAGAAGAGAAGACTGAGAGGGGATCTTATCAATGCTTATAAATATTTAAAGGATAGGTGTCAAGAGGATGAAGCTAAACTCTTCTCAGTGGTGCCCAGCAACTGCACAAGAGGCAATGGGCACAAACTGGAACTCAGGAAATTCCACCTCAACATGAGGAAAAGCTTTAATTTGAGGGTGACAGCACTGGAACTGGCTTCCCAGAGAGATTGTGGAATTATACAGTTGCTCAGAACTCATTTTTATTGGAGAGTGGAGAACAGAAAAAAAAACCTTCACTGCTTTCCTAGTTTAGATGATGTTAATGACCTCTGAAGATGATGGCTGCCTTATAGTTTACCAAGAAATGAGGTCCAGGGAGAATAATCAAATCAAAGGGAAAGAAATGGGGTTGGGAGAAGGAAAGGACTTATGCACTTGTTCAGTTGTTATTTTGTTTCGATGCCTTCAGCTTTTGTTTTGGACTCTGGAAGAACAAATTTCTGTATTAAAAAAATATTCAGTTAATTAAGCACTGACCATCGTTACTGGAAAATACAGTTGAAATACAATGCATGTTAAGACTTCGTATAATTAGTTTCTTTCTTAAGCCAGTGCAGGGACATCTTTCCATAACTTTATAGTGTCTTATTCCCTTTCCAGATCTAAAGTGTTACCAAAATTTAAAAAACAGAAAAAAGAAGGGGAGGGGTGGGGGAATAAGAAGAAAAGTCCTTAAGAATTAGATATTACTGGCTAACGAACAATCTGATTTTAGTATTGCTTTCTGTAGAGTTTTAACTTATGTATCTACTAGACTGATCTACAGTTGGAAAGACCAAACATATCTAATTCCCAGCACCAGTAGTGAATCCTAGTTTACACTATCATCAGTAATAACACAGATGAACAAATTACTTCAGCTGATGATTACCAAATCCTGTGAGCAGTCAATGTTAGGAGTTAAATATCACTGAACTTATGAAATCATACAGTCAGACTTGCCATTTAAATATAATATTTAAGAAGGCATGTCTCAAAAGAGCATGAACATTGTCAATATTTTTGAACAATAAGACCTACAATATGAAGATAAAACATAAATCCCATAGTAATCAGAAACATTTTCCGTAGCACAGGTATTTAACCATTTTCTAGCATTCTGGTGAAAGGAGCTTCAGCAAGGATTTCTTTACAGATATTTGTTTTTTCCAAATTTGAAGGAAGATTTTGAATGTTTTCTCAAAAGAAGATGAAGATAGAAGAACACTTAATTAACAGCTTATTTTATGACCTGAAAACTCACTGGCAAATTCCCTTTTACTAATAAATACTTTTGGGTTTTGTTTTGGTTTGCTTTGGTTGAGCTTTATTGATTGATTTGTTTGTGTTTGTTTATAAATACAATTTATCTTGTTATAAAAAATAAATATCTCATCTAGTTTGGCTTTCTGAGTTAAAGAGGTCAACCTCTCCTTATTATCTTGGGCAAGTTGGAAATAGACTGTTCTTTGAAATGTATGCTGGGTTTTGACCAATTAGTACAGCTTTACAATCTGTAATTTTCAGGGTACTTACAGCTTTTGTTTTTGTAGATTTCCTAAAACGACAGAATAAGAGAGAAGAATGCAAAGGAAAACTGAATATAAATGTGCTGGTTTACAGATATTTTGTGATTATGCCTATGATTTTGGTTTTGAAGCTTTTCCTTGAGTGCAAAAAGTGGAATACTCAGGGATTTACTTTAATTAAAATAATTACTCAAATAATACTCTTATTTACTCAAAATATAAGCAAAAATCTTATTTGTGAAGTATTACAACTCTTAAAGAGATCGAATGTGCCACTTAAAATTCTTTTGCTACCAACAAGACTGTATTAACATAACATTAAACTGTTATTAATAACATTAGCTATATCAATACTGATGTTTGTCCCTTGCATCACTATGTCTGACAAAATACAATGCTTAATCTGTGCAGGCAGATATGAATTTATTGTGCTATGAGCCAAGTGTTAAACTGAAATTCAACTCACGCCAAAATACTCATAACTACAGATAAGATTTTGGGCTATTGCTGCTGGATTTTTTTTCCTAAGAGCCAAAGTAACAAATCTGCATGGCACTGCATTGTGTTTAAAAAAATATACAACCTCTTCTGGACTTAACACGCAACAGTTGATCTTCTCTGGCCATGGACATGATGAACCTCTGGGTGCACTTCTTTCTCAAAAATAATTATTTCTTTGTGGTCAGCATGCTTCACCAGGCAACTTATTGCTGCTCTGTAAATGCTGGATGACAGACTGGCACTGATGTTTGCGCTTGAAGAAAATATAACTGTTACCACTCCGTGGAGTCCTCTTGATCTTCCTTCTTAAATTGTAAGATATCTTTCTAGTTTTAGAAGCCAGTGATCTCAGAAAAAACAACCAACCAACCAAAAACCACCAGAAAACAAACTTTAATCCTTAAAGTGTTAAGAGCCTTTCAGATGGACAAGAATTTTAAAAACTTTGGGCTCATTGCAGGACTGAAGTTAACCAAAGAAATAATAAAAAATAATGTAAGATTTAAATGAAACAGTTAAGACACCTGTTGGGTTTAGGAAAAAATGCCCTCAAACTCAGTTTCAAAAAGTGTAGAGGTTTCTTGAGACAAAATCATGTTTTAGTCTTAACTTACTGTTGTCAACATGGACTCCATTCAAGTAATATTTTCTTAGCGTATCATAGAAAGCATGCATTGTGAAAAGTGTGTAGTAAATTTATAAAACTAGTTGATTAGAAGTTTTCCACAAAATTACTGCAGACCCGTAGTTTCGTAGATTTAAGTAGCTTAAATTGATTTGTAGCTTGTCCGAAACCATCTGTATTACAAGTGAGATTTATAATAATGAAGTGTCACTATTCAAACAAATAAAGCTGAATATTACAATGCTGTTCAATTAATGATAATATACATTTGTCCATAGTACTAAGAATTCTTTGTTAAGGCCTGAATTGTGTATGAAAACCCAGTTTTTAAGCTAAAAGCCTAAGGACCGGAAGCATTAAAGGCAGCAAATCTACTACTATTGTCCTTTAAAGTTTCAGGGATACCTATAAAACTAGATGTACAGTTTAAAACATCTTCTAGTCTCATCATTGTCTGAATCCTTCACAGATAACTGCCAGCTATCATCCAGCATATGGGATTACTATGGCAGTCCATATGCTTTGTAACAGTTGGTGTTCAAATGACAATTTGCAAAGTCAAATAAGAAGGTGGCCCAGGCAACAAAGCCTAATTACTAGCAGCTACAACAAGCTGCCAGCTCCAACTCAAAATATTTCCTGTCGGTTTGTTTTTTTAAACTGAATAGTATTAACCTGTTTTACAGTTCAAAAAATGTACTGACAACATGGACCTGTATTTGTACGATAAACTTGAAACCCAATAAGCTTGACTTGATATGCCACAGATGATTTGAAGGAGAATATTTGTTGTTTTGTTTATCTGATCCATGCTTTATAAAGTATATGTAGTATAGACTTGTCAGTATGCCTTCATGTGATCAAAAACATGACAATTCTGGAGAAGCGCTGGCCCAATTCTAAAAAAGCTTGCTGATGTTTCATGCTACAATATGCTTAAAGCACAGAAGGACTGATTCACTTCCATCTCAACTCTCTCTTTCATTTTTTTCTGACACTTTTCTCCTCTGTTTGCTGTATCTGACAGACTTTCTTGCTCTTTTAAAGCTCTGTACCTTAGTCTTTAAACTTGAATCACTGCTAAATTTTTTAATTGGATCTCTTGATCATTCCTGCCCTTAGGTTTTCATGATTCAGTCTTCTCTGAATAGATCTACACTAAAAATTTGGTGGGCTTTGGTTGTTTTTGGAGCTTTTGTTTGGTTTGGGTTTGGTTTTTTTTTTTTGGTTGGTTGGGTTTTTTTGGAAGGGTTTTTCTTGCTTGTTTTTTTTTAATAAAAGTTTACCTTGCATTTTAATTCCTTACACTGTTCTACACTGTTCCCTAGAGTGCACCTCTGATGTGTTCAAAGCAGTTTTCCTCCTTGTGGAAGTGAAATTTAAGTCATGCAAAAACATCGGAGTAATGTAACGTGGATGCATTAGCTCTGTCCTCCAGTTAGCTCTCTGTGCATGTACCTAAGACAGGCAACTACTGTGAACTTGATTTCAACAGACACAATGTGAAGCACAGTCCTAGAAATGTAATAAATCACAATAAAGGAAGCTTCAGTCTACCTATATTGGTGCTGAAGCAGCCAGTGATGTAGAAGTTCACTCCGAACATGCAAATTCATTTCCCTTCAGCACAAGATAACCTGGAAGATGGTCTTCAGGAGAAATACTCCAACAGCTAATGGGTATCTGAGTAGGGGACCAGACAAGACTCCAAAATAAAATCCCCTCAGTGAATTCAGGTACACCTAAATGTTTCACTCTACAGATTTGCTCCTATTTTATTTTTCTGTTTGCTAAGAAAAGTATAATTTTAGTATCTCAGACCTCCAACTAAACCATTAGCACTCTAGGGTCCAAATTAGTCCCTGCTATCTGTCAGCAAATGGAGTTCTCCAATTCAGGAGTTACTCTCAATTTTCTTTACAATTGATAGAGAGAGGATGATTCAGGTGCCTGTCTCTACTGAGAGCAAGGGGAACTTTAGTGAAATATATTCTCAAATAATCCACTTTGGTTAGATGCCTAAAGTAAGCCAGAATGAACCTAAGCTAATTAAGGCTTATTTGGAGACAATACAGTAGACAAACAAAAAATACACTGTGAAGGAAGGATTTTTCTTTAGCTGGAGAAACTCTAATTGAAGGCAGGCTTAAGAAGAGGTTTTAAGTGTTGCAGAGTTGTCAAAGTCCCTTTTTTGAGCCTCTTTTATGTACTACCATTACTTTTACCTGTAATGATAATAGCATTTCCATACATGACAATTTCTAACTTTGTGTAAAGCCCCTCTACTATGTGAGTAGTCTAAGACTCTCTGTTTCATGGGTGGACAACAAAATAAACAACACAAAGCTCAAAACAAACAAGAAAAGAAACAAAAAAGTTGCAAGTGGTTAAGCCCTTAATCAGAAGACAATGAAGGCAGATAATCCAGCCTGCAGCACTGACAACTTCTAATCAACAGTTCTTCCATGAGGTGTCAGGTACTTTCTTAGATACAGGAACTAACCAGTAATGCATCATGAGATATTGCCCTCATGCAAGCGTTCATATACTTTGGATGAAAATGTGCTCAGTAATTCAAAACGTAACATAGGCTTATCCTGCTGCCACACTGCTATGCATCAATAAATCAATCCTTTACTATTTCAAATAAACTTTGCTTTCCTTTCTACCAAAAATGAACATTTTCACCAGCAGTTCTACTAGAATTGGGATGAGGTCACTAATCCCTGAAAAGGATAAAGTTGTACAGCTAGAAGAATTATAATAATTGGAAACTGGTGTGTATGCATTGCACAATCACGGGCTAATATTTTTGCTTTTAACTACAAGTCTAGTATTTATTAGTAGGAATCTTCCAGGAGTCTTCCAAGGACTATACGGGAGTCTTGTTTTCTAACGTATAATATACGGTAATATGTTTGGACAAAAGAACCAAAATAACATAGAAATAAATTATACTGGCTCACATCAATCATTGCTCCAGAGAAGTGATTAGAAAAGTTTATGAAATAGCCTGCGAGCTGAGCTTACAGTATTAGACTAACTTGAAGAATATAACAACTGTATTTATGGATTAAAATAAGAAAACACATAACGTACCAGTATCTAGAATGTCTACACCTGAAATGGGGGGAAAAAAAAAAATAGTAATTATTTCTAAATAAACAAACTCAAACTTCATATGTGACAGATCAGTGGTGACAGAAGACCTTATATATGTTTACAAGTACCTAAAGGGTGGGTTGAAGGATGATGGAGCTGGACTCTTTTCAGTGGTTTCCAGTGAGAGGACAAGGGGCAATGGGCACAAGCTGGAACACAGGAAGTTCCATTTAAATATGAGGAGAAACTTCTTTATGGCGAGGGTGACAGAGCACTGGAACAGGCTGCCCAGGGAGGTCGTGGAGTCCCCTACTTTGGAAATTTTCAAGACCCGCCTTGATGCAGTCCTGAGTAATGTGCTCTAGGCAATCCTGCTTTAGCAGGGAAGTTGGACTAGATGGTCTCTAGAGGTCCCTTCCAACTCTGAGAATTCCGTGATTCTGTGAAGAATGTGGCCTAGGGATATGTAAATAACTCCACATCGCACACTATTGAACCTGATCTTCATTAAGACAGTTATTTATGTTAAAATAAAACTTAAAAATTTTGTTCATTTTTTTAAAAAAACTGTTTATATTTCTTATAAAAATATAATTTCTAGATGAATACTCAACCTTCCCATTTCTTTTAGCTATGCTTTATCATCTCAGTTTTCTCTATTCTTTCATGAGCATAACTAGCCTTTAAACAGATAACTAGTGAAAATTTTGCTTATTCCTCCCCTCAAAAAAACATAAAAAGCTCTCTTACTTTTTCTTCGTCTGTTCCAGATGTCTCTGATGCCTTCTCACTCCTGACATTTATCCTGTCAACAGTTGCAAGTATATCAATAAATAATAGATATTTATGGTTTAACTGTCTCATCTCAAACCATTGCATGTTATACAAGTTTTGCAAGCCATTTCACATTGTACATCTGAACTCCAAACTCAAGACCTAGCCAGATTTAAATGCACCAAATCCATTTTAGGCTTCACAGGATGTTACAAATTGCATCTCTCTTCACTGGTCTGCCCTCCCATTGTTTCAAACAAATTCACCATTAGAATTTCACTGAAGTTGAATAAAACTTTAATGCGTTTTATCATATATAAGAAGTTCAATCACAACACATCAGCAGTTGTCTTTTCTGGCTTAATCTATTTTCTATGACCAAGCTACTGTAATCCCTAAGAAAATTTGCACCTTTGCCACTGTCTCCCTGTCATTCCTCTTCTATGGTGACAAACTACGTAAGACTGCTTTATCAGAAGATGGGAAAAAAAAAAAAAATCACATCTGAATTCATCTTTATAATATTTTCATTGTATATGAATAAAGTTGTACTTAATGTAAGTTTATAAATCTTTTTGTGTGCTGAACATCTGATTTAAGGTGTTTGTTTTTTTTAATATTAAATAACACGAGGACAATGAATTCTTATACATCAGGGTATAAACTCAACTAACTGTGATTAGGAAGAAGGAAATTCTCCAAGTAGCCCTTCACTGTTGATTTACAAGGCACCTAATTTAGGTGAGTTTTGTTTTCTTTCACAGTAACACCTTGTTTTATTATCAAAGAGGCCTAAACCTAGGAGAGCTCTACATATTTATGGGAAGATTCAGGCTCCTGAAATAATTTATCATGCAGAGAAAGAGGAATAGCAAATGGAGCATGTCAGAATGAAGTAAGAGAATCAGGTGGTCATACTGGAACTTGATAAGTGTCTTGAAATGAAAACCAATTTTAAAACAGGGTTGCTAGACCTATCACAGGTCTGGAATGTCAACTTCTTAAAAATAGAATTATTTCAGTGTGAAACTGTACTACTATTTTGGGGAAAAAAAATGAAAATAAACTCTATATAGGAAAAGACCAACAAAATTTTTGAGGAATTTTGAGATGATATTCTATATGCCTTTATTGCTCTACTGCATCCTGGAAACATGGGTCACTGTCCTCATTTTCAGGAAGTGGCAAGTGTGATTTGCTCCTGTAGGGAAGACAAGATGGGAGCCAACATCCCTCATGAAAGCAAAGCAGAAAAAAAGCAATAGCCTCACTAGCAAAAGGTGCAGTCCTACAGCATTCAAGCAGGAATAGCTGAGCAGGTCCAAGATCAAACCAAGAAGACAAGTCAGCAAGGGAAGGTCAGGATCATCAAAGTGCAAGGCCAGGAACAGGCATACCTGCAGTGTAGCTCAAGCCAGGACCAAGACCCAGGGTCCAAGCTTCAATGCAGATCCTGAACCAAGGCAGAGAGGCCCTAGGAAGGCTGTTTTTCACAGTTTGTTGTTTTTAGAGAAGACTGATCTAAGCTTGCCCAGCTGAAACATATCAGGATCAATCTTGAGCACAAGCAGCTTGTGTTCAAGCTTAGATTTGATACAGTGCAGCTGGTTTAACCAGGCACCTGGTGTTCATTCACATCTCATTTCTTCTCACAGTTTTCAGTCCTAGAATGGATAGAGTAGGTAAGTTTACAGTTTAGAGGAGATCAAATAGTAAGTGCTAGTGAAAGAAATTCTTTAAGTAATGGCCAGAAAAGGAGAGGACCAAGGAAGAGAGTCACAAAATGAGCAGAACTATGGCTAGTATAAGGGAAGACAAGGATTACTTAAAAGAAGGTCCTTGCAATCCTAGATTATATAAATTGAAGGTGCAATTATTCTGCATAATGTGGAATATGGAACTGCTGTCGAACAGGGATGTGTGCAGCCCCATGTTCATACATGTTTTACACTTGTCTGTAATATACAATTGTGAGCTGTGATATACAATTACAAGGGTGGCACATAGACTAAGAGAATAATACTTATGTCTATGTCAAAGGATGATAATGGGAAAGTGGTGGTTAATGAGAACTTACTGGATAGTGTATCATAGTGTATCGCTTGAGCATGAAATAAATTGTATGGAATAAGGGGTGGAAATTGTACTGTTCTGGCCAGGATAGAGTGAATTTTCTTCACAGCAACCTGTATGGTACTGTGGTATGAAGCTGTGACTAAACCAGTGTTGATAACACACCAGTGTTTTAGTAATTTCTGAAGAGTTGTAGACATTGCCTTAAGGTCTTCTTTTCCCCCCCACTCTGCCACTCCGAGCAAGTGGTTTGAGGGTGTGCAAGAAGTTGGGAGGAGACACAAGCAGGACAAGAGGATATTCCATACCATACAATGTCATGATCAGTAATAAACATCCAGGGAAAGGAGAAGGGAAGGGGAAAGTTCATGGTTATGGTGTTTTTCTTTCCAAGTAACTCATACGCATGTTGAAGCCCTGCTTCCCTGGAAATGGCTAAACATCTGCCTACCAATGGGAAGTAGTGAATGAACTCCTTATTTTGCTTTGCTTGCACATGCTGCTTTGATTCACTCATTAAATTATCCTAACCCACAAGTTTTCTTGCTTTTGCCCTTCCAATTCTCTTCCCCATCATCTAGGGGGAGGTGAGCAAGCAGCTCAGTTGGCACTTAGCTGCTGGCCAGGGTCAACCCACCACAGCCCTAGAAATAACCTTATACACTAGAAGGCTGATAACCCTGTGGCAGACCAGTTTTAAATTTCTGATACCCCTGCATTTAATAAAAGAGATTAATAGACTATTTACAACAGTTACAAAGTACAGTGTGCAATGCTTGCATGCATACTATTAATCATGCCAGCCATTCTACCTTAATGTCTAAAGTATTACAGGATGAAGTAATTTTCTGCCTTTGAATGCTAGTGAATATGAAAAGCTTTTTTTTTCTTGTATCAATCTTGCTTGGTATAGGTATGCTTATCACATATGCTTCTTTCAAAAACTAATGTGCAAAATCATAAACACAAGTCTCCATTTTATCGATGTGCTTAAATTAAGCATTAACAAAAACCAAAAGACTCCAAAATTCCATAAACAACTGTAGTTTAGCATCTCAAATTAAAATTCACACGACACAAACAAATTAGTTTACACATACACAAAGAAGTTAAATTTTGTAACTGCATTAGCATAATTAACTCTTTATCAACTATAGTGGTCTGATCTCATGTAATTAAGAACGGAGGTCTCATTCTTTCCTCATCATGAATAAATCCTTTCGCTCCAAGTAGACCCTCTGTATTTTCTATTGTGCACTATTTTTTTTTTTTAAACACTTTCTCTTTTTTAATTTATCTAGTCATCAGCATAGTATTTTGTAGGTCTTGGTTAAGATCCTCACAATGAAATCGGCTTCATCTTACAAGTCCTAACACTTTAGGTTGTAAGATGATATAAAAAATAAATTACATTTTAAATCTGTATTACCACAGCATAAACTGAACTTCAAAGTGTTTAATGGTAGCAGAACCCAAGATGACATTTTATTCCATTTGAATAAGTTGGATTTTTTTTTGCATGGCTTTGCAATCTTTCCAAATTATCTGTATCTTACAAGGCATTCACTAAATTGATTTCCTCTTGACTGGCTTTGCAGATGTCAAAACCATAAATTCTTTCTATTTAAAGAACAGTCATTTATCTTTAGACAAATATGATTTAATATATTTTAGAATAATTTTTTGCTTATGGTAACTTCTCTCATCTGCTTCTTCAGTTCCTTCTCACCTGTCTCTTCTCTTCATCTGTCTAGATCTTAGCCACATTAAATCCAAACTGCATGGCAGGGATCAAAAATTCAGATTACCAGAATTAACTCAAGCCTTCAATTATTCACTCAAATTTATTAGCATCCTTCCTTGCCCTTAACTAAGATTTAGCATCAATATCCAAAAATTATGTTGATTGCATTTCAAGCTTTCTCTACTGGATATTTCATGCTTTTATTGCACAGCTAAAAGTCACCTGAAGCTTCTTCAGTTTGTCTGATGGAACTATCAGCACATTGATTCAATGCACTGAATTTGGGTAGGTAACATGTTTGAGCTTGGCAACTCTTTATGATAGCATTCAACTTTTTCAATCAGTATTTCTCCTTAAAAATCTAAAAGTAGTTAATTTCTTTTGTCTTCGGTATCAATTACATGAAGAATAAAGTATTTTTTTATGTAGCACTTTTGTTTAATAACTATTTGCATAAATATCTGATGCAGCATTTCTGTTATGCAACTAGACATCTGATCTAGCATTTCTAGTCCCAAGTCTTTTCCCTTTCCTCTCTCCTTGATACAATATTTAGATTTCACAATAGAAAAGTAAATGAAATCAAAACTGTGAAAAAATCACTTGAGAGCTAAAGCAGTAAGATAACTCTAAACAATTAGCTAACATATTGTTTTAGTGGAAATTAAGAAGGAAAAAGAAATAATTAGAAGAAAGTTGATAAATCAATCACAAAAACTACACTAGAACCTTATATGGAGTGTTTTATAGACAGGAATGGAGATTATAGACAAAAACAGTACTGTGTCCCTCACAATTAAGACTCCAGACTCTAAGGACTGCCCAAAATCCACAGAAAGTACAAGAATAGGGACAACATAGTGAGCAAAGGGTAATTTCTCATTTTATAAATTAAGGATTAGGGTGAGTAACATGAACAAAGGATTTTTGAAGAGAAACTTGAGCATCTAAAGAGTTTCATTCTGCAGTTGTTTAAAAAACAGTAATCAAAATATGTGACCATTTGGTGAAGCTTTAAAATTATCAGCAGTTATTTATGAGCTGTTTCATGATAGGGTTTCATTTCTCATCTCTCCCACCACCTGAGAGCAGCAATGTGGAAGGAGAGAGGAAATATATAGAAAACATGCACTAATCGAGCTAACGGAAACCCTAAGTGATAAGATTTTTTGGATACTGGATGGGGGTCAAGAAGACTCAGGATGTTTTGAATGAGCAGGCTGCAATATCTCCCGGATATGCACTGAACTTTTGGCAGCTGAAGTAAAAGGAAGCTGTGAATATGTGGCAAGGTAAACAAGAGCTGAAAATGGAAACCTTGAAATCCAAACAAACCATTTCAACGCATTTGCCAGCTGGAGCATCAAGCTGACAATTAAAAATCACTGACTTAACATAGTCAGACACAATAGAAACACAAATATTGGCAGAAAACAATGTGAGAAAGAATATGTCACACATCAAGGTGCATTACAAACTGTTAATGAGAAAATAGAATTCAGGAAACAACTGGGAGAAACATGCAAACAGGAAATGCGATAAAATAAATGAGTGTGAAGTGCTTCATGAGGTTGGGAGCCAACAAGCCATTCTGGGCACCCAAGAATGCACTTGACCGAAAGGTTTCTAATACCTCTAGTTTATATTAGCTTTACTTCTCCAAAATAACACTCATGACATATCAAATGTGTACTTAAGCCATCATTTTCTGCAAAGATTACTCTTTTATACTCTGCTTGTCTGCTGCCAGCAGTTTGGCAAAGCTCTCTACTCCTTTCACTACTCAGTTATCTGAAGGATTCACTCTACAAGCCCACCTACCTAAAAATCTGAACTGAACATAAACAATCCAGCCTATTGCTCACCAGCACTATTGAATTATTTACTGTTACAAGAATCATGTTGTCTTTAAATTCTCCATAAGTCCAAGACTATCCCACTTCAAATTTGAAACAGATGATGGATGAGAAGTTTCGGTAGGTTCAGTTCTCTAATACAGGCCAGAACCACATGACAGACTGGAACAGATGCACCAAATGCTTTAGATTTCCTACCCGACATTCCATCAAAAAATTACTCTAGATTACTCTAGATAGTAAGACACAGCAGTTCTAAAGGAGCTTAAAGATAAAAAATTTCCAACAGAGCATATTTTCTTATTCATGAGAGCATAAGCAAATCACAATAAAATGACACGCAAACAAACAAAAAAAAACCCCAAACCATAAATCTAGTCATTTTTAATAACTGATCTCTCTAATACAAAATCTTTAGGGCAATGATAGATTAGCACAAAGCAACAGATGGATGTGGCTAAGGGCATGGATCCAAAGTTTAGTAACTGATGTCTATAGCCTGAAAAAGAGGGATGTTAGGATCAGGAAACAGTCACGCTAATACCCAACAGCCATTTGTTACAATGAACTGAAGCATTACTGATTACTAACTACTTAGTTCAAGGTTACTAGTAGAAACAATTAGAAAAGAAAAGCACATTTTATAGTTTTTAATGAAAATAAGTTATCAGCCCTCATTTCAGTAGAAGTCTGTTCTGGATAAGTCTCTAATTGACCAACTGAAAGTCTAGAACATTGAATCACTTTAAGTAACTACCCTTCTCCACTACAGTTAATATTTATGTGACAACATAAGTTCAGTGTGCCCTTTCCAACCAATATCTGCACTCCAGCATGCTAAGAGTTGTATTCAGACAGATAGACAAGCAAACAATTCTAGTAACTCAAAACTACAGTCCTAAACAGAGAAAAAGTTAGCTATCACCCAACTAACACAGAACAAAAATGCTCATAAGGTTTACATTACCTCCAAAAGGGAAACTTTACATACATGATTACGTTCTTTAAATACAAAATGAAAGAAATTGTAACAATTCAGGACAGGAAAAAAAGGCCGGTATAATTGAGCATACCACCAGATTTTGTAGCCTTGCTGCAGGTGTTTGGCTGCCCACACTCAAGATGAGCTCTGATGCAGTGCAGCTGTGTAATCTGTAACTGCTGTGAAGAGAACTGGTTGTGAGAAAAAGCTGTGAGAAGCCTCATTAGGATCTCCTTGCTTTGACTTAGGAGCTGCAGGGAAGCTCAGGTTCTTTACCTTGGTCCTTGCCTGAGCAACAGCACAGATATGTCTATACCTTGTCTTGCACTTTGCTGATCCTGGCCTTGCCTTGTTGACTTTTACATAGTGGTTTGACCTTCAGATTCCCTCATCACCACAGACTTGTCTGGCAAACATAGGCTCTTGGCTCACCTTCGATACCATCACCAAAACTGCTTTGCTCACCTTGTTCAGTCACTGTGGGACTGAGCCCTTGTTGGTGATGCCCCTGCTCTGCAAACCCTGCCATCACACTGTGGGCTTCATTTCCCTTGCAGGAAACCACCCATCACTGCCCCCTGAAAGTGATAGATTCTGTCTTTGATAAGCAACAGAAAGCCAGGTCTAACCATTCACTGATGATGAGTACATAAATATTTTTCTGCAATCCATCTCCTGTTTTCTTAGGTAGACAAAAAATGCAAACCTCTAAATTGCAAATTATATACTTTATACAATCATCAACTCATCAACTAACAACCCCAAGTCCCTCTTCCTCAGAGCTGCTCTCTAGCCATTCTGTGCCCAGCCTGTATTTGTGCTTGGGATTGCCGTGATCCAGGTGCGGGACCTTGCACTTGGGCTGGCTGAACTTCATGGGGTTTGCACGGACCCACCTCTCAAGCCTGTCCAAGTGCCTCTGGATGGCATCCCTTCCCTCCAGCGTGTCGACCATGCCACACAGCTTAGTGTCATCGGCAAACTTGCTGAGGGTGCACTCAATCCCACCGTGGTCCAAAAGCTCACAAGACTTCCATTAGGGTGAAGTTGCATGTCTAAATTATTTCATATTATAATCTTATCAAATTTAGTGGGTTAATGAGAAAACTGGAGCTAAAATGCCAGTATCATGTAGATAATTCTGAGCTCTGCTTTGTTTTCAAGGTTAAGTAAGCAAGAAGACAGTCCTGGTTACACTTCATACGTTGCTGGAGTCAGTATCTGTAGCACTAGCTGGACAAACCTGAGTCCAAATCAGGCCAACATTTGGCTGTTAAGAACTTCAGTACTTGAACTTAAAGACCTTGTTTCTTTTTAGTGCTTTGAAATTGTGCAGACATCTGCTGTCAATGAATTTGATCCTCTCAGCTGTCCAAGCATCCATCATGGCTAACATCACTCCCTACATGCTGATTACAATTATGATTAGCCTCAGGATTACATCCTCTTTCATAAAGTATCTGCCCATTTTTGCCTATAATTCTCTTCCAGATTTAATTACTATTACATTAAGAGATATTATAAATTACTATAAAATATCAAGGATTAGAGCCATTGAGAGTGCTGTACTATCTCTGTACATACTCCAGAAATTTTCAAGAAAAAAATTAAAGAATTTTGTACTATTGTATTTATTATTATACCCACATTATTTTTCCTCCTACTTTTTAACAGATAGGGACTTACTCCAACCTCTGTGTAAGAGGTGTCAGAATCCATTCCAAATGTTATGACTAGAAACCATTTTAAAAAGTCCAAATCCCTTTTTTAAGTCTTTTTGAGTTCTTGACTTTAAAAGCATTCACTTACAAGGAGATCCGCGGTTTAGTTGGGCATTACGTAAAAGAAGTGTTTCATCAGGTAGGAATTTCTACCTTTCGTTTTCAGTGAATGTTCCCTTATTCTTGGCTTTACCGATGACTTTGACACGCTCAGAGAATTATTGTAAATTAAAGAGATGTGATTTCTCTTCGCGGAATTACATATCATTACACCGCATTTTATGTTGTTAACCCAAATACCTCAGTGTTCTTTTTACTAACAATTTCATAATTATTTAAGAATGAAACTAGAAGCCCCAAGGAAGCTCTGGCTTGAGAACAATGGCAGCAGAGGTCATCATGAATATGCACTTCTTGCTCTCCCTCTTTGCTCTGAAATGCCACTCATCATTTAGTCTCTAGAAATTTGTCTTAACATTCAGTATGACAGTTTTCAGCTTTCCAAGAAACAGATTTTCCTTTCATCCCATGACATCCTCCTTGCATTTTTGTGAAAGATTTCTATTAGTCTAATGCTTAATAATGCTTAATAATGGCAATCTACATTTACAAGCATAAAACAAGAATTTTGATAAAATTCAAAGGTCTGGGAATTAGCTGTGCAATCAATTGTGTGAAAAAGAATTATATCAGAAATGTAAAAATTGGAACTAGATAACCTTTTAGGTCCCTTCCAACCCAAACTATTCTATGATTATATGAAAAAATTAAATAATTATTTATACCTCTGCTTCCACAAAGTCTAAGTCTAGAGTATACTGTAACATGTGGTTAGATTTTCTTTAGACTCTCAAAAACAGTACTGATTTGCTAAAAGTATAAAATAGCTGTCCACTATTGGTATATAAGTACTTAAAGTAGAATCAATTGCAGCTGCAGTGGGAATGACAAGATTTTAAATTTGTCTATTTTTTTGTCCAAACTTTGAGCCAGATCTTCAACCAGAGTCTAAACACCCAGCCGATGTTCCTGCTTGTTTGTATCAATCAAGAAACTGACAGAAACAGTAAGTATGAATTCTAACTTCAGTCATATCACAGAAAAGCAACTACAGACACTGACAGTTTTTGGATTTAGACTTCTGGGTTTTCTGCCAAATATGTAATCCCAGGAAACAGCATCATTGGACTCAAAATGTGCACATGCCAATTGTATTACCATATGAAAGGTACATTCTTTGTTTACTTATTTCTTGCTTATTAAAGCTAAGCTGTAAACTTAGCTACTACAAGACTGTAGTAGCTCTGATAAGGCAAATAAATTACTTGTGCTCTATCTCAGGAATTTGATTTAGGCACATGATGTTAAAAAATTTGTTGAAAGTTGGATAACTTTAAATATAGTAGATTTCAATATAACAAAAACAATTTTAAAAATGAAACAAAATAAGAATTATTTTCTCCTAAATAAGAATGTAATTTGACTTAGAGGTAATTTTAAATTCTTTTTCTAGGCTATGAGCTGAACAAGAATATTGATATTTTATATTCTATCAGTTTCATTCCCAGAATGTGATTCCAGATTTTTCTCATTTATCTGAAGCATACATCCCTGCAGCAAAAAAGGTGAAAACTTAGTAGAGAACATATATAAGGACATGCCCTTCTTTTTATAGAACTATCTAAAGATGTTAAAGAAAAGAGTGTACATTCAGTGAAACAACAAAATGAGTCCAAGTTTCTTCAGACAGCATGAAATACCTTTTCTTGTAATAGAGATTCTGACAATTTACATCCTGAGTTTCAAAACAGCTTTTCTTACAGGACCCATTTTTAGCCTGTGAACTGCAAGAATATTTTGTCCTATGCAGAGTGGGTTTTTTCACATTTACCTGTAGAGTCAGTTCTAAATAATTGAACTCAGTTTTATTCCTGTGTCTTCTAAATCTTCTCCTTCAGCTGCATCCTATCTTGAGAAATGTAAATCCTCTCACAATAGCAATAGCTTAGAGGGAAGAAGTTGAACCAGCATCTCTAAGAGAAAAATAGTCCATTTTTAGATCAGAAAGGGTTCTACAGACATCTATTTCTTTTCTGAAGTCTTATTCTTCATGGATTTTACTAACATATCTCATTTGTGATTAATTTCCTGCTGTTTTGTCTTAAGCATGTTAAAACAGTCTCCCATATTATCTGTAGGGCCAAAGGACTCAACAGAAGGGATCATTCTTCCCTCGGGCTGAAAGCATAGACTGTATCATTAGGTTTCTGGAAATTCTTAAGTTGAAGCACAAAACCAGAAGTACCCTCAGCTGTGGAGGGCCATTTACTTCCATGATGTGCTAGCCTGAATTTTATTTACCTTTTGGGATAACTTTTTTTTTTATCTGGTTATATTCAGTAAGGTACCTGGGAAACTTTTTTTGAAGACCTCTATTTAGTCTAATAATGCTTATAAACAATACAACCAAAGATTATATAAATATATAATATATATATTTTTTATATATATATAATTATGTATAAATATAATTAAATAATAACCACTTAAACAGACTGGCATCTGTTATCTGATGTGCTGGTGATAAATGTCTTTCCATATGACACAGTCTTTTCTACTATTCATTCTCACTTGGAAAACAGCAGGAGTGAATGCAGTCATAAGTAAACTTTTGATCTCCGCTGGCTCACCACACTATTTCAGCTGGAAAAAGACCTGTTCCAGAGGAGGAACAAAAGTCTTTCCAAGTTGATAAGAAGTCAATAGCATTTTGAATTTAAAGCAGGTAGTCAACATCCCATCATCAAGCTGTTCTGTTCATTTTATTAAATGATTTAAAAGATCAGTGCCTCATCCCAAGGTTTTATCATGTCTCTTATCTCAAATGCTAGAAGAAATGCAGGCAGATATGATTTAATCTGTTTCCTTGGAGACATACAGCATTAAAGCAGGGCTAGTTACAGGAAGAGTTGTCCATTTGAGGAATCCCTTCTTATCTCAAAGTTGCTAGCTCTATTACTCTAGCCTAAATTTCTCTGCTCCCAGCTCCTGTGTTACCAGGGAAGGGCAGGATGGGAGGGAATTTAGCAGTAAATACCCTAGTGGCAACTCAGTATGTAAGAGAAATAGCATAACTGATTTAACTCTCATAACACTGACCAGCATTCGTCTATTAGTCTGTTCCCACAGCTGTGACATCATTGGTATTAGTAAAACTTGGTGGAATGAGTCCTACAACTTGAGTGCTGGGATGGAGGTCTATAGGATGCTCGGGAGGGGTAGGCAGGCCAGGTGAGGTGGAGGAGTTGCATCATATATAAGAGAGAAGTTTGACATTATGAACCTTACTGTTAGGGGTGATATGGTTGAGAGCCTCTGGGTGAGGATTAGGGGATGGAAAACAAAACAGATTTTGTTGTGGGTGTCTATTATTGATCACCCAACCAGGATGATAGCACTGATGAGTTATTCTATAGGCAATTAGGAATATCTATATTGGTAGCCCTTGTCCTTATGGGAGATTTCAACTTCCCAGACATCTACTGGGAATACAAGACTGCTGTGACAAGCAGTCATGGAAGTATGTGGAAGAAAACTTCTCATCACAAGTACTCAGCAAGCCAAGTAGGAAAGGTCCTAGACTTGTTGTTTGTGAATAGAGAAGGACTCATGGGAGATGTGATGTTAGGTGACTGTCTTGGCCACAGTGATCACAAAATGGTTGAGTTTTAAATTTTTCACATAATGAGAAAAAAGATCAGCAGAGTTACTACTCTGAATTTCAAGAGAGCAAAATTTAAGATACTCAGAAAGCTAGTTAGCAGTGTCTCCTGGGAATCTGCTTTTGAGGGCTTAAATTTCCATGAGAGGCAGAAAAAGAAATTATATGATCTCTGGAAGCAAGGTCATGCTTGTTCACATGTGTAGAGAGAAACCATGAAAGGCCAACACTCAACTGGAGTTGAAACTTGACAGTGTTGTGTCAAACAAAAAAGTCTTTCTGAAATATGTTAATAGCAAGAGGAGGACTAAGGAAAACATTGGACCAATACTTGATGAAGACAGACATCTGACAGTAGAGATGAAGAAAAGGTGGAGATATTTATTGCTTTTTTTGCCTCAGACTTGCAGAGGGATCTGAGTAGATTGGAGCATTGGGCAATCATCAATGGCGTGAAACTTAACAAGAACAAATGCTGGATTCTGCACCTGGTATGGAGTAATGCTGGACACAAGTATAGTTTGGGAGAGGAGTGGCTGGAGAGCAGCCCTGCAGAAAGGGATCTGGGTGTGCTGGTCAACAGCAGGCTCAGCATGAGTCAGCAGTGTGCCCTGGCAGCCAAGAGGGCAAACTGCATCCTGGGGTGCATCAAACCCAGCGTAACCAGCCAGTCAAAAAAGTTGATTATCCCTCTATATTCAGCGTTGGTGCAGCCTCACCTTGAATACTGTGTGCAGTTCTGGGCCCCGCAATTTAAAAAAGGTACTTGTATGCATCCAGAGGAGGGCAATACAGTTGGTGAAAGGGCTGGAAGGCACATCCAGCATCTTAGGACTCTGGTCTTGCCTAGTTTGGAGAAAAGGAGGGTGAGGGGTGACGTCATTGCTCTCTACAGCTTCCTGAGGAGAAGTGGAAGGGGAAGTGCTGGTCTCTTTTCCCTGGTCTCCAGTGACAAGACACGTGGGAATGGTTCAAAGCTGCATCAAGGGAAGTTCAGACTGGATATTAGGAAACATTTCTTTACAGAGAGGATGGTCAAACACTGGAAGAGACTCCTAGAGAGGTGGTCAATGCCCAATGTCTGACAGTGTTTAAAAGGCATTTGAACAATACACTACTAGGAGAAAAAGCATATTAATATGCCTTTAAATTATGCTTTAACTTTTGTTCAGCCATAAAGGGGTCAGGCAATTGGACTAGATGATTGCAGGTCACTTTCATCTGGAACTATTTTAGTCTAGTCCAGTCTAGCCTAGCCTAGTCTAGTCTATATAGAAAACCTAGAACATCAGTCTCAGCACAGAAAATACAACATAAAGTCATCCTTCATCCTCATCTCCCAAGTAGTACTGATTGGCATCTAAAAAATATTTAGAAAGTCAATCAATCTTATTTTAATACTTAAAATAGCAGAAGAATTAGCTCTATTAATCAACAATTCTTTTGACTGATAATTTAGTATTTTGCAATAAAAGACTGGAAAGACAATGTGATCTGAAGCTTTATAGGCAGTACAATGGTAGTTACTCAGTAACTAGGTCCAAAAATCACATGATGTACTGAGGATAAAAAATAGCAGTATCTATCAGGCAAATATGTGCAATGTCTAAAATGTAATAAAAAATTTTCAAGATAACATTCAATGTGCAAAATACACTGCTCAAACTATGTGTAGGGAATCAGTAAAGACAGAAAATATCTTTGTATCTTATTACAAACCATTTGTATTACTCAGCCCTATGAATGAATAAGTTAATTACACAAAAGTATTTCCATTATCCTGCTTAATTTTAATTTCAGCTCCGGATGGATCCTGCCTACTTACTGTCAAATATGAGCATTATGAATATAAACAAAACAAAAAAAAAAAAAAAAACAAACAAAAAAAGGTAATAAACTTCTGGTGTGAAAAGTTTCATACAGTAATATATTATGTCACTTTCCCAGAATCACTTGACTTTATAGTGGCCTATTATCTTTGCAAGCTTCCTTACTTCACCCGGCACTTGACTTCCAAAACATCATTTTGAAGATGACTGTTTAATTCCAGAGGAAATGTCACCCAGATGTAAACAGGCAACATAGTGCTGACCTAGGTTTAGAAAAACTGGTGTACCCGATTTCAGTTCAGGTCCTCTGTAAAAGTCCTAAAACTGTAAATAACATTGCATCTTTACAATTGTTTGAAAAGAAGTACCAGATGTAGTATTGTGGACGCTGGTGTGAAAACTCTGTGTCTCTGTATTATGTGTGAACGTGGTTTTCCTGAATGAGCAGTGACTCAGGGAAATATGAGGAAAAGGGCTGATCCTGTCAAAATGGAAAAGGTCCTGCTCACTTCAGCTCACTCAACTGCAAGTCCTCACTCTCTGCTCCAAGCTGTGCACTTCTGCTTCTACCTTTGTGCTAGGACAATCATCTTTAGGAAGATTTGTTTGGGAAAGTATCGACCAAGACTTTGTTTCCCTCCTCCTGTACAAGCATTTGATTATTACACACAAAGTTAGTATTTAGTGTCACCTTTTATGTTTCATAAGGCATTGTAAAAGGGGTCCAGACTATAACACTTTGCTATGTTTCCTATGGAGTATCTGTTTACAGAGAATTGTTCTTCCTGTGGAGGGACTTACATACAGAGTTGTGGACTACATCCTCTCACTGTGCTCATGCTAGCGAGTATCTTTTGTGCTTAAAGACTGCAAGACTTTTTGGAAGTCTATGGGTGTTCCTTTTTTTTTCCCTGTTAATCATGAAATATGTATAAGCCCCCAGCTTTGGCATGTTTCCTCCTTACAGATAGCAGATTATAACCAAGATTTAAACCTCAATGAGAAGATCAGCATCAGAAAACATTATTTCCACATTCAAATTTTAAGTAAAATTTTATCTTCCTGAACTGTGCCAGTGTATTCAAAAAATACTCAAAATAAGGTGTTTCCTTCCAAACACACTGATAAAAATTTGTACATTGCAGTGCATCTATTCATTGAAGTATTTAAGCACATATGAAATCAAGAATTTTATTTATGTATTAGGCGGCATTAGCTTCCCAGTACTGTAACAATGCGGTAACATGACATCTCAGACAGGCTGTATTGTTCAGTAATATTTGGAGAACATCTGCTGTAGAAACACAACCATGTCTTGCATCTGCTATTTTTTTCATGCCTGTATCAGTTATTTATATTATGAAGTGCTCTGGAATGATTGCATTGCAGTTACCATAAGAAATAAAGCAATTGTCTGATTGATTCAGCTTATCCTTACTAGACAAATCAGGATGTGCTAATGGTACTGCTCCCAGGCTGAAATCCCGCTAGACTTTTAAGGGGGTCTATTCATTTCACATACCTAACTCATTCATAACTCAAACTATCACTGTATTCTTAGATAGCCAAATTGTTTCCTATTTTCTAGCAATTAACAGTGGCTGTTAAAAAAAGGCAAGAAAAAATGATATTACCTGATGAAAGCAAGGGAGGATTTTTGGCACAGAGAACCTTTCATCAAACTATAATCTTGCCAGTTTTCCAGGATTAGACAAAGGAAGAAGAGTAATAAAGAGGTTTGGAATTAAATATTTATTATAAACTACACAAAATAGATAAATATTTGTGCCACAGGAGAGTATAAGGAGAGTTTTATTTTTCTGTCCTGAGTACTTACATGTACTTAAAATGTTATAAATAGGACTTCGTAAAAATGATCGTTCTACAAGATGGAATGGTATCTCAGTTTCTCATTAGTATTGCATTATTCACCTCAGCTTCTGAAGAAATAAAAAAAGGTGAACAAGAAGATTTCAGGAAATGTAACAAATTAATTTTCAGGAAATTAACATGTTCATCATCTTTAAGAAGAGGTTCTTTGTTGCTAGTACTATCAATGATAACTTTAAATTTGCAGGCAGAACACAGTGAACAAGAAAAAATCACAATACTCACAAAGAAAATAGTTATGAACAAAATATGAACAAAATGCAAGAAGGTCTGAAACTGAAAGTTAATGAGTATTCAAATTTAATATGATAAAAAGTGGTGACTCTAAAGAATAGACAATAGAAAATATTCACATTCATATATCTTCTACACATATATTTGTCCTAAGTGATGGTTTTGACATGATTCACCCTGCTAAGCACAAGGGTGGGATTTGTCTCACTTAGCTTAGACACGTTGATGTAAATGTGTATATCCTATCTAGTGACCTCATGCTCTCTTCCTAGCCAATAGAGAAAAATAGGCACTTTCAGAGAGCAATTCATCTTATCCCAACACAGGTTCCTAAACAGATCAGGCAAATTGAACTGCAGAATTGCCTCCTACTCACTGTCAAGTACATGAAGCGTCCTCTGTGACTACCTTGGACATGCAAACATCCACATTTAGCTACGGTGAATCCCATGCGAGGAGACAGAAGCAAGGCTGGAGGGGAAGGTACAAGGAAAAGGGGAACTGTTTACAAATCCATCTTTTATGCCTTTTTTCTTCCATTTCTCTCTTTTTTTTCCTATGTTCTGCACCAATCCTGAAAACAAAACCAATTGGAAAGACACATTAGCAGTGGTTTATATGTAGAGTCAACCTAAATAATTTCTATTATCATTTTGCGCAGTAGTCAATATGGAGCCAATGGTGCATATTGTAGCAAAACAATTCTGCTCTGCATATGAATATTATCATAAGGTCTTGATTTATCTCAGAAAATGTCCCTGCTGCCCACCACAGTAATATACTCTCTATCCTAAAAGTAGCTGTATCAAATCCCTTTAATAAAGTATTTTCATTCATGTATTCTACAGATAATCAATTAAAAAATATAAGAACTGTGACTCAAAACCAATGCAAAAACAAAAGGTTCCTTACAAGAGGAACTTACTCTAGAAACCTTTCTTTCTTGGAAATCTATGCATTCATCATCCCCTGTAGATTGACGCCCCTCTGCCTTCTAAGTTTATTTTACTTTGTATATTGGATTTTCTGTTACTACTCTTACCTCAGAACTGTTGAATTTATGAAAACTTCTCATGTTAGGATGGAGAAAGACCCAGGTTTTATCAGGCATGTGAGTTATCCAAGATTTGTGAGAGGATATACTGTAACAAAGAAGACCTCTTCAGGAGGGCCAAGTTATATGCAGGAAAATATGGATGTTTTGCTTGTTTATTTTAGGATGTCTGGAAGATGTACTATTAAAAAAAAAAAAAAAAAAAGAAAAAGCTGAGAACTGGTTATTTATACACGTTTATTGAAGACATATAAGACATACATAGACCAAAGGTTGTAATAGTTGACTCACCTAAATATATTGGCTACACAATCCAGTAAGTAGAATGCTACGAGGTCTGACAGGGTTTCAACATTGTGGTCTTGTTGCATTGTTCTTTGCCTCAGTGAGCAGGCCTCACCTATCTTATGTATGTATAGACAACAGTTACCTCCTTGTTAAGTACAGATGTTCTCCTTTACTTGTTAAGCAAGAGTGATATATATCAACGTGTTCTAAAAGTTCCTCATTGTAAGTTATATAGAATTATGTACTATATATGTTGTTATACCTTAACCTTACCCACATAGTTTCACCACTTGCGTTTCCAATATTTACAGTGGTTGATTAATTAAGCAAAAAAACAACTTTGCTTCCTCTTTTTACAGTGCTAGAAATATATTGCAAATGAAATGATTCAAGGGACTCTTGTTCTGCTTACACAAGTGGGAGTGAGTCTTCAATTCTAATTTAATTTAATTTAACAGTAGAAAAGCTGTAAATATAAAATCGTTTGCGGGTTTTTTTTTGCATCCTTTATGGGGTTTATATTCTAAAGATGGGTAACTCAAAGAGACAGAACCCTAATCTACTTTTCGATAGGTTAATTTATATATACACACATAAAAGACATGCAGAAAAGTTTTATTCTGTAGTAGTAAGCAGTTCATTAGGAACAGATCATACTATGTTACAGGAAATTTTCTGTTGTGCTGTTCTTTTATTACTAAGAACCTTATGGAAGAGAAGATGGCCTTTACCACCAAACTTAGGAACACTGGCAAGTATTTGTTTTTTTGTTAAGAAAACCTAATATTTGAAGATGTGTTTTCTCAAATAATTTTCAATGTTTTTCTTCAAGCAATTTACTAACTAGAAGTTATCCCCCTGCAGATATATAAATATAAAAAAAAAGATTGTTAGGAAAGAATTTTAAAAATATTTGTAATAAATGCCATGATTCTAGCAGCCAAAAAAAACTTCCCAGAAAAAACTTTGTTAGATAGTGGAAGAAAATAATTTAATCAAAATAACTGAATAACTAAATGTCACTATGTAGCAAAAACATGAGCACATTATCACGATTAGAATTCTCAGTCATTTATTGTCTTTTCAAAAGGCATTAAGTATCCAGTTTTTATGTGTATTTCATGCCAATTTTTTTCATTATGGAAACAGCTGTAGGAAGGGAATCAAATCCATAATGCCTATATGAAGATAAGTAAACATATGTGAAGGTGTCGTTTCAAGAACTCAAATGGAGAGTGAGCAATTATCTGATTTTTTTCTGCTTTACAATTTAAAGTAAATTTGCAATTTGGAGTATTGTGTTTTGTTCTTTCAGAAGGGAAAAATAAAAAAGATAAATATGAGTAGATCTTTCTAAATATCCAAAAATATGTACTGGAATTCTGAACTATGTCTCATTATAACATATTAGAATTCGGAAGGGTAGGAGAAGCGGTTTTGAGGAAGGGGACTTTTAGCTCTTCCATAATCTTTCCATTGTTATATATCTCCTGCAACACAATTTTCTTCAAAAAGACAAACACAACCTTATTGTCAAATTGGGGAAACCATGCTACCATGACTTGCAAAAAGACAGTATGTCACAGGAACTTAACTATAGCCGTAATATTAGTGCATCCACTTCAGCTAATTCTGTGCAAAAGAAGTATTATATGGGGGGAAAAAGACAACAAAAAATCCACAACAAAACAAACAAACCCCCCCCTCAAAACCCCAAACAAAACAAAACACCAGGGTATGTTCATGCCCATAAAGCTCTGATGGTGGGAGACAGCTCAATTATACAGCAGCAAGATATTCTCTCCAGGCTTATTCTAATATATTCTGACTAGCTCTAGTATGTTTTATATAGGTCACTGACAGAAGACAATGTTCTGATTTCTATTTATTTTATAAACTTTTTTTAACAAAGCTCTGACATAAAGATATACATTTAGAATAAAAAAATAAATAAATCCTGTAGTTTACTAGGGGGTGGATAGAATCAGACTATTTTTATCAGGATGTAACAGCCCTGTAACACTTCCCTTTCCATTAACACTACGTATACCTCACAACATGGCTCCAGCTGCCGGCAACTTTTTACAGCTCAGCTGTGGATCAGCTCCCTGTTGCTCAACTGATGACCGCTGATCACCAGTAGTGATCTCTCACTACTGAGTGATCAAAGAAACTTCTGTTTATTCCCTATCGTTAAATCTTAATTTGTACTGCGCATAGACATTTAGATCCTTTCATTAGGTTTGCAAAATTCTTTCCACTTTTCTCTGTGTTACACACTAGTGAGCCTTGAAGGACATTCCCTGAACAACTAACATTATTTTCCCTTTCAGAACACTTAGCAATTCAGTACATTAAAGTGAAAAGTACCCCTGAAAAGAGATTACTCTGACACCATTCATTTCCTGCATTTTAGTTCTTAGAGGCACATCTCCTCCAAGAAGCAACTTTCTATACTTTATCAGGTATCCTAAATACACTCAAAATTTAATCATTTCAGTTGTGACTTCTTGGAAGAAAATATGAGTGCATGTATAATACTTCATTACAATATTGATTTGCAACAACTTCACTCGACCATAGAGAGAGAAAGTAATCTGATCTGCTCTTATCTGTTTACTGCCTCAGGCAGCATGCACAGAAGAACTAGATTCCCAGACCACTTTCGTGATATCCTTAAAGGCAGAAAAGGCTTAAAGATAATATTTTGCTTTCTTCAAAGAATTTCAATTGGACAGGAAACCTTTTCTTAAAATAGATATTCTATCTAATGGTAATTCTTTAAGGATTTCTACCAACACTGCATAGCAATTTGGAGAGGAACATGTAGAATTCAGATTTATGTGATATGTGTAGGACTTATCCAGAATATAGCTGAAGACTGAGATCCAAATGTTACCTTGATTGAAGAGCATGAAACTTTTAAAGACCAGAGTCTTCTCATCCCAGACGATAGGTGTCATTTCAACAGGCAGAGGACATTCTTGCTTTTCACAAAGATGTTACTTCAGTGCAATTCCAATTCCAGTAAAATACAGGGTAACTTCATAGAGGATAATGTGCGGTGTTTAGATATCTGCCACCCAAACATTCTGCTGAGTATTCCTTTTTCCCTTCAATCAGTACAATCTATACATACAACTGAGACTGAGAATATTCGTCTGTATTCCCACAGGCTTCCATAAACTGATAACTGCTAATGCTAGAAGAGCTTTACTATGATAATCTGAGCTTCATTTCTCTATAATGCAAGTCATAATATTTCCATAAAATAGATACCATTCAAAAACAAAAAAAGAAAGCCTAATGTTGATTAAAAAATTGCCACTGAAGGATGTTTAGCATTAATAATAACACTCATTCACGATTAATTTAATGTTGCCAAAAGAGATGCCTGTGATACCTATAAATTAAAAAATGTACTGATAAGGATAAAATTAGCATTTGTCAGCCTTGAACCTCAATATAAGTGATGTAACTAACAACAGTATAGAAGCATTTTGTAATGCCATTATGGCATAGCCAGAGAGAAGTTCTATTATGTGAGTTTGTAAGCAAGCCATATGAACTCCAAAGGGGAAAAGATATGTAGTTGTATGTAGGAGACCCTCAATTGGAAAAAAAAAAAAAAAAAGCCAGACAAAGCATAAGATAAGTACGAAGGACTGCAAGTAGGCAGGACAGGGTGCAGAATACATGAGAAGGATGACTGGCAAAACTAAAACCAAGACATGCATTATCAGGAGCGTAACCTGGTCACCCCTTATTGGGAGAGAGACTGCAGCATAAAAACATCAGTAATAAAAGAGGAACATTAGAAAAGAAAGAGAATAAACTGACCTCTGTTCCAAGTTATCTTGTTAAATGCATCTCAAGCCTGATCACCTCTGTGGCTGAGAGACAAAACCGTCACTGCTAACTACACATGCCAACTAAATCAGTGCAAACACATCAGCTCTGTGATAGGGTATACTAATAACTGACAGAGTTAAAAATAAGAAGTTTTTTATGTCTAGTAATAATGATTAATATTAGATAAGAAATAACGATTAGCCAGGAGAGCATTGTTACAAAGTTAAGTTAGAAAAGTTTTCTTTTATGTTTAAAACTGGCCTGATTGCCAGTCTTCTGAACTTTCCCATTACAATGACCTCCCGTTGTTTGATACATAAATATAAGCATATATTCCATTGCAAAATTGAGAGTAAGCCTTCATACAGCTACCTGTTAGTGTCCACATCTGCACTAGGTGTCTAAATGTCAATGATAACATTTAGTCAGTGGAATCTCACCACTAGGTTCCTCCTTAAATGACTCTCCTTCTTCCATTGACTTTTTTTTTTTTTTTTTGACTCTTAGTGGGCCTGTGGTTATGACTGGACTGCATTACAGTCTTTGGCTTTGGTTGTCCAAATATAGGCAACTAGTGCCATTTAAAAGATACTAGAAGATCCAAGACGTATGGAGCAGGCAAGGCGGAAGACAGTCATACTTTAAGAGTTGAAGCTAAGGGTACCCCAAGCCATCTCAAATGATAGTATAGGCATGTGTTTAGGCTATCATCTTATTGCTACAGTCTCATTTTGTTCACTATGAAGGCTGATTTTGTCTGGCTTATGTTTCAATCCTTCATCTATTTTTTCTGGAAAGTACATATTTTTGCCATTGTATCCTATAATATACCTAGGCCTTTAAAAACAGATGTGAGCCGGCAACAAAGGTTTTCCAACTGAGAGAATAACAGAAGATATGATTGGGAAATGATCTCCTATAGCACATCAGATGAATCCAAAACTCAATATTTTCAGAATTTATCTGAAATCATCCTTATTTAAACATTTCTCCCATTCCTGCTGGCATAGACTTTTTACCAAAGATAATGTGTTCTTATAATTTATGACATCATGCAGTCATCTATGGATTTTCCTACTATTTTCTTTTTCACTTGAAACACATTAATAAAAAAAATGAATCAAAAAAATACAGCCAAAAATAAATAAATAGCAAAGATATTTCTTGTTCTATGAAATGAATGCATATCTTTCCTTGGAGTAGTTTATGCAACTTGTATCTTTTCCGTTATCTTACATATCTCTATTTGAGATAAATTCTTATTATATTTTTTTTATGGGAGCATTTTTACTAATGTGATCTTTTAACATTTATTTGATTTATAAGCACTGAGACTAGAAACTGAAATATCCACTAATCTTCTGAAATGGTGAACATGGGAAAGCCACTTTTACCCTTGAAAAAATTATACTTCACTCCCTATAACATGAATAATATATTACAGAGTGCAAGTTATGTTAGATCATGTCAAAACAGTTTGACATGCATAGAAGTGTGTAGTAGCTTGACATTTAGATTAAAATCAAAAAGCTTTTTCTTGCTGCAGAAAAAGTCCAATCGTCCAAAAGATGGAGAGCATCATATCCATCATGTTAAAGTACCTCTCTCATGTGAGATTGTTTTTCATTCAGTGTATGTTAAAAGAACTCTACCATTTTCTTTGGCACTTCATATCAAACATGCTTTCCCAAAAAACTCTACTTTGTTAGATCTGCTACAAAACTCTTCCATTGAATATTCTCCTTTTTCCCTCTTTTTTAAAGGAAGGCATCAGATGAGAACATGTGAAAAATGCAAAATAAAAAACAACCAACCACAGAACACTAGAAATAAGACATCTTATGTACTTAAAAGTAATTCTGATATAGAAAATACAAAAAGTGAATACCAAAAAATACTGTTGGCTGCAGAAGCGCCCTTTTGGGCAAATGATCTGTATTTTTCTTCTCTTTTTTCCCTGTAATTGTGGGATATTACTGTCTTACACAGCTTCTACAGAATTAAAAAAAAAATAAATTTATGCATCTCAAAATCTGATAGTAAAATATCATACTCTGGGCCAGAGTATACTTAATGAAACGCACAGTACTTAACAATGCTGCATGTGTGTTGGAAATAGGTGATTATCTGAAAAGCTTTCCTCAACTGACCAAAGTTCTGAGTGCTTAAGTCAGTCCATGCTGCCATCTTATAATAAGAGAGCTAAAGCTTTTTCTGAAAATATCATAGATAATATTGTTACGATGTGGACTAAAGTCTCTCCATTCTCAAGTACAAAGCTGGTTCTAGTTGAGTCATATGACTATTATAATGAATGATGATGGTGGAGGATGTTTAAGGTGTTTTCTAAAAGCACTATTCTAAAACCAAACAAACCAGTTTTTTAAAAACTACTTTTGCTTGCTGTATGCAGGAAAATCTGTCCTGAAATATAATAAACAGAATTCTTGGCAACTTGCTGAAAAAAAATTTATGTATGGAAATTGTTGCAGTTAGCTTTTTCTCTGGTGACATAATGAATCTACTTTCACAAACAAAAGTTTGCAGAACACCTTAGAGATAGCTGACTTGGAGTTTAACTTGGTTTTGTTTCTCAATTATATTAGAATGGTCATTAGAAAATTGATAAAGTGACTTTGGACAGGATTGTGCTGCTCTCCCTGAATTAAGCTGTTCTATCAATTGACGTTCTCTCTCTGATCTCATTGTTGCTATTTCTGTCCTGACAGTTTCCCTCATCTGTTTCTGATACTTTTCTGAACTCATTTACCCCAACTTTACTTTGGAAAACTCTTGACGTGGTCCCTAACAAATTCTGTAATTTTTCTTCCCTGTAAGGGAAAGGTCCAAAAAACCCTGAATGATCCTCCTCCTCTTTCTAAACAATATAAATAAATCTAGCAGCTGTAGGATCTGGCCTTTAGATACTTTTCGTATTAATTTCTTTTGAACAGCATTTTTATATCTTTTTTTTTTTTACAACCTCAGATATTTCTCTTGAGTCTCTCATTTCAGTCTGGCATTCAAACCATTTAAATGATGATAAAAAATCCATTAGGTAAACCTGTTAGCATGACATTCTCCAGACTGAAGACACAGTTTATGGTAATATAAAGAATCTTGAATAACTAATGGAATGAAAACAGCTAAGAAAAGTTACCACCCATATATTCCATAGATACTGCCATGAATGCCTTTCCTTATTAGAGTTGGGGCTTTCAGGATGTGCTTAAAACTCAAAGGAATAAAAATGCACTCCTATTCCTCAGAGGAAATATTTCCCTACCCCCCAAAAAATGTAGTTCCTGTGGCTTTTAGGACTTACATGACTTCATTTGCAAGAGCCTGTGGACATCCACTGTTTTCTGTGTCTATTGCAACTGCATAAAACAAATACATGTATTAGAGTGTGGATCATGAGAATTGACCTTCCACAAGGAATTAGTTGTTTGCCCACCAGTGCCTGCAGCTGGGGAAGCATGAAAAATAGCAGCAAATAATATTTCTGTTTAGTGAGGTATGCATGAATAAGTGGGATAGCAATCACTAATTCTGAAATGGGTTTCTTGCTTCACAGATAAATGGAAAATAATAAGGGGGTTTAGAAGCAGACTAACCAAAGTGTTAAGTCCTCTCTGAGAAGTTGGCATTGTCATACTGTTTGAAAGTGCTGAGTTGTATGGATATTTCAATTCACTTATCTCTCTTCTACAACCTCTCCTTTTTTTTTTTTTTTTTTTTAAATAAGTCTTTATGACTCTTCCTATCCCCTTGAAGAAACAGCACTTTTATATCTCTATATTGGCTTGCCACCTATGTATCCGATTAATGAGCCATATAATGTTGGGGAAGCAGTGTATCATTTCATAATCAGTGTATGAAAATGTGAAAGGGAGGAGAAGACAATAAGTGCGTATTTGGAGAATTTATGGTGTAGTGCAATGAACAAGAAAAGAAAAAAGAAACTACACCTAGCCAAAGATGATGTGTAACTCACCTTAGTGGGGGGATTTACTAATTTTATCCATGAATAGCAAGTCATTGTAACATTACAGGCACCTAGTGATTACCTTTTCATTACATTACATTCATTACATTATTTCCATAATGTGTTATGCTGATAGGAGAAATAGGACATTTTTCATATGTTAGCAACTTGAAAATATATAATAAATTTTTCTATACTATTTCTTCTTTCATATGGTAAAAAGAGAGAAGACAAAAAAAAAAGCAAGAAAAAAAAGCAGTGCTTACGTAAACAGCTGTTAACCTGTCTGGTTTGAAGAGAAGAGAATAGTGTTGTGCATAGCACAAGAGCTCATATCAGCTTGATAGATTAAATGTGTCATAAGGTTAACAAAAATGAAAGACAGAAAAACAAACTGATATCAAATCAAATCAGATATTGACAAATCCCAGGAACCGTGTTAACACAGCATCTGGCAGACAAGGGGAGTAAGAAACAAAGCAATAGACTGCACTTGATGAAGCAATAAATAATTCTACAAAGTAATGAGACAATGAGATATCTTTTTCACTGTAAGCCCTTTAATAATGACAGAAGGAAAATGCATGGGTGGAAGGGGCGAGACTTACCAAAGGTTTTGGTAAACATAGCGAGCTCTTCAAATTTTCATTGCCTTGAACCTGAGATATTGCTTGATCTCTTTTCCAACATTACCTGTTATGAGATGTTCGTTATATCCTCCGCCTCCTCTGCATTAAATTCTAAATTAGAAATTTTTTTTCTTCTTACCTACCTTGTTTTTGCCACCTAAACCAAAACCTACTTTAGGCGATCAAGACAGCACAATAGTCATCTATTCCATGGCTGTAAGTGCAGAAGTAGCTTCTTTTTTCTTGGACACAAAGATATAGCCTTACCAATAACACAACCCAGTTATGGACTTACTGGGAATCCTAAGAAGTTTGCATCTTTCTGTTTTAGATTGCCATTATCCAACAACAAATTCGTAAGAGGCAATTGCATGTTCTAGATTTGCTATGCTTTTTTCTTTTTTTCCCCATGTATTTCTCTTATTTTCAAGGAAACAAGAGTTGACTTCAACAACATGAAAAACAAAAATGAGGATCAGCCCATTTCAACTCATTAACTTTCCTTTGAAAAGGAATATATTTAATGAAACTTAATGGTATCTAAGTGACTATGAACCAATATATTCTTTTTTAAGAAAAAAAATAAAATTAAGTAGAACAGTGTCTGTCTTGACGGACTGAGAATTAAGGTCGTTGTTAAAGTAAAAGACTCATTTAATACTATCTTGATATTTTTCTTACCTTCCTCTTTTTTTTTTTTTTTTTTTTAAGTCTTGGCTAAGTAAGTTTAAACAATATTAACAATGATCACTTATGCAACTAAATTGGTCAATGTGTTCTTACTCAGGTTGTCCAAACTAACAGAGTATTTCACTGTTCAAGGCGACAAGGATACCTTAATCCCTTAACTGTCTGGGCCTTCTTATTCCTCCATATCAACGTAAGAGCAACTAGAAGTCCCACAGTGACACTGTCTGCAGAGCCATTTCAGCCATTATTTCACTAAGTGACATGTCTTTATGATGCTGCAATAAGTGCCATTCATTTACTAGCAAGGTTCTCTAAAGAGTTATCTTAGAAGCTACTGTGACTGTCTCTCATATATGAGTGAAGAGGTTTATTGCAGTTTGTGTGTGTTTAGTATGGAGAAATGAGAGGATGGAGAGAAAGGAAACCATTCCTGGCATTATCACATTCTGCACATTTTGGTTGTTAAGTATTCACAGAGAAGTCTCTCATTATTGCATTTACAGTGACAGCCCTGTTTATTAACTGCTTCTTAAGATTTATGTGGCCGTATCTTGAATGTATCTAACAGAGCTATACACCATTAGTTATTGTTGATCACACAAAGGCTTTGTTTGCAAATAAGTTCAGTTAATTAGATTGATACAATAACTTTTACAAGGTTAATAAATGTCTTAACACACCAGTGTTTGACTACTTCCGAAACAAAAAGGTACATGTGCCTTAATTTACCCTTGAAACATAGGTTTATAAATTATACAGTTAAATAAACTTGCAGGCCAGGGAAAAAGGGGGAGGTTTCAAAGTTTTTCTGAAAGTTTAAATTAAGTTGTTTTCACACTTCCATGTTATTCCCAAGGAAGATGATTTTTAAACCCCAAATTGGCATAGTTCATAGGCTGTTAAGTTTAAAAATTCATTACAACTTGTTTTTTTACTTGAATATCCTGCAGATGCACGACTAACTCCCAGAAGTAGTTAAGAGGGCTTCTCTCACAAAAGAGCTCTGCTAAAGCATGGTGACCTCCTCCTCCTGAAAGTTTGTCCAGTGTCGACTACCTTAGAGAATTTTAGCCAAATCACTTGCAGGATTGTATTTTATATTTGTACATTTAGCAATTTATTTACTGCAAAATACTGATGCTAGGGGTGATGCTAGGGGTTGCTGAACTGTTAAAAATATTACTCTGTGAGGGTAAGCTCCTAATTTCTCTTCACCTAGTGTCCAAACTTTGCCTCCTTCATAGCATTAAGATACCATGCATGAAGTTCTTATTCTGCATGTGAGTCATGTTCCAAGAATTCCCCCAGCTCTGTGCTAACTACACTTACATAGCCAGATACTTTCTATTCCAAACCGCAGTGTTCTTTCTGATTTACTATTTATTCACTCATATTATTACTAATTATTCCCAGAGCAGAACAGATAAGAATGTTTGTATTAGAACTGTGCAAATACAAACTAACTTCTGTCCAAAGCAGTAGTTGTGAATTTTTATAAATTCATAATTATATACATATGTATATAAAGTACAATAAAATATTGAAAGAAAATAGTTGAAGAAAAAGGCTCTGCCAAAAGATAGCTATGTGTAACTACTTTGCAAGTGGGGCTATTTAAAATTTTTGTGAAGTTAATTTTTTGTTTGGTTTGATTTAATAGAAATTGGGTTTTGATAAAAATCATTATTTTATTTGTTGGAAAAAATGCATAAAAATAAAACAAATGCTCACACTTAAAGATGCTAGAAGAGTGTACAACAGAATTTCACTTGAGTACTAGTTCACTTAGCTCATTAATTTTGGCTTATGGATCAGGCTGCTTGGCCAGACAAGTATCCTGCAATGGCTTGCAATAGGCAGGAAGAGAAGATGCAGTGATGTGCAGTGAGAGACATAGCCTGCTCAGACTGTCTGACACAAATGAAATAGGAAAAAAATTGAAGCTTTACAATTCAGTATTCATTGGGCTTATCCAGGAGCTTATGACATCCTTCATCACACATTAAAACATGTAGGAGTTTTCTATCTCTTGTACTGGTTATTATAAAAATCATTTAACACAAATGATGGGTCTGTGTCATTTCAAGACTGCTGGTTCTCTGGCGTTCAGTTTAGGAGGACAAATGGCTGTGGTATTGAAAGAACAATTTCATAAAATCATTTTTTAAAAATTCAACCCGATGATGAAGGAATAGTCTGATATATTAAAAGGACTTTGTTAGTAGCATTGTTTCTTTCTTACTCTTTGTCTTAAGCTGGAGAAGGCCCGGTTTAAGAACATTCACTGGAGAAGATTAAGAACATTCACTGACCCGGCTAGAGAACATTCACTGCTTACAGGTATCAGTGTGGATAAAATATACCAAATTATCAAGCTAATCAGGGCATCAATTGTCAAGCTAGGCAAGGCATCACTTATCGAAACCACAGAGTACTTCATAGAATCATAGAATGGCTAGAGTTGGAAAGGACCTTAAAGATCATCTAGTTCCAACCCCCCTGCCATGGGCAGGGACACCTCTCACTAGAGCAGGTTGCTTAAAGCCCCATCCAGCCTGGCCTTGAACACTTCCAGGGATGGGGCATCCACAACTTCCCTGGGCAACCTGTTCCAGTGCCTCACCACCCTCACTGTAAAGAATTTCTTCCTTATATCTAATCTAAATCTCTTCTCTTCCAATTTAAAACCATTGCCCCTTGTCCTGTCACCACTCTTCCTGACAAAGAGTCCCTCTTCAGCTCTTCTGTAGGCTCCCTTCAGGTATTGATAGGCTGTTATAAGGTCTCCCCGGAGCCTTCTCCTCTCCAGGCTGAACAACCCCAGCTCTCTCAGTCTGTCTTCATAGGAGAGGTGCTCCATCCCTCTGATCATCCTCGTGGCCCTCCGCTGGACCCGTTCCAACAGGTCCATGTCCTTTCTGTGTTGAGGACTCCAAAGCTGGACACAGTACTCCAGGAGGGGTCTCACGAGCGCAGAGTAGAGGGGCAGAAACACCTCGCGAGACCTGCTGGCCACACTTCTCCTGATGCAGCCCAGGACACGGTTGGCTCTCTGGGCTGCCAGTGCACACTGCCTGCTCATGTTGAGCTTCTCATCCATAAGCACTCCCAAGTCCTTCTCCTCGGGGCTGCTCTCCAGCCATTCTCCACCCAACTTGTATTTGTGCCTGGGGTTGCCACGTCCCAGGTGCAGGACCCTGCACTTGGCTTGGTTGAACTTCATGCAATTTGCACGAGCCCACCTCTCCAGCCTGTCTAGGTCCCTCTGGATGGCATCCCTTCCCTCCAGCGTGTCAACTGCGCCACCGAGCTTGGTGTCATCAGCAAACTTGCTGAGGGTGCACTCTATCCCACTGTCCATGTCACCGACAAAGATGTTAAACAGTACTGGTCCCAGTACCGACCCCTGCGGAACACCACTCGTTACTGGCCGCCACCTGGACATTGAGCCATTGATTGTAACCCTTTGGATGCGGCCATCCAGCCAGTTCCCTATCCACCGAGTGGTCCATCCATCGAATCCATGAGTTTCCAATTTTGAGACCAGGATGTCGTGCGGGACAGTGTCAAATGCTTTGCATAAGTCCAGGTAAATGACGTCAGTCGCTCTGCCCTTGTCTACCAAGTCTGTGGCAGTATTGTAAAAGGCCACCAAATTTGTCAGGCACGATTTGCCCTTGGTGAAGCCATGTTGGCTGTTTCCAATCACTTCTTTATTCTCCATGTGCCTTAGCAAGGATTTCAGGAGGATCTGCTCCATGATCTTGCCAGGCACAGAGGTGAGACTGACCGGCCTGCAGTTTCCCGGGTCTTCTTTGTTTCCTTTTTTGAATATTGGAGTTATGTTCCCTTTTTTCCAGTCAGTGGGAACTTCACCAGACTGCCACGATTTCTCAAATATGATGGAGAGGGGCTTAGCAACTTCGTCCGCCAGTTCTCTCAGGACCCGTGGATGGATTTCATCAGGTCCCATGGACTTATGCACCTTCAGGTTCTTTAAGAGGTCTCGAACCTCGTCTTCTTGTACTGTGGGTGGTTCTTCATTCCCAGAGCCCCTGTTCTTGCCCTCCGTGACTTGGGCAGTGTGGTTAGGGCCCTTGCCAGTGAAGACTGAGGCAAAGAAGTCATTCAGTAGCTCAGCCTTATCCATATCCTGGGTGACTAGGTCTCCCGTTTCCTTCCGGAAGGGACCCACAGCTTCCCTCGTCTTATTTTTATCCCTGATATATCTATAGAAGTTCTTCTTGTTATTTTTCACATCCCTGGCTAGATTTAGTTCTGCCTGGGCTTTCGCTTGCCTGATCAGGTTTCTGGTGACTTGGACAGCTTCTCTGTATTCTTCCCAGTCTACCTTTCCCTGCTTCCACCCTCTATAGGCCTCCTTTTTGGTCCTGAGTTTGTCCAGCAGTTCCTTGTTCATCCACGCCGGCCTACTGGCTATTTTGCCCGATTTCTTCTTTTTTGGGATGCACCTCTCCTGAGCTTGGAGGAGGCAATCCTTAAATACCACCCAGCTTTTTTGGGCCCCTCTCCCTTCCAGTTCTTTTTCCCACGCTACCTTACCAATCAGATCTCTCAGGAGATCAAAGTCTGCTCTTTTGAAGTCCAGGGTAGCCAGCTTGCTGCGCACCCTCCTTGCTGCCTTATGAATCTTGAATTCTATCATCTCATGGTCACTGCAGTCGAGGCTACCCTTGAATTTGACATTCCCGACCAGTCCCTCCTTGTTGGTGAGGACAAGGTCCAGCACTGCTCCTTTCCTCGTTGGTTCCTCTATTATTTGCAGAAGAAAGTTGTCGTCGACACATTCTAAGAACTTCCTGGATTTCCTGTGCTCTGCTGTGTTGTCCTTCCAACAGATGTCGGGGTGGTTGAAGTCCCCCATGAGGACCAGAGCGTGTGAGCGCGATGCTGCCCCTATCTGTTTGTAGAGGGCCACATCCTCGCTGTCACTTTGATCTGGTGGCCTGTAGCAGACTCCTACTGTAACATCACCTGCCCCCGTGCTCCCTTTAATCCTGACCCATAAGCTCTCTGTCTTGTCTTCATCCATCCCCAGGTGAAGCTCCATACATTCCAGCTGGTCCTTGACATAGAGGGCAACACCCCCTCCCCTTCTGCCCAGCCTGTCCTTCCTGAAGAGCTTGTAACCCTCCATTCGAACACTCCAGTCGTAAGAGCCATCCCACCACGTCTCGGTGATGCCAATAATGTCGTAGCCCTGGAGGCGTGCGCACATCTCTAACTCCTCTTGTTTGTTCCCCATGCTGCGTGCATTTGTGTAAAGGCACTTCAGCTGGGTGCCTAAAGGGGCCGACTTATTAGCTGAGATGGCAGGTTGAAGGCTCTCTTTGAGTTTTTTTCTGCTCAACCTACGCTTAACCCCCTCCCCCTTTGATCCTAGTTTAAAGCCCTTTCAACAAGCCCCGCCAACTCACTTGCCAGTATCTTTCTCCCCTTCTGAGACAGGGGTACTCCATCTGTTGCTATCCGACTCGGTGCCATATAAAGTTCCCTGAGTTCAGAATACCCAAAATTTCGGTGATGGCACCAGTTTCTGAGCCACTTGTTTATCGCAGTTGCCTTTTTATTTCTTTCAGGATTTCCTCCTGCAACTAAGGGTATTGCTGAAAAAATTACCTGTGCCCCTGATCCCTCAACCAGTTTTCCCAGTGTCTTAAAGTCCTTTATGATTGTTTTTAATTTCCTGGATGTATTATATACATCATCACTGCCTACCTGAAAAACTGCAAGGGGGTAATAGTCAGAAGGGTTGACTAGAGCAGGAACTTTGTCCAACACGTCCCTGACCCGTGCCCCAGGGAGGCAGCAGACTTCCCTGTGAAGCGGGTCAGGACGGCATATTGGTCCCTCTGCCCCCTTCAATAGAGAGTCACCCACAACGATGACCCTTCTGCTTTTCCTTCTTGAACTAGTTGAGATGCCAGGTTTGCGGCGACGTGGTCTTTCTGGCACATCCTGCCTAGTTGTACCATCCTCCTCTCCAACAGTCAATTCCTCCTGCAGGATTCCATACCGGTTCTGCAGGGGTAACTGGGGAGGTGGGAGAGGCAGGGAGGGGATTCGCCTGCTTCGCCGACTAGGGACCTGTTTCCATTCCCCCTCTTCTCTGAGATCCCCTTCTACTGTCAGGCGAGAGATGGGGAGAGGGTCCTCTGGCTTATGTGGGGCCTCAACATGTTCCTTTATTTTCAGGGAGTGGGCCCACCAGTCAATCTCCCTCTCACATTCCCTGATACTCCTCAACCTTTCCACTTCCTCCTTCAGCTCAACCACCAGGCCGAGGAGGTCATTCACCTGTTCACATCTGACACAGGTGTCGTCACCACTACCCTCCATGGCAAGGGCCAGGCCCCGGCACTCCCTGCAGCCCGAGGCCTGGACACCCACGTGTTTGCGTGGGGCCTCTGTCTGGGTGCCCACAGCTTTCTTAGCAATAGCCTTTGACCTAGTTCTAGCCATGGCTGGATGTGTGCAAGCAAGAGGCAGTGGAAAGGTCAGTTGGAGCGAGGAATTGAACTTACCTTGCACAACGGCAGAGGCTCAGGACCCAGCTGTACAAGTTGCAGCGGCGTTAGGCACCGACCAGGACACCCACCCAGCAACTGGTTGCTGCTCGGTGGGCAGAAGCTAGCTTCTGCCCTCCCCGGGGCTTCTTATAGGATGGCGGTGTGATGGGCCGTGGGAGGCGCTGGCTCCGCCCAGGCTTAGTCAGCAGCCGGCCCACCAGCTGTCAGCCCCCAACACACGGAGGAGGCTTTGCCCGGCGACAAAAAAGCCCCAAAAAGAGCTTTCCCTCGGCCTTTTCAGCTACAAATCGCTACTCCCAGCGCAGTCTTACCTGCCCTGGAGCTGGTCTCCGTCGCAATGAGTTCGGTGATTAAACAACAGAATAGTGAATGAAAAACTCTAGGAATTTATTGGTACAATCCTACTAAGATTAGCAGCTTGAGCAATTAAGCCACAAATCTGCTGCCAGTGGTGGAGGGACTGTCCTACAAACATCTGTATCACTGAAGGAGTCAGAACTTGTCCACTGCCAGAATGTATTCCTCTCTATTTACGCTGATCAGACACAACAGCATGAGGACAGTGAGGATGACCATGCTGAACAAGAATGGTAAGCACCAAAGTGGGCAGGCATTTCATATCAAGACTCATGGTATATTGTGTCATTATTACCAGGAGGGTAATAATGGCTTTGGTCTGCTACCAAGGGAAGTAAATCCTTATTGGCAAGCAAAGCATATGCTAATCCAGCATTTAATTATGACTAAGTACAAGAAAATGAAAATATAACTTCTGGATAGGATCAGTAATTCTCTATGTAAGGCAGGGGATAAAATTCTCTGGAGTTGGGAGCTGCGTGGGCTCATGGGCCTACAGGACCCCCATCCAGGATGCAGGGCAGATTGGGGGAGCCCCAGTCCCCTAGCCCTGGGTATCAGGCACCTCCCTTGGGATGGGCAAATGCTGGGCTGGGATGTGGGACTGTAGGTGGGCCCAGCTCAGCAGGACCTGTGGCTGGGCAGGGCAGGGCTGTGAGGAGCTGAACACTGTCCCTGCTGTGGCATCACTGGGGCAGGGGCTGATAGCCCTGGGGTCCTGAAATGGGTTCCTGGGCCGTGAACAGTGTGGGGGAAGTCCTGGGGGATGTGGGACGGGACTGTCAGTGCTGATGGTTCCCTCAGGGCCCTAGCACTATTTTCATGATAAACTACTCATCCGTCACATTTCTTAAACACGAGAAAAGACCTGAAGAGTTCACAATTGAGAGGAAAGGAAATTTCCCCTTAAGTGAAAATTTCCTGATAAAGCTTTTTGTGACAACACATTTAGGTAGTTTAAGATTTTTATAGAAAACAGTTAAAGACATTTTGGAATAGAAATAAAAGAAATAAGTAACATCAAATAATTTGGTTAATTTATTTGTAACTATCAATAAAACCCTCTCCTTTTAGTTTGGAAGGTGCTCCTGTTGGAAACAGTGAGACCCTTATGTACAATGTTTTGTGTAATTAGCAATTGAAATGGCAAAAGTGTTGTCTCAGCAGAAGGCCTGGAGAAAAGAGGCATCTAAAACTGATGTGGTTGAATCTCCTTCTCAATTCAGTGTCAGAACCTTATAGTGGAGCTCTCAATTGCCCTCTGAGAGGACCTGCCTTTCCAATGACTATAGATTAGCTTCATCACTCAGACCCTGACACTATGACTATGCAAATAAACTAAATAAGGCCAGGATAGAGAGATGAGGACTAGTCAGAGATGATCCACACTGCTCTACTATTAGCATCAGCATTGGCATGGCTTTGGCCTTTGAGTGCTACCTAGCACACTCAGGACACAGCTGGGAGTTAGCACAGACCAGAGATATTTCCACAAGGCAGTCTGGAGGTGACTGTCCTGCTACAGAGGCCAAAGCTGTTTAAACTATCAGCGTGGCCAATCTGTGAGAGCTGGTCTCTTGGTCAAAGAGACAGTGCCAGAACTGTGTATTTCATTGGGAAGTGACCAAGGTGACCACTGGATTAATTTTGCATTAAATTTTATAAATATGAATCAGGTTTCACTCAATGAAGTAAGGGAAGCCTCATTGACAGCAGTAAAATCATACTTTCAGGTTTTTCAAAAGCCTGGGCATCTTGAAAATATGCAGTCATGAAACAGAGGTTCCCCTCTGCCCCAGCACACTGCCTCATTATGTTCTATACTCAGATGAAGGTGTACAGTTTGTGCCCAAGTGATTGTATCTTTGCATCTGAGACACTAGAAATAAGTTTTAAGTGAGCAGTAAGAGCTTGTTAGAATAGCCTGTTCTTATATAGTTTTAAAAAATTAAACTATCAAAATTAAAGTTGCAAGTAGCCTCTCCAAGCAACTCTAGTATCAATGAAACAGAAGCATCATGCCGTTTTCCCCTCCTATCTTGCTCTTTGTCTGTTTAGTTCTAATCTGTTAAGATTATTTATGCTACTATAGATTGAGCTTCAAATTTCTGTGCGGTACTGTCCTGGTTTAGCCCCAGCTGGCAACAAAGAAGTACATGATCATTCTCTCACTCTCTCCCCCACAGCAGGATGGGGCAGAATCAGAAGAAAAAGGCAAAACTCATGGGTTGAGATAAAGGCAGTTTTACAGAACAGCAAAGGAAAGGTGAAAACCACAAAAATAATGCTAATAAGGGAATATACAAACATGATTAATGTACAGCTGCCCATCGACCAGACCCCAGAAAGCCCCAGCCTGCTCTCAAGCTGCTATTCCTGCCCTCCCCTGCCCCACCCGCCCCAACCTCCGGTCAGATCTCCCAGCTATATACTGAGCATGACATTACATGGTATCAAAAACCCCTTTGGCTAGTTTGTGTCAGCCATCCGGCTGTGTCCCTTCCCAGCTCCTTGTGAAAATTAACCCTATCCTCATTGGAACTCAGATATTAAATTTAAAAATGAAAAATGTTAGATTTCCCTTTTAGAAACACTTTTTATCTCAAGTCCACAGTAGACAAAAAAGTTGCATGTAATGGGTAATGTCCTAAGAAATTTCAGCATTTTATCAGCTGAAGCAATGTACAGGGTTCAACAAATGTATAGACTTATAAGAGTTCCCAACAAATGAATCTCACCTAAATTTGGATTAATTGGCCTTAATATTAGGTGCTTAATAGTTCACTGTCTAAGTCAAAGCTAGTAATTCTACATTTCCTTTGTAGTTAATGGAAATAGGTACCTTCAAATGGTTCATGGTATCCTAAAATATATGTCTAAGGGGAGATGAAGCACTCTCTGGAAGTTTCTATTTCCTTCTAGTAAGTATACTGGAAAGCCAAAATCATTTGCTTTGACTGGGATAACTAACTTTTACATATCTAATATTAGGTCAGAGATATCCCAAAGAATTTTAGAATTTACTGAGTTAAAATATATTTTACACACCTGAAACTGGAGCTCTGAGAAGTAGGTTACTAACATCCATGCTTTAATTTGGGAACAGAATGAACATTGAATCCAGATCTGAGTATCATTTCAGTCCTTTCCCTGATTACTCTAACTGCTTCTCTACGTATTATACATAAATACAGTAAAAAAAAGTTTGTGCAGAACCCCATATCTTTTGAAAAAATGGACAGTGTGTACCTATCCTAAAGGTGTACATTTGAAACCTGTGTAGAAAAGTAGCCTTTTTCACTTCGTTTAATCCATGTCCAAATTGCAGGAAAACTTTTATCAAGATTAGGGAATGTGAAGTCATGTGACAGGTCATCTGTGAAGGCGAAGGACTAATGCATAAACAGATTCTTCAATATTTTGTCCAAATAGAGGCACAACACCCACCATTGATTACTAGCCTTGCCTTTAAGCAAAAAGTGAAGCATAAACTCTCCTACCATACAACTGCCAGATCAATGATGCTTTCACTTAAATTAAAACTGCTGTTATCTGCTCAAGCATGTTTTTCATTTGTACTACGGCTTATTCTTAAACTGCTGCCTTAAATATTTTAGCATTCCCTTTGTCAAGAGAACTTAAAAATTCAATGGCTGCTTTAGGCAACCCAAGTAAAGTCAACACCACAATTATTGAATTACAATTGCACGAGTCACAAAAGTGAAAAGCCTTTAAGTGAAAACTAACAAAAGCAGCCCAGTGCATAAACAGCAACGACACTGTCTTGTGTTGAAGCATTGTGTGGGCTGGGGTCTCTCTGGGGCCTGGCAGCCCAGGGCAGTGGGCAGGCAGGACCTGTCTCACCACCCCAGCCAGGATGGGGCAGCCTGGGGGGCACTGGGAGAAGCCCCACACCTGGGCATCAGGCCCCCTCTAGGGATGGACCAATGCTGGGCTGGGATGTGTATGGGACCCATGGCTGGACAGGGCAGGGCCATGGGGAGCTGGAGACTGGCCCTGCTGTGGAATCGCTTGGACAAGAGACAGTGACAATTGGCCCTGAGGGGTTGAAAGGCGGTCCTGGGCTGTGGACAAGGCAAGGGGAGCCCCAGAAGAGGCTAAGCAAGGGAAGCAATGCCTCTTATTGCCTTCAGGCCCCTGACATCTTGTACTTCATGGAGGACTGCAAGAGAACCAAGAAATCACTGAAGTTTCTAGCAACCCCACTCTAGAAGGATGCAGCTGGACAGAGAGTACAGAGAAGACAAGATGACAATGGGAACCTTTTATTTAAAAAGGGAAAAAAAAAACAACAAACAAGCAGGAAAAGACATGGGAAAAGCAGGAAAAGGTTTGGGTTTTTTCTTAAATGCAAAGCATACCTTATAAACAGAGCTTCATCTTTAGTCTCAAAATTGACTTTGTGAAAACAATCTGTTGCTCGGGCCTGTTATTTGTTTATAATCAAATATGTCAACAGGGAGGTCTCATAAGGAGAAATTAATTTTAAGTAGACAGAAACAATACAGATCTGGGAGAGTGCACTGCATAATTTTCTGGCCTGAACATAATCAATACAATTGTTAACTAAAAGTTCCAGTTTGAAGTCCACTGTTTTTGGTGTTTTGCCTTCAGTTACATTTATGCAACCTGACTGAAAGTAATGGAGTTGCACAAGTGAATCAGAAGGCAATACTTGACCTGCAAAAATCTTTATTATTGGTGATCTATGAGTCAGATAGAAGACAAATAAGCTTCCAAATCCCAGACCTAATTTAAAGGGCTGGCAGTCAGAAAAACTGTTTCAATTGTAAACTGAATGAATGTGATTGAGAAATTATGGGGGGGGAGCTATTGAATGTGACAATACTGTTTTTGTTGAGTTTTCAGAATAGCCTTGCACTTTAAGAATTAATCACATCCTGCTGCTTATTCCCTACTTGAAGGCAAAATGCTCCATTTTGATATTACAATTGGTTGCCATAGAAATGATAATCAGGTCAAAAAAAAAAAGGATTATGATTTCAGGTGAGGTGTAAGCTGCAGGAACCCTTGACAAACAAAGAGCTTTCTTCCTTAGAAGTATCAGTCACAACAGATATAAAGAACAGAAATGTTATAAATATTTTTTCATACACACACACACATATAAATGAAGTTAAATAGTGGATTTTTCATTTTAGAAAACATAGCTCTATTTGGCTGCAAAGAAATAGTTAGGGGGCATCACTTTGCTATTTAAGATCCTAACCATACAAAACCAAATTATAGATTAGGTCTTGAAAGTTAGCACACACACAAAAACAACCAACCAACCAAACCACAAACACTCCCCACAAACAAACAAACAAACAAACCCAAATTAAAAAAAATTAAATACCCAAATCCCTATATATCTGTTTATTAGATGAGACCTACAGGTTTTCAAGATTTTTTTTCTTTCTCTTCTTCATGTATTTTACTTAAAAATAAGAACATGTAGCTAAGATTTTTCACATAATTAGATATTACATTTCCAGGCTTTTAGTAAGTGTTACGAAGGAAAGAATCTGGAGTGCATCAGAACTATTTATATGATGAAGGAAAAAAAAAAAGCCATACTTATAAAAAGCGCTTTTAACTACTGCTGTACTTACACCACTGATTCTTATTTAGGTGCCCCACCACGACAATGCAACTAGCTTATGGTTGCAGTTATTTGGTCTCTCAGGATCTGACTGCAAGCTGCCTTAATTTTTCTTACCTCCTCTAATCACTCTAGACTACTTTCCCTATCTACAGGTATATATGTAGTCACATAAAAAAGGAGAGGAGAAGGACACCCTGGAAAAATAGTGGGCTGATACTGTTACACTAGTGCTAGAAAAACTAATCTAACCCACAGCCAGTTTCTGAGGATACTTTTGGAAATAAATTGTACAGTTTAAGGCTATTGGAATTGTTCTCATAGCAAACACATCCCTTTCTCTAGAGCAGACACAAATTTACTTGGGCATGTGTGCAGTAGGTCTGGCCTTTTAGTCATATTGCAAATTGCCAAATTAATTGCACTATATATGGTCAGTAGGTACAATAGTGTGATGGAGGAATGTTTAAGTAGTTTTCCTCTGTGAGTGGAGGCTATCCTGTTGCAATGAGTGGACACTAAGTTCCCAGTCAACGCAGTCTTCTTAAAGTACAAAAACAAAATACAAATGCTGCCAGTGTCACTTTTAAACACTTTCATTCTATGATCTCACACTACAACTGAAGAAAAATGGAATAGATAATAAACTCCAAACTGAAAATGTTACATATATTAACAGTTACAAATAAAAAAAGTAAGTAACCCTATTAAAAATAGCACAAGATAATATCCCCCCACTTAATTACATAAACAATTAGAATATATAAACAAATGAGTTGGCTAAGAAATGACAATACAATACATACAAAGTTTCTCTGAAAACAAGCATAAGGCAATGATCTGAAAAACCTTCTGGTTTGCACTTCTTAAGAGTTATGCCCTCACTTTTCTGATCTATTATTGAAGAACCCTTGAGAGCTGGAAGAAAGAGAGAAGACAACAGTGTTCCTTTTTTCTGTTAATGTTTGGCTTTTAATTTTTTTTTTAATTAGTTCTTCCTCTTGAATGCAAGTGTCCCTTTGGCATATGGTTAGAAACAAGAAAGCTGCAGAAAATCTGTGGAAAATGGACAGAACCATGTCCTTCCGAAATGCTACAGAATATTCTTGTCCAGAAAAGAAGTCGGAATTTTCCTTTCCATCTTTTCATTTCCTAAACAAGCTCTCACTGTTTTAATTGAATGCTTGCAGAGTTCATGCAGTGTCTGGTAGGAAAAGCTATGATGCTGCAATAAAGATGCACCTAAAAGGCGTGTTAATGGACTTCTCATTTAAGGTTTGCTATCATGGCACCAGTGAAGTATGACTCAGACTTTGCTAATGAAGACACTAAAGCATGCAGTATGGGAATAAACGTGATTTAGAGATCTGTGTGCAGTTGCCAGGCTATGATCTTGTTGAGATCGTGGAGACATGATGGCATGGCTCCCATGACTGGAGTGTTGCAATGGAGGAATACAGGCTCTTTAGGAAAGACAGGATGGAAAGGAGAGGAGGGCGAGTTGCCCTTTACGTCAGAGAGCAGACAAACTGCACGGAGCTCTAGCTGGGGATGAATGAGACAACTGAGAGCTTATGGGTTAGCATTAAAGAGTCTTTACCTAACCTAATGAAGAGGTTTTCCATAAGTGAAGTTGACCCCTCAAGTCTTCCAAATTAGGTACGTACTCCCATCTCCAATATCCAGGATAATAATGCTCATTGTTGATAGGTTTTGGCACACATTTCTTTCAATTACTTATTCTGTTCAGTGCTCTGACAATTCTTATTTCACCTTTTTATTATCCTCCTTGAAATAACCTCCCTTTATTTGACTATTATAATGATTTCTTCCCTGGGCTACTAACATTTTCTTTGTAGTTTCCTAAGATGACAATGACAAGCATCTGCAAAGCATATTTGTGATGCTTCCATTTTTCACTCCTATTTTCACACTCTCATTAGAGAATAATACTGAAAGTTGAGTCACTGCTGTATTCACTTATTTATTTTCCAAACCTATCACTTGTGGATTTGTTATGCAGTAGTCATATTTTCACTAATAATTTTGCAGTTGATATCAGAAAGTTAAACATGTCAAAGAATGCATTCATTATAAGGGGAAAAAACCCCAATTGTTCTGTGAGTTAGTGAATAACAAACTACACTGTGTAAAAATGTCTCATTATCGGCTGTCAGAATCAGGACATCAGGTGATCATCAGGACATCACACAATCAGGTGATTAGCTCCATAAATTCACAAAAACCTAAATGCTGTTGATGGATATAGGTTATTACATGAGTATGATAGCCAGACAGTCTCCTCAAACCGCATATTAGATGTGTAGGGTATGTTCAGACATCATTTAATGGTGGAGCTTTCCTTCAGTGAGTACTTAAATCAGTATAAAGAAGGCAAAGAGCTTCACTCTAAGATTACTTTTTTTCCTTTTTTAAAGTGGCATGCATGAAGTGTGTTTACTAATGAAGTGTAAACTGATGTTATATGGATAAGGAGCACCACTGGAGACCTTAATAATATTTCAGGACACTTAATTTTTCTAATCTGTGAAAGTTGCAACTCAATTCCAGATCTGACTTTCTTGCCTGCAAGAAAAAATAGTCTATTTCACCCATGATCACAGGAAGCATCTCTAAATACCATGTTAAGCAAACCTGGATTTTGCTAAACCTGCATTAGATTTTATGAATAGTTTATTTCTTTTTTTCCACTATTATGACACTAGTATTCATACTTCATTGTCCAACATGATAAACTGAGTACAAGACCTGAGATGAGTGAGATTTATTAAAATTTGTATAGATGCACTGTCTGCTCTGTAGATACTAGTTGAAACTGAACAGGCAGAACAGATATTTTTATTTTCAGTTTATAAAGAATCATAGCATCAGAGAATCATAGCATTATTTAGGTCTGACAAGACCCTTTAGACCATCAAGTCCAACTGTTAACCTAGCACTGCCAAGTCCACCACTAAACCACGTCCCCAAGAGCCACATATTCCCATCTTTTAAATACCTCCAGGGATGGTGACTCAATCACTTCCCTGGGAAGCCTCTTCCAATGATAGAGAACCCTTCCTGTGAAGAAATTTTCCCGATATCCAATCCTGATATCTTTTTGGCCACCTGGGAACACTGCTGGCTCATATTCAACTGGGTCCCTACCCAGCTCCTTTTCCACCAGGCAGCTTTCCAGCCATTCTTAGAATCATAGAATCTTCCTCAAGCCTGTAGCATCGCATGGGATTGTTGTGACCCAAGTACAGCACCCAGCACTTAGCCTTCTTGAACCTCATACCACTGGCCTTGGCCCATCGATCCAGTGTAGATCCCTCTGTAGAGCCTTTCTACCCTCATGCAGATCAATACTTATTCCCAACCTGTTGTCTGCAAATTTACTGAGAGTGCATTCAATCCCATCATCCAGATCATTGATAAAGATATTAAACATAACTGGCCCCAATACTGAGACCTGCAGAACACCACTTGTGACTGGCTACCAACTGGATTTAACTCCATTCACCACAATTTTTTGGGCCCGGACATCCAGAGAGTTTCTTACCCAGTGAACAGTACACTTATCCAAGCCACAAGCAGCTATTTTCTCCAGAAGAATGCTGTGGGAAAAAGGTTACATTACAGCAGGCTAATTCTTAGGGATCAATGATCAATGGGCTTAATGGCCCTCAAGAGCAGTTTGGGTTAAATAGATTCTCATTAATTGGGAAAAAATGTACATCTTTTTTGTAGTCTTAAAGCTATGGCCTGGGTCAATCTCCTGTATAATACAGTACACAGCTGTTACAATTAAAGATATGAAATATTCATTTAAATCCTTATGTCAATAAATCTTTTCTTTCAGTCACCAAAATGTCCTTGCTTAGAACAGGCATTGATAAACAAAAAAAAAAGGTAATTTCCCCTGTTCACTATTCCAAGCTAGGAGTAGAGAACAGTGAATAAACTTGGTCTTGACCAAACTTTAAGTAGATAAACTGGTTTTACCTAAGCTTACTTTCAAGAAAAATCATGCTTATAAATCCTTGTAGAATAATGACTTCTAAGAATTGCAGTGAAAACGTTAAACATTTAAGAGTCTAGAAATGTGTGTAACGTACTAGTTGTTAGATGATGTAAGACATGGATAGTATAAGAAAATGTATTTCTGCCACCTTAAGAATAACTTCTTTGTTACAATGTTGTTTTATCTTTATTAATGTTCATCACTAAAATAACTAAATCCTTTGCTGTTATTTGAACTCCATTTAACAAGACTTACGAGTTAAAGTGCTTTTTGACTTATACTGATTTTCCACTTTTGTTTGCCCCTTTCTTGTTGTGACAGCGCAAGCATCTAACCTAACTTACAGACAAGGCATCCACCTGAAAAGAACTTAGAGAAAGAACCCTCTCAGACAAATCAATGTCTCAATTCACCATCAAGATGCAAAGAGCTCCATGAAAGACTCTGTAAGTATAGGAAAGAGAGTTGGAAGAGACAACTCAATCTTTGGCAGCAGTGATAACTTTCATATATGTCAAACCAAGTCAGTCACAGTTTGCCTTTTTGATCTACCTAAATTTCCTTTCACCTATTGATTAAATTCACAGCTAGATCTTTGCCTGACATAAAGATGTCCAGCTGAATGAATTTTGTTGGAGCTGCATTGATTTAAGTAATATTCAAAGATTAAGCAGATTCACAGAATGCATTTTTCCATGTTTTCTCTCTGAAAAGTGTAGGACCAGATTTTAATAAGATTTGTTTTCTTTTGTTTTGGGCTGAAATTTTGTTTGTTTGTTTTAATGTCAAACTATTTTATTTGTGAAAGTGTCCTCTGTCCAACAACCATCCAGATTCTCTACTGTAATACTCCTAGAGAAACTCCTACACTTTGGAGAATGAATTAAATCACTTGGAAAATAGAGATGACTTTGACACATAGTTTGATATATAGCGATTTATCTGCCTCTAAATTCTTCACCATACTCTAAAAATTTCTGTCCAAAGTCCCAAACATTCTACATTAAATCTGTTGGGCTCCTATAAAGGCTTTGTCTGTACATATAATCTATAAAACATTAAAGTTTTCTACCTAAACTTTTACATTTTAAACATACTTATAAGACTGATTTTAACACACTGTAATTTGCCTTTCATTTTGAACTACAAATTGAACCTTTTGTATTACTGTTCTGTATCTGAACATGACGTTCTGTGAGCCTCTATTAGTTTTGATGGGTTACCATGGAAACTGGAGAGAGAGAAAGAGAAGAATATGTTTGTATGCTTAACCACAGTGACTTACATCCTTTTCCACATTTCTGTGAAAGAAATCAGTGACTGAATGTAGAGACAAAACTTATGTTTAGAGATAGGCCATAGTAAAGTATATTTTTGGCAAGATGGAAGGTATTCATGACTTATGCTGGATTTGCATTAAAGGCTTATGTTTATACTAAGAGCATGAATGTTACTGACAATGGGAGTTTGCACTGTCTGCAGTCTTAATCAACATACCTACCCAGCCCAAATGGGGCATAAGAGTGAAAGGTAAACCTACCAAATCGTGCTGCATGGCAAGACATAAGAAAACAACTGCCGGTTCTGAACAGAACTAAAAATTTATCTCATGGAGCCTATCAAAATGCCTTCAGCTTACAGTGATGTTTTGCCCTGGTCAACATGGGTTAAAATTAAAATTATGATGAAAGAATGTGTATAAGATCTAAATTTATAAGGCTATTCAACATATAAGTGTGGGGGGAAAAAATCAATAATAAAAAAGAAGAGGTTTGCGGATTCTAAATGCAGTTTTCAAAATAAAAAATAGGATGTTCTTTTAGTTTTTTAGGGTAACAAGTACAAAAAATCCCCCTAATCTTTTAAAATGACAAATGACCAGAAATTTGACAGTGATATCATATATTACTTGCACTGGAGAAATTAGGTGATTACTTACGAAGTATTCCATGTGGGAAAAATGAAACGTGGGTGAATCTTCTAACCACTTATATATGTTATATATTTACACAGTATATTTTAGATATATACCCTGCCTTTATCTTGAACTGACTGTACATATTTATTGTGAAAAAGCAAGCTACTTTATTTCACAGCTGTATATATTTGCTCAGACTTAGTGGGACCTTTTGGTCAGCTGGTGTACAGGAAAGAGTGAGATGATATCCATTCACAATAAACTTTGCAAGTAGACCTACAGATACATTTTCACTTTTTTGTTTCTTTTTTTTTTTTTTTCCCTACAGAGAAGTAGGAATTCAGTATTTCTCTTAAAAGAAAAAAAAAAGAAAACTAAATAAATCATGTGTAGTGTTAACAGTTCTTCCATTTAAGTTTAACATACTAACATGCCATTAGAAATACCCACACACTAATTGAAGGTTCCGATCCTCTTCCTTCTGCTATTGGATTGAATCTCTGTTCAAGATCCAGTGAAAATTGCAGTGCTGAGGTGCTATATGTAGTGCCTTGCCTACAACCAGAAATATATATGGCTATGATCTATGGAGTGAAAACAACCACTCAGAAAAGGGCATTTAAATCCTCTGTGTGTGCAAATTTAACAGAGGAGCTGAGTTTTTTGGCTTTGGCCTTGATTTGGCTTCCATTTTCACTGAGCTACTCTGGCACTAGGAATTCAGACGTTCCAAGAAAACACAGCTCAGTGGCTTCCCCATTCTTTCTTGACTCGTGTGGAAGGAAACAGAGATAAACTGTAGTGGTAAACAATAGAGAGAGAGCAAATATATATTTTTTTCTGATGGAAGTGCTACACTTTCATGCTCTTCATTATGTGATCTGCCAACAAAAGCATGTAAGGTTTATGCCTCCAACATGAGAACCATATCCCTTTCATATGTACAACACAGGTGGGAAAGGAATCTCTTATCTTAAAAAGTGAATGTTTAAAATGAAGTTAAGTGCTTAAAATTCCTTTTTCCTTAGATGAAGTCCCATATCATGTGATGACTTTTGCAGATTCGTTTCTGGTATCTTAAACACTCAGCCTTGTTTTGGGACTGAAACCTCTTGAGAAACTCTGGATTCCTTTAGAAAGTAAAGCAGACACTGAAATCTGCATGAAATATCTAGGTCTTGTTAGGTGCATGCATATGTGTTTATAAGTTACAGGTTTGATTGGAGATCTCCAATATAATTAAGTTTTGCTATTCTTAATCAAACCCTGAGTGATGTAGCTTCACCAAATCAAAGAAGCCCTGGCTCCATTAAGACCACCACTAAAACTTTCACTGTCTTTAACAGTCAGAACTGTTTATATGTAAGTATAAAAACACATCTTCAAAGTGTATATCAGAGACAGCTTGTCAGTCAATTATGTGCAATGTTTAATTACCTTTAAATTACCATGCTAGCATGATAAATTTAAATATTCATGCTGAGAGTGTGGGTTGCTATTTGCAGAAAAAAAAAAAAAAAAAGGAAAGTAAATAATCTCTATTTACCTGAGTTATAATTCTGTGGGGGAAAGTATGCTAGACTGAGTATGAACAAGCTTCAGTGGAACAGAAGATAAACTAAGATACTAAAGAAATACCCTATGAAAAAAGTAGAAATTGACTGCTCTGGCACACATTAAAGTGACAAGAACCTTGAAGTTATATTTAATAATAAAAGTAGTCTGCATATTCCCATTGGTTATATGTATTATCTATCAATGCTTTCACATCAGGAGTATCCATCAGTAAGAAAACTTTTAATTTAAAATGATGCAAAGTGATCCCAGTGCAAACCGAGACATTGAAAAAATGATTAAGCTATCGAAAACTGTCCAAGTACTGAATTTTAAGATGACAAAGTATATAAAAAATCATAATGCAACAATGGCAGTCATGTAAGATTGAATCTAGTGCCAATATATTTATTGTTATTATCTTCAGCTTTCACATAAAGACAAAAATCTTACAATTCTCAGTTATTTAGGTAAACTACTTTGATATTCAAATATACTTTTTCAGAAGTTTTTTTTTCTCCATTTGTAAGGCAAACAATTTTTCCCAAATCATATGAATCACTCTAACATCACTGAGCTGATGTCAATTTCCATTACCAAGGAATAGTACAGAAACATTCAGAACATTTTGAGATTGTACAAGGGCTGTATTGCCTTCACCATACTGACTGGGGGACAATACTATTCTGATTAAATGGTATTTGCCTGTAGAAATTTCTTGCAGATTTTTAGTGTTCTGAAGCACTGAAATTAAATATTGCCAAATAAAAATAATATTTTCAAAAAGGTTTTTAATTAAGAATCTTATAATTCCATAAAATTCAGGCTACAAATAACTAGTATGTTACATTACATAAGTTCTCATTGCACTATTCTGAAAAATAATTGAGGATTTTCAATGAAAGAAAGTTCCATACATAGGTATCATCTGTCCCTATGCAATCTGACATTTGTGCGGACAGGCATAGAGCTATTCCATTTTTGCAATGATACTATGGTACTGCATACACTAAAGATCTCCCATCTCTTTGGCAATACCATAAAAATCATTCTCAGATGCAACATGAGAATGCAAAGTCAGATCAGGGAATTTGCTCTTAAAAGAGGTCAAATTTAGCTACGTTCAAGTGTGATGTTTTAAATAGACTGTGATGTGCAATTTAGACATTTAAAGACTGAAAATCTTCCATTTAGAAGGCATTATTTTAGCTTACATTTATTTTATATGTCTTTTATCATTTATTGCTCATGCAGTCAAGGCAGTAGGCAGTTAAATTAAATAAACAGGACAAAAAGTAAAAAAACTACCTCAAATACTTTTTTCAGTAGGGTTACACATTATATATATACATATATATATAACATATATATAAAAGTATATATATACTCTACTATATATATAAAAATATATATTATATATATAGAAGATATCTGCATTTTACCCCTTCCTGCTTCCAAGATTTTGTGTTTTAAATACTTTAACCTTAGGGCTTGTAAATGCATTAGTAAGAACTGATGAAGCAAAATATTCACTAGTGTGTTTGTATTCTTTATAGTGGAAGAAGGTACAAATAGCCATATTCACGTTTTTTCAGAATTTCAACATCAAAACTTATAAATTGATGTTGATTTTTAAAAATTCACTAGCAGGAAGTGGCCAAAGTCATGGAATTCTTCTGAAACACAACAGAAATAACAACTACCTAACTTTGAAGAAAAAGATTTTGATATAGAATTGCATCTTTTAATGTATTCTTCTTAATACAGATGAATTTTCTAATGTAACTGTGTATGAATGATTTCAAACATACCACTAATCTCAGATTTTCTTTCCAAGGGTGTATTCCAAATGTGGCTTCTAAGTCATCTACATCAAGCATAAAGGTTGAAATTAAAACTGATATTAACTGTTGGGCTCTGATCTGATTTGTATACTTTTTAGGGTCAAGTGACCTCACTTTTTTTCTCCTTGTCACCTTTTGCAAATCTTCAAAAATTTAAGAGCTTAAGATTCCACGGTAATACCCTGACTTACCTCATAGAGTCCATATGTTCCTTCCCAGCGATGGGATCTATGTAGCAATGATTCCACAATTACAGGTGAAATTTAGATTTATTACTACCTTCCGTTGGATGTGTTATCCTAAGGACAACCAAAGGAATCAAAGAAGTCTTTGCCTGCATTGCATATGTTCATATTCAGTTTGCTGACAGTATACCCCAATGCATAAATGTAACCAGTCCAAACCCATGATAATTGCATGAGCAACTTGGTAAGAAAAAATCTTTCTGGGCTCAGAAGGGGCTTAAAATTGGCTGAGGAAAACACCCTCCTTCTCTAATATTACTTTTTCTCTATTCTATGCCCACTAATTTCCTTTTGTGGGCACACAGTTTGGTTTTTAAGTGAGTTCTGTCCTTCTAAGTGCAGAGACTTACATACATGCCATTTCAAGACCTATGAGCATTTGTTCATTAGGAACTTGCAATATGTATAACTTCTTTTTCCCAGAAGAACAATTAAAACATTTTCAGCAACAGAATTCCAAGAAACAATACATGAGAAACACATACACGTGTATGTCTACGCTCTCCAGCATATAAATGTAAACTTTGCTATGAAGAGGAGGCAATTATCCTCAGAAAAAAAAATACAGTGATAAACACTTTTGCAAGTATGAAGGAAGGAGTCTGAATGCAATTGAGCCAATCATTTCTTCAGAACTGCAATGGATATTTGAAATGTTATTTTTTCATTGGTGACCTGAATATTTTCCCCTAAATTATTCATCTGAATCCAGTCTAGGTCAGTGGAAAGTTGTTAAACCAAAAGTTTATGCCTTTTATCTAATGCCTGCTCTCTGAATAGAACTGATGAGCTCCATCCCTTTCCTGTGGGACGGTTCATACTGTGCAAAATCATGCTCTCATCTGATAGAAATCAGGGCCATAATTGGTAGCCTAAGCAAAGGATCCAGAACAAATCTATCTTTTAAGCGGCACTTTCAGGGAAAATCTCTAAAATCCAAAGGCACAACAATCTTTTACACATGTAGTTCTTCTGTATATAGATAGTTTCAATCTCTAAGTAAAATATATGTGGGACGTAATTGTGCATAAAAGTCTTGAGTGCTGACTCCCAGTCAAATCTGCTTACAAATCCCTGCTACTTATAAGACATATTATGAAATTGCTTTAAAAAAAAGGCTGTGGTATATATTGGATCCAAGAATCCCATAAAACTTCACTAATGCTGACAGAAATTTTTTACCTTAATATGTCAACATTCATTAATAGGTAAGTAGCAAACATTATTGTTGACTAAAAGAAAAATTATTATGTTGCATTTTCTCCTATACAAATCCTAAGAAAAGAACATTTTTGATAAATGACCCCATATGTGCAGTTCATGATTTTATTGGGAAAAAAAAATCAGCATTGCAACGTTCAGCTAGGAGTGATTGGGTTATTTGACTTACTGCAAAATACAGAGCAAACCTCCTGCATTACTGGCAAAAGCTAAGACACAAGTAAAATACATTTGCGAGGGAGAAAGCAAAAGAGGGATTTTTTTTTTTTTGTTTGATTGGTTTTGTTTTCTTTTTCAAATAGTGATTAGACTGGAAAATTAGCCACTTTGGGATTTTTCAGCCAGTGGAAACAGATGGCTAAGTTAGTGATGAACCACTGAAGGGGCTGGAGAGTTGATTAGGGAGACTGGCTGAAAGCACGTATCATCAAATTGGCAGAATGCCTAGTAAAAGCAGTGACCCATCACTTATAGTAAGTCTTTAAAATATTAAGTGGACAGATATATTCGGGGGAGAAGGAGAGGGAAAGCTTGCCCTGCTAATTTATGTTCAGAAAGTTTTGAGGTAGAAACAATTTCTCGGTTCTTGCAGTTTATGGCATATTTTCTCCTCCTACTCCTGTCTTTTTAAAGTGGGCTATAGCTGCATGAAAAGGAGTAAGTTTTATTTCATTAGTCATAGTTTTTAGAAAAATAACAACCAACTTAAACCCCCTCTTTTGAAAAAACAACCTTTTGTTTCTGTGGTTATAAGCTTACTTTAATCATATGAAAGAAAGGAGATTGGCATTGTTTGTTTTCATTATTGACTTTGGTAGAGCATTTGAAAAAATGTTTGTGGAAAATGTCTTCAATTTTAAGTTAAAGTTCTAAAAGTAGACGAAGGAGGTTAATATTCTATTGAAGACCAAATGCAGTCTTTTACCACACGATCTCTAAATTATGAACTATATTCCTCTTTCTCTGGTATTGGACACTTCAATCATTACTTATATTCGCTACTTTCTACAGCCATTAATTTCCCTTCCAAAAAAATTATTTCATATGAAGGTGGTAGAAATTACTATTTTGAAAATAGCAATGCTTCTTTCACCTAGAAAATTTATAATTCTAGAGGGAAATGTGGCCAAACCTTTGACTAATGAAACTTCTTATTACTCAGTTTACATCTTGTCTTTGCTCTCTGGGTAACACCAGTGCAAATGACTGTTTATATATAGTCTAAAACTGTTAAATAGCAGCAGTAATAGTATGCAGTTCAATTTTGCACCTGTCACTATCTTCCACGTAGGCAAAGCTGGTTCTCTGACAGTGGCTTTCTAATTCCTGCACAGTATTAATAACATAACAAAAGCTACTAAAACTAAAGAAAAAATAAATATAACTTGAGAAAATGCTTTAGGTGTTTGCTTTAATTTTGGTGTTATTTCCCACAAACCTATGTAGATATTTAGTCACAAAATTTTCCCTCTTAGAACACGTCTGTGTGATATGAGGTTGTGTCCCGCCCATATATTACATCAACTCAGCTACTGGAATCAACAAAGACATGTTCTGCTTAGCATTTGTCCTACAGAAGAATAATGTCTTTTTAGATAGGCTAATTAACCTAAGCAAAGTACCACTCCAATGTAGCTATATGTCTCTGTTATTTGAGCTGGCTAGTAAGTTCACTGTCAAGACACCCCTTATGTATATGCAGAGGTATTCACACATGCACTATCTGTGCCCAATTCAAACTCAAAAGCTTTACAAAGCAAAGAAGTAATTACCTCCTGGGATCAATATGGCTCTTATATCTTGGACACAGGTAAAATAGACTTTCTGGAAGTTCAATATTATCTCTTTTGACCACAGTCTGTTGCATAAATGCATTACAGTTCTATATCTCCCAGATCTCCACTTCTGTTTTTCAATCTAGCAATGGCTACTTGGTAGTGTGCTTTATATTCTCCTAGAGTTTGTTGCAATTTGATATTCTGCTACTACTACCCATGTATGAATATGCTGTGCTAACATGTATGAATATTACTATGCTAGTAAGCATGGATAGCATCAAAGTAATTTTTTTCCAGGTATCACTTTTCCTCTATATTTCTACAGAGATCTCCATCTGCCTAAGTTGGCACAAAACACGTAGAACAAAAAAAATCGCTTTCAGATATGGAAACCTTATTCCTCTCAAATAAATGTGTTTTTAATATTAGTTGCTCTTTGATACAGATTGATTTTAGACACAGAAATTCTTTAGTCTTTCTTTCCAGTAAATAATGAAAAGTTCTAGTCTGGAAACTTTCTTGCAGGTGTTCTTGTAGGAAGATACTCACTAGAGCCTGTTGGCATTTTGTTTTTTAATGTTTTAATCAAACCTTCCTTTAACTTTACTAATAGCTATATAAATAACCATGCTGAATAGAAACCCCCAGGACAGGCACCTATAAAAATCATCAGTGTTAAGTGCCCTCAGCTAGTAATGCCTATGCAGACAGATGTGCACTGTCTCAGATCTCAGTAATTTCAGGAATTGGTGTTAAAAAAGCAATAGCTCATACCTACACCAGCACTTTAAAGTCATATCATATTTTCTATAATGTAGTCAAAAATATGTTCCCCTTGGTTATTTGTTGGTATAATCACTGAATTGAGTTTACATGGCAAAGTTTTGGTGGTAGCAGGGAGGCTGCAGGAGTGGCTTCTGTGAGAAGACACCAGAAGCTGCTGCCATGTCAGACAGCCAGTTCCAGATGGCTCCAAGACAGAACTGCCGCTGGCCAAAGCTGAGCCCATCAGCAACACTAGTAGTTCCTCTGTGATAACATATTTAAGAAAGGATAAAAAATGCTGCACAACAGATGCTGGGAGAGAGGAGATAGAAAACGTGAGAAACTGCACTGCAGATGCCAAGGTCAGAGAAGAAGGAAGGGAGGGAGAAGGCGCTCCAGGTCCTGAAGCAGACGTTCCCCTGCAGCCCATGGTGAAGACCCCATGTGTGATGGGGAACTTCAGCCCCAGGTCGTGTCCCCCTGCAGCCCATGAAGGTCCAGTGCAGAGCAGATAACCACTCTGCAGTCTTTTTTGCTGAGTGGGTAACTGGTTTTGTCCAGGAGGACAACAAAGTACTAACAAAAAAGCTGAATTTGGGTTGAAAATAGGAAGATTTTTTGGAAAGATTTAAACATATGAGAAACAAAATGATTTACTAGCTTCATTCAAGGATCACAGTTAAGCAGAAAAAAAAACTTAATAGAAATTAAGAGGACACCAGAAGCAACGTGGAACAAAGCAGCTTAGCAAAAAAGACATCCAGTTATTTAGCTCATTCCTTCACAGCTTCTGTGTGTCCCTGCATGTTATACAGCAAAGAGTATATGAGATTAATCTAGATCCTTACAAGTTGAATTAGAATTTACTTAGCACAAACTTAGTATTTCTTCTCCATATAGATCTGCAATGTATTTGCGTTTTGGTTTACAGTAATTTCCTGGTTGCTGCAGACCTGAGGCATGAAGCTCTTTAACATTAATGTCTCCCAATTCTGGACATGGCTGGGGACGCTATTGCAGCTAGCTATCTAGTTCATCATTCTTTCTGTTTAGTGTATTGGCTTAATTATCCCATGGAGTTCCAGATAAAACTAAACTTTTAGACAAGGACTTGAAACATGACCTGAAAGGACTTGAAAAAAATTTAGCAAATAAATATGATAACTATCATTAACATGACTGTAATAAGTGTGGAGGGTTTTCATCAGTTAAGAAAAATGTATTTATTATCACAGTCACAATCACAGGAAATCTGAATGATCCTATTTTGGATAAAACTGTATATTTTTTTTTAAGGCAAAATGGGAATCTTCTATTGTAAGATTTGCTGACATTTTGTCCTGGTTTGTTGTGGAGCAGAGCCAACTTTCTGCTCAAAGAGGCTGTTGCTTATACTTGTCCCTGCAGCAATCAGGGTCAGCTGACTCAGTTGTTTACCCTGGTGGTGGGTTTGCACCTGTGGGGAGGTGCAGGCAGGTCAGGTGACCCAAAACTGACCAATAGGGTATGCCATCCCATCTGCCACGCTCTGTATAAAAGCTGAGGGAAGAAAACTGTCACCTTGTAAGTGGTGGGCTTTCTTCAAGGGCTGGCATCTGAGGAGGACCCTGTCAGTTTGTCTACCTTCAATCCTGATCTGTGTGTTCCTGAATCAAGATCCGGAATCCAGTTCCCATTTGTCACTGAGGCTGGTCTGAAACTTTCCTAGTGCCTGCTGGTGACATCTCCCTGGGAGATTGATAAGGTTTTGTATATATTGTATCTATTTCATTATTTCCTTTTTTATTTTATTATTACTATTTCATTAAAGTAGTTTAGTTTTTTCTAAACTCACCAATCTCTTTTTCTCTTCTTCCTGGAGTAAGAGATGGGGAGAGCATCTCTTGTCTTGTTATTGTACAACTCATCAGCACAAGCCATGACACATATGTATAGGATCACAATTTTCTCTGGATCAGGTAGATAAGTTGGCAAGAAGATCCACTGGTTGCACTGTTGCCTTACTTCAGAATGCACTAATGATCTTTCCTTTTTCCTGTGCTGCTATTTGCATAAATATTTAATTATCACTGAAGATGGATTTCATCTGTATTACTTGTTTGTTCCAGTATTGTGGTGCTTGTGCTTTGTCTGGTACCCCACACTTTTAGTTTGTAATTTTCATGTGGTAACTCTGGTACCAAAATTAAAATTTAGAAATCGGTATGGACATCCAGGTTTTATTTACAAGCACCCATATAGAGCTAGACATGGAGTTGGGAAGAGCCATCACGCTGAGCAGAGGACCCATATAGAGCCAGCCTAAAGCACAGGCATGAGCCTTTCCAGGCAACCAGGAAATGTTAACAGGAGATCTATAGTCTGCAGAGATAAGACTTTTATTTCCTTTCAAAACCTCTCAGATAACTTTAAATATTACTGAATAGAAAGTGTCTTTTTTGTAAAACCTGAAGTTATGATCAGAGCATTAGGCTTTGAGTGACTGAGCTTCTGTCAGCCTGGAGGGAACCTTAATCAGGCAGCAATACCTTTGGGTGGGTATAGCCCAGTTTATCCCCAGCTGTGAATCTGTGCCACCATTTGGAGAAGAATTGAAGATCAACTTGTCTTCATCACTGAGCAAAAGAACTAGGCATCCTTTTGTTTTCCCTTTATGCTACAAGGAACTTCTCTGCCCTTCTCTAAAAGGAATGCTTTGAAAATATCCTCTTATGGTTATAAAACACAGAGACAGTGCCAGGAGTTTGATGTGGAATCTGTTCTGTCTGTATATCAGGCTATGAGAATGGAATCATCCAAAAATGACCATTAAGCCATGAAAAAAAGACTATCCTAATGGAAGATCTGAGGGTTTGGCTGTGAACTGCCCACCTTTCCATCTCGGGGAGTCTCAGGCAGGAAATAGAACTTAGGCATTAGGGACATGCAAGATCCATATAATTTGCCCTGGATTTATGCGATTCAGGAAAAGGAATATTTAGGACAGTATTTTTGGGCATAGATACCTAAATGTTACTAGTTTAATTATCTTTCTCCCCATTTGAAATGATCCTAAGTAGTGCAAAATGCAACTGAACTGAAAGCTCAATTTTCCTAGTTGCTTCCTTTCTCTGGATCTAAAATATTTTGTTTCATTTTCTGCTCATCTTATCTCCTACTTAGAGACCTATTTCTGGAGATTTTTCCCCTTGAACTCCCATTTTTATTCAGGGAAAGCTCTGTGTAGCTCACTTGAGAGTGAGATTAAAAACAACTCCACATTTACAACACAGGATATCCAGGTTTTGGGCCATATTGTTATTTTATTCAGTCTTATGTGGGTCCTGCATTTGACCTCTAAATCTGAAAGACAGATCAGCTGTGGAAACAGAAGAATCAAGTAATTTATTTGGAGAGATTTAAAAAAAGGGTTCACTGTATTATAGATAGCTTGCAGTAGTAAATGATGTAAAATTTTCAGCAATTATAACAAGTACTTAAACTTTTCAAGCAAATCATTCAAATTAATTTGCTTTCTGTATAATTATTCATCTGCATGGTTTAAGCACTGCTTAGTAATCTTTCATAACCCTTTTTGAGTAGTGAACCTGAAACAATTCAGTATAGTTCAGGAGATTCACTAGAGGCTTGAGGATGTTATAATACTGTCGAAACGGGTATCTTCCCATTAGGCATATACTTAATGAAGGAATTACACCCTTTTGGTTTGATTAGTGGGAAAATTAATGACTAAGTACTGTTTTCTGACAAAAAAAAATGATATGTCTGTCAGAAAGAAAGTTAATGTTTCAATTCCATTCTTTGTTACCAATTGCTTTTCCTCAGTTTACAGTAGATCTATCAGTGCAAGGTACAAGTCAACTACTAACAAAGAGAAAATATGACTTCATATTATCCACAATATATTGCTTATTAATAACAATGCAAAATGGTATGTGCCACAGAAACCAGTTTGTTTTGATCATTTGACTTCTAAATTATACAGAACATTGCTTATTTGTATTCAGATATGCAGATACTAGCATACAATTAGTTAAACCAATCTACTCAAAGGGTATTGGAAACAGTAAACATGCTATTGGAAACAAAGTAAAGATTATTTGATTTGTAAATATTTTTGGATACATCATAATGACCAAAATTGTGGGTATTAGTCTACAAGGTGTTTGTTTTATGTAATCAAAAGGAACATTCAATGAAGAAAATAATTTTTTAAGTAGCAATTCAGACTAGGTAAAAGCTTGGGGGCCCAAAGGCTAGAAAAATTATATTATCCATGACTATGTAAATGTGTATATCTAAGTATGTGTATACATAAGCATATATATATACACATGTATGTGTATAAACCTTTTCCTTTCTCAAAAATATTATACTGTGGGGTTTTTTTTATTATCAAATAATGGTTAGAGTTGGAAGGGAACTTAAAGGTCATGTAATCCAAACCCCCTGCCATGGGCAGGGACACCTCCCAGCAGACCAGGTTGCTCAAAGCCACATGCAGCCTGGCCTTGAATGCTTCCAGGCATGGGACATCCACAGCTTCTCTGGGCAACCTGTTCCAGTGTCTCACCATCCTCACAAAGAATTTCTTCCTAGTATTTAATCTAAATCTCCCCTCTTTCAGTTTACAACCATTACCCCTCGTCCTATCATTATGCTCCCTGATAAAGAGTCCCTCCCCATCTCTCCTGTAGGCCCCCCTACAAGTACTTTTGCTTCTCATTTTCTATCAACTTTCTCTTGTAGTAAATACCTTTAGAATAGAAGGATTTTAACACTAGGCTTAATCTCTTTGCAACATTTCTTATTCCACATTACTCTGAGGAAATAATTATTGATAATAACCCTGTATATTACAAAGCAAAATTAAAAGTACCTGATGTCACAAAAACACGTTTGTCCTGGTTCCGGCGGGGGTAGGGTTAATTCTGCCCAGGCTCTGGCCCGCCTGGAGCTGTGCCCGGTCTTTAGCCCGGGGCTGACCGGGGGAGGGAGCAAAAAGTCGAGCTTAGGAGCAGGCTGGGGTGTCCCGGGTCCGGACGGTGAGTGGTGGTGCCTAATCGTGTTTGTATGTTCCTCTGTCAGCGTTATTGTTGTTCTTTTCTTGTTGCCTTTGCTGTTCTGTTAAACTGCCTTCCTTCCAACCCGCGAGTTTTCCCGCCTTCTTCCGATTCTCCCCTCATGGCCGTGGGGGGAGGGGGCCGAGAGAGTGGCTGCGTGCTTCTTTGTCTCCATCTGAGGCTAAACCATGACAATGTTAAAATCAAATCTTGTTTATCACCTGACCAGATTTGTTAATAGTTTCATTTAGATTGAGGAAAATACTAATGAGAAAAACATGATGTTCATTGTCTTTATGGAAGTCATCTTCAGACAGATGAATGATTACCCTGACATTCAGCACTGCAAGAGTAGTATCCCAGTCTGATTCTTCATATTGACGACTACAATTATACCTTTATGTGAAAAGTGATACTGTTATCTCTCTTTTAAAGGTGGAAGCTGAGACACAAATGGTAATATTCACTTATCCAATGACAAAATCTGTACGTTAGACTGGGTATACAGTGGTGAGAGTTACACAACTCTGTAACAGATGTGTCTACAGAAGAAAACCCTACAATAACGCCTGATATCTCAGCATTTGGACCTGTAGTATTAATTTTAATTTATTCTTATAGTATAGATAAAAACTATATTTTTAGCTATTGTGAGGATCCGTTAAGATTTATACATGCAATGTTATTTTCACTTGGGCAACTATGAACAGTTCTGTCAAATCCTGGCTTTGCAGCTTGCATCAAATTTTAGAGAGTGGATTTCTTCCTGAATATTATGTAAATCTTAGTTTCACTCAGCAGTATCAAGAGTATTTAATAGGAACTTTATACATAAAGAATCTTACACAGCAATGCATATTCAAGTTATGCTGTCAAATGACAGGTTAATAGCTCCAAAATTATTTCTTAGAAATAATAATAATAAAAATATTAACTTTGCAAGGAGCAATTTGAGATTGAGATGTTCTGCAGATGATTTGTTATTGCTACTTCCACCACAATAAAGAAAAATGTCAGTCCCCTGCTATTAGCATATACTTCCATTTCACTGATGTTGCAAAAAATATATGTATGTATTTTTTTCCTACCAACTGTTTACAGGAGTTCATGAATGTGAATAATATGAATTAGGCCGAGAGTTTATCCAGTGGCTCTAAGTCCAAAGAACATCAGTTGCTTGCACAAGAAGAATATGAGACTTTGCAAGGTGTATGAAGATGTGTTATTGAGTGCCTTAAGTAGCAAAGGATATATATTTTTGTTTAAGATTTATTTCTTTATTGAGAGCACAATTGTTGTCAGGAATTGATAGTCTCCAATGTATTTGTAACAGATATAATACATATTTCAGTAATACATATTTGAAAGTTGGATTTGTCAATATGATATCATGAAAGAAAAGTAAAATATATGGTAAAACATGTCACACATAGAACAGTAAAATAATTTTCATCAGAAGTGGAAAACAAACAAACAAACAAACAAAAAAACCAGAAAAAGGAATTTGTATTCCAGTTCTGTGTAGCTGTATCATGTCTCTCCCAGTTCAGTGCTCTGAAATCACCATTGGAGGTCAGTTTAGAGATACTGTCTTTTATCTTTCAGAAAGAACAGATACAGTTGTATTCCTCCTTTGCAAGAATGAAATTAATTGTTAGACTGGAATAAGTGTTTGCATTTTATATTAATAGAATGTAAATTGAGTTTCCTTTACTGTAAGACTGAAATTCTAGTGTTTACAAAACTTTGAGATACCAATTGATTTACTATATATTTTAATAATCTATTGTATTCAAGACAACAGTTTTATTACCTGTTATTATATATTGTATATATATATATAACAGTTATATATTACCTGTTTGGACCTATACAGTCCAAAATACCATAAAGATTATGGAATCCTAAAAAAAAAAGTCAGAAAATGTTTTCCATTGAGAACACATTAAGATTATGGCCTTGATTTGGATTTCCTTTGCTGTTAATGAGTAACACTGATACTCAGTAAAGGCCATTGTTCTTCACTTAAATATAAAGACCAAAGGAGACTGCCTCAGTGCACAGGTATTGAGTGTCCTTGGAGGATGAGATGAAGGATCATGTTTCTGTAATTTAATAGCTGAAATAATGTTACCACCAATTAAACATCTGTTCACTGTAGAAATCAGGCAATTTATAACACAGCAATTTTCTGTGCCTTCTTCCATCTACCCCATGACAGAGAACTGAATACTTGTATTTTTGGTTTTTAAGGCCAACATCTGATGTGGACATTGGAAATTTAGCTGGCTCTTTAATGCTATCTAAGTTCTGTTATACTGAACAGTACAGGTACCTACAATGATATATCTGAACCAGTACAAAAGGTGCTTCATCACAAGTGTGGGCCCAGCAGTGCAATGCTTCTGGGACTCCATAGGAAGATATTTTCTTCCAGTTCCACAACCCTCACCAGTCAGGCACATTTTCCTGTTTGAAGTAGGGGATTCGAGCATATTTTTGAACTGATTCTTACTTTTGATTGAAACATAGAAACATCTAGACAATCTGTAATTCCCTTCTGCTCTTTGGGGAGGACACTTAGAGGGCTGTAGCTTCACCCCAGTGGATCTTCACATACTATATCACCGTGGATGACTCCACACAATTCATGTGACTTTGCTGCACTGTTTTTCTCATTCTGGATCAGCCTGTACATCAATGATGCTACTGGGTCTTCAACTTTTCCCTCTGTGATTAATCATTTTCACTGTTTAAACGTTCTCATAGTTGCAAATTTAAATGTGTCCATCTGCAGCTTCCAGCATTTTGCTTAGATGATGTTTTCCTCTGTTAGAGAGTACAATTGTCCTCATACAGTAATCAAGAGGCCTCAGAATTTTTTTGAAATGAACTGAGTTCCTTCAGAATCCATTATAAAAACAGCAGTAAAAATTACTTAAATGGAAGAGAGAAAACCTTCTTAATAATTCTTCAGTATGTTTGTATACCAGTATGTCTATATGTGTGTAAGCGCAGACAGAAATTCTTTTGTCAGCCTCAGAAATGTATCTACTTGTGGATACAACAAAAGAGAAAAATTAATAGCTTCTGGGAATAATCTGAATCGGAAATTAAGAACATGCTGAAATTATCTGTAGCTAACAAAGCTAAATACAAAAGGACAATGTATGTCATCCACCTTTACTGTTCTTAGACATAGGGAAAATGCCCCTAGCCTAGCTTTGAAGAAAGTGAAATATAAGTATTAAGGAAAAAACAGTTTTTCTTCTTTTTTAATGTCTGCAGCTAGAAAAAGTGATTCCAGAGAAAATAGGGCAATTTCACTACATAACCTATATTCTCTGTCATGCTCTGTGCAATTAAGGACAACACTTTATGAGGAATGTGTGCCATTTGAAACATACACAGTGTTGTTCTTGTTACTGTGTAATTACTTGGAGTAAAGGTTACGCAATTATATCAAAGTTCATTCTTATGAGTACTAGAAATCACTTGTTCTACTGAGGATAAAAACCCTGCCCCCCCAAGACAGGAAACATCAGTGCCACATGCAGGAAGAGCACTATTGTCTGTCATATGAGAACAGCATCATTAATATTTAATTTCTATCAGAAAATCACAGAATGGTTGAGGCTGGAAGGGACCTTTGGAGGTCATCTGATCCAATCCCCCCTTCTCAAGCAGTGCCACTAAAGCAAGTTGCCTGGGTCCATGTCCCAATGGCTTTTGAATATTTCCATGGAGGGAGACTCTATGCTAGCTCAATTTAGCCAGCTAGCTGCCTAGACTCTGAACTGTTACTTAAAATCTTCAGGTGTATATACTTACAATTATGGAAACCCTCCAGAGCAGTTCTGTAGAGATCAGTGAGCCAAATGAGGTTTGTTTTTGTTTGTTTGTTTTTTTTTGTTTGTTTCCCAAAGGCTTTCATATTCAAAGGGAATCATATTTAGAATGCTATGATTTACTGTGCTACACAGACTCAGAATGAGTCAGATTAAAACCACCTAAAAAGAATTTTAAGATTTAAGGGAGAAGTGAATACTATCCCATCACTTTTGGAATCTGAGAAATACAAAGAGATTTTGAATGCATAGTGGAAAAAGCAATATGCCTGTAAACAGTACTCCTAATAAGAAAACTTTGTTGCTTGGTTGTTCAGCCATATTTTAACAGAAAAAAAAAATTGTCTAGGCCATACTTACTTCATACAATAAGTGAAGAAGTTATGTAACATAAATCAGCATAGTCCACCTGCAGCCAGCAGATCAAATGTGGTCCATGGACATTTCCATCCATCCAATTGCTTATTCTGTAGGAGTCAGAGTAGAATTGTTCAAGCAAGGAACAGTCCAATCAACTAATCTTCTTGTACTTGCTAGGAGCCCAGACTAAAAAATCAGGCTATTACTCATGCTGAAGCTGAAAATTAAAGTCACTGATACCTATGAAATAGTAACAGTATTGCTTCCACAGGGGAGGTCCTCCGGTGTTTGCTGTTGGTAATGAGAGGCATCCCAAAGTTCAGTTCCCAAATCCTTTTCACGCCTCTGCAGTTTCTAAGGCTGGATCTTACTGACACAAAAAAATCTCTGTATTAGGAACCAAATGGGGGAAAGTGTCTCTACAGCCCTTACGGGTTTTGTTCACTAAAGCATAAGTGTTGTGGTTTAGCCTCAGTAGGAAGGCAAATATCAGGCAGACCCTCTCTTGCTCCCCTGCATTGGGATGGGGGAGAGAATTAGAAGGGTAAAAGTGAGAAAAGCCATGGGTTGAGATAAAGACAGTTTGATACGTAAAGAAAAGTCTGTGTTCACAAGCAAAGCAAAATGAGGAATTCATTCACTGCTTTCCATTGGCAGGCAAATGTTTAGCCAACTCCAGCAAAGCAGGGCTTCATCACGTCGTAATTGTTACTTGGGAAGAAAAACACCATAACTTCAAACATCACCCGTTCCTCCTTCTTTCCTCCAGCTTTTATTGGTGAGTACAATGTCATATAGTCTGGGATGCTCCTTTGGTCAGTTGGGTTCATCTGTCCCAGCTGTGCCCCCTCCGAGTTTCTTGTGCACCCCCAACCAACTTGTTACCAGAGCAGCATGAGAAACAGAAAAGGTGTTGATGCCGTGCTAGCACTGTTCAGCAATAACTAACACATCCCTGTGTTTTCAGCACTGTTTTCATCAGCGACCCAAAACATAGCACCATATGAGCTCCTATGAAGACAATTAACTCTGTCCCAGTCAAACTTAGTACAATAGGCTATGGGACCCCAGCTTTGCTGAGGAAGAATGTTAAGTTGCTAACAGTAAAGTATTTGGGACATCCGAGCCAGTTAGTCTTTTCTCTACTTGTCTACAGTGAAGATTTTTTTCTTGTAAGAGATCTAGGAATAGTACTTTTTTAGGTAATTGCGCAATAGATTGGGAATTTGAGTGGAGGTGCCAGGTTGATGCGTATTTTATTGGCAATTGTCACCAACTAAAATTCCAGATATGGATAATGAGGTTTCAGGAGTTCTCACTAAACAAGAATTTAACTGAAAAATTTCTTTCTGAAGAAAATTATTATTTTTTTACCTATCCACTGCAAACATGACGAAACAGAACTCTTGTATGAACTGGCACATTTCTCAAACAAATGAGCAGAGAGCTATAAATACATAACAGAAAACTGTGAATATTTTTTATGCTCATGTTCCACAACTACCTCTGGCTCCTGACCCCAGCTTCCTAACTCCGTAATATGGCAGGAGCCAAGTACACAGCTGTCTCCATATTAATCCTCTTCACTGAAGAGGAATCTTGGGCACTGAGAAGAAAGACTAGATTCAAAAGACAAGATCCTCTGTATCTGAATATGCACATTCCACATGATCTAAAACTAGACCAGGAGCAGGGAGATTTCAGATTAAGTTTATATGAGAGATGGTTTAACTTCACTGTTGTAACTGAATGCTGGTTCTACAGGAGAAAAAGATTTTGGACAGGGAAATTACTGTTTTTAAGAGGTCAAAGGAGAATGTTACAGGTGATCTGAACAATTCATAGGGTCAGTTATGGCCAATGCTGCTGTAAGACCCCAAATCAAAATCAATTATGGTCAACAATAAGTAAAGTGAAAGGTAGATTGCTGTCAATTTTAGCCTTCAGAGTTTCAGCTTTGTGAAAGTTAGCATCTAAATTGCACTCTTTGAAACCTGTTAGCAGTGGGATGAGTCTAAAATTGGAAAGCAATAATTCATTTTGAATTGTTCTTACTTCAATTTAAAAAAAAAAAAGAAAAAAGAAAAAAAACAGATCTAAAGGCAACAAATTACGTTTTCTTCAGTGGAGCTACTAAGCATGCTCTTCAAACTGGAAATGTGTGTCCCGTAGGGTGTATTGAAAATGCAATTACTGTATAGAGGCATTATTAGATGTCAATGTTAATTGACTCTACAATGAATTGCTAATGATCTGCTGTGCGTACTGCGGTAATAGATCTAGGTGGACAATAATTTAAATTCAGTGACAATTGAATATGGTAAGTAAAATAAACCCTTATAACTCCAGACCTAGAAGGGAAGGCAAAAGTGCTAGCCTTTTGATGATGAGATGGGGTGAGTAAGCAGTACAAACAAATTCAAAGGAATTGAATCCTTAAATCAAAGGAATGGGCTTACATCAAAGAAATAGGCTTAAACAACACTGTGATGAGCAAAAATACATAAGTAAATAAATCTTACATATATACATGATACAGATTACCAAGAATCAACTTTTGATATCCATGTTAAGCAATGAGGTGAAAGATAATAGCTCCAGAATATTTTGCCATCTCATGCTAATACTAAATCCGTTGCATCACTGTAAGTCATCAGTGTTCAGGACTCTGTGTGAGTGTCATGCCAAAATCCAAGTGGATTTTGGGCCTAGAGGAATACTAAGCATTGTATTATCACCCAAAATGAGTGGAGTACTTTCAATTTTGTTTTGGTCCATACAATTATACATCTTGTGTATCTGTCTGGTATGACAAGCTGAAAACTTTAGGAAGCAATTTTCATCCCAGTTTCTTCAAAATGAACATTTGGCCTTTCAGTTTGAATGATGAATTTCTACAGAAATGTGCTTTAGCGCATTTTCTTGGATTTGATTTTGATTTCTGTTGATCTTTGTGACACAAGAACAATGTAATTGTCAATATGGCTGGAAAATGAAACCTGAGAGCAAGTGTTTATTAGAGTCAGGGCAACAAGCACCATTTTTATTCACCTTGTCTGATACTTCTCATAATAAGCCCCCGTGATCACTTATAATTTCAGCAGTCTTTAACAGTTGGTTCTAGACATCCAGATTGTTATGCATTTTATAATATTTACATTTTTCACATTTGAAACCCAAATCAAAACACATACTGTAATATATGCTGGTTGTGCAAGTGATTATTGCAGCATTTAAGAAATGAACTTCTGTAAGTTGCTCTGAGAACATTGTCAGATGTAAAATAAAAATATTTTCAGACTTCTGTTGTTCAATCAAAAACATACTGACTGGAAAGTACTGGTCATTCTTCTGTTTGTTTTATAATCATACAATTCTTAGTTTTCTATGCTGGGAATTACTTTGCATTTGACTTCATCTGACATAGAGATGGTTCTTTTGAGGTGGAAAAGCACTCAGAAAGATAAAGCTATTTGCCTAAATTTGTCATCACTTTAGAATTTCTATACTGTCCCTATTTTACACAGATTATAGCATTTTTCCCCTAGACATCAGAGAAAATATATACCTTTTCCAATAAAATATCTCTCTTTGGATTTTGCAAGTTTAAGTTTTAAAGCTATGTTTCTATGAAGATTCTAAAGGAGAATATAACCCTGTTAGGAAGTCTGGAGGTCATTGATTTTCTCCTCTTGCTACCCAAGAGGTGGATTCCGTTTATGCTTAGAAGATGGGGTCGATGAGTTTGAGCATCATCCAAGAGTGGATTCTGAGTGAAAGGAAGAAGAATTCCTATTGGTGATTTTTAAGAAGTGTTTATGTCTTGGCTGTTGAGAAATGTAAACCTAAGTATGAAAAATAATCCATAATTAAAAAGAAGCAAAACAGGCAGTGAATATACTTTTTTTTTTTCCCCATGAAGCCAATTAAGGGACACACATTCCATTGTGTAAGCAGCCTGGGTTTTCTATCTGTGCTCTTGGGAAGAGATACCACAGCTATAAACAATGAGAACGATCACAGTTAATAATTAGTCTGTTTTCTTGTGAGAGAAAACAAGAAAATAAAAAATAAAAAACCACACATCGACCAATAAATAGTAGTTTCTTCTTCCTTCCCTTCCTTTCCCTTTACTTTTTGCTATTGAGATCTCCAGTAAGAACTGGGTTGTTAAAGTCATTCTCCCCTTAGAAGGCACTGTATACTTTATTTCTTAGAATAATAACAAGTCCTATAAGTGTATAATATAAGCAGATAATCATATAACCATATAAGAATATAATTAAATGCTTTAATTAATGCTAAGTACAGTTATCTAAAAGATTAAGTGACCAGAGCTAATTATCTAGACTCTTGTGTCATATATCCTCAAACTGGTATTATCTTAGCTCTCTATAGTGTCTATAAGGAGCCTACACAATCTTGGATTAAATACTTAGCTTTACAATATTTTGGCATGCATTCATTCGGAGTAAGTCCTAGGCTTCTGGACAGAAAATATCTGCTTCTGAGGTGTCTGTCTGGGTCCTCGTTAGAATCAGTGGAGACACAGCCAATACAGTCAGTCCGGCCAGGGACTGATTCATTTCATCCTCAAGTCAGCATCTAGAGGACACACTGGTTAAACAAATCTACATTTCATAGAGCAGGAGGGGAAACTCTATCTAAAATATTTATATTGTATCTCACTTGTAGAAGGTGCAATGAATCCAACCTCTAGCATTCAGTAGAATGAATCCTGCTTTAATGTAAAGACATATGAAGTTAGCTTAGGTGAATCCTACCATAAAGGTTAATTTATCCAATTGCAATAAAACAAGGGGTAATGGTTTTAAACTAAAAAAGGGTAGATTTAGACTAGATGTAAGGAAGCAATTTTTCACAATGAGGGTGGTGAAACACTGGAACAGGTTGCCCAGAGAGGTGGTAGATGCTCCATCCCTGGAAACATTCAAGGTCAAGTTGGATGGGGCTCTGAGCAACCTGATCTAGTTGAAGATGTCCCTCCTCACTGCAGGGGATGTTGGACTAGATGACCTGCAAAGATCTCTTCCAATCCAAACTATTCTATGATATGATAATGGATAAGAGGCAGTAAATTAATTTCAAGAAAGAATGTAAAACATTTTCTTCTTTGTATTTTTGCGAGATTAATTCATTTTCTTGCTTCTAGAATAGAAGGAAAACAAGATTATCTGCAGATACTGTTAATATCTTCAGTGATAACAGCATTTTAATACCCCCACTAAAATATTTTAAAGAATAAAATAGTTTAAATATACTCCCTGTGTCATAGTTTCATCTAATCATGACGTATTTAATCTATGTCAAGTTGTGAACTGGAAAGTTGCTTCCTCTGGATCCTGTTGTAGAAACTTAATTTGTTTTCTATCATATTAGTTGCCTCCATTTTTGTTGGTTTATGCAAGTAAAGAATGCTGTTAAATCAAGGATTGTAGGACAAAGAAATACAAAATGTCTTACTCAGCTCAAGGAGATATTTTAATGTTCTTTTCCATCACTTCATGAAGAACACAAACATCCTTCTTTCATGCATGGTTTCATTCAAAATTAGCTCTTATCACCCTTTCATTAGCTCAGTGCCATAACTAGTCTTTTTTTATAAGGAGAAGATATTACTGTTTAGCATATTTTAATTATCTTTCTCCGTGTGGAAAATTCCTAAACAATCTTTAATGAGGATTTTGACATTTTTTTCTTTCTTCAAGCTAATATCTAAGATATTTCTCTAGTTTTTCCTTCATCTAACAAAACATGAATGAACTTTTAAATAAATAGAAGCATTTTATTTTTTCTTTACAAAGCATTTTAGTCTCAATATATTTTTAACTTAATCTACTAATCTGTTTACTGATGTTAAACTTAATCTAAGAGAGTACTAAAGTGGACATTAAAGAAAACACTATTTTTTTAATAACTTTTGGAGAGCGCTTGTCTTTCTCACTTCATTAAAAAGTTTCTTAAAGGATAACTAGATATTTCCCAGTAAATATATATATTTTGTATTCAATTGTTTTCATAAATAATGATCACATCAAATAATCTTACTTCATTGTTCACACTCAGTCTCACTCTTTCTAAAGTGAAAGCTCTGTGTTCATCACTCCTCAGCCATACAATTAGGCTGCTAAGTTAATAGGCTTATTATAGATCCTTGATATTTTATTTACTGCTGTCAAACTCATTTGTCTTAACACCTCAGACTCTTGAAATGGTCCTTTTAAACTAGGGTTTAAAATATTTTTTTGGTCTTTTTTCCCAATAATCTATGGCCTCTTTATATAATTCTAACCTCTTAACTCATATTTAGTATTTTTTTAATTCATATTTACAGGGAAAAAATGTCATACTGTATCTATGATAACATAGTGCTTGATAAGAGCCCATTGTCTTATGATGTGTACATCTGCTTTTATTAATGTTAGTAAGAACAATACATAAATTCTGTCAATGAAAGAACAGACATGATAATTCATTTTTTAGATGCAATCTCTGAATAAAATCCTTTCTCTTAATTACATGGTATTTTCCATCTAAAAACACTGAAATGCTCTTTCTCTGCACTGTTAAGAATAGTATTATCTACCTCAAGAAATTATTATCATGATTTTATGATTAAATACTACAAAGAAAAGATAATTAATTCCAAAATTTGTTGTTTTTCATCTAGATTTTCCCTGTGGTTTTGTTTAATACTACTAATTTCTTTAATGCTACTACATTTTTCCTCTAATAAATAATTTTTATTATTTTATTTCTATTTAAATCTCAAAAATGCGAGGAGAAATGATCACAGAGTTAACAAGAAATTCAAGAGTTTTGAAAAAAAATTATAAAAAATCAAAACTGATTTTTTTTTGAGGAAAAATACTCTGAAATTTATATTCTTTCAAGAAAATTAAAATAGTAGCACACTCAGACATTTATGATGGAGGATCTTACTGATTTACCTTACTCTTAGTAGAGAGAAAGTAAGATTTACAGGAACATTCCAGGATGGCAGCCAGCAAACTAAACCTGACTTAGAGAACTGAGGGAGTAGGAGGTTGAGCAGTGAGAGGGAAAATCAAGAGGTAACATTTCTGTTGAAAAAACTGACATAAAGCTTGCAGTAAATAAAAAGTAGACTGTAAATAAATAAATAAATAAAAATATATACTTCTGGTTTCCCTAAGTCAAGAGCTCCTTTCCTCAAGGAAATTCACTTCTCTATTTTTGATATGAATTTGTAATTAAGTTTTAAAAACACAGTACATTTCATGAGAAAACACTTCTCTTTTTTTCTGTTTTAGATCTGCTTTTCTCACAGTCAGCTTTACCTTGCTCAGTTCTTATCTATGTCCCTGTACTCTGATTCACTGTAGTACTCTTTAGATAATGTCCCGGTTTGAAGTAAAACCGAACCAATTTTCTGTTCTGTAATTTTACATGTTGGCTAGGCCTCTTCTAACCCTCTGAAATTAACGGCATATTGTGGAGAAAACTGCTCGTTCTCAGAATGATAAGACCAATGTTTGTGCTCCATATCAAGGAAAGGTATGCAGAGAGGCCCTTGCTTATACTTATTGCTATAACAACCAAGGTCAGCCAATTTTGTTATTTGCCCCCTTAGAGGGTCGGAAACAGAAAAACGTAGAGGGGTCACATCGGTGGGGAGGAGTGGACAGGACAGGTGACCCAAACCTGACCAACTGGGGTATTCCATCCCATCTGCCCCATGCTCAGTATAAAAGCTGAGGCATCAAAGGGTCAGCCCCCTTCCTGCGATGGCCGATGTCCAGAGAGGACTCTGTCTGTTCATCTGCCTTGGATCCCGACCCGTGTGTTCCTGACTCCAGAGCTGGAATCCAGTTCCCGTCCGTCGCCGAGTCCAGTCTGGGACTTCCCCAGTGCCTGCCGGTGACGTGACTGTCATCCTGGGGGCTTGATACGGTTTTGTATATATTTTATCTATTTCATTATTTTCTTCTTTATTTTTATTTTAATATTAATTCTTCATTAAAGTAGTTTAGTTCATTCTAAACTTCTAAATCTCCTTATCTCTTTCTCTTCCTCTCTCCTCTTTTGGGGGCGAGGAGGGGGAGGGAAGGGCCATCTGTCAGTCTGATTTTGGTAAATTCAGCCGAAACCATGACAGATATGATTCTTAGGAGAACAGCTAAACAAATTATTGTAATCTAGAAGGATTTCCAAGATAACCAAAGTCAAAATTTGACTATTCTTAGCATACTGATAAAGTCTCCATAGTAAATAATATAGAAATCTCTCTTCAAGGCTCAGTTTCAGGAAAGAGTCAGTGGTGTGAAAACTGACAAGACTTCAAAGCCAAAACTGTGATGGAACAATTTTGTTCTGTTGAATTTGCTTTCCAGAGCAACAGTATTTCTGAATTCTCTGCAAGAGCAATGCATTTTGAAAACACTCATCTTACATCAGATAAGAGTCCTTAGCTACCCAAAATGAGAGGTACTGATACTACAACTACATTCTCCATGTTTTTTGTACCATACCATACATCTTTTTTACAAGAAAGGAAAAGAGGTGTCCGTCGCAATCTAGTGTTCACAAAGCCAACTGATCTACTGTGGATAGTAGGACTAGAAACCGTCTTTCACGTCAACTTCTTCAACAGCAAAGGATTTTAAAATCTTCCTGGAGAAGACAGCAGTCTGTTCTTTAGGAAAAGCCTTTGCAGAAAATTTGGGAGAAAGTAATTTTCTTTTAAAATACATTTTTGTTTTTACAACCATATTTTCAGCAGAGTTCCTGATAAGTTTTTTTCTTTGATTTGAAATTTGATCTACTTCACGATAGTTCAAATTGGGAGTTTATGAGTGTACTAGAGGGTGAAGATTTGATTGCCTTTCAGGAGCGAAAGTAAAAATAGCGATGGTCACCTTAGAAATTACTTTGCTGAGAAAGAAATTATGCAGTTTGCTTTTGAGCCTTTTTAAAGAAATCCTGACACAGAAGAATAATTTCTAGACATCTACGTTAGTTTATGCATGTTTCTCTTTAAATTTCTAGTAACATCCTTATTAACTAATTCTGGTTAAAAAAAAAAAAGAAAAAAGAGAAATTAGAAGTGAATACCATTTTCAGGATGTATGGTTTCAGGTTGTATGCCTCAAGGAAAGAATATAGTCAGTTCACCAAAACTCATTGTAATTGTATATTGACCTTATATTCTCAAGCATAACACATATCCTATTCTGTGTAACCCTTTAAGTCAAAGATAATATGTGAAATATAATATCAGAGCAAATATTTAAAATGAAGAGACAAAAGAAGACAATTGTTAGAAAGCTTTTCTATTGAGAAAATAGACACGGTGGGAAGATAAAATTTAGCTTTACGTGAATCAAGAAAGCTGTATAAACAGCTCAACTTTCAGTATAGTCTTTTGTAAGCCTCGATTCTTTTAGCAGGGGAGACGAAGAAATGCTATTATTTGTATACTGCATATATGTGTTATACAACATATCATTGCTCAAATGACCAACATCTTTTCAGGTTTTGGGTACATATGAATTTTACCTAAATATGTATCTCATTTCTGCTGCAAAAAAATTATAATAAAATAATTTATAGATAAAATAATAACTATAGAAAAGGATAGTATATAATAAAAATATTATAAGAGTCTAATAACAAAAATACATTGCATTAAATTTTGTTGACAACATTTAAGCTAATATTTTGAAATTGCACCTGTTATCGACATGTTCACATGCATTAAACCTATCAAGGGCACAGAATAATAGGATCTAAGTGGATGGAATTGTATCAGAGAAGAAACAAGAAACAATATCCAACACTTGTGTAGGACTTTTCATTCATTTTAGGACAAACAAAAGTACACTTAGATGCTCACAGTCCGTTGTTCATCAATGATGGTAAGTAACGCTTGAGAGAGGGTAGGTTCAGAAGCTGCCTTCAGGTACAATTGACATATGATGTTCCACATCCATTCAGAGAAAAATTAAACTAGTTTAATTTGTATCTAACAGCAATTTAAGATTTTGGATTTGCTATGAACAGACTTGGAGGTTCTGATAGTCATGCATCACATCTGAGTTGGACATCTTCCAGTTTAGGAACTTTTCTAAGTGTTTCCCTGCCTCTAAGGTTTGACACGTGGAAGAAATCAAAAGTAATGTCAAACAATATAGTACTGCAGAAATACTCAGACAAAATTTGGCTCAGAAGTAGCCCATGATAACTTTCCAGGATAAACGACAGTATTTACTCAGTTCTACCAAGGACCAGAAGCGTCTTGAAAAAAACAACCTTTTTTTTTTTTCTTTTCTTTTTCATTATGAGTTTCATATTGACCTTAAAAGCTTAATAGAGATGTGTTTTTTCTCTGTATAAAACAGATTCCCTTATTCTTTGGGAAAACAGAATTGGACTTAAAGTATAAAAGCCTACTATGAAAAATTTTGTTTCACATTTTTTATAGATTTCTATTTTATATTCAATCCATAAAAGTAGTTTATTTTCATTGACTTGCTTAAAACTTAAGGTTTTACACTTCAATATTGTAAAATCTTACACAAATAGAGTTTTTAACTATTCTGATTATCTGAACAAGGCCTAGGTTGTAGTAATGCTTCTGGGAAGGTGAGACATTACAAGAAGAATGTTTTGCAACATAAATTTTATGATACATTTCTTTTTTGTCAAATGGACGTTTTGCATCTTTGAGTCTGTATCCCAAGAAGAAAACAACAGTCTAACTTGAGTTCAGCAAAATATAGGACAATATGACACTAATAAGCTCTAGCCAGTAGAAAAATAATTTTGTGGTTCTCTTTTTCACCAGTTATTTTTTATGTCAGTTTAATTGATCTTGTCTTCAAAATAATCAAAATATCTACCTGAAGTTACTGTGGGTTGCTGAAGCAATTATGATTAGCCAGTATGGAAAGAATTGATCCAAGATGAAATTTCCTACAGATGAAGATAAACTGCTTCATTAGTCCATTTTCACCTTTTTTGTCTCTATCAAGTTCCCCAATAAACCCTGTCTTCATTGATAAGTGAAGAGTATCCTGAAAAATTTTCCAGAGGAACAGGATAATAAGAGTTTTCTCCTCAGGAAGTGCACACTTTTTGAAGAATACAGTTGAAAATAAATAGCTGAAAACATAGTACTTTAAATGTCTCTGTATATGCCAAGCTATAGAATGTATGAAGTATAAGAGTCATCATGTTAAACTTTCACATAAAGTCTTATGATTATTTGTATTTTGGGTTGTGTGCAGTAGCAAAATACTCACATCCTTGTAATAAAATCTGGATTAAATCTGTTTTGTGAAAATGATGAATGAGTGTGGAACAGTCTACTAATAGCTAAATAGTAAAATGGCGTCAGTGATGTTTAAGAAAGACTGAATTCAGATTCTACCACCACTGTGCTTAATGCTTTAGCGATAATGTCTACAACATTATAAAAGAAATGTCCCACTTCCCTGGTTTGTACTACTTCGTCAAAATTAATGTATTTATTTATTTTTTTAATATATGTCAGATAACAATTATCTGTGAATCAGGTTACCTCTGAAAAGCAAAAATATATAGGAAGTATAACATAATTACTTATTCTTCCACTAATTTCACTCAGAATTTTCTTCTTCTACTCCTAAAAAGCAATGAAATACTTAATTATAAGAAAAGTGCTTCTTTTGGAATATCGGTTATGATTAATCTGTTCAACTTTACTGAGGTTATGTAATAGCCATAATCTGTCAGTGTAAGAAGAGCTGTACAACAATTTACAAATAGAAAATATATCTTTGGTGGTTAGCTAAAGATCTTATTCCTGACTTCAGCATTTGGTATACCCAGGTGAAGTCAGTCTTGATAAATAAGCAGCTTTAACAATTTTAAATTACATATTTTACCTTAATATTGAAACAGTTTAGTGTAACAGTGATGCAAAAAAAGACAAAATAATGACTAATAATGTCTGTTATTGTACCAATTATCTTGCAAATCCAGACTATTAGAGTTTTAGACAACCTACTTTTTAATTGATTCATTGATTAATTTGACAAAATATTGTGCATTGACAGGAGATTAGAGGAAAGTTATTTCATGGGAGCCCACACTAACCTCTTGCTAGTTGGTTTTCCTGACTTCCAAGACCTTTTTGCTAGGTCTAAAAAAAACAGCGTATGAGGTAGAATGTATTTTTCCACTTAACTTGCATCATAACAATTTTCTTTCTTCTTTGTCTAAAAACGTTCTAAATGCACAGTACTGATGTTTTCAGCACCGAAGTAATTAGGTGCAATATGATACACGAGATTCCTCATGCGTAAGACATGCATGAGGAAATAAATATGACTTTGAAAACATGAAAAAGCTTATGTAATTATAAATATTTTCTATAGGAACAGGATAAACCCATCACAAATAAAATCAGTTATGTGGAAATGTTTCGCTTGGAGAGGCTTTGAAAGCCTTTCACAGAGATCATGGCAGATATGATGACCTTGTACTGCTGTTGTCACCAACTATCTCTGAATACCTCATATAAATAAAGAAAAGCAGAGAGACAGACAGATTTGTTTTGGAACTGTGTTGACCCCAAAGTGTTGCGTGTTGGCAGTATGTTTTTAGCACCAATGCCTTCAAAATTGGAAAATCTTGTCTCCTGATAGGAATCTCTGAAGTTTTTTTAATTTTTTATTTTCCCTGCACAGCTGGCCTCTACCAATAGTTATGAGGTACATAACAAATATTTTTGCAATGACAAAGAAAAGACAAACAGTGCCAACATCTACTCATTCCTCTAGTGAAAAGCTTGGACTAATGAAAGCTTTGATTTTGCCAGCCTCGTAGATGTTGGAAAGCTGTCCTCCTGGACCACTTCCTGGCCACTAAAATGATGTCTGAAACACTCAGCAAGCACACAGTCCAACACAAATCTAATGGGGAATCTGCTACTAGTGCAAATGACTCAGTTCAGTTCTTCCTAATGCCAAAACTAAAGGAAAATAAAAGATATTGTCACACTGCACACAGCTCTATAGAGACCTATTACATGGTATGCTTTACAGAAAGGTTTTTGACAATTATTCATGAAATTGAAATGCATAAAGACATAACCAGGACAGTGTTACCTTATGTAATCAACGTATGATCAAACACAACACCGAGCATGGCAAATTGCTTGTATTTTTATCCTGCATCTAGAAAGTTTCCAGGCTTGCTAATCCCTGGACTAGCACAGCTATTCATCTAACAAACATTCTTTAAATGAGATATTTTAAAGCTAAAATCTAATATGAGCTAAATGTGATTTGTGCAGACATTTCCATTGAGGCCCCTATACTGTAGTGTGTTGGCTTTGCTTAACGTGTACAGGTCAGCTTGACAGCCCATGAGCAAAAAGTTCTGTGTGAGAACTTCTGTGTCAATGATTCTTTATATACGAGTCATGCCTGTTTGAATTTCCAATGTTGCCATGATAGCTTTCCTGTTCCCACAATTCTCTGCCTCATTCATTATTGACTTTCTAATTTCTACAGCAATAAGTAGGCAAAGATGAGAGTGATTGTAAAAAGTAACCTCATTTACTATACAACCTTGAACAACTGCCAGAGCAGCATGTCTCTTGCGTGCACAAAGAGGTATAGTTCTGTGACTCCATTGCACTTATTCCTAGTCCAGATTTCAGGCTAAACTAAATATTTCAAAATAAATTTCTCTATTGTTCTTGAAATCCTGTAGAAAAAAAGTCAGTCTGAGAGAGGAGCGAATCTGTAAATTGGTACAAGGTAGAGTCAGCCCAGGTGAATATAGAAACTGAGGAAAACTAGAAAAAAATATTTACTGGGTATACATGAAATTAGATATTATTTTTTCAAGTGCTCAAAACAGTTTGGAAGTAGCAGATCTTGCATATGCCAGGGAATCCCATAATGAGCATTCATGCTGCTGCTCCATCAGATACTGCATGTCTACAACTACTGATAATTATTTTCATTAAATGTGCTCTGTAATTGCTTGCCAGGCTTGCTGCAGCTGTCAGCAAGGGAGCAATAAGACAGAATATACTTACTAGACTGAAGACACAAAGCATCGCTTGGTCTGTAAATATACCCTTGTAGAAACTAAATAATACAATTTAAAAAAAAATAGTTTTGAATCTGAAATATTACATTCACAGTAAATATATTTAGCAGGGGATTTAAAATGAGCACTGATATTGGCAAGTGAGTAAATCAGCTGTCTTGGAGATACTCGCATTCTATCTGAATAAGATTTGTTAGAAAAAAGACACTATGTGATATAGGCTAATCTAACAATAAAGGTGCAACAATTGTACACGAGCCATGGAAAATCCATGCATTTTTTAAAAATGTCATAAGTGTTTGCAAGTATTACCTTGACCAGCAGGTTATGTAATAAAATATGTCTGCTTTGGGAAAAAATGTTGTAGAAAATAATACTGTGACATGGGAAATGCTAAAGCTAAAATGGCAGATTCATAGAATGGTTTGGGTTGGAAAAGATCTTTAAAGATCTAGTCCAATCTTCTGCCATGGGCAGGGACATCTTTCACTAGATAAGGTTGCTCAAAACCCCATCCACCATGATCTTGAACACTTCTAATGATGGAGTGTCCACAACCAATCTGGGAAACCTGTTCCAGTGTCTCCATACCCTCAATAGTAAAGAATGTTTTCCTTATGTCTAAATGTAAATCTACATCTTTTAGTTTAAAACCTTGTCCTGTCACTACAGACCTTGGTAAAAAGTCTCTCTCCATCTTTCTTATAAGCCCCCTTTAAGTACTGAAAAGCCACAGTTAGGCTTCCCCAAAGCCTTCTCTTCTTACAACCCCAACTTTCTCAGCCTGTCTTCATAGAAGTGCTCCAGCCCTCTGATCATCTTTGTGGCCCTCCTCTGGACCCACTCTAACAGTTTCACATCTTTTTTGTACTAGAGATCCTCAAGCTGGATGCAATACTCCCAAGTGGGGTCTCACAAGAGCAGAGTAGAAGGGGAGAACCCCCTTCCTTGACCTGCTGGCCACACTTCTTTTTACGCAACCCACGATACGATTGGCTTTTTGGGTTGCAAGCACACATTGTCATCTCATATCTAATTTTTCATCTTCCAATATCTCTAAATCCTCCACACAGCTAATCTCAATCCATTCATCACCCAGTCTGTACTGATAGTGGGGATTGCCCCAAGCCAGGTGCAGGACCTTGCATGTTCTTTAGGTTATGAAACATCTTAATTTGACTGAGGGGATAAATTCAGTCAGCTTTTGATTTAATCGTTATCCTGATATTTGTCCTCTTTAAAACATTTTTTTTACTACAAGGAATAAAAATAACTGGATTTTTTTGAGTAAATAAGCAAAACCAAAAAGATAATTAGTGATACAATCTGCTTTAAGTGAGCATGTCAAAGAACTCATTATGTCAACTGTCTTGAGATCAATGAAGTCAAAAAGCACGCTGAGATACCTGACAGTCCTCTAATATTTTTTTTTTTCCAAGTAAGGCCATCATCTTCTGATAAAAAAAACATAATTAAAAAAACAGCTAAGAAGGCTGTCCAAATTAATGTCTCTATTATAGATAAACTAAAACACAATGTACAAGACAGTTCAGAGATGGATTTGTGGTGTTTGGCCTGGCCTGTTTCCCTCTGACAGAGACATATTCATGCACACATATATACAGAAACACACACACACCCCTACGTGCATTTATATGTATAAAACACAATTCAGATTAGTCTCTCCTTTGTAAATCACGATCATTTCAGCACTTGATGACAATTAAGCTGGTTTTAGTCTGGTCTCCTGATGTGTTTCAAGTGCTGCTGAATGCATTCCACAGATTATGATTTTGGTACCATTAAGTAAAATGACAGAGCTCTTTGCAAGGTATCTACCACCTATGCTGCACTGTCCTCTTTGTTGTAGTTCCAGACTGCTCAAATTAAGGCTACATGGTTTTCTGTCTACTATAACCCCAAGGACCCTATCAGCAGAGTTACTCTTTCCAATGGTATGTATCATTTTCTTATTTCCCACATATTTCTTAGCAAATTTCAAGGTGAGTCCAGCTGATATTCTCAAAGCTCTATTAAGTAATTGGTGGTTTACTAAACTGTTTCTCTGTTTCTTAACAGTGAAACATACTAAACCTGGCCAACTTGTAGGTTGTCAAACTTTTCTTTAGAATAGTCTTCACTATTTCATAATATTTCCCTTCAGCTAAAATACATGTGAAAATAGTTAAATATCATTACAAGCACTTAGGCAGGTTTTGACTGCTTATAAATGAGTTTAAAATCCTGTCAATGATGGAAACAGACATTACTAAGCTTGGTTTATCTCAAACTTTTCATCACAGTTTAATACACGTTTTTCTGCATGACTTCTGTGTTACTGGCCTCTGTGAGGCTATGTTCAGCTAAAATATATTAATAACAATTTATAATCAGGGATTAAACCACTTTTTTTTTTAGCTTTCAAAAAAATAAATCTCCTGGAGAAAAAGTAAATGCATACAGAGCTGTAATAAAGTCATTATTCTGGAGTTAACTCATGGTTAGCATTAAAGCCATGATGTAATTTCATTCTGACTTAACACATGCCTAAGTATGGTCCAAAATAAAAATATGATCTGAATGTGAGTTTCTGCATATACTGGGGGGGTGGGGTGGGTTAGTTATATTTACATCACAATAAGAAAAGTAATTATCATTGTAATCTTCATCGTAACACATTTTTTTTCACCATGAGAACTCAGTTGTCTTGATTTATACAGTCTCTTTCCAACGCACATTCAACAGAAAAATTTTAAACATTACTGATATTCCACAAGGACGTACAGGATCAATTAGTCTTTGTGCTGTGCAAACAGTTTCATTCCTAAGCGAAGCAAGAGGGAGAAAGGCAGAAAAAGGGATGAGATTTTTCCTTTTATACTAAATGAAATAAACTAGGTTCTCCTTAGGATAAGGCACCAAGTTTCTACAATAAATATATTTACCATATATACATAAACTACTTTTTCTGTATTTGGGTAGTTATTTCTGAAATTACCAATGAGAGCTATTCTTTTCTAATAATATTTGTGTGTTACATGTTGGTAAGAAGTTTTATTTTTGTTTTGTTTAAGCTGTAACATTTCAGAAAGGTTTTTTTTTTTTTTCATCATTGTAGATTTTTTTCTTATTCTAAATATACTCAGTATGCTTCTATCTTTTCTTTAATCTAGCCTCAGGTTCTCCATTTATTTCAGAACTGTATAACCATAGTCAAAAGGATTCAGCTTGCTTTTTATGATTTCCATCTGCATGTGAAAACATCTCGACTGACTACTCATTGCAGTTTCATTTTATTTCTCTGTATAGACTCAAATTAAAGCCTACTGCTTTGGGGGAATCAATTCTGCCTAAAGATCAATTAATAGTTTTCCTTCTTTAACCCACATCTATGCCAGAGGTGACATTGTGTATGTCATTTGCATATACAGCTGAGAAAATACAAAATAAAGTGATTAAAAGTAAATTAAGTAAACAGTCCACTCTGGACTCCTGGGTAATTAGGAAACATTGTTTTTGATAGTCATATATTATGCTCATGCATGTACTGAATTTAAATGCCAATTATAATTTGTTCACTGTTTAAATTTTACTTTACGTTACCTACATATTTATTTTAAGATACAGAAACACAAGTTGTTGAGCACAAAATGCTCGGCTATACTTTTTTTCTTTTTTCTTTGAAAGGAAAGAAAACAAAAATATATTTCTTGCTATATAAACCCATCTGATCTTTGTTGTAGATGTAACTCTTTCCAAACTGCTTACATTGCTGCAGTCTTTATAGGAGTATCACAGGACTCTGCTATTTCCACACAGAGTCTGCCAGCAAGCAAACAATCGAAGAAAATGCTGTTTGAGGTCAGTTCTTAACATGCCTTTAGAAGTTCTTGAAGCTTCATATAGCTCCTGAATCTACTGCTCTGGTTTTCCAATGTTATCTCTGGAATTAAATGTATGACTAAGTAACTGTTAATCAGCTAGTAAGATTAAATTCAGTAGCTATTCCACTAAATAGGTAAAAACATTTAATCCTCTGTTTTAGTTCACAATAAATTTAAAAAACAAAATAAAATCCCTAAAAAGAATTCATAAAACTTACTCCAGAAATATCTTTTTTGCCTGAAGAAGTATTTCTTTTCCAGATTCATTTTAGTTTGAACAGTAAAAGAAATTGAACCTTCATATGGATTATTGTCCTCTGCACTCGGCAAAATGGATGTGGCAACACTGACAGAGCTCCCACAAAAACATGCAGCCTTCCAGGTCCTGGGCTGCAGGGCACAGCAGAGCCTTTCACTGGTAATGAATAGCAGCAGTGAGAACAGCTGTGCGAGGTGTGACCAGGTGGATGATCTGCTCAGCCCGGTGGCAGAGCTACAAGAGGAAGTAGAAAGTTTAAGGAGCATCAGAGAGCCTGAGAAAGAGAAATGCTGGTGGAACCATATTCTACCCTCCCTGAGACAGAAACAGGAACAGCCACTAGATTAAAAAAAAAAAAAACCACAAACAAAAACTCAAAAAACCCAACAACAACAATAACAAAAAAAACAAAACCCAAAAACCCAGAGAAAAAACCCAACCACACAAGCTCAAGGGGATCCTGCATCCTCCCCCTGATAGGCTGAAGGCAGTAACTTAAAGGCCATGAGTGAATGGAGTCCCCCTGGGGCGGCAGGCAGACCCCCTCCTTGCCCACCCCACCTTCCCAGGTGCCTCTGTACAGCAGGTATGAGGCTCTGGATGTGGGAGGCCAGTCAATGGATGATGTGGATGATGGTCCATCTTCACCAGAGGTGTTGCCAAGGTCAGAAAGGTCTAACCCCCATATCAGGGCCATCTCCACAAGGAAGAAAAGATGGGTTATAGTTGTAGGCAATTCCCCTCTGAGAGGAGCAGAGGACCCAATATGCTGGGCAGACGCTCCTTTTAAGGAAGTCTGCTGCCTCCCTGGGGACTGGGTCAGGGACATCACTAGGAAACTTCCTAGCCTGGTACGGCCCTTGGACTATTACCCATTACTGCTCCTCCATGTGAGTGGTGACAAAGCCGCAACGCATAGTCCAAGGGCTATCAAAAGAGGCTTCAGGGCCTTGGGATGGATGGTAAGGGAATCTGGAATTTTTTCCTCTCTCCTTCCAGTTGCAGGCAGTGACACTGGAAGAAACAGATGGGCCCAGTCTATTAATATGTGGTTCTGTGGGAATCATAGAATGGTTTGGGTTGGAAGGGACCTCAAAGATCATCTAATTCCAACTGCCCCACCATGGGCAGGGACACCTTCTACTAGACCAGGTTGTTCAAAGCCCCATTCAACCTGGCCTTGAGTCCTGAGGGAATTGGCTAAGACAGTCCCCATGATAATTGAAAAGTCATGGCAGTCAGGTGGAGACCCTAGCAACTGGAAAAAGAGAAACTTGCAGCCACTTTTAGGGTAGAAAGGAGGACCCTGGGAACTACCAACCTGTCAGCCTCACCTCTGTGTCTGGGAAGATCATGAAACAGATCCTCCTAGAAGCTATTCTAAGGCACATGGAGGACACGGAGGTGATTTGAGACAGCATCATGGCTTCACCAAGGGCAAGCCTTGCCTAACCAACCTAGTAGTTTTCTGTGATGGAGTGACTACATCAGGGGACAAGGGAAGACCAATGGATGTTGTCTGTCTGGACTTTTCTATAGCCTTTGACGTGGTCCTCCACCATACCCTTCTCTCTAAATTGGAGAGAGATGGATTTGATGGATGAACTTTTCAGCGGATGAGGAATTGGTTGGATGGTTGCATCCAAAGGGTAGTGGTCAATGGCTCTATGTCCAGATGGAGGCTGGTGACAAGTGGTGTCACTCAGGGGTCTGTACTGTTCCAGTACTGTTCAATATCTTCATCAATGATATAGACAGTGGGATTGAGTGCACCCTCAGCAAGTTTGCAGATGACACCAATCTGAGTGGTGCAGTTGACATGCCTAAGGGACAGGATGCCATCCAGAGGGATCTGGACAGGCTCAAGAAGTGGGCTTGTGTGAGCCTCATGAGGTTCAACAAGGCCATGTGCAGCGGCACGCATCTGGCTTGGGGCAACCCCCAGTATCAGTGAAGGATGGGGGATGAAAGGACTGAGAGTAGCCCTGCTGAGAAGGACTTTGGGTTACTGGTGGATGAAAAGCTGGACATGAGCTGACAACATGCACTCACAGCCCAGAAGGCCATCTATATCCTGGGCTGCATCAAAAGAAGCATGGCCAATAGGTCGAGGGAGGTGATTCTGCGCCTCTACTCTGTTGAGACCCCACCTGTGTCCAACTCTGGAGCTCTCAACATAAGAAGGACATGACTCTGTTGGAGAGGGTCCAGAGGAGGGGAACAAAAATGAGGTGGAACACCTTTCCTGTGAGGACAGGCTGAGAGAGTTCAGGTTGTTCAGCCTGGAGAAGGCTCCAGGGAGACCATATTGCAGCATTTCAGTACTTAAATGGGGCTTATAAGAAAGATGGAGAGTAACTATTTTAGTAGGGCCTGTTGAGCTAGACAGGGAGTAATGGTTTTAAACTAAAAGAGCATGTCCAGAGGAGAGCCACCAAGCTGGTGAGGGGTCTAGAGAGCAAGTCATATGAGGAGAGGCTGAGGGAACTGGGCGTGTTCAGTTTGGAGAAGAGGAGGCTGAGGGGGGACCTCATTGCCCTCTACAACTACCTGAAAGGAGGTTGTAGAGAGGTGGGTGTTGGCCTCTTCTCCCAAGGGAATAATGGCAGGACCAGAGGAAATGGTCTAAAGTTGCAGCAGGGGAGGATTAGATTAGATATTAGGAAGAATTACTTTACTGGGAGAGTGGTCAGGCACTGGAACAGCCTGCCCAGGGAGGTGGTGGAGTCGCCATCCCTGGAGGCATTTAAGAAACGTGTAGACATGGCACTTCAGGGCATGCTCTAGTGCCCGAGATTGTTAGATTGTTGGTTTGTGTCTGTCTGTGGGTGGGTGTGGGGTGTTTTTTTCCTTTTTTTTTTTTTTTTTGTTGGTTGGACTCGATGATCTCAAAGGTCCCTTCCAACCACGAAGATTCTGTGATTCTGTGATTCTGTGATTTTGGCTAGATATAAGGAAGAAATTTTTTACGATGAGGCTGGAGAGACACTGGAACATGTTGCCCAGAGAGGTGGTAAATGTCCCATCCCTGAACGCATTCAAGGTCAGGTTGGACAGGGCTCTGAACAACCTGTTCTAGTTGAAGATGTCCCTGCTCATTGCAGGGGGAGTTGGACTAGATGACCTTTAAAGGTCCCTTCCAACCCAAACTATGATTTTATGATCTTATTATCTGCAGTACATGAGCCATCACGTTCTTTCCAGAACAATCTGTCTCTACTTTTAACACTTCTTTCCCAACACTCCTTGTCTTTCAGCAAATCATAGGACCTTTGATTTGTGAAATCTATGATCTGTTTAAAGTTAGAACTGTAAAAACATTAATGCAAGTCTTCTGAAGTATTAATAAACAATTAATTTTATATACACTGACGCTCTGCTCTGGTAGAAGTGGGTCACCTGAAACAATTAACAGAGCTGAACTACATGCAGTACAACTGCATGCTTTAAATGTCAGCTTTTATTTAGACTTCCTTTGATGGAAATAAATTGCAGTTTTCGGAGAGCTGTTGATTTTGTGGTAAGATAGGTGTCTAACATCTTTGGGGTAAATAATTTGTTTTTTCTCTTCATTCAGGATAGAAATAGCTTAGATGAGTAGTTCAGACTATTTGCTTAGCTTCTTTGGAAGGCTAAACTTAGGTGATATGAATCCTAGCCTTTATATCTAACATCATAGATGGATATTTATCAGTGTTAAGTGAATACAGCTATACAGTTTACCTAACCAATAAATCATACAGTGGTCTAGTTATTATACAGTGATCAAAATCAAGCTCAGTTCTTAAGATTTTTTTAGTTGTGTGTCCTCTTCTCTCTCCTTTTCTGTTTCCAGGCAGCTTTTAGATACCTTTGGGGACATGTCATTAACAGATTCTCTGTTTCCTGTGCACACCGCCTGCAGCTTAACAGGTTTCTCATACCTGCATGGTATGAAACAGATTGATTAGTGATGCTTCTCCTCTCATTTGCCCTTAGGTGTATGCAGTAGAGTCTAGAGACACAGCATAGCATTTGCTGAGAGACCAAGTGAAGTACCCTGCCTGTAGCAAAAGCAAGAAAACACAGTGTGAGTCTGGAAGAAACAGGTAAGCACTGGTTATGTCTGTGAAGACCCCAAACAGGGAAATCTGGAAAAGGGTGACAAATATGTCGTGGAAAAAGGCAGCAGTCCTGTGTTCCGTGAAGATAAAGGAGAAGAAAAAATAGGGAAAAAAAAGAAAAACATGTGCATTGTGGGAAATTCTTATGAAGATGCCCAGGAGAGGTTGTTTCTACATTACAAATACAGTACTATTGCCAGTCCTTCATTTACATTTTCTCAAGGGCATGTAGCTAGAGAGTAGACAAGACAAGGATGTTCTAAAACAAACATCATGAAATGAATGCAAACTTATCAAGATTTATTGTTATAAAATGGGTAAAAGGAGTCATTTTGTAGAAGAAAGGAAGAAAAAGTGTAAGGATGAGATGGAAGTAAAACATGATCAGTTAGTAGTTAGGTAAAAGGCCTGGAGAAATTATAATTAAGTAAGAAATGCAGGGGTAACAGAATTGTAAGATTAAAAATATTTTGTGGCCCTCAGTTCTTTCTACTCAGTTCTTTAGTAGGCAGCATACAAAATAACTGTTGGGAGGATTCAAGTCTAAAACAGGAAAGCAACATCAAAGCTGGATGTGAACACAGGGGACGTATTGAAATATTTGCCTAAAGAAGAGCAAAATAACAATAATAAAAAAAGGAGAATAGAAAATAAAACCAAAAAACAATAGAATAATATTTAATCTCTCCACTAAATATCTCAAGTAATTTTAGTGTATTTTTTAGATGATCTATCTCTTCATCTTATGCATAAATTGTGTCTGACATTTTTCCAAATGCTGTCATACACAGTGACTAGTTAAGATGTCAAGAGATGAGCTCAAAGGTCTTTGCTAAAGCTGACAAGGTCTTCCTGTTCCTTCCCAAACTACATAAATTATCCTTAAGGATGAAGGCTGCACATCCATGGCAAATATTCATTAGCAATGGGACTCTTAAGAATGCTGACTGGCAGGAATTGAATTAATTTTGCTCCTGCAAAATTGTATTCCCCATGCTCTAGTCTAAAGTCTGTGTGGTCAGACTCTGGCTCTTCCACATTATCATAGTATGTCTGACTATTCAATTTCAGTTTCTCACAGCCATTCAAAAATATTTTTCTCAGACTGAAGTAGCCTATATTAATGTACTGAACTCAAAATTCAACCTGTAGCTTGAATTAAAAAAAAAAAAAAAAAGGAATTTTATGGATAAAGACAGAATTTGGATTTTAAAAGTATAGAGAAATGCAACTAGATCTGGCAAGAGTTTTCTTTTTAATTATGTCGTACCACAGAGTGTCTCTTTTGCATGTTCAGGCTAGTTCACCTTGCAATGGAAGGATTTCTTTTCTGACACTCAATTCATGTTCCTCCAATTTTCTTTATATTCTTTTTGCCTAAGGATTGAACAGGGTCATAGAGGTTTAAATGACAAAGGAAAGCGTGAGATTTCTTCTCTAAAGATAATATCATTTGGAGAAAGGCACAAATAGAAAAAGTCTCGATGAAATATGCAACGTGACTTGATTTTAAGCACTTTCCACACTGTACCCATCTGCTAGATGCCTTAGTTTCTGCATTTATTGTTCCATGTATTCAACAGAAAGATTGCTAATACAAGTCTGATACTTGACTATTTCCTATTGAGAACGATGCCCTCAAGTATATTCTTGTGTCTTGTAATACTTCACAAAAAATAATCATTTGTCTAAATCACATCAAATCACATTTCTGTAAAAACCAATGCAAATTTCTGGTTCTGTGTTGAGTTCTGTTTACTGTAAAATAAACAAGACTAAGGTTTTCTTTTTCATTTTTTTGTTTCCAGTTTTTCAATTAGCACTTTACAATACTTTGGATCCATCTTCTGAAAGTTATTCACTTTAACCACAGGGGCAGAACACTGAAGTGAAAAAGTCATAGGTACAGCTAGAGAGGATGAAAAAAAAAAACCACACAGGAAATCATATTGAATCAGAGCTTGAAAATTGATATTTATTATAACCTTGCTAATTAGTATCTGATATAACTGTGGATATTCTTGCTATTAAAAAACAGTGCAGACACTGTGCAACTACAAATAGAGGCTGGTTCCCCTGTTTTTCAAAGCATCAATACTTGGTCTGATGGTTCGATTCCTGGGAATATGTTGATGGAGCTCTGGCAGAAATAGAAGAGCATGCCTTGCAGTCCAGTGGCTGGTGCACATTAAAACCCTGTGGAGGGTGGGGAAGCCAAGCTCCCTGTGACAAGGACATTCTGAAATCCAGCTCCAGCTGTCTTAGTTTGTGCATAAATCTTCTGAACTGTAAAAAAACAGGGAATATGCTTATTGCTTTTCATACAAGAGATGCTTCTGCTCCAGAGGAAGGTACCATCAGTAGCTAAATTTGAAATGAAAAAAAAAAACATCAAAGCCAAGTTTGATGAAATTAGGCAACTTGGTGTTTACTTAGTTCCTCTTATGTCATGGGAGTAGCTGCTTAATTAATTTGGAATGGATTATCTTTATTTTTTCTTTTTTCTTTGGAGTTGTATACTTGTCTCCAGTTACTTTAATTAAGTATTTATTTCAGGAGAAATGGATTTCACCTCACTTCCTTCTCTATTAGAGCAAGGTTTTTAAAATTAAGGTAAGGCATAACACCAAAAGATACACATGATTACCTATTTAGTGTGAAAACAAAAAATCTCCTTAATCCATTTTATCCTGGAGTCTGTAGAGTATGAAGCCAATATGGACTCAGTTAATTTTATTGTCTCCACAGTGATGAATTAAAAGAAGATGCTTGATTTAATCCTTTTTATAGTGAGACATCTATTCTGTCTGCACCATCTGTCCCTTTCTACATTTTATTTCCACTACTTTCAGGGGAAATTCCTATAACTACCTCATGGCTAAGAGCAGAGCCCCATATTATAACATCCCACTAGAAAGTGAACCAAGTTTTACAATATTCTCCTCTGAAGAAAAGAAGAATCAGCCTTATATAGAACTGAAATGAAATCCTGAGTACATGGAAATAGCAGACTTAGTAGTGATTAGATCCCATGACTAATGCTACACGGTAGTATAAATGCCACTCATACTAATATCCCAATACCGTGACTAATATGACACAGCTTTAATCTGCTCATAGTGAACTAGGCTGAAATGAGGAAATAGAACATTTTTCCTGTTCTTTACTTTTCAAACTTCTTACTTGAAGTGAGACAGAGAGTGAGAGGTGCCAAAATTCATTATGCTTTAATCTGGATGCTGTCTTTGCTTAAAACAGGAGCAATTCCCTATAAGCTAATGAATGTGTATGAATGCATCTTTTTCCCAAATGGTAAATGGCAGTTGGGAGGTTGTCCTTTGCTTCTGCTAAAATAATTAGGGAAGCATAGTGTGTAACATCCTGTATCCCCAAATAAGGTCTTCTCCTTTGTATTTTTCATGTCTTACTATAAAACATTATTTGTTGATGGAAAACTTTACTCCTGACACATAGATCACATTTCCCACTTTTACTGTCTGACCTTAAGGGCTATTCATTAAAGTTATAGATTCACTCAATTTACTTCTTATGGCATTTATTATGAGAAATAAACAAGCAGTGACTTCATACATCTTTATTAATGATCTGGACAAGGGGACCAAGTGCGCCCTCAGTAAGTTTGTAGTGAGGTGAGGGTTGGTCTCTTCTCCCAGTTAACAAGTGATAGAACAAGTGGAAATGGCCTCAAGTTGTGCCAGGGGAGGTTTAGATTAGATAGTAGGAAAAATTTTTTACACTGAAAGGGTTATCAAGCACTGGAACAAACTTCCCAGGGAAGTGGTGGAATCATCGTCCCTGAAAGTATTTAATAGACAGGTAGATGTGGAGCTTAATGACGTGGTTTAGTGATGGGTTTTGTCAGTGTAAGGTTGGTGGTTGGACTTGATGATCTGAAAGATCCCTTCCAACCTAGACAATTCTATGATTCTATGATTTCATTTGTTTAGCTTGAGATTTTATCACCTTTGGTATCTTAATCCACAAATCCGTTATTCTCAATGGCTGTCTGGGATTTTCTGGTGATTTTGAGTTTTGTACTACAAGGAAAAAGCTACTTCTGTCCTACTGTTGGTATCTTGGAACGTAGTCTTGAAAATATATTTCCACAGAATCACCAGTAGCATTTTCAGCATTGTGGAATAAATGGCACAAAGTAAAAAAAAAAGAAAACATATTACTTTTTTCTAAATTAAACAGTAAAACAAAACTCAAGACCTCATTTTTTATTGTGGAGTGGGAAATATTTGTTATTAAAAATGTTTTCTGCTTTTCTTAGATTGGTGGGTGGGAATAGCTAGCAATTTTGGAGTATACAGCAGTAGAGTCTTCATTTTAATAATAGCTATTATTTCTTCTCTTTTTGAAACAAGAGACATGTGGCAGTCTGTTCTATGATTCTTCCATTATCTTCTGTTGTTACTGCTATTGCTGCTGTTCTTCTTCCTGAAAATATGTTTTCCTCAAAACAAAAGAAAAATATGCATAGGAATAAAGAGCACAGGTACAGAGAGAATGTACTGTTTCTAGTGCTGCCTCTTATTTGTGTCCTCTTTACTGGAATGACAGGCCCAGAAGACCTGTCCTTCACATTCGCTGTAAGGTCTGGCTAACTTGTAACATCAATCTTGTTAAGACATTTTAGTTATCTCACAGCTGTGTCACAAAGAAAATGAACTTACCCGGCTAAGACACATTATCTGGGGGATTTTGGTGTGGTTGTTTTGTTTTGTTTTGCTTTGTTTTGTTTTGTTTTTTAAGAACAGTGAAAGATGAAGATGAAAAGAAGAAATACTTTGGAATAAGTTATGGCCAAAGAAATGGTAGGTGGTGGAAGGCAGGAAGACTAGAAGATGAAAGGAGGGAAAGAGCAGTCAAAGTTTTGTGTTCTGGAGATCTGTTGAAAGTAAGTGGAAATTTAACTGTATACATGTAGATATCTTCAGGACTAGTGCTGTAGAGTTCAAAGAACTAAAAAGGAGCTGAAAGGAAAAGAATAGAAAAAAAAGACAGAAAAAAGATGGAATTCTTCTTTACTTTTTAAATTTCAAATTGATTCTGAAAGAATCAGGCATATTTAGGAAAACTTTTGCAGCAGAGAACACAAAGAGGAAGAAGGAAACAAAGGATGGGCAAATATAAAATAAAGCTAACAGGTGACATCATTTTAACCAAATTGACATAAAAATAATAATAATAAGCATTACTTACAGATACATAATCTGCTATTTTCTTCAAATGGAGAATGGCACACAAACACATATCTAATTCTAAAAAAATCACTTCCTGTTGTACCAGCAAGTTATAGCTTACATTTCACAAGAGGGGCAGATGTTTGCACTGGACAGGGTACTAGGCTGGACTATGAAAATTTGTATACTGTCTAAAACCTGAATAGTGTCTGGTTTTGAAGCAGTGGAAACATCTGAGCTTCTGTGTCTTCTGTCAGTTCTTTGGCTAATGACTTGGGCTATATGATCATAGAAGTTGTCCTGAATGAAGTTAATGCAGAAAAAAGCTATATATAATATACAATAATTGCAATCATATAATATACTATATTATATGTAATATTATATGATATGTTTTATTTCATTATACATTATATAATGTATTATAATTAATAACATATACTGAATATAGTAATTACATATTATGATTTATGATATAGCACTCTTACTGTAAAATTATAAAATTATATAATGGTCTTAAGTCACAACCATAATACAAACAAAATAATGAATAAAAAAATGATTCAGAAAACAAGACAAAGTGGAACTGGGAGAGGAAAGGGTAGGGTAGGGGAATAAGCACTTAAACTAAGGTTATAACTCCATGTGGCCTAATCTTAGCAAATAGTTCTTAGGAAATAGTGATAGAAATTGTTGGAGGACCTCTGCTAATAAATATGTCACAACAAACTTTTGTCCAGTAAGTAACCTGACCATCTTTCTTAGTTCTTAATTTTTATTCTATTTATTCATTTGAGGAATGAAGTACTTAATTTTTGACACAAAATCAGTCGCTAGTTTTTTATTGTCTCATATTAACCTTCCTTTCAAAACCCTGTTTTCCAATGGCTATGGTTCCATTTTAGTTCTTATTTCTCTAAGTGTGGACATCTTCTACTGGGGCATTTTCAGCTGGAGGCTGGAAATCAGTCTGTCATGAGCCAACTTGGAACATTTCTCATAATTCTAACCACTGTCCTTCCTTCTGTGCCTCACTATTGCTTTGCAGTTCCTGTTTTTTATGGAACTCAGATGCAATTTTTTTTAGAACTTGCATTTGCCTACTAGCCAAAACAGTAGTATTAACTCTGGTCTCATCTTTAAGAATGTCTGTTCACCACTGTTTTTGCACAGTCTAATTTAAACTGAACTGAGAAAAAAAGTGTCATATTACTTACAAGCTCTCATTATTTATGCTGACGGTATGTCACTTGTTCTCTGAAGGAAGTATTAATAGGCCCCAATTCTTCATATTTTTGAGATACCCTGACAGTGTTTACAGATTAGTCCTACCTCTTACTCAGTTTCAAAACTAATTAATTGTGGTGAACACTAAAGGCTGCAGTAAATTCTTTCCTAGATCTATCAGAGGGTTACAATTAACATTCATATTTCTCAACAGACTGTGGGTGGACAAGTATTCTCAATAAAACCAACAAACAACCCACCTCAAAAAGCATGCATCATTTATATGTAGGTGAACCTACTTGCATCTTAAACAACTACCCTTTAACAAGCTCTGCAGTGCCAAGTGGCAGTGGATAGCCTCTGGATGCTGCTGTCTAGAGCTCCTGTTGAAGAGCTGCCGTTACACACATATCCACATCCTGGTGTCTTTTTTAGTGTGTCAGACTGCTAGGGTAAATCAGGTGTTCAGGAGTTGTGTGATAATAGTGTGTAGACAGAAACAGATGGGACTCAAGATCTGAACAGATACAATTCTCGATTACAGAAACTATATTTCCTCAGGTCATGGGCCTGCTCTTACAAAAATATGTCCCAGCATGCCCATCAGCAGTGCCAGTTTGCTTACTAGCCAACAAAAAATAAAAAAAAATTAAATGTTTGTGTCAGTGATAGGAAAATTGGATGACATTCCAGAGAGAGATTCCTCATAATTTGACCAATTGTAGCATAATTTAGAACAATCAAGATGTAAGAAGTACTGCATCTGTGAAGAAATGTGCTGCTGAATAGTATTTGTTTGCAAAAGTTTATGACAGGCAGCCTGTTATACTGAAAATGTACATAATCAATACAAATATAAAACTCAAGAGCTGGCTGTCTCAAAAGGCTCTGATCAGTCTGAAATAAGAGGATTATTTAGTACTATTATATGTATGCCACTATCCTCAAAATGCCCAGACAAAGTATTGAACATGAACCTACTGCTATTGAAAAGTCTCAGAACTCCAGGCAAGAAATGGCTCTCTAAATATATAAATACATATATTCTTGGCATTCCATCCATTTTCATACCAAAAGAGAAAACATTTATATTATGATGTAATTCTAACTCTTCAGTGCTCAAAGAACCTGGAAGGACCAGTGTTCTTCCACAGTATAAGGAAGTCTAGGAAAACAGATATATTCAAAATTCCATTCACACTTGAAGGACAATGAAAAACAAGAACAATGCAAAGAAATCCTCAAATAAAACAAATCCAAGGATTTAATCCAATTTAATCATACACTTTCCAATAGAAGTCAAGTGCATGGCTGTGTTAAGAGAACTGTAAAGTTCAAGGAAGATTGTGTTGAGTTTTAACAAATACTCTGGGTTTTGTTACTTTGGATAATTATATATTTGCTCATTATTGCACTTTGTAATTTTAAGTTTGTACTGCTGTGTGTTTCCAAGTGTAGATTAATCATAAGAATCACTGTAACTACCATCAGATATTACCAACCTGGATTAAATACATTTGAAATATCCCTATAAAATTCACAGCAAATACATCAGAGGATTAAAAACTGGAGCAAAACACAACAGAAAGGAGTTAAGAATGGAGAAACATATGTTCCCAGCACGTGGAAATTGTATAATTTAATATAGAAATCTAAAGGCACATTTTCCTTTGAAGAAACTAGTTACAAACAAAACTACAACATGAGACACCTAAATTGCATAGTGGAACTTAAAAGCACATTAAAATACACCCACTTTCACCTGCTGACTTTTAGACAGTGCTGATTCTGTCTGCATCTGTGTTGAATTCCTTTTAACATAAAAGCTTTTTCTTTAAAAATGTTAAGCTACATTTCATAACAATGAACACAACCTTATTTTATAAGTGGGAAAAAAATGTTCTCTAGAATTTTTAAATGTTACTTTTTCCAAGTAGGCCTGATTTTTAGAACATTGTTCACTGGTCATTTGAGGATATTGCAGTGTTGCTTGGGGAATACTCAAGAATCATTTGGAAAAAAACTAAAAGTCCCCTACTGTTGAAGTGCTGAATAGTAATAAAAACAATAAAAGGCAGACTTTTCAAAGCTATTTGAGGTTTTTGTATGTTTGTCTGGTTTAATTTTAAAGGCAATTTCAAAGAATCTAAATACTGTGAAGATGTCAGCCTAAGTACTGGCCAGGGGATGCTTTTTTAATGCAAATAAATGACTAAAGGTTCCAAAGATACAGTAAATAAGTGTTGGTGAATCATGCATATTCCATTTGTCTTCACTGTATCAAAGCTCTCAAATATAGGTGTAGAAGTCTTTTGAAAGTGCTTTAATTTTCAATTAGACATATAAAAGTGTTTATCTGTCCATATGTCCAGACACTTTCTTTCCGTTTGTATGTTCAAGAATGCAGAAGTGCATGTTTGTGGCATGTCCGTGTGCCTGTGTTTACATGAAAAACTGGGCATAAGATGTTCCTAGATCTAGTAATGAATAAATCGAGTTGATTACAATCTCCGAACAGATGTAAAAGATATGAAAGTGAAGATGACTGTAGTATTTGTATGCCTGCTTGTGATATAACAAAAGGGAGGAAAAATGCAAGGAAAATCAAGAAAGTTGAATACTGTCCTGTGTACAGCAAATGAAAAGATTTGTTGCCCGCGTTCTAGTTTTCTGATACATAGCTATCATATTCAGTACTAGTCATATAGGTGGGCTGGTTTGGTTTTAGTTTTGGTTTTTGCATAAGCACATTAGTTGCAGTGAGGTCTCCTTCTTGATTTAGAACTGTATGAATGACATAATGTAACAATGAAAAGTACTTAAAAACAATAATTAGTCCTTTTTCTCCCAGAGTCAGTATAATTCCTTTTCCCTTTACTATTTCTGTAAGATCAGTGTTTTCTGGTAAACCACTGCACTGCACATGGCTCTGTTATTGTTTTCCATGTAGTCATTTATATTTGGTAATTAAAACGTTGTTTATTTTCAGATATTACAGCTTTGTTTCAGCATTATGACATTTAGTATACTATCCAATCAATCTTTCCGTGCTTTGGTTTAGTTAAACTAGATAATATAATACATGTAATGCTGTAGTAGACATTGATTTAACAGAGGAAAGGAGGGGTGAAATCTCAGTTGTTTGCTCTGGCTGTTGTAACATACCCTCTCCTGCACCAGGTGACTCGGTGACAGCTCTGTATCAGGGTTCTATCTGGCTCTCATTTGTAGTTACAGTGAATTCTACTTAAAGAATTATATCATGGTCATTCATTTCCTGCCAGACTGATCTGTTATAACAAATATTGACCTGTCTTCTCCAAGCCGTGCAATCTGCAAAAGTGTAGATGACATATGTAAGACCTTTTCAAGCAGATCTATGCATACAGCTCTTGTAAAACTGAAACCTTTTTGTCCAAAAAAGGTTCAGTGACATCGGCAGGAAATTCTTACTCCCATGGAAGCAGGTCCTTTGGGGATAAAAGTGTCATCATCTTTATGCTTTGAGGCAATCATTCTTCATGTCTACTTGCTTAGGACAATAGCCTCTACAGATATTGGAAATGAGGTGTTTTCCAGGGTTTTTTAGGAGGTTTTGAAAAAACTTTTTTTTCTACTAAAACTTGGGGCCTTTCCCTGTCACTACTCTACTCAGAAACTTACTTTTCTCTCTCTGTCTGATACTTTTAGCTTAATATTTCCCCTAAGCACAAAGGATTAAGACTTCCTATTAATCTCAATACTGGACCAACTGCATTTTCTATTCTTCTTGTCTTTTGTGTTATGCTGAAGGGCACTTCAAGCTGTCTGAAACTAACAGCATGGTTTTGCGATTGGAGTGTCTGATGGCACAAAGTACAAACTGTTCCTATGTGTCTTTTATTATTTTCTCATATCAGCACAGCAGATTTTAGAATGGATGTTCCTTTCATATTTGAAACTGTCTATGTGTATTTTAAAGTGTACTGAAAACTTATTTTAGATATTGAAGATTTTAAGGAATTCACAACAGTTTTTCTCCCATTTTATCTAGGAGGCATAAATAACGAACAAAAAGAATTTCATATGTTTTTTGAGTCTGCCATGGACTCTAGGCTCCAGTGCATGAACACGGCTGGCTTAACCTCTCTTTATATTCAAGTAAGAGAGGAGAGACCTTCAGAGGCTGAAACAGTGCACACCACAGCTGAGGCAATAGCCACAGCAGCCCAGTCCCCTGGGAAAGGGACAGGCTGCAAAGTCCGCAGGTACATTCAGGGTCCTGTCAATATCAAAGGAAACGTGTCACAATATGACTTTACCATGTACAATACCAGAAGAAAATACAGTGAGTTGGGGAAAATTAATCTCTAAATGAAATGCCAGCCACCTTCTTGGGATAGCTTGATATTTGGGAGGACAAAGGAAATAATTATACTTTAGGAGACTAAGAAGTGAAATAATCAGCAAGGGGTTTTGCTAGTGAGTTTACTTAAAATATCTCCTCTCCAAAAAAAAAAAAATATCAAAATAAAACAAACAAACAAAAAAAAAACAACAACAAAAACAACAACAACAAAAAAAAAAACGGAAAACAGGATCAGCAAAAATTATGAATCTCAGAACCAAAGAAAACAAAAGGAAGATAGGTTACCCACAGATTGCAAGTTATATTGTCACAATTTGTGTCCAATTGTGTTCTATTCACCAATTATTTTCTGTTGCAGCTCTGATTTGAAAGTCTTAAGACATTGAAATGCTCAATGATCTACTCAGAAATTTAGTGTTCAGAGTATCAGAAAGCAGCAGGATAAAAACAAGATAAAAACAAGACATTCATCTACACAGCAGTGATATATGAGATGTGAATATAATGTGTACTGTTATTATTTATGTATAGGCAGATTCAAAGAAAAAACAGTGGTAAATAAATTTTGCTGTACTAAACCACTGATACAAACATTGTCAGAAAATGAATGTCAATTGGCTGAAAACTGTCCTTCCATCTGTTCTTGAAAGAGTGCTAAGTTTAGCATTTACATTGACAAAAGATTAATCATTAATTGCTTCCTTTCCAAAAATTCATTGTTGGACATTGCACAGATAATGAGCTCATAGCACATCAAGTAGAAGATATTTCACGTTGATGATGAGATATCAATTTTCAATATTTTAAAAGAAAAAAATAAAAAAAGATAAAAATAATCTGGTTAGTTAAATGTTGATAAAACTGAAAGAGATAAAAGAAAGGAAGAGTGATGTAAGTACTAGATGTGATCAGTCAATGCAGCTTCAAAGAAACAAAACGATAACTGTGTAAGCATCTGGAACATTTACAAGAGTAACTTGGATGAACTTCCACACCAGGGACCATAGGTAGCATTCAGCTAGAGGTTAAGACACAGATTTAGCTGTCTCTGTATTTAAGTAGGTAAGTGTCTATGGACGTATTAGGTGTAGGTCAACACCCTTCTCACAGCAGGGTCAGCTAGAGCAGGTTGTTCAGGGCTGTGTCCAGTCATGTTTTGAATACCTACAAGGATAGAGACTCTGCAGCCTCTCTTGGCAACCATTCCAGTGTTCAACCTACACAAAAATAAATAAGCTTTTTGTTTGCTTGTTTAAAATTAGTTTTCTCTATTAGAATTTGTGCTTATTGTCCCTTATCCTTTCACTTGGCACCACTGAGAAGGGGTATAGCCTCTTTACTCCCCTTCTGCCCCCATCAGGTATTTATGCATATTGACCAGTTCCCCCTGAGCCTTCTCTTCTCCAAGCTGAACCATCCCAGCTGTCTCAGCCTCTCCTTTCATGACAGATGTTCCAGTCCCTTAAGCATCTTTGTGGTCCTTCACTGGACTTTCTCCAGTATGTCCTTTTCTCTCATACTGTGGAGCCCAGGACTGGGCCCAGGACTTCAGATGTGTCCACCAGGGCTGAGCAGAGGGGGAAGGATCACTGCCAACATTCCTCTGAATGCAGCCGAGGAAAACACTGACACTCTTTCATGCAAGGGCCCATTGCTGGCTCATGTTCAGCATCTTCACCAGGACTACAAAGTGTCCTGGTTTCCAGAAATCTGCTTGCCAGTGAGTCATTCCCAGTGTGTGTTGCTTCATGAGGTTATTCCTCCATGAGTACAGGGAATAGAAACTGCAGTTCATTTAAACTACAGCAGCAGTTAAGTATGCCAAAACAACCCAGGTAGCTTATATTGGTTAGTTTACTCTTTCTTATGTTGCAGACCTCCTATCGAAATATCCCTCAAAAACGAGGCATAACAATTCCTTTACTTCAGAAGAACAATAGAAAAATATCACACAGGAGGTGCAGTGCAGAACTGGAAGACAGCCAACAATCAAGTACAACTTCTGCAATGAGTTCCCTGAACGTAACTTAGAAGTGAGTCACTGTGTTTACACAATTTATTTGCTCAAGATCAAGGGATAAACCAGAGCTGAAGATTCTACAGTAAATCTTTTTTACCACTAAGCTCTGTGGAGCAATGTTGTCACTTATGAAAACCACTAATCATTATTTTGCCTTAAAAGGTCTTACCTGCCAAATACTTGTGATGCAGCATTTCCCTTCTTATATATCATAATATCAGGTATCAAAACCAATCACATTATCCAGAGCTTCTAGCATATTTTCAAAAATATCTGATAAGTCTTCAGGCAGAAAGATCTGAATTGCAAGTTATACACTCTAAAGTCCTGCTAATTACTTTTCTTTCCAAGTCTCTTGTGTTAGTATTTGAAAAAAGAGATAACGTTTTCTGGTTTGAATGTAAGAGATATCTTAGTTGTCTACTTTACCTCATTCTGTTAATCTAGAAGGAAGAAAAGAGGAGCAAAGAAACTTTTATTATTGTTGCATACTATTATTCCTTTCCAGTTTTCAAGTTGTTGATGAAAAATCTGTATTTCTTGGATTATGTGTGCCTGGGGAGCTATGTTATCATACAGAAATCCCACTACTTCAACTGTATATGATTACAGTGAACATAAATAATTTTGAGGAGAGGTTTCAATGGCATCCTTTACTGATAATACTAAGTGATGAAGGGTAATTAAAAATGAAAAAGTTTAGGAAGTAGGTAGATATGTTAGCAAGAGGGAACTTTTAAGGTTCAAGGCTAAAATAAGGTATGAATTATGCTTACATGCACAAGGGCAAAGAAATATATAGTTTAATTTTAGAAGGTCTATTTCAAATAGCATCTTACTCTATGAAATGTATTCAGATTTCCTGGAGACTGCTCATGTGCTGGACATACATATAACATGGGTGTTAATTGATGTAACAACTTGGAAGGAGAGTTTGGATCAGTTAAAACAATTACAGGAGACGTGGAAGGGTATAGAAGGATGAAAGGACCAAGGAAGAAGGATGAAGGGACCAAGGAAGAAGGATGAAGGAGCATTTATGCCGTTCTTTGGATCGTATATTACTCCTGACTCCTAGAGGGTATATATATAACATTGCATTTGAACCGATCTCTAATTTTCAACAGCATTGCCAACATTAACTGCATTTCAAATAAATGTAACATTTCTGTTTGTTAGATTAAAATTGCATATTTAAATGCCTTCAGAAAAACTGAAGTAGAGCAAGAATGCCTTGAGGAGACAAGTTGTGCTTACTCAAGATTAGCAGCTCCTTCTTAGAATAATTTGGTTTCAGGACTGAAATAAATTATTTGTGTCTTAAAGACACTGAAGTAATTAAATCTCTATTTGCTTATCATTTATGTTTATTCTTAGATAATAACTTACACTAATTTCCAGTTTGCAGCTTCTTTCTGTGTTAACAGTCCTTACCTCAAGAGAAGCAATGTGCAGGAAAAAGAATATTTTTAAGTTAGATGATATGTTTACTTACCTGCTATTCCTTTCATATAATTTTTGCTTGCCCACTGCAGACCACCAAAGTTGGTCATCCATGAAAGGAGACATATGAAGAACTGCAACAACTAAATCTTTTACTTTTTAGGTTCCTATACTTAAGCTCAGTCTTTATCCTCAGCCGTAAAACTTTTCTTTAATGGCCAGTTTTCTAGGGACAACAGCAGACAAATTTTTTTCAGATGTGTCAATTTGAAATTTTCAAGACGGTTTAATTCAACTGTAAAAAATATTTCTTATGACAGTAACCAAACACAAGCATTCAGAGTTGGAGTTACAGAATACAGTCAGGGTAACAATACCATATCATGCTTGGTGGCCTATACAAATACTAATGCCTACGTTGTCTACTGATAGCATAGAAAGTAAAAATTCCATAATTACTGAAACTACTTACTAGCTCCAATTCTCATATGACTCTCTCCAATATGATTGATCTTATAGAAAAAGAAAAGACCCAAACATTTGGATTAGGCTTCCAAGCCAGACAAAATAAGGTAACAGGAGTGTAACTCTTCTCATCTAGACTCCTACCATATAGAGGTCTCAATGTCAGAAATTCATACAAACAACTTTCATAGACAATGGAAATAATAGATATATCTAGAACATGAATCATCTCAACCTAATTTAGCTGTCTAAAATAAGTCAAACGCATTACAACAAAAAAGTTTCCATGGATACCTGTTATACTGCAACTGCCGAAAGAGTTTAGACAATTAGCTCAGATGCAAACTTTTACACTGCTGATACAAATGCCAACAAGCTAGATCAGGTAAATCATCTCAATATTTCAGGAAAGAGTTGAAAACAACACTAATGTGTCCTTTTGTGGTACTATGAAAAGAACCAGACTGGAAAGATCAAGAAAGATCTCTATATTGTTTTACCAATTAGTAACTTAGTAATGAATGATCAGTTAGGCCACAGAAAAAAGGGCAGTATTGCAGGACTGTCACGTCTCAGATGAATGGTCTCACCAGCACTCTAAAGAGTCAGAATTCCCTTTCTGGAACAGCCCATAGGCTGGTGAATAGAGCACTTTCCTGGGAAAAGGGCAGTGTGAAGTTCTTCAGATTGCAATTTTGAGCTGAGGAGCTTAAATGCAACTGAGGTCTTCTAATTAATTTAGCCCAGAGGAAACTGTGCGCTGCTGACAAGGCAAACAGGGTGCTTTGTTGGGAAAAACAATAGATACTTTCTTGTCTGGAATATAGTGGGCAGATGGCAGCTCACTCTGCATCAGCTAAAAGCCAGGCAGAAGCCAGAGTTTATGGGTTATTGAGAGTGGTCTTGCAATGACATCAGCCAGCTCCCTCAGTACTCCTGTGTGCATCCCATCAATGTCCATGGACTTAGGTCTGTCCCATTTTTTTAAGTGTTCCCTGACCTGATCATCTTTTATCAAGGGTATATCTTTCTTACTTCAGCCTTTCCTACTTGTCTCCATGACCTGGGTTTCCTGAGTGACAGTCTTTCTAGTAAAGACTGAGGCAAAGGCGGCCTTTGATACCTCAACCTTTTCATGTCCTGGGTAATCACGTCTCCCACCTCATTCAGCAGCAGGCTTCCATTTCTCTAGTCTTCCTTTTATCACTTATGTACCTACAGAAGCTCTTCTTGTTGTCCTCAATATCCCTGGCCAGATTCAATTCTATTTGGGCTTCAGTTTTCCTGACCCCATCCCTGGATGCTCAGACAGTGCTTCTATATTCCTCCTGGGTTAGCTAGCTTTTCTTCTACCCTCTGTATGCTTCCTTTTTGTTCTTGAGCTTTGCCAGGATGTCTTTCTTTATCCATGCAGGCCTCCTGGCACTTTTGCCTAACCTCATATTCATTTGGGCAGAACTCTCTCAAACTTGGAGGAGGTGAACCCTGAATATTTTACCAGATTTCTTGAGCCCCTCTTTCCTCTAGAGTCTTATTCCATGAGACTTTGAAGCGGATCTTTGAAGAGGCCAATGTTTGTTCTCTTGTATTTGAGTTTTGAAATTTAATCATAGATGAGAATAACTACTCATCATTACTGCAGGTATTTCCCTGCCTGCTTCTTATATGTCAGCTCATGAGCAAACTGGAAGTATTCCTCCAACTCGTGGGCCCATTTGGATGGTGGCAGTGGTGGGCAACAATAAGGTGTATCTAAATACTCCCACATAAACATTACTGTGTGTTTGGCCAGTTCAGATCTAAATTGGTGAAAGTTAACTGTGTTAACCAATAAAATCAAGATCACTATTAGTCATGAAACGTACAAAAATTTCTCTCATAACCACAATGTAAGCACACAGAAACAAGATGAACGGTGGACATCCATATATGGAAAAACTTTTCTAAAAAGAGCATTCTCTAACACCTAATGTTAGGGTTACTGAACTGTATTAGTTTATATTAAGCATTTAAACTCATCCTTATTAAAAAGATTATCAGCTGTCAGGTTTCAAGAGCACTTTCTTAACTAGGCAAGTAATTAACAAAGATAACAAGCAAACCAAAATGCTTTCAGTGTCAAAGATAAAATCATTTGTATGTCATTCTTTTCTTTATCAAAAAGCCAAGCTTCTAACTTCCTAAGCCTTTCATACATTTTTTCAAAGAATTTTAATAAATTTCTACTACTCATATATACAAGCTACGTCCTTCATAAATAATAATAAAGAAAAGAAGTCTTAAATAGTCTTTGCAGTCATGTTTGTGGAAATGTACGGATTTTACATCATATTCTATTTGTCACTGTATGGTGACTTACAGCAAAGCTAGGCTGTTTAGACCCATGATACAACTCTACCACATGAGATAATGACCTAGAGGTATACTACAGAGTTCAGCAAGAAATACTTGCTGAAAGAATAACAGCTGTGAAATCTGTTCACACTGTGAAGTCTGGATTATACCTAGGTCTCTGTGAAACAAAATGCTCCAGCCAGATCAAGATTTTACTGCATATTCAGCCTTATTGTGTTTGACTCATTCCTTTACAGCTAGTTTAGCCATGCTTCTCCTTCATATCTGCCTCATTTTCTAGGACTGTATCTCATACTTAGCTAGACTATTTTTATTTTTCCATCTCAGGCTTTTTTTTTTTCCAGTCATCTCTCGTTATTTTTATGCCTTTTGACAACCTTCATATCCAGCTCCCACTTTGACCCTATTCACTTAGCCACATCCTACCCGCTGATTTGGTTTCTCTCCTTCCCCTTCCCTGCTGCGTCATTCCTCTTTATCCAAGCTTAATGCACTCTTTCAAACCTCTCTAGCTCCCAATCTCTTTTTTTCCTCTTTTCCCTGTCCTAGATCCTGTATATGTATCATTCTACTTTGGCACATGTAACCTCCTAATGGATTCTGTTCTTATTTCATTATATAGTCATAGTTTCCTGCTTTTGGCAGCTTCAGTCTTCCTACAGGTCCTGACATTCCACATAGAAGGATGTATGCACATTCTGAAGTCTTCCCTAAAATGTCACCTTCCTCCTCTCATTACTATCTTACTTCCTCTTGCTCCAAATTCAGAACCTCTAAATTAATTCCAGACTGATTCTCTTCTACTGAAATATTTTTCTTACAAAATGAGAAACCATACTGGTATTCAAAGTAATTCTTCTTTATCTCTGCATAAATTTATATAATATACAGAGGTCTGTGCTAATGATTTATTTTTAATAGTATCGTTGTACTGCTTACAAGCAGTTTACATACTCCATAGAAAACAGATTAATATCTTATTCTTCAAGAAATTGTGTCTGTTTTTTCTTCATTTATTTCAAAATGCCCAGGTAAAATATAACATGAAAGAAAATGCATTTCAGCTGAAGATATTTCTGAGATATTTCTAAGAGCCTATGTATTTTAAACTACAAAATATGTGTTTATATACATCTGCAATGTGAAGAAAAGATAAAATGTCTTTAGAAAAACAGAGATATGAAATGGCTGGGCAGCATACCATGTAGACTCAAATTGAATGGTTATAGTTTCATATATTTTCAATAACATTTTTATATGGGTGAATGGTTTCTGCATCCTTTTTCTATGCAAATTATTCATTTATTTCCAATCACTGGTCCAGCTCACAAGTGTGTGGGAAAGTGAATTATTTTTTCTCCATTTGGTGCTAATATCTATCCTGATGTCCTATGAAAAATTGCACACCATTAAAAATTGAAGTGAAAAGATCCTTTTAAAAAGAAAAGCTTGAGTCACAGAAAACTATTTGAGAACCTTTTTTTTTCCCCCCATTATTTTCCAGAAAAAATAATGAATACACTTTTGCTAATTTATTACTTCAAAGACAATGAGATGTTCTGTTCTCAAGGTTTTACAGTGGAAGTTCATTGGAAGTAAGAGTATATTGATGAAGACAAGAAAATCTAATCCATGATGCTGTCAACAAATTTATATGTATTTCTAACTGGATTTCAATGAAGTTGCCAAGGATTAAAAACAAAACAAAACAAAAAAAAGAAAAAAGGAGAACATCACAAAAATATTTGGTACTTTAGATAACAGAGTGTTTTTCTTTTCTTTGTCCAGATTGTAAACTTCTCAGATCAGGGTGTCAGTATGTTGAGAGCACTGGCTTTTTTATGAGCACCTTGAAAATACTGGTTATGCTCCAGTATGTATAATATTATTACTTTTTGTTTTATTCAGAACTGTGATCTTCAGATGCCATGTACTTAGATTAATGAACAATTGGATGTAGATGATACCCACTGGGCTCAATCATTCCTCTTTATGTCCTTTATTCTAGAAACAACTCTAGGTACACACGTTTTAAGAACTTAACTTTCTGTGTTTCTTATTCATTAGTTTGTTCAGAAGTGAACTCCTTTCTCTTATTCTTTGTCTCTTCATTTGATTGCATATTTTCAATTTTTTTACAACATTTAGGTACAGACTGAGCTCTGGGAAACTGGTGTTAAAAATATGTTGATTTCGTGTTATGCTGGAGGAGACACATTGTTAAGTTTCTCTCTGTAACTCCAATGAAAAGTAACATAACACAGCATATACTTCATTCACGGATTTGGTTCTTAAAGAGGCAGGTGCTATGTTTTAAGTAATCTTGATATAGTTTCTGGATTTAGCACTACATCAGCTCAGATGCCAACGAGGTAACAAAAGGCTTTTTCTGAACAGTGAGGTATTTTGACCCACAAGTCATTGCACCAATTTACTCAAATGTGCATCTCAAAATTTACATCTGGCACTCATCATAGACAATGAGCCTATGATAATCTCATATAACTTTCTAGAAAACAAAAGTTTGTAAAATTCAAGCAGATCAAAAGAAGTAGTCTGTGACAGACCCTCAATCATGGTGTACAAAAAGCTCAGTCACTAAAAAATTGAAGCTTTTATGGTAAATTATATCTAATCCACTGATGGGATCATGCCTTCTGCAGGAACTGAGGACATATTGTTCAATGTTTAATTACAGCTGTTAAGATTATCTATTAGAGAAGGCAAACCTACCAATGTTGACAAAGGCACTCAGAAACTCATAAAAAATAATCCTACCATCTGCTGTGTACTGTTACTCACATATCTTATTTTCTTGTCACAGTAGCCTTCATAAGGCTTAACAAAGAATGTATGATTCATTTAGTGTAGCCCAAGATTGAGATATTCATATGAACGATTATAACTTTCACACATTTTTATCATTATCATGCGGTGTCCACGACCAGGACACAGAAATCCTTCTAATTCTAAGGAGGTTGGCTTTTTAGAGGGGTTTTAGTATTGACCGAGAACACTTTTGCTTTTCCAAAATAGGAATATGATTTTAAAACCATATTATTAACATATTTTCTTGTTTCCTGAGCCCAGAACAGACTATGTTATTCAAATAGTAACATTAAGATCTTTATGCTTGTTGAAGAATTTAGCTGGACTGTAACAGTTCTTCTACTAGTAAGGCTAGACGTATTCTAATAGTAAATTCTGCTTTCAGTAAAAACGTGAAAGATTGCTAGCAGTAGAACTTGTTTTAGTAGTGGCAGACCTTCTACACCTTGCTTTCTTTAAGTGACTGTGATAAACTGTATAGGTGTTAAGAACTTGTTTCCCTGAATTTTATTAAAATCAGCTTAGAATGTAGCCCACTGTTCAAATTTAAACATTTTTGCCAACAGGTGAATGAAGAAAAACAACAAAAAATCTATTTGTCAGTAAATGGATAATCTTTCAAAAACTATGTATTTGTCAAAACTATGTATTTGTCAAAACTAGTCAAAAACTATGTAACTATTATTAAAAGTAATTTATAGCTACTTTTATGTCTTGAACAGTGGCATCTTATTATAATGTAGTTTTTGTCATGTGAATTAACCATTTAGAAAAGAGGTTATTGTAAACAAACGCATCACAAGGAAGAGATTGGTTTCCTGTTTCCCTGCTTTAAGATACATTACAGTACACCTAGTACCTCTACTAAGTATTACCTACGAAAACAAATGGTATGGAAAAGAAATTACTCTTGTCCATTCCTTATTAACAGAATACTTGATGAGGCTTGCAAATTGCTTCCTACAGAAATACTGTTCTAGATTTATTTAGAACTGTAGTGGCAAGCAGTAAGCTATTTTAGTCATTTAAAGAGGAAAATCTTGATGGAAGTGCTAATACTCCCTCTACGGGCTTTCAAGTATGCTCTCCGTTATGGTATCTTTAGAATACCAACATGCAGTTCTGAATAAATAAGTGGTCAACAAGGAGAATTATTTATAATGAATAATCTGTGATCATGTGTAAATGTCAAGTTTCAGACAGACAGCTCAAGTAATAAGATACTTACTAATGTTTCATGCCTGCCATCCTTTTGTTTTTCATTATAGGTATTGACTTAAGACTTGGCATTGGATATCCTCTTAAGTGTTTGTGTAATATTTATTTAATCTATAGTTTCAAGGCAGAATTATGGCAATGAAACTGTTTTTATTATAATTTTACAGACCCTTTCTGATTTTTCATTGAAGTAAAGGAAATGTGATTCTTCAAGGGCATTTAAAACAGACCACCAATCCAAACCAAACCAAAAAAAAAGCTGAACCAAAACATGACAGGCTTCTTTCCTGTATTTCCATGAAATTTAGATTTAGAGTACTGGGAACAGCTCTTCTCCTTCATTAGAAGTACTCAAAAAATTTGCTTGTACCTACCGATCTAGTCAATTCCTGTTGCCTTCTAATACAACCTGAGCAGGTTGAAAATACCTCAAACAACAGCTGAGGTTTATGTTATGTGACTAAAAGTTAAACCTGATATTGCTTAGTTCAACATTTTCTAGTAATAAACTGGAAAATTTATAAGTAATGCAAAAGGTAAAATATAATTAATTATGGTTCTTATTATTTTATAGTATTATTTTACCTTTTAGATGAGATTTTATAAAATTATTTGTAAATTATGTACATTATTTAAATGCTAACTCTTATGAGAAATACAGTGCTAATCATTCCTGACATTTTATAAACTATATAAAACTAATAAAAAATGAGAACAAACTTTTACATCTGATCAGAAAAAGATCACCATGTGATAAAGGTCAGTCACAATAATTTACTCCTATCTCAGAGTGCATCTTTATATCTGATTTTAAGCAGCTGCTCTTCATAAAACACAGCCCTATTTTTTTCTTTTTTTATTTTTTCTATTTTTTATGGGTTTGTCTCAACTATGGCTATCTGTAGAAACATGCTTATATAAAATACATAAGATTATCTGTAGTATTTACTCCTTATAGTGTTAACTCTGAAAAATAGCATTTCAAAAGATACCTTACAGAGTGCCTTCCTTGCTGGCATCAGAATGGACTAGCAGTTCCTGGTGCAAAACAAAAAGTAGACAAGGAAGAAAGGGGAAACAAAAAGACTTAAAAAAACACTTGCCAGATGCCATCTTGGATTAAGCAGATGTAGAATTTTTTTGTTATTGTTCTTTCCTCATCTGTGTCTTTTCTACCACTCTCTTTGTTGTCTGCTCTAATTGATGCAAATAGAAATGTATATTTGCATTTATCATAACTTGAATTAGGCTAAAGGTATTTTCAAGATGCCTGTGTTTTCTTTCCCCAAGGTTATAGTAAATTCATTAAGTGGAGAACTAGGACCCTTTTAAAGTTTCTTTAGCTCTCCAATGCATTCTCTAGAACATCTAGCAAAATGTTGTCCCACAGATAGTATTGCACAGACAGGTTTGATAAACAGTAAAATCAAGTAGCAGGGGAGGAAGAAGTGTCATCCAGTGAATATGAATTATCCAGTGTAATCTGTGGCTGAATGCAGGTAATGAGGAGCTCACCAGAACTGCATGCATAGCTAAGGTGTTTGTCACACCCTCTTTGGAGATCCTTACTCACAAACTTGCCAAACAGGAGTCTGAAAGTGTACAAAAGAGAAGAGTATAGGGTATGACCTTGTAGTGGGAGGTGGACTTGAAGACTTTGTAAAGCCCCTTCCAGCCCTAGGATTGATTCTGTGAAGGATATTCTCATGTATTTTACTTAAATCATAGGTAGAAAAAAAAGGGTGAGGTTTTCCCCCCCTCTATTTCTGTACAGTGTATCTATAACTACTTTAATCGTATTGTGTATGACTGGATTCTCATAAATGCATTCCTTAACTCTAGATTTTCTCTGATGTTAAGAGTAAGTAGTTCAGAGTGACAGCTGAAAAACAAGCTGTGCTAGTCTTCTGGCAATGTATATTCTGATTAATTCTGGGCAATTTTAGGAGTAACTGGTAATCCAAAATCGTTTTCATGGGCACCTGAAGAGTAACAGGGTGTTTCTTTACCGAACTGCACGAGCAATATGATCTCATAATCCTCACAACTAATGAGCATCGGTGAGAGAAAGATATCTTCTAATGACTAACAATAAATACATGATAAAACATAAAAATATGGGGTGAAAACCCCTAGGAAGTTTTCCTGGATGTGTTTTTTGATGATGTACTATAAATAATAATTACAAAATATATCCTAATGCTCAGGGAAAAAGTGTTTTCATTATTTAACCACTTCCATATGTAAAGTTGCAAAGCTTTAAAAAACAAACAAACAAACAAAACCAAAAAACCCCACAAACCTCCTGTCATTAGTATGTATAGAGAAACTCTTTTTATTTTATTTGCTGTGCTTGGGTTATATGATGAATCATTCTCATTTCTCTTTTGCAAAACATTCTTTACCTTCCTATGGGAAATCTAATGGAATCTAGTTAAGAAGTTATTTTCCCTTTGGATTTTCTCAATTTGTTTTCAACGGAGCAGGAAAAGAATGGAATTTTTCCCTGTTGTTGTACATTTTCCCTGCTGTTATATGTTTGCTTCTTTACATGCACTGACATTGCTATCATTTTGCCTTTAAAGTGACTGCTGTTTAGAGAGCGCTTACACTGTGCAGAACTTCTCATATCTGCTATGTACAAATATAAAAAGCTTTTGTCACCATGTCCTTCCTTCTGTCCTTTCTAAGCCTTCTGTTGCAGTAGGATCTATACTGATACTGTACGAGTGGAGTTGCCTCTTCATTCTTTAGTTTAGTATGCCTTAAAATTATACATATTTTTATATAATAAAACTGGGGAGAGCTGACTGTGGAAGCACACAATGTTTCCACCCTAAAGAATTTCTATTGTGTTAATACTGATTTCTGCTAAAGTTTCTAGGAAGATAGATATTTTTCTCCAGTATCATTTCAAAATTTGAGAAGGTGGTTTTTTTGATGACTTGCCTGTATACTGCAATATTAGGCTTGATCTGTAGCTTGTCTCTTTTATGTCTTGTATATCTAATTTTATTTCCTTTGATCCTTCTTTCTTCCTCTTTGCTAATATTTTCTTTGTTCTTTTGCCTCCCCCATCCCTGTTCATTTTCATTTAATCCCTGCCTATGCCTCCACCTATATCTTTGTTGTCATAGTTCTGATGTCTCTCTACTGGTTATCTTTTCATCTGGCTATCTGATTTTGTTTAGCTTTTAGTCTTTTAAATCCTCTCCATTGCTTGAGTCTCTTTTAATCTTCCCCTAGTATTGCTTCTTGTATAGACCTTGATCTTTCAGAGAGGAGTGACAAAGCTGACAGGGGCCATCACTTATTAAATTTAAATTTAAAACAAAAATAAGTAGTCACTTTTTGCTGCTGAGATATGTAAAGTATGTGACCAGAATTAAAGACGTGCAGCCCACTGGAGCCTTACTTCTGCACCTGAGGCATTCAGAGATTGCAATGGAGGCTTGTGGCTACTCAGAATCAGTGAGGGGTAAACTTCTGACTGTGTGTGACCTCACTTCTGCTTGCCAATTAATCTGAGGGGTTTTATGTGTATTTGAGCTATTCATACATTTCTTATGGAGGATTTAATTTTAGTGCAGGGGCGCTAGCCTAAAAGATTGGTGAATTATTAATGCCTGTTGCCTCATGGAAAAGACAGGCTTCAAACTAGGCTACTGCTTTCCTAAATCACTTGATAAATATCCTCTTCTCTAAGTAGATGAACCTAACATATATGCAAATGCCATACCTGAAGAAATGACAAAGAAATTAAACACATATTAGAAGTTATATTCCACATTTTAATTTAGACGTAAGAATAAAAACTAGGGAGAAGCATGAGAACAGACTTTCAGAATATCTGAAATCCTACTTAGACTTCCTCAGTATTTCTGTGTTTATGTACCCAGATTAAGTTGCTTCCTGATATAGGGATTAAAAAAAAGTTTTACGTCAGAAATCTTGGGTGTGCAGTTTCTATCTACTTTTTTACGTGTGTGTGTGTATAAGCATATGTCTAAAAACATATTTATGTTTCCATTATCTATTTTGGACCATAAATAACATTCATACACATAGAAATGCTGAGATATGTATACTTTTTTATTTGTCTAAGTTAAAGTTCCTCTTTAAATTTTCCTTTGAAATTCCAAAAGGCTAAGAAAGACAACTTATTCAGCAGATTGATTAAGGTCAAGTTACTCTTGGCAATGTATGATTCATTTCTCATCCTTTTTTCAAACATCCACACCTATCCAAGCAATTTCTGAAGTTAAAATCATGAATGCATATTTTATCTTTGCAATTTTAAGAGTTTGAAAGTGCATGGAACTAATGTGCAAGTACATGAAATTAGCAGATGAGTGGAAAAAAGGCATGTGGTTTTAGGTTCAGTTTTCCTGAAAACAGGATTTTTTTAAAAAAATGCTTTAATGTTTATTAGATGTCACTGTGAGAAAATTTCTGGCAGTATCATTTTTGCTAACAAAATTTTGTGTCAATACCGATACTGATATTTGATGTCCCTTCTGCTCTTTACTATTCATATTCTTGAGAAAACAAAATTTAGAACTTACCCCAAAGACCTTTCACAAGGAATTTGATGTGTGACCTATCTCCTCCAGAAGCAAACGAGCCTTATCTGGTCTTACTGTGGCATGTGATAGATATCATATTGATAGTTTGCCCACTTACACAGCAGAAGGACTTCCCTAACTAAGAAAATAGGAAGAACCTCTCTCTATCATGCTGAACTTTGTATATGTGGAAGAAAATTTTTCGCCAATTTTGGGATGAATTCTCAAATTTTGAGTCTCATTTTCAGTAGAAGTATTGTGTGGGTTTTTTTGGTTTTTGTTTTTTGGGGTTTTTGGGGGGTTTTTTTGGGGGTTTTTTTGGGGGTTTGTTTTGTTTTGTTTTGTTTTTTTACCTTGCAGAGTTCTATTTGGTTTTCTTTGTTTTCCTTTCATATTTTTAGAAGAAAATATTTAATTCTAATTAAGGAAAGAGCCATGCTTTGATATCAACAAATGACATGTCTATCTTTATATGCATACACCTGAATTCTGTTCCACTCACTTAGGCAGTGTGTTGGGCAAAATATCTGGCAAGTGTCTAGATATCAACCGTGTGGCACAAACACAAATCATTCCTGAACGTGCGACAATAGTCATACACTATGCCAATACTTGCAAAACAGGTCTTCAGATCACTCTCTGCCCCTATTCAATTTATTTAAATAATATAGGCATTATATTATATAATATAACAATAATAATATTATTATATAAATAATAATAATAAATAACTGGTAAGCCTTTTACAGGCATTTGTTCTCAAATGTTTTATGCTTTGCCTGGTGCTGCCATTTGCACAAAAGATTTCCCTGTAAACATCCCACAGTTCTCTCACAGATTAAAAAAAAAAAAAGCATCTTCCTTAGGAATGCAGCAGAAATAAAATAAATTAAAATATATAGAATATATATAGAAGTAGAAATTCCTGCTATATAAATATGTGTTTTATTACCACAGACACACACATATATATACTATGAACACGTATAAGCTTATAGTTCAACATGTATGTGTTCTTCCAGGTAGACTTCATGGGATCCCTCCTTTCTTTCAGTTTATATCATATTTTCAAACATCCCAGATGTAAACTCATCCCACAGAAAATCATGTGCCAGTCTTCCATCTTTTCTAAAGGATGTGGCTCATCAACAGAAACCTCTGAACTCAGAAAATGGTGTAATGTTGACTAAAAAATCCTTCTCCCTCTTCATGGTTCCATTCTGGGTGATTAAGAAAATAAATATTTTTTTAAAATTAAACATACTTTAACCCTGCCTCTCTTTTTACTGTTGCTATCTGAGCAATTCAAGAACATCTTAAAACTTTTTCCAGTGTCTTCTTCCGATTGGTTCTTGCTTGGAAGAGACCAGCTGTTTCTGAAAGGTAAAAGTAAGTGTGAAACCTCAAACAGAACATTCCAACATTCTTTTTATTTGTTTTCTTTCTTTCTTTTTTTTTTTTTTTTTTAATTCTGCATACCACAGTCCTGCTGAGAAGCTTTTGTAAGTTCTGATTAAATCCAGCTATTCACAGCCATCAATGATCTGATTCAGTTCCTGGGGAACTTCCTCCCTTGTTCTCAGCCTTTCTTCACAGGGATCCTGAGCCAAACCAGTCTGTTTAATTGCTGTTTCTCTGCACACCTAAGGATAGCACTGCAGGAAAACAGTGGGTGGACAGCTCAGCATTGACTTACAGTTTTAGTGAAGGTGATGGCATGATGAATTAAAGCATTACTGCATGTGGCACCCTGACAGACAGAAAGAGAGAGATGAGTGTGAGGAAAGTCCTCATCTACTTCATTGTATTCTGAAATCTGCCTCGTATGAAGAGTGGGTAGGTATATGACCTCCAGTCCCCGCTTTTTCTGGCATTTATAAAGTTTGTGGAAGTTAAACTTGCTTTGAAAGTACAACCTCTAATTCACAAGCGAGTGCAGTTCTGAGGGAACCTGAAACATTAAACATTTAGGTTGAAACACTAATTGCTTTTCTCACATTAATAAATAATCTAGTGGGGTTTAACTTGTCGTTCAAGTAATAATATATTCTCCTTACCTAAATATTTCAAGGTATCTGGCTTACACTTAATCAAATAAAAAGCTGTGGTTTTTTTAGACTTAAATATAGGTTTGCATCTTACTCCATTTTTGGAGTTACTTGTACAAGAACTCTTTCATTTGCAGATACAATGGTTCAGCTGTGCTGTCAGTAACTGCATTAAAAAAGTATTCATAGGCACTTCACAGAGTTACTAAAAAGGAAAAGAGGTTAATATCTCAAAACTGTATTTAAACACCAGTTGTATAACACCAAGCGATGGGAAAAGAGTCAAAGTAAGGAAAAATTATGTGAGCAGTGTGTCTGACATAAAACGAGGATCCACATGGTTCTGATTTTATATCATTGAGTTATCCTAATGAAGCCAGAAACTTCACTTGTGTTAAGCCATAAAGACTGAAAATCTCTTAGCACTACAAGTATTGCAAGGAGACATGAGGAGAAATACAATACTTAATTGGTATTTAGGAAGCAAGGTAACGCAAAGGTGGGCGTTTTGGTTTAAGAGTTCAAAAAGAGATCGGACAAATCTCAGTCAGTTTTCAAGATGTGTTGGGTTAGACTTTCTATTCTGTCATATAAGCAGATGAGATAAAAGAGAGGAAAGAGAACAGCCTCTCAGAAGACATCAACAAGTTATCCCTTACGGTAAATTCACAAGGTCATCTGTAGCATCCATTTGGCCAGAAAACATGGAAGGGCATGCCCACAGTGGGCAGTAAGAAGTATCCTTCCAGAGCATGAAGGACCCTAGCTGCCAAAGTAAATGTGGCTTAGTGCCTTGCTACAATGGCACCCAGTGACTTGACAACCTCTGAGTCCACCTGCAGACAATTTTTTCCCATCAGTCTGATGTTTATGTAGGCTAGTTGTGAGGCCTCCATGTAGGCACTGGATCTGCAGGTAGATCATTTAAAATAAGTGCAAGCCCAGTTGCAGTAACTTACACGTCAACACCTCCTGGGAATTTCAAGAGTATTGAAATCCCCATTTTTTTGTGGACTTGGAATTGCCTTCAGTCAGCTCGTAAATTTCAATATTTCTTTGCTGATTGCAGCAAGTTGTTCATGCAGTAAGTGTTCTTATAATTTCATGTGCTACAAGCTAAAACCATATTCACAACACATCTTTGTAGACAAATTAATTATGTGTTTTATCATTGAGATAATTATGATGAATGCATAGATGATGTGCCTTTTTCTACCCATTCTTGCAAAACAGTAATTAGGATAGTCAAAAATTCCATCTAATTTTAAAAAGAATAAAACACAAATGTAGTATACTTGACAGTAAGGATATGCCAGGGATAAAGATAGTTAATCTTGGTAACTTAATCATATTCAAAATTTAAAAACCTTTAAAATATATAACACATGGAAAGGGAAAGAGGAGCTAATATTCTCATTAGTGACAGTTGGAAAGGAACAATTAACTACTTGACAGAATTTTCTTGAGGGGATTCTTACATGAAGAAAGCATGTTTTAATTGAAGCTGCCAAAATCGATATAGGGAAAAACAATGGTCGTGTTCTTTGAGTTGAAATAAATCTAGAGAAAACACTTAAAGATGCAGGCCTAAGGTCTTTACAACAGAAATGGCACACCAGAACGAGAATGTTGTACTCCAGAAGTTGTAGAGGAAACTTACTCAGAATACTAAGCATGGTAACAGAGTGCATAGCAGAAAATATTTAATTTCTTGCTAGACGGAGTAGAAGGAGACCTACAAGGAAATGTATGGATTAATTATTTTTACAAGAAATATATATGTATTATATTTATAAAAATGGATGTAAAAATTGTTTTCTTTTTCTATGAAGTCCTTGTAAGGAGTAAATATATCAATATATTTAAGAAAAAAAGGTTTAAGGACAGTCTTCTAGTTCCTGAACAACAGAAAATAATTTCAGGACACTTATGTTGATATCTACCACCTGAATAACAGATGTGTTAGGTTTAAGTTGAAGTTCCATAAGTGTGGATGAAGAAGAATCTGCACTCTGTCCTCACTAAATTGTTATTCTTAGCTATATAAAATGCTGCTAGACCCACATTAATGATTATATAGATGTGGAGTTATGAGACCCATAATTTTGAGCCTGTTCCTGGCAAATCTTTCTGGGAAATGTCTCTATGGAAATCTCTCTAGTAGCACCCCAGGATCCATGTGCTGAGTAGCAAAGCTGAGCTGGGAACTGCTGAAACACCAGTTCACCGCCTTATATTAGTCTGATGGGTTTATTCTACAACTAGGGACTAAAAGCTTCCAAAATCAGTCTGTAGGTACGAACATTGTTCTGGCCTAGGATGGACCAGAGAGCGGACTGCTATACTGCTGATAACGCTAGATTTTTTAGGTTTTGCATGTCTGGAGGAAACAACCACATGAAAGGTTTTTGTCCTTGCCACTCAAAGCCTGAAAGCACAACAGGCTCTACGGTCAGTTCAGCAGGGCTTGCGCTGCAGGGATCTAGCAGGAAACCTTTCAGACCTGAGAAATGACTTCTGAAGACTCATCCACATGGCTGGAGCAATAGGGCACCATTCAATCTAATATGAGAGACTCCTTATCACCTAAGCATCACAGATTCATACCACTGGCTGTAGGGAACAGTGAAACATCAAGAAAGTTATAGGCAATGCTGAGGCCAATTTCAGAAGGTACAGACGGTAACAGGTTAAGAACAAACCCACTGCATCTGATTCTTGTCCATCCCTGCAAATAGGGATGCATGTAATCTTTTGTCCCCAAACCTCATATTCAAATGTAACATAGCATGAAAAAAAAAGCAGAATATGAAGTAAATGTAGAGTTAAAATAGTCTATCTGCTAAATGCATTGCCAGCACTGAGAAACTGGGAGCTCTGAGGTGGTAAGGCAGCAGCAACTGCAGATCTTTAGAGCCTTCTGCTTAGTGGTATAATCTCTGAAATTCCCAGGAATCAGTTCCGCAGAGCATTTCTAGACCCCAGAAAGATCATCACATCTGGGAAATTTAGTCTTTCTGTTGTATAGCACTCTCTCACTATGTGATTGTGTATACGTTTTAAAACATTTTTTCTATTAAAAATTTTCATCCTGATTCATGTAAAGACATGATACTATGCTGCAATCTCTTTTTAGCCCAGTCTCATTGTGGGTTTAATACTTTCCTCACCATTTCTCTTTTCAGCAAAGCCAAATTCATGGACGAAGAGAAGTTTAATAATAATGTGTGTGCAACTCACACGCTACTGGCCAAGCAAAATGAAGATTTAAAAGGCTGACACCAAAGAAGAATCAGCAAAAAGCCAGCAGTTTAAATACTCTGTATAAACATAGGTTTCTGAGTTCACTTCAAATCAGAAATTCAGATCTCAGATATTATAATGTTATTCTTATTATTCAAAATTTTAAGAAGAATCTGGTGAAGCCACCCCCCCCAAAAAAAAAAAAAAAAGAAAACCATGAACAAATGAACGATACTGTAAAAAGGTTCTAACTATTTTATGACATATATTTACATTTCAAAATAGTGGAAACAATATTTCAAGCCCTTGGGTTTGTTCTAATGGCAATTACACAAAGGATAACCCAAGCTGACACCCCTCCAGGCACCTGACAAGCTGACATTGAAAGTATTGTAAACTGCAATATTGCAACTGTCTGCATGAAGACAAGGCAATATCTACAAGCCGCCCTGCTCTAGTTTTCAGTGTCAGACCCACTCATCCTTCTGTTCTAAACAAATATATTTATTAAAGCTATTGTAAGAAAATTATTATCTCTAATTGTTCACAGACAAAAACAAATGCTCCAAATGGATGTGAATTTAGTGGCAGTGGAAACACCATTCCCTCATTAAATCTACCTCGTTCAGCACATCCATTCATGTCTCATGACAATAGTATTTACTTGACTGTGCAATCTTTCAGCTTGGGCATCATCTTATTGCAGTGGTATCAGTAACTTTTGGTTTAAAACTAATATAAGAATATTGCAAGTATCCAAGAAAACAAGTGTTACAAAAGCAGACAATCCGGAGTTCAGGTTAAGCACAACACAACACATTAAGACAGGTAGGTATACATCAGGGACATCTAGAACTTCAGATTTTCTTTTAATGCTTCTGTGTTATAACAACCATAAAATATACTTGGTACATAAAAGTGTTTGTAGGTCTGGATTGGATGAAAATTATTTTAAGAGCATGTTAAGTCTTTTTGGTTTCTATTTTGTTGTTGCTGGGTTCTTTTTTTTTTTTTTTTTGTATACTTTATTCCTCTACAACATCTTTAAAACAGCAGAATTGATGATAAATTTAATTAATTAATTTCATGAAACTGTTATACTTTAGGAGAATAATCTTCTCAGAGAAAAATAGGAATCAGTGTAGCTAGAGCTTTCATACAAAATACAAAATTAATATTCTCACCAGCTATAGTAATCAAGGCTCTTGTGGCACTTCTAAAAAAACATAGAGCTGTTAATTCTTGATTAAATTATATTTTAGGTAGATCAGTTTACTCTCCAATTCCAGTTAGTTGCAGTCTTCGTAGCTTCTGTTATGTTGTCATAAATCAGCACAATCCAAGTGGTTACACTTCAGTGGAAGGGATTCAATTTCCATGGCCTGCAAAATACTTCAGGATTCTCTGAAATAGTAGTAGTAAAAATCATGAGGTCAAGAAATAAAATTCCACCATGGGCTCAAATTTGTTCATTGAGCTAAATTAATTGTATTTTTTATATCAGGAAATAATTTAGCCAAATCTGAGTGGAATTTTTAAGTATCAAATACATTTTAAATAAAACAATTTTGATTCTTAATTTGTGGGAAAATATCGTCCTTTCCCATTGCCTCTCTCCATTACAAACCATTAGGTATGATGCTGTTTTGTGAAAATTTCCCTCAGTCTCTCCTGAATTAACTTTATCTGCTCAGTCTGAAAAATAAAACAAGGTGAAGTGTATTTTATCACTTCCTGGTGTGACACGATGTGTCAAATAAAAAATAATTATAAAAAAGATTTGGATTTGTCAGCATCTTCTTTGTTGATGTTCATTCAAATTATTTTTGAAACTTGTTCCAATTCTAATTATCTCTATGCTTGAGTAAAAATAATGGCAAAATCACAGATGTTCAGTGCAAGAATGAATTATATATGGATTATTTCTCTGGAGTTAAGATATAAATCTTTCCTTGTGCAGCAGAAACAAAAAGGAGCATGGAAGTATCATGAAGAACATTTAATCTGAATGATTATATTTTCATTAATTGTGTTATAGTAGGCCATTAAAGCTAAGAAAATAAAAAAGGAATTTGTTCTCACACACAACATCTGAATGTTATACATTTGCTTTTTTCTTAAGGAAGTAAAATGTCTTTCTTTTTTTTTTTTTTCTGATGGATATCCGGTAAATAATAATATAGTATGTTCATTTGTCAAGGGAAATGAGATATTAGTGAGGGTTTTTTTTGTGTTTAACTAGTCAATGAAGAGGTCATATACATAGTTTGATTCTAAAACTATTCTTGTAGCACTTTGGTTTTGCTTTCTTTATTAGTTTTGTATTACTAATTATTTAAGTATATTTTAATCACAATCTTTTCAGTAAGAGCACACAAAACCCCCACACTCCAACAAACAAACAATCAGACAAAAACCCCAAGAATTAAGTTGTGTTCCATATCCCTTTAAATGATTTAAAAATTTTTTGTGGTCCTCTGATTCAGAGATATTCCAGAGCTAAAGAAATTTGTAATTTTGAAAGACGTGGTGCCTAGCTCTGTTTGTTGCTTTATAGCTATGCAGATTTTTTTCCCCCTATTTTTAGGTAATGTATTATTTACTAACACTTCCATATTTGTGTACTTCCCAAATAAATCCCATACAATGAAACATTTAATCTCTCACAAATTAGAATTTTCAGGTGAAGACAGTTTGATAAAACCTTCCAAAGACCCTTCAGGTTTATTATTTTGCTTTTATGGTGAGTAACTTCTCACCATAGTGAACTACGGTGGAACTTCTCACCAATTTGCTGTTGCAAATTGGTAGCTATCAAACCACATAGGTTGCAAGGAATCTGACAGATGTTCCCAAACACCTGTATCAGTTAGAATGCCACTAAAATTCATTAACCAGAATGCACTTCTGGTGAGTGTATATATATTAAAGCACTACTTAATTACAAGCTATTACAGATCCCTAAAATATTGAAATCAGCAGCTTTTCTTATTTAATGACTGGGCTTTTTCCTTGATCTTTTGAGATGTCTTGAGCAGACTAAATAAAGGAAGGGACAAGCCACCATCATCTCTATGGCTGCATCTGAAGATCTTCCTGAAATGCAAATATAAGTTTTTTGCTCTTTCATCCCTGCTGTGTTGACTTCTATTGCTGTCTTTTTCCTCTCACCTGTCTTCAATCTTTTTTATTTTACCTTCCATCTATTAAGAGCCTGACTTAGCAAAGCAGCTGGTAGAACATAGCTGGGGCACATTAAAAGCAGTACTATGTTTAGTAGGTTTTTTCTAACAACTTAGCTGCAGGAAAGTGAGAAAGTGACTGGGTTTTTTGTTTGGTTGGTTTTTTCCTTTTCTTTTTTTTTTTTTTTTTCTTTGTCCATGTATATATACTATGTGGCTATTAATACTTAGTTTGTTGTATCCCAAAAGAAATAGGCTAAACTGGATCTAAGAACATGGGGGAAATGCCTGAAAATAATTTTCTTAGACTCCTTCACAACATTTTCAATAAAATTTTCTGTTAGAATTTATAAATAATAGTTCTTGGGTTCTTTTCCCCCTCATTCATACAGAGACTTTATAATTAACAAAATTATAAGGCCATTCTTTAAAACAGCATATTTTCAGCTTTTCAGTTTCAGTTATTTTCTACATGGATATTTCCTCTTATTTCATTGTATGTGTAACTAATGTTAAGAGTAAATTCTGGCTTGGTAATGTGCAAGTAGTGTAAGAACATCCTACAGCAGAAACCCAAACTGAAATTACTGTCAATAATGGGGAGAGGGAAAAAAGCTCAAGTATCATTAAAATCTGCCTAATTTATCCAAGCAGAACCCTAACATTCTAGCAGCTTTTATTCTCTAGCAGCAAGGAAAATTCTCTCCCTCTTTTACATCTCTAGTCATAACTATAGCAGCCTTCACATAATTGAACAGTAATCTCATCTAGCATATGGTATCAACCACTTTGCCAAAAGGTGGTGGCTCTGGGTACAAGAGTCAAGTGAAATCAAACAACAACTAATCTATCATCCTGGGAAACAAAGGTGAGACTAATTGATTAGAAGTACAGGTCTCATTCTTGTAGATCTGCACTCTATGTGAGGTAAACACATGAAAAAAGACGACTATTTTCAGATCACCAGCAAGAAATTAATTTCAGAATAATTCAGATTTTAATTGGGATCTTAATAAAATACTTAAAACAATTACATTTAAGATACCTACTTACATTCACATTGCATTATAAACTATCACTTGTCAGGAACACTTAGAATTTATTTTTTTTCCGGAAAGACGTAAGTCTTACCTAATACAATGTTTTTAAAGGCCTTAAAATAACATTCATACATTACTGAACATATAACTAGATTCTCTCCTTCTGAACAGCTACTAACCTAAATGAAGTGCAAGAACACAAACTGACTTAGAAATGTACTCATATAAGCTATCCACCTACATATAGTATTGGTTAGAACACTGAGGAAAGACGGTACCTAGTCTCCTCCGAAAGGCAAAATGCTGAGAAAGAAGAATTTCAGAGAAAGAAGAGATCATAACTTTTGTCTTTACATGTCTTGTTCCTAATTCATTGGTATCATGGCCATGATAAGGTCCTCTGGCCTTTGAAATGCTGAATTCTGCCATTAATTTTATGTCCTTAGAAGGGGTGGGGTAGGGTGAAACATGCACAATTTTATGAAGGATTAGGAGAAATAAATCTTCTTGATTGTGTTTTTCTGCAGTGCTTGCACGACAGGATTCTGACACTTTACTGTAGCCTCCAGATAAACCTGCTATATAAAATGACAACAATAATAATTATGAAAAGTGTCAGCAGATAAGCTTTTTCCAACCTGTATTCAGGAAAAAGCTCTCTATCCTGTCATTCATGCTATGCACAAAAGATTGGTGTTCATCAGACGTGACTCTTGATGATACAGCAGGTGGAATAGACAGCCAGGCCTTGCATAAAGCGGTTGCTATTACCAGCCTTGGGCTTCATCTTTTTGCCAAAACTTTTTCTGATCTTTAAAGATATATTTGCCTTGGATTCTCCCCCCCCGCCCCTTCTGTTAATAGGCAGTAAAGTAGCTATTTAAACCCACTGATCATGTACTCACTGTTCAGGTTAACTTATTACAATAGAATTATTTTAAAGGCATGCCTTGAGGATCACATTAAGCAGAATTTCTAAAGCAGTAAGTTGTCTGTTAGAGGTTTTATTGCCAACTAAGAGAGATTACACACAGGTGCTCTGTGTTCCTCTTCATTCTTCATCCTGGTTTAGTCCTGCTGCTGAAGGAAGGGATCATAATTTTTTGGTGTGAGTCAGTAAGCCTTGCATAATAATTTAAGTTTTTATGGTTAAGTTCATTCTTTATCTTTAGTTAAAAACCAAATCAAACCAAATCAAAACGAAAAATGCACGCCCACTCCAATGCCCCCAAGCTCCAAACCACATCTTCAATCCTTACAATTAAAGTTTAGTCAAGTAATTCCTATGAAGCATTCCTACATCTTAAGCTGACCACTAGCAAATCTCTGATATTCAATACCCACAAAGTATGAGGAAGGGTGTTCATGAAATTCCTGACCTATGGAGGAAGGTAAGAAAAACTTTTATTGCATTTGACGACGACTCATTGCACCAGCTGCATTTCAGCAACATTTTGTTTGTGGATAATAGGGCTCAAGCTAAAACCAAGATATGCCAAAAAGGGTACAGACCACAGAGTAAAAGCAAGAGGACTAATCAAATAATTCTTAGAGATACCTCTATATGGATTAGAATTGAATACTGTTATTTTTTTCTGGTGAAGCTTTCTCTTCACTAGGGAAGGAGGAGAAAAAATGGCTGTTACAGCACAGAAATTGAAGAATCGGTGCAGAGAATAAGATAAAAGGAAGCTGTGAGTATGTGTGTTGAGCAGGAAACAAAAAGCCCCAATACATGAATAGAACCTATACAGAATTAGCCGTGCTAACGGTCAAGTTATATGTAAGAGAGAGGGTAGAAGTGAAATCAGAGGGCAAAAACATTCCTTAGATGATCAAAAGATGTGTTTTTAAACAGGGAGTGATTAAAATGAGGAAACCAGGGAGGACTAGAATAGAGGTGATAATTAGAGCAGGCTGTTCATTTTCCCATTAACTCGTATACCAGGGCTGTACTGATTTGCAAGTTTATGAATTTCTAGACTTTTAACCCAGATTCTTCATAGCAAATTTGCTCACATTTCATCTAGAAGCCATTAGTAGACTCCACAGGTAGAAGTGCTTTGTGCTTGCTATATGATATTGCTTTTACATGTCTGAAAAGGATCCAGCTTTTCATCATTTTTGGTTCATGACATCATAGAGATACATATAACACAAAGGTGCATTTATCTAAATAATGAAAGGCTGAATTCCTGCTGACAAAGAAATTAGTATTCATTTATTGTACCTGAAGAAGCTGTGATAGGTTTCACTGGTGAAAACAAATAAAGAACTCTTTGAAGAAATTTTTTTCACTATTTTATCACAAAACCTTCTGCCTCTGTATAATATTTTTATGGGGGAATTGGGGGTGGTGGTGTTGTAACAGGACTAGTTAATCTAGATTAAGAGTTTTGAAAAGAATGATGTATATTCATATTGATGCACTATGTGCTAAATAGGTTAGATTAATAGTTTCAGGGGGGAAAAAAGGAGGAATAAAATGAAACAGATTTAAATATTTTACTATTAATACTGTAAAGATATTGTAATTTATTTCAACATTCATCCTTTTCTAAAGCTGTGAGAAAACCTCAAGTCACTGACTGGAGTTTTAATCAGTCTTCAATCAATCAATCTTTGTACTAAAAAAATATAAATTTGAGGACAAGAAAAAAAAAGTAAACAAATCAACAAATAAAATACAACCAGTATTTCTTTTTAATTTTGGCTCTTCTAGTTACCAAAAAATCAATAATTTATACAGTCCTGAATACTTGGACTGTTAAGGAGGTTAGGAAGGGATGTTAAGCTGCATTCTCCAGGTTCCCCTGTCCATGCAAGAAAGCAAGCTGCAAGTATTCCCTCAGCAGTCCCAGGAATGCCATGCCAGGTCCTTCCTGGTGACAGGAACAAGTCAGACAAAAGCAGAAAAAAATGTCCAAATTACAGTGGTCAAGCACAGAACTACTTTACAAGTACCACTGAATCACATTGAGTATGTCATTTGCTTCACTTCATGCCTCCTTTTCTTATGCTTTCCCATCCCAGATTCTTCTCCAGTTATGACACTTTGCCCCTCCCAAATAAAAATCCTGCTCCTGGTTGTTCTTAACCCATTGGCCCCATTCTGCTGTCCTGATACCCCCCTTCTGGTGTTTATGATAAGATTACCATGGTAAACCCTCTTCAATCAGTGATCCACAAAGACACTATTCTATTGTTGTTATCTACAATGTGTTTTTCATACCATTGTCTTGTTAGTGTAGCCATAAATCAGAGTTAACCAGCTGCTTAGACTTTACTTTCTCTTTGATTTAGAGCACATTCAGCAGTTTTTCATGTTGCTGTCTTATTAATATAACTATATGGCCAGAGTAAGTCATCTGTCTGCAAAGAACAGCAACATCAGCTTCCATTTCCAAATATAAACCTTGCCTCTTGAACAGAAAAGGCCTTTTCTAATGGTTCTTTCCAAGGTGTGGGATTCATTGCAAGAAATTTCACTAATTTGAAAGGTGAACACAAGCTTGATCAGTTGATCTACTACAGTGAAAATGCAGATGTCTGGAGGAACTTAAGATAAAAAAAAAGGGAAAAAAAAGCCTTAGTCTTTTGACCTCAGTGCTTAGTTACTACCCGGAACCCACTTAGTTCACAGAACCAGTGAGTGTGTGTGTGTGTGCATGTGTGTGTGCATGCAGGCCTCAATTCTACTCATTCTTCCATCATATTTATAGGACCGATTCCTAGGTTTAAAGTCTTCAAAACCTAAGCAATATCTAAAGAATTTGTGAAGATAATTCTAGAAGCTGCTACTGACAAGAGACATCCTCTTAAAAATTCTAGCAAGGAGCCAGTGGAGAGCCATAGATAAAAGGAACTGAATTTTTCTCCACGGACAAATACTACCTCAGCGCTGTCTACACTAAACCACAACACTATATGCAGTTTTTCCTCGGAGAAAATTTGGTTTTGTAACTAGATTCAGTTCAATCAGATAAACATAATTATAATAGAGAATATTGTCATAAGAAAGCAATAAAGCACAGTGAAGACTACTAAAATGTTTTGCAGTTTTGGATTGTTGTTTGTTTTCAACAAAATATCCTTTTTGTCCCATTAAATGCTTTTACTTTTTTTACTTTGTTGCACTATGCAATTTTAGGATGAAAAAAATACCTTTTTTTGTTTCTTCCCTCTTTTTCTCACACACACACACACACACACAGAGTTTATTCTTTTTATTTTTAATAATTATTTATTCTTTACATTGCTTTGTTTTTCAGATTTATTCTTTTCTATAGTGTTTTTTTCCCTTAATTTCTCATTTCTTTCCTGAGCACAGAGAAGCATGTTGGTGCCAGTACCTCTTAGGCTTTAAGGACTGGAATTCCTCTTTGCCTGCACCAGAGTAAAAAAATTGTACACTCTGCTTGCCTCATTTTACAAGACAAGCCTCAGCAAACAGCTTTTCTCTTGCTTTTATCACAGTGAGCTGCCAGACTCCAGTCACTATGGAAGCTATGCCATCCACCTACTTAATGCAGGAATCATGCTGGTTATTGCATCCCACGTCAAGGAACAGATAAACAGTTCAGACCATATATTATCTTCAGCTGACAAAATCTTCTGCCCTTCGTGCATATAGAGAAGAGTGCTGCAGTAACTACATTAGACATCATGCATGAGACTTCACTTTATCTAACTTTAACTGTCTAAAATCAGGTGACTAATCCATATCATCATCTAGTATCCCTCTAGGCACTTAAGGAAGGTGATTCACCCTACCCAACAATACATGTCCAACGCAGCAATGATGAATTGTCAGTTGGAGTGCATGTCTCTCTTCGCTGACAGCCAAGGAAGCCTGCCTTCCCTGAAAAAAGGTGCCTAATTTTAGGTGGAGGTAATAAAGCAAGATAAATCCACTCCCATAGCGGATATTACGAGCATATGCCTATGAATATGAATATAATTTCCTAAATTTCTTAGAGTCTTGATTTCAGACTAACTGATTTATTACATATTATAGCATATTTTATTTTCTGTTCACTTTTTAACAAGTCATCTGTAATATCCACAAGACACACTGGTCAGTGCAGCCATTTACAAACAGACAGTGTTATTGGTCTGGCAAACTTATGGATTCTAGCATTAGGCCCAAGGAGTTCCTTGAGGCCAAAGAAGCTGAAGTTTACAAAAATATGAAAGCAGAAACTTATAATAAAGCTAGCAAATTCACCTACCTTAGAAATATGACTTTAAAATGTGAATGACTGGAACATAATCGTACTGCTTAGACTAACCTCCCATCTGCATACTTGATTATTTCAATTATAATACGTACCTATTCAATTATTAAATAAGTTATCTCAATATGAAGACATACCAAACCTACAAAACATAAACTGCACAAATAGTAGAGTTAAAACTCTTGAATTCTTAAAATCTTCAGCCTAACTTTTTCTTTATATGCCTGGAAGTCAAATGGTGACTCTATAGAATATGAAAAAAATTTTAAAAATAATTAGCCTGTGGAAGACAAGCCGAATATAAGAAAAGCACTGTAAAAGAGGGATGAATATCAAAAGATGGCATGTCCACTGACAAGGCTGAATCAGAATGTGTCAAATGAGTATATTGCCAGAATATTAACTGATTAATAGTGATGTGAAAAACTTAAAAGAGTGACTGAAAGAAATAGGTTACTGACAGAGTTGAAAGCTAATATTTCTATTGAAGAAAACCTTAGGACAATTTCTCTTTCTCAGGGTAAAAAAGTCAAATGTACCATATAAACCCTCCAATTTAGAAGTGTATTTCTGACAGTCTAAGTTAACAAATTGACTTCATGTCTATATGGCTGTCTTTTAGAATAGTGAAAAATATCAAAATTTAAATTTAATTTATTGCTACACAAAGAAATTTACATAACCCAAGTTTTCCTTTATACAAAATTTTAGAATGTTAGTCATTCACCTCATAGTGTATGAATTCCCTATAGTTTCAGAGGAAAAGTATGGGCAGTGACGTTTTGATGTATCTTAGACTCCTTGATTATCCTTTTACTGTTCATAGCTTCCCACATCTTTCTTCCTTAGATTTGCTGTGTCCTAGCGCAAAACTAGCTGTAAATTTATTAAAATTATTATGAAAATAATCTTTGCTTAGTCTTCTAGATAGAAAAGAATAGAAGTGAACATGACAAATATAGGTTATTTTCTCAGCTAACTGCTGGATGGTATACAGATACTGTAGTAATTGATGTGATACGATAATTTAGCCAAAACAGAGTATCTATCCAGACTGCTACTGATTCAGGTCAATTGCAATGCTTAGTTCTTATATTACGTAATAACAACTAGTCTTCTTTTTCTTATTTCATGTTATTCATAGACAAAATATCTGCATTTTCTTGAAACACTGGCAGTAACTGCATGTTTGCACAGTAATGTACATACAACTTGGAACTACTGGAAGCGTGGGACAATGATGACAATAATGTGGAAAAGAAGTGAACAGAAAGCTGGCATTACTATTAATATATATATAACAAGATATAACAATATCTTGTTATATTTTAATGGGGACATTTATGTTGTTTTTATAACTATACAAATATATGCAGCATGTAATGATAAGCAAGTAAGGACAAGTCCTCTTTTCCAATCTGCTGAAGCTTATGTGTGTTCATGTAATTCCAGGCTTCAGATGTTCAGAACATTCCTAGAAATCTCAGAGTTAAAGTTACCAGAATGTTTTTTAACTTTGTCATTACAGCTGTGGACAAAGAATACAACCTCTGTACACACCATTGTTACCAGAAAAAAAAAACCACAACAAACCTTACAGGTGAAGCAGAAAGATGTGTCAGAAAAACAGTGTTAAACGTTGTCATGGTGTAGCCCTGGTAGGCAGCGCACACAGCTGCTCACTTTCTCCCCCCACGCTAGGATTGGGAGAGAATCAAACGATTAAAAATTAGAAAACTTGTGGATTGAGACAAAGACAGTTTAATAGGTAAAGCAAAAGCTGTGTACACAAACAAAGCAAAATGAGGACTGAACTGCTGGTTCCATGCTAGCATAGGACAAAATGAGTTTTTAAATCTGATGCATCCTTAGGTGATAAAACACCACTTCTGTGATTTTTTAAGTCTTAGTTGTTTTGTCCTCTGAAGAATGAAATCACCTTCCTTTAATATCCTCTGTTTTCTTCTTTCCATTGCAGCTCTCAAATGGTCTTCAGGAAGCAGCAGCCATGATATTAAAAAAACACAGATATAATTTACTTCAGTTTGTTTACTGTTCACGTTTTTTTGGCAAATTTAAATCTGACTGCTAGTCTGTCTGATGTTTTGTTGCCCATCTGACAGATAAAGTTCAGTAATAGAGGTATGGAGACAAAAAAGGCTGCTGAAACCTTTCCCAAGTTACATAGATTACTATTAGTTTTTATGTTGGAGTACCTCTGATACTTCGTATAATCTTGTATGAAGTCTACACTGACGTATTTGAGATGTGTATGAGATTTCTCTGTCTTTTCTGGCATCCACAAAGATTTTTTTTATTTTACCCTATTGAAAATAGAAACTGTATAATTATATTTCCCACATTAAAAAAACCAGCCCCCTCCCCCAAATTAAAAACAAAACAAAACAAAAAAACCCAAACAAACAAAAAACAAAACCAAACCCAAAACCTAGATGGGAAATATAAGTATGCACTTTTCAAAAATTAAAAAAAAAATAATAATCAGGGAATCAACATGATTCAACTACTTTATAATATAAACTTTCATTCTCAGATAACATATGAGAAAGGCAGGTTCAATGTTGAATAAATGGACGTTAGCATATTGCCTGAAGTATTACTGTGCTACAGATGTCAAATTATCATTGACATTAGTCAACAGTGCATGACTTGAAACCATGTTGTAAAGAAGATGTTGGTGTTTAACTCAATGTAAGTCCATTTATGAATCTTACCCAAGGAAGAAAAGCACAATAGGAGAGGAATTATTATAAATGAACACTTTTTCTGTAGAAGAATTTGTATTCACTCATGTAAAATCTGTGCATGACAGTTACCACAACAGATAGAAAAACAGCTGTCTTCTTGAAATTTTAATGTCAATGAATTCTTGACAAAACTTGCTAATTTCACAGGAGAGCATGAGGGAGTCATAATCAGAAACATTTTGAAAGTTTCAGATCAGAAAGAAGATTAACTGAAAGCACATTTGCTACGTTTGTAGCCAGTCCTATAGCTGTTGACTGCTGGCTCCCGCCATGGTTACTTGGTCACAGAATAAACCAAGCAGAAAGAGTGAAGACTAGTTTTTATTGTCATGTAGGAACAAAGTCCTTATGGTTCGTACTTACTGTTATCACATGATAAAAAGAGAATTGACTACTTTGAGTTGACTGTTATAAGATTGAGGAAAGGCAAAGCATACAATGCCAATATTTAAAATTTTTTGGCAGTAAGAGCATCAGTAAAATGTAAATACAATGTCACATTTTGAAGCTAATGGACACAATAAAGATATGCTATTGAAATGAAATTAAAAAAAACCAACTAAAACAAAAAACAACCAATCAAAGCAAAAAAACCCAAACAAAACAAAACAAAACAAAAAAAACCCAAACCAAACACTTTTTAGAAAGTATAAAATATTTTTTGTTACTCTTTGGGGAAATAATTTTTTGCTAATGAATTATTTTATGTATGTCTGAAGGGCTGTGAAAAAAATAGTTTGGAGCTGATAAAGCTTCCCTATTAATTGGGACAGATTTCAGCTTTTAGCTTACCCAGCAGCCTAGACAAGCCTCTCCCCAAACATCCAGAATTAACCTATGATCATACCTTTCTTGTCTATAGCACCAAATATGTGTGACTCCCCACATATCCAAGACCATTATAGCTTATTCATCTTTTGTTTTAAGGAACACGTCTGGAAACCTGCACTGCCAGCTCTGAAATCTGATAAAATAAGAATCCCCAACCAGTACTTGCAGTGACATTTGAATCCAGCTCTACATTGTGTGTGGATCAAGTCCAGGCAGACATTATGAACTGGAGAAGCATACTGAGAGAGTAATGGCAAAAATCTCATGAGTGCAAGGCTAGCTTTATTATAAAGAGTGAGACCATTCATTTGGCTAACTGTTTCCAATCACTGGTCATGTTAATTAGGAGAATGAGGCATGAAACAGCAATAGGCTAGACATCTTGCCAATGCATTTTATTTCTATGCATGGGTATATGTGAGCTGGGTAGAAGCCTTTTTAAGATTGTTGTTAGACCATTCTGCTGTGCTTCCTCCTGGCTGAAAAGGGAGTCCTGTATTGGGAAGAAAAGAGAGACATGCACTTTTCCTACTGCTTTCTAGGATCTTTCATCTCAGTTCCTAAAGTATCTTACATTCAATTCTATTTGATTAAATACACACTCTTGAACCCATTTACCCTCTAAGAACTGTCTTACCACCAGGCTGTGGAGTGAATTGAGTTGCGATCTTTGTACAGTTGATAATACACTGTATAGCTAGCAATAATGTGGCAATGAACAAAAGAAAGAATAACCCACAGGGAAGAATTCCGATCCATTGATTTTGTGCAGTTGCAAGCATCTCTTCAGATTGTAACAACAAGGAAGGTCCTAACCTGCAACTCTTTGTGTCGGCAACTGTTTGTGGGAACCTAGACTCCACCCCACAGACTCTAAAGAGTCCTAGTTACCCACTCAGTTTCTAAATTTCACTTTTGGGAGACAAGCATTGCCTAAAAATTAGGTTTCACAATACTGCCTTTAAAAACTCTGTTTGAATTTATCATGAAGTTCTCCGATTCTCAGCACAAGCAAAGACAGCAGCCTGGTTCTCTTGTCTGTTACTGAGCTGTAACATAAATAAATGAATAGAAAGGCACAGGGAAAGCTCCTAAATCTACTATCTACATCTCCTAAATCTACTACTTTGAGCAAACCACACAGGAACACATTCCTTTGATGTTTAGGTGTCAGGTAATAATTAGTCACGCTAGTATTTTGATGTACTCATTTAACTGTTGTCCTATATGTTCTGTGAAAAGTGTCGGTGAAGGAAACTGGGTCAAACTAGCAGCACATGGTTCTCTCTCCCGTTCCCTAGAGTAGGGTCTAGTCTTCTAGACCAGAAGTTCTCAAGCAGAAAGTATTTTCTTGCTGCAATGGCAAGCTAGCAGAAACACAGGCCACCAGAGAGACCTTTTAGTTCGTCTGTTACTACTCTGCACTACAATAGAGCATTTAGGTACCAAAAGAAGCTTGATATAAAGATACTCCGATATATTTTTGAAGATTTAAAATGCTCACAATTGATTACTTTTTGTAAGATAATTAAATCTCTCAGAATTATAAAGATACACTTTCAAAGCATTGTCTAGGGCTTTGACTATGATTCCATGGCTTTAGTGACAAATGTGAGCAAAAGTTGATTTAAAGACAACCCTCTGGGTTCACTACAAAAAGCCTGATGATGGTTTCCCCTCTGTTGCCAGAACATAGCATTCATGTTTTTAAAGGCGAGTGAATTTTGGCGCTTGCTGTTAATACTGTGATGTAGCAGCTGCTTTCTGTTGATGAGACTGTGAGTCATGAGAATTAAGGTTATTCTTAACTGCCATTGTAGAATATCTCATTAGAAACACAATGAATTGTTAATTCCTTGAATTTGGAGTCAGGTATTCACAAAAATCGACTTGGCTACTTTCAGTGTCATTGTTTTCCAGAGTAAAATGGGGAAATTGAAGATGTTTGTTAAGTTCTTTGAGTGTTTGAAAGTGCTACATATTTAATTCATTTTACCATCGCCATTTAAATCGATTCAGTATCAGTATTTTTGAGGTAAGAAGAAAAGGGATGGCCTTTCTTCAGAACTGGAAGATGATTTTATGTATATCAGAAAACTATTTAGAAGGAAAAGTGAAGGAAATTGAGAATATTTCATACTTGAAGAATACTTGCCAATGTGTTGCTAGACAGAGCTGCTGCAGATATTATCCAGGTTAGCAGTAACCAAACTTTTCAAAATGATCATTTTTTATGTGAGCAATTATTCCTTTACCATCTGATTTTGAACTGAAGATGTGCCAGAAGCAATGTTGTTTCACAGTCTAGGCTACTCATCACAGCTTTGTTTGGAGGCCTGTACTAGATCAGCCTTGTGCCAATCTAGTGTTTTAAACAGTAGAGACATGTAAGTCAGGGATTCAGATAGAATTTCTAACAAAATATGCGTTCACAGAATTCACAGGACCTGAATCAGAGTCACGGTGGCTGGGGGAATTCATATGCAAAGTATAACTATTTCAGCATTATCTTCCTAGGAGACCACATGATAATGCTTCAAAATATATTCTATTGGAAAATTATATCCTTGAGTGTTGTTAATATTCTGGTGACAGGAGAGAAAAATGTGAAAATTACACACACAGTAGATTACAAACAGGAAAAATATATTTGTGAATTCTTGAATTGAGGAATAGCATAGAAACCATAACCACAAAAATTGATTGACTAGACATTGTGCTAAAACTGTAATTACACAGGAATTTCTTGGTATTTTTTTTTACTTAAATCAAAACAGAAGTTGTTTCTGCAATAATTTCTTAGTTTTAAATTGGGACAGCCATTAACACATCTCAAGGGAACTTAACAATTTACTGTGATAATATTTCATTTAAATATTTCCAAAAGTTGCTTTCTGACATGGTGTTAGAAACAAAAAATCTAAATTTAACTCTTTATTTTTAGTGTTTTTTAATTTAATTTTTTAAATGTAAGATTTTTAATAAAATTTTTTAAATATTTTTGGCAATGAATTTTTTTAAGTATTCAGGCTGAAATATTCCCTTTCATGTTCATAGATAAAATCATGGTCACTTCAGGACACAGAGACTGAAGCTTCATTCTGGGACTTTGCTGCTTTGGCTTCACAGTTAAGTAGAACCAAACCACTACTATCACCTACCTCTTCCTAATCAAAAAGCACACCCAGTGGCTTTTTAATGCTTCAAAATGTTTAATATTATTAATCAAGCAGATTACTGGAGTTAATATATTTTTTCCCCTTGATTTAGTAGGAAAATCTGACTTTTCGTCTTTTCAGAGAACAGGTAGGTGCACAAAAGATCTTTGTTATTTTTCAGAAGTTTTAGAGCAATAAAGTAATGTTTCAAATATTTCAGATTTCTCACTCAAGCTACCTCCAAATAAATAAAGTTATTAAATTACATAGTCACTTAAATTTCTACTGCTGGGAATACACCATTTTCAATTAGCCAGTAGTCAGTTAGCCCATTCAACTGTACCCGCACTGTTAAAGATATTCAAGATTGCAATGTTAAAGGTAGATCTGGAAATAAAACTACAGTCTGATAAAACAGCAGAGAGGAAATGTATCCTGTAGCTTTAGCTAGCTTGTCACTCAGTATGCCCAGTCCTGCAATATCTTCTTGAGGTTTCTGTCTTCTTTTGCAGCCTGTATAGGAGATCTGAGTGCCTAACTTGGACCTGTAGAGCATCAAGGAGCCTAAGAGTTTCATACTCACTACAAAACTAAACCATATTTAAATATATCTGTGTTGATGAATCTGGAAATGCTCCTCAGGACCTAGACCCAGCTCTGCAGCTCTGGCCTTGTCCTCATTCAGTATCAAGCAAAGTCAAATGTCCCTCAGGGTTTTTCTCCACTCTGCTCTCCTTCCATCCACCACTTGCACACTGAGGACATGGACCAGAAATAAACTGGCATGTTCTCCCTCCGTGTCCCAAATTTGGTTGTGACATGAAGCCAACCTATTACTTAATGCAGACTGGATCCCTTAAAGCTTGATTCTCTACCCCTGAAGCCAGTAGATAAACATATTTGCATTTCCTTCTCAACATGAGGAAAAATTTCTTTACTTTGAGGGTGCCAGATCACTGGAACAGGCTGCCCAGAGAGGTTGTGGAGTCTCCTTCTCTGGAGATATTCAAAACCCACCTGGAGGCGTTCCTGTCCAGCCTGCTGTAGCTGACCCTGCTTTGACAGGGGGGTTGGGCTTGATGATCTCCAAAGGTCCCTTCCAACCCCTACCATTCCGTGATTCATTAGTGCATAATGAGAAACCCACTGAGTTCTATAGCAAAGCTATAGATATCTCCCTCTGTCAAGTAGACTTCTTAGTATGTCTCAGAATAAAAGGTGTGAGCATTCCTTTGATGCACATGGTTTTCTGCCCAGCAAGTAGCATGCATATTTTATTACACACTATGACAGTCAGTAGTGGCACAAGCATGAAATTATTGCATGCATAATGCACTAAATTCATGTAAAGATTTATCCATAACTAAGGTTAACAAATGAGGCATTAAGAGACTATGAAGTTCTTTGTGTGAAACAACTTACAGGCCATCATCCCCCAGAATATTTTTCCACCGTTGTAATTTATTGCAATATCTGTATAACGGAGTTCAGACAGATCTAACATACAAAGCTTGTATAATAACTTGTGCTGCTATGTTTTAAACTCAAAGGAAATAATGTTTCTGCTACTACTAATCAAAACAAACTTGCTCCTATGCAATTATAACATCCTGACCTTTTTAAACCGTATATTAAGTATTTGAAAGCGTGTAGTGCTGGTGAGCGTTCTGCAGTATTTTGCTGTTAGACTCAAGCACTCACATGAATACAAATTGAATATCAGAAACAACTCTAGGAAAATTCATTGCATATTTACAGACGTATGTTGCTATTTAGAGTTCATGTATGTGTGTGCAAGTTTTTATGTATGTGAGTATGTACATATAAAATATATAGTAGTCACCATTGAATATGGAAATACTCACATGCACAGGCACACACAAGCCCTTCATATGTTCCAGAGGTACTTTTATCACAAAAAATCTTTATGTTGCATGGGAACTTCAGCAGCTTCAGCACTGTGAGAGAGAGCTGCTAAGACACTTGTACCTCACACAGAAACAAAATTAGGCAGAATTTTCAAATATATGTACCTCGAAGTAGTTTCAAGATTTACAGTTTACTATACCTATTTGTAAACAATTGCATTAGGATATTTGAGATAAAAGACTGTATTTGCCAGTATATTTAGACACATAAAGTTGAGTTGAGAGGATGCAGCTATATGCCTTTGTCAGTGCATTTCCCAGTCTATCATAGTAGTCTGCAGTTATCAGCAATTTAAAGGAATTTATTTACTCACCAGACAGAACTTCTGCTCTGTTTACTACTACCTACAGCTGAGGTGCACACTGGTTATTTGGATTGATGGTATCATCTCCGCCCCAACAGGACTAAAGCTGCAACATTCATCTCTAGAATTGAGTTTAGTACAAATTCCTAAAATAGGACAACATAAAATAGCCCTGGAGTGAATGCTCTGTCCTCTATGCCTTTCTTGGTGGCATTTACGCAGGCACCTAAGATAGACACCTTAAGGCAGTTTAAAAGAAATTAAAATTCCTAAATCACCATGGCTGCTTTGAAAAATACTTTTGACAGCAACTGGATTTTTTGGTGCCTGAAGACTTGAAAATCTGACTTCAGGAGGCTTCTCAAGAACACTAAGGTGAGAAATCAGGGTGGAACAAGCTGTTCTTGTGTTTCAGTACTGTGCTTATAACAACTGCATCCTTTCAATCTTGTATTTATTTAAGATGAAGACATTTATAGTAGAATAAAGTCAATAGAAAAAATACACCTAAATTTTAATTACATATGTGCAGAAATGGACATAGAAAGGTGTCCTTAATAAATGAATTTTTGTGTTAACTTTAAACCAACCTTTAAGAATTCAGTATTGAAACAAAAAAAGTATTCTAAATTTAAATCATCCAAGCCTTCCAGATTTTATTTTTTTTTAATGGACCAAATAAAGGTCAAAAAAATTAAAGTCATTGTCACAGCTGGGAAGTTTCCTGCATTTAGCATAAGCAATGCAAAAAGGTTAATTTTAAAAATATGACTGATGTTGAGCATACGATTCAAGATTTTGCTGATTTATTCTAATGTACAAGTAACACCAGTTCAATACGTGAGCTAAATCACATTTCTCCAACATTTTTTCATTCTTTCTGAGTCTTACACTCCATAGTATGCTGACAAGAATTTTTGGCCAGTTTTCTGTGAAAACCATCTAGCTGATATAGTATCTCAAGTTGTTATTTAAAAACTATTTGTGCTTTTGAATGACTAAATGACCAAAACATGACATTTAAGTATGATAAGTATATTTACGATCTCAGAGACATGCACGAGAAATAAATATAATAGCCATGAAAAAGTAGCATTTTCTAAAAGCTAGGAAAATTGGATGCTATACTTTCACTAATATACTTCCTGACCTGGGATGATCTTTTTTCTTTGTCATGGGATTTCCCCCTCTAGTAAAGTAAACAAATACTAGCTAGGTCTGGTAGATCTCCCTCAGGTGACTACTTCTCAAGATTCTCTGCATTTTACCCTCTATGCACATTTGGTGCACTTTTAAGCCCTTTTTGGTCTTTAGACTGTGTTTATAATACTGTGTCTTTCACCCTCTGGCTCACATACTGTTTTTCTTTATGTCTGGGTAAGTAAGACATTCATTCCTGGAGCTGTAGCCTTGTGATTTAAATTTGCACCTCAGTCCAAAGGATAGTGAAAAAGAGACACACACTGACATCATCACAATTATAAAAGCTGATCCCTTACTAATTAAGGTAGTGACCACACACACTACACACACAAACAAACAAAAAAAATCAACAAAACAAAACAAAAAACAAACAAAAACCCCACAAATAGATGTAGACAAAAGCAAAAAAAGAAGTGTATTTTTGTGGATTGAATGCTCATTAGCAGTTACAGTACTTTACATGTGTTCCTGGAGTGCATTTTCCAGTTTAGTTTAATGAGAAAGAAATTGCTTTGCACTCTCCAAGATGGCTTGGCAGCATGAACCAAATTGTAGCACACAGGGACAATTAGAAGGTTCACTCAAGAAGTGTGTGTGCTTGATCCAAACATAATTGCCAATAAATATAACTGTAGAGACAGCCACAGCAGTGTAAAATATGTCCATTTTCTGTTTCTCTCTTACATGCCTTTTAAAGTTCACTTAGTCATAGATTCATAGAATTATAGAATACTAGGTTGGAAGGCACCTAAAGGATTGTCTGGTCCAACCTTTATTGGCAAAAGCACAGGCTAGACAAGAACGCCTGGCATCCTGTCCAGCTGAATCTTAAAAGTGTCCAATGATGGGGAATCCACCACTTCTCTGTCTTCTGAAGTTAATTTTACAATTAAGTCATTTTACCACTACACATCTCAAGATTTCCTAGGAGAAATATAGATTTCCCCAATTGTACCACCTAAAAGAGTGTTGGCTTCTCTCTTATTTCAAAACCAGGTGAATTCTGCTGCTGTAGCAAGCAGATGTTAATCACTTTGTCAAGTGCGTGAACAGAAAGAAGCAAGACACGGAGAAAGGAATTAGTAGACAAGAATAAAGAGTTATGTCTGTCCTCAGTTGGACACTTGACCATGTAGTGAGACATGTTGAGTAGGATGGGAGTCAGAAAGTGTCAGGAAATATGGTTGTAGTATGAAGGAAGAGCTAGAGAGTAAGAAGATAACGTTAGGGACGACAACGAGGGAGATTGCTAAAGTAATGGCAATAGATTATTGCTTGGCACTAAGACAGAAAGGACTAAGTAGCAAGGGAAACAATGCTCAGCAGGTAAGAATCAGATGAATTGCCTAAGAATCACAGGCATCACCAAATTATTTTACACAAAGCTAGCAAATAAGTCTAGTGACTAACGACAGTTGGTCATTACAGCTGAAAGCCAGGTTTCTTTATATAAATAATCTGCATGTTTATACTTTTATGAGTATGGGACTCTTAATATGATGTGTTATGATATGCCTATGCATTACTGAAATTGTGTTATTGCCAGTTTAATGGATTTATTGGATTATTCCCTCCATGGCTTTATATGTTTAATTTGTGTATTTTCTTTTACTTCCAAAGAAACGAAATATCCTCATAGGCAACACAGATAATTGAATTTCTATTCTGGAATCAATATAAGCTTTAAATGTTCACACATAATTCCCAAAACAACATAGATTGTTTCGCTCTTTCCTGAATCAGACAGCTTGGTAGAATAGCTCCTTTGATTCTAGTGGGCTAAGCAGATAAATATAAATATCCAATGCTGTTCCAAAAACATAGAAGAAAATTAAACAATATCAATTTCTCTTAAAGCAACAGCAAAATTTCTTTTCACTTCACAATAATCTGCTGTATTCTCTACTGCTAACATTCACCCACAAAAATTGCTCAGTGAATTTAATTTAGGATCCTAGCTTCACTGGGATACAATGACAAGTCTTGCCTAGTCAGCTAATTATTTAACAAGAGAGAATTTCGAATGTCATGAGAGAATTGTACTTTATGCCATTCACAATATATTCCGTTGTCCCTGTGTAAAGCTTTTCCCACAGAACAGGTGAAAGAAATTCACTTCATTGTCATGGATCAACCTGACAGCATCCTAGACAGCTGACTGTTGATCTCATTGAATGTGGAAGTTAACAAGAAGACAGCAAAGGCAAATAGCAGAGTGAGTAACAATCCAGAGAGAATGACACTCAAAAATGACTAAATCTAGAAGTCTTGCAGAGAAAACAAGCACAAAAATAGATCAAAGTCATTGATCAAATAAGAGCACTTCTTATCCTTTCTACACATAAAGCCAATGTGTCTTTGGCAAAATCCTACTGCTAATGTTTCTTCAGCTGCTGCATATAGATGACTAGGGATGAATCACAGAGTTCAATAGGTTTTATGTTTATTGCACTCATCTTGTTTCAGTTATATATCACAATTCCATTCCGTTCAAAAGATTTCTCTAAAATCTATGAATTTTTCAAGGTGAGTCTCAAATTTTGTAGACTAGAGTACATGTTAAGCATTCTAGATTTGGCTGCATTTGAGAAAGGATATTCCAGTGCATCATGTTCTGCAAAAACCACAAATAACAACAACAAAATCCACCAAAAATAAAAGCCAAACACTGCAAAGACATTTTGTCTCAGGTTACAATATGGTTTTCATACTTCAGCATATATACAGGGTTAAAAATGCACCCAGACATTCCTCAAACTCTCTAAAATTGTTTGATTTTTTTCAGTTAATTAAAGGCTCATCTTAACACAAAATCAAATTCCAGAGGAGTTTTCATGTCAATAAATTCCTGTAGAAGAGTAGAAAGAAGTCATTCATTTACCCTAATTTCTAAGATACAAGTTTCAAAAGTTACATGTCTATCGTCTACCAGATAAAAAAAATAGTTGTTCTCTTTAGTTTCAAAGTAATTAAAAATATTCTTCAGTTCAGAACTCCTACAGTTTTCTCTTCTGAAATATTACATTAAACCATATGTAATAGCTAAAAGCAAATTATTTCGAGACAGAGAAGAGTGATGAAAAAATATATGGCAGTAGATATTACACAAAAGCCTGTGTGGATAAATTCTTGGACTGTTACATGTCAAGTCATATGCACAGACTGACAATTTTACTTTCCATCTGTCCATTGACATCACACAGTAACAGCAAATGTCATGGTGAAAAGATTTTTTAAAAGATCACTTACATGACCTAATAATCATCCTAGAGACTTGTAAGATATTTTTTTTAAAATAACAGGCAAGGCATTACAGAAATCAGTTTTTAAAAAAACTGTGCAGGTATATGAAAAATCAAACCCCAATCAAATGAAACACGTACTCAATATGTGAGTTTGAAACATACAGAAGAACCTTTACCAGATTTAGGAGAAGAGGCGACATATAACGGTTGGCTTGAATCCTTTTCAAACATATTGAAAAACTGTTTTCTGAAGATTATAAATAGCAAGGAACTTGTAATAACTTAGCCTTTTCTACAAAAGTTTCACAAAATTAGGACATGATTTAACACCCCTTATTCACATTCCTTATTCACACCCCTGATACTATGCATAGCATACAATACTGTATTTTTAAAAGAGCATCCCACTAAAATTTTCCTTTCCTTCTCACCTCTTCTCTTTGCTATAAAAGTTAATATTCTTTTTAATTTTCACAAACTGAGAAGAATTCTTCAAAGACAGGCATCAGGATGCTGAAACTTTAAATGCATATAAATATGGGATGCACATTAGCAACATTTAGTAATTGTATTTAGTTCTGTCTTTGTCCCCCAAAATCTTGGTGTCTCTTATTTTTCCTTATTTTCTAAGTTATTGAAGAAGTTAGTATAATAAATCACCTAAACTTTTCCTGTAGTGTTCTAGTTGTAGCCTATGATAACACTTAAGATAAGGGGTCAGCAAGATATTAATTTGAATACAATTTTAAACTGTTTTTCTCTTTCATGTTATTAATGCATTGACTTTCATTTTAGAATCATAGACCTGTGAAAAAACGTATATAATAATCAGCAGTGAGCTGATGAGGACCCATGGCAGGTTCTCCTGTCCTCCTTCGAACTATTACTAAAAAATACAATGTATTAATGAGCAAACAGCTGTGAAGACTATTCCTGTCTATGGTTTGTATTTCCCTTGGATGGATTTTATCTTAAAAAACGTAGATGTCTGTAACACAGAGCTCATCAGTCTAAAAGATCCCTTTGAGTGAAAGTAAGGAACATTTCTATGTTGTAGGTCTTCTCATCCTAAAGCAGACATCTGAAACTCAACACCTCTCCTTTCAGAGAGACTTATTTTTCTCCATTACTTCTAAAGAAATCTTCAATGGGATCCCACTCTGAAAAATTATGTGACAATTATGATCCATGAACAGCTCAGCACACAGCAAGACTGCAGAGAAGGTTGTTATCCTGTTAGCTAGAGCTGCTTTCCATAGAATTCAGTATATTTTTCTTACAGAAAGCTGTAACTTTAATTTTGTATTTTAAATATACCTATTTTTCTAGGTGGTGGCTTGGATAGTGGTTTTGGAGAAAATGAGAGAAGAAGCTGCTTCAACACTCTCTTGTTCAAGAAATCACCAACTACTAAATTTCTAAAAGTGGGAAGCTATCTTTAACCAGGAAAAACAACGTGCTGCTTTGGAAATGATATTTTGGACCGTCCTTTGGGTTTCCAGAAACTGCAAGCACTGGTACTGAGCAGGATAAAAGATGGCTTTTTCTTTTTCTTTTTTTTTTTTTTTTCATTATAGGGAATCTGTTCCTACTAGTGTAAATTCAGCGTGTTCATTTTGTTCCCCCCTGTGACGAAACGGGAAAAAGGACTTCACTGAGACGTTCAAATTAACAATTTATTTGGACTTCACTCACAGGTCCAATACGTCACTATTGCGAGTTCTATGTGTACAATGGCAATGACACTATTGCAATTTAAAAGCAATTAGCGGAATACGCTATTGCTACCTACAAATGATCCCGAAAAGTAACAACACAAACCACAAGCACGCTAGATATTAATACCTTAAAAGAGTGCACAAATCACGATCTTAATAGCATGCCTTATATCATACATATGTTTCTTTATCACTTACCCTCTCTCTCAGGTAAGGTCACTCAATTCCTGGGAAGTTACCCTGTACAGGGTCCTGGACAAGGCGGGGACAAATCTCCTACAGGCCAGCTGTATCGTTGGAAGATTCCCCATTTTTATCCTCAAACCTTGTGGTTTATATTTCCTGATTCTGTGGGGGTGCAGGATTATGCCTGAGTGGATTACAATATCTGGGATATTTACCTCTGGTGGTGTGATGGCTAAGTCTCTGTTGCCAATTTTGTGATGTCTAGCACTCAAAGTCATGGGAATAGTGGTGGGATGGGACTCAGGGCATTTTATTTGTTAAGGGAGTTAAAGCTCCATTCGGTTTCGGTTCTTATTGTGATGCAATCTTGAGACAACCCCGGGCTGAGCTGTTTTTGCAGCTCCCCCCAAGTTATCTCTGCATAGACAAGGCAAGGCGGAGATGAAGCTGAGTCGGATGACAACTCCCTGCATCTCACCTATTGTGCTCTGAAACTGGTTTGGCTGGGTGATCCCATACAACCCCTTACAGAAAATTGTGTTTCTAGAAACAAGAGAATTAAAAGGAGGTGATTGAAATGCAAAGAAATAATGCCGCTTTTCCAGTTTCTTTTTGATGAGATGTAGTATGAGTCTACTCAAGAGACAAAGTGCAAGAATCATCATTTGGATTCTGAGTTGCTGCTAGTGCTAACAGAACTTCTCTTCAGTCTAAACTTTTTTTTGCTTTGGGTGTCACAAATATAAACCATCTGGTATGCCAGCTGCCTGTGTTTCTTTTTACATATACAGCAAGAGTTGGTGGAAAGGCTCCAAAATTGCAGACATTATCCTTTTTCTGCTTATCATCATCATCATTATAATCCTCTTAGCATTTTAATATATGACTTTGCTTCTTTGTGGCCTCTGAGATCTGTCAATATGCTGTAGAATGGAGTTTTGTTTTGCTTTCACTGAATACTCTGTGTGATTTAAGAGGCACAGAAATCTGGAATGTATCTTATTATGGCTTTGCAGTTCATCAGTTGCAATAATTTTATTCCACATGATAATTTAAATTTAATTACTATATTTATCCACCTGTCTGGTTTTAGAAAAGTTAAATTTCTCAATACATAACAATTTTAAATACAATTGAATAATATATTAAGTCTAACCTAAGGTTGTGGTTCTTTTCACTGTATTTCATTTTACTGATGGATCTTTGCCAGAGCTTCTCAAAATTGTGTCTTCTGCTGAAGTTCTAACAGAGTAACAATTTAAATACACCTTAGCTATGTTATATTACCCTTCTGCCTGAGAAAGGCAGAAAACATAATCAGGAGTCAGAGGTGAATATCTGCTCATAGAAGTGAGTTGTTGCTTCCATGCAGAGTTTCACTCAGTTTAAAGGGAATCCCAGGACTCTGGTCTATCATGACCAGAACGATTATTTATTATTAATTACTTTATCCAAATAATTATACAGATTTTTATTCAAATATTTTCCCAGGCAATTCTTGAGAAGCCAGCTTTTCTCTATATAGCATAAAGCTATTATACTTAACTTCTCATGTACATGTCAGTGAAAAAAAGTGTAGATGGAGACTTTTTGTGTGTGTGTGTGTGTGTGTGTGTGTGTTAAGAGTCATCGCTCTGGGTAGATACAGCCCTTATCTAAATAGGGTCCTTGAATTTGCAAGGGCATCAGGAAATAATTGTTTAATACATGTTTTATGGTTTTTTATAAACTCCGCTATTCAACCATATTCCTTTAATGACAACCAGAGCTTACCTTTTGGAGGTTAAAGCCATGATGATTTTTTCTCTTCAATGAACAAAATAGCACTTGCAAGAGTCTAGTAGATAAACTAGACTCTTGCAAGTGAGAGAATAAAGGGATAGATGCAGATGATGACAACATTCACACACTTCTAGTTTAGTCTATGACTCACTATTGAATATTGCTCCCATGCTGATATTAATCTAGACATTTGGGACCTAGATCACGAAGCTGATAGCTTGTTATACCAAGCAGTGTTCTAAGGAGATAATTAGTAGTGATAAAATGCTAGCAGTTCTGACTGGGAGAGAAAAAGTTTCAGGCCAGCTCATGAATCATGTGTCATTTTATGCTATATCTATAAGCTAACCTGCCTTGGGAGACCCTAAAAGTTTATTTTTTTTTATAAAAGTGGGTTTGTTTAAGAATTAATGACATCAATTTTCACAATGGCTGCAGAACCCCTGAAGATAACAGTTAAAAATGCAGCAGTGAAGGGGATAAGATTGGAAAGTTTGCTAAAATAAGAACTTTCTCCTCATTTATACTGACAGGAATTGCTAGAATTTGGTTTCCAGCACTTCTCCACTGTCACGTTAATGTAAAGTTATTTTTAATGAAAGACCAGGGCTGTAATTTAATAGATTTATATTTTCTTTAGATGGATGCCCAAAAGCTTTTAGATACTCATATCAATTTATTACTGGAATGGGAAGATGCTCCACATCACCTATGCCCAAGAAAAAGAGGTAGAGCTTTTGTTCTAAGTCTGATAAAAGATAAGCCTTAAAAACCAGCACAGGATAGCTTGATGGAAAACTTGACAAAAATGCTAACATTACAAATGCTAAATCATTTAATAATTCTGCAGTCACCAACACTTACCCTTGTGATGGAATGTTGTAGCTATTTACCATAGGCAGAGTTGAGTAGCACCTATTCAGTTTTTCAATGCCTGAAATTGCTAATGTAAAGTTGCTTATATTAATTGCTTAAATCTTAAATTGTAATCTCAAAGATACTATATGCATAATCTAGTATATTTTCAATTTATATATTTTTTTCTTTTCATAGTTATTTTAAATAGATTCTTCTTTGGATTCAATGATAGTTTTCTTAGTGTTCTTCAAATTTGGTTCTTCCTTATACAAATTTAAATTAATACCTTCTCAAATGTTTATCATCTAAACTTTTTCATATCCTGATTTAATTGATGAATGATTGTCTCTGTAGTTGAAAGATGAAAAGAATTTATTATAGATAATATTGCAGGTTATCATCTTCTCATTTCAGCTGTGCTGTAGACTGGTTCTTGTGCAAGGATGCACCCAGTTATTTCAATATTCTGCCATTGACAAACATTGCTTTACCAAAGATTTAAATTTCAAAGCACTTGACAACACCTCAAGTTGTTGATGCTTTTCTGTTTGCTCTGATTTTATTCATGCTTCATCTCCCTTAATAGAAAATACAAGAAAGTCAACAACACAATAATGAAAAAAATATTGAAGAAAGAGAAGATGTCATAGTAGTTTTGATGCCCTGTTTGATGGGTAAATATAACTTTACTGGGGCCTGCTTTTGCTAGAGATATGCTAGTTTAAGAACTGCTTTTGGTAGATGTGATGAGGTTAGCTGTATCCTCAAGTCTCACTGATAAATTCTGACTCTACATCAGCCATGGTGGAGGTTTTTGCTCTCTTCTGTCTTTGTTTTTATAGCTAAACCATAAGGACACTATGGAAATTAACATCCTAGTTTTAAGTATCTAATTTATGGCCTAAAAATAGACAATGTATACATACGCACATAAAACCACACCTATTTTGTGGCTGTATTGGTTTAGCATTTAAGACACAGATTGTGCACTGAGGAATTTGCCATCTTGTACTTAGCTGCAATGGTCCCATGTCATCCCGTTTCAATTCACCTGCTAAGTTCAATCAGCCATTAAACGATAAATCTTTAAAGCCATGTAAGGGACATATGTGCACAAATCAAATTATTTATTAACAGTATACCTCAGCAAAATGTCTGTGAGGACTGAAGACCTCCTGCACAGCACTTTAAAAATAAGCTCCCTGGAGCCCATTCCAAAGAAATTGATTGAGTGCGGTAATGTATTCTCATGTATTCCTCTTGATGCTGAGTTTATCTCATGCATGAAAGACTTTGCAGGGCATAACACAAGTTCTGTACTCCTTGCTCTTGAAGGTGTTAAGCTAAGATTTTCCAAGTATGCCTAAACATGTGCAAAAAACAACTCTTTGCAAATATTTATGAAAAAAACCCCGTAATGTCAGGAGTGAACATTTGCCATTGTTCCATATTTGCTTGAATAAGTCAGAACTATTGAGTTTATTTGCATAAGAACTTATTGCACCATGGCACACAGTACCTGAGAAGAAGGTAAAAGTGAGGATTGTACATGGCTACCAAAAAGATGTTTTATCTTATTCCACTTTAACACATCTCCTAGTCTAGTTTGCCATTTTGATCTCAGTTCTATTCAAAGTGATTTCCCTGGATTTCTTCTTTTATTTCTGGACCCCTTGTTCTTTTCCACATTTTAACCACTTCTCTCCAGTCTCTCTTTTGCTGCAGTATCTTCTCCTTTGTGTTTTTTGTGACAAGGAAATGACAGATGCATAGTCTGGTTTCTAGTTAAGACAAAATGTTCCAAATCAAATTTGAATAAACAGTAGCTGGGTAGCTTCATCTAGCCAAATAACCGGCTTTTAAGAGTGATGTATCTTTATGTTATATGTTTCTATAATGTGTGTTTACGTAAGCATTAATATAGTTTGGTAGCATGTTACTGAAATGAGTAGATATAGATAATGTATGTTTAAATGTCCCCAAACAATGCCTGCAAGCAAGCACTGAGGCAATTATTAATTAAGCAGCTTCTGAACTGTTCAGCTTTGCCAAATACTTTGACTGAATTTCACAAGGCAAGACATATGGTAAATGACACTGTGTCTCTCCTAATATAACAAATGTAATTCAATTTTCATGTAAACCTATTCTGACAATTTCCTTATGTGATTTACATATGCATTTTGTATTAAACTAGTTACCCTGGAGCAAATGTTGTGGATTGTACACTATAATTCTATTAGCAAGGGGAACACAAAGATCATCAAACTTACTAGTTCCATGCTTATATTAGAATATCCCTGTAAGCATAACTTTCAGAGACTAGTTAATATTTTGCTTTCGATATAAGCTTTATGATGATGGATTTTATTTTTTTTTACTTTGCTACAATATAATTGCAGCATAGTTAAGAGAAATGAATGCTGCCTTACAGTTAAACACTCTTCTGTTTTAGTCTACAAGCAACTATGGGAATCTTTACTCATTCCTGTGCAGTGAACACTTAATATAATTGTTTCCATATTAAAAAGATCAATATTGATAAAAGCACAATGAAATAATGGATATGAGGTGTTTACAGGAAATAACTTCTATAGCACAATTTTTTGATCCCTGTAACTGCTCATCTATGATCTAAAAAGGCTGGTGGTTCACAGGAGAAATTGTGAGGTTGATTAAAATAACCACTGCTTGATAAGCTAACAAGATTTATAGGAAATAAATTTTGCAAAATGAAACTATTCTTTCTACCAAATCTATTTCAAGCAAATGTAGTATAAAGGTTTTGCTCTTTTTTGCCTTTGTGGACTTGGAATAATAAAATAAAAAAGACTATGCACTTTTTCATAAGAAGTAATATATTTGAGGGCAGTGGGGTTTTCCTCAGAGACAGTGTACTCCAGTTTCCCACCTTCCACCACCCTGAATTTTTTTGTTTCCTTTCCTTTTTCTAATTTTACAAAATTTCTTCTCAATATTTCAGTCAAACAGCTAGTCAGACCATTAAAGCTCAGCCGGTTCTTCAATTTTCCTGTAGTATTGAGCAGCTTTTCTTAATGTAGAGAAGTAGAAAATACTAATTAGTGTGGGTTTGCCGCACACAGCTTCCTCCTGTGGAATCCAGAAAAGTCTTTCCATAAACCTTCAAAGGAAGTAGGAGCCTGGGGCAAGGCAACTTCCTCCTACCCCAAGGGTTCATGATCAGCAGTGAACCTCTTGTGTCCAAGTTTAGCTCTAGCATCCAGATTTCTTCATGATGCACATGCAATTCCACCTCCAGTCTTTCACATTTAAGAAAGATTGATTTCTAATTCTTCTTAATTCATAGTAAATTAAAACCCCAGGCATTAACACACTTATATAAAAGTATAGACTGTGCAATTCATACAGTTTGAGTTCACAGTCCTTTCCATCTTTAAAACCGCATCTGTAACAATATTTCTAGAACCCGGTATGTCCATTTACAGAAATATAGATCATGAATGCTTTATGATATAAAAATAAAAATTAAAATAAACCAGTAATTTAATAACTAAATAGTTGTTAAAAAGTATACTCCAAAATACTTTGATTTGTTTCAAATCAAATTCAGCAGGAAGTTTTCATAGTTCTTAAAGGCTTTACCAAAAACCTGTTTAAGGAAATCAGTATGTCTTGGATCATATCCTAGGAACCTGTTTCAGCAGAATGCTGAGGAACTTTATCAAGTATGTGCTTAAGTCCCCATGACATTTCTGGAAATTAGATGTTCAAATATCTATTTTTTTTGTATTTAAGCTACATATGGTTTCAGCAATACTCGATGGTTGGATACAATTAGAGTCGTCTACCTGGTTCTTTTATGTTTGTTATTGAAGTGGCAGGGAGAGTAGTTTTGATGCATTCCCTCACTGTTGCAAGAACAGTGTCTGGAAAATAGCCTCACTAATAATTTATTGCATTTTTAAAAAGTAAATTTATTTTAAGAAGGTAGCTTATCTCTTCATCACTGGTGACTTACTACAAATGGGAAGAGTTGTATTTCTGAGGTAATTATTGGCTGCCTTGCCTCATTCTATGAAAAGAATTGTAGAAAATCTACATCATTGAGCTCATAAAAAAAAAAAAAAAAAAAAAAAAAAGAGATATAAACTCTGAGATGGTGTAGGTGTTTATATAGTCCAGGAAGATGACACAAATGGTGGAATACATCTGATGCAAAATACAAATACAACACGTTTCCTTTGACTGTAATGAAAACATAGGATGCTTGGCTCAAGCACAATCATAGAAATATTAATTGAAAGGGACACTGAAGGTCATTTAATCCAAATGGCTCCTCAAGGTGAGACTATACCCAATGCTAGATCTAGTCAGTTGTGGGGTTTTTTTTTTAGTCCAGGAAAACCTTTTAATATTTGGAAATGGATTCTAAGAGCCTAGGCTCCATAATCTTTTCAGGGGCTGAGGTGAGGTTGATGGGTTTAGCCAAGTAAATGTCTGTAAGGAGTATGTCTAAACACAGGTGAGAGGAATCCCATAATTCCATCACCTTTAAGTGAAATAAGCTCGAACAAAATAGCTCTTAAGCTAAACATAATTTCAAAATTTTAAACACTTTTATTGCAAATCATCTCAAACTGCAGTCAATGGTTATATTTTCTCTTACAAATCCCCAACAATATTGTTTCTCTGAAGCAATATTTAGAAACTTTTTCACTGAGCCCTTCAGTCCTCATTGAGATCTTATTGTTATCAACCCTAATAAAAGCAGAGTGAACATTAAGAATCAAGCTTTCAGTCTTTGTAACAGCTGTTACAGAACAAAAAGCCTGTCTAAACAGATCCTATTATCATCAAAATAGGACATGAATATTGTCTGAAACTTGTCCCTTAAAAACTCAAAATTTGAATCATTTAATTTCCAAGAATTAACTAAAAAACATTCACAGCTATTAAATGGATGAGCTAAAGTTGATAGATTCTGTTTTACTACAGACATCCCAAGATAGATGAGGCTTAGAAGATTTTTTTTTCCTGTAGCTTTACTGAGCTCTGCTATGTAGGGAAGATCACAAAAAGAAGTTTAAAGATTATCATACATATGTTAACATTAACCCAGAATATGAACAAAATGATTTCTTGGACTGTATGAACATCTTATGTCTTCAATATGAGTTTCTGTCTAACTGTAAAAATTACAACATCAAATAGAAGTAGTATACCTTACAAGTTCTGAAAAGGCTTGCTGTAGTCAACAGTGGGAATATTTCAGAATTACACTTCCAATTTGTAGAAAAGCCCAACAGGCAACCCTATCAGCTAATATATATATATATATATACACATACATGCATATTTATATATACACACTTCTATACATAGGCATATACATACATATGTTCTATGTTATGTATAAGAATCAAATAATCAGGTATTCTCATGTCATATGTGTCCTAAAACCATAGAAAAGCTTCTGCAACTTTTGACAAGGCAGTTATTTTACAAGAAGAAATTGAACATTTAAATAAGAATTAATCTCAAGGGAAACTAGAAGCCCAGTTCTGTCCATTATCTGCAAAAGAGTCAACAGTAAGAAATATCCAGCTTACTAATATAGGGACCCACATTTTCTAGTATCCCTTATGATAGATCAACTCATATTTACAGGTACTAATACCACTAAATGTTCCCCCCTTGGGCAATCTTACCAAGACAGAGAGTAATTCTGAGGTATGGTAGTATTCACTGTCTATTCAAAAAGTCTTTTTTTTTTTTTTTTTCTGATAATAAAGTATTCTTATTTCTAGAATTTGGTTGAAATGTGAGTTATTGTCTATTTTTCTGACTCAGAGAAAAAGCTTTTATGTGCAGCTTTCTAATTGAATAGTCTCAATTATAATCAAACAAAAATCTTAAGACAAAGTGTACTTAGGATGGTTGATTTAGTATTGTTTCAAGCTCCTAAGGTCTCTTCTCTTACTCTAACACATTTCAGATTTGACAATGAAATAAATCTTTATGTATATAATTTGTTTTGAGGGAACTTCTAAGATAATTGTTTCCCATCTTCCATTTCTTGACAGCAACAACTGATAAACTATTATTTTAACCCTAAATCAATCATTCTTTGCTTGATTTATGATACAATAGAATAATTATGCTTAGAAGAATAATCCTACTTTCAAATTTGATTACTTTTACATCAGCCAGTTTTATTCTGCAAAACAGCAATTCACAATGATCCACTTGCCAATACTTTTTTTAAATGCCTATGCTTTGCATTTCCTGAACTGTTAGGAAAATTTGAGGTTTTAGTTGTTTCCCTCTCTTTAAAAATTCTGAAGTATTTCACATCTAATTCTCTTAATCAATAGGAAAACAGAAGGATCTTAATTGTCAATAGATGAGCACCCACGAAATATCAAAATACAGGTATGTGAACTGTGGAGTACTTATAGCATTTTTTCAACATTAACCCTCTTTGGAACGCAACTTCTTATTTTGACATTGAAAGGACCTTTCTGACATAAGGGAAGAACTAGCTTCCTTTCATATTTTGCAGGATGTCTTCCAATTATGACAGCAGTCTTGAGCTCATTGGAATCTCAATGTGACATTAATACTATTGTCTCCTTGGGTTCAGAGACCTGAAAGTTGTTTGCTGAGGACTTAGCAGTCTTTAGATTCAACTGACAGAGATCTTATACCATGTTTCTCAGCCTGGCATCAGTGACTACATCTGTACTAATACACTAAATAGTCAGGGCTTGTCCTTTGTTGCTGCAGTCAACTGACAGTGTCTAGTCACATACTAGTGAACTCCCTTAGCTGCTCAAGTTGGTACGCCACATCCATGGTAACCTGCTGGAAATGTTCTTGCTGATCCTAACTATATCCAGGAATTGTGTGGGGAAAAGAGAGAGAGACAAAAGTATCACAGCTGTATCCTGATACTGTTTAGGTTGCTAGTTATCCTGTTTCGGTTTGGGTTTTTTTGTTTGGTTTTTGTTTATTTTTTTGGTGCAACAGCAGCTTAATAAGCAAAAGTAACTACATGTGAGAAAATACAGAGGGATTATAGATATGAATGTCTGATTTTACCTTGAATATTTGAAAGTAACTCTATAAAACCTTAATTATTGGTTATATATGAAAATTTTAGAAAGCTTCCCTATCTAATTCTTCTGTGAGAGTATCAGTGGGGTTTTGGCCCTTCAGTGTAATTTGTTTCTTAACACTAAATTTATCTTACTTTGTTGTACTGAGTCTTAATGATTCCAACTACCTATATGAGCCTGTCATAAGAACATAAACCACTCTATTGTTAAAGTATCTTTTCTTTTTTATTTTGAAATACCTTTCAGCTATAATTGATTTTTCTGTTTTTGAAACACATTCATTTTATTACTATAAATAATATATATCAAGTCAGAAATTGAAACAATTTACATAGAGGCATAGAGCGAAAGAGATGGAGGGGTTGACTAGTGCATGACCACACTGTGAACAGCTCTGCTGTCCACCTTGCAGAGGGGATTCCTGCTGGAGCATGGCAAACAATTTGAAAACTTGCTTCCTCCTATATATGGAGTGCAAATCATTACAGTTAGGTCTACATAAACAGCTATACTTACTTAATTATGTTTTACAGCAAAACTTTACTTAGCAAAACTAAGGTGGGTACCTAGTGTAAGGGAAGCACATAAATATTTCTGAAACATCCCAAACTACACATCAGATAGGTTATTTGAAGTACACAGTTGCTAAAAATACTTGAAGAGAAGGATATTGCACTTATCTACAGACATGAGCTTCTAAAGAGGAGTGGGTGTGAAGCTGTGAAGAAAAGCAATTCCATTCTCAGTAGGCTGCCACAGTACATTTTCAAAAGTTTCTAATTGAAGATATGCTTCATTTGCCTTAGCTATAAAAGAAGTCATATTTACTTGTGATTATGTCTGTAAATGACCTCATAAAACATAGTCTTGGAAAAAAAAAAAACAAACAAAAAAAACAAGCAAAAAACCCCAAAACACAAAACCAAACCAAACCAAAAGTATCATTTGGAAAGCAATTTTTAATTACGTGAAATTGTATATTTAGTTTTTATATTATCTATCTAATATCAAGATTGCTAAACTCCATTAAGCTAAATAATTTAAAACTATTTTGATTGCAGGTATATTATCTGTATTAGGAACATACTTCATTTGAAAATGAAAATGTCATGTATTAAGGCTCTCAAAAACAATATATGAAAAAAATTATAGTATTGTGAATAAGGTATTATTCACAGTCAATACATACGGTGGATCTTTCAGAATGTTGTAATGAAAGCTTTTTAAAAGCTAACACAAAGTTATGAAACACGCAAGAAAACCCAAGAATTGTGAAAAATATATTGATTTCACCGACAATTAATTCTACTTGAATATGAGGACTAGAATGCTTTTAATGCCATAGCCTAGTATGCCTAATCTCAAATTTAAGACTGTCAGCAATACTTGACCACACAGAACACAGATATTTATGGTTCATTCTGTAAGAAGTGCTTAAAATTATAGACCTTTAGATTACCTAGTTTTTGGGGTTTTTTTTTTAATGTTTTTTTTTCCTAAGTAGACTAGGAGAAAATAATAGTCAATACATATTTAACAGAGTTTTATATCCTAGAAAAAATCAAGAGGTATTAAAAACCTTGTTACTAGTTTGTATTAACTTCTACAAAGTATGGAAAAAGAAAAGTGTGCTTGTTAATTAATTTATACAAATTTGCTTTCAGGTTTCTGGTGAATACGACAGGTCTGGAAGATCCTTCTACTCAGAACCCTAGTTCAGCTACTCTGGGAGTAAGACTGATCTTGTCTAATTTTATATTTCTATCAGCCTTAGCTAATCAGGTGAACTCCTTTAGTTGTCAATGGTGAAAAATACTTGTTCCTGAGATGTGGTTTAGGCTGTTTAAAGGTGGATATACAGAAATATACGTGGGGTTTTTTTCTACAATTCTTTCTACTGATTATAAAGTTTGCTTTCAGGCAAAGCAGATATGTAGATATTAGCAAGAAGAATACTCTTCTATTTCACGGAATCATGGAATTGTCAGAGTTGGAAGGGACCTCTAGAGATCATCTAGTCCAACGCCCCTGCTAAAGCAGGATTACCTAGAGCACATTACTCAGAACTGCATCCAGGCAGGTCTTGAAGATTTCCAGAGAAGGGGACTCCACAACCTGCCTGGGCAGCCTGTTCCAGTGTTCTGTCACCCTCACCGGAAAGAAGTTTTTCCTGATATTTGAATGAAACTTCCTAAGTTCCAGCTTCCTGTAACTAGGAACCACTGAAAAGAGTCTGGTTCCATCCTCCTTCAACCCACCCATTTGCACAGTTACCCACGTGTACACTTCCTTGGCCAAGCACTGCTGGAAAAAGCCTTCAGTGAGAGCATTAATTCATCTGAAAGGCCACACCTTTGCCTTCTACATAGGATTTTCAATCAATCCAACCAGAATAAATACTGCAAAACCTACATAGAGGCTCAGCTTGCTTCAAATTAATAAGCCAAGGCAACTGTGGATATCACGATATTTCATTTGAAAAAAATTTCATATTTCATGATGGGAAAAGAGTAACTGTTTCCTGACTTGGAACAGAAATAAATAATGAAATGTCAGTGAATTTAATACCGTTTCCAATCACATTCAGTTATCTTTTCTTTCAAGCTTCTAATTTTTAATTTCTCTATAGAAAGTCTCCAGGAATGTAGATACTGTGCTGTAAAAAAGTTCTCAGAACTCAAATTTGCTGAATATAAAGCAGCATGGTTCAGGGCTAATGGCTTTGTCCTTCATGTCACCATCTGTCCCAGTGCCCCAAATGGATCACTATTATCTATTGAACTTCAGTTCAGCAGATAATATGTATATTTCTGCAAAAATAAATACAACTGTGAGTTAGAGGTAAATTTATGGTCCTTTCTCTGAGCTCAGAAAGAGAGGAAAATACACACAGGTTCCAATATTTTCTCTGTTCTTGCTAGAATAAAGGAAAACATCCTATATCATATATTGTATCAGGGAATTGCTCACATAACACCACTCTAGGATGTTTTTCCTACAGAGCTTAAATTAATTTGGTTCCTTTTGAATTTTAATTGAACAAACTAGATATTTCACAAAATAAATTTTTGAAAGAAATATATAAGTAAGTTAATAAATTACTAATTTGGCCTATTTTCATTATTTGACTAAATTTTCTACTGAGGAAATGTACCTTCTCTCTTTTCAACAGTTTTTTGAAATGCTCTGACAGTTTCCGATTCATATCTTTCAAGAAGGAAGGATACTGAGCTAAAGGGAGCTTGTATGTATGTTATATGTAGTGTGTACAAGTGTCACTAAATATAATTGTCATGATGTACTGCATTTCTACATAGCTTTCCAGCGCTTGAGCTGGTTGAATCGCAACAAAAAAGTTGAAGATAGGGAATGCTACAGTCTGCTCATTTATTTCACTGGCAATTTCACTAAGTTAATCAGTTCATGAAGTTTATGGGCATTTTTTCCTTACTTTTCTAATCATGGGTGCCCAACAGGCCAACATATGCAATTTAATGGTGCAATTTGCAGAAGTTACAGAAAGTCAGATCCCTACTGAAAATTTAAAGAGAGAGTGTATGTATTTTCTGTTTCTATTAATTTATATAACAGCTTCCCAGATGAGACAGAATAGCAAGCCAACACAATGCTGATGAAGCATGACTTACACCAACTGCTTGTGAATTGAAAGCAGATGTGGACAGTGGGAGGCTGGCCATCACTAAATACAATACAAGTAATTGAAAAAAAAAGCAAAGTCTACCAGTGGTGTCACAAATGTATCTTACAGTTAAAATCTGTTTCCTTTTAAGCAGACAGGCAGAGTGACAATCACCACAATACCAAAAAGGAAATTGTATGAAAATATAATGTAATAAAATATAAATTATAAATATAATTTAAATAATTAAAGCACAGTGGCATCACTGCAATCAAGTATGTTACTATGTATCTATTAGATTTATTAGAATTTTCAGCTTTACAGTAATAACATCAGTAGTATTCTGTCCCGGTTTGAAGTAAAACCGAACCAATTTTCTGTTCTGTAACTTTACATCCTAGCTAGGCCTCCTCTAACTCTCTGAAATTAACAGCATATTGTGGAGAAAACTGCTCGTTCTCAGAATGATAAGCCCAATGTTTGTGCTCCATGCCAAGGAATGGTATGCAGGGAGGCCCTTGCTTATACTTATTGCTATAACAACCAAGGTCAGCCAATTTCGTTATTTGCCCCCTTAGAGGGTCGGAAACGGAAAAAACGTAGAGGGGTCACATCGGTGGGGAGGAGCGGACAGGACAGGTGACCCAAACCTGACCAACTGGGGTATTCCATCCCATCTGCCCCATGCTCAGTATAAAAGCTGAGGGATCAAAGGGTCAGCCCCTTTTTCCTGCGATGGCCGACGTCCAGAGAGGACTCTGTCTGTTCATCTGCCTTTGATCCCGATCCGTGTGTTCCTGACTCCAGAGCTGGAATCCAGTTCCCATTCGTCACTGAGTCCAGTCTGGGACTTCCCCAGTGCCTGCCGGTGACGTGACTGTCATCCTGGGAGCTTGATACGGTTTTGTATATATTGTATCTATTTCATTATTTTCTTCTTTATTTTTATTTTAATATTAATTTTTCATTAAAGTAGTTTAGTTCATTCTAAACTTCTGAATCTCCTTATCTCTTTCTCCTCCTCTCTCCTCTTTTAGGGGGGGGAAGGGGGGGAAGGGCCATCTGCCAGTCCGGTTTTGGTAAATTCAGCCAAAACCACGACATATTCCAACCTGTACACCTGTGTCACTGTCATTGCACTGTAATAAATCCACTGTTTTGTATAGAAAAAAATCTTTATTAAAGAAGAGACATGATACAGACACAATGCTTATAAATATACACTTAAATATACTTACATACTCTGGAAAAGGGGCAAATAGATCTGATTCCCACTAGCATAAGTTCCTGAGTCAGTACACTACTCATTACCTATATTTTCATTAGGAGATTTTCCATTTTCAACTACTCCTTATCATAGAATTCTGATTAATTGTAATTCTTTACCTTCCCAGGTGCACTATACTTCTCTCTTATAGATCCTTTCACAAATCAACTTTATTTACTGGTCTTTGGGTTTTGATCATAGAAAAACTTTCTCTAAAAGCAAGATACTCTAAGGGATATTCATAGCTTTTATCTCACCAATTCTTTTTGGTATCAAAACAAAATACCCTCTTTCCCACCCTCAATTTACTAGCCTTCTTTATTAGAGATCAATGTTAAATACACTTAATTAATGTCAATGCTCTCTTGGTGTTTTCAGGCTGTACCCAATTCAAGTTTATATTCAGTACACTGCAGTGAAGGTTATTTGTCTTCTGAGACTATTTTACTAGAGCCATGTTAAATCACTTTCTACATACTGTGATAACATTTAACTTTCTCTGCTCACATTATTTTTCCAGCTCTCAATAAGTTTTTGGATATACTACTAACAGTTGCTCATTTTTTTTTCTGCTCTCTTCAGATTAAAGCTGCATTTGGCTCGGGCATTTTGGCAGCTTTCAGTGGGTGAGACCATTCATCCTGGTTTGATCCTCATTGCAACTCCATATTTTTTCTTTCTTTGTGTGAAATTTATGTCTTCTTCTGGAGTATGGAACTTTTCTCCCTTTCCTAATACTACAGTTAAAAATTTATATGACATTTTTGCATCAGCTGATTCACATTTCAATAAATTACTAACGTCATTTTTTTTAGAAGCCGTACAATTCCAACAAATAACTTATGTCCCTTAAAAAGACTTGGGGAAAAAATATATTTGCTTCTGTTAATCTTCAGAGCCATTTTCTTTGCACCAATTATCTCTACTGCTTTTTTTGACCATTATTATCGTCACATTTGCATTATGATACTTCTATTCTTCTGAACACGTTTCATGTCCCTCTCTCTTGCTTTCTTTCTCTCAGCTTGCTTTTCTCTAAACTTTGAAGAACATTCTGGGGTGTCATTAATTTGCTTAGAAAAACTGCCACAAACTTAAATGGAAGAAGAATAAGGCCCAAAAAGTTCTTGTAAAATTCTTGATATATAAATGTTGGGATTTTTACAAACTTGAAATCAATGAGTGCTACTACCAAAACCTGTTATTCAGTGGGTTCTTTGCCAGGGATTTAAGTGAAGGAATGATATCACTCATGAATTTTCAGTACTATTTAAAAGCAACAACCATTTTGTACATGGGAAAACAAAGAAGTTCTATTTTTGTAGCTAAGTAACTAAGCTGGAAGACTGAAGAGACAATGCATAAGAAGTTGAAATCCTGAGAAAATCTTGAAATATGCAAGTAGAAATATATTTGAAGGCCAGATTGTTGCCTTTCAGGATTAAAGAATGAAAGAAAAGAAAGAACCAGCTGTTTTCGGTCTTCCGTGTAGTATACTTAGACTACTAATGGAGGATAAGATAGGATATTGAAAATTTTGTGATTTCCATGGTGAAAGACAATTAATTTGTCTTCTTTAAAATATGGAAGCAAAGAATGGGATATCATGTCCATGATAGGTTTCAGCACTATGGATCTACCTTGTATGGCTCTGTATCATCCATTTGCATAGCTCAGGCATTTCTAAGTAGTTCATTTCCATGCCAAAAAATCCCATTTCTCAAAAAAGGCCAGGAATCAGTCACACTGACCCACACTGCCTGGCTTCAACCACAGGTGACCACCGACAATCATACAAAAAGGGAATGAGCTGAATGTGTAGTCACAATGCCCTCCACATCAAGGGCATCTATCCCTGGTCCAAAATATTATACCAGATATCCATACTACTGAGCACAGGGTGACCCACAGTATGACTGAAACCAGTAAACTTCTTACCGTTATCTTTACTGCTGTTTGATTTATTTACTTTGAAAAAACATCACAAGAAAGAACATTAACACAGAGTTTGCCCAAAATTTTACATAATTTGTATTTCCAATATGCATACAGAATTATAAATAGCAATATATATACATATTCAACACAAAAATACAAGGCACATGGTTCAAGATCTTTTGGTCTAAGAGAGATATGTATCCCCGCTTTTGTTTTATTATTCCTCTTCACAGCTCTCTTGATGGTTCAGGACAGCCTGTATCTGTAATCTGTGCTAGACCATAGCCCAAAGGAGGTCTGTATTTAAAGAATTGGAATTTTTTCAAAATTCATGCAGTAACGGGAGTTTAAAATAAAACCTTAACAGATGTAAGGGATACAGGAAAAATAGTTCACCAAAACATGTTTTACATGTAAGAGATTTATTCAGAAAAAATAGTGTTGCATGTAGTTAGCAAATTAACATTTCTGGTTACTTTATCCTCTAAGATTTTAGGTCCAGTATATATCATTATTGCACTCTTGGTCTTCATGCATAGTCTACGAATTGCTTGCTTTCACTTTCATTCCCATTTGGTTTCTCATGTTTGAGTCTGGTTCTGCTTTGGTACATCATGGCATTTAAAAACAATTCCACAATTTGTCTGTGGTTTGTTTGAGATTCCTTAGGAGTACCTTTTTGAGATAATAAGCTATGTGTGACACAGTGGATCTTTCTGTGTTGATCAAGGTCCTTCTCATCCTTACTTGCCTTTTATGTAAATTATTGTTTTTTTTGCTTTCTCAGCAATGTAGGCTGCTCTCACGTCCTAGAGCACAGGAGGGATGAATGACAGGATGAGCAGTTGGCTCTCACTGCTTTCCTGGAAGAGGCAGAGCTGTCTAGTCTCCCAAAATACTTCACATTTCTCTGTTGATTTTTTTCCTTCTTTTCAAAGTTTGTCCATATTTATCCTACAGAGTGCAGGAAGGACTTGCTAATTTTTATTCAGTGCCATGACAGTTCAGCTAGATAAGCCAACACATCTGCCTAGTGCTGTGCGTTGTAACTCAGATCTTTGTACCATACTCTTTTGCTCAGAGTAGACATGATCTGCATCCTTACAACACATCAGAGGAGGTAGTTAGATATCTAGTCCTCATTAGTCACACTAAGATTTATGGCTTAGCGCCTCAACTGCATGCAGATATTTCTAGTCTCTGATTCTGCAGCAAAAAGGTTAAGAAGGTCTTCATCGGTGAATTAACTGAGGGTAGAATTAGTTACAAAATATGACTGTAATAAATTAATAGGAAAACTTATGCAAGGTGTCAGAAAATGGAAAATTTGTACCTACTGTTCTTAATTCCAATATTCAAACTAATAAATTTTTCAGCATTTTCCTCTGAGTTATTGCATAACATGGATACATTAATTACCTCATAAATACAGAGTAATTAACCATCCTAATTTTTGCTCATGTTATGAAAATAAGAGAATTAATCAAAATGGCATTGTTTAAATAAGTGGAAGTATTCTGCAGTACAGAAGTGCTCGTCACTTATGAAATGAGATCTTATATTTGAAAAGTTCTTCAGAATTTAGGTAAGTTACAAATTGCATCAAGCTTTCAGTTATTTTCCTGCTCTTTTATCTAATTATGCTTTATCTTTCAGCAAACTGCTTTTCAATACCTTTTTTGTACTGAAAAAAGCCCTCCAGAAATCAAAGCAGCTTATCTCCATCACTGTGGCTTATGCACTTATCTTCATCTTACAGAAACATGTGATGTGCTCCCTGGCCCATTGGTGCCTCTGTGAATGACAACTGGATGTTTGTATTTCCAGTCCCTAATCGATGGATTAAATGTATCTAAATCTTCTGCTGTCTCTGGTATTTGAGATGTGTACAGTAATACATGTGTGACCATACTAACTCATGCAAGTGTTAGTTACTGACACAGTCATACACATATTCATAAGTACTGATGACACTTATCAGCTTGGTTTCATGCTTTCAGTTAGAACCCTTTAAAATGTCCTAAATATGCATTTGAATATTGACACTCCATGTAATGAAGTCAATATATTTCGTGCAAAGTCATCCCTTTTTACATAACATATCCTTTCAAGAATGAAGTTATAATCTTGACTATGCATACTGTTTATTTACAACTGGATGATGCATGTGGTCAGCCTGACTTTGTTCTATGATATGATATGCAATGCCCACCTTTGAAGTAGCCATCTTGAAAAAATTGCCTTTCTGTATTGCATGAGATTTAATAGTAGTTAATATATTATAAAATAATCTTTTCAACTTAGTCCCATGCAGTGGACTGTGACATATTATCTATCTAAATCTGAATTTCAGATACAGCAGAAATTTCCATTGTTGCGTTGCTTTTACTAATAAAATTGTGGTCGCACAAAGACAACTGAATTTCAGTTTTTAATAGAGGCTTGCTTTTACCCTGTTTTGGTTTTTTTTTTGTTTGGGTTTTCTTTGGGGTTTTTTTTTGTTTGTTGGTTTGGTTGGTTGGTTTGGTTTGGTTTTTAACAGTTTGAACAGAATAATGTGAGGGAGCACGTAATGGTTGCTATTACATTTGCAGGACGATTTCCCTGTCCTGAATATTATTGCTGAGAAGCTATTAAAAAGGTAAAATTTCAAACCCACACACAGTTAATAGTGTATTTTGTATTCCAGGTATAATTGAGATAGCTGAATAACAATGCATACTACAATTCAGTGAGAATGTCTGTTATAAACCACATAAATAATGTAAGAACTAATATTGCAGTTTTAAAGAAGAGTGGATTTTTGGCTGGTGTAGGTCCTGGAGGTAGTATGTGTGTGTACGCAGTGCATTACAAACTGTTTGAAAAAAGTTTATTAATAAAAGTAACATCTTCAGAAAGACTTATTTATTTTTAAATATTTTTTTTCTGCATTCTACTACTAAGATGGTAGACTAAGGTGACTTGAAGGATTTTCAAAGTATATTCAGTTGGCAAAAATAAAACTATATATAAAGCTTTATACTTACTTGCAGCTTACAATGATGTTCTTTCACAGACCTGAATGAGATAACACCCCGAGGAACAACTTATAACATACTAGACCTTTCTTTTTTTTTCTTCCACCCTCCCCCACGATATCATTGCCTACAAACAAAAGATCAAAAATAGGTGTGTATTAAGGAACTGTTTGATCTATCCTGGATAAAGATGTATCATGAATGATTTAAACTGTATGAGAAGACATTTTTGGTTTCCATATTCTGCTTCTAAAGAGCTGCAGTTCCATTGCCATGAGTCCATAGATAATTCTCAATGAATCATTTTGTAATATTACATTAATTTTAAATGAGAACAGCTGGGTGGGTAGTGGTAGGTTACTTGGAAGTCAGGACATGCTCATTTTTTAACTCGATCATAGTTTCTATGGGACTTGAGAGGTTCTGCTGAGGTTTTTTTGTTGTGGTGTTTGATTTTTTTTTGTGGGGATGGTGTTTTAATTACTTTTGACATGCATGTCACTACTGATGTAAATCCCAAAATTTACATGACGGCTCCTAGACTGGTAACATTTTGAAACAAATTTCTCTGATGAATTTTGTGTGAATCTTTATGGTAACAACACATGAACACCTGGATGTGTTCAGAGAACTCAGTGTGAGCATCTTTTTTAGGTAGAGTACTAACTGCTGCACACATTCCTGTAATTCATTTATGTCAATTATGGTCAGAAAATATTTTACACCCTTTATTTTAAAGTTTTGGTGGTGTTTTTTATCTTGGTTTTTTTTTTTTTCCTTTTTTTTTTTTTTTTTGGCGGGGGGAGAGTGTGTTTTGGATTTTCTTTTTTGAGGTGGGAATAACAATGTAAAAATGTTATTAGGTATATTATTATAATTTTCTGTGCAATTTTTTTTTTTTAGTCAAAACTACAGAGAAAATAAGTTATTCTTTCAAGAAGAGTTTGTGGCTTGCTTTGCACTGCAAAAATCTTCATGAATGTGGTAAATGATTGTAAACATATTCCTAGAATAAGATTGACTCAGTACATGGATTTATATTAATCTGAACATGTGATTAGTTCAAAAGGAATATCAGATACTGCATTTCAAGATGTCATTATGAATTATTAAAAACAATGAGATTTTGTGGGGTTTTTTTGGTACTGTCAAAGAATTAATTTTTTTTTCTTTTATTATTGGGTATTTGGGGTAATTTCATGTGTTGGAGGAGATGTACAAAATATTGCAGAAATTTTAATAACCCTTAGTTTCAGATTCCTTAATCTAAGATTCTTTTGCCTCTCTTATTAAGATCTCACATTCACCTAGGAATATATATACACATAACACTACATATCAGAAATGCTCTGACTCTAAGACATAGTATTGTAGATTGCTGGTCAGCAGGAACAAATCAAACAGAATTAACTGTTAATTTAGAAAGAAAAAATTAAGCACTGGATATTACATACCAAAAAAGGAAAACACTTGGAATCAAATCATAGACATTGGCAATCTAAATTCTTAATATTTACTTCAGTTAGTCCTGATAAGATCTAAAGCTTGTGCACCGTTATCTTTAATGCTGTACCAGCTAGGCTTCTTACTGCACTATGAGTAGAGATGGAGTATACAGTTCCTGACTTTTTCTCTTAAAGATTCTGTGTCACTGACTTGGATGTGGTAATGCTCTGATTAAAAACATACATAAAATGCTAATCCTGACACATTTTCAATATATCTAGTCTCTTTCCAGGTAAAAAATTGTACTATTTTATAGTCTTTGAACCACTAGAGAAACCAACATAGTTAGAAATACAATACTCTATACTCTGACTTACTTTTTGCTGGAAAACTTCCAAAGGCAGTACCTTTTCCTCTATGTAATAAGAGCTGCATGCTTCATAAATTAAGGCTACGAGACCTTGTTCTCTTTCTACCCAAATCCCAGACTCAGAGCCTCTGCATCCCTTCCCTGCAAGCTTCACAGGAAAGGGACAAATTGTATTTTCCCAGTCACAAGTCTCTAACTTCCCCTGTTTCCTCACTTACAGCCTACAACTCTACTGCCCACCCCAATTGTTATAAAGCCATTGCATAATTTTCCTAGAGTGATATACAGGTGCCTTCTGTTAAAGTGCTAGCCTTCAGGTAGAGATGCAGAATGTCCTTAAAACTTCTCTGGAGGCAATCTGGGTCTTTCTCACAGACAAGAATAATTAATTGTTCCCCTTAATTGTGGAAAAGTCAGTCAAACCACTCCAAAAGGCTGATCACAGTGTAGCAATACTAGCTCCCCTGAGGTCAATGAGCTGAGGTTCTGGAGGAAGCTTACTCCTGCAAAGTAGAATAATTGTGACAATTTTCATTTCTTGGAGCTGTTTTGTCAATTACATTACTACTATGGCAACCACTAGTAGTAAAAATAGTTTTAAAATTGGGAAGTTTTGAACAGGAAGACGCACACTTTAACTTTGTAAATAAAAATGAGAAGTTTTATTCTGTGTTCACTACCTTACTCCTGTGCTGTTGTGGGACAGTTTTCAAGGAGTACAGCATAGAGGACTTTGCCTTAAGACCAGACACGTTTCTTTTCTTTTTCAATATGAAATAAAAGTGTTCTAGAGTGAAATAAGGTTTTCATTACAAAAAGGTGCAGTTGTACAAAATTTGCACTGTATTCCTTTAAAAAAGTAAATTTACTATTTATTTGAACAAATTATATTTATTTTGATTACTTCTAATTTATTTTAATAGTCCAGCCAAAGTTAAAAAACCTAATCTTTAATGATATTTATAGCTCAAGCACTTTAAAAAGATCTTTGAGTTTTGCTGACAGTGTTGTCATAAACACAGCTTTCATTGCAAATACACAGTTTGGATTGTAAATAAGTTAGAAAGTGAATTACATTTCCAACATATAAAACCCCAGCAACAACAACAACAAAAAATTGTCACACATAGCCACTGACTTCATAGATAAAAGTGTGTTCGTCTTCAGGAAAAAAAATGTTCACCATACACATATGCATGTGCTTGATCTTATGTAAAGGGATGAAATTTTTTGATCCATTATTGAAATCAGAAGAACAGTTAATTAGGAACTGGCCTGGTAGAAATCCTTTCAGCTGAAATTCTTTTATTATTCAACGGGCTTACTACCAAAATCAACAAGCATCAGCATTAAGAGATTATATCATTCATCACTAAAAACATAATCTCCTTTGCTAGAAAACAGAAATTTAGGACTTGCTTTATCCCTAGTTCTCACCTCTGTATTTTCCTTTTCCTCTTCCTCTATTCCTAATCCATTTCTTCCACTCCACCAACCAGACTTTCATGCTCCTCAAGGGTCTTGTCTACATTTCCGCTTTGGTCGATAGTATAACCCAAATGAGTGTGAAGGTCAGGTGCTGGGAAACCGATAGGCATGTTATCACATTTCAGGAGGGAGGGTACCTTCAGACTCCCTCTGGTCTGGTCCTGCATTCTGATTGCCCATCTTCTGTTGGAGCTCTTTAAGTGTGCTGCTGCAGCTAACGTGCATAGCTAATTCAGCTATGCACATACAGACATGCATGCATATATATATACACTTATGTACATAAGAGGTACTGTTAAGTAGCCTTTACACTCGCATTTTGTCTTTACAAAGACTGCTCCCTTTTTCAGTGTTCAATTCCCTGCATTTTTTATGCTGCAGTTTCTTTTAGTGACAGCTAAATATATTTTTTTTCTATCTATATATTTATATAGCCTAACAAAGGTTACATGTTCTGGCATTCCCCAGAATAACAAGAAAATGTCAATCTCCTTGCTGTTTATAAAGGCTAAGGCAGAAAAAAAAGTGTCTTTTTTTCCCTGAAATAAAAATTGATTATTCTTGAAAATTCTTCCATCAAACACTTTCCACAACAGCTGGTGAAAATACAAATATAGGTAAATCTGACTGATTAAGCCTTGGAGTAAAGCAAAGAAATACTATATTCTATGTATAACTCTCCAGGCTGATAAAGGGACATTCAGGAAGAATTTGGCATCTATGAAATGCTCATTGCATTTCATAACTCTGTGAGCACTGGAAAGCTTATAATATCCTTCCTTACAGATAGATCATATATGTCCCAGCAGTCTGTTGGCTTCAGCAATCCAGCCCCTTCTGAAAAGAGTAAACTTGACCTCAGGAGGAATATATCACAGCACAACTAACATTTGAATGTGAGGGTATGATGGCTCCAGGGAGCAAAATTCTCAGAAAGATTTGCTCTCAAGAAGACTTCAAGGCTTCACTGGATCCTGAAAATGAATAAGCAGAAGTTTTAACTTAAAATTGTGTTTCCTCAGGAGTATTTTTAGCAAAAAGTTGCTATATCTGCCAACCTTGCTTGTCCAGTGCCACATTTTGTGAGCATATTAATATCCTGTACTGTATACAACAATTACATCTTGTTGCATTTTCTCTCAATATAGAACAATATATACATTGAAACAAGTTTCTTCTCTCTGTTCTTTGTTTATTTCTTAATATCTATTCTAAGGAAAAGAAATTATTCCATAGGGGGTTTTTTTTGTAGCAATAAGAGCTGGATTAGGGCTTTAGTTTCTAACATTCCTATCTTAAAAAGAAACGTTCAGTTCTTGGTAACATTCATGGACATGTTTTGCTCTTTGGAATTTTCAGTTACTACCTTTGCAGGCTGACAGCTTTTATGGGAATTATTCTAGTGCAGTAGTGTGCTGTGAAACATTTAAAATTGCTCTCCATGTTCTTGATTCAGTTGTTTTAACTGCAAGAGCTAAATTCTGGTTCGGAATTTGCAAGCGTGAAAACATTTAAAGAAATGTCTGCACAAGTCTGCATGAGTGAAAAATGTAACCTCATCTGTCTCTTAAAAGTACAATGCTGTGATCAAAACTTTAATGATGATTGCTCCCTAGTCAAAGCAGTCTGAATGTGACTCAGACCTGTCTGGTTATGTCTTTGTGGTCTTTGATCTATATTTCTTCATTTCAGCTACAACAGACAATGAAATACTCCTTTGAAAGCAGTTTGGCTTCTAGCTACCCTTTTATTTATTTATTTATTTATTTGATCACTTGTGATAATCAAAAACATAAATATTCACACAATTAGCAAAAATTAAACCAATTTAAATTAATTCAAAAAGTAAATTTCCAAAGACTTAAACGGCATATTCATATCTAAATATTCTACACCTACCACTTTCTCAATTCACTAAAATGCCATAAAATACTTAGAAAAATCATTGGTTTTTTTACACTATTGTTATTGAGAGCTTTCTTTATAACTATTTTGACCACAATAACATTTCCAAGTGTACAATCACCTGCTACTTAAACAATAACATTTTAGTTGATATTTTTATACTTTTTTTTCCTAGTAAGTAATCTATTTTAAACTTTTCAATTCATATCATAAAAGGTACACTTTTTTGCTACTGATATGTATGTATATTTCAGATTTTCAAGTATACTATGACCCGCTTTTCATCATCTGCCATAAAAGAAGTTTAATTTCTCCAATTTCAGAAAGTGATCATTTAATATAAAAAAAAATCTAGTTTCAACATTACTTTCTGGTTTTATTTCTGAATAACTTTGATCATAAAGTTTCTACACTTTTCCTTGGAAAAAGGTCAAACTGATTGCTTTGACAGTCCCAAACACTACACAGCTATTACGTTTCTACTCTATGTGACAGACATTGCTTCTCAGTGGAGCTGTCATGCTCCACTAATTTTTGTTAATTATTTTATATTTGGTTTTTGAAAAATTATTGTTTCAGTAGCCATGCACTTAATTAATGGCTTTACTCATACATCTTTGAAGGTTTCTGAAAAGATTGTCAGCAAAGAACTGTATTCCATTGTTGCCCGTCTCCAAAGTCAGAATACTGTTCTGCATTTATTTTACCAAAATGCATCTCTTCATGTCAATACATTTATTCCCGACATAACTTCCCATCTAATTTAATGATAGATACAACAATTAATTTGGGTAGGTCTAAGGCAGAATTTTTCTATTGCCTGTCTGTGAAGTCTCCACTATAGTCGAGTCTTCAGTGTACTTCTGTCATTCATGAGGTTCTGAAGATCATTTCATTTTTTTAATTTCAGGATTTAAATACTTAGGCTATATAAGAGGCCTCAGCGGGACAGCATTATGAATCATAGTAGTGTTATGACAAAGGATACTTAAGGTTATTTTGTATTTTGTTCAAAGAAAGAGGATGTGAATAGTATCTGTTCTTCTTATATGGGCAATGATAAGATCTGGTTCATATAAGATCCCCTCAAAATCATTTATAATAAGAATTTTTATTCCACATATATGTCTTCTTACATACTCCAAACCTGTTTCTATTCATCTGGCTGGTCAATATGTCCTGCTATACCATCTGGGAATTTGTCATTTCAGATCATGACTTGTTTTTTAAATGTTGCATACACAAATTACAAATAGCACCATATAATGCCTTAAATTATTGCTAACACATTCTAGTCCTCTAACGTAGATATTAAGATAGTGATTTGCAGTTCCTCGTTGTTTTTTTTTAATTGTTTCTCACTCCGTTTTACTTTACTGTATGTTACAGAAGCGTACTTCTGAGAATTCAGTCATTTACTCACTGACACTTTCTTCATGGCTGTACTAGAAAACATCTCCTCTTTTTTAAGAGCATAGCTGTATATTTTTATAATTCAGAAACAGAGTTATTTTTTGAATATCATGTCCTAAAAAATCAAATACTGAGCTTCACCTTAAAATACACTATTTGACAGTCCATGAGAATTTTATCAGAATAAACTTCATAATCAACTTTGGTGAAAAAATCAGAATCTATCTTTAAGCTTTTAGAAGTAGTATCACCACTAAAAACTGCAAATCACAGGCTTCATTTTTTCTTGATGTATATTTGGTATGTGACATCACTGATAATGAAATGTCACCAAAGAAGATCTTTTTCCTGATTTACAGTATTATAAGGTTCAGGGTATATGAAGCCATTCTCAATTAATGATGTAACAATTACCTATTAGAATTCTATGCTTTGTGTATTTTCGACCCTATCTTTTCAACAGTTTTAAAAGATTGGAGAGTTATGAGCCAACAATGCTGCAGAAGTTTAATTTTCCTTTTTATCTTGTTAACCAAAAAAAGAAAAAAGTCAATCTGTCCTTCAAAATATTTATTGAAAACTGATGAAAATAAGCAATGTGGAGTTCATACCACATAATTCCTGCTCTTTGAAAGACTGGGTTTCTCTGTTTGATGGCCAAAAATAATGCTGTGAGAGTGTGATCAGCAAGGTTTGCAGCAAATAGATTTTGAAGAAGCTGTGAAAAATGTAAACAGAAAACAGAGTTCTTAAAAGAAAAATTAGCTGCCAAAATTAAAGCAGATACATTATTCAGTATGGAGAAGCTGATTCTGTTTTGCTTTGCTTTGTTTTTCAGTTTAGCTACTTGTTTAAAGTTTAATATGTTGATTAATTTAGAATGGAAAAGAAAATGTGTATCTAAGATCACCAAAGCTAAAAGACTGTTTCAGTATCATATGCTAGCGTCAAATTCTGAGAAAAGCAAACAAGTTTTGTTGGTAGTAAAATTAAAACTATGTAGTTTCCTTCTTTAGATACCTGGAGTAACTTTGAATCTGTGCTTGGGGCTGGATGCTCTCATAACATCTAAGGTGCAACCACTGATTAGGCTTTTCCTGCAGTTTGGGCATCTGTAATGATGCTCTGCTGTGCAGATTTTCTGGTGTTCAAAGTGGTTTGACATAATGCTTAGCCTTTATTTCTGTGCATATGGTAAAAAAAAAAGTCACTCCAGTCTACTTAGGCAACATTTTCATGATATTATAGAATGCAACACATTTTAAAATTTCCATCTTTCTGTCAAATTTGATCAAAATTTACTGTGTTCAAAATTTATTAGAAGAAGTGTAAGCTTATTTTCTTACCAAAACACCTGAAAATAAAGGCACTAACAAATGAAGAGGAACAGGGGGCAGGAGGAATAGGAAGAGAGAGAGATTTTATTGAAATCACATGGCATAATAAGGAGGAAACATGCATTGATTGGTTAAGTGACACTTCATCTGCTAAAATTTAAAGAAAAGGTTAGACTTTCATAATTTCATTATCCTCTTTCAATTGCTTTTTTCTGGGCATCTTGGAGCCTTCAAAACATAAGGATAAAAGTGCCTTGAATTAAATTTTCAGCTTGTGTTTGTATGCAATACAGTATTTTAAATGCCATCTAATTTTGAAATAATATAGAAATATTATCTCCTGTTGTTGAAGGAAGGGCTTCTTCCTTGTTCATGGAGTAGTTGATCAAAATGGAATTACTACCACATAAAATATTCTAAATATTTTTAAAACACTGCTTTGTGGGGAGAAACCTAATCAAACAAAAAAAAAAAGCAACCCACAAACACTGGAAGTATACACCATTTCCCATGAAAGGTTTTCTGTCAATCATATATTACTATTCCATATTGTAGCTCATGATCATTTATAATCCACTATTACTTAAAATATATGAATTATGGCTTATCATTAAATATAAAAAAAGAAAAAAATTATTCTTTCTGCCAGTATGAGTTGGTGTAAGTAAGGTGTAAGTGATTTATAGTTAAGGTGGCAACTAGTGTGAAATCAAAACAATGTTTTAGAAACAAAGTCATCTTAAGGGAGGGAAAATATTTTATTCTGTCAAGCTGCAGTTTCAGAATTTTTTTAATACATAACAGAAATTTTGAATTATTGTTTTTACAAAAGAAGTAAATGACACAATACTTCCTTTTTACCCTTCTTTGGTGATGTAAGGAATGTAGTAAGAAAATTAGTCTTTCTGATGAAATCTGAATACATCTCACCTTCCAGAAGAGTGTTCTCACTATGGTACACCTGTAGGTAAAGACAATGCATTTTCGTCAGATACAGTAGCATACTTCGATAAATAGATTTCAGGTATGAAGTAGAAGCAGCAGATTCTGAAACAGGTAGAACAAATACTGTACCTTATCACCTTTCTCTCTCTTTCCCCCTACTGACACCTACTCTAGTTCTCTGTCCTTTCAGAGATGGCCCAGTGCATAGCTAAACATGCTCTAAACAATTTCTTGAGACTTATAAAACTTTGAAATCTGCTGCTTCTATTTCAGATATGAAGAACTGTTTCAATGTCTGAAAGTGTGGCTAATGTTCTCATATACACCAGCTGGTGAAAACCTTTAGCTACAAGACCTGTAATGTCAAAAATTTTAGACCATCAAAACCACACCAAATCACTAGCATTGTCTCACAATGAAAATAATTCCCTGCCACCTACACAATCAAAAAAATCCCATGTTGATATTTTAACACTTTACATGAAGTACTGAGCTTTTCACTGACGCAACAAGAAGAAACTTTGCATATAAAAATGTAACTCTGAAGAATTTTGTCCCTCACATGATGTTTCAGCTTTTGTCCATTTTACCCTTCCCTGTTCATAAATTCAAGGAAACAGAAATCTATTCCAAGATTGCTGTTACTAAGGGGGGTGAAGGTAAGGGGAAATAGATAATTTTTTGTAAGGCTATATATTGGCTTTGGATGGGATAGAGTTAATTTTCTTCATAGTAGCTCATGTGGTGCTATGTTTTGGATTTGTGAAGATTTTGCAGATTGCTGAGTTATTGCTGAGGCCTTTTCTGCTTCTCACACTGCCCCACCAGCAAGTTGGCTGGGACACAGCTGGGACAACTGACCCCAGCTGACCAAAGGGATGTCCCAGACTATATTCCTTGTTCTGCATTGCTTGTGTGCTCTGCTTTTGCTTTACCTGTTAAACTGTGTAAGGCCACATTTTTCCCATGTGGTGAAGCTGTATATGTAATTCAGTGTTCTGGTGTTGGTGGGTTTCTTTTTGTTCTTTTTTAAACACAGTATTAAGAGTTTCATGGAAGTGAAGGCAAAGAAGTGCAGCATGTGTTCAAAAGGAAAGAATTTTGCAAAGACTAGTAGTTCGTATAAGAAATGGATCAGTCACTAAAAACACTTAAATTTCTACTTTCAAAATGGATTCTTTTCTTTCTAGTGACTGATCTGGACTAATCCCTTTCTTAAAGGAAGGCTTTGGTCTGTCCCAAATGGCAAACATTGCTTCCCTCTTTCCAAAGTGATTTAGTTTACAGTGTGGAGAAGATGAAGGCCTATCTATAAGATTCTGGATGTTAAGATCACTAACCGCAAGAAACTTCTTTAGATTATGGAATTAATTAATATTAAGCAAAATGAGTTTTAGGAAGACTCCTGAACTCTCTGGAGAGTAACCACCATAAGCAGGTGGAAGTAAGTCAGGAATCACTCTGGTGTCACTCAGAAAAGAACAGAAGAAGAAATAAAGTTTTTTTTCCCTGTATATGTCTTTATACAGATGATGGTGACAGAGAGGTGAATTTCTATGAATTTCACGAAAAGGGCAAAAGAACATGATTCTTTCTGTACAGATTCAGAACAAAACCCACAGCTGAGGAAACAAAGGCTGGCAGATAGCTTTCTTTTGGACGGCTCTAGATTATCAGTAATGAAGACATTGGACTAGGCTAAATCCTGTCTGAAGTATAAAATCTTAAACTGCTTGTATTGTATGTGTAGGATTACAGGACCCTACAGCTTTCAGTCTACTGATTTGGTCTTTACTTGGTAAAGTAGGCATAGTCTACAATTCAAGAGAACCTATTACTTATTAACAGACTACCAAAACTATTGTATCAATTCCTACTTTGTCTAATTTACAGAGAACTGGAGTACCAAAATAATCACTTTAGCTGTAATTTTGAATGAGGGTGTATTGCTCTATATCCTTAAACTACTTAAATTATTCTGGTCTTATACTAATTTAATTTTTAAAGGAATGAATTTCTTTGAAGTGAAAATATGAAAGATTAGTGATTTCTTTGTCAAATGTAAAATTGGTCTTTGAGACAATCTTGTCACTCCCAGGTGCAACATGACCTTAGGCACTCAGTTCAGTTGCCCACTTACAAGAGTCTAACGATGTGCAAAACAACATAGGGTCCTGTCTAGCCATGGCTACTTCTCCTGAGCGACACAGGTTCCTCATGAGTATTGTGTCATATGTGGATATGTAGCCCACAAAACACAGAGGTGTCATTTGCTTGAAACAGGCCATTGGCCTTGGGGTAAGCAATCACTAGATGCCTCATGACTTGTATGGAGATTTGTTTTGGCTTGTAATGGCAATAATCAGTCAGGGGACTGTTAGCTACTTTGGTTTAACTTTTGCTTAGCTTTGTGCAACTGTGTGTTACAACATTTGTCGATTGGGGGTTTTTTGGTAGCTAATAGATGGCTATAGCGAGTAGCTCTTCGATGTAGTATGAATTATCTATGACCCGACAACAAAAATTCAGTGCAAGGGAATAAAGGCATGGGATGGCAAGCCTTGAAAAGGCCTTGAAAGTACAAGCAGAGGATAATACTGGAGGCCTAAGGGCTACAAACAACAGCTGTCAGTTAGTGGTTACATATAAACAATGCAGTCTTGGTAGCCAAGTAAAAACAATTTAAGGGTAATAAAAACAAACAAGATCAAGTAGGCAAGGCATGCAAATCACAACATCTGCAAATGTAAAATTGCAGACCAATAAAGACCTGGGTCTAGATTGTAGCAAACACGTAAAAATTACCCCAGCAGATGCCAAAGTGAGGAGGAAGAAACCATCTACATCAACATCATACTACTCCCAGTGAAGGACTCCTGCTGATAATGACTTGCCATATATCCCCTACCCAGGCAGAAACCCTGGACATTAATATGCAGAGGGACAGTGTAAGGGTGAGCATAACATCACAATAATGTTTAAAAATCATAGAATCGTAGAATCATAGAATGGTTTGGGCTGGAAGGGACTTTAAAGATCATCTAGTTCAATCCCCCCTGCCATGGGCCAGGACACCTTCCAGTAGATCAGGTTTTTCAGAGCCCCATCCAACCTGACGTTGAACACTTCCAGGGATGGGGGCTCCACAACTTCTCTCGGCAACCTGTTCCTGTGTCTCGCCACCCTCATCATAAAAAATGTCCTCCTTACGTCCAATCTAAATCTACCTTCTTTCAGTTTAAAACCATTGCCCCTTCTCTGATCACTAAGGCCTTGGTAAAAAGCCTCTCTTGATCATTATTATAAGCCCCCTCTATATATTGAAATGCCACAGTAAGGTCTCCCTGGAGCCTTCTCTTCACAGAGGTACCTACTACACATTAGTATTGTACTGCTGGTCCTCTCCCAATTGATCTTGCAACATGTTTCCATGGCTATTTTGAACAATGCCTTAGAGGTATTGCCTTTACCATAACAGCGGCTATAAAAACAGTTGTGCAGCAGAAAAGTGGGTTTGCCAGTTAAATGAAATATTCCTAACTATACTAGGAAAATGATTAAATAAAAACCTTAAAAATTTTATTTCCATGGAATACACATCTGTATTGATAGGAGCTGTGGTTTGATTCTTCATGCATCCATTCTGTCTTATAAAGAAACTTAATGTCCTGGGGCTAGTATCATTCAGAGCCTCTCCACACCCACTGGGGATGCCATAGTACACAGGAAGCTGTCACATGATTTGTTATAATGGTTCACATAAGAAAATCAGAGAAATAACTACAAGAACACCACTCCTTTGGATTTTCTCAAGTAAAGAATATTTTTATTTTTTGTTTAAAACTTTGAGGTGCTTGAGGAGTACCTGGATTCTCAGTCAGATGTCCTTTCTGTGTCCTGACTCCACTTTCTGATGAGTTGTTGATAAACACCATCTTCTGTTACAACCTTGTTTGCTGGGGTTTTTTTAATCTTTTTTTTTTTTTTTGGTGGGTTTTTTTTGAGGTTGTTTTTGTAAGAATACCAGGGCTTGTGCAGTGGGCCTCAAGTGCTGAATATACCAGTCTGGATAATTATGGAATCAGCACTCAGAACTGTACTGCAACTTGCATCTGCCCCAGAATTCAAACGTGTCCCAAGGGTGTATCCTTGAATCAAGACACTGGAGCACAGCCATTTAGAGGATATCATACCCTGGCTGTTTGCATAAGTGATGCCAACAGGAGCCTTTATATACGCAGTTGCTTTTCTAGCATTGAGCACATACATCCACTTTTGCCAGGATTATATGAGGTCATAGTCTGAAGGGAAAAATGTGGTCATGGTCTAACTTCTTTCTGCTAAGATAGCTGCAGAGCAGAGCTGGGAGCGCAGGCAACAGAGTTATGACTGCCAAAAGGCAATAAAAAAGATTGCAATAAAATATTGCAGTCAAGTGTTTTTTCAAACTCAGCACCCAGAACCTGCTGGGAGAATAGTCTGGAGGAGTCATTTTGCCATCAATGCTGTGCCAGGATAGGCCCAACACAGACCTGAAAAACCTGGATAGTGCATGTATCCCGCTGTCATTCACTCTCCTTTTCTCTGTTTCTCTCTCTTAGGGATTTGATTTTGCCACTCCTATCAGTATGTCAACCATGGCAATTACTTTTTTTTTTTTTGTCATCTGTTTTGCATAGACAGAAAGACATTTATTTTTCTAGATACAATTTAACTTAGTGCATGGAAAAGTTTGAATTATTTGGGCCTGTTTTTATCAAGAATTAATTTTTTTGACAGACATATTAAGTGGGAGGCCTCTGACCACATATATATCCACACATATATCCACACTGCTTTCATATACAGCTGAATTAGTCATCATAGCTTCTTTTTATAATTAATGAAAGGAATTAGGCAGTTCTAACACATGAATCACTTCATGTAACTGTCTAAAATAGGTCAGATGAATCATGTCCTAAAAATGTCTACCTATTCATTGTCTGTAAAGACTGGCTAGCATTGCTAGTTCAGATGTAGAAGACTGAGTTAAATTAGATGACTTCTCTACAAGGAATCTTTGAAATAAAAAACTTTAAATATATGTGACTACATACTTCTATGTCTGCTTTTCATCCATGATCCCAGATGAAAATGTCAATTCCCCAAAATTTAGGCTTGTAAATTAGAAGTTCCTTTCTGATACCGTTGAGTCATGTGCAAAGTGACACTTCACCCTTCATCATTACCTGTTCTGAACTGGTGATTCAGAAGATAAATCAGCTGACAAGAAGGCAAGGAAACATGTGTTTAATACCTAATTAAACAAATACACAGTTTTATATGGAAGTATTGTAACACGAGTACCCTTTACTGTATACTACTGCATTAAATTAATGGTATTTCCCACCATTGCTTTAGTTTTAATTTATTGTATTATGTTTTATGCAAGTAGAAAGATAGATATTTACAAAAATGGAGTAAAATGTGCCCCCAAAGATTTTTCCTAAAATTACTTATCATAAAAAGTGCACATTTTTAAAATATGGGTATATTCTTTCCCATCGCCATCCCATATGTCACATGAGAACTTTCCACTTTCAGCCTGCAAATGTTTAGCATATGCACAGTTGAAAATGAATAACTGGAATGCTCTGTATGTCTTTCCCCCGCCCACCAAAGAGTGCGTGTTATGTACATAATTGTGATATATAGCAGATAGGAAGGGACTGAATGTCTGCAAAGAGATGAACTTCACTCCTACAGACTTGGAGAAAATTACTTCAAAAGGTGCTTGTAGCAGAGAGCACCATGCTGCTAGTCATTAAAAATGAACTTCAAAGGACTCATAGGTGCTGTATATAAATGAATATTACTCTATAGAATTATTTGATCCATATTCCACAGAGGATGAATATGGACATGAATAAGTCATTGCTAATCCTAACATTTCACTTCACTGCATTCATAGCTGTAATCCACCTGCTTCTTATCTACTTATGCATCATTTATGTGTTATTTATTTCAATCACTTTGGGGAGTTACAGATTTATTACTGCATTCTCATTCTACCTGTGAGAAATATGATGTGCTTTAATTTGAGAAAAAGCCCATTAGTATATAGTTCTATTTTGTGCTCCATACCTTTGTTAGTCACAGTAAGGAATTATCCACTGAAGCAGAAAACTAAAGCAATCTGGATTTGTTTTATAGTAAATTGTATCAGATTATGCCCAGAGGCCTGAGTAGAAAGAGTATGTTAAAAAAGAAGGCCAGTTCATTAAACATTAGAGTTTTGTGTTCTCTCCCAGATTGCATGTTGATTTCATATAGAATAATAGTGTTTGCTTCTGTAAGTATATGTTCCTATAAGGCATGGAATTAGCATTTTATATACCATCATCAATACTCAAATGGGGAAAAAGTACTGCTTCCCTAAAAAAATTAACCTTTGCATCGCTAAGTACCTGTGAATTACTAAATGACATATTCTGAATTCCAGAAGAGGAAAGGAGAGGGAAAAAGATCAGTGTTGTTTATATACGTCTTGTGACAGAGCATCAGCTAATACATATAATTTGCTGAACTTACATCGCCATTTTTAGTCCCTTTTCAGGTTGTATAACTTAAAAGTGTGAAGGCAAACAGTTCACTGATTTTGAAATCAGGCTTCAGTTGGACATTTTTATACCCCTTTTTATTTACAGTTCATAATTTTTCATGCACTTTGAAGTAAATTATGGTCACTGCTTATGCATGGATAACTAGCAGTACATTCAGCTCCCTAGAATTAATTTGAGTCAACCAAGAGCTATTTTCACCTGAATCTGACAAGTGTCAGGCCTGATACATGGGCTGGACACAGAAGGTGTTGAAATCCAGTGTTCTGTTTCTCAGCTCACTGCTGATTAGCTCTAAAAATCAAATGTTCTTCTCAATCTTTATTGAATAGCATTTCACACAAGTTTCAGCTTCTTCCGCTGGTCTGCCACATACTAGTCTGACACTTTTTTCTGCAAAGAGCTGCGTTCGTGATGCTCTTTGCAAAGTGTTTTGGAAGAGGCATACATTCTATTTTAAATGTTAAATTTGCTGGATAGCAGTTGCCAGATACCTCACAACAACCTTTTAGAATGACTGTACTAGATGAATGAGGCTTATAACAGCTAGCTATACTAGTTGTAGTATTTAGAAAAGAAAAAAATGCTAACAGATAAAAATGCTAACTCAGATTTACTTGGTGGTGACTAAGGACAGTCAAAGTTCTAAAGCAATGGAACTGTTGACTTCAAACTTTGTTAAAATTCAAATTTTAAAAAAAGTCTGCCAAATTCTGTTTCAGAAATACTGGTCAATATGCCTTTTTAAAACCAAAATATATAATCCATGTAAGGCAACTTGGAGCATTTTCTGCCTCCTTCCTCTGCAGTAACGAGCCAGAAGGCTTTATGTCATGGGTTGAGGTAGATTCTGAAATATTCTAGGCTCAGGGCATCAGAAACAAAAGCAAAGTTTGATGTACATCCAGTCTTACTATTCTGAATGTCATCTAATCATGACTTACTCCAGCAGCTGTACAGGCTGTGACAGTAAATATGGACAGAGACAGCCAGAGCCCATGTGAGCCTGCTTTGGTGGTGGCATACATAGCATATAACAACACATGTATAAATCAGTTACATGACCAGACATACAGAGAAGTGACAGATGGGTTAGGTTAGTGTCTGATAAAAACAGTTTACTAGTTTTTTCTGCCCTCTAGCCTACTTCAACTTAAAAAGAATAAACCAATGTTGTTTTACAAAATCACACAAAATACAAAATCTATCTATCAAATGTTAAGATATCATTTTTGAGCAAACATGGAAGAGCAAACATGTGTGATCCAACACTTGGACTACATTAATGATAATTATATTTCCATTGTGGAAAAACGTAGTTCAAGTAGATTTTTTTCCACCTTTCCAGCATCTGTGTGTGAAATTTTGGCTTTACACATTGTGGAGTGTGGAAGAAATTGTTTTCAGCTCTTTACTATGAAAACTGGATTGGGTTTTTCTTTCAGCTTTAATTATTTAAAAGTTAGTTGCCTGTCCTGAACTACTTGGCTAGGCACTTTCTGAAGCCATATACTAATGCTAAAGAGGTCGTTTATTCAGCCTAAGGTCGATATAAAAATTGAGTGAGGTAAATTGCCCTCTTAGATCACTTATTTTTCTTTGTTAATTACAAAGAAGATCTAGACAAGACAACAAAGTTTGGTGAGATGACTATGAGCCTTTACTATTGAAGTTAGAAGGGAGACATGGGGAAATGGAAACATAGAATTATATCTTACTTCTATGGACCAAACTGATTTAGTGAGATGCTTTTGCAATGGACTTGGAAAAGAGCTTTTGTAAAACTTAGAACGTCTGAAAGTGGGCAGTGGCACCAATATCAAACAGAGGAAATATAAAAGGATATCTTATTTCAGAACTACTCCTCCCCTCTCCATAAAAGGATAAGATCTCTTTCACAAGTCCAAAAATTAGGTTAAAGAAATTTAATTGGAGGAATCCAATTTGAAATATGGATATAATGGATTTTCTGGGAATGCAAGCTACTTCCTTATCTAGAAAAATCTTTTCACCCAGATCAGAAGAGAGAAGAAATAACATAATGGTGGGACTAAAGACACAGTTCAGTGAATTAACTGTACAGAATAATGATGTTCAGAGGCTGTGGCTTGCCATGCCTTGGAGGAGATTGATCTTGACTCTGACTTTGGGAATGTAAAAATCCTTGCTCTGATAACCAACTGGAAGTCTGGATAAAATAAATGGTGGATTAGATAAAATAGCCTGTGCTTCACTTGACAGACACAGCAACAATCTCTGTTGTGGTTTGGTTTTTATTTTTTTTCTTCTCATGATCATGAAGAAAATGTGTAAAGAGAAGATCAAAGGGGTGGGGGGAAGAGCAATGTCCATGGCCATTGTTAGGACAGTTTGTTAGAACATTGTTAGAGCACTTCTGTCAGAGCACAGAGGAAGGAGAAGATGCAGCAGAGATGTCCCAAGGGTGAAGGCATATGCTTGACAGATATGTCACTGGACCTGTGGGAGAATCATGCCTTTCGAGAGTGGCACTGGAAAGAAAGGGATATATTCTACAGCTGTTGAAATAGCACTAGAAACTCATGTGGGAAACTGACTTAAACACAATGAATATAATCATCAAAGAAAGAGGTAACTATGGAGTGACAGTATTGAGCAAAACCTGTCTTTGGATTACATTTTTCACTGGACTAACCAATCAAATATACTGCAACTAGACTTCCAAGTTTTTTTTGTGTAGCTGTAATTTATGACATAGTTGCAATCAATCAACTTGAAGGCAAGGAATACAATAATAGATTATACTAATTTATGGAAGGTTTGAATGGAACTTTTCCTACCCTGACACAATTTATATTAAAGCAGAAATTTGAAAAAAAGGCTTAGAAAATATCCAGAATTATTTAGAGGGGCAGTTTTTTTGTCTATGAATTGTCAGCTGCAGACAAAATCAGAATGATTCATTTTTCAAACAAGCTATTTTGGCAGAAATATTTACTCTATTAAAAAAGATTATTCACATGATGAAAAAGAGTAGTAAACTTTTTTATTTTTCCTTCTTTTTTTTTTTTTTACTTTTGTATCTATTCCTTTTTTTTTAAAAGAAGGCACCAACCTGTTAGAAGCTTCTTCCCATGCAAGAAACTAGCAGACAGTCCTAAACTGAAAAATATCAGTACCACCTAAAATGAGAAGTAAAAGGTCACAAAAATTACTCAAAATCAATAACAAGATTCTCATACAGAGAACTTCTGTGATGAATAAAGATATATGATGAAGTATCAGGGAAATCTTAAAGTGTGAGCATTTGAACATATGTGAGCATAATGAACATTTTTGGAACGTGCAGAGCACAAAAATTGCCCCCAAACAAAAGAATCTTTTTGTGTAGTTCCAGAGAACAGAATGAGTATTCTTGGCCAAATAATTAAAAGGTTGATCCAGTAATATATATAGTGTTTTGCCACAATATGGGAAGGCAAAACTTCTAAGAAACACGACATATCTCAACATGGTGGTTGAAATTATAGCAAGACATCATGTAACATGCGAACAATTGTTTGCTGTAGGTATGGTCCACCAAGGAAGAAAAATTTTCTGAAGATTTCAAAGAACTGTATGACACTCATGTAGAATTCAAATTTATTTTATTTATCTCTCTATAAAAACATGGAGAGGAAATAGGTACTTTTGAGTGATAATTGTCTCCCTTACTACATGGGAAGAAAGTTGTTTAAATTAATTTTTTCAAAATAATAGTGTCAAGAGACTGTCCAAATATATTAGCTGAGCTAATTGTGCCCAGAGGAAAATGTTCTAAATATAACAGAATCAGACAACAGTACCCATTTTGGAAAGGCAATTACGAAAATAATTTGTAAAATGCTTGAAATCAAGCAACAATTTAATAAATCCTTCCATGTACAGTCCAGCAGGCAAGAAGAGAAGAGTAATAGACCATTAAGGACTCACTACAGAGATTTGTCAAAGGAACAAGAAAAGCCTGGGATAAAAGTCTTCCCTTGATCTTGATAGTCTTACAGGCAGCATTTAGTATCTCCACTGGATTTTCTTCATTCGAAGTGGTGGTGGCGAAACAAAATGAAGCTACTCAAACTAGATGATCTTTAAGGTCCCTTCAAACCTAAACCATTCTATGATTCTATGAAAATGTGATGTACCAATACCTCATGAAATGCAAGTGTTGAACAGAAAAGGGGTTTCTACAAATGTTGAATGAAAAAGACTAAGGATGCAAACTTACTGGCAAATACTTGTTCCTCATCTGCAAAATGTTGCATGAATGTGCTTTTGTTTTTAATTGTAAATAAACATATAAAACTTAGCTAAAGTTTACTTACAACTTCGAGTTATAGGAAAAAATAATGCCACATTATAAGCAAAGATCTGAAATGAGGTTGAACAACATCTAAAGTGTAGACAGGACCTTTGAGAATGGTAGTATATTTAAAAAAAGTATATTTTGTTGGAAAAAATACCAAGTTCCGTAACACTGGATATTTTGCAAGGGGAAGAGGTAAATACTTGGAAAGGAAAGTTGAAAACCTTAAAAGCAACATAATCCAGGTGGAAAATGCATTCTTTTTGAAAGGTTGTATTAGCTAAATTTTCCAGAATGTATCCTATGGGATTATGCTGAATAGGAATGGAGAATTAGAAAGAAGAATATAGTGCAGCAATTAAGCATTATATTAATATACATTAGTTCAAATGCTATTATATTGTCTATTGATTTTTCTATCATCACTTTACATTTAAAATTTAGTGTTAATATTTAGTGTTTAGAATTATAACAATATTCATAAAATGAATACTTTGAGCATCGGTGAGTTTCTATACCAAACTGCTTATTTACTTTTGGAATTGTCTTATTCAAGTGCAAACAACAAACCAAATGCAATCAGAATGTTAGGTGTCCATATCAGGGATGTATTTAATCATTGAAGTGGAACTTCTTGTAAAAGGTACTTACCAAACTGAAAAATTCCAACATGCTACTGAAAGCAAAAATGATAGATTTGCAACAATTAGAGGCTGAGAGCTCTTTGCAAATGAATCATGCATAAAAAATGACTCCTAGAAATTTACAGCTTTTATGGGAAAAATACTTTTATTCTAATTAGGGACAAGCAGGACTGGATCTTGTTTCAGGAGAGAACTGAATGAACTTCAGGGTGCAAATATAGACTGGTTTACCCTCTCCAAAATACTTTAGAGAAGAAACTGTTGCATGTAAATCCTGATTGAAGAACCAGACAGATCTGTTCTGAGGCTGTATGCAAGTAAATCTTGTGGATATTAAGTTATATGGAATATTTAGGTAGCTGAAAATATCAGCCAGATACAATACAAATATAGAGAAAAAAATCACAGTTGGAGAATTGACAGAGAGTTACTCAAAAGTCCAGTCAGACACTCATTAATTGACTCTGATATCAATCTACATATCCTTCCGAACTTCCTTTCCTCCTTCTTTATCTCCTGGCTGAACTTAGAGAGCCAAAGCCATATTTTTTTTTCACATTCTTCTATTGTATACTGCTATAATATTCACAAATGAATTCAATAGCAAAGATGTATGCAACAATGATTGGATGTAATTAATTCAAATTGCAACTACCCTGATCATTAGGAGTAATTGAAGAAGGAGACCCTGAGAAAGTGGTCATTATTGTACTGTCCTTGAGCAGAAGTATCACAGAGGTCCAGACTATCCTACAAATCTACCAGAAAACCTGGTGACAGTACAGTGACAAAAATCTTGCTGAAGGGAAGATAGTATTCATTGCTCTGCCCTCATTTACTAAGCTGATAATTTAGTTGTAGGAGTTTGTTAGTTTGGTCAAACATGATTTCCTCTTCATAAATCCATGTTGAGTATTCCAAATCACCTTTTTGTTCTTCTGATGTTAGGAAAAAGCCTCCAGAATGATTTATTCCATCACCTTCCCAGGAAATGAGGTGAGGCTGACCAGCCTGTAGTTCTCCATAGCCATCTTCTTGCTCTTCTTGAAGATACAACAGGCATTTTCTTTATTCTAGTCCTCAGTCATTCCATGGGATTCTTAGAAGGTCCCTGAAGAGACCATGATATTCTCTTCTGAAGTCCCAGGCTGTGATCCTGCTGTTTGCCTTCTTCCCTCCCATCAGGATCCTGAACTCCACCACCTCAGAGTCACAGCAGCAGAGGTTGCTCCCAAACTTCAAATCCCAGACTACTGGGATTAAAAAGAAGCTTAGACATCACCTTTACATGTACAGGAATATTTCAGGTTGTCATGCATTTAACTAGATGATAATTCAGCACATCTCAAATACAGCTTTTATTCTGTAGGTTTAAAACAAATTTATGTACAGTGTCCACAGGTACACCTGTGAATAAATACATGTTCACAGTGTCTAAGAAAGCCCAAAGAGATTTTTGCAAGAAAAGTGTTCAATATGTCTTTATTGCCCTTAGGGTGTAAGATATGAATATTGAGAAATGTATATAAATGGGAAAAATGTATTAATGGGTTGTTGTTAATACAACATTTGCTGCCTTTAACAGACTTTTGATACCTGCTGTGTTCAAACTTACACAAAAACTTTGGAAAAGTTATTATAAAAATGGTGTGCATGACCACAGAGATAGAATTAAACTGAAAGAATGTGAATTATGCTTTATAAGTATAAATAAGGTATTTACATTTCTAACAAATATCTGGCCAAAACTTGTTGTGTGTCTCATGTAATGAGAATCCTAGACTTAGACTGGGCCTAATGGCATTCCAGACATTTAATACTATATTATATACTATATATCAGAATAATGACCCTGTTCTCTCTCCCTTCAAGTCCTAGATTGAAGCATAAATTTATTTTGATTGAATCTGCTTTCTCTGGATAACATGTGCTACCCCTGCAGAACCCATTGTCAGAATTTAGTATACCCTTTAATGTGATTCTGGAATAACCAGTGAGACAGCCATAGACTACAGCATTAAAATAAAATCTAATGAAGCCACAGTGGTTGCATTGTTATGATGACTAACTGCTAGAAAAGCAGGAAAAGACTGCTGGGTTTTTTTAATACTGCCGATAATATTTTCCTCTTAGCATTTTCAGAACAGAAGAGGCCACAGCCTTCATAAAACATGTCCAGTTTTATTTTTTTAAAAAATAAACAAACACTAGAATAACAAAAACCTGCTACTTGTATTTTCGAGAAATCTTTTTCCTGTGCTTCTTTATATGTCTAACATTTTTTTGAGATTTTTTGTCTGCTATGGCATACTGTTGTGTCTTTTTTTGATATCTTTATTAATAAGTATTTATTCTCATTCAGTGAGCATACCTTTTTAGTCATGAAAGCCTTCTTAATGATGATGGTGTCAAAAAGAACATTCCGGCAGATGCACTTATCGCTTATGTCAAGTCAATTCAAGAGGTTTTTCATTCCTTATCTCTGACATGACTTAAACTGCCCTTGCCTATAGCAGGAATAAGGTTGTCCAACTGAATTTTCAAATTTATCAGTTTAAAACCTCTTTTTAGGGCACTAAAAGTTATCTGCATTGAATTAATTACACAAACATATAGATTTATGCTTTATCTACAGTCTGAACAGACTAAGACTGGGCAGATGAGGTGACTTTCTGACCTGTCTCAGTACATTGCTGCAGCATTCCTAGTAAATAGTTGGCTATTTTTTATTTTTTTTTATTGTTACTTTTCTTCTTTTCCAAACATCACATGCTTGGCTGTAAAAGTATCAGCAGTATTTCAACTCATGTTTAAGTCTGACAAGGAAAAAAAAGATTAGCAAATATTTCATACAAGTTAAAATGCAGTTTTACTTTGAGAAGACATTCTTTAATAGGAAAAGTAGAAAGAATGGTTTTCATATCGCTTCAGATTAATTAGACTTATTTGAGTAACACAAAACAAAGTTTGACTTTTTTTTCCTTTAATTGTCACATAATTTAAGGTATATTTGAGAACAACGTATTTTGATAATCCAGTTCCACTGTAAGTGGTCCACGGAGGTTAGAGATGGTTAACTCCCACTTTGTATTTCAATCCATCACAAAATTCATTCATTCACCCTCCATGGGGATCAGTTCCCTTGAAAACAGTCTCTCTGCAACAAGCTATTGAAAGGTAGCTTTTGAAATGAACATTATGGAATTTCACACTTCACCAGCTAAATGTAGTGAGACTCTAGTGATAACATGACTGAGGATTTGGTATTTTCCCTGCAGATATTTCAACTTTCATTAATTAGTTTTGTTGTTCTTTATTGGTGCTCCCCCCCTGCAATGATAAAAAGGTATCACAAACAGATGAAATGTCCAAAATGATTCAGAATGCATTGTTCTAGTAGACTGAATACAACTACCACAAGCATGTTGTCTGCACTTTGCTTTAATTTCTGATGTATGGCATCAGAAATTAGCAATAAAATAATATCATAGGAACAAGGAGAAAGGAACAATTTCATATCCATTTCCTATTTTCCTTCCTGCCCTTGTTATGGGCCTGAATACATTTTGTCCCCGGTTCTGCTCTTAATGTAGTGTAGCCTTACAATTGTCATGAGAATAGATTAACTCTTTGCTATTTTTCTTCTCATTTTAAAGGATGATCATTCATTAAAGAAACGAAATAAAACACTGTGGCAGTAAATTACATATTGCAGTTAACTGTGGAAAAGATTTTAACACATATAGAAAAGCAAGAAAAATAGATTCATCCAACACAAAAGTCTTAAGACCATAAAAAATACGTAGTGTCCTTGATCTATCAGGCATGAATGAAATTTAGCACAGGTGAAATGGTGCTGCGCTGGCACCTTTTCCAGCAGGCAGATGTCTATCCTGCCAGTCTCTCACTCCCTCTCTTCAACAGGACAGGGGAAAGAAATAGGATAGAAAAGCTTGTGCGTAAAGATAAAAATGGACATTAATTACAAATTACCATCACAAGCAAAATAGACTCCATGTGGGGAAAATTAATTTATTTTATTGCCAATTAGAGTAGGGTGGCAAGAAACAAAGACAAAACCACCTTCCCTACACACACCCCTCTTCCAAGGCTCAACTTCACTCCTTCCTTCCCAACTCCTGTTCCTCCCCCCTCAACCCCAAGCGGCACAGGGGAGGTTGAGAATTAAGAGTTGCAGTCAGTCCATAACAGTTCTTTCCTGTAGCTCCTCCCTCCTCACACTTTTCCCCTGCTCCAATATAAGGTCCTCCATGAGCTGCAGGGAAACACCTGCTCCACCATGATCTCTTCAAAAACTTCCACAAGCTGCAGTCAAATCTCTGTTCCAGCACCTGGAGCAGCTGTTGCCAAAATCTTACCACGTGCATGCAGTGTAGGTGCGAACAACATTAATTTATTTGACCATCGCTATGTCTCTGGTCACTGTTCTCAGAACTCGTGATTTCATGCTGACATCCCGTTCTTTTGCACCATTCTCAGTGTGTATCTGTGGATACACACTTGCACACTATGAGTTAGAATGAGGAAAAGAAACCAGACGCTTTGCCCATAGTTAGGACAATACTGAACACAATTCATAACATTTGCTACTCTTCTTTTTCCTTATTTTTTTTTTCTTCCTTTTACTAACACAATCTAATCTCATTATTACATTGGCTAAACTGGTTGAATGTGACTTATGAAAACATAAACTCCTTAGACTAAAAATGACAGCATTATCTCATCATAAGTGCAGGAGGTAGATATTGTTTATGTATCATTGGTTTCAGAAGAACAAGAATAGAACTTTGGATGACTGCATGCTTTCACTGATGAAACTAGTTCTCTGTGTGATATTGAACTTGGACTTATACTTGCAGCTAAGGGTTTACCTTGAGGGAGAAGAAAGACCCAGTTTTCAGAAGCCTCAAAACCCAAGTATCTCTGAATTAATTCAGTACACAAATGTAGCTAGACTGAGTGGACAGTTTCCCTGGTTTGTTTCCCTGGCATGAGAAACACACACTGCTTACTGCTTTGCCAGAAAGGATGAATATCATAGGGATTACATGAAGAGATAAGCCACACAGAGCATGACACCAAAACCAAGTCTCATTAGCTGCCAGTTGATGCTATGACCTAATAAATTGTCCTAATTATAGAAACTCCATGGAAATGGAATAAGACACTTAACTCGGTGCTGTGTTCTGAGGTAGGAAAAAATAAAAATACTTCTTTGAACAAGCCTTTGAACAAATCAAACAGAAAATTGGTTCGGTTTTACTTCAAACCGGGAAAACTTCTATATCATTTAGCCCATAATACAGATTATTTATGAAATATTCCTAAAAATGATTGAATATGGGAATGTTTTGGCATGCTAACCTAAGCCAAACTAGCCTTTTTGGAGATATTTTCTACTTAGTGGTGGTTCTGAACTTTTATGTGTGTTTTTACATGTCAGAAAGATTCTTGTATTAACAGGTCTTAATATGGAGCTATAATGACACCAAAATAAAATCGCAAGCATTGTGTCATGGAATTCTTCATTATGTCCACAAGCTTTGCAGAAGTTGTGACTAGTGCAGAACCTCACATAAGCATTTGTCTGAATATCTGAATATTTTTTTAAGTGTTCCCTTGATAGTAAGATTTATGCCTTCAAGATAATAAAGTAAAAGTTTCTTTGGCACTGGAATTATTTAAATATTCTCTTATGGCAATTAATAATAAAAGGCAATGATTCAAAAGTAGAAGTGGCTTGCTTACAGAGGATATAAATTTATTTTTTTTTTTCTTTTAGACCTCATTTTGATAGTAAAGAAAAAGGTATTTCTTCCAAAATATAAACTATATGCCTCTTTTTATTCTAGACATTGGGAAAATTAATTCACTTTTTAAATCCACTCCCAAATGTAAACACCGTGGCCATGTCTGTTTTAATCTGGATCAGACATCTTTAGCTCCTTCAGTATTTCTGAAAGTATAATGTTTTCTAGTCAGAAATTCTGTATGGACAATGTTTTCCAGACATCTGATAGTTTTAATTCTCTTTTCTGAACTCTGCCATTGGTTCAAATTCTCAAATTATTGCACCCAAAACTCAACTCAGAATTTCTGTGATTTATCAGTAACTAGAAGAGCAGAAGGATGTCATACATTATAAATCTGCTTATACTTCCCAGCTTGGTGTGTATCTTGTGTATCATTATTATAACTTTATGACAGTGCTGACCAACGTTCACATTTTTGTCCATTTTTATCAGAACCCATTTTGTCAGTTTGTCAAGATCATTTAACAATTTAATTCTGACATTCAACATGTTTGAAGTCCCTCCTAGTTGGGATTGTCTGCAAATTAACATGCATACTTTCTGTTCCTTCATCCAAGTCGCTAATGAAAATATCCAGTAGTACCAGACCTAGAGAGGACCTCTGGATCATAGTCGGTACATCTTTTTGGTTTGACAATTAGAAACTACAACACAAGAACAAATGTTCAAGTTTTGTTCTCCCATCTGATATAGTTTAATACCCCTATGCTTGTACTGAGACACCTGCTACTTCACGTGTACCAACAAGTGTTTATAAGGTTTGATACTCTTTATTTTACATTGAAAGTTATAACAATGGCTATTTTGATCTTATTTATTTGAGAAAAACCTATACTTATTATTTCTTTCTTGAAATCTAAGTGTTTGGAAATTATTTCATTGAATGATAACGACTGTTATCCTTACGTACTTGCTTACATACTTACAAACTGTATTCCTTGCATACTTGCTTCTAATGCAGGCAAAATGCTTTCTTTTTTTTTTTCTGGTTTTCTACAACCTTTTCCTATCCTCTACACTTTCCTAAAGAAAGCTTTATTTTCTAAGTACTCCTGTGTGAATTTCACAAGACACAGACAATTTGAAAACATCTAATTTATGTAAGCACTCTCTAAACTGTTTTCCTGTTTTACCACTCTGCCGTTGATACTGCTAGCCAGCTAATCACAGCTGACTCTTTTTGTGAAGACTGAATTAAAAAGACTTTAAACATGCTTTCTTCTCTGCTCCAGCTTTCCTTTTCTGCTGAATAGGAAGCCAACCTGTCTGCCATTTCTAGAGATATTTGTAAAGAAGACATTTCTATATTACAAAGCCACTGTTTTTTTTCAATATATTTTGCTCATTGTTCATTACATGACTTGACTTAACAAGGTTTATGCATTTCTTTTACACTTAGTCATCTCTCCAGCTTAAATTTTCAGTACTTTTCCATTTTTCGGGATTTCACAATACAGCCCAACTGGTCTTTCATGACCATCCTAGCTTTATGCTGCTTGGATGGTCATGGGTTTGTGGTAGTGCTCGTGCTCTTGCTCTTGATGCTATTTAAAGAACTCACAACTGTCATCAACTCTTTTTTTTTTCCATGTATTTTCCATGGAAACTTCTCCTCTGGTTCTCTTGCTTCATGAATTTTGCTCTTGTAAAGTATTTTTAATCCTGTTACCATCTCAGTTGTGTTTTGCTTTCACATTCTCACCAATAGCATAAAGCCAGGAAGGAAACATTTCTGAGACTGGGTCCACACATTGACTTCAAAGGAACGATCCTCAATGAATAGCTCTTTCAGGGCCAGGATCCAAGGTCTCATACTATAGCTAGAATACCAGTCTAGAGGGATCCTTCTGACATCTGTAGGTCAGGTCCTAGAGGGATCCTTCTGACATCTGTAGGTAGGTTTTGGTCATAGAAGCATTCTGTATGTACCTTTAAAGAAGATGAACTTAATTTGAGTTTCAAATTTACCCATATCTCTAGGCTTTTCTCCATAATTCTATAAAGATTGAATTTTCTTTTGCATTTTACAAGAAAGATTTTCTAGCAAAATATAAATATCTGCCACCAAGCATGACTGGTCTTTTTTCTCTGAAAATTTAACTGCTACAAATATAAACATTTTTGTAAGGTTGGAATGCTAGGGTTTTTGCATTTGAAATCATCTCACAAGCCGAAATTATATTTTCAATGTTTTCACTTTTTAAAAAGGAAACAGACTAATAGAAAAGGGGTTGCATATTGTTGAAAGTTGAGTTTCTGCTAAAATTACAGGACAAAGTTTTCTCCATTATTTCACCTTCCTGATTGTAAAAGTATTCACCTGAAATAAATACTACAAATGTAAATTGTAAAGAACATTTCTTTATCTGAGAAGAAAAATAAGTTCTAATACACATCTTCTCACTGTTTGAGAGTGTTTTTTTTTTCCCTTCTCTGTCTCTCCCTTCTATCCCAAAAAATAATAAATAACCCTAGAGACTATGTTTTTTTCACAGCTCAATCACACAAAGCACCTCCTTCACAATATTTTCAGAAACAAGTTGAATTTTCATCTAAGTGGTTAAAAAACCTCATCCCAGTCATGGCACTGGAAATTTCTATCAACTGTGTCCAAATTTAGAAGATGAGCACAAGGCAGATACTGACAGCAAAGATCACCCTTGAGGATATTTAAAAGAAAATCTGTCATCTGTAAAAATGAAATGATAACAGCCATTAGCTACCAGGCATATATTCTTTGTCAATTTTCCAAAAGACAAAAAGTATTTACTAAAAAGATAAACTGTGACTGTCAAAATGAAAAAAAAAAAAAAAAAAATCCCCCAAAGCCAACCATACCTAAAAGAAAAAAAAAAAGAAAAAAAAAAAAAGACGTTTTAATCATTGACAAGCTTAGTGGCTAAGAAGGTTTTAACACACTAGCGTAGTGGGACTGTTTGTAAAGCTATTGTGTACTGTGGTCTAACCATCTGTTTATGAAAGGGACTATCTTTTTCTTTTGTACAGTGGAAAAATTTAAAAACATTTGAAGTCAGAAAGCTTTTGTTAAAAAAAAGTTTTTGATAACTGCAATACTTAATACAGTAATCACGAGATTTCAAACTGCTTTTCACAGGTTCATTGTATAACAAAAGTTCTCGGGGAAGGGAAACATTCTCATTACTGTTACTTGGTACCAGTATAAAGCTAGTCTGTTGACAAATAAGAAAATTGCATGATAGAAGCTACATATAAATATATACGGTGAACTTCCACTTAGTGCTAATTTCTGCCTTGCTCCTCTCTATTCTAGTATGGTATTCAGAGATAGCATTAGGCATTGGAATACATAATGACCATCCCCACCCAAAGCATCTTAAAACATCTCACTAAACAAATACATTACATGTGTGTATGTGTATACATTTATACAACATATATATATAAGGAAATAATGTTCAGTGCAACACTGAATATTATTTCCTTTTTGATGCCTGAACTTTCATTTAAATTGCATAAGGCAGAAACTCCAACTCATTACATGAGACATTACACAAAAAAAAAAAAAAAAGAAATGTTGTTCTTTTCCCAAATTGCTTATAGTCCACAAATAATAACAGGCAGGTCTTCAAATATCTTGAAACACAAGATGTGCAGGAGGTATTTACAGGTATTGTGATAAGTAGTAGTCACAGAACATCAGCTGGATTGTTTGAAACGTGGATTGATTGACTGAAACTAAGAAAGCTCCAGGGACTGTGAGATTCCTAAACAGTAACAACATAGAGACAGTTTTTAGAACAAAACCACTGGAGATTGGAATGGAAATTAGTTTTTCTCATAAGAGTTACTCCTTTGGGGAGGTGGAGGAGGCAAGTCCTATATTAGTGCCTGTATTAAATCTTAAAGAATGCATTTATTTTCCTCTCACTGAAAACTAACTGAAGAAAAACATTCCTCAAAGCCCATTTTTCAACTAGAAAAGAATAAGATGAGCATCTGAAGACTTTCCATGAGGCTGATGTGAAAACCACAGACACACGGGTGTGGCAGGATTTCATTGCTTCAAAAAGATTTTCACAAGTTGGGGGAGTGACTGGAATACCTCAGGTAAATGAAGTAGCAAGAAAGTTTTATAAAACTCAATCAGAATATATTACCACACTAAAAACAAGAAGGTATCATAGTCAGTGACTGCTCCTTTACCGTTTTTAGCTAGTGGGAATCACAACAGAAAGTAGTGTAGCAAATGAGTACCTACATGAGTATGTAGGTGGGCGTGTGTGTACTTTAATAACACAAGAGACTTTAAAGGAAAAATATCATACAAAAGAAGTAAATTATAGGTTGTTCATTAGCAAGATAACACTGGTAAGATGAGCTGTTATATGTTGAAAAAAAAAAAAAAAAAAAGGACCCTTGTAAGAATCTCATGTATGCTCATGCCCATGTTGCTGTGTACCCATTTCTACAAGCTTGGGAAAAGCCAGCAAAATCCCAACTGAGAACTATGACACAGGTGCACAAATGCAGAACAACTCTGTATTGCATTTGAACATTGTTTTTTTTTTTAAAAAAATACATGGAAACTTAGTGCATATCATTAGCTGCTGTATCTTCTTTTACATCTCTGCACTATGTAGAACAATAAATAAGTATTTATTTTAGTGAGGTTGATAAATTTATGGTGCAGTTGTATCCCTCTGTCCACAAGGTATGAGCCATCTCTGAATGTGGGTACTGAACAAGTCTAGTTCAGTCTTTCACATCTGTAAAACGACCTACCCGTTGAGCCAAATTTCCTCATCCCCTGGGAGAAAATCAGCAGGGGCAAGGAATGTTGGCTGAGAATGCTTTTAAGAGTTAGTCTGGCAATTGGCTGTGTTTTTAACGTCTGGCTGTACCAAACTGGCCCTATTGCCAGCATAGCTCAACATGCTAATTACAGCAGTAGTGTAGAATACAAATGAGTTTCACAGGACAAAAAGAAATGCACATTAAAGAGGAAAATCAAACGACTTTTCATATGTGGTCCAAAAAATATGACATATTTAACTCTGAACCAAAAAGTTCCTGTCAGAGAATATAATCCAACTGTTTATATGAACACTCAGAGATGCTTGAAATACCAGATAACTTTTAGGGTTGATCAATATTTTGACGACACTGACCCAGATAGACTACAATAGATAGACAGTTTATAAAGAATACCTATTAGCTCTTAAAAAGTTGAGTAACTTGGAGTGTGTTTTAGATGCATTGATAATCAGCTTGAAAACAGTCCCTGATATACTGTTTATATGCTTATTAGTTTATAAACCTTGATGATATCAAGGAATTTATAAGTTTCACTGTTCTGCTGGAGTTTATCTACTCAGCTGAAACACTAAGAATCATGGAAGATACAGGCTCCAATAGAGCAGTACTGAATTCCAATACCATGCTGTAACACGTTTTAGTAAATTGTACATTTTCTTTCCACATGTCCATTTGAATGAAGAGTTCAGGAAGAAACTCATTCTATGGATTTTTTTTTTTTATTTCTCAATTACTGCCTCCAAACATCCCCATATACTTGGCCAATAAGAGTTCTTCAAAACAGCATTATTCTCAATGAGGCAATACCTGAATGGTTATCACTCTTTCAAGCTGGATTTGACAACTAGCAAACCTCAAATAAGATATGCTTAACTTTAGGCATGACTGCTAATGTTGAACATGGTATTGGTTCTACTGATCTAAAGATTACAATGTAATAAACAAGTGTAAAATGCTAATCATTCCTTACCTCCTTCTTCGAAACAAATTATAGAATACTTAGGGTTGTTCAAAACTTCCACAAATTCTCCACCAATATGGATTTAATATAATTTTATAACTAATTAGAAAATTAAATGTCACAGTCAACATGTTGAGAGAAAAATTAGAGAATTACATTCATTCACTTGAATATTGAAATAAAATTCTAATCATTTACATATTTTCAAGTTTTCGATTTGCCAGTTTGTTTATGCTAATTAGAGCCATGCATATAATGGGACAAAAAATGCATGCTATCTCTTGCCAAACCATATCCTTCAGTAATCTGTATGACTTGATTATTTATGGGGAAGGAAATTTAGCAAGCCAAAATAACTGATTTTTCATTTTGAATTCTTTTTTTAATCGGGCTTGAAAAAACATAGCTCAAATTTAAAGCTAAGCAATTTGTTTAATTCAATGGCATCCAGCTTTTTGTAATTGCCTACTGAGACAAAAACTTTTATTTACACATTTTATTAGAAATGTTAAGTGCAAAATGGAATTTTATAATGTATTTGGTGCGTTGACAGAATAAATCTAAAATTTCAGCCAGAAAGGGAATATAATTTTCTCTATGCATGCAGAAAGATAGAAGAAATGGTCTAAAATGATCAGAAAGAGATCTTTTATAATGTGATTTAAATCATTATTACTAGATTCAAGAATCATAAACTTCATGAGTTACAATCAAATTAATTCCTAGTCATGTTAAATCAGATGCGGGAAGAGTATCACAAATAAAGTAGCAAACCAGGTTTTCCTGCCTCTTTATGTCTCAGAAGGACAAGACTACATTATTCACCTCTCAACATTAGCATAGAGTTTGGTTATGTTGTGCGGGGGTTTTTTGATTTTTAGATTTTGGGGTTTTTGTGGTTTTGTGTATTTTTTTCTTCATTTTATTTTTTGCAGATTAAATAATAATTGGAACATATTATTGCAACAAGAGGAGATACTTCAGCAAATTCCATTACTACAGAGCTACACAACTTCATCCTAAAATACATGTTGCCCTAGAAAACAGCTGTAGCAATTTGAACTTACTTGACATTGTCCTGGGTCTGGCGGGGATAGATTTCATTCTCCCCAGGACCTAGCAGGGACACAGGTACTCCATCCCATGTGAGCCATGCCCAGGGGGTAGCCGGAGCTGGCCGGGAAAGGTGATGGACAGGAAGGCTGGGGGGGGGGGGGGGGGGGGAGGAGAGAAAGTCATCCCCCGGGGGAGCAGAGCGGTTGGGGGCGCCCCGGGTGCGGTCGGCAAGTGGTGGTGTCGTACTCGTAGTTGTGTATTCCTCTGTCAGTGTTATTATTGTTGTTGTTTCTTGCTCCCCTTGCTGTTCTGTTAAATTGCTTTTCTCTCAACCCACGAGTTTTTGCCTTTTTTCTTGCGATTCTCCCCTCCCGGCCGCGCTGGCGGGGGGGGCCCGATCTGAGCGAGCGGCTGCCGCGTGGTCCTTTGTTGCCGTCTGAGGCCAAACCGCGATAACGTCCGCTGAAACCCAGTGGCCTGACACAACTTAGTAATGCAAAACTCCATACAGCAAATTTACTTCGCATGAGCAACAATTCATGTGCATTTCCTGCCTGAGGTTAACCAACAAAAGCAGAACATGAGAAAAAAACCATCTTTCTCACAATGCACAAGAAATTAAGTTTAACAAATGTTTGGACAATATTTTATCTGAAAGTTAATCTCAAGTTACAGCACTACAAAAGATACATCATGTGCTACACTTAAAGCTCTTATTCGTATGGAAACTTACTATGTTGTTTTTTTTTTTTTCTGAGTCTATAACTTTAATGTCGAATCATAGTCTTTGCATGATTTTGAAAATCTGTAGATATATGGGTTATGAGAAGAGCAACATTTCATCTTTTAATTTCATTCAGATGTCATTCCTGATAAAATTTCTCATGCAAGAATAAAATACCTTCCGAGGTTTGAGGAATGTATTCTTACAGTGTTTTAATTCAGAGACTCCATATGACCATTTTTAAAGGTTAAAATGACCTAAAACTTTATACTGAATTTCTAATGCTAAATGTTATCATGTCAGTCATAAATATTACTTGCAAAGAAAAAGAAAAAAAAAAAAAATATTTTTTAGCTCCCAGTTAGGCATGGAAGCATGGAGAAAAAATTAGTTCTTCTTTTATTATATTCTATTTAATACTTACCTGGGATAACGTTGTTGTTTTACAGTAACATTTCAGAAAATAACTTCAAGAGGTCTACAGTTGTAACAATTTCCTTATATTTCAGAGTTTGCTATCATAAGTAAGATATTTGCTTTTCAGTTTTGCAGGGAAAAGGGAACTCATTTTTGAGTAAAACCTGCAAGATAAGAGCTCCCATAGTCATCTATGTAGCTAACTGATCAAAAGAGGTTTCTTTTCTCTCTTAAGCACGTGCTTAAACAAAAGGCACAGTACTAAAAATGCTTAATTTGTCTTAATGATCAGTCAATATTGGCATGCAGCAAAAGGGGAAAAAAACAGTATGAAAGGTTAAGAGAAGAGAAAAACAAAGCAGTAATAACATTTTAAAAATCAAATAAGAAATAAGAAGGCTGTGCATCTCAACTTATGATTTAACTGAAATGAAATAAGGAAAAAATGCTAAGACACGTTTCTTACAGCAGCTGGTTTCAGATGGAATATAATCACACTTCTAAAAGCAAGTAGGATGGCACCCTGCCAAAGTCCCTGAAATAGTGCCTTGTGATTCATGCTCTCACAGCAAGCTGTCCTAAGCTACGAGCCCTTTCACATGGTAATTTACACGGTGCATCTTTATCTGTTTGGGCAAATACCTGTGGCTGCATCTAGAGGAGTGCCCTAAGCAGTCCTGGGGCCTGAGCGGTGCTGCTCAGCTGACTAAACTCTTGTTGCAGGTGTATTGATGGAAATCTGGCAAGCTCTGGGGCAGTGCCAGCTGGCACCCTCCCAGACAAATCATGGACAAGCATGGGGGGTTAGTGCAGGTCAGGGATCATTCCTAAAAGATAGAAAGCAACTGTCTCACTTCAGGGACTGGGACAGTTTGTTTAATCCTACAGTCATGGCCAGACTTCACCAGTTGGTATGAGCACCAGAACAGAGGCTCTTTTCTATATCATTTATCAATATAGATATAATATACTTTCCCTGTATGCAGGACTAGAGTTTCTGAAAAGCACTGGAGAAGTAAAGTAATTTGCTTTGTTCATAATACTTCCAATAATGAAGTTTTAACAAGGTCACCCGAGTTTTCTCTGTGCTTAGGGGAAAAATAACTGTCTCATAGAGTACCATGAACATGATATATAATTCATGCCAATTACATGTTTCCTATAGAATCAAGCTAACTGAGACTGTATTCCTAGTTTTACCATCTCTTCTCCATAAACAAAAGCATAATTTAGGTACAGGGACATCATTGAACGAGCAGCAAAAACTTAAACTAATGTGGAACTACTGTCTTTTCTTTCATTGATAATCAAAAAGAGCTAAAGCCCCAAGTAAACGAAGTGGAGAATTTCAGCTTTTCCATATTAACAATTAATTATGCCAAACAATGTGCAAATCAAGAACAAATCACTGAAGACATCCATGAATAATTTAAAACAGTAAATAATTCCAAGCTTTTTGCACTTGGAGAAAGCACGAGTCATAGTAAAAAGAGGCACCCAGGTATAATTTACTAAAGAAGGCAGAGTTCTAACCTACCAATATTTTAAAGAATTTTAGAACAAGAGAGATGATACATCTCCCATAGGGCTGTTTTACGTAATAAAGAATGACTTTGAAATTTATTTTGAAATGCCTCCTGATTTACTTGAGAAAATATTATAAACTGCCTTCAACTGCTGTAGATCAACTCTTACAGGAGAGTCCTTTTTCTATTAATTTAGAGTACCTTTCGCAACTCAGTGTTAACACAGGATAAGGGCCTCTTAGAGGTATAGAAAAGGTCATAGTATCATGGACATCCAGTGCAAATGAATTTTTTTCTCCACATTTTAATTTACACTTACACCACCTTTTTCTTCGTTTCATTTTCAAATATATTAGTAAATTCCATGCAATTTTTCCTCATTGCATTCTCTTCTTTATTATTATCACTGCTCATTTTTTATGTTTATCTGTATGTTCATACATATATATACTCTCTAACACAGTACAAATAAAAAAGTCTATTGCAGAAAAACATGAAACATCATTTTTCACTGTAATTCTATATTTAAGGTGTTGACATAAAACTTTGCAAGTTGCTTATAAATGCAGCTACTATTTTATAGCAAGATGCACAACAAATGTCTGTCATGAACAGATTTGACTCAGAGAACGTTAACTGCCTCCTGACTTTGCTGAAGTTTAGAGAAAAAGGATAATAAAGCTTTGCTGAGATAACATTTTTTCAAAGACGTGACAGTTTTTAAAAAAAAAAAAACAAAAATCTTTTTGTTTTGGAAGATAACAAGGAAAGTGTTTTTATTTGAACTTCAGCTAATTTTGTTATAACAGAAAAAGTCTGATCCACTGAGAATTTTCTATCCAAATAAGTGAGTTCAATTATCACTGTGGAAATGAGGTGACATTCAAAGTTGGTACACGGCAAACCCACATCTATCAGTCTTTAACTGAATGTCAATAATACACATTATTCCAATGAGAGGAGACCTTGCCTGAGGAAGGAAAATTTTAAGCCTGTCAGAAGAAAATTTCTTTTACAGCAAACGGAAAATCATTTACCCATATTTAAGATTTTCTATCTGTGGTATTTCAGGTATAACAGCTGGGTTTAGTGCAATGCTTTATTTTTTGGTTTTGCTAATGGAGTACAGAAATGGTAAGGAACAAATCATGCAAAAGGAAAGAGGAACAAAGGGGTAAGGAATCACAACTGCAGTAGTTCATTGTAAAGGTAGTACTTCATACCAGTTCATTTGCAACTGAAACATTTCAAAACCTCCACGTAACAAAGAGAAAGAAGCCACAAGAATTCTTTTACTTATGCTGAACTTAACTTCTGGGCTTAAGGTAAATGCCCAGTTTACACGATCCTAAATGTTAAGCAATTTGCATTTAGAGTTTGTAATTTTGTACTTTTTATATAAAAGACTGAAAAAATTCCCCTTTCTAGACCCAGATGTTTCTGAAACAGTTTATGTTCATGGCTAAGTTGAGTTGTTGAGTTAATCATTGTGTCTCCCTGCCATCTTTTGCAAAGAAAAACTAATTCTGATGCTTAGTGAGATAGATGGACTCAAGAAAAACCTAGGCCAGAGTTGAGGTATTTACAGTCCCACTGGCCAGGTAGGAGGATAAGAAAACAAATCAGTCTCCTCTTCCCTTCATCTTTCTTCTATTTAACAATATTAATCTTTGTACTTAAAGCTGTAGTACAGTAAACATGTCTCTAAGAGACTATAGCTCTCAGGCTCCCCAGTTTTCATATCAGAAAGGTATTTTATTGGTCAAATGATAGATACTGAGCAAGTCTATCTATATCCCACCTTTCTCATAGAGAGTCAATTTGAATAAACCTCGTATTTTTAAGCAAATATCTGTGGAGAAAACAACCATAAGTGCCATACTTGCCAAGACTGGAGGGATTCTGAAGGTGAATTTTATGCTGCTCCAGTTGTTGTTGTTGTTATTATTATTATTAATATTATTATTATTAATAATATTATTATTATTATCAATGTCTTTCACTGTCCATTAAAAGAAGCGAGCATTCTACTTGTCCTTTTCAGTTTCCAGATTTTCTGTTTGGTCATATGTTTGAATATAGGGTCACATTAAATGCAAATTTTGGAATGTACCTTTTCCCATTCAAAAATGCTGTATAAAAATATTTAGTTTAAAATTTCTGTTATGTACTCTCTTCTCAAAGATACAACAAATTGGTTCTGTGAAGTTGTTGCATGACGAAATCCATGCAAGAAGTTATGAAACAAAAGACTTGAAATGCATCTGAAAAGAAGGTTTTAGAACAACCTTGTCCAAAACCAGTCTTTCCACCCCCACCCCCACCCCTTTTTTTTTTTCCCCCAGCTGGAAAATCTGCTTCTATTCTGCCCTCTCTTTTTGGAAGGAAAGAAAACAATCTTTCATAACCAAAATTTGTCTTCATCCCTTAACCATAATTTCACAGGGAACTTACAAAGCAAAAACACTACAAAAAACCTGAACTGAGCAGCAGCGGATTGTAGCTGCAGTACTAGGAATGCAATTTATAAAATGTACAACATGACAGGCTAAGTCGGGAAGCAAAGTACCTTCAACTCAGACTGCAGCTGTGTGTGAATATAGTTTTCCAAATAAGATGGAAGACAATAGGATATTGGTATTTATAAAATGAGTCTTGTGAAAAGCCCCACAGATAGATGGCTTCAAGTGATGGGGAACTGCTCCATTGGATGGAGTTCCATTCAATGTATTGCTTGCACTTCTTGTTTAAAACTAGACATCTTCCTTTGAGATCTTTAAATAGCTTGTGATATCTGAGAAAGTTACAGTTCAACAAAATGAATACAGAATGGGATGCACCATAGGCTGATACAGAAAGGAATTGGTTTAAATAGAGTATGTGGAAAACTGTTGCCTTATATACGGTTTGACTACATTAACTAATTTGCAGTTGTCTTAGGAAACTGTACACGTGACTGCAGAATATATATATAGTAAGCTTTTGACCAGTATAAATTTAGTTTGCAAGGGTTGTATAATTATGTTGTGCTTAAAGAGGCACAATGCAAAACGTCGTCTTTATATTCTTATAGATAACTTGTTTCTGGAGGGGAAAACATCCCTGTTACTTGTATGACAGTCTTAATACAATAGTTTTTCTATTTATTTTCTCTCCAGTCATTTCTGGAGTACATGTGACTTGGGAGAGTTACCTGACTCTATTTGTACCCAAATTCTAACCTCAGAAAGAAGTCTGTGCCCTCTCCATAGAAGAACATGCCCTGTTTCAAAGTTGTAAGAATCTCATATCTGAAGTGCTGAACTTTTCAATAGCTTGGACTCTCATTAGATAGTTCTCTCACAAAATCAATATTATTTTTTTTTTCTGAAGCCATCCAAGTAATGAAAAGTAATAAACAATTTTAGTTACGAGTTAGCTATCTTCCAGGTTTCAGACTTGTTTTTCAGAAATGGTGTGGATTTGTATGAAGTAGGATATAGGAATCTTCTTTCCAAAGGCTTTTAAACCAAAACTTTGCTAGATAAGGGACTTTACAAGAGTTCTTCTTGGTATCAGTAGAATAAAATCTGGGTTAATTCTCAGGGATCCTTCCTGAGGATACTTAGCATACAATTTTGTCTGGTTTTAGTAACATTTTTCTGTGCAGTGGACGTTCCTCAGTAGGATCTAGTTAGATGGTATTTGAGGACTCTATTTGATATATATCTGTGACACTTTTATTAACTATAAATAGCATTTTAATGTGGAAATTGTTAAGGAGTTCATTAGTTCCAACAGAGCAAAGTGATTTTATATATGCAAAAGAGATATTGTGTTTCAAAAAAGTTAAAACCTTGAATAAAAAGCATATTGATTGTTTTAGGTATGCAGAAGTTTATGCTGACAGGTTTATGATGCAGTATGCAATATACACATGTATAACAAATGCATTTGTGTCTACGATGTGTTGAAAAAATGAGTTGCAGTAATTAATTATCTGTTTCAGTTCAATTTACTTTCTATTGAGAACATCTCATGCTGTTTTATAGTACTTAATAAAATCTAATCCATTAGACAATGTGATAGAATCTTATAATACATACTGACTGCAGGCCCCCTTTGGTTCTAAAACCAATTTATATGTAGATGATACCCATTTTAAATCTCCTCCAAAATAATTTAGTTTACAGTTTCAAATAGTACAAACTAAGTACTTCTTGAAGGCCAACATCAAGTTCACAAACTCTTTTGATTGTGCTGTTCATGTAAAAAAAGGATTCATTTTTTCAAGGTACAAGCTAAAACCTTACAATGTTCACTTATTTAAAAAAGAAAGAAGAAATGAGACAACTATCATGTAATTTTGGGTCTTACTCTGAAAGTTCATTGCTAGCATATGTGGAAATACAAATTCATAAATAGAGCAATTGGGAAATTTTCTGGAAAAGAAAACAGAAAAAAACCCTTTTGTTCTCCTCACCAAGAATGGATCTGTCTGGCCCAGATTTGATTGTAAAAAGGATTTTTGCTTAAAAATAAATTTGATATCACTAAAGCATTTACTAATTGCCCTTTTTACTCAACTGTTTGAATAGTATATTTACTTTTTATTTTTTTATTTTTGCTTTGCAAGTGTTAATATAATAAAATGATAAAAAATAAAGAAAAAAAAAAGAAAATACTTGTATATAAATAGTATTTATATTAGTAAGAAAGGCAGCTTAGAAGGAAGATAGAGGCTTATGTATCATCCAGACTCAGAAGGAAAAAAACCCAAACCACAACCGAATCTTAATAATTGCAGGACAGAAAAACTGCTTCACACACAACAATATGAGAAAATCACACACCATTAATTTGATTAATATAAACTTTATTTATGACAAGCAGAAAACATTAAAAAGAATAAATCCTATATCTCTAAGTTAAAATGTATTATTCTCTTTACAAGTGACTAACTTGTTGCTGTCTTTTAACTTCTAGAAATAAACAGTGTTCCAGGGATCTTATATGAACAGTCATTACATATCACAATTTTGACTGTTGATGGCTTTTACTGTTCAATCCATTACCAGAGAAAAGGTCAGAAATGACAATCCCCTATCTAACACAAAGCAGTCCTCTGAAATGTTCCATAGTTGCCTACATTTGCAGAAGAGGTCTTCGCATGCTATGTTATTCACATGGCCTGCAAAAGTCCTTTTTTCTGACCAGTCTAAAACAGGAAAAAAAGAGTGGTCCTGCAAACTTGAGAGATTAAATTTAGGAGCTATTCCTCTATGCTTGTAAATATTGAGAAGACAGTAGAAAAAAAGAGAAGAATTTTTACTTCTATTTCCAATTTTACACACAAAATGCTTCTAAAGGTTAGAAGTTGGGAGAAATCAGTCAACACAATTGAAACTGGAAATTTAATTTGTGTCATTATTATTTATTTTTGTCTAACGTATAATTATCATGCAGCTGTACCAAAACATTTCTGAATCCAAGAATACTATTCTCAGAGGGAAATGTTTTGTTTAGGACACATCTAACATTATGCTTTACCCTCGGGGAGTTACCTTATAAATAAATATATAGGAATCACGCTGGCAACATTTTAACAAATATGTTCAAAACTAAAGATTTCTATACTGTGGCCCAAGTGTCAGAAGACAAGTCTCGGTTCTTTCTGAGGGGTTCATCTCATGTTTCAACATCTCAAAATTCGACAACTGAGCTTATTTTAGTTACCCTAAGCTCCTTTGTAGCCAAGAGGGAGAGAAAGCAGCCTGCATTTAGAGGAAGAACTTTGCTATAAAGATGAAGTTTCTGGGATAAAAATATAGCAAGCCTGCCTGCTACCATAAAAACTGGAAAGCAAAGCACACCACTTATCTAGCACTTGATAATGGCAATATAAGTAATAGAGGACAAACTTACAGCACCTGTGAGAGAACAGCTAGGTGTGTTTCTAGGTACTGGTAGTACAATCTATTTATCTCTCTTAATCTCACCTGATTCATTTAGAAATTCCTAAAACTTTTTTTATTATCTTTTTTATTTGTATTTCTTCATTGGACCTTTTAGCGTAAAATAACTACCCCAAAAGTCATTCTAAGGCATATGCCTGTGAAGTGGAAGAGAAGTGGGTCCAAAAAGATCTCTCAGTGCTTATTTATGAATAGACATGCCAGATTAATTGCATTACTGTTTAATGGAATAAATATTCAATTACTTTTGCAATTGCCTTTCAATTAAATAAACTCTCCACAGAGAATTTAAGTGTCAGAAGAATGGGACTGAAAGCAGACATTTTTAACTACAAATTAAAGTCCATAGATCTTTTTGTCTCCACTCCTATTTAAAAAGTAGAATACTGAATTTTCAATTTTGTGAAACAGTTATAAAGTAGGTTATCTATGAGCTTGTTTTATGAATTGCAGTGTAATTCAAATGCTTCTTTCTACAGAGGAATAGTTAAAATATTATAATTCCCTGTTTAAGATACTTTCCACATTGTTACAAAAAATTTCTGTGCTTGCCGTGTATACTTAAGTTTTCCAGGATTCTTTTACATTTACAATTTCTCACAAGGTTATGAAAATAATAAAAAAAGAATCCCATGCACGATTTAAGTTCATCAGCTTCATGCCAGAAACAGGTGGCAGCAAAGATATGAGGCCAGATTGTTAGCTTCTGTAAGTATTAGAATAGCTCAGCCGATGACAGTGAATATGTGATCCAAGTTACTTAGCTAAGATTTTAGGTCTTATAAGCTGTTTAGAAAATAACTCTGACATTGAGCTGACTTCTTCTTCTTGTCTGCTTCCTTTGTTGAAACTAAGTCTAATTCTACCATGGCATCGCCATTGACTTCTGTTGTGATCTTGAGTGATTTTAGTTCTACCGATTATAATAGAGCTACTTGCATGAATAAAATAACATTCTTGGAATACTTCCAAGAAATAAGAATGTTTATTTATTACCACAAAACATAGAACAGCATCTCAGTCTTTACATATAGCTCCCTAAAATTGATTTTGAACAGCAATTCAGCTTATATATGTATACACACACACTTGTGCAAATGCACATAGCATGGGGAATATACAGGAGGAGTCAGTGACGAGCACACGCCTGCAAGGCTATGATTTTATTGGCATCACAGAGACATGGTGGGATGGCTCTTATGACTGGAATGTTGGAATGGAAGGATACAGGCAGGGGAGACAGATGTCTCCCTCTATGTCAATGACCAGCTGGAGCTTCATCTGGAGATGGATGAGAAGCCAACTGAGAGTTTACGGGTCAGGATTAGAGGCAGGGCAGGGGCAGGTGATATTACAGTTGGCATCTGCTACAGACCACCTGACTAGGAAGACGGAGCAGACAAGGTCATCTATAGTTATGAGCAGCCTCATGTTCACAAGCCCTGGTCCTCTTGAGAGGATTCAACCACGATTCAACATCCCTCTGTTGGAGGGGTAACACATGCTGGACCTTGTTCTCACCAACAAGGAGGGGCTGGTACAGAATGTGAAGCTGCAGTGACCACGAGATGATGGAGTCCAAGATTCTTAGGGCAGAGAGGAGGGTGCACAGCAATCTTGCTACCCTGGACTTGAGGAGAGCAGACTTTGGCCTCTTCAGGGATCTGCTTGGTAAAGTACCGTGGGATAAAGCCCTGGAGGGAAGAGGGGCACAAGAAAGTTGGTTAATACTCATAGAGCACCTCTTCCAAGTTGAGGAGTAATGTATCCCAACAAAGAGGAATTTAGGCAAAAAATGCCAGTAGACCTGCATGGATGAAAAAGGAGCTCCTGGACAATCTCACCCTACGTCACTCGTGATTTTGTAGATGTGTTTCATATTCACCCTCTCCTGCACAAATTATCTCTTTGCCATAAAGTCATTTTCTGATATATAACTGATTATTCTCCCTTCAGTAAGTTATTTTTGTGCACCAGTTAAAATGATTCTTCAGAGGATCTCACATAAATTACATCTATTTCACAGTCTACATAAGAAATATTACTATTGCCTGAATAAAGTTGATCTCCATTTTTCCTTTCAAATCTTATTCCATTTCCAGTTTCTTGTAACTGCAATGGGGGAGTTACCATTTACACCACTGATAACTTCAACTAGTAATATGAATTTCAGTTCTATATATGGATTAAGTACTCAATTAGCTAAGAGGAACAAAACTGACAGGAAACAATGTTTTTCTCCAATTTAGAGAAAAAAAGAGTGAACTTGTTTCATTTATGACAGAATGTAGGATAAATCATGAGTGATTCAATACAAAATGTAGGGAAAAATCCCACAGAAAACCCTATTAGGACTTTTGATTACAGATGATATAAAATTGGTCCTTTGAAAATACTATATACCTTTTTTAATAAGCAACAAAAAGATGTGAAACTGTTACATTTTACTGCATAAATATTTGTGTACCAGAGGCATTGCTTGAATATTCAGGAAATCTTCTGCTGGCTTACTTCCCATGGAACTATTAATGACCCAGTTTTGGGATCTGGTGCACCTGGTGCACCTCAAGATACTTCTGACACTCTTTTCTCCATTTGGAAGAAAGATTCTCACATTTCATAGATAGCTTTTCCTCTTTTTTTTCTTTTTTTTTTTCCTTTTTAACTAACCTCCATCGTCACTACTTTATTTCCAGCTGTGGATAATATTTACCTTATTTTCCTATGTTCTTATAGGTGCTTTTAATATGGCAGATTTTAATAGGACCAGAAATTTTCAGGTCATACCACAGTTAGGATTTATCTTGAACTTAACAAAAATCAGGCATCCCATATCTGTCATTGTACAGTCTTTTTCTGTGGTCAGAGGACAAAAGCACTTACAAAGACAATATTTTTTGACTCTTCTAGGCAAACGTTTAAGCCTGGATTGCTTATGTCTGTTCAGTAAAGATAAGAAGATCCTATCTTTGAGTGGATTAAATGTCTAAAGTAAAGGGTAGATGAATCCTACTTCATGTGCTTTGTTCAATCTAAACAATGAGCATATCATTTCTAGCAAATGATGCCATTGTTACATGTTGGCGGTATAGATATCACTATAGATGCAAAATTCAACATACAAAAGAAGTTAAATATTCTGACACAGGATACTGCACCCTGTTTCTCTTATAGGCAATTCCACAGGGTTGTCACAGAACAGAGAGAGATGATCACTGAAATATTACCAGTGAACAGTTTTTCTTTACAGACACAATACACAGTTCTTTACAGTGCCACAGCTATGGCATAATCAAATAACAAAATGCAGTAGACTACATTTTCACCTGTACATTTTTACAGGAAGTTTAATAGTCCCTCCTATGAAGAAAAAAAAAAAAAAAGAAAACAAGGACTGACACTAGCTGCCCTAGTTTCTCTCAAAACTCCGAGGTCAAATTAGGTGAGAAAGGTGAGGTCATATTATCCCAGTGCACCACTTATCATCTGCTTTCATGTGCAATACTTGAGATGTCCAGGCTTAAAGTCTTTTCAATAATTCTTCAAGACATTGCAGCTCAAATCGATCTATAATCTACTTTGGCAGAAGAAATTTCTCACTGTATATTTGTGGTGAGTATATTTTCATCCCAGCTAAACTGCAAAATGGGAAGGCAATGGGGAGCCTGAAGAACTGAGGCATCACTTCACTGAGTGTTGTAATGCCTGAGCCAAAGGTACATACCAAAACCCAGGCTCCTGAGCTAGAAAAAATGTGAAGGCAGAGGGAGAACATCTATAGCTGCTGAGGCAGCCCACAGCTGCATGCCAACCATCTTGTTCTCTGTTCTTGATAAATAAGTATCCATTGCAATCCTGATCACTCTTACCAGTGAATACCCCAGTCATTAAGAAAGAGACTAGCAATCCTTATGTGCATTACCTAAAACCCCTTCAGAAAGAGAAAGATCAACGCCGAAGAATAAGCTTGAGTTGCTGGGGTGGTGCAGGCAGCACAGACAGAAGAGCTCCTCAAGGCCATGTCAAGGCAGAAGGCCATGCCCCTGCACATGGACTGACATGGTCACACGTGGCAGATCTTGCTGGCCTCATCATTATTTCATACTGAGAGAGCCAGCTAAGCCCTGAAGAAAACAAACACACCAATCTTTCTCAGGTGCCCTCAAGCTGACCTTCACATAATCTGCAGGAAGGCCCTCTGTGTAGATATAACCTCAAAGGAGTAAAATATTTTTGACCAATCCCGCCTCCAGAGAAATTTATCCTGTCCTCTGCTGTTTCTGAGCTTCAGATCCATTGCTGGCACTTTCCTGACAGACAGACAGGCTGACTGCTGCCATGATCCTCAAGGGCCATGTGGCTTGGCAATATCCACCTTATTCTCACCCTCTACCTGACTTAGTCCCCTAATAAAATTTATCACTGAAATTTAGCTGTGTATTTCAACTATCTCCAAAATTAAGCAATAAGTGAGGGGGGGGTTGACATCTGAGTGACAGACTTCAGCACTTTTAGTGTTTAACCTAATAAAGGACTTGGCAGCTACAATTTCCTGGGGTTTATTTTGTTTTGTTTTATTTCCTTCTCAGTTTCCTACTAAACAGATTATTCCTGGCCCCCACTCCTCAGTCCCTCATAGTGGATTAGAGGGGAAATGTAATTTAAGGACAGTAACTAGTAGTACCACACCCATCCATTAGTTCCTCGTTTTTGTTCCTAGTAAAATAAAACTTATGTCCACTTGTGAAGTTGACAAATATTCAAATTAAGACCACTCTTTCCTTGTCATATAGGAAGCTTCATGAATCACAGCCAGGAAGAGCTAACATTTCAGTGGTAAGTGCTGCAAACGAAGCATATATTATTAAAGTTAACTTAAAATTGAATTACTAATTCACTTGGTAAGTAGCAATTTATTGACCCTGAAGTGAAGATCTATCCTTTGAACAAACCATATAGTCATTAAGTCAGTATTGTGCTTGAGATTTTATTCCAAAAATGGATTTTGCTCTTAATTTATCTGCCCTTCTCGGAAAAAACAAACAAACAAAAAAAACCAACAACACAAAAACAAAACACAAAAACCCAACCAATATAATCATGCTGACCAGCAAGCTGCTTATACATGACCAGACCCTTTTGTTCTCCCTTCACTTCCACACACTTATTCCCCTTAATTCTCATGGTTTTTCCTTGATCCTTCACCTTGCTTTCATTGATTATTCTGTGGTAAGATTCACTGATTCACTTAATACCCTTAAAACATACCACAATAAGTTCTAAACAGTTCCACAACCCCCCCGAAATATCCCATAATAAGTTTGCTATTTCCTATGGGCCCCACAATAATTTTGATATATCCCTTTCTTATCAGTTACACAATTCCTGCTGAAAGGTCTTCAAGGCTATTCCTTCAGTGGCCCATCACTCAAAGACCTGAGCACTCTGCTCTTTGTATGGTCACTGATATCTACCGCTCCTTAGGGTTTATGGGGTTTTGGCTTTTATGCTTGATTACTATTAACCAGATATCAAAAGATATATCCTTGTAAGACAGATGTTCTTGCATATGGGACATCAGATTTGTGGAGCAGAAAGAACATAACCACAGTACCCTTTTACTCCAGTTATGCATATATGCTCTAGGATGAGAAAGTCTAGCTTACCAGCCAAAACTGTTATTGAGAAGCCTGAGCAAGTAGAAAGAGCAGCTGTTTGGGACATGCCCTATTCACACAGAAGCTGTTGTAAGGCGCTCGGTTGTTGGGGGATACTGGAGTTCCCACAGCTTCACCATAGCAACAGACCCTCACTGCCAGAGAACTTTTCATTTGCCAAATGCAATATATGAAATTAAATCTAGCACAGTTCTTGCCGCTTCTTTCTAAAGCTAAGCCCTATCTATGAAAAATCATCTGCAGTGGAGCTCTTTAATAAACTTCTCAAAATTCTCTGGCATTTCTCCATTTTCAGGACAACATTCCTGGTTGAGGGGCATGAGCTTTTGTAGTGTATTAAAATATTTTTTGAAGGTTGATTTGTTTGGTTTTGATTCAATAGAATTAATTGAATCAAATTGACATTTTACGAATGTCATAACCACCTCAGAGGATACCACTCGTGTAGATCTATTGAGCTAGCATTATACCAACTGGCATTGGCCTTGAGGATGGTAGCCACGGAAACATGGAGCTTCCCGTAGTCCACTAAAACTGTATAGGTGGCTGGCCTGCACAGAGCTGGTGTGAGCGGGACCTGAGGTAGCTCATGAAAAACTAACTGATCTGCTTAGGTTTTGATGAATGCAGCACAGAACACAGCCAATCATAACCCTTCAAAGAACTGAGTATCTGAAAAGATTTCCATTTACAAAATGACCAAGATATAATACGATGGAGTGCTTATAGCATGTTTCAGTAGAAATACTGCTCTCGGAAGCATGAACTGTAAGAAGACTAGCCATATTTAACAAAGCTGGATGACAAAAAGAAAAATGTTCCTAGAACTTTTGCAGGTATATAATATGTGGTCTACATTCTTGTTTAAAACTTACACCACCTCAGTTATTTACTGACAAAATACAAAAAGCTCAGAACTTTCAATGCTCGTGAAAAAAAGGGACTACTAGAATGCTTCAAAATATGTTATCTGATATGGGTAGGTTTTGTACCTTTGCTGTTTCTCCACATGCAGAGTGGCATCTCAGAAGAAGTTGAAGGAAACTTCTATTTAGAAGGAGCACAGTCAGTGGCTTTCATTTCTGTGTTGGTAGATATATAAACAACTAAATGTGATATAAACTCTTCTTGCTTTATTCCAAAAAATGATATTTATGTAAGGAAAAAAAAAAGTTTCATCTTCACATCCCTCTGATTAGAGCTGATATTTTCATTTGGATTCTGGATAATGAAGTCTCTAAGCTATGAAACCACAAATGCAAACTTTGAGGTGATTAAAGCCTTAGGCCTATTACTGTAGAAAATGACCTTATTTAGGAAACAAGAACAATTTGATGCTAATGAATTTGGAAAAAGAATAGACAAAAGTGCTTTCTTAATGTTTATTTACTTTTCTCTGTGGAAACAAGAGTTTGTTTACAAGTATTGTTCTCATTACATATTCTAAATAGGAATGGGTGAATTTAATTTAATTACATTTAATTGAATTACATTACATTTAATTACAGTTAATTAGAATACTAGTTAGCTATGTGTTCCTACATAGTTCTAATCTGATGCTCAGGCCCAGAACCATGAAAGGACCAAAATGCACAAATTCTGGTCTAGTCCAATTTTAGAATAGTCCTCTAGAGTATATTTTTTAAAAGCTCAGCATGAGTCTTGCGTACTTAAAATCTATAGAAGCTTCAATGTTTGTTATAAAGTTCCTTAACTCACAAAAATATCTGATTTTGTTAAGGCTTGGAACTGTCACCATTTTTGCAATGCTGAGCTCTCTACCCTCTTTTGCAAGTCGACCTGACCAGAAGTCCCAAAGTAAGTGATATTCTGGTTAAGGTCCAATGATCCTTACAAGGCTTGTTTTAGCATGTGCAATGCATATTAATAAAAACAAGTCCTATACAGAACAGAGAAGTGACAGCTGTTTCTGTTAAAAAATATAGCATGAGGAATGAATTTTATCCCTTTCTCAATAAAAACTGAAGGTATAGTGCACAGACATGGTACTGGAGAATGTCAATCTATGCATTCATCAACCAGAGGCATTTTACAATTATCTACATTTGCAAAATCACACAGGGATAGTAAGTGAAAGCCAGAAGTTAGGCTTTTGTGGGCAAATATTGATTTCCCCTCTCTTTTTTTTCTGTAAAAAAAAATAATATTTTTTTGGGCACAACTGATCAGTAGTGATTTGTGATCAGCGCTGTCCATGCAAGAATGTACCACTTGTGCTGAAATTCGTCCCTTCCTCCTTTTCATCTCACAATGCAAAAATGTCAGCCAAGGAATTTAGTCTTTTACTGGTAAACACCAGAAAACCTAGTACTTAGGTCTCTGACAGGTTAGTTTCAAATATCTATATTAAAACTAGACCTGTTATCACTGATAATATATGTATATTATATCAAATTAATATAAAAATGCTTCCATTATACAAAAGCAACAGGAATTCTTATAAAGTTTTCCTACCACATATTCTGTACACAGTTTTAACATTTGAATGGTATTGAAGGTTGAGGAATAAATATAGGTATTTTACTCATGTTACTTACATCAAGACATAGAAATTGTGGAAGTAAGAGTAACAACAACACAATGCATAAAAATCAAATGACAATAAAAGAGCTAAATAGATTGACTGCAGAAGAAATGAATTAAAAAAAAAAAAAAAGTGAGACCATATAGATCAACTGCAGAAGAAATAAATCTAAAAAAAAAAAAAAGGTGAGACCATATAGATCTCCTTTACTTTAAAAATAGAAAAAGAAACCTTTTTTTTTGTCTGTGGAGATAGCAGTAACTACATCATACTAACTAGAAACAGCTTGAAAAGGGTCTTTTTGTGGAAAAGTTCAACAAAACCTGTCTTGCATTCTTCTTGTTTTGTAGATGATCTTGCAACTGACTATATTTGATTAAATGAACATGGTCCAAAGAAATGTCAAGAAACTTTTTCTCGGGGGGAGAAACCACATTGTAAAAAAAAAAGAGTTCTTACTTTACATCATTTTTGGGCATTTGTACTGAATACCTTTATGTGTTTCAGGAGCCTTTTTTCAGTGCAGTTTTATTTTAAGTAGTTTTAAAATCTCAGTAGCATTTGGGTGGACTTCTCTTTCAGAATCTCTTGCAAAATCCAAATCAATGTTATGTCAGCAGCAAATATTCCACAGTTTTTACAGTGTAAAGAAGCACAGAAAGAGCTAGTGAAAAGAAACTAAAGAAACTAGCTAAAGAAACTATGTGTTGGACTGCGGTGTGGATGTGTGTTGGAACCCCACATATAAACAGCTTTCTTATTGCAGTATTCTATTCAGTATAATAGAATATTTTGTCCTCACAAGGATATCCGTTATTAATTAGCTTGTAGTGGTTTTCATTTATTGACATGGCAGAAAGTGTTGTGGAGCAAGCTGTTTTTAAATTAAATTAGGTTTCCTTCTAGCAAATTTTAGTATAGCAATTATACTGTACTATGCAGAAATATGCATATCATAGCTTAAAAAACATCCTAATTTCATAAGCAGTGAATATGCAAGAAAAAGAGAATGAAAATTAATCAGAATTAATTTTTCCTTTTTTATATGCTACATCTAGAGCTTTTGAAATGTTCATGAACAATCTGAACTGTAGCGCTAGACAGTGCACAAACACAACTATGAAACTGTCTTACCTAATAATATTACAACTCCGTCCTTTCAGATGAGCATGAATCCATAAATAACTTCCCAGTTAACATTTCTAGCTTTTCTCTTAATTTGTTTGTTTTGTTCTGCTTTTGAAGGACAACTTCTAAAGATAGCATAATCATTTTAACCAGTCTTTATATTTCAAGGCAATTTCCTCAGAAGCATGCATTAGTTTTAATTTGCTCATTTAATGCTCTTCCTTTGGAGGTTTCCCAAAAGCATCTAAAAATATGGATATATTTATTCTGTATTTGTTGTTTTTTGTCACTTTGAAATAGAAATGCAAAGAATTTTGAATCAATTAATGACACTTTCAAGATGAAACTGAAACCCTTGGCATAGGATTTAAGCTGTCTGTGATCCAAGGCCAGCTTGGTGTAACACAGCTGTGTGATGTTAATTCAGTTTTGTTGAGAAAAGCATTGTGAAGGTGTGAAAAATTATATGAGCTGAAAGCATTAGAGATAAGAAATAAAAAAAATCCCAAAAACACAAAAGAAGATTAACTGTTTAGATAGCAATTATTAGGAGCTCAAAAGCACAGGAGGAGTAATACTAGCTGGAAGCTATAAAATCTCAAAGAAATAAACAAATAAATAATTGGAAGATCGTAACTTGAAAACAGCAATGACCAGCTTTCCTCAAGCAATTGTGGATCATTCCCCATTGAGGATGACCCAACCAGTAGAACTCACTGCGTGTCTCGTTTGGGCTGGTGAGCATGTTAACATGTAGCCTAGTTGCTTGTTAGTGACTTGGTATCTAATATATAAAATAGAAAAATAAATAATTACACCATACATTGCAGAGCTGTATAAATCTTGCCTGAAGTCTCTTTGTGTGCCACAAGTTACCCAATGAAGTAACCCAGAGAACTGTAAAATTTCAGCTGAAACTGTGCTGAAGTAATATGACTTCTCAAACAGGAAAGCACCATGACCTTTGCTTCCTAGCAGTCCTATTCTGACAAAAGACTAAAGTAAGTTGACAGTGGAAATCAGTAAAATAAGGTCTGATATTTACTGCTTACCCACTCACAACAAATGTCACTCTTTCTTTCAAGCAAGCCAACTCATAGGGAAGAGCATATATAAAATATTCACAGCAATCCTAACCCCACAGAGAGTTTATGGAAAGAAAAAAGAAAACCTTTGGTAAAGGCAGACAAAGTAAATAAAACATTGACTCATCAACTAGATTGCATATGTTACTAATATAGTATAAAAAATCAAGCTATATATATTTCTAACATACATGTTTACTATTGTTAGCTTTGCAAGAGTGTTAACTTTAGCTAAAGTGACTCCTTCAAATTCTCCTTAAAATAATCTCACAAACTGAGAGCTGAATAGTATTCCCTTTTCCAGACATAAATCCCAGTATAAGAAAACTCACTGCCAGAGAAGACTGTGGGACAGATTCTGATACACAATACATTTAACCTTTGTTGCATCAGCTTTAGTAGCACAACTTAAACCCTACCAATCTCAGAATTTGTTTGATTTGAGAGAAATAAGCTTTAAGTTACTCAGCTACCACTGCACAAGTACTATTTAAGACACACTTGTCAACACAACAGAGTATAAATGTTCCAACTGTTCTGAAGTGTGCAAATGCCACTCAGGAGTTATTAAAAGGTCTGAAGAAGGCTGACTTTTTTTCAACACAGGTTACAAGTTACACAACCCTGAGGTTTCTACAGCTCCGTGAGAACTGGAAGAGCACAATACGCAGCATAAAGGCACATTTCCCCGTTTCTTTGACTCCTGTCATAATTACAATATCCAAATGAGGGCTGATGATCAGAGTGCATATGCGGTCCTGAGAAAGAACAGAGAACAGAGAAGCAGATAACTTCCTTGTATGAATTTAGCAAGTAAAATAGGTGTGGCTGAAATTGTTCTATGAAACTCTTTTCAAAGAAAACCAGATTTTCAGTAAAATGATCCCTATCACCTATCACCAACATCCTCCAGAGCAAACTAGATAGTTTTATCTGAAAAACATTAAAATCTTGGCAGTGGAGAAGGAGGTGCATAGTGAAAAATTGATTTTTTTTTAAAGTTTAATAATATTAATTATTAATTTGATGAAAATGTTTTAACATTTAAAAATTTAGACTTTCAGTTTCTTTTTTGAACAAAATAATTCAGAAAATGTTTTATAATGTTGTCCTGCGTTGAGCAACACAGGACTAACTTCTCTTCTAATGCTTGTGAAAACTACACTTTTAGAAGACTCTAGTGTCTGAATTTGTGAAAATATTTGCTTTATAGCCAGTTGTGCTATGTGGGATTTAAGGTCTTGGTGTTTTCGAGCCTTGCCAGGTGCAAGGATGAGGAGGAGCAAGGCCAGGGCACTTGACCCAGGCTGGCCAACAGGTTTATTTCGTACCATGAACATCGCATTCAATATAAATTAGAAAATTTGTTGCATAGTTTCTTTCTCCTTTGATGGCAGCAGTCCAGAGAACTTCTTGCCACGGTGCTAGACCCATGAAGCCTTCCCTTCTTCCTGAAGCCCTTATACCCAGTGTCCAACATTTGCTGTCCACTGCTGGGAGTGCACATCTTCCTACTGATACAATTGGCTGAGTATAATTCTTGTATATCTTATATTACTATCTGGATCAATACTAGTTCTTTAGTATTATTGTTAATTATTTAGTCTTATCCTATTAAATCTATTTGTATTTCAACACTCGTGTTTCCTTGTTTTCCATGTTCTCTTTCCCAGGTGGGGAGGGGTCATCAGGTGATAGAATAATTGTCTAAATGACAATAAATTTTTATGGGTTTTCTCAAACCAAAACAAATGTTTAAAGATCAGTCAAATCTTTCCTATTTCCTGTTGCCTCCTGCTTATGAACATCTAGTTGTAACAGCTGTCCTTGGTAACATCAAAGGACTGAGCAGAAATACTGTCATGCTACTTAGTGGTTTTACCATTATATTCAAGTCATATCTGAATCTTTTTCACTCCCCAAGTTCACATTTTAAAGACTGAAATAACCACTCTGTTCTTGAGAATGACATATAATCTACAGTAGACACCTTAGGAGTTGTGTTAGACATATCAGCAACTAGACCAAACAAGTGCAGTTGGCCAACCTTATCACAATATTTGTTTAGAATTTGACTTTAATTTTCTTTGAGTTTAAGTATTTAATAGAATAATATTGTCGAGGGGAATTTTTTTCTGGAAGACGAACTGTAAAAAGTGTTTGCAAAACTACCAAATATTTGTTGATATAAGTCTGTACAGAGGAACTTTATTTTTGGACTTACTCATCTGGTTTGCAAACAAACACAGTGTACGTTCTTACATATTTTAGCAGCAGTCCACAAGGATCTAAATATGTGAGCATCTAGAACAAAATATTGGTCAGTTCCATATAGCTGGCTTATCTGTTAGACCTAGCTATTACTGGAGAAGACAGAACAAATCACATAGTAATACCATTCAACAAGCTTTTTGTAAGTCAAATTTTCACTGAGTCAACTAGAAGCATTGCTTGTACAAGGATTCTTGCAACAAAGCTCTAATACATATTGTTATGCATATGGAGAAACAAAATTGCACAGTTCAAGTAATGTTTCTATTAAATTGTGCTATTTAAAAATTGTCCAATTTGCAGCTGTGTATTTAAAGCATATGACCTGTTTTTACCAGGGATTGTTCAGAGCTTTAATTCATTCCCTTTGTGAAATATTTTTTCTTTAATTATGTTCACTCTCAAAAATACTTAATTTTTTTTTTTTTTAATTAGCTAATTATTTCTTACCATTGCCTGATCACTATTTTGGAATGTGCTGTTATATGTCTGTTTGCATCTGCTTAATTCTTACTTTTCAGTAATCTTTCTGACATTTAGTTTTTTATCTTCCCATTTCTTGCGTGGAATTGTTTGGAATGTTTTTAGTCAGCTTATCTAAGTGTTTGCTTACAGAGATTTATTTTTTCTGTCTGCTTTTCTGTGCTGCCTTAATAATTCTTGTTAGAAATGTTATTTAAGTAGCCTTTCAAATCTTCATTCTGAGTGCTTTATAATAAGTTTGTGTATCAAGGTTGCAAAGAGCAGACTTTTTAACCATAGCCTACTCATTCTTATTTGAATTTCTGAAGAGGTGGATTTTATACTTTGCATCCTTTGCAAAAATGTTTCAGATGCTCGGTTCTTTGCTGATCTGTGTCTGATATAACTTTTTCGCTGTTAACCTTTTATTTTTTACTTTTATTTATGGCAATACAGCTTTATCTTATATAATAGTTTCCTTACACACTATACACCAAGTGCGGAACAGAATTATAGGAACATGAAAATACACAAGGCAGAAGACAGAAAGCCTTACTTTAATTAAAGTCCTTTACTTTCAAAGCTGACTGAGAACAAGAAATTAGCCGACAAAGGCAAACAGGGCAAAAAAAAAAAAAAAAGTAAAAGATTTGCTACTGAAAGTGGAAAGTGAAGAAATATACAGGAATGCAGGTACTACGGAGAATAAAGTCTTCATTCCAGAAGTATCAATATAGAAAAAAAGAGTACCAAAAATGGTAATAGAATCATTAGTCTTAAAGTTGGTTAGAAATATTCAGCACATAAAATAAGGAGCTTCATGAAATGTGTATTGTATTGCACTTGATCTTGAAACACTTGTAAAGTATGTGGGACTGATTTAATCATGATTTTTTGATGATTCAAGAAGATGACAGATGCAAGAGTTGAGTCATAAAAGCTAGAATTCTAAAACTTACCTGAAAGGATGTTGTCATGGTTAAAATAAAAAGTATAAATGAGCATTTGAAACACAAATCACACCAGTTTGATACCAAGCTCACCAGTCTATTTCTCCCCAGCATCCCACATGAATACTTTTTGGTATATTTCAAAATCATAATAGGAAATTATTTCATTCATAGAATTTCAGGCGTAGATGACAAGGAAGAACAATAAATTTTATTCTGAATGTAAAAACTATGGAGTGCCGGTAGAAGATTCCTATAAAAATAAGCGTAAGAGCGAGTATCCTACCAACTATCTTTAATATTAGCTCAAGATAGGCTTTCTACAGATAAAAGATGAAAATTTTTGTCTCTGCCTTCTTTTTTCTGACCATAAATCAGAATAAATAATATAAACACTGTATATATAGATGCTACTATATATGAAAGAAGTGAAGATTGAAGAAATATAATCTTTTACATTTATTTGAAGTGAAATGCATTAAATTCCCATTTTTGAACTTTTGATAGTTTATTTCATCCTTCCAACAAGCATTTCATCATGAAGAATGGAATTAGTGATCATGAATCTTATCTTGAAGCTTTAGATAATGCTTTAAACATCCCAAGCCCCTGCTTTCAGAGTTGACAAAGAATATAGAAATCTGGAATAAATTAAAAATCTTATTTTTCTAAGATACACTGTTCTGTTATTTATTGACATAGGTATATTAATTGTACATAGATTCATTGCAAAATGATAACGGTATGTATTACCAACACCACATCATCAGTCTTAAGTAAAGGTAAGATTTTTTTTAAGGAACACTGAATATATTAGAAAAAGTTCCTTACATAAGGAGGAAATAATGAATCCAGCTGCTTTTTCATATAATTAGTTGATCAGTACTGTAGGAATTTTAAAGCAGATGAAACTCCACATTGGCTGTGACCTTTCCTGAGATTCTTTCTTTAGCATAAGCAAAGGGATTTGGCTTGAGCCTCTTCAATGATTATTTGATGTCAATCACACACTGAGCCACATAGGATTTGAGCATAAGAAGTTACTTAAGAAGGAGGAAATCCTCAATTATGAATAAATATAATAAGAATAAATGTAGTAATATTATGAATATAAATATAAATATAGTTTTCTTTGCATAGGAATGATGATGTAATTGATGTCATGATGGTTTGTGAAGAGTAAAAATGTTATAGTTAAAAGCAATATCCATGGCTTCAGATGCCAAGAAATGTCAGACCAAATGATCCTTGAGGTCCCTTCCAACCTGGAGTTCTGTGATTCTATAATTCTGTGATCCATAGTCATAGCTTAGAACAGAGAATAAAATATCCTCATATTTGTAACAGGGAGCAGAATATGGAAAAGACAGACTATATTAACCCAAGAGGAAATATACTGCAAAAGCAAAGTCACTGTTGTATGGGACTGAATGTCTTTGGAGACTGAAAAGTGGGAAACTGTTTAACTTGAGAAAGAATCCATGCAGAGTGGAAAATTAGTTTAAAGGTGTTAAGGTCAAGAGAGATCTTAGACAGAATAAGGAAAAGAAAAATACTTTTGCCAGTGATGGCATTAAGGTTATGGTCAAGTGGCAGAAATGAGTGAAAGGATTAAGGGAGACATGCATGGAGAGGAACCTAAACGATGTTTTTTCTGTATACAGTTTTTAAAGGAGTATTTTACAGGAAATACAAGTAGAGCTAGTGTTTTCACAGTTGTGCAGTTGCACCCATTTTCATTTTGGAAGTGGCTTTTTCTGAAATTATGAATCACAGAGTATGCGAATACTTTTGCATACTTGTATATTTGAGAAATTGTTATAACACTTGTTAAATAACATGTACCTAGCAGGAAAAATATTAATTTACATTGTCATTTGTAGTAGTGAGTGCAATAGCCATCTAACTTTACCAAGTTAACTGAGTTCCCATTGACGATTAGAATAAGCATGAAATTCAATGGTGCCCTGATAGATTAAAGCGCCTTTTGTTAATACAAGTTCTGTCACTTGTATGAAGTATTTGAAGGCTAATATTTTCTCTTTTCTGTAAGGGTTGCAGTATGCTGTTATTTTCACCATTTCCAATCTGTATATTAAAAATTGGCAACCATTTTCATCTTTCCTATGTACTGCTTCTCTATCCTATAAGGAATAGACAAAGTATTATGTACTGAAAAACGAGATTTCATTGTTTTCTGCCTTTACATGAACATTGTGTTCTGTCCTATTTTGCCACATTTAACATTCAGATATAAATTATTTATTTCCTGTTATAATTTTATTTTCACCATTCATTCTTTTTCATCCCTCACAGTAATATATTAGAATAAGAGAGTATTGAAATATAAGAATTTTCCAGTGACATTAATAATTCATGAATGGGCAAGTCCGCAGGCAGTATAATAATGCCTAGTATCTTTTAGGGCACAATGGAATTCTTCTATTAAATTGTTTAAAATATTACTGTCCAGGCTTTGATTGCATTAGTAAGATGCTGCCAGATACCAAGGGCACCTAATTCCTACTAGCAATTTAGAGAGCTGGGGGTTTTTTTTGGTTCTGAGTAAAAAATATCCCCCATACATTTTAGTGCACTGAGAAGTGACATCTGCATCCATATTCCCTGTTACACTAAAACATGTGGGTGAGAAATTATAATCCACAGTTAATGAAGAAACAGTGGATGCAGACAGAAAGCAAAGAGCAGAGATATCCAAACAAGAGAGACCTCAGAATGATCAAAAAGTTTGAAAGGAAGCCCACCTCAAACATCTGTATGCAAATGCTTGCAGCCTGGGAAACGTGCAGGAGGAACTAGAAGTCCTCATGAGGTCATAGAACTGTGAAATTACCAGAATAAATGAGAGCTGGTGGGACAGCTCACATGGCTGGGGTGCTATGATGGATGAGAATAAATGATGGGCAAGGAAGATGAGGAGGTAAATGTGCCCTTTATATGAAGGAGCTGCTTGGATGTATGAAGATCTCTTGTGGGATGGACAACAGATTGGCTGAGAGTTTATGGGTCAGGATCACAGGAGTCTGGAAAAGGTGACATCACGGTGAGAGCTTATTACAGACCACCTAATTAGGGTAAGGAAGTGGCTGAAATCTTCTTTAAACAGCTGGAGAAATATCTGCATCACAGACCTCAGGTCTTGTGGAGGACTTCAATCTCCTTGACATCTGCTAGAAGGGCAACATGATGGGATGCAAGCAACCAAGAAGATGTCTGAAGGGTGTTGGGGACAAGTGGTCAAACAGGTAGTGATGCAAAACTGTATCCTCTATTTGCTAACAAGGAGCAACTGATTGGGAATGAGATGTTTAGTAGAAACCTTGGCTATAGTATAGTTCAAGATCCTGGAGGACTGAGAAAGGCAAGTAGCAGAGTATAGACCCTGAACTTTACGATTTCAGAGTTCAGCTTATTCGAGGAAAAGGTAAATGAAAGGTAATGAATGCTAAATATTTATATCAGGGTATAGGCAGCCACTTTAGTTACAGGCTTTTTAAAGCACAGCCTCCTTGGTTTCACTTCTCTGGATTCATTGCCTTAATTCCCTGAGCAATTCTGCTTGCATCTGCCTGCCTGCCTCATGTAACTGTGAGAGAACAGGGAAATAGTGTCCCTGTGTATGTGTGAGTATGAGAGGAAGGAGGGAAAGGAAAAGTCAGGCTTGAGAGTCCCGTTCAGCATTTCATAGGAAATTCATGGCAGTTAGTGTCCTGTTCTCCAGGATACTAGTATAGCATCCAGCTCGTGCAGGGGAGGGGTCTTAGAGATATTAACCTCCTTCATTTCCTTCATCACTGTTGAAGGAGCACACTGTGTTTCAAATAACAATGGGTTCTGTTGCATAAAAGAAAAGATAATCACTATACTTATATTCTGTATCATGAAAAATATACAAGGGACCTAAATAAGGATCCAGTAATACTACCATGTCATGAAATTTAATATGTGAGCGCTTTCAAACATAGATTATTTGTCCCTTATTTTCTAATCTTTTAAAGAACAAACTGGAAACCCCAGGAGTTTAGATTAATGAATGGCACACAGTGCATCAATGCTAATGATTGCATAGATCATATGAATGATTTAAATCTGTAGACCCATAATACATACCTGTGGCATTTGAGCTAATGAACTAATTGATATCACTAGTGGGTTTTCTTTCTCTGTGCGGACAAGTTAGAATAGACACACAATATTAGCCAATATGCTGACAGGAAGACTGAACCTCACTAGCCAGAACTGTATTTTATGTATACTAAACACTTTTCTTCGTTTTCATCTCACACTGAATGAATCCTTTTTCTATCCCCTATCCTTGTTTCAGGCCTAGCTTCCTTACTAAAGTTTCGTATTAGAACTAAAATCCTTTTTCTCACTTCAAGTTCTGGCTCACACATTATGTTCAGCTCCCACTGAATCACGCCTTACCTCTCTCCGAGGCCTCTGGTTCTATGTATTAATTCTCTCCATATACCAAAGGCTTTGTTACCTTCACATCACAGTCCTAGTGCTGATGGGCCATAGGGGAATGTTTAAAACTGCAGATCCAAAGTTTTGATTTTCCTGTCTGATACCGTATAGACCAAAGCAACAGAAATACCAGTTTTAAGAAAACTCCCATCCACCTACTGCATCTGTCATCTGGAATCTGTAGAGTGCAAAAAAAATAATTCTTTGATTTTTCTGAAACTCAGTAAGTCTCCACTGAGCAAATGCAAGCTGTAGTTTTCTTGAACAGAATATAATTATATCAATCAGGTAGATTATTCAGAATAAGAGGAAATAGGAAAAGTAAATTATTAAGAAGTTTTCAAGTATTTTTTCTAAAGTATGTGGAACATTTTTCCCTTTTTTGAACACGGTTATATTTTTTTAAATTTAATCTGGTCCCAGGCATGAACTTTTTTTTTTAAAAATTTGAATGGAGGCAGCATCTATGAATAGTATGAATAGAATTCAGTTCTCCAGGACTGAAGAACTGAACAGAGGTACAGAGAAATACATACCAAAAAAGTTACAAGCAGACAAAACCATCTTGGAATGGGGAGTTCCATACCATAAGCCCACAGAATAAACAAAGTATCTGTACACATAAATTGAGGTTTATACAGAAGTCATGGTTTTAACTGAAAACCTAAAGGACAAATTAAAAACTGTATAGTTTTTGTTTGTAGCAGGAGTTAACAATTTCACATACACACACTACAAAAAGTACACCATCCAGTATATCTCATGCCAATGGAAGCAATAGAAGCAGTTAGCTCTGTTCATAGCTTTTCCCCTATTCTTTCTTCTGCCCACCCACCCACTCCCTGGTTCCTCCAGTTGGGCTGAGCTCTCTGGAGCTACTCTGATTCAAGGGGATGTTTTCAGCCCAATGGTGCTTCTGCAGCTTATTCACCAAAGGGATTCCTTGGGAAGCATTCCTACGCCCTGCCTCTGCCCTTCCATGTCTGCTGCATTGGGGATGGTTGCCAGCAGGCCTAAATTGGGAATGATCCTGGCACAGAAGCAACATCAAAATCAGTGGGCCACAGTTGTGTCTTTTAGTGCAGCATTAAGCTATTCTGGTGTCTTATATTGCTCATCCGGAGCCAATTCACCTCCAGCTGAAGTCAACAGGAGTCTTCCATGGATTCCTGTGATCTTTATATAAAGCCAGGAGAAAGCAAAACCTTCTTACTTCCTTGTGTGAGCAAGATAACAAAAATGGAAACAGTAATGATTGATAATGTAGGTCATTGTCAGTTCTGTGAGCTATGTATTATATATAAGGTATTACACTAACCCTAAGGAAGAGTAGTTTGTGATGGGGAGTAACGATGACTAATCCTAGGTCCTGGGGTACTTGTTTTGATCATCCTGATGTGAATATCTCTCATGTTTCACTGGGTCTTGGTAGGACAGAGACAAATTTAGAAGAAAATTTTGCCTTAGATCTTTACTCATAATGTCTATTGACTTAAATGAAAACTGATCTGACTTAATTAGGGCAGAATTTTGTCTTTACACTTTTGAATTTTAATAGAATATATATCTATGTCCTAAAGTGCTATGTTCACTTTTCCTATGTTGTTTTTACTTGCCAGTTGCTATTTTTAATGCTTTTAAAATAAATACGCACTCCCAGAAGCAAAACAAATTAAAAAACATGTCTTTTCACTGTTTTGTTTTGTTTTGTTTTTTTTATTAAGTATGCCCTACATACTCTATTGTGCCTGCTTATGTAATAAAGGTTTAGTTACTAGAACTTGTGGCTCTTGAAGTCATTAAGAATATGGCCCTAAAGAAGAACTTTAAAGCGCACCTCAAATGAATATCAGAACATTAGGCATAAATCACACAGAAATATCTCTGTTGCATTCCCTAATAGTTACAATACTCAAAACAAACACAGCAGAACTGCAATCTGCAAAAGCCTGGAGTTACTATAAAGTTTAATCATCCAGTTGGTTTTGGTTTTGGTTGTTGGGTTTTTTTGTGCAAAATATATTGCTGGCAGTGGGAAGAAGTAAGGCAGAGAGTGAGAAAAAAAGCTTTCCAAGCATTTAGGAAAACCTATGTCCTCTCCAGAGATGCTTGATCTATTTGTGGTAGTACAATAACCTGTTCCTTTGGCAAAGGAAGATATGCTAGGTGGTTCACACCACACAATTTATTTACAAGATTTCAAGCTGCAACAGCTGCAACTCCATTTTTGCTGGAAGATAGAAGGAATGCATCCAAGTGTAACATAAATATACAAGTCAGATGTGCCTCTATCAGATACCGTCCTCAAAGACATTTCACTTGGAATGAGTGAATTGAAATCTCCAGATATTATTTCAAACTGAGAAAATATAATAATGAAAACAGTGCATTTAAAGAATAGATAGAGGGTTTATTTATTTATCCAGGATACAGCAAGGTAATATGCTAAAGGATCTTTTAAAGGGCATAAGTAAAACAATCTATGTTGAACCTCTATTTCCTTACCAAAGAACACAGCCTTTCTATTTTTCATGGCATCAGCTATCCAGCCAACAAAATATTTTTAGTCAAAGGCAAATTATAGATGACTGTGAATATTGAAGATTTTTTTCATTTTAATAGTAATTGATTTTCAAATACATGTTCCGTCATGCTAGGCTAAATACTGGATTACCAGTAGATCATTAGAAGTTCTTCCATGTTAAGCTGTCTTGGCGAGTCATGTTAGGATGAAATATAGCATATGAGAAGTATCTCACAAGTGGTATGCAAGAAGTAGCACAGTTTCTTTATAACACTTTAGCAAATCCCAGCTTAGAACTAGAAATGGGAAATTATTTTGGTTTTGTTCAGTTCCCTGTTTCCCAAATTAAGATTTTTCAAGATAAAGGATTTGGCAAGATTATCAACCATTAAGCAGTTGCCAACATAACCAGGGCCACGAAATGCTCTTTTTCAGACAAGTAATATCATGGGCTCAGCTGTGCAGCCTCAGATTTCCCTCTTGACTTTTGTCTTGGCCAGCAGGATTCTGCAGTAGGGGTGTTTTCAGCATTCCTGTTTCCCCTTAAACAGTAGCCAATTCAGGATTCATCCTTACAGTAAATCAAGACTTAATGTTAAACAACTGGTGGGTGAGAATTCTGGCAGCAAATATAGTAAATAAATATGACATTAATCGAATTTAATTAAATTTATCTTTTGACTTGCTCAGGTAACCAAAAGAAGTAAAGGTGACAGTGAGATTGTGAGGAATTTTGAGAAGCGTTCAGGATCCCATTTCTTTTGTTGTACAACTACAAGAATTGCTCACCATTTTAAACAGTATTATTTACATGAGCATGTGCTTAATAAATTTATTCTAAAGAGTCCATGTAATTAATTTTTAGCTAATCATTTAACATTTCTGGCTTTTTAATATTAAAGGATTTCCTGCCACTCCTTTCTAGCTAAAATATGGCAACTACAGTTTTTTAGTGTCATAGTATAGGAATCAAAAGTATCCTTTAATTTTATACATATTATTTTATTGCTATTATTTATAATGTATAAGTATATATACATATGAGTAGAAATCTAGGGAAATGTGTACTAGAAAAGATTACATGAATTTAGGTTGTTTAGAAAATACTCTGGAGACACTATGACAGTCTTCAAATACATGAAAAACTGCTACAAACAGGAAGACAGCAGCTTGTTTTCTGTATCTGTGATGGATTATAAAAGAATAGGCTTAAATTGCAGTAAAATAATACAATGGAAAATTTCCAATCATAAAGACAACTGTATTTTATTATATTTAATAATAAAACCATTAACCTTTGCTTGTAGTTTATTTAGTAGTTTTAATGATCAGTCAGTATGAAAAGCTGAATTTCTTTAACTGAACACTTAAATCACACCAAAAGGCTCTGTTACTTGACCACGTATTAAAAAAAACAGATGTGGGATGTAAATATTCATGTTAATCAATTAAAAATTGTTTTATATGAATATTAACTAAATATTTTTTCAAACTGTGACTCTGGGAGAATATTCCTCTTGCAACTTTATAAAATATTCATGTAATCCCAGTTCACAGTAAAAAAGATAATTAAAAATTTAAACAAATATTTGAAGAAAACATCTGGCAGCATTTTTGCGGCTTAAGTTATGTGATGATAATTGAATAGAGCAAGAGTGAGCTGATAAATGAAATATCCACAAGACATAGGGAAAGATTTAGCAGAAGGAAGACAAAAGAAAATATGTCTGACTTGTATAACTGCACATGCTTTTAAAAAGTATAACAATAATCAAGATGTTCTGTTGATATTTATAAATGTTACATTATTTGTCCTTATGTAAACTCAGTGCAGACTTAGCCAGTTAAGTTTCGTAAAGATTATCCATTCTTTCCACTTGATCATTTAGACTCTACGTTATTAAGAATTACTTCTGTGTCACCACATCATCATTTATGCATATTTATGTAACTAAAGAATATGCAGTATTCATGTTCAAGCACCAGAAAAAAAAAGCAATCACTTTCCCCCCGAAAAAAACAAATTAAAGAAGCTAGGCATTATTGCAACATTAAAGGAAATAGTATAACACCATTTATGTACCACATTTCACGTTTTTCTCACACGTCCAGAGGTGTGGAGAGATCCAATCCACGTAACTACTGAAATATTAGTAAAAAATCAAAAAAATATTTTCATAGATTTTGAAATTCAGATAATAATAGATACGGGAGAAGTCTTTATTTATTTTTTAAACAAGGTATCTGTTTTCTGTTTAAGGTGTTTGTAGATCACTTGCTACTGTGGTATCAGAGCACCTAATAATTTTAATACAAATCACAGAATCATAAAGTCATTTGGGTTCAAAGGTACCTTTAAAGGTCATCTAGTCCAACCCCTGAAATGTCCCTGTGTGACATAAAATGTATATTTACACATGAGAAATTGAGACAAAATTGTATTGACTACTTGAGCTACATTTACCTTGCATGAAGTGTTCACAAATGAGGTTCACCAAGACTAGCCACCTAAGTAGTGTGGTGCTTATCAGCCAACAATGCCACAGACAAGGTTCTCAAAATCACACTTCTCATACAGTGAAGAATTTCACTGCATCTATCAAGGAAATGTAAATGTTAAACTGGTTTCTTACCTTGTGTAAATTTTCTGCCTGAGGGCTGTCTCAGATTGCTTCCTTTGATTAAGTTATGGAAAACAAGTGGTTAGTAACATCCAGAAAGAAGGAAGTCCTTCCTTGCCAAAAACCAAGTAAATTAATTCAAAATTCAAAAAGTATTAAATATCTGTGACTGGTTTTATTTTTTTTTTTCTATTTCTAGGTCAAGAATTTCTATTTCAAGAATTTGAATACTGTAGTGACAAACACTAGTAGTGACAATACAAAGCAGAACTCTGTTTAATGCATACTCTGGCCTTCTAACAAGATACAGAAAACTTATGGCCTCAGATAACGATGTTCTAAGGCAGTAGTGCTCAAATTATACCTCTTAAGGGAGCTGAATATGGCTCTCATGGAACCCATGTATCTCATTTGTGTTCCTTCCGTTGTATTTTAGTCCTGTGCAGACAGAAGAACATTAATAGTAGCAACAACCCCTGTGCAAAAACATACCTGCAAGGGAACACTTGATCAGTAGAGAACCACTTTGCAACCTTTTTAATTAAGTGAAAGATACAGGGGAAAAAAAGAGGCATAAGGTAGTTACTTCTCTGAATAGAAATGCATATGTGAATAAGGAAATAAAATACTCCTTTTCAGCACTTAAAGTTCTCCTTGACTTGATGTTGAATCAGGCCAATAGACCGTTAAAAAAATGAAATTTTATTGTTTCAGAAATCAGGTTCTACTTATAAAAGACCTTATGTGTGTGCAATTGCAATCCAACTTGACATCCATTTCTATCTTAAGATTTTCTTCATTTATTTACATTTCTTCCAAATATGACTTCAAAGGCTGACAAAAGGATAGAATGACAGCAATGTCATGTGTTGTTCCTGCCACTCTCAAATGTGGTTGGCTCATTTTTAGTCCTATCTTTCAGGCTTGTATTTCTATGACTCTATGAACCTTCAGTACAGATTGAAAAGGAAGATAGTAAATGAAAGAGGGTTGGACATAGAAAGAACATTCAAATACTTAATTAAACCATATTTTATTCCAGAGGCAGAAAGATATCTTCAGTGAGTTTTACGCAGGTTTGTTCTGAAGTCACTGATACACCCCTTCTCCTCTGGCATTGTTGACATTTCCATATCATTATGCACACAAACTTTCTAATTATTTAATTTTAAAACCCAAGTGGAAGAACTCTCTAATACCTCCTATGTGCTCTCAAGATTGATGAATAATAATTTTAAACCCCCTACATGTATTTGCTTTGTTAACTTTCTATACATTTTTATCCTCTGTTTACTTTTCCCAAATATCTTGGCACATTTTTAACAGCCCATAATATCTGTTGAAACAGATGTTCAGACCCTCAGTGTTATATCAGAAAGAATATTGCATATAAAATACTGTACAACTGTATATCAAATGTAGGATCATACCCATGGACAATTAAAATTATTTAACAAATTGTTCTTTCTTATTTGTTTTGAGAGTTTGAAGTGAAGTCCAGTCCACCAGAATACTGTGTGCTTCAGTGCTATGTTACATACAAAGGATGTCAGCAGTTGCTTAGAGCTAAGTGCTTTGCCCCTGATGCAGTGAGGCAGATAAGCATGTGCTTAGCTTAAAGTACAAGAGCAGCTAAACAGGGACACATGGTGATGTTTGAGCATTTGACTCATTTCCTGGAGCACAGCACAAGAGAAGGAAGAGTTATTTAATGATCTTAAGGTCAGTAGACCTTGTGCTGCAAATATACTGGTTTCAGAAAAATAAAAATCATAGAGATACATTTTTTCCTTTATTGCTACACGGAGATCTTCTAAACAAACAAACAAACAAACATGAAACATAGAGACATCATTAGAAAAAATGTAATTTTTAATGTCATGTATTGGCAATATTGAGTATGACTAATCATGCCAGGCTGGCTATACTCCATGAACTGTTTGCAAGTAATTTATAAACCAAAAGTTATTTGAAAACCTTCAAATGCTTTTGGCTGACACATACCCTTTGAGACGATAGCTCTTTTTCTACCACCATTCTACTATTACATAGCACTGGAAATAGTTTATTGAGCTAAGTTTGACCTGATATAACTGATTTTGTGTTGAAGAACAGTTTATTATTATTTTTGTTAATTTTTGTGTTTCTTAGAAGATGAGGAAGTTTGGTGACCAGAAGAACATTTCCTGTGTGCACAGCAGAAGTAAGTTGAGTTCTTAACTGGGGAGGCCAATCTATTATAACAAATTTCTGCTAATTTGATTATGAAATATGTTTAGCAGGAAATCAGTGCGGATGTCCGTTTAGCCCCTTTCAGTCTTTAAAATATACAAACTGCAAAAGTTCTATTTTTCTTAGACCAGATTTTACCAGGACTGACATACCAGACAAAAGAAAGAAACTTTTCATGTCCAAAGGAAAAAAGCTGAGAGTAGAAACAACAACATCATCATCATCATCTTTCTACCCAGGCTTCAAGTTTTTTGAAATAGGGTGTCCAGTCCTTCAGCAATCTCCAAGATCTACTGGGGGAAAAGAAATAAAAATGAAATAATTTTTGAGATTAGAGAAGTCTAATTTGTCCCATTTACATATTTATCTTGATTTTAAATTCTGAATAGAAACATTTATGCTCCATGTAAATAAAGAACACTTTTTTTTTTTTTTTTTAATAAACATTCCTGGGTACCTAATGCAGTAGTTTAAATAGAAATCAGATTTTTCTGTACTGGAAAGCTTGGTAACACTTCAAAATTATAATTTTCTCTAAGACACGGATTTGTCCTTGAATAAGGTACTTACATATACATTTGATAGACAGTTCAGGGAATATCACATTTGGGAATGAGAAGAAGAATTTGTGTCTGTTCTCACTAATGAATAGAGGGCTCCGGGGGCTTGGTGTTCCACTCTGCCCACACCAAATATCCACTGAAAACCCATTTGGGCCTACAGTGGCTATGTCTGCCTGATCTTATGCAAGATATGGAGGGAGAAAATGTTATCTTTGCTCTGTGGAAATCATTTCATTATATTAATTCCTTTCAAAGTTCATTTCTGGCTGGATAAATACCTGTTCTGTGGGTGAAACTGAAATCTGCTGATTATGCTCACAGACTCTACAAATGTTCTCAAGTTTACTATCACTGCCTTGGATTATAAAATGACTGCAATGTAAGGCAGCTTAATATTTTATTTCAAACCTCAGCAGTATGAGAGAAAGAAAGGTTTTTGGCTTCAATGAAATAATTTCATATTACAATAAGTGGAGGAAAACAGTTTAGCAGTCATCTCAGTGTCAGGCACTTGAGATATAAGCATTTCTAGCTGCCTCCCATTGCATGCTTACCATTGTTTGTCATTTTGTAGGTAGATACTACTTAACAGTTTTGTTTTAATTTATGATTAAGTGTGATGTTTGTTCTACGTTGCAGTGCTGAAATCTGCACTGATTCATACGCTTGAAAAAGTGTCAGTAAACTGTCTTTAGCTGTACTGTGTCACCTTGACAATATTTTACTATGTACAAATTTATTGTTGCTGCTGTTGTTTTTAAATTGTGGCAGTTTTTACAATTTTATCAACTTCTCATTAGGATTTTCAGAAGTGTCTCATCGACACAGTGATAAATAAATAAAACTCAGAAAACCCAAAACAATTACAGTCTAATACATTCTTTGGCAAAAAACTCTGCAAAGCAGTGTATTAAGACTAAAACAGAAGTATATGAGCTGCAGATACTCCTTACACCTAATTATCTTCAGATACACAGTCAAAATATTTTGTCAAAGACTCACTGCTGTAAGAGTGAAAGATAATGTATTCTACAGTTTTCAGGTCACATGACTAAATAGGGTTGATCTAGATGTCTCATTAAATGAAAAATGTTACCCTTTACTTAGAGTCATATCATTTAAACCTATGACCAGAGTGTATTCTCCCCACTGAATAATAAAGAAGATAATTTATTCCCTTTGCTTTCTTAATTTCTTTCTACCAAAAACCTTACTGTGCAGGGTGGGGAGAAAGAAGGACACGTCCTTGTCTTGTACTATTAATTCCACTATTTTCATGACAGAAAAAGTAGAATTGATCTGTATTGTTTGTTAATTAAAAACTAAATTTCTTTTACTCGTGCTCTAGCTTGCCACTTAAAAATTAATTATGGGCAATAACAAATAGCAAAATGTTCCTTTTCCAGAATAAGTTCCCCATTGGGATGCAGTGAAAATGTTAATAATTAATCAAATAGTCTAACTTAGTATTATTTTTGCTGCCTCACACATATACAAAAACTCACTGATGTTGTTTGACTTTTTTTGTTTCATAAATATTTATATATAATTGTATTTTCCTTGTAAATTGCATTTTTTTCTGACCAAAGGGAGGAAAAAACAATTTGTGTCCTAATTTTATCTCACTGGTTTTGTTCAGCATCAGTAGTTTTGTATATAAAATAAGAGATTAGATAAAAAGAAATGCACACAACCTCTCTTTGTTAATGTAAAGAACAATAATTAGGGAATGTTGCTAATTTTGTAGCAATTAAGGTACATTACTACTTACCTACACACAGTGAAAAGCAGGTAATTCAGTGTTTCTGTTCCCCCTATGTCCCAACTTTAATATTTATCTTGTTTAGATTCTGCTGCCCCCTACAGAATAGTTGGAAATATTTAGGATTTTACAGACCCAAGGATTTCTATCCACTATTTTTTTACCTTACCTGAACAAATAAATGCACAGTTTTCATAGCCTTCTAGGGAAGCAGAGCTTTATTTGTTGTCATTGTACTTTTTTGATACGTTCTGCATGACCTGTAACTTATGAAATCTTGTCACTTTTTGATATATTGATAAATAAAAATAGAAGTGATAAGTACTGTTACTGAACCACTGAAATAAGATGAAACATTTTCTACAGCCTCCAAGAAAACAGAAAGCAAGTTTACCAACCTTTGAGTCGCAGGAAGTAAACCAATTATATACTTTATCAGCTGCTACCCATATACAACCATTCTTTCCAGGCCCTACTATCTGTAACAAACAGCAGCAGTTAAATGCAATGATGCACTTAAGACTCTAATAGAAAACAGACTGTCAGTAGAACAGGGGTGAATAGAAAATACTCTAAATGTAAACTGTATACTTTCAATTGGAGTTCAAAAATATAATATGCTCTTTGAAATAAAAGGAAAAGTAGCATTTGTACCAATTGGCATTCCTAAAAACTAGCTAACTAAATAAAATCCAAGACCTAGATTATAATTCCTGCAGCTAACCTCAAAGGTGAATAGAGAAGTCTATTCTCCATGGATATGCCCTGGATGTCTCCATTGCACTGTATCTGTCCATCATTTAGGAGATTGTGCATGAAGGAGAGGAGGCCAAGGAATCTTCCATCATATCCTGTCCTTGCAACTGTTTGGAGAAAGCAAATAAGCAAGAGATTTCGTGCTGAAACTAGCTCATTTGTACTGCTCCTCTGAGCTATAAACTGTGTTACCTAGAAACCAGGCATTGGGGGAAGACAAGTGTCGTAAGTACGCTTGAGTTTCTCTTACTGAATACTTCGCAAAAGTCACATAGCACAGGAACTCACATGTCCTTGGCTTGCTGGGATTAGCAAGGAGTTAGGACACTATACTAATGACATCTCTAAAACATCTTCAGTTTTCCTGAATGTTCCCTCAAATGCTCAGAGAAGGTGAGGAGAAAGGTACAGGTTATATCTTTCAACCCATGTGATGAATGCATTGCTGAGCATAAAGGTATTTGGGCATGCCTGGTTTTGCTTACAAAATAACTTTGTAGAGATGTCAGCAAAAGCAAGAAAACTTACATTTTGAGTCCTTAGTTCCTTCATATCTTGGAAATTATTTTTGATCAATAGTTCCTAGGTGTCCAGAATCTTTCTCATTCTCCTCTGGTTTAAGGCTTCCCTTCAATATCCTTTCTGCAAATCCTCTTTTCCCCTGTTAATGTCCTTTTTCTTTAGCTTTGAATCTCTTGGTATTCTAACTGAGTTGCTTGTCTCTAAGTATTTGCTTTTCTCTTGCTATGGCTCAAAACTTCCTGTGGGCTCACTACCAATATTAGCATTCTTTGTTCTTCTCACTCTATTCTGGATTAGCTAAATCAGGCTAATCATATATATCAACAGAAATTGATGGAGAGAAAGTCCAGTCAGAAACTTATTTTAGTTGTTCCAAATGTGCTTCTGGAGAATAGTTTCTACCCCTTCCTTCTCTTTCTAGTATGTGTAGAAGAATCCTTGAGAAATAAATTTCTCTGAATTAACATTAGCCTTTGTAAACACTGCCTTAAAACACATCCCAGATGTTCCTTAGGAACTGGCCAAAGTCAGTTGAGGATGTGTCATTGGGTCCTTCTCTTGTGAGCTGCCTGGTCAACCTCTATGTCAAGATTTTCAGTACTTTGATAGCCTTCAGTACTTCAGGTTCAAATTCATGTCACACCTAATCTGATCTGACAGCTAGACCTACTGCTGAAATTAGCTGGCTATCTCCCAGTCTTGGCCACACAACCCTGCTGCTCTCCTGTGCAAATTCTTGTGATCTTCTGACCATTTGATGAAGGCATGAAGCATGAAAAAAGGAATAATCATCTCCTTGTTTAGCTCCTTAAGTCTCCTTGCCACACTGTAACACAAGCTCTATACTAATTTGAAAGGAAACATGACATTTGGAAGGGGCAGAGTAATGATGGCTAGTTTAGGTATAGCCAAAAATGTCAGCCTCAGATTACAGGCCATTGCACAGCACTTTCTTTTTCATTCTCACTCTTAAATGAAGTCTAGATTCTTCAAAGATTTTGACTGTGGTCAGCATTGCATATAAACCACCCCCCTCAACCTAAGGGAAGTAAATGCCTGGTTGACTAAAGTGCACATAATGTTTTGGAGAATTGGTCCTATCATTTTCTGAGGAGGGATTTGAATTTCTTTTGTATTAAGTGTATACTAAATCCCAATTTTTAGTGGGGCCCTTGTGTATTATTTATTTCATAAATAAATAACAAATAAGAATTAGCTGTAAATAGATAAAAGATTCATGAAGACAGACTTAAAGACGTTAATGGGAAGTGCTGCTTAAATAAGCATAGTACAAATGTCCTCCAAAAAACAAAGATGTTTCTCAGATGAGAGAAGTATTTTTCTGATCATAGCATTTTCTGTGGCAACCTCTGCATCACTAAATGCAACAAAGACAGTACTACATGTGTATTGAATAACTTGCCCAGAAAAACTTGCTGGACAGGATTCCTTTCAAATAACAAACTGCTTGCTTTTGAAATATATTTCAGTAATTTCCCACCTGTATGTTTAAAGGATGAATGTATTTCCTGGAGACAGGAAAAGGGAACAGAAAGATGAAAAACAGGCTTCGGAAAAAGCAGGGTTTACTTTTTGAAGCCTTAGGCTTTTTTTTTTCCTTTTTTTTTTATTTTTTTTTTTTCACAGAAAGAAGGGAGATATTAAAGGTAGAGGGGAAAGCCCTGCAAAAGTACTTGTTAAAAGTATTTTCCACCCTTCGCCCCTTCTCTTACTTTATCTAAGAATCTGCCATTCACTCAAATAGTGCATTTATTTCCTATGCACGTCAGGACCATATATATTCACTACTTCAGAAAAAACTATAATTTAACGTACAGTACTGGGCTATTAAAGCTAAAAGCTTTGAGAATAAATCACAAACCTGACACTTTTCTATGGTTTTAACTTGACTAGGTTGGGAGGAGAAACTGAATAAGAGAACAGCTTTGCAAGCTTCATCTAATATCTCAAATAGACTAAGTGCAGATTTTGTAGATTTAAATATTCTCATTAATATTGATTTGCAGGAGTACCAGGGAAGAAAAACAACACCATTAAAAAGATAGAGACATAATTCCAATTATAGTTGTTGGTAATGGAACTGCAGCATTACTAAAAGCTGCAGTCTTGGATTAGAGAGGCACAATAGTGATTCAAACCCAGTGAGAAGATAAAAGGAACAAGAAACATGTCATTGTCATAAAGCCAGAACCAATAAAGAATGTAAGCATTTAAACAGTAAGACATTATTCCTCCCAGTAAAACTATGCAGTTATATGGAAGAACTCTCAAACATTTATCGAACAAAGGACTGAAGACCTGTAGGCTATGAATGAATTCTGGGTTCCAGTTCAGACTTCCAAGACTGTTTCTGTATTTATAATCTTGCTCTTTAATTTAAATAGTAAAGAAGTTGGTGTTCTAGGAGCAGAGTGTGGAAACCATAAATCTCCCTATGGGTTGTTTAACTTACAGGGTACAGTCAGGCTTGTGTTCCTCTTCACCTTTCTCCCACATGCTCAGCTCCAGTCTGAGCCTTTTGTATAAGCTCAAAAGCTGAGGAGTGATACCCCACCCAAATTACATTATTGCCTGCTCAGAGAAAGAATTTTAACTGAATTCTAAGGAGACCCCTTAGAATATAGGCTCCAGTAAGTTTTAGGTATGAATAATGTGGTCTTGTAAATCAGGTGATCTTATGGCTGGTGTGATCTGTTTGAGGAAGGGAGATGGAGGAGTGTGGATGGAAGTAATCTTAGGGGTACAGAAATAAATTCTCTGCAGACAAATTTTCTTTATTACAGTGTATATTTCCTCTTGTGTTTCTGACACGAAGCCAGTTTCATTGTTTTGATAACACACAGCATTAATATCAAGTCCCATCTATCCTCTGTGAAACATGGTGCTAAAGCAATTTCCTTGGTGTAATCCAGAACTTTAGTATTTCACTGGGAGACATATAGACAGAACCTGAGGAAGGGATTTTGCTCTCCAGCTGATGAAGAGTTGCAGAATTTTAGAATTCAATGTTCTTTTTCCAGTGAATGCAGCAAAGAACATTTTTTAGACAACTTCAAAACTGTCCTTGAGATCACCAGGTACAAAATAATATAGAATTTATACAGTTTTCTCTAAAACTCAAGATTATTTGAACTGATAGTCTTAACCACATCAGAGAGTGATATATGCTTCCTTTAACTCGAATGACCTAACTCTGGCTTTGAAACATCTTTCAAACATTGGTCACTCTGTGTCTTTCAGGTCCTGGCAGACACTTGGTTTGTGTAAAGATCAGATCTGCCAGCATGTCAAGTGTCTATTCAGGTTTAGAAATAAAGATGTGCAGAAGAAAAATCCTCACACTTTCAGCTCTTTACTTCCTTGCTTCTTCTACGATCATAATGCAAAATAAGAATGAGGTTTTGACAGATTAGGGGCAGGCACAGAAATAACTGCAGACCTGGCTTTCTGTATGCAAGATTACTTCTTTCTTTATAATTTTTGTCTTGTGTTTTTTGAAGCAGTTTAATTTTGTCAATTTTGTTTACTTCACTACCTTTTTTCCATTAATATTTTGCCATTAGTATTTTGTTTCAGTGATGTGGTTCATTAGTATAGCATTAGTAGTTCCAAGTATCAAACCTAAATATTTTAGTGATGCTCATATTTCCTTCTCAACTTCCTTTTATGTTGTGCAACGTTACCTTTTGTTAAACCAGTTATTTCAATGGCAGGATTGGATTCCTTTCTGGTGAGACATTTATGGAAATATTTGCATACAATGGAACTGTTTCACTTTCTAATTTGTCTTTTAATACGTTAAAATGTATCATAAACAGAAAATTTAGAATATGTAGCTAAGTATCAGAACATATTTTTAATTTAAGCTACAACTTTCTATGTCAACATAACATATATAGTTCCTTTTTATATAAATAAAGCATTCCATATATTATATGGAGTTATATGCAATTGCAGTAACAGTGCATGATAAACAATGTCAACACCGTAAGTGTAGTAAATAACATAGGCACAAGATGCTGACTAATTAACATGAATGCACCGAAAACATATTCCTTTCGTTTTATAATTCTATTTTGGAAAGTGAAATGCTACGTTTTGGTATGAGTGCAGTAACACGAGAGATCAGCTTTGCTTACGGAAAAGGATTCTCCATGGCTCAGTGCCTCAGTGAGGAACATAGTTCCCTTCATAAGGACAAGAGGTCTTATATTCCATTGATGCATCCCACTGTGGTTTATAATTTAAGCCGATCACTGTTCCACCATATCATTTCTCCCATTTACTCCTGGAGTTTGACAGAAAAGGTCACCTTGATAAGCAAAACAAAATGATTCTCTATTGAATTCACATACAATATAAACCAGTGGGAGATTGCATGATCTCATTCAACATATGGCAGTCCCCAGAATTTCCCATCTTGTCAAGCTACTGGCCCACTAATCTTTTTTAAAATAAATCAGTAGTCACCAGAAAAAAAGTGTTAACCAATTAAAAGCACATGCATCCATTCCTGCTGGAAGTGAAGATTCCTGGGCCTTCCCTGGACATATAAGAGAAAGTAATACTCCTTGGTTGGACAAGCATTGGCTGCTATTACTGCTTGCATATCCCGTCAGCTTGCAGCAATCTGTAGCGTAGGCTGCCCCTGAACTACAGGTTGTGTCTGTATGGCTGTGCTTTAATAGTTCTCCATGACTTCAGTGACTTAATATAGTGTTGTCTTGAATTGTTTATTTTTGTCATAAATGCTATCCTACCACAATGAGATGCAAAATACAAGTGTGCACTATTTGAAAAACATATTCATTTTGTATTTGTTTTACTTATTTTAAATTTTTAAGAAATTAAGTGCTCTCTCCATCTTGTAACATGAAAAATGGTAACCAACTTTTCCCTATACATTTTTTTCTATATCAATAATTACCTTATCTATCTCTCTTCTATCCCTCCTATCTTTCTGTTTTCCATGCTGAAAAGTCCTAGTCTAAAGTAAATGTTCCTATACATACTGTAAAAGCTGCATGGCCTTTTTTTTATCATTATATCATATATATACAAGTGTGTACTGATGGAATTTTTTGTGATGGTTTGCTTAGTGAAAATCTTTCTTTGGTCATCTTCATTGCCCTTCCCTTCATTCTTTCTTCTGCTGTCTTTTTTCTTGGACAACACTTTTTCTGACTACAACTACACACCAATATTCAGGACATGAATGGGTTTTGATTTATATTCATTTTCTAGTAAATTTTAACATTCAATTTACATCTTAGAGCATGGCTGAATGATGTTTTCACAAGGACTTGATATCATGGGCATGGAGTACCTGCAAGATAGTTGCTAAATTTCAGTCAACTGTGGTATAACTTCAGTTAGGATTACATTTATCCTTGTACACTTGCTTTTATTTATGAACATTACATTTCTTATATTTTTTAACTTGTTTCATAGTCAGTCAGACTCATTATATGATTTCTCAGATATTCACAGTCTGTGTTACTTTTGAGTAGCCTGAATAATTATACACCATCAACCATCACTATTAGTCACTTCTCATGCCTGATCTGGACAGTTGGTGAATACAATCAGCAACACAGGCCCAGTACAAACCTCTACGGGATTCTTATAATTACCCTCCATCCATTACAGGACTTGACCATTTTTTCCTACATTTGTTTCCAGTCTTTCAGTCAACTATTTATCTGTGACAGGACTTTTCCACTTTCCCCAAAAAGCTTTTTAAAATTTTTTTGGAAGCCCGTATATACTGTTATGAACCTTACTAAGTTCATTGACATCAAAGACGTCTTCAAAATTTGTAGGGCGTGACTTTATTCTACAAAAGCTGTATTGACTTTTCATCATAGTATCATACATTCACTTGATTCTATTCTTTATTATAGTTCTGACTTCTTTGCTTGGTACAAAAGTCAAATACACTCAGACCAGTGTCTGTATTCCTACAGATTTCTTCTGAAGACCTTTGTAAAAATGACACTGCATATACTGTCTTCCTTTCCTGTGGTAGCAAGACTAATTTAAATCTGAGGTTATACACCATAATCACCACTCTGGCAATTTCACATTAAGCTTCTTCACAGTTTATGCATAAAGAGAATCTAGTCCTTGCTGCTTATTTCTTCTGATGGATCACCTTCTTCTAAAAAAGTACTTCAGCATGAGATCATTCTTCATATTACTCCCCTACGAAGACTTCTATTGTGTTAAATGTTCAAACTTCTCTGAAGTGAACAGTTATTAAAAAAAGCTCATTTAGCTTTTCTGCCATGACACTGCCTTTTCTGAGTGTGTTTTTTATAACTTCATTATCCACCAGTGTGAGCAAAGCATTCAGAGGTTTTATTTTAATAGAAATCTTAACTTTAAAGCTCTGTATCAATGCTGTAAAAGCTGTAAAAGAGCATGGTGTTTTTGCCTCTAACATGTACCTGAATGCACTGCTCTAAGAAATCAAAGACATCCCGCTTTCTTGCTTCTCAATAATTATTTCTTCACAGAAAAAAACAGCAGTTGCATTTTGCCAACCAATGCACATACACATATAGTGGAATTATGTAATATGAATTTATTCATCTAGCATAGGCTGTCAAATACCTCTGTAAAGGGTGAAGTCTATGAGTCTTTTTAAGCTTTTGGGGAATGTAGAACAAGTTAGTAACTCTGAAGACTATCTATAGAGTAACTTGGCTACTGCACCGGTGTAATGCAATCAGAATATGTTTCAACTAATAGAGGGATTTTCTACTTTTTGCACTCATGTAAAATTCAGGTCTGAAATTCCAAGTGTTAGACCCAGATATTTCATAGCTGTAGGTAAGAGCATGCTCTAACATGCTCTAGGCAATCCTGCTTCAGCAGGGGAGTTGGACTAGATGATCTCTATGGTCCCTTCCAACTCTAAAAAATTCAGTGAAATTCAGTATATTTATAGATCACATTATAGTAATAATGTACTAGCTATAGTTAGGTACTATATGCCTACTGTCAACTCAAGACATTTTACAAGAAAACATAATGGAACTATATAGGGTGAGTATATGAAAAGACCAAGCCCACGTCTACAGCAATGGAAAATGTAGTATATACTCATATAGAAACATATGTATGTATATAGGTATATAGGATTTAATGTTTCAGTAATTACTTCAATAAAAAACTGCAATAATTACTGCAATTACAGGTGACATTATAGTGGTGGTCTGCTACAGGCCACCCAACCAGGAAGAATGAGCGGATGAGACAGATAGGAGCAGCCTCATGTTCACAAGCCCTGGTCCTCATGGGGGACCTTGATATCTGTTGGAGGGACAACACAGCAGAACATAAGCAATCCAGGAGGTTCCTGGAATATGTTGATAATAAACTGCTTCTCCAAGTGATCAAGGAGCCAATGAGGTGATGTGCTATGCTGGACCTTGTTCTCAACAACAAGGAGGGGCTGGTGGGGAATGTGAAACTCAAGGGCAGCCTTGGTTGCAGTGACCATGAGATGGCGGAGTTCAAGATCCTTAGGGCAGTGAGGAGGGTGCACAAGAAGCTCACTACCCTGGACTTCGGGAGAACAGACTTTGGCCTCTCAAAGAACAGCAGAGACAAGAAGTTATGAACTGACTACAAGCCCCATTTCACTGTACCATTTGGAGGGAGGAGGTAGAAGAGTTGTGAGTGAAGTTGAGCCCAGGAAGGAGGGAGGGGTGGGAGGAAGGTGCTTTTATTTTTGTTCTTATTTCTCATTACTCTACTCTTATTAATTGGTAATAAATTAAATTAATCTCCCTGAGCTGAGTCTGTTTTGACCATGATGGTAATTGGCAAGTGGTATCCCTGGCCTTATCTTGACTCATGAGCTTTTATTCATATTTCCTCCCCAGTCCTGTTGAGAAGAGGGAGTGGCTTGGTGAGAACTTGGCAGCCAGCCAAGGTCAACCTACCAAATCTAGACACTGAAGCCAAAACTAGCCAAAACCCACACATACAAATTTAATTTAACTGGCCCTATTTCTGATCTTATCCATGTTGGTTATTCTCTCTTGCAACTCCATTTATGTCATGTAGCTATGCTTATTATACTTTTTAGAAAGAAGTTTGCTACCTCTCCGTGCTGTTGGCCATGTCATATTGTCTGCAGTACAAGCTGCAGAGAAGCTGCACAAGAGTTTTGTCTTGGAAGCTTCACATGTGTCTTCTTCTGCATCTAGAAATAAAATGTTTCTTTTCTTTCGGAAAAGCCAATTTCCATGGCTAATATAAAATCACAAGTATGATTTATAACTCAAATGGGCTTTTTTCAGACTATATAGTCTGATTTCTATATAAGTAGAGGCTGTAAAATACCACTCCTATTCCTGTAATGCAACCAATACTACAATTTGTTTAGAATGTATTTCTAGAGAAGCATCACATACATATTTGATAAGAAATAGATGCTATGTGTTATAACTCTGTAGCATTTTGAAGGGACTGGTGGTGGTGGGATATGCACTTGTTTGTAATGTTCTTGCTATTGTATGCTCTACAGCAGAAATAAATTTCTATTTTCTCTTCAATAAAACCAGATAGAATTAAATTGAGAGGGGCAGCAGCATCAACATAGCTAATATTGCCCTTGAAATAGCATACGAAATAACACTGAACACTGAAACAGCATTGAACATTGATATAACATATGTCAAAACACTAATTTTAGCTCCTCTTCCTAATGACACTCACTGATCCTGAAAAGTGAAGTTATGCCTGGTTGCTGCAGTTGGACAGTGGTTCCCTGTACCTCATCAGATGTTCAGCTACTTTTATGAAGGGGAAATTCAAATTGTAACTACTCAGCAGTGGTAATTTGTGACCAAGGAATAATCTGGCATGCAAGGCAAAAAGGCTCAATGGCAGAAGGAGTTAAAAGGGCTGGAAGGAGTAATGCCAGACACAGAGGGACTCTCTGCAAAGGAGTGAAGTTTCCCTTGGTGATAAGAAGCAGTGGAAGCATTATTTTGTAGCCATCCTGGAATGTATGTGCTTAGGGGCCACCTTTGGGCAGCAGAGCCAGGCTGGGGGATGGACCCAAGGCTGGACCAAGATGCCTCATGCAACTGCTTACTGGATTAGCGCTGGTGCAAGTTTATATAAGGAACTGGCTTGAGACACATCCTTGTAGACTCGTTATGGAACCACTTATGGCAGTAGGACTCTGCCCAATGCGTTGTTCATTATTTTATATTATATTTATATTTAAGCACAAACATGTGCAAACATTCATTCACTTCAAGAGGTACTGTAAAAATTCCTGAACATTTATCACCTGTGCTACTCCATCCCACTAGATTTGGCTCCACAAGCATCACAGTGAAGCTTGGACTTCTTAAAGAAGCACCACCAGAAGAGTCTTGTCCTCAGATTACTTAGCACTTTGGTTTTGAAGTCTTACCCAGAACAAAGAGACTTCCATAGAAAATCCATTCATCCCGTGGAAGCGTTCTATTCAGTGCAGGAAATATTACTGCTGTGCAGTGAGAGTGGCTTCTACTCAGTCTAAGAAAGAAAGCCCCTACCTTATATACCTTCAGGATAGCTTTTAAGATTAGGATTCCTAAAGGGAAGGGAACACTTATAGTCATTGCTGAAAAAAAAGTATTTTTAAGTCAAAAAAGACTAGAATTAAGAGGTACATGTGATCATATAATTTGCTTTTGTCACTTTAGTTTTCTCAGTTGCTTGGGTAGCTGTAAATTATTTTTATATTGCTTGGGTCTATATTAAAATGATTTCATATCTGTTCAAACAATGAAGACAAATGGCTTTATTTTATGCCTGGAGTCGGCTTAAGCTACATCTCTAAGCCTGAACTGAGGAAACACTTCTTTAAATATAGTGCAGTTATAAATTTCTTAGATAGTGGCATCTGACTGATACATATAAAATTCGACACAATCATATGTGGCGGGCAGATTTGCATGAAAACAGGCATGCATGACAACAAACATAGCTATTGGCACAGTCTTCCTTGATTAATAAACTGCAGTAGATACAGTCGTGTAACAAGACAGGTCTGAAATGCCGTTAATACTGCTTATTGTTAAGCAGTCATACAGCTATGAGACTGTGACCTCTGTTTCGTTAAGTAGATCTGCCGGACAGTCACATTTCCCATGTGCACTGATGTGAGAAACTAGAGAATTCTTTCTTTAACCCCTCAGGCCTCTTATTCTTTCTTTTTTCTCTTATACAACTAAAGAAAATCAGGATGATCTTCCATCTAGGGTTTTGGAATAGGCACGTCCAAAATTATTATAGCTTTTGTCATATGTAAAATTGGTGCATCAGCATAACCATTCTGCTGTCCTGTCAGTGAACGTGATAATAATATGCCTGCAAAGGATCTTCATTGTTTTTGAAGTAACTAGAGGTCCAGCTGTAACAGTGATTCTTCTGGGAACAGGGCAAACTGGCTGCTCTTTGCAGTTTTCATACCCATCAGAAAATAACTTCAGACAAGATCATTAACCTTATCTAAATATACCCTAAAATCTGACATTTAAGGGTTTAAATTCTCATTAAAAGATACAGAAAGGTAATAAAAATTGAAATTAGACAGTACTGTCAGCCTGCTACTTCTTTGCAAGAAAGTAATCTCAAGGTTGAGTAACCATAGGGTAAGTATCTCAGAAAAAAAACCTCTCGTGGCCCTAGGAAAAAATACAAACAATATCAGAGCATTATTTGGCATTGCCTCACACTGTTGCCAAATGCCAAGCACAGCATTAAGCACCTACATGTCCCAACTATAGACAACCATGCAAGCTTTTGGGTAGAAGACAATCAAATACTTAAAACTTCATGTCTCTAAAAACAGTGAAAAAATCCCATTCCATTCAGCATTTCACTGTCAAGATTTAAGATTTCCCAACAAGTGTTTAAAAAAAAATTCTCAACAGGAATCAATGCCTTTCATCAAGTAAGAATACTGTCGACAATTTAGGTCCTTCTATGTAACCATTTTATACTCTAAACTTATTCACTGTATTCACTAGTGGTCATAGACATTGAGTGGATTTCACCTCAGGTAATTATGTGTTTTCGGTGTAGGTATCTGCATCTCGACTAGTCACCTTAACCTTAGCTTATAGTCCATGAGGAAAAATAAGCAATCCCAGGCCACGAGTCTTTTGACTTATTTTAGACATTGACTTTCAAACAAGATAAATCAAGGCACCAAAATGCCTACTGACTTTGCTGACTGCAAAGGCAAGACAAACGAAGCCGCATACTTGGTAAATGAACCCTGCCCTCTGAGACTGGTATGAGAGCACAGGGTATCTTACCGTCACATGCATGGCTGCATAGTAAAATAACAGACCTAGAAGAAAAACTGTTCAAAGTGGGCCTGTGTGTGAGAAGAGAATCTGCCATTGCAGCTAATACAGAAAATCTGTATCTTGGGATGAGGAAAAGTCAGAAAAGGAACAGAAGAAAGGATGAAATAGTAATCTTAAACAAGTGAGCTGATGCATATGGCAGAGAGTAGCAATCAATCCCCACATCTGTGATCACACTGACATGTTGTAAATACATACAGACTGTTTTGGCCTTATTCATGTTGTACAATCACCAACCACCAGAAGTGTCAGCTTATGAAAGTAGCGTGTCTGAAATGTAAGAATGAAATGTATCAAAATGGAAGGCAGAGGCATAAGCTAATAACAGCGTACAGCAAAAACTGTCTTCTCTTTGTCCTGTCACTGAGAGGAATTCTATTCCTCTCTATTTGGCTGTTTGGCAGGCACACAATTTCTGGAGTCCACATCATCATTTGTACTTTTTTTTCCATCTGGTTGGCAGTATTTCCAGCTGGGTTGCAAGAAGCAATTGCATTGCCTAGTAAGAACTTTTTATTTACTTATTTATTTATTTACTCATTTATTTATTTACTCTGAGAAGCATACTCATGCGTGCATCATCAATCATCTCCTATGAACTTGAGTCAGCTATGGGTCTTGAGCTGAGCTGCTGACTCATACTGACATCTAACACACGGATTGTATTACTGTTAAGCATTCTTACTGATGTTATTAGTGTCATAGGCACTGACTGGGCATACTGAAGTAAGGGTGTTTGTTCCTTGAAGTGAAAGCGGAGTCATTGATGAGATGTATAGACTTTCTGTGCCTGCAATTCTTTTAAGATGCCTTTGGCCAGGGAAGATGCAAAAGCAGTGATTATGTGACTTTTATCATGACAAGTTACTTTATGCATTTTAAAAATGTCCAGCCAGAAAAAGGGGCGTATAATAATGAGTCAGAAGGAGCAAAAGCATGAGTTAACCTTAACATATCAGCTGAAGTCTGTAAAAGCTCCAGGTCTTGCCCACATGTGGGATTGCTGGGATAGAAGAGAAGCAGTAGGTGCCTTGATCTGATCATTTCACTCTATACTTCTTGGGCTGCTCTAAATTTCCCCAGATCTGTTATGTAGCTCTGAATTCCCATAATACCAGTGATATGTGATGTCAACAACAAGGTTACATCCTAAAATGATGGGGAGGTGGGGATGACTGGGGGGTATGTACAAATCTTGAATGAATGAAAAAAAGGAGCTGGGGGTCCTAGCAGACAGCTGACATGAGTCAGCTGCTGAAGCTGATAAATCTCACAATAAACTTTATACATAACCATACTGGGTTATCAACAAGACCATAGTGAAAAGTTGAGGGAAGCGATTTTTCCCTGAACTTTTATGTGCCAAAATACAAGGCAGGTTGGAGCTAATCATTGTGAAGACTAGGGAGTGGAGCAAATACATAATTTGAGGCCGAATGAAATTGATTTCTTTAGCCTGGAGAAAAGAAGGCTGAGGGAGATCTTACTGCAGACTTCCACTGAAGGGGGACGACACAGGAGGTGGAGCCAGACTTCCCCCAGCAGTGCACAGTAAATGGCAAGATGCAACAGTCACAAGCTTTACAAGTGAAATCCTGATTGGCCATAAGAAAAGAACTCTGCACAGAGAGCATTTAAGCACTGAAGCAAGTTGAGCAGAATGGCTGTGGAATAACTACCCTGAGAGATATTGAGAACTTGACTGGGCAAGACTCAGAGTAACTTGGTCTAACTTAAGAAGCCAGCACTTCTTTAAACAGCAAGTTGTCCTGAATGATCTCCAGGCATCCCTTCCAAACTTTTTTCTTTTTATGATGCTTTGTTAACTGTTAGCCCTAGAAGTAGAGAACTCTCCCTCTGGCAGCTGTGACCATTATATTTACATTAAATCCTGCAGGACTTCTCAAGCCAGCTACCTTCATTGTTGGGCTGATGAAATCAGTCACTTAGACCATTGGTGACAAGAATATATTGGAACAGAAATGTAATACAATGCAAATTAGAGGAAATGATAAAAATGACTCACATCCTGAATTTGTTTCAGGGAAATAAATCGTTCATCGTTGTAACCCTTCACTGAAAACATCTGTTCAGTAGAAACTAAAAGCAACTAGGATTTTTAACTGTACTAATAATAGTCTGACAATGAGGCATAGCTCCTCCTATGATCTGGCCTACAACTGTGTTATTTATTCTGGTTTTCACAGCAAGGTTAAACGAATGTTAATATGAACTTGGAGATAAGAAGTATTTCTCAGACAAGTTTTCTATCTATTTGCAGGATTTCTGATGTCTTAATGAACTCAGTAAATAACCTCACTCAGTATATGATGGTCTGAGTATCAGAATTATGAGTTGTTGACTGCCTTGATAATAATCACAGAATCACAGAATCTTCTTGGTTGGAAGGGACCTTTGAGATCATCGAGTCCAACCAACAAAAAAAAACCAACAAAAAAAACCAAAAAACCAACACCAAAACCAAACCAAACCAAACACCACCCCACCCACAAACAGACACAAACCAACAATCTCGGGCACTAGAGCATGCTCTGAAGTGTCATGTCTACACGTTTCTTAAATACCTCCAGGGATGGCGACTCCACCACCTCCCTGGGCAGGCTGTTCCAGTGCCTGACCACTCTCTCAGTAAAGTAATTCTTCCTAATACCTAATCTAAACCTCCCCTGCTGCAACTTCAGACCGTTTCCTCTGGTGCTGCCATTATTCACTTGGGAGAAGAGGCCAACATCCACCTCTCTACAGCCTCCTTTCAGGTACTTGTAGAAGGCAATGAGGTCTCCCCTCAGCCTCCTCTTCTCCAGACTAAACATGCCCAGTTCCCTCAGCCTCTCCTCATATGACTTGTTCTCTAGACCCCTCACCAGCTTGGTGGCTCTCCTCTGGACACGCTCCAGCAGCTCAATGTCCTTCCTGTAGTGAGGGGCCCAGAACTGAACACAGCCCTCGAGGTGAGGCCTCACCAGTGCCGAGTACAGATGGGTTTTGTTAAAAATTTGTTACAAATTTGTTACAAATGTCAAATGTACATATTCTGCCTTTTCACCAAATTTAGCCCTAAGTGCTATACCCCTGGCTTTCACAAGTTGTCAGGCATATTTATTGTGGGAGGGCAGCTTTCTGCTTCCAGTTCCCTTTCCATTTAGAATTGCTCACAGTTTAGGGTGATATGCCATAGATTCCAAATTATTTCAGGATAGTTATAAGCTAGATTAAGAGAAACTGAAAAACAGGTGTCTGCCTTTTGATTGGACACAGTGCTAGAAATGAAAATAATGATTACTGAAGAAGGAATCTGGATAGAAATCTTTACCTCAACGTGTAAGTGCACCCAGTATGCTTGACATTTTATCAAGAAATAACAAATGCCACCTCTTTTTAGAGATTTTAACAGCAAAACTAGAACAATATGTCAGTGAAAGGGTAGGTTACCAGCAGATAGATGAGGATTTGCATTGAAAAATGCACACAAGATGTCCTTTATAATGTTTAAAATCTGGGCACTGTGGAGGAAGCAGTGGTCTGAACTATATAGTCAGTTTGCACACCAGTCTTGGAGATCAACTATTTCCAAATTTGAGGTTTGAAATTCATTATGCTATGCCTTTCTATGGTCTGCATATATAGTTTTAAACAGCTAAAAGCATGGTATGCCTAACAGTATGGATTAAAGCTCTTCTCTCTAGGACAAACTATACATTCCTCCAAATCAAGAAAAGCTTTAAACATCTGATGTGAAAATCCTTTGACATCCAATAATTTTACTAAGAATTAGCTCTTTTAAAAGTATTATGTATATAGGGCCAGAGAGAATTTGCCAACTTTTGAATGTCATTCCTTTAGCTGGAATGACTCCCAAAAGCCTTGTTGGGAAACTTTCCTTAAAAAGCCTATCAAGTTCTACCATGCACAATTTCAAAGACAAATTTTCTCTGAAAATAGAGAGGATGAGCAAGAACTTTTAACCTTCATTGAACCTTGTTAGTCTCCTCTGAAGTTAGCCAGCATCCTTTTCAATAGCATAAAGCAACTTTTCTCTCTGGTCAGTTATGACTCCTTGAAATTTCTTTGAAAGAACAAGCAAGCAAACAAAACAAACAAAAAATTATGTAGTAGTTGCAACCTTTTGCCATTTCTCAGTTTTTGTGGGTACGGAGCACAGAGCTGAAGTTTCTGCAGTCTGTAGTTGCTCTTTCTGTTCTTACAGAGATTGCTAAGGAAGGAGGGAGCCTGGAAAGCACTTAAGGCTGGAAGTTTAGCTGAAATCTGACTGCTCTGAAAGCCACAGAACCCCTGTCTTGAAAACCAGATTTCCACGAGATTAATGTAATTTCCATGTTATGCATGGCATTTCAGGCACTTGGGCTGTGTTACTCACACTGCCTGGGAAATCAATCATCTCCAAAGCCAGAAAGAAACAGAAAAATCTCTGGATATGATGCAATACTGCTTATACACTTGTTAGCCCTGCTATGTTGTTGCATCACACTGCTTCTAGCAACAAATTCAACTGAATTGTTGGATTAGTTTAACTCCTGTTACATAGCACACGTCCTACAAGTTCTATTTCATTTATAATTAAAAATTTCATTATGAAATACTGAGATTTTCAGTATTGAATTCTTGAGTTTGTCATTTAATTCTAGTAAGAATATTATTTTTCTAGAAAACAAAGAAAAAAAGACACATAAAAATTCAATTTCCTGATCACTTCTTGCAAAACACATTTAGAATTCTGTGTCAGAGAAAAGTGGTTTTAGTGACACCTTTGACAACAGCCCATCATAGCATGCATGGAAATGAATCACAGAATCACAGCATGATAGGGATTGGAATGAACCTTTCGAGATCATCTAGTCCAACCCCCACTGCCAAAGCAGGTTCACCTAGAGCAAATTGGACAGGAGTACATCCATGTGGGTTTTGAATATCTCCAGAGAAGGAGACTCCACAACCTCTCTGGACAACCTGTTCCAGTGCTCTGTCACCCTCAAAGTAAAGATGTTCTTCCTCATGTTGAGATAGAACTCCCTGTGTTCCTGTTTAAACCTGTTGCCCCTTGTCCTGTCACTAGACACCTGAAGAGTCACAGCCCCATCCTCTTGACACCCATCCTTTAGATATTTATAAGCATTGATGAGATGTCCCCTCAGTCTTCTCTTCTCCAGGCTAAACAGACCCACGTCTCTCAGCCTTTACTCATAGGTGAAGTGCTCCATTCCCTTGATCATCTTCGTAGCCTCTGCTGGACTCTTTCCAGTAGTTCCCTGTCTTTCTTGAACTGGAGAGCCCAGAACTGGATATAGTACTGCAGATGCAGCCTCACCAGGGCAGAGGGGGAGGATGACCTCCCTCGACCTGCTGGCCACGCTCTTTTCAATGCACCCCAGGAGTCCATTAGCCTTCTTGGCCACAAAGGCATGTTGCTGCCTCATGGTCAACTTGTCCACCAGGACTCCCAGGTCTCTCTCTGCAGAGCTGCTTTCCAGCAGGTCAGCCCCTAACCTGTATCAGTGCGTGGGGTTATTACTCCTCGGGTGCAGGGCCCTACACGTGCCCTTGTAGAACTTCATTAGGTTCCTCTCCATTCACCTCTCTAGCCTCTCCAGGTTTCACTGTATGGTGGCACAGCCTTCTGGTGTGTCAGCCACTCCTCCCAGTTTTATCAGCAAACTTGCTGAGGGTACACTCTGTCCCTTCATCCAGGTTGTTGATGAATATGTTGACCAAGACTGGACCCAATACTGGACAGAATTAAGGTTATTCCCTAAAAAGAAAATATTGGAGCACACATTTAGAAAGCAAGTGCATGAATTTTATCCATTCAAAAGAACTTAATAGTAAGTTACAATTCTTTTCTAGTATGTGCAAAGATTATTCAAAGTACCTATGGAAATGATATTTTTTCCATCTACGAGCTAGAACTTTATAAAGTCAGTTTTTCTTATTGAGAAATAAAACTTGTGGGAGAGCTCTTGACAGGGCACAAGGACAGTCATTAATACAAGACAATGCAATAAGTTGAGCCTTTTCCTATCTGTTGGAAGGACTGGAGCTTTACTAGAACAAAGACATGCCAGTTTGTATCTTGTACAGTCTGGTACATAATGTGATAAATACTTAATTCACCTTCAAGCTTCACTAATTGGAATAGGATAACATTTGGGATTATGACTTCTAAACCGATATATCTTCATGGCGATTTCTTAAGGTTCTGTGGATGTCCATGCAACAGGAGTATGGGGCTTGATTCAATTTCCTAAACAAAATTTTCTGGGACATTTTAGGTGCCCTACAGTATCTCAACCACCTTCCAGCTGCCACTCCTGAATGTTGTGGGTGTCCTGTAGGTCTTACAGTACAGCTCTTGTCTTCATCATAACATTTTTTTGAGCAACAAATATAATTATGCTCACTCTTCATTAGAATTGTTGGAAGTTCTCCTAATTTATTAACAGACAGTACTTTGTCTTTTCCCATCCATACTCTAAATGACTGAAAAACTCTCAAAGTGGCAGCCACCAAGAGTTCTAGATAAATTAATATTCACAGACTTGATAAAGCAGTCTCACTAGGAACTGATCTGGCAGAATTAATTCTCTTGTATGCCATAGTTGTCTCTGTCAGATGCATGCTTTGCTTACTCAAGATTTTATTTGAAAATGTCATTATTAAAATAGGAAGACTTCCCAATAGCTTCTGAAGTCATTGACTGAGGAACAGAGGATCAGAACAAATGGAACATAGCATTGTTCAAAATCATTGTACATTGTTGCTCAAAATTAGAAACAACTCACAATGGAAAAGACAGTTAAGGCATTTATTCAGCTAGATTACAAGCAGACCATATTTGCTTCCCAGACTAACTTTATATCTACAGTTTTGTCTTTTCTGGTTTTGTTATTTTTTTACCTCTTCTTTTCATCTGCTGATTGGTCACATTAGAAACAGTATATAATAGTAAGTAATTACTAATTTTTGATTGGTCTAAATTTTTAATTTCCATATATTAATTTAGTGAACATTTATTATTTTTCTATGTTTTTAACAGTTTTTTTTTTTAAGGTTTTTTCTTTGGTTAGTTGATTTTTTTTATAATGTCTTTAAAGTATTTTATATACCATGATTAATAAAGTCTTAAATAAAGTAACTAATTTTAAAAAAAAGGTAAAGGAGTTGTAAGTCAGATTTTTTTTGGCAGCTTTTCTATCTTTTGATGTAGCCATGAGCCCTACTGGGACATGTAAAGAAAGTAATCATGAAGTTGATGCTGTAGTTTATTTCTTCCAGTAAATAACAGAATGACGATTGAGACCAAATTTTATGTCCTTGTTCCACTCCTCAGAGAATACTATGCCATCCCTGGATGGAAGACAAGAAATTAAGAAAAATTAAATGAGCTGGTAATTACAATTTATCCACATAATGTGGATGTATTTTGCCGTTTTAAGATAAGTTAATTGATCAAATTTTTCCTAGTATTTAGGTACTCTGAATAGTTTCAAAGCAAGTTACAAGATTTGTTTTGATGTTCAGAGCAGCGTATATGTTCTCTAAAATGGAAATAAGAAGAAAGATGTTAGTTTAAAAGAGCAAAGTGGGTGAAAAACACAATGGAATATAATTTATGGAATAATGAGATAATCAACTACTTCTCAAAATTAGGGACGGAGAGGAAACATCAGCAAGACAATGACTGGATAGGACGTAGTATTTCTGCAATGCATGGGTGTTGACTGGATCATCAGGGAAGATTTAGCAAGAAAGAATGTCTATAAAAATGAAGGCTAAATAGAAATAATAGAAGCATTGTAGTAAAGCCTAAAAAGATATGTAATCGAATGATCACTAATGCAGCTCACATACATGCTGGTGTTGAATAATATGCCTTTACTCAGTGGCATATTGCAGGTAATTATCTCAAAAAAATTTTTCATTGGGCGTGTTCACAACTATATGTGAGCTACGTCTTTCATCTCTCAGCCACTGCCACATTTGGGCAAAATATCTTCTGTTGCCTTTTTATTGCCAGTACATGTATAATTTCATAGCTGGCTTCTTGAAAACATGAACATACAACCTTGCGGAACTACAGCTCACTTCTTGAAGACCACATTCCACAGCAATGATTGTCTTAGAAAGATTACTAAAAACAGGATTTATCCTGTTTTTTATGATTTGCTTTTTATGATCATATCTGTTTCATATGATGAAATTTAGAGGTAAAATAGTCCAAAATTGTATTACAGTGATGGCATTCACTGAAGAACTGAGTGAAACTGGATTGTTGGATTAAACACTACACAAAATGATTATCACACAATGGAGGGGAATAAAGCACAATACCAAGAAGAAAATCAGAGACTAACTGACAGAGGAGATGTTCCATGGATTACTAAAAGCAATTAAACACTTGAGCAGACCTTCCCAGATGGAGCTATGATGAATGGAAACGGAAAAGAGAGATTCATTATAAAAGAGAGTACCAGAAATCTGAAAAGAACCTACAAGATTTGTGGCATTTTTCATGCTGCTTCTTACAGTAAAGTATTTCTTTGCTCTATGTTTCAGATTTTGACACTAGATCTTTTTAAAAAACACATCTGAATTTTTACTGTAGGGTATATAATATTTATAGAAACAAACTGTCTAGCTTTTATTACAATAGCAGCTAAGCTTTCTTTATTTCTGTTATTTTCTTTTTTTTTTTCCTTTGTATTTTTTTCCCCTCAATGTAAACATCTCTTTCTGGAGAGCTTGGAGAGACAGATGACAACAGACCTGAAGAAATGCAGCCTGGCATCAAAATGAATCAACTAGTGCAATGTAATACTGTTGCCAGTCTGTATTTGTCAGAAGTAGGTATAAGCCTAAAATATGTTTGTGAGAAAGCCAAGAAGTTGGCTGAAACAAGCGGAAGGCTTTGCAAACAAAATTAAGTGTAAGCTTTGAGGATTCTTGGAAAAAGGACATGCCCATTATAGGAATATGAGAAACTTTCTGTAATCGATAAAAAAAAATGATGGCTTGTAAAAACATCAGTTCATTAGTTTCACAAGTTTCCATAAATATTTTTATGGAATATTTTTATTTATAAACATTTTATTTTGCAAAGAATAATCTTGAGGGGCAGAAAATATGTTACTAAAAAAATTATTGAGGCAAATATTGAAAACCTCAAATATTAAAAAAAAAAAAAAAAAAAAACCCTAATTTGAAAAATCATGAGTTCTTCTTTTCTTTTACTTAGACACTTCCTGAATTTTCAGGACCATTCCATTGTATTTAACATTTTTTTCCTCAATACAACATAGTCTATTGTAGTCTAGTTTTCTAATCAATGTGAAGGTTTTCTCATGCAGTTAGATATCCCCCAAACTTGGATATTTGAAGATATATTAAATATAATAACATTGAAAGTAAAAAACCAATGCGTTTTGTCATAGCATGTGTAATACTTCATTTACATTTTCAAAATATTCTGAAATAAATAAACAGTAATAGAAGTTACATCATCACAGATTTGTGTTGATGCTATTCTCAGATTCTAATGGAAAAATAATAAACCATGTGTTCCCAAAAGTTAAAGTTACTGGCAGCTCATGTATCTCTTGCAGAAGCCAATACTGCATCCTCCAATGAGGCTAGAGTTGCCCATAGGCAAGGCTTTCACATTATTTATGAGAGGGGTTCACTGTCTGTAGACATCACGAACTGAAGCAAGACCAACCCCAGAAAACATGTACCTACTTCCCCCAGTCAGACAGATTAAAATTCAGATGAAATCCAAGCTCTTGGGACCCAGAATAATTACAACAATATGACTATCTCAACTGATTTCAGATCATACTTTCTATCAGAAAACACAAATTCAAAGGTCAGTACAACAGCCAGGAGCACAGTATACAATATAAATGAGCACTATCTAAAAAAGAAAATCCACTGATCCCTTGAGTAAGTAGAAGGGTTTCCAGCTATAGTAGTGGAAGCAGAATAATCTCATTGGGCCTAATAAAATTCAATATGTAACTTTTGAAAGACTGATTAGTCCAAGAGAAGGTATTTGTACTCATTTTATTGTGGAAGGTTTCCACTCGGTATATTCCATACTTCCGCCCTTTAATTTCTCCCTGAAAAATTCAGAAGTTGAATACTCTTCCTACTATGAAAGGCACATACTTTTCTCCCTTTCTTTTCTCCCCTCCAATTTTATATTAAAAATATATATTTTATATATATATATATTTACTGATAAGGCATATCTGCTTAGCTCAAAAGGGTTTTTTTCCTCTTCTACAGATGTCCTGGCAAGATCAGTAGCCATGGAAAGATAACATTTAAAGCAATTTCAGCAACTCATGGCTATTTTCCTGAGGGATCTTATTGTCAAGTTAAAACCAACGGAATCCTCAATTACTCTACACTTTTTCTATTTTTGGTCTATAGTTATCACATGAATTTAACACTGTTCAATAGTTGTCTAAAATGACTAAGTGGGTAGAGGAGTGTTATCCAAATCTCCTCATTGTTCCCCTTTAAGGCAACTGCAAGTTGCACCAGCTTTGGTCTAGGAACCAGTGACACACTCTTTCTATACTCCCTGCCTTCCACAACTGACTTCACATTAGGATGACAAATAAATACTATTTGAATACCCAACCCTTCCCCCCATGTTCTCAACATTTCCAAAATTAATCATTACACATCACACCACAGAAGTTTATCTGTTTTCCAGAATTAATTCAATATTATTTAAAATAGAGTAGCACTATAGAAGGACAAGTTTTTTCCTCACAGAAAGAAGGGGCCTTTGCTTTCTACATGCATAGTATCACCAATTGTGAATGGCAGAATTAATATTACCATGAAATATTGTCTCTTTCAAGTTATTTCCTCAGTTTTAAGGAATTTATGGAAATTTTTAATAACTTAATTTAAATAACTCATGTTATTTATCTATTTCAATTAAAAGTTTTATAGAAAAATAATTAAGCTGAACAATATTACAGTAATGCAATTCCTCTATTAATTTCCATTTTGCATGGAGATTTTGTTCTACTTATATGGTATTTTTCTTATGTTCTGATATGTGATGTCTCCTGTTTCGGTTTCTGGCTGTTGTCTCTCATTTCGGAGGCTACAAGGATATAACTGTCTGAGAATTTTCCAACTGCTATAAATTTAGTTACTGGATTTCATATTGGAAATATGGAAATCTGGCAGACCAATTCTACTGGAGAAGGAAATGTAGAGGGAGGGATGATGAATGGAAAAGGTATTTCTGATAAACTTGATAAGATGATTTTTCCAAAAATTTCTATATTCTCTGGAAATTCTTGTCATCATTATATGGGAAGTGTCATTCAGAAGTATTTTGAAGTACATTCTCTACTGTTTCAGAGAAAAAAAGACTGACATCTGAGGTCCAGTTTATACATTAGGTGAATGCAACTAAAATTTTTTGAGGGAATTTTTTTTTGTAGTTCATATACATCTGAAAAAAATGTATTCTCATCAGTCATGTTTTAATCATTGTCACTAACTTCGATTGGCAACCCCAGAATTTTCAGGAGCTCAGTACTGTTCAAGGAAGCATTTGAATCTGAAGCTTTTGTGTAAAAACCAGAAAGCATACAAAAGTTCAAAACAATGAATGTATTGTTTGGAAACATGCATCCTTTAAAAATCTAATATATGTCATCCTCAGTCTTACTAAGCAATTTAATTCTGTAACAGTTTTCATGAAAATGGAAAACAATGCAACCTAAATAACCAGAAAATTGGTAAGTAAATATAAGTCTGGAAAAAAGTTCGTATTATGTGGTAAACTTTGTTGTCTCACATATTTTTCCAAATAAATTTTACTTTTCAATGCATTCAATTATTGAATATTTTTTATAATTTCTCAGTGAATTAACTCTTTTAAATCTAATATAATAGAACAGGTCACAGGGTTTTTTCCCTAGCAATCCTGGCATTTGTCCAACAAATTGTGACTTAAATAAGGGATATTTTTAGTAGATTTTATAATTATATGATTATTTGAAAAAAAATCACAACAACTGTTAACAAATCTGGTAAAACCAGCATAATCGCTACTTTTGATTGCACCTGTCCATTAATATTTGAAACACCTATTCATGACATGTCGTTTCAGTATTGAATTCAGAGATTATTAATGCAAATAATATTTCATATTTTTCTTTGAAAAAATGAAGCGATAATTAGTAATATGTATCATTTTATTAATATTGATTTACGTCTACTAGTTTTGGTTTTGGTCATCTTGTTGAAGAGTTTCTTCCCTGTATTTTAAAGGAAAATGTCAACATATATATAAAAACATGAAAAAATCATTAAAATCTAGCTGAGTAATTTTTCCCCTGTAGACATCTATTTAAGTACTGATGAAGATGAAAGTATGGCCCTTCACAGACAAAGGTCTCATGGTAATGATGGGAAAAGATGGAATGTAGTGGGCAAGAGTACACATTTCAAGATATTGTAAACAGAATTAGCAGAAATTTTTGAAAATACGAAATGAAAGATGATGAAGTCCAACACACCTTTCAGGCTTTATCTGAACTTTTATACACCTCCACAGGGTTTAAGGAATTCTCTAGGTGATGTACATAACACAGAGGTATAGCAGAAAGAAGCCCAGAACAGACACCTTCCTGTCATCCAAAAGCACAATAATTAATTTCAGGTGTCTCCAAGAAAAAAAATTACAGAAACTGTAAAGACTAGAAGAACAGTACCTCCCACTTCCACATCAGTTTTGGTTGCAAACTAAAACATCATCAGCTGAAAGTGTAACAGACCACAAATCTGTTTTAGTGCACGTCAGTCAAGCTTCCTCTCCTGTACTGCCATTCAGCACAGTTTTCATGATCCTGCAGGATAGAGAAAAATAAAAAAAACCACAACAAAAAATTATTGCTTCATTACCTGGCCAACTCTGAGATAAGCCTTCTGCATTCCAGATTATTTTTAGTTTCCTGTCATTATATGTTACAGCCAGAGGGTGTAGTTGATTGATTATGCTGTTGCTGTGGAGTAGGGAAAGTCTATTTCTCCCAGTTCAGGGCAATCCATTACAGGTCCTGAATAAAATTGTAAGCTTTGTACATCCATCCTATGGGAAGGTTGATATTTAAAAAAATAAAATAAAATAAAAAAAGAAGTGGCTTTTAAAACCAATGTCTTCACCCTGAATAAAGCACAGTTTTCCATGAGCCAGTGTAGACAGAAGTGCACTCATATAAAAAAGCTTTGTTTTACATTAATACTTTGGTGCAGGACATATATTAATATGGGGTAGTGTTATGCTTTTTTCTAATGAAAAACCTTCTTTTGTTATATAGAAAGGTTGAGCAACATAACAATAGGGGAAATATTATCTAGGCTTCTTACGATAGAAAAGAATCAATTTGTTATTTCAAAATATTTTCAACCACTTAAATGGGTGGACCATTTCTTTTGACATGCAAGAACTAAACCAGGTTTTAGAATAAACTGACAGCTTTTTCTCCTTCTTTCATGACAATATTTAAGATCTCTAGAGAATAGGACCAAGTATGATAAATATCAGTGTCAAATAATTTGCTGCTGTTCTTCCTACCTTTTATCAGAACCTGATACTGTTAAATTATGAGCTTTTGTGCTGACATCTGATTTCACTTTTACAGGGTCATGAAACTAAATATGACAGGATTTACATCTAATGTTATCTCAAACATCCAAGGGCACTTAAACCTGCAAAATAGATCATATACAATACAATTCTCCTTGTTGGTATATGTTGCTAAATAAAATGTTATTGACATGGCAAATTACCCTTCTTCCTAAGTGGTATACACCTTTGTTTGATGTTTGGGAGTCATACATACCAGGAATGTACTGATGTTGACTTGCCTGTAGAATTACTATATAAATAATAAAGACATTCTACAGATATGGAAACAGCATCCAACTTTTAAGACCCCTTTATAATCATAAATGTTGTTGAGAAAGGCTCCATAAACTCCATCTGTTTAAACATTGATCTTTAAACATTGATGTCTTGCATTTTAATATTTACAGCTTATCTCATTCCTCGTTTATTTATTTTATCAATTTCTCTCTCACTTTTATGAGATTGACTGTTTTTTCAGTGGCCAAAATGAAGCAGGAGAAAATCAATCATTGCTCAAAGTATATTATGCCTGGGGCATAAAATCATCCCACCAGGAATACTTTCCAGATTTAAGCTATGCTTGTTTGTACTTTATTTGCAGGAAGAATTAACTTCCCCATCATGGGTATTTATTTACTGATCTAGTTTCCATAAAAAAATATTTATTGAGTAAAAAGTTCAAAGGCCTCAGTTACATATTACAAACCAAACACAAATGTAATAGCTTCCCTTAAACCTAGAAAGACAAGAAAATTGAAAACATCCAGATCTTTGTGCACATATCCTTGTCCACCAATAGTCTGGGTAGCACATACAGAAGTTTAGCACATTCTGGGTATTTTGGACTGGAGGACAGAAAAAATTCTAGAGTTTAGGGATTGTCCTACCAAAAATCTCTAATATTAACTTTTGTGATCGCTGCTACTGTTGGTCCCTGAGTGATTTGGATGTTATAAGAGCAAGTATGTACAAGCTGATGTGGTGACCTATTGGTTTAAAGAGAAGCACTGTGAAGTTGCCGTCTTCAAACAGTCATGAGAGTCCACATCCTCTCAGAAGCCTCAATATGAGACAAATAAGAGGAAACACTGCTGGATTCCTGAAGAATCAATTGTACAACCTCTCTAAGGCCTTTGTTGTGCAACCTTGAAGGACCCTTAAAAACAGGTCTACCTTCTCAAAAGGCTCCTAAAGAAAAGCAATCAAAATAAGTCTTCTTTTAAACATGTTGAAGAGAGCTCACAGATGGAATTGCAGAAAAACATATTTGATGATTAAATTTTTCCAGTGTTCTGATCTTCAGCTTTCAAGAGCATGGTAACAATTAAAAAAACAACTAAGTGCTCTCCTTGCTCTTGTCCTGTAATCATTATAATAGTTAAACAATATAAGAAATCACCAATCATTATCAGCATTGGCACTGCTATATCCAGGAGACTCAGGAGCTCATATTGTTACTTCGTAGTGAAGCAGGATTGTAAGAGATTATCTGCCTAATTATATTGGGTTTGCATGGCAAGGTTTTGGTAGAGGGGAGACTACAGATGTGGCTTCTGTGAGAAGCAGCTAGAAGCTTCCCCCATGTCTGACAGAGGCAATGCCAGCCAGTTCCAAGACAGACCTGCTGCTGGCCAAGGCTGAGCCCTTTAGCTATGGTGGTAGTTTCTCTGGGTTAATATATTTAAGAAGGGAGAAAAGATGCTGTACAACAGCAACTGCAGCTCGAGAGAGGAGTGAGAATATGTGAGAGAAATAAGTCTGCAGACACCAAGGTCATTGAAGAAGGAGGGGGAGGAGGTGCTTCAGGGTCTGGAGCAGAGATTCCCCTGCAGCCTTTGGAGAAGACCATGGTGAGGCAGGCTGTCCCCCTGCAGCCCATGGAGGACCCCATGCGAGAGCAGGTGGGTGCACCCAAAGGAGGCTGTGACCCTGCGGGAAGCTTGTGCTAGAACAGTCTCCCAGCAGGATCTGTGGCCCCATGGAGAGAGAGAGGAGCCCAGGCTGGAGTAGGTTTGTTGGCAGGACTTGTGACCCTGGGAGGCACTCACTCTGGAGTGGTCTGTTCCTGGAAGACTGCACTCTGTGGAAGGGACTCACACTGGAGCAGTTTGTGAAGACCTGCCCACTGTGGGAAGGACTCATTTTGGAGAAGTTTGTGGAGGACTGTCTCTCATGGGAGGGACCCCACACTGGAGCAGGGGAAGAATGTAAGGAGTCCTCCCCTGGAGGAGGAAGGAGTGGCAGTGATAATGTGTGATGAACTGACCACAACCCGCATTCCTCCACCCCCTGTGCCAGTCAGGGGGAGGAGGCAGAGAAACGTGTAGACATGGCACTTCAGGGCATGCTCTAGTGCCCGAGATTGTTGGTTTATGTCTGTTTGTGGGTGGGGTAGGGTGTGGTTGTGGGCGTTTGTTTTGGTTTGGTTTTGGTGTTTGGTGTTCTGGGATTTTTGGGTTGGTTTTTTGTTTTTTGGTTTTGGTGGTTTTGTTTCTGTTTTTTGTTTTTTTGTTGGTTGGACTCGATGATCTCAAAGGTCCCATCCAACCAAAAATATTCTGTGATTCTGTGATTCTGTGAAATCGGGACTAAAGTTAAACCCAGGAAGAAGGGAAGGGTGGGGGGAAGGTGTTTTAAGATTTAGTTTCTCATTACCATACTCTGATTTTGATTGGTAATAAATTAATTTCCCCAAGTAGAGTCTGTTTTGCCTGTGACAGTAATTGCTGAGTGAACTCCCTGTCGTTATCTCAACCCATGAGCCTTTTGTTATATTTTCTCTCCACTGTCCAGCTGAGGAGGGGAGTGATAGAGCAGCTTTGGTGGGCACTTGGTGTCCAGCCAGGGTCAGTCCACAACACTAAGAGGTATGAATTGATTCAATTTGTAGAATATGCAGTTTTGTTCTGTAGGAAGGAGGTAGTAATCTTTTGATCCACAGGGCTTATTCAAGAGATACTAATTACATGTTAAAACAGCCACACTTTTGCATGTCATCAATGATTTTCAGGAACTTGCATATCTCAACCTATGTTTCTTCTCCAAATCCTTACCCACATCTGCCATGACACTTTTACATTGAAGGACAGTGAAAGAGGCAGAAGTATGCTTTTAAAAGCTTTATAGTTCATAGAACAGTAATTCCCAGCTCAGGGAAATGTGCAGACATGGTATTCCCTTTGCACCAAAGCTTTAGTACAGAGGAAAAAGAAATGATCCAGATAAACTTGTTAAGCAGTCCAAGTTTGTGTGAAAGATTTATTGAGTTTGAATAAATACCACAGCCATGCTACTCCTCGTGTCGTCTTCTCTGCTGGTCTTAATCCAAGGCACACCTAGAGCCATCTCTGTTAATATAACTCTGATGTACTCACCAACCAGTTTCTGTAATTTATTCAGAATAATAAATAAAAATCTGATGCTATATTGTTTAGCAAAACAGTGATTTAGCAAAAAAGTGATTGTGAAAAGGAACAATGAATAAATAATAAACTTGTCATTTCACTGCTTGTGGTGGTCTGTGTCAGTGAGTCATATAGTTTAGCAACCTTAAATCAAAGTTAACGAAGATTTTTGCATGAGAATTTTGTAAAAAATATATACAAGCCAACAGTAAAATGTGACATAATAGAAGCAGGATATTGAATTGATTTACTGTATCCAAGATGAATTTGGTAACAATATTAGATTTGAGGTTAGCCTGTTAGTTGGCTCAGTGCTGTCATATAATTGTCTCTTCAGAAATGCATTATTTTTTTACTGTATCATGACAGTTTTTTGATCATGAATAAAATTCCTTTATTCTTATGTTTTTCCTTCTTCAGATGTCAGTCTCCAGCATTCAGTTATCAGGAATTGTCAGCATGAAGTATTGTCATTGATTTATAAATACGATACACACATGTATAATTATATATATACACTATGTAGTTGCCCAAGAGTACAATATATAGGTATTTATCATGTTTATTGGCTAAAAGGAACAGCAGTTAAAATTAAGGACAAAAAAAGTAATGTTTAAATAAAATTAACTTTATGTATTTCAATTATCTGTTCCAGTCTCTATGATTAACCAAAAGTTCACTAAATTAACAACAGTAGTTTAGAGACTACAAAGTTATTATTTTTAATCATCCTCTCCAGTTCCCCTGAATACAATTTTTCAGGAACTGACTTCGCAGATTATTTCAGGTTTTAAATAAATTTTCTTTTCTTTATTGTATTTATCCAGGTTAATGTTTTAAATAATGTGAAACCCATTGAAGGTAAATTAAAAGTTGAGTTAAAATTAAACGGCAATGAAAGAAAACTCCATAACAGGGCCCATGAGGTGACAGTCACATTAATACCAAATGAAAAAAATTACCGGAATAATTAGCAGATGGATTTAAATTGCTGAGGCCATTAATTAATATTTTACTCAGAAGTGTATAAATCTGCCATACTTTCAGCTTAATATTATTAAGGCAGGCAGATGACCAGGCCCTGATCTGAGGTTTAGCTAACTGATCGGACCATGAGAAACTATTGAGTAGAACAGGAGAAACTGATGAACATAATAAATAGCCCGTAGGTGTTGGAACAACTGTCCCTACCCAGTCAGAGGCTTTGACCCAGATGGAGGTTCAGATGGTGGATGCAGCACTGAAAGTCCCAGGCTACAGGGATTCCCTGGTGCCTCTCTTTAATGCCAGGAGAGATGGCCCCCAATCCTGCAGGAGGTGTGCTGTCTTTGAAGAGCTGTATTGTCAAGTGGAGGAGTTATAGGAGGGAGTGAGCAGGGCACACAGCATCATGAAAAAGAAATAGAGGGGATCTTTCCGAGAGATGCGACAGCTTTGAGAGATCTGGACCCCAGCTGCAGTGGAGACACAGTCATTGTCCATCTGCAGCATAATAGTACAACAACCTGTGGAGAAAGTGAAGAATGGAAGCTGCTGACTTCTGGCATCAAGAAGTCTCCTGCTTTACCTAAAGTCTTACAACTGTGAAACTGGTTCACCTCACTCAAAGTTGAAGAGGAGCCAGTTGTGGTTTTAAGCCAAGAATGTGGGCCGCTTCACCCTAAACCATGCAAGACCACTAGGAGGAAGTGGAATACAGATAGCACCATGAGGATGGCTGGATTCACAAATGGTTATGTGAGAGGCAGCCAGACCCCACAGGTAGTGGAGGGCACTACTGGGGCCTTGACAGGAGCAGTCTTGCAAGGCCAGCAGTGCCTTGGTGACCATATGAGTAATACTACTTAAGGCCTAGATAGTTTAAGGCCTCGCTAGTTTAAGGCCTAGCTAGCAGTATCAGAAGTACCAAATTTGGGTGCTGAAGTAGCAAATTCTGGGACTGATGGGAAGAAATTAATTAGAGGTGGATTGTTTATCTGAGAGGAGGCAATGTTGGAACAGCCTTCAGGGGCAAGACAAGCAAAGATGAAGGGAGCCCAAACTGTATTTCACACTCCCCTGCAATCACTGTGCTTTACCTTGAATGAGACACAGTGGGCTTCATGTTGTCTAATTTTAGGTACGTTAGTTAGTCAGCATAGACTTTCCGTATAATCAAAACCATAGGTTAGGGCATACTTTATCTGACCTATTTTAGACATCTGTTCAGGATGAGGCAAATAATAGTCTTAAGGGGGCCATTAGAAGGCTGGATGGGGAAGATGGTATTTATTTACAAATCTCAAAGTTGGTTTTACCCACCTGTATTCTTTCTCATAGATTTCATTCCATAGTCTCTTGTTCACATACTCACAAGGGTGAACATTCAAATTTGCATGGTCTGACCAGGATCAATTGTATGTGACACAGAGGTCAAGGGACATCAGGTATTGAGTCCTCATCATGTCTCTGGGATTCTTCTTCTTAGGTGAAAAGAATCACAGCTTAGCTCACTGATACGTATGTACAGTGAGAGGTGGTACGTCTTTACCTGTAATTTTATATAAAATTATATAGGAGTATACATAGCTACCAAGATGGAAAACAATTATTTAACTCTACACAGCAGTAGATTTTAACATTCTATCTTAAATGAGCTCTTTATATAATTTCCTGTATTTGTTTTACATATAGCTAAATCATATTTTCCAACACAATTTCAAAGGATTAAAGAGGGTTTTTCTTTTTTAATAATATTTCTACAAAAATAAGCATGTCTATAAGCATATGCCTGTATATGGGAATATATAAGCTTTTGAGTGTAGAATGTCTGCATTGGTTCTGTTGTTGCAGTGCTAGTTGAACATTCCTCCACAAATATTGCCAAAATGAAATGCTTAGAATTTTTTTGTGCAATAAGCTGTCACTGTCAGAATCTGGACTACTATGTTTTAGTCACTTGTTCTCATATGAAAGGTCATTTTAATGATGGAAGGTGAGAATAATTTTGTCTTTTATCCTGACTGCAGTTTCATACTGAGCTAGGCAATGGCAAATTACTTGATGAAAATTAACGATTATCTGTCCTTTTTTTAGAAGTGACTTAATTATAAGTTTTATAAATAATGGATTAGTAATTCATTACATAACAAGCTGTTGAAGTTAGCCCATTAATGTACCTTCTGTTATGGTTATAGGAACCTGCCATACATAGCAATTCAACTTACAGAAATATATCCTGTGTTGCAGCAGCACTCACTAGAGCCATGATGATCAAGCTAAGGTCCATTTAGCATTTCCATTATAAACTATGTTTTCCAGCTTCTAATTTCTCGGCTGTTATGCAGACTATTTGGATCAACGTTGCTACAAAAATTTTACACTCAGTCCCTTCTCCTTCTCCCTTTCTCTTGCAACAGCCAAAACGTGGATTTTTTAAAAAAATTATTTCTCTTTATATATCTTCTTTCTAATGCTCTATAGGAGGACTTATCTGGTTTTGAAATTATTTCATATCACATAAATGGCTACACTAATCTTAGGTAGATCAATATATAGACAATAAAGTAAGAAACTTTTAAATTTCTACAATATGTAATTTAAACTTTGCTACGTTGCATTTTTACATCTCTTTATCACAAGTCCAATCTTTGCTATGATAGCTTTGTTATAAATCAAAATTTTACTTACATTGTATGCTGATTATGTTTCATGGGATTTCGCATTAGTGAATTAGAGATGATTCGGCAATTGCAATTTTATGTCACATAAAAGATTCAATGCAAGAAACGTAATCCTTTTGGAAAGATGTTTTTATGAGTTACTTTTTAAAAAAGGAGGAACAAGATACCAGGAAATGGAAGGGAAAAAAAAATGTTATTACTCTCTGGCAAGACTGAAAGTGGATGCAAAAGAGCATTGAAAGATATAGCTATTAGTACATTACTCCATACATTTTTTTAAATGATTGGTTTTGCCCAGAAGTTTGGAAGTAGATTAGCTTAGAAATGGCTCAGAAAAATACTTTTGCATTCAAGTAAATTTAAGCAAATTTACTAACTGGTCCAGTACAAAAGTGCTAAAGGTATCATTTTCAACTTGAGCCTTTACAGGGCAAGATAGCATTCTACTTGTCAATCACAATTCAATATTTTCCTTCAATTCTAATATTTTCATGTGTCTCTTAGAACTGAATACATCATATTCATTCTTGGGGTAAATCTGAATTTTCAGCTATCTCAACACATAAAATTCAGATTGCTAATTAATTTCAACCTTCTAACTCAAAAGTCAATTTGAATTACTGTTAATTATATGAATAAACAAAGACTTTCAATTTATGAGCTATTGTTCACATCAAATCAAGTGGACAATCCACCCTCAATTAGGAAATCTTTTTTTTTTCTTCAAAAGCTTTTGAATAACTTTGAAGGTTTCCTACAATAATCTGAGCCACAGGTGAAGCAGAGATGAGGAGGACTGAAATGTGGAAGATTGCTCATTTTGGGGGAAGAAAAGTATGCTATACTATTATCAACACAGCAGAACTCCTGTATCTTTCTAAATTCTGCTTCCACTCAGGAGTTTGAAAGCTCATCCAAGTATTTCTCATCCAGTTGGAATAAGGCTTAGTTTGCAGATGTTGTACAGAAGAGCTCTGTTCAGGACCCTTGAATAAGCAGAGCAAACAGTAAGGAGTATTAGCTTATTTCTCTCAGTAAAAAGGAAGTCAGTGTCAGATAGAAGTTTAACTCACTGAAACTGGATTAAGAAGGTTTGGGCCTTAGATATAACAAGTTAAATTTTCAGAGTACGGGTAGATGAGATTCAAACTTTACATATATACTGACAAACAAATAAGATTAAAACTATAAACTTCCTTACTTTTATATCAGCATCTGAAGCTAGTGAGAAACCAACCTTCTGTAAGGATTTAATCTTAAAGTTGCTAACATAGATGATCATTCCAAAAAGCCCATCATTTTGAGGAATAAATGAACAAAGTGTACAGTACACAGTTCAGAGACAATCCACTGAAGAATAATATACAGGATTTAGAATACATATCTGGGCTTTTTTGCTTTTTAGAAGTTATTTTTTCTGCATAATTCTTTTTTTTTTTTTTTTTTTTTTTTAATTGTTAGGAGGATTGACTTTCAGCTAAATAAAAAGGGGTATTTAGTAGGTGTAATGCCAAAGTGAGTAATAGAAATAAATTTTCTTTAGGAAGTATGCTTGCAGTTTTGGGAGTTCTTTTGTTCTTTTTTTTTTTTTTTTTTTAGTATTGTCTATTCTCTCAGATACATAATTGACCATTCATAAAATCAAAGTAATTATATATTATTACCCACAGAGAGAGAGAGAGACACACTATTTATTCAACAATGATGTGAATTGCTTTCAAATACCTGAAACTTCTAGCTGTAATTTTACATTTATTGGCAATCAAATTTCTCCAACAGTGTTCTGTGATGGACTTCTCATGAGCTCAGTGGATTATGACTAATGGTTTTGCAATAAAATATTTAATAGTAACTGCTATATACAAGTGGCCGCAGACTTACATCTATACTATAATTTTTCACATGTGATCTGATCCATGCCTTGAATGTATTGGATTTAACTAATTTTCAAGAAATTACAAAAAATTGAGTTGCACTGTGAAAATTACAAACTGTTGGTCTATTTATTCCTATTTTGATTCAAGCAAGTTTGATGAATTCAACAGGATTACTTCTCAGGCTTTCTGAATGTTATTTTGGTGACAGAATACAGACAAAAATCTCCAATACCTGCTGTTTCAGTTACAGTCACTCACCTGAGAGCAAATGAATGGGGAATTTGATTCTGATAATTACTAACCACACCAATTGACCAAAATCCATTAACAATTCAATAAAACTGACCAATATTCAGATACCACCTCAAGTACTTGAAGTGGCAAGTGCCTCTGGTATCCAAATACCTCATATAGTACATGTTCTGATGCATGCCCTTGGACAGATTTGATGTTAGGTGGACAAAAATGGGGAACAGTCTATGTTCACAGCTCTCCCTTCCCTTGCACTGAAAACTGGATGATAAATTTTGCATGCGATACATTGGTGCATGTTGACCAAATCAATATGACTAGAAGGCATCATTCTACTTCCCTACCACTGTATTTGAAGTAAATTTTTATCTGTCCTGTGAACTATGAATCCCAAAGAGAAAGTCTTCAGAGATGTTCTGAGGAAAAGTTTTCACTGAATTTCACTGAATTTTTTAGAGTTGGAAGGGACCATATAGATCATCTAGTCCAACTCCCCTGCTGAAGCAGGATTGCTTAGAGAATGCTACTCAGGACTGCAGAATGCTACTCAGGACTGCAAAGTTCTTCCTCCCTAGGGCAGCTTTACATGAGTATCTTTAATGGGACTTAAATGTCTGCATTCGTCAGTAGTTCAGCTTTGGGATTTTTCATATGTGACAAGATTTATCAGAAGTGATTCTAGAGGCATCTGCTTTGCTGCAGTAATCCAAACAACCTGACAATGCTTAGGAAGCTAGGAAGGGGGGTGCTGCCTCTTATGCCAGTAAATATTGTTTTGGAGATTAACTTGAAAAATGAAAGTGCCTTCCAGGTGCTTGGATTGTTAAAATGCCATAGGTTCTCCTGGAACTAAAGGATATTTTAGGGTTCTTCATGAAAGTGAGAGAAAAATTAATTAGGGAATTCCTAAATATTGTTTGTCTGTTTTCTCAGCTAGGTTTTAATTCACATTATGACATCTGGATGTTAAAAGAATCCAGAACTGAATCACTGGCAGTTATGTCACCTGCAATTTCTCAGGTGTAACCTACAATTTGTTGGAACAACTGAAATCAGAATAATTCCACATAGAATGATTTAGTGAAGGCAGGACTCTCTCTTATGAATCCTTCACTCTGTTTAAAGTCAGAGTGAATTCAAAAACAAGCCAAGCAAACAAATACTTCATACACAATCCCAGATATGCTTGTAATTGAGCTTTTTGAGATAAGAAGCTGAAAGCTGTTTTCTGACATCAGCTTGCAAAATTATCTCATAATAGCAATAGTATAATATTTCCCAATTTATCCTTTTAACAATTTAATTCCTTAAATATTAGGTGTTAGTATGTTATAAACTTCCTATATTTTGACTGAATTTTCATGCATTACTCAGTGTCAGCTAATTTTCAAAAATTAGTTTTCCATTTCCGCTGTCTGATATAAAGTACCGAAAAAATTGCTGAATGCAACAACAGTATGAGTTATAGTGCACAATTTTACAAGCCTGCAATGTTGTTGGCTGTTATACCCTTTCTTACAAGAGCCTTTGAAATGAAAGATTCACCCCTGTGAAGAACCCTCTCTATTGAGACAGTGTTTACACAGCACTATTGTGAAATTCAGCTTCAAAAGAAGACAGAAAAATCAATTCACGCTTTAGACTTCAGTTAAAAAATCCAGTGCTTTACTTCTCTTGAAATGACAAGGGATAAAAATTAAATTTCATGCAATAAAATACATGGAGAAAAAAAAATTAGTATCTCCTTAAAGTAAGTTTTCTGACTCTTACAGGCATTTCTTTTATGATGTAATGAGCCTCTAACGCACATGTAAATCTCTCTGTGTTGGTAGGGTAAACGATGCATCTTTTGGAGAATCGGTGAGATAAACAACTTTTTGTAAGTAGGTGGGTGGGTGTGGGTGTGTGTGGGTGTGAGATTGTTTTTTGAGTTTTGGGTTTTATCTTTGATTTAGTTGGGGCGGGGTGGGGGAGGGAGGGCGAGTTCGGCTTATAAGAAAGCATGTGCTTAAGTGGAAATGTTTTCTGATTTTTTCTTGTAGTTCTTAACCTAACAAGGTACCCAGAGGTCCTGATGAGAGCTAGAGTGCATAATTTAGATATTTGTTTCGTTTATATTTCATTTGATTAACATGGGTTATTGCTTCTGTCTTCATAAATAAAGCATTTGTAATTCCTATCTAGTCAGAGAAGTAAACCAACAGAGATGAGGTTTACTGAGGCAGCTGCCTCTCTCTCCATTGGATGCTCTAAGCCTTTGTTGTAAGGTGTGTAAGTTCATACATTGCCCAACCACTTTTGTTTGTTAAAGTATTTATACTATAACAAGAATGATTGTATTCTGTAATAGATTTATCACAATTTCAATTCAATTATGGTTTTACATTAATATCTATGTAGTTTATATAGCTCACGAGCACTTTCATGGTGTTTTATTTTCTTGGGAAGGAATTCTATTATGTAAATGTCGTCTTATCCAAATTAATAGCCCATTCTTGTTTGATGTGGAGGGTAATTATAGGGTGTTAAATTAATTGTAATAAAATCAAATATCAATTTTTCCTCGCATCCATCTGTATATCTACCTAATTAAAATGTCATGTAATGTTTCTGTAGGATAAAGAAGAAATAGCCTATTTCAGTATTCTGGAATTTTGCATAAATATTTATATCAGATGGTGCATTCACTGATGACAGGATTATTATCTTCCATACTGTGTTACAGAATGTCTTTCATAACAGTTTAAGGAACTGAGTTCTTCTGAAAGGGCTATGGCAAATTGTAATCTGTTCCAAGGCTGTTTACCATAGATTCATTCATAAGGTAACATTCATGACCATGTTTGTGTTTACTGGTGGATTTAAACGTAGCTTTGCAAAAGCTCTCCGTTATATTTAATTTCATTACAGCTTACTTAATGTGCTGAGATACAAGTCTCAAAAATACAAAAGTAATTTTGGATTGCGATATTAAATTATGTCATTATGAAAAAAAATGGCTTCATATTTATGTAATAATAAATAAAAGTCCCTTCCCTTCCCTGCAGCCTCATGGAAGCAAAAGGTCAAATTCAGTTATGAAATAACTCTACTGATTTTTGTGTCTTCTGGCTTATTAAAAGAGAAAAAAGTTTCCTCTAGAGAACTTTCCAGAAGGTACCACAAGAAGTAGACCTAGAGAAATTTCTCTTAAATGCTGTAATAAATTAATTATGTGATGTCAAAATTAGCTTAGTCAAAATTACAGGCAGGTTTTCAGTTTTCAGACTGAAAGTAAAGTAATTGCTTTGTAGCTGTTTCTAATCCAGAAAAGCTTACTGTCAAGCCTAACCTTTCAAAAATCAAATTGCCTAGCTTTCATCTGATTTCTGATTCAATAAATTCTGCTTCAATTCAAGGAACAATTTTTCAATGAACAAAATTCCATTAAAGAGGATAACCAAGCTAATGGACTCTACTTAGTGATGCTTGCATTAATATACCAGGCTAGAGACATTACTAATGATGGGAAAGTAAACAAAGCAAAGACTACAGAATGGTTCGAAGTGAAGTTAATAAGCATGAGATGAAAAATCTTTGGACCTATTTTCTTTTGTTTTGAACAACATTATTTGCATCCCTGTAGAACAAAAGCACAATAGGCTTGTACCAGTTGAGAAACCCAGTAGAGTTTTAACAGCAGTTTTTCACAAATGTGTATGATTCCAAAAGATGACAAATTAAAATAAAGATAATGTAATGAAAAATTCTGAAGTATTTTTAATGTGTTATTTTTGTATCCTTGTCCTAACTTTTTGTTTCCTCTCAAAACTCAATGATACTTAATTGCTTCAGACACAAGGAAATTAGATGAAAGAGCTGGCTGCAAAATGAAATCTTTCTATCTTGATCATTAACATAGGCTTTAATAAGAAATCAAACACAGAGAGAAGCATTATTACTTTTTAAAGTCCTAAAAGTCCATTAAGATGTGGCAATATGGGAACAGATCACGTGCATTCTTAACCTAGAGTAAGCATGATATAAAATACATGTGCTCTACAAGAAAAGGTTCAATTAAGGTAATGAATCCTGAATTTGAAAAAGTCTGAAAGCCCATATAAATTTACTGAAGTTAAGTCTCAGCTACCTAACCAGACAACTGACAAAAAAGGAGCATAATTAATGAGATTGTACTGTTTACTTGTTTAGTGCAATCTTTATGCATATCAGATACAAATCAAAATTCATATATGTAAGATTAAAAGATTTGATAGAGAAATTGTCTGTGTTTGACATCTTTCAGAACATGCCCCACAGAAATTTATATGAAAGTACTGGGTTCATAAAGTTTTGTTGAACTAGTATTTTGGCAGCACATTTACCAAAATTATCTCTAAAGTCATGAACATCACAGCTTTTCTCACCAGTATGGGCAGCCATGCTGGGGATCTAGACTTAATTGGCAACCTGAAAAAGCGATACATAAATATTCTTAATAAATGTAGCTTTCTCCTAGGCCTGCTTCCCTTCCTTCTTTTGGCATCACTAATTTGAAAGGAGTTAGTGAGAGCAAAAGTGGTACCACCTATTTTATACCAGTTTTCAAAAATTATGAAGAAAAATTTGTTCCCAAGGTGATAAATGAAAGTAGCAGATCTCTGTAGACTTCTTTTACAGATGAGAACTTTTAAGTGTAAGAGAGAGAGAGTGATTTCTTTGAGCTCATCAAGCAGCTAAATTGCAGAACCTGAACTAAAAACTTACTGTTCACTTTACACTCTAGTACACTAACTTCAAGGCTTCACAAAAACATTACCAATACATGTCAGGAAAAACAGCCCCTAAGCTCAAATGCACCACAAGAACCTCAAAAGTCTTATTATTCCCTGATGCTCACTATGGTACAGGAAAGCATCTGAGCCTACAGTTAATCTTCAGAGTGTTCAAGCTTTATAGTGTATCATAGCATAGCATGGCATGGCATAGCATAGCATGGCATATTATAGTATAGAAGAAGTTATATTTTTAATTGCTCTGGATATCTATCATTTGCACTACACATTCTTTTCATATTTTGGCATACTTTAATTCAGAATCAGGAGATTTTCAAGAGCAAAGATCCTTATTTTTAAAGATTATATATATAGTCTGTTTCAAACAAACACATGAACAGGCAGAAACAGTATCCTACCCTCTTTTCTTGCTAGATATCTCCAAGGAATTCACTAAAGGGTGTTAAAAAAACCATGTTATTTCTCTACTCCCTTGGGTGTACACTTGTTTTTTGCTTAGTTTAGAAAGAAGACATTAGAGTACATTTTGATGATTAATGGGCATGCAGTTGTCTGCAAGAGCTTGGTATAATTTCAGTAGTATGAGTTTTTGCTGTGGATATTTAGTGAAAGTGTTTTCATAAGAAATGTCATGGTTTAATAATCTAATTTACAATGAGTTGGAACTTGGAATACAAGATCTCTAGCAAAAAAAAAAATTTCAAAGCACTGATGTTGTTATGAATTGTCATTTTTGGGGCAAGATATAAAAAATTAAAGCTGCAGTGGGTCGTTAACCATACTAATTTGTTAAATTATATTTCAAAAAGTCAGATTGATTATCTGCATGTATTTCTATTGAACTTGCAAAATTTGTCTTTTGTTTTTAATGCACACTGTATTTCATGTTCTACCTTTCCACTTCTTCAGGCACAGTGTGGGTGAGACTTAACTGTTATGCTTGACACTCTATTCCAGCTTCTTAGATTAGGGGTATCTCTCACACCCAAAGACTATATTGACATGAGGAAGGAAAAGGAAAAGGAAAAGAAAAAGGAAAAGAAAAAGGAAAAGGAAAAGGAAAAGGAAAAGGAAAAGGAAAAAAGGAAAAGCAAAAAAGGAAAAGGAAGTGGTTTGGGTTGGAGAAAGCCTTTGAAGGTTATCTAGTCCAAAGCTCCTGCCATGGGCAGGGACATCAGGTTGCTCAAGAGCACATTCAACCTGACTTTGAACTCTTCCAAGCATGGGGCATCCGCAGCTTCTCTGGGCAACCTGTTCCAGTGTCTTACCACCCTCAGTATAAAAAGTTTCTTCCTTATGGTGAGTATAAACCTACCCTCTTTCAGATCAAAACCATTGCCCCTTGTCCTGTCACTACATGCCCTGGTAAAAAGTCTCTGTCTTTCTTATAAGCCCCCTTTATATATCAAAAGGCTATAATAAGATCTCGCTAGAGTCTTCTCTTCTCTTCTCTAGGCTAAACAACCCCAACTCTCAGCCTTTCTTCATAAGACAAGTGTCGCAGCCCCCTGCTCCTTTTCATGTATCTCCTCCGGACCTGCTCTAACAGGTCAATGTCTTTCTTTTACTGGGAACCCCAGATCTGGACACAGCATTCCAAGTGGGGTCCCAGAATAGAGTAGGAGAGGGAAGGAATCACCTCCCTTGAACTGCTAACCATGCTTCTTTTGATGCACCCCAGGATATGTTTGACTTTCTGGGCTGTAAGTGCACTTTACAGTCTTGTATCCAATTTTTCACTCACCATTATCCTGAAGTCCTTCTCCACAGAGGTGCTCTCAATGCAGCAAGTATTGTTGTAGTTCTATAATACTGGAATTCAATACTGCTTTGAACTTAGATCCCATGGGACATAAATGATACAATCATATATTATTATGTTTGGCCTATCATTTGTCACTTGTATGCTTGTTCCAATAGAGCTATATTAATAGTAACCAATCACATTAAAACATTAAAGGATATATGCAATTATAATTAATAGAAATACTTAGTACTAACTCCCAGCTTTCATTTCAATAATGCATTTCAATAATTTGTCCTTTTCTGCAGCTGAATATTGTTTGCTTTTAAGGACAAAATTTATGTTTTTCTTGTAGGAAGTTATTTCAATCCCATTAAATATAACAAGTTATAGAGGTGAATATCAGGCTACAGAGGTGTATGAGATTCAGCCAGTATGAAAGAACAGATGACACTAAACTAGTTTGCTTCTTCATTCTTAGTCTTGGAGTATTTGAGCACTGCTTAAACTGTGTGCTTTAGCCCTTCACCTGGTCTAGTGTCCAGGTGTCCCTTCCCATGGCAGGGGAGTTGGAACTAGATGATCTTCCAACCTAAACCATTCTATGTTTCTATGTCACATTGTATTTGCAGCATCAAACTACATCTTTGTGATGCTGCTAATCTTCAGGATCAATTATAAGGTGGATTAAACTTTAAAAAAAATGAATAACAGAAATGTATTTAAAATGTTTTAAAACTTAACAAACTGATAGCCTCTTGGATAGTCAGCAGTTTCACTTTTACAAAGATGGTTGATCATAGCAATCTGTCTCTTTGGGAGATGAAGTCAGATGAAGCAAGCACCACCCTCCATATCAGCTAGAAAGAGCAACATAATCCCTCTAAGGGTTAAAGCACACAGATTAAGCAGTGATCAAATACTCTAAAACCAAGAATGAAGAAGCAAGCTAGTTTAGTTACCATTAGAATGCTTGAAATAGAGTACAGACATCCATTTGCAGTTAAATCTAAAGAGCATTAAGCCTTTTGTATAAGGAGTGTGAATCCCTTGTCTAGGTCTTCAGGGTGCAGAAGTTTTGTACAAATTCTGGGACAGTAAATTAACAAGATTGAGACATAATAACTGACTTAACTGGTGCAAGTTTTACAGGATTGTGAACAATGAAGGTTTTTTGTAGATAGTACTTTATGGGCAATAACTTCTTTCCACTGAGGGCTTTCAAGTGAAAACACAATTGAAAGTGAAATCTTCCAATGGAAGACAAAATATGAAAGCAGAAAAGGGATACATACTCTAAACCACCATGAAATAATTGAAACCAAGGCATCTATGGTTTTTCTGCAACAAGCCAAAGCTACTAGGAGCTTTGAGTAACTTTTATAATTTTGACCAGAGTGCTCCAAGACTAAATAAAATGCTAACTACTAGTCAGATATGCCCAAAGTTAACAGGCTATTTCACAGAATCATAGACAATATCACTAACTGCATCTTGGCAAGCAGGTCCAACCTTTCTTTAGTAGATAATGAGCCTGAATGTTAGGATATATATGACAAGAAATCAGGTCTCCATGCTGCCTCCAGTACACCTTCTGAATGAGTCATTCTTCCTGATCTTTCCTCTTGGCTAAGTGACAGCAAGGTGGGATCAGCTCTAAGCTAAGAGCTGACCTTAAAGGTCATTTTCTGACCTTAACCTTAACTTTGCACCTTCTACAGGTTAACATCGACCTACAGACAAATGTATGAAATGGAGTGACTACACCATATTTTAAAAGCTTTTATTTCAACCCTGCAAACAACCACACCATGACATTTACCCTTCCAATGGGCAAAGCTCAGATCTTGCGAAAGAAAGTGCAATACCTAAGTCGTATCATCTTATACCAGATCTGCAGAGGGAATCTTCAAGTAGTGCTAACTGACTAAGGAACATAGCTGCTACTGACGTTTTAAAGGCCCTGTATTCCTAGATCAACATTTGAAAACCCCAGTTCTTATACTTGCTGCTTTGTGTTAGGAAATATTTTATCATGGAGACTATCACAACAGTGCTGGGAGAATGTATTAACATTCCAACAGCGCCTTCAAAACACTAAGTGTTTTAAGTACTAGAACATTTATTCAAATTCATATAGGTTTCTAAAATAAATTAATAGAGAGAAGAGAAATTTTATTGAGTGGTTTCAGCTACAACACTAAAATGAACTCTCTTCCTACTGATTGTACCTCTTGACATTTCTTCTTTAGCGTGCAGTGCTGAATCTTCAATACTCTGTGAATGAATGCTGAAGTATGGGTGAAACTCAACTGGGTGAAATTCAACATAGGTTCAAGTAGCTTAGGATGCATGTATTGCACAGTGTGCTAAGGATTCACACCTATCAGACAAGATGAGAGTAGTCTAGGAGCTGTCAGTGTTATATTTGTGTGGCAAACCACCAGATGTTACTCATAGTCTTCCTAAATTTTTCTTCGCAATAATTAAGCACAATTTTTAGTCTTGAAAAAATCTCTGTCTCAGATGTCTTTTAAAGGTTCCCAATAATACAGAGATACCTAAAGCAAGTGATAGTTAGAAAAGACCTAAATTTAGTGCCATATGTTATTCTTCTATGGAGATTTTAGGATTCTCAGATTTCCTGATTCTTGTTCACCAGTACAGTGCTGGTATCAGAAGAGAGCACTGGGTTCAGAAGGAGGCAAAATAATTCTTTTATGAATAACACAGCACGTGGTCATTTACATTTTTGAACACTGTGGTGCAGAGTTATTGCATTAATTTTAGCTTTTATCTAAATGTTTAATTTCATAATTATTTGGAGCTCAGCAGCTAATTAATTTTTTGAGATAATAATAATAAGGAACTTAAAGTTTGTTTTAAAAAAATGCTAATACTAGAGATCTGTAAGTTTCCAAAGAAGTTCATTAAAATATTAGAACCCTGACTATTAAGCAGTGTTTAAAATACAAGGTCAAAAAAGAAAACATATGATTTTTTACACGGTAATATGGCTGTTTCATGGAACATGGAAAAATTCTTCCTTGGTGTCATTAACAATAACTATATTTGAGTTGAAAAAAGACATTTTTATTTCCAAATAATCTGTTTGTGAATAGAGTCAAGTCAGATGGAGTGGATAGACACTAAGAATAAAATGTCTGTGCTGGAAAATCAATACTAAGAGTTTGCATGCAATTAGCATGCAATTAGCTCATCTCCTGATTATCATAGAATCCTAGAATCCTCGAATGGTTTGACTTGGAAAGGACGGTTGAAGATCATCTCATCCAACCTTCCTGCCATGGACAGGGCCATCTTTCACTAGAGTAGGTTGCTCAAACCACATCCAAGCTGACTTTCAACACTTCCAAGGATGGTGCATCCACAACTTCTCTGGTTGGTTGTTCCACCAACACAATCATTCCATGACAGAAGGCCACTATATTAGTCAGGCATGATTTCCCTTGGTGAAGCCATGTTGGCTGCCTCTGATCACCTCCCTGTCTTCCATATGCCTTGACATAGCTTCTAGTCATATCTGTTCCATGATCTTACCAGGTACAGAGTCAGTAGCTACCAGGGTACTCCTTTTTAACCCTTTCAAAAGTGGGCATGATGTTCCCTTTTTCAAGCCACTGGGGACTTTGCCTGACTGAAACAATTTTTCAAGTATGATTGAGTGGCTTGAAACTATATCAGCGAATTCCCTCAGAACCCTGAGATGCATCTCATTGGGTCCCGTGGATTTATGTATGTTCACGTTCCGCAGATGGTCTTGAATCTGACCTTCTCTTGCGATGGGAGGGACTTCATTCCCCCAGTCCTTGCTTTGATATTCAGGGGTTCAATAAATGTGGGAAGAGGTATTACTATTGGAAATGGAGATAAAAAAATATGTAATTATGTAATGTAATGGTAGAATACGTGCAAGTTAAAATGGGAATACTAATGTTTTATAGACTTTGTCATGTGATTAACTTCTGTGTGTTTAACTGTTAGTTGGTGATACCTTAGTCTTTGTCAATCTTTGACATGAAGTTATGTTTTAGAGTGCAATCCAAACAAACACTTCATAAAAGAGCTTTTCTCTAGCTACATTGAAATAAGACCACAGTTATCAGCTTGATTTGAGTGCAGAACAGTGACGATTTTTTTTTTTTACCTCATTCTTTGATGGAAGCTTGCAGAGAAAATGTACTGTTAGGGCTACATTCTGATCCTTACTCACAAGAAATAGTATTCTCACTTTAATATGACCACTGGCAGGTGAAGATAATATTCAGTGAGATAAAGGGAATCAACACATCTCCTTCAGAACTCTGCTTGTTTGGAAGCATTTACTTTCTCAACTCCTGCATCTGCAGAGTGTTTGTTCAATATATTTGAAATAAGTGTGTTAAGAGCTACTTAAGAATGGCTAACATTTACTTTATTGAACTACCACACTGAGTATATGAGCAAATACAACAATTTTTATTTTGGTCCCTATAATCTTTAAAAATTCTATCCCTGCAAAATTGTTAATAATGGCATACTTTCACAGAAATGTATCAAAGAAAGAATTACATCATGGATGTACTTTATTGTCTGTATTTCAGTTTCTCTGGATGTAGAGTAACAGAGCATATATTCAGGGAAAATTAGATTCGCATGCTTTTACACCAGAAAAAAAATCTTATAATAAAATCAGATTATATAGAACTTCTTTATTCCAACATATGATTTTATTTTAAAGATCTTTTATTGTAGTAGGGTGATATTTGCTTATATGAAAGTTAGCTTTCACTCTTTTTATAGTTATCTAATAATACAATTATCATAAACAATTTTTAAAGTGCAGGCAGATTATAAAGATTCTGTGTGAAATGTAAAGAGTGTTTTTATTCGTGTCATATCTCAGTACATTAAACTATCTCTAGCCTGAAAGAGTTTGTTACTGAAGAAAATTAGAGATTTACAGGCACTAAATGATGTGAATCATTACAGAAATACAGAAAAGAACTGTACAAAACAAGCTTTGCTGTGAATCACTGGAAAAATTTCTGGTGTCAAACAGCCCTGAACATTTCTTATTCCTTACCTATTGTGAGATGGCTTAGTGGCTGCACATTGAGACACTAGTCCAGACCTCTGTAAAGACAATCAGAGAACCTGAAAACTGCATTTGTGCCTTTATATTGTTATGGTTTAAGGAACCCTCAACAATTTATTGTTTTTTAGATAATTATTCTATCACCCAGTGACCCCTACTCACCCAGGAAGGGGAATCTGGAAAAAAAAAAAAAAAAAGAAAACCCAGAGGTTGAAATATAAACACAGAATTGTAGAAAGGCTTAGGTTCAAAGGCACCTTAAAGATCATGTATTTCCTACCCCCTGCCATGGACAGACACACCTCCCACTAGATCAGGTTGCTCAAAGCCCCATCCAGCCTGGTCTTGAACACTTCCAGGGATGAAACCTCAACAGCTTCTCTGGGCAACCAGTGTCTCACTACCCTCATTATGAAAAATTTCATCCTGATATCTAATCTAAATCTACTCTCTTCCAGTTTGTAGCCATTACCCTTCATCCTACCACTACGTGCCTTTGTAAAAATTCCGTCTCCAGCTTTCTTGTGGCCCCCTTCAGACACTGGAAGGGCCCTGTAAGGCCTTCCTGGAGCCTCCTCTTCTCCACGCTGAACAACTCCAACTGTCTCAGCCTGTCTTCATAGGAGAGGTGCTCCAGCCCTTTGATCATCTTTGTGGCCCTCCTCTGGACCCACTCCAACAGGTCCATGTCCTTCTTCTGCTGAGTTCTCTGAAGCTGGACACAGTACTCCAGGTTGGGTCTCACAAGACCAGAGCAGAGGGGCAGAATCACCTCCCTTGTCCTGCTGGCCACGCTTCTTTTGATGCAGCCCAGGATACTGTTAGCCCTGTGGGCTGCAAGTGTGCATTTCCGGCTCATGTTGAACTTCTCATCAACCAACACCCCCAAGTTCTTCTCAAGCCTGCTGTCAATCCATTCTCTGTCCAACCCATATTTGTGCTTGGGGTTGCCACAACCCAGGTGTAGGACCTTTCGCTTGGCCTTATTGAACCTCATGAGGTTAATATGGGCCCACCTTTCAAACCTGTCCAAGTCCCTTTGGACAGAATCCCTCCCCTCCAGCATGTCAACTGCACCACACAGCTTGGTGTTGTCGGCAAACTTGCTGAGGGTATACTCTATCCCACTATCCATGTTACTGACCAAGATGTTAAACAGTACTGGTCCCAGTACCAACCCCTGAGGAATGCCACTCATCACTGGTTTCCACTTGGACATCAAAACATTGACTGCTCCTCTTTGAGTGTGGTGTACTAAAGAACCAATATTGATCCTGATAACAATATACAAGGATTATACTCAGCCATTGATATCAGTAGGAAGCTGTGCGCTCCCAGCAGTGGACAGCAAATGTCGGACACTGTGAGTGCTACAGCTTCAGTGGGAAGGGAAGGCCTCAGGGTTTCAGCACCAGGGCAAGAAGTTCTCAGGATTGCAGCCATCAAGCAAGAGAGAGAACTCCTCAGCAGACTCTCCAATTTATATTGAATGTGACATTCACAGTATGAAATAATCCTGGTGGCCAGCTTGGGTCAAGTGCCAGGGTCTTGTTCCTCCTCATCCCTGCACCTGGCTAGCTCAGAAACACTGTGACCATGAAACCCGCATACCATAGATGGCTATGAAGTAAATATTTTCACAAATTCAGACACTAGAGTCTTCTAAAAGTGCAGTTTTCCCTAGCACTAGAAGAGGCTTTACTACAAAGTAAAATTACTGAAAGAGAAATTAGTCCTGTGTGGTTCAAACCAGGACATATGCATTAGTATCTATTTTTTCTCCAATCTTCTTATCAGTATGTTAATATCATAGCTTAAGCTGTGTTATAGCTTAAGCTGCGGTCTAGAAAATGTTTGGAATTTGGAAATTAAAATATAAAAATGTGCTTGCAGTAAATCTCTTTGGCTGCACTACACTGTCCAATTACAAGCCATTGCACATTTAGTAACATTTGGCAGATACTTGAAGACATCATGAAACAGGACACTTCCAGGCTTGCTTCTAGTATGTTCTCCCAAGAAGTCTAGAAAATTAGAAGCCAGCAGCACTTGTTCTTATAGAATGACTACCGACAAGGTTCAGTCCCGTGAGGCTGACTATCAAACCCTTCTTGTGTCTTTACTCAGCACAATACAGTGATGGATCTTGCTTATTGGGAATGGTCCTCAGCCTGAGCCACACAAAGGAATTGTTGGCATGGTGATGAGGTCCCATGTTTAACAGTAAAGACGATGCAGTTATAGTACTCAGGACAATTTCCACTCACTACTTCATTTACTAATATAGACAACAGGAACATCTATCCCTCCATTTATCGTGCCAAATGCATGCTTATTTCAGCAATACTGTGCCTGAAAAAAAGGAATTTTCCTTGTGTAAGACAGAAATTAATGCCCTGTCATATTTTTCATGAAGAGTTATTAGGTAAGTTGCCAGCACTGGAAACAGAAAATGCCTTAGCTCCATGGGGGACCAGAAAATAAATGAGACCATGGAACGGCAGCCACAGCACCACCACCTGCTCCTGGTCACTCATAACCATCAAGTTTTGCTTCTAGTTTTCTCATGAGAGAGCTGAGATGGGAGAAGAATGTTCTTAAAATATTGGTAGTTGTTCTCTGATTCCTGTTCTGATAATCTGAAAAGAACTCATCAATCCATTTCCAAAACACAGACCTGACCTTTTGAAGACCTCAGAAAAAGTGGAGGGGTAATGTTTTTAATGAAACAGAAGCTCTTGTAATGACCCTGCTGAAGTGATCATATGATGTGATGAGTCTGGAGCAGGATGAAGCATAAAGGTCTTTCCAGAGACAGCACAAAGGCTCATGAGGTAGTTAAGATGTTGGAATATGTCACATCCTGCTGAATTCTGGTTGCTACCAGGGTACTTTGACTCTCTTTCCCTTTTGCTGTTTCAGGGATGAGAGGCAAATACAGGCCAAGTTTTTTTTTTTCAAAATTCTGTCAGTTTAATATGAAAAGAAGGCAGGATATATCTGAGGTTAAGATCAAAATTTCACATCCCTCACTAAAAATTCCTTTCTAATTTATCTTTTAGAAACAGGAAAGATAAAAAATAAGCCTTTTCTTTCTTTCTTTCTTTGTCCATTAAAGAACAAATTCTAGGAAGGCATTGTTAGTCTAACTTCTCTACTTCTCCGACCTTGAGAAATGCAGTTTAGTACTGTTTATGGCCATCCGGAATGCCAAAGTAAAGATCATTTTCTTGGTCTATTCCATTGATTATGTCAGTGCAGGTTGCTACAAATGATAAAGCGCTGATTATTCTTTTTTTTGGGGGGGAGGAGAGGGAAGATCCTGAGGATATAATATATATATACACGACTGTTTTGCTATGAGTTGTTTGGCTATTGGTTGGGGTTTTGGTTTGGGGGTTTATTTTAAAGATGTGTCATTTTATATAAGTGTTGTGGGTTAACCCCAGCTGGAAACTAAGAACCATAGAGCTGCTGTCCCATTCTCCCCAGAGTGGGATGGAGGGAAGAGAATTGGAAGGGTAAAAGTGAGAAAACTCGTGGATTGAGATGAGAACAGTTTAATAATTAAATAAAATTTTTTCAAAATAGTAATAATGCTAATACTAATGATAATAATAATAAATTTTAATGAAAAGGCAAATAAAAAAGAGGGAGAAATAAAGCCCAAGAAAGACAAGTGATGCAAATGAAAAAAATTGCTCACCACCAATTGATCAATGCCCAGCCACTCCTCAGGCAGTGACCCCCTTGACAACATTCACCCTAGTTTTATTGCTGAGCATGATGTCATATGGTATGGAAAATCCCTTTGGTCAGTTGGGGTCAGCTGCCCCAGCTGTGTCTCCTCCCGGCTTTTTGTGCACTCCCAGCCTACTTGCTGGCAGGGTGGTGTGTGGAGCAGAAAAGGTCTTGTTCTAAAACATTCTAAAAGGCCAGTATCTAAAACATCTCTGCTTAGTTATTAAATGCTTTTTCCAGCACAAATCCAAAACATAGACCCCTACTAGCTACTATGAAGAAAATTAACTCTAGTCCAGCCAAAACCAGCACGATAAGTATTTGAAATGAAATATGGCGTGGTACAGTTTTCTCAACTCCTTTCTCCCCCTTTTTTTTAAACATACGGCAGGGAGAATTAACATTACTGTAATTTTATTAGAGAAAGCTAAAGATTGTCTTCAAAATCATATTACCTAATAAAGTGCATACAATCCCCAGGCCGAGGATTGAGATATAATAAAAAGAGAGTAGAGACTTTATATATAAAATTATAACTGAGAACTGTGAACAAAATATAATGACTAAGAAGGGAATCATCATTTCAGGGAGCTGTCTATTCTACAGAGTCACAGCAGATTCTAAAAAAAGCATTCATACCGCACCAACTATAATAAGACATAAATTAACATTCAAGTTTCTTAATTCTAGTATATGTAGTCTATCCATTGGACAGTCTAGGGAGGGGGCTCATGCTTTGACAATCCCAAATCACTTTCCACTAGGAATCTATAAGCCCTTAACAGACACAGTGAAAGCTGCCTGATAAAACCCCTTCCAGAGCACCCAGCTTGGAATCCTTAGCTGTTCCTGGTACAGACCCCGGAGGTGCCCAGAGGATCTGTGGGAACAGCTCTTTTCCATGCTGCTAGTGCTGCTATTCAGGGCACACAGTGCTCCAGTGACTATGTGGTATCCATGGTGAAAGAGTTCTTTACAATTTGATACTTCGTTTTTTATCTAAATTGGTCTCTGAAGAATTTACCTAATACCGAACTTATGAAAGCCCATGGAAGACTCCTAAAGGACATTAGCAGGTTTATGACTTTAATATATCAGAGGTTATTACTGAGTTCTCTAATTAATTAGATTCTCTAGTCCAGCATGAGAGTTAATTGTCATAATCTGTAATACATAATGGAAAAACATATTTTATTCTCAAACACGGTTAAATAACTTCTACTGGAACATCTTGGTCAGTCCAACTCAAATGAGCTGAGCTGAATATACAACAGAGTGTGTCTGAAAACGTTTTGTAAACCAGTGGAATTGAGGTATTGGAAGAAAAGCAGTATTCGGGAATGGTTTTCCTACAGGATAATGCCAGAAATCCTCAGTAACTGAAATTTGAAATCAGAAATATTTCTACAAACTGGGTGGTTCAGAAAAAAATAAATGGATTAAATCTGTTCAGGACCTGGCGGACAGGACTGATCTGGCTCCTTGTCTAATATATACCGGTGAAGAAGACAGGATTATCTGAAAGCATATTCTCTAATGACAGGTTGGGCAAAGCAAGTGGGAAAAGATACCAAAGGGCTGTTTAAGTCATTTGAAACCAATGATTTTCTAAAAGCAGTTTCATACAAAGACAAAATTGTGGCATTAGCTGCAAAAAGCATTAGGAGGGTGCCTATTTACTCCAGTACGATGAAGTGCAAAGGTAGTCAAGCAAAGCTCAAGTCAGGAAAAACGGGAACAGACTGCCATGCTACTGAGTTATGTGTGCTTCTGATAGTTATGATAATTTATTTTGAATTAGCTTGGCCTTCTTATGGGGCGTGGATTTATGACATTTAAGTGGACCGCAAAAGAGAAATGCATAGCAAAGGAAGTAGAACAGGGAGTTCAGTGTGCACAAACTGTAACATATAATACAAAACAGAGCAACATTCAGGATAAGGATAATCTCAATATATGAAGTGGATATCAATCCTGAAAATATAAAGTGCCAAAAAAGCAGAAGAGTAATTAAGAATAATCCACACAAGGCAAATGAGAGAACAGGAAGGATAATTCCACACTGTAAGGACATGCTTTTTGAGCACTTCTGTCCTATTTCAAATATGCTTCTGGATTTATAGGAGGCAATACTGCTGACTTCATCTTTCCCTATGGAAACCCACATAGAAAGTTGGACACTTGTGCTTGTATTAGTTGGATTATTTCTTTGTTGATTTGAGTTTTTTGGATTTTTTCCTGCAATGTAGAGTAAGGCAATGGAAAGCAATGGGGCAAATCTAATTATCTCATTAGCTCCTGAGCAGATATCCCATAACATTCAGAACTGACACTGTAATGTAAGTAAACAATATTTTTGAGAACAAATATAGGAACAAATTTACACCATGCAATGATATAAAAATTGTTTGCATGGGCAATGTTAGCTACAAGCTTGGTCTATATTGTAACATATTCTAGGAGCAAAACTTCCAGGAATGAAAAAAATTAAAATCAGTGTTCTCAGTTAAAATTCTGGATGAGATTTTAATGTATGGAAATCTCAGTGCAAAAGATACTGATATTCAATTTACTTAATTTGGTTGTCTGGGTATCAACTATATAAATCTCAGCTTACCATTCCGAAGTCTTTTTAAAGTCAATGAAGGTATATGGGTGATTCATTTCACCCTAAAGTGGGTGTATAATATTGGAAAAATAAACTATAGTCTTTGACAGTTATTCTAACTATCTTCATGTTAGTCAATCAATTTTTGAATTGTAATGTCATTGTAAAATGAATCATATTGAAGATTGGTTGCAAGATATTGATATGAAACAAGTTTTCTACATAAGCACTATTAGCAGTAAGTCCAAAAACCAAGATAGGATTCCCGCATGTGCCATATATAGCTGAAATAGAAAAGATGGAAGATCCTTCAAAATAAATTAATTTCATGATTGCAGGAGAAGATAATTGATTTGGATATGCAGATGACGAAATAGAAAGCACAAAATGCAGGGGTGATGGAAAAACACTTCAGCCTTTTCACAGAAGATGCATCACCTAAAAATCTCCTTGGCAAATTTATTCAGTTTATTAGATTTCTCTCTGACTACAGACAGATCAGATAGATCAAAACAATCAGCAAGCTAATTATTTTAAGTGCAGTATGGAAGATCATGCTTCATGATTCTTTCTAGAGGAAAAATCACTCTAGAAATACTTTTTGCAAGAAAAGTTCTAGGAAAAAAGATGTACTCTGCACTGAAAGGCCTGATTTGGGCTGATGTCTTGTCAGTGGGATTTTTTTTAATATGTAGCTGCACCATAGAGGAGCACAAAGGAAAAATATGTAAAAGGGATTAGAATTTTAGAGAGTGCAACCTGAAACCAGACTTCAGTAAGGTGGCAGTCAGGTTTGAAAGAATGAATTGCTTTAGTCACCTCTTTGAAAAAGGAGACATCAATTGTGACCTAAACAAACCTAGAGTGCTAAAGGAGTTTATAGCACAAATCTCCAAAGGAGAACTAGGCACCACATTGTGTAAAACCTTTGGTAAAGCTTGTGACATTCATGTAGTTTAAAAATGCCATTTACAAATAAAGGCCACCTGGAGGAGATTCAAGTGCCACATCTTGGCAGAAAACACTTACTTGATGTGATCTTGGATGATGTGGACATTTGGTAACAGCTATGGGCCATATGTTCCCTTCAGCTGGGCCCTGCCATCCTGCAGGATCTCACAGGAGATATTCAGCCAGCTGGCTGCTCTGCAGTGAACACGCACAGGCAGGCTTGACACCGGAGCCTCAGTGCCATGAATGCCATGTCTGCCCGATGTGCAGACATACAGCTTGAACAAAGAGCAGTGATCCGCTCCAGCAGGAGAAACCACAGCCGAATCAGTCCTACGGTGCCTCGGTGCCCAGCCTGGCCTTCCTGACCCCGTAGGACCTCCTGACAGAGAGGTCTGAGAGACCATCTGTGCCTGTCTGCCTCAAGGCAATCTCCATTAGAGCTACAAACACTATGGCTCACTTTCTTTTACGGTAACAGCAGCTAAAAATAGATCTGGTTTTCCTCTCTCCTCCTTTGCTGATTCGTCCCTATCCTCCCACCCTCTTCTCCCCATCCCTGTGTCTGTCAGCTCTGTCTTGCTGTATGATGCAGTGACAACCACAGCACCCCTCTCCATTCCTAGGAGCTGCAGCTTCAGGACTTGTTTTCAGCTACCCTCTCTCTCCTTGCTCTTTCTTTGCCTTGCTCTTTTTCAGTTCATCCTTGTTCTTTTCTTCTCCATTCTCTGCACAGGCAGAAATTTCCACAAAATGTTTTTCATTCCCCTGTCACAGTCAGATCATACTTAAGGTTTTGTCACCACTAGTCTTATTGGTTATTCTGTCCCAATATTGTATTGTCCTCTACTCGTACCATCTACCCAGGCACTCAAATATCCTTTAGTCACTAGGCGACAACATTAGCAGACACCATAAACCTATTACAAAGGTTATTGCACAAAACTTTGGTGTTCAGAAGATGTATTTAAAAGGAAAGAAAAGTAGTTACAAAGGAGAGGGGATAGCAATGGGGCAGGAAAAATAAATAAATAAATAGGTGATGGTTCACAAGTCCTTGCTATCACAGGCATTATGGATGCCATGTAACCTGTGGAGGCCCAGGAGACAGTCCCACTCTAAAAGAGAGTTAGGATTTGAGTGGATTAAACAGTCAAGGAGACCTAAAGGTCCTCCCTGTTCTTCTGTTACTTGAGCCACTCTCTCATGTCAGTGAGGTCAATAGACCTCTGAAAGGACAGCTGAGGGTTGCCATGAGTCAGCCTATGATTCTAAATAAAAGGACTGTATTGATGGATGCCCTCATGCAAGGCAGCCTCTGTGCTTCCCTAGACGCTTTCCGGACCTTATCACCAGATGTCTCTGTGAAGCCCTTCCTAGCAGCTGGGAACACATGCCACAGTGCATAGTCTCCCATATGCTCTTTCCTATAACTACACTCATTGGAAGGCCAGGACCACAACCGTGTTTGAAAAGGTCTGAGTTGGACCCATTGCAGAAGCTGGAGGAAAAGCAGAGGAGACTTCTCAATAAGATGGCTCTAATTATTTAGTGACTATATTCAAAGTGGTGGGGTGGCAGTGTCCTGGACTCACGTATAATGACCAGAACATCTGAATAGCAGCAGGAGGGAGCTGTGGGCAAGGAGAGGTGGTGTAGATTTGTGTCATATTTGCTATGAGATGGATTATGTATACATCTGGCTTCCTTGCTGTCTCTTTGTAGCCTGCTTTGTATGGGAAGTGGATTGAGTATGTGGTGCTGCAAGAAAAAACTTAACCAGTGGTGCTGTAAGTCGAGGACACTTTCCAGCAGAATGAAGGGGTGCTGACCAGTCTGCTATGTGTTCTTTGTGCCATACTGCTGCCCCCACCAGTACAAAAGTAGTCAGACAGGGTTTCTGTGATCCCAAAAGGCTACCCAGCTGGCACACATACCTGCAATGCCAACTGTTGCACAGAAGGCATACCTAGTGTCTCAGAGAAGCTGTGATGGCATTCTGTAGAAGGACTACTGCCAGAGCCACATCCCCTGGACCCAGATACTGTCCTATGAGAGGAAACGAGATGCTCATTTTTGCTTTAAATGTTAGATGGGGCATAGGTTTTGTGCCCAGAAAGTAATAGGTTAAATATGGTTTCTGTCAAACTCTGATAGGGCTGGCTTGGAAATGGAACATGCTCCAGATTTCTGCAAAGCCTCACAGAAACTCAACAGATAAAATAGATCTCTGTCAGGACGGGGGAAGAGAAGGAGAAAGTTACATGGCTTAGCATTTATTTTGAGTGTATCTAGACTGAGTTGAGGTCATGGGAGATGGGACATGCAAGAAAAGAGCAATGGTGGCAATTTCCTCCAGATAACACATCATAAATGACATTTGGTAATAAAACCTGCATTTATTGCTTTCAGGAATGTGAGAAGCATGGGGGTTTTTTTGGGGCAAGCAGTGTGAGCAGTGTCATTTTTGTGAGTAGCATGGCTTCTGTTTCCCCATGCAGACACAAGCAATAAGAGACAATCACATGCATGGCCATGTGTGGAGTCCTGACAGGATACATCTCATTCAGGACAAGGGCGTGTGAGTGTGTGACTGTTTCTGCTCTTACCACACAACATTCCCTTTGGGGTGGAACCCTGCTCTAAGGCGCAGCTGGTTTCTATGCAGACATAATCCATCAGCTGATGATTTTTTTCTTTCTTTTCCACTGAGTTGCCATGGGAGACTGTCAAGCTGCAGTGATGGCAGGTTCACCATCACCCAGGTGACTTTCCTCTCTGTATATGACATTCTTAGTGTCACTAAGCTTGAGCTTCCCCTTCTTCCCTCCCCTTCCAAGAGCATAAATACAATTTACACTCACAGAGCTCTCCCCAGTTTTTCCCTCTGTCCCTGGACTTGGCAGTGACGGCAGCAGTGGCAGGACAGCATAGGTAGGTGTCTGTCCTTGGCACAGACTTAGGAAGGAGTCCAGCCGCGGGGTGCTGGGCTCCCCCTTCGTCAGAGGAGGGCGCTGCAGCTGCAGCCCTCGAACGCCTGCGGTGTATGGAAAAGGAGCAATCTGGCATCTAGATGTTCACTGCAGCATAAAGTAGTATGAGAAGATATAGGGAGCCATGTGCTGAGAGGTCCCCAGCCCGCATGCAGGAGGGTATTTTTGTTTACTATTGCATTGCCAAGCACCACGCTCTACCACAGGCCCTCTTGCCACCTCAGCCTAGACCAAACAGAACACTCACAGACAAAGCAGTCTTGACTAAGGGATTACTTTTTTTTTTTTTTGTAATTTAGTTTATTGCCATTTAGCACAAACTTATGATTACTGATATGTGCTCTGACATGGAGTGCTTGGATCCCCAACAACATCCCCTTCCACAGCTCATACAATCGTAGAATGGTTTGTGTTGGAAGATGATCTTTAAAGATCTTTGTGTTGGACTTTAAAGATCATCTAGTCCAAAACCGTCTGCCATGGGCAGGGACATCTTTCACTAGATCAGGCTGCTCCAAGTCCTTACAGAAGCCAAGGCAGATGACATCGGTTGCTTTTCCTTTGTCCACCAATAATCACTCCATCACAGAAGGCCACTAGATTAATCAGGCATGGTTTCCCTTGGTGAAGCCACGTTGGCTGCCTCTAATCACCTCCCTGTCTTCTGTATGCCTTGACATAGCTTCCAGTAAGACCTGTTCCATGATCTTACCAGGTACAAGGGTGAGGCTGACTGGTTGATAGTTGACAGGGTACTCCTGTTCAGCCTTTTTTTAAAATGGCCATGATGTTTTCTATTTTCAAGTCACTGGGGACTTTGCTATGATACCATGTCATAAATCTGCCATACAGTTAAGATGAAGTCAAAGTTGCAAAGAATCAAATACAGAACCAGAATTACAAGTAATGTAATTACTGATGCATTTTCAACTGCTATCTTATGATTACTTGCTTGTACATAGGCAAGATTACTATGATTTTATATTGTTCCTCTTTAAGATCCTCAAGGAAAGGAATACCCCAGGTGTATCAAGTCTGGCAGAGTAGAATTAGAAGCTTCACTTATGGTAGTCTGAATCATAATGTGTCTATATGTGGCTGCATGTACACATCAGAAGTATGATACTTGAGTTTATAAGTCCTAAAAGGATATTAGGTTTCTAATGTCAGGCAAACAATCATATTTTGGCACACTGCACACATACTGGACCTGGCTCAGGCTAACCACCTCAGAATATGTTTTGTTCTTCCTTCATAAATCCACTTAGACACACTGTAAGACCAAGGCCTATGCTTTCAGTGGTAAGCACAGTACCTTTAGGCAAGTATTTAAAAGACTTGTTAAGAAAAATCTAGTTTAATTTCACTATATTTCTCCACTGATGAGAATGTTATACATCAGACAATACTCCAGAAGATAATAGAGGAGAGGAATGAAGGACAGATCTGAACACCACTAAACTTTGAAGGATCTTCAAAGATGAGAATGAATTTTTATGGGGCCTTTGAGGAAAAGCTCTCAGTGTGAATGAAGCAATAAAGAAATATGAGTTAAAGCTTGTCCAAACAGGATTCTATTAAAAACATCCCAGAGAGTGTCATCATCTTTAGACTGCACAGTAGTAGACATTCAAAAGTAAGGAAAAAAAGGAACTGAGTTTATATTATATAACCTAGTATTTTTTTCTTGAAATTAGATGCATTTATTGAAGGAATACTAATACAATGTTTAAAATAGTGAGAACCCCATATGACTTGAGCTTACACCTGTCCTCCTTCGATTATTAGGAAATACATTGTCTTACCCCTTTGAATGCTATAAAGAAGTTGTTTAGCAACAGCATAATATACCACATATAAATATGGCATTGTGAGGGCCTAATTTTTCATATTTTATAACAGTTATTCTAAATACTCCACTGTACCTTATGTTTTCCTTGTTTTTAATCAACTCATGCTAAACTACTCACAGAACTCCCACTGAGATTCTATTCATTTCATTAGAAATGTCATCTATAAAAAGTGGCATGGAATCTGTCCAAAAATTAATAAGCCTAAACCAAACATAATCTATTCCATATCTACTCTATACTTTGAAGAGCTTTGCTAGTTCATGCAACAGTACCATTACTGTCTCTCTCAAGACAGAAAGGTCAAAGACATACCAATGTATCTCACTCATCGTTGCAGCTAAACATACAATTTCAAAGGTAGATTTGTACTAGAAGGCTTGGGGAAGGAAGTAAAATTATCACAAAGGTGTAAAATAGGCATGACTCCTTAATTAGTATTTTCTGTGCAAATAAGGAAAAAAATGGCCATCAGTTCAAAACTTCTCACCTCAAAGAGGTAAGTACAGGAAAAAGAAATCACAACACAAATTAACTATATGCATTATTTGAGAAGTAAATAGAAATATCAGTGAAATCTTTTGTTCAGGTTTTTAACTTCCTAACCTACTTTTTCACATAAAGCACAACATTGTAAGAGCCATAGCAATAAGTTCTACAATCCCCTCAATTTTCATAATGACAATGCAAAGAGAATTCCAAACATTTTTCCTTTACCCTTAAAACATTCCTTGTATTAATATAAGCCTTTGCACAGCATGATATGCAAAATTTCGATATTTCTCAATGTATTTTGTTATCGGTAGTGGGCCTAATCATAAGGACACATCATCAAAAGTAGGGGGGTTTTAATATTATATCATGATGTCACCTAAAAGCCAGCATTATAGAATGGATTCATTTTTGCTAGCATCCAGTCCACATGTCAAAAATCCTTGATTTAAGAGGATCACAAAACGTTTTTTTCCTATTCCACTAGTACTGGTTTTGAAACTCCAAAATTTATCTCATTCTGTATTGGGATGAAAGTAAGTGTTAAGTGATGTAAAAGAGTGGCAACCTCCTCTGTCTGCTCCAGCCCAGAACCTCTCCAGCCTGGCCATTGGAGCCCACCCCAGTGTCCCAGGGACACAGGGTCTCTGCCCAGGCTGAGGGACATGGCTGGGGCTTTCCTGGTTGTGGGTTCAACCAGTAGAGAAGCTGAGCATGAGTCCCAGAGACATAGACACACACGGGGTTATACACAGAGACACATGCACACAGACGTATACCAGACATTGATATGGCCAGTCCCACAGATGACCCCAGACAAGATGGTGCCTTCAGCTGCACCCTATAGGACACACTTAAAGCATAAATACAGACAGCCAGGTACCCTTCCTCTTCTTCAGCTAAGTAGAGAGAGAAGTTCACTAGTGAAGGCACACACAAGACACTTTCCAGGTTCACAGCACACATTTGCAGATCCCTCGAGCACCAGCATGGCCCTTCAGTCTGCTTGGCATCCCTGCCCAGATCCTGGGCCCCCTTATCCTCTTTGCAGGTCACTACTTGCCAGCAAGTCCAGCTTGATGCTCACAAGCAAACACACTCCACTCACACACTTTCCTCACACACTCCGCACTGGCAAGCCTCCCTGAACATACCAGCACAGACCCCCTGCCTGACTGATACCCCAGCCTGAGCTTGAGGCCTCCCTACTCACTATCTAGTTTGGCTTAAAGTTTGCTAGTGAATACATACAGACACCCCACGCATACCAGGACTGGGGAATATACAGACACTCATCCCTTCAGCAGCCAGCAAAAAGCACATGGCCCTGCCTCAGCTGCTGGCACAGAGCCCTTCACCTGCCCAGTTATGCTGATCCCCCCAGTAGCTGGGTTTTGGGACACACACACAGTTCCCACCCCAGTGGCTGGATGCTAAAGACACCTACTCGCTCCAGTACCTGGTGTCCCCACCTGTGGTCTGACTTCAGTAGCTGGCACCAATTTTCACCCATACTAGTGCCGGTCTCACCAGTAGTTGGCATTTAGTCCTTGCAGCTCATGCACACACATATGGGGCAGAGAGTGAGATTATGCAGAGAAACAGTTAAGAAAAGATTTAATAAAAAGATATAAGATGATAGGACAGACTGCAGTGATCAGGTGCAATGCTCAGCCAGACAAGTGTGCTGACTGGCCCTGTTTTACAGGGGATCAACCCCTTTTATACCCTTTTCTGCCTACCACCCTTTGTTTCTCCCTGCTCCTCTTCCCCTGCAGGTCCTCCATGGGTTTGTACACCTCTGTGATTCCTGTACCCCTCCCAGTCCAGGGTGCCCTCTAGTTTACAACCTTACCAGTTGCAAAGTCCAAGTTGATCTTCCTGGAAGTGACACTTGTGGTTTCTTGATAGCCCATCAATTAGTGTGAGTGGTGAGGCTTGTTTCTTGTCATTGTGTCCATGTTTGCTTTGTTAGGTCTCTGTCTTGATGTATTTTGATTTCTGGCTGCCTCCTTTTCACTTGGTTTCCCAATTGACGAGATCCCTGGTCAGATAACTTTGCTGGAATAAACATTGTCACATTCTCACGTGCCCTTATCAATTAGTGCGACTGACCAGATTTGATTCTCATCACCGCCTCCATTATCTTTTGTTGATAAAGTCTGTATCCCTGTATGTTCTTGCTTATGACTTCGTTTGTTGTGATTTAACCCCTGTGGGCAGCTCAGCCCCACACAGCCGCTCGCTGTGGGATGGGGGAAAGAATCGGAAAGGTAGCAGTGAGAAAACTCACAGGTTGAGATTAAGACAGTTTAAAAGGTAAAGCAAAAATCATACATGCAAGTAAAGCAAAATGAGGAATTAATTCACTACTTCCCATCAGCAGCCAGGTGTTCAGTCATCTCCAGGAAAGCAGTGCTTCATCACATGTAATGGTTACTTGGGAAGACAAACACTATAACTCCAAATGTTCATCCTTCCTTCTTCCCCCAGCTTTTATTGTTGAGTACAACATCGTATGGTCTGGGATATCCCTTTGTTCAATTGGGGTCAGCTGTCCCAGCTGTGGCCCCTCCTAATTTCTTCTGTGCCCCCAGCCTGCTCACTGGTGGAGCAGTGTGAGAAGTAAAAAAGGCCTTGACAATGTGTAAGCACTGCCCAGCAGTAACTAAAGCAGTGTGTTATCAACATTGTTTTCATCACAAATCCATAATACAGCACCATACAAGCTAGTGTGAAGAAATTAAACTCTATCCCATCCCAAATCAGTGCATCTTATTATCTTGTTGCATTGAAAAAGGTACTTGACCAGATACCCTTAAAGTAGTAGACATTCTCCTTCCACATACCCTTACATAAGGTCTTTCAAAACTTTACATCAAAAAGTCAAATGAGAGACTAATTCAGTACCTAGGGAACTTCCCTGAAACATGGTAAAGTACTCTTGAAAACATTTTAAGCAAAGTGCAAGAGAGAAGAGATTCATTCCAGAATGAACAACTAATTGCAACACTTGCCTGAAGCATGGGAAATTGCTTCCTTTGAGCTGAGCACAGCAAGGAACCTGGATTATCAGTCTGGAGTATCAATACTCCAGGTGAGTTCCTTGAAGCCTGAAGTACTGGAATGTCTGTGCTAAGAGATTTCTACCTTTCTATTTGTTTTGTTTCTTCCTTTTGTATCCTCCTGTCCGCCCCCCACCCCACCCCACCCCCCTCAAAGGTTTATTTTTCTAAAAGGACCTACTTTACCCCATCCTTCTAAAGTGATAATTTCAAAAGAAAATTAGAAGTATGACAGTAGAATCATAGAATCATAGAATGGTTAGAGTTGGAAGGGACCTTAAAGATCATCGAGTTCCAACCCCCCTGCCATAGGCAGGGACACCTCCACTAGACCAGGTTGCTCAAAGCCCCATCCAGTCTGGCCTTAAACACTTCCAGGGATGGGGCATCCACAACTTCCCTGGGCAACCTGTTCCAGTGCTTCACTACCCTTACAGTAAAGAATTTCCTCCTAATATCTAATCTAAATCTCCCCTCTTCCAATTTAAAACCGTTACCCCTTGTCCTGTCACTACATTTCCTGACAAAGAGTCCCTCTCTGGCTCTCCTGTAGGCTCCCTTCAGATATTGGAAGGCTGCTATGACAAGTAGATAGTAGACAAGTTCCTTCTCACTTGCTAAACACAGAAGACAGAAAAAGCAGTGAATGAACACAGGATAAATAAAAGTTCTTGGGGGAAAGAAGGGAGAAGCAGCAGATGTAACCTTAGATGACTGAGGAAAGATAGGAAATGGTCAGAAAAGGACAAGTAGGTGTCTAAAGGACAAGTAGCACTAAATGTAATAGAACTGTATTTATATATTTTTAGTGCTTGGGGACAAGAGAAAAATAGAAGCTGAAAAATAAATCAATCAAACAAAACAATAAATAACTAACATTCCCTCCCTTCAGAGCCAGCTTGAACTGAGAGGAGCTGGATTCCTGACTCTGTAACAACACAGTCGAATTTTGAGAAAGAAAAGAAAAAAGAAAAATCACAAAAACTTAAGATTAAGCATTTTTTTCAGGACACAAAATTCAAGATACTAAGGAAAAGGACTTGTAGTTCAGTTAATTCAGAAGGAGGGAAATAAATCTGATAAGGTGAATAAAGACTATTTGTTTCAACTGTTGATGCCAAAGCTCAGGGAGTGAAAAAAGTAATTCCTTTTGCACTATCTTTTCTATATTGTAAATTAGAGTTTAGTCCTAATAATGCAGATCATTGGGAGATCATATTGCAGTCAATAAATATTTGATAATATGCATTCCTTTTATTTCAAATTAGAAATTTTCTTAAATATTTAGTATAACAAACATAAAGAAGGAAAAGGGCTGATTCATATTACAAGCAGCCTCTATAGTTATGACAGACAGGAACCTCCACAAACATTTCTGTGCAACTCTAGAAATCCATCCAGAATCCAATCAGCACTAAAAGTAATTATATATAACTACTTTAACAAGTATATTCTCCATAAACCTTCTCATGACTGTAAACACTGATAAATAGCCAATGGCTTTAGTACTGAATTTTTCTAGTCATAATTAAAAGGAAAAATAAATGCAAAGTTGTGTAAAGCTACAGATTCCTGATAAAACAGGACGTCATTGGGTATATTCCTTACCACCAGAGACAAAAATAACCTACTTACGAATGACTGCTCTCAATCAATAACAATTGAATGTTTCAACATCCTCTGAGCCTCAGTCCTTTCCATTGTTTGTTACTTGTACTACTATTTATTCTTTAGTTTCTTAATATAAGTAAAGAACTCTTACTGTAGAACAGAAAAAAGCCCTAAAACTCAACTGACAGTCATTTCATGTTTTATCCAGATCTGTTGTATATTGAGTTTGAAAGGAAAAGTGTTCCTATTGCAAAGGAACACTTTTTTCCTTCTTCTGCAGAGACGAACACTTATGATTTTATATGAAACAATACTCAGTCTGATTTTCTACTGAGGTCTAATGACACCTAATGCACTAAATTGTAGTCTGCATTTGCACTACTGTGTCATCCTAAAAATTACCCTTGCATTATAGTGCCTCAGAGTTACCATGAATGCAGGCTAAATAACAAATTTCTGTGCCCAAGCTACACAGGAGTAGGGAGAAAAAATGTGAAGAAATGTGGGGAAGTGTTGCTTCAGCAGAATACTTTGCCATACATGCAGAAAAATCCCTCTGGGCCTAAAGAGGATGAGTGAGGCAAAATACATGACACCTCTCCATTGGGCCATTTGCTATCCCTACTATAGCTTGTGAGCAATAATCTGTGCTCACTCCTTCAATGTAACAAGAAGTACAGTGGCTGACAGCTGGGAACAGCAGCAGACCATAAATCCTGCTGGAGCCACCTTGTGATGTTTTCTTGCACTGAAGAAGAAGCTGTAGTCACATGCCTAATGAAAAATAAAATGAGAAGTTCAGCTGTCTTGGCAACAGATGCCTCCTTCTTTATATGAAGAATTACTAAACCCAACACATTCGCAGTAGTAGCTATTTATTTTCCACTTCTAGTCCTATTCCAAACATTTGTAATCACTGCCTGGAAGTCTTAAATAATTCTTGTAGCAAGGAGAAGCATTCAAGACCTTTCTGTTCCTGAGTGACACCACAAAATCCTTACCATTCCCTCATTCTTCTTTTGCTACTAAACCCTCTTCTTCCATTTAGCACTGAAATCAAAGAACTTTAAAAGACCAATTGTCTGCTGTGAAGTTCTGGAGCAGAATGCATAGAGCTGTGTCTACTTGCTGTTCTTCCCTATAAAACTATATTCCTGACAACATAAAGGAATTGGCATTTCCTAATGAATAAACTTGAACATCTTCCCAAACATCTAATGGGGTTTGATTTTCTTTCTGAAATGCCTGCTACTCTTTGCACAGCCTATGGACAGTAGGGATGGTGAATGCTAAATTCTATTGGACCAAAACCATCAAAGGCTAAGATATCACAAACTTAATGTCAGTGAGGGATTATTATCTAAATTTCCAAGTCATTGTTACCTTAGCTTCAAAATCTGCAAAGTCTCAGCTGCACAAGGAGTGAAATACATTTTAAATGCATGTATTCAGATTTAAAAAGGAAACTCCTTTTTTAACATAGATGAAACTTGTATATGATATGATAAAGTTCTTCACTTAGAAAGAGACTTTTTATCTGAAGTAGTGTTGGAAAATAAGTGTATTTTTATATCACATAAAGGAAAATCCATTGTTTATTTTCAAACAGTAAAAAAAAATAAAAAACAAAACATGTAAAAGGGATCATTTAGGTTGAAGAACTGCATAGCCCAGATCACTGGTAATGAGACTTAACTTGACTACTTTTTTGGTCTGAATTACATAACCAACATAAAGTGGATATAGGCAGTACATTCACCTCTGTAGTTTTGTCCAGTGAGATCATGGACATGTTGAAGGGAGACAGGAGATAAACCTTATAATAGGCAATGTTCACCCAGCACTACCCTCCAAGGTACTTAAAAGACTATACCAAGGTAGGAGAATCTATTCAGTCACATAAAAGTGTAATCCTTTTTTTGTCTGTTCACACAATTAGTAATTGGGGCTCTGCATAAATACCAGGATAGGTGAGGAGAACGTGCCCGTCTGCTCAGAGGCAAGAGACTTGAAAGACCTACAAAAAGCACTAGGTGCTTTGAGAGTAACAAGAATCCTCTGCTGAGATCTATGTTCTACTACTGACTCACAAGTATGGCTGAATTCCTGAAAATAATCTGTTTAACCTTACAAGACTGCACATATGTGTTTGGATCCATGTGGCCACGGCACCTGCTCACACAGCTTCTTGGGAATAATTTTCTCCATCCTTGGTATATATATTTGCTGTATTTATACTGTGGCCCACAGTAATAGGTACATCTGAGAAATTTAAAACACATGAACGTGAACACTTCTTTCCAGCCTCTTCCACACAAATCTGCAGAAAGTTAGCAATTACTAAAAATAGTAACCCTTCATCTTGTAATTACCTTGTTCAGTTTACTTCTAGGAAGTTCTGTATGTTGCATAGTTTAAGTTAAATCCTAAGCAAACTAAGATACGAATGACAAATGTTGGATTTATGCAGTTCATAATTTTAAGCTTTAATATTTTTGTATGATTTACTGAGAAAGTTTTATGTCATATATGTAATGTCATTGGCTATGTAATACTTAATGAAATATTTTCAGGTTAGTCAAGTGTAAATTTCATGTTATAAATACCACATTTGTGCTAAAATTTACTGTCTGTGTAGCACAGAACTTAAGGTGTTTTTTAAGCAAAGAAATTACTGAAGTTAGCATTTAGATGTTTTAGCAAGAAGCTATTTGTCTTAATTTAAAGTGTTCTGATTTTTTTTCCCATTTGGGGCCAGATTACTTTAATTCAATTTTTGTTAGAAGACCATCAGCTTTGAAAAATACCATTTTTAGTGATGGTAACTGACAAACTACCTTATGTGCTCCAAATACCAGTTATACAGCCGTTTTTCCATGTATTTACGGCAGCAAAAATGCAATCATGATAGAGAGCTGTTTGTCATTGTTGTGGGTATACTCAGCACGCAGCTGTGGAACACACTGATGATTTATCAGGTAGCACAAGTGCTGCTGTAAGCATCTATTTCTGAGGGCCATGGGATTAGTTAAAGAAACTGGGTTAGCATGAGGATTAGCATGAGATTCCAAAGTGGGATTCCACAAAACTTGAATGTGCCTCTATCAGTAAGAAGTGAAACTGATTTCCTAGGATATGAGTTAAAAGGCAATGGCTTTTTGATCCAAGCTTAAGTTTAGCAAACCCAGGGACTTTGAATTTTGTTGACAATTGCCGTATGATCTTGGGATAGGAATCTGAAGCTTCCCTCACATGGATAGACAGTTTTAGTTATTTACATAGCCTTCTGGACTTAAACACTCTGTCACCAAATGCAATGGGACTCTAATTCAGTTGAGACCTCTAGCAGCTAGTGGTACTCAGCAGCTTCTCTTTCAGATAACACTAACCCAACTCAAAATCAGGAATCTCAGATACTGTGTTTTCCTATCGCTTAGCTGAAGAAAGAAGCAAAGCAAGAAGAAAAATTGCTTTTACCAACCTGAATGAGATGCTTTCAGCCAGCTTTTCCATGTTACAGTCTTAAATCGTGATTAACAAAAATTGAGAAAAAGGTTATGGAGAATCAAATTATAAAGAAATAAAAATATGGTATATGAAATATTAATGTAAATGGCAAATATTATTGGTGAAAAATGGCTAATTTCTGCATCCTTCCAAAGAAACATATTGATTTTTTTTTACCCTACTTTCTCACAGATTCATTTCCCTTGATTAATCCTGTGCTTCTCCAGATATTTATATCAAAGTCTAACATATATTTGAATTAGAATGCAACCTAAATGTAGTCAGCAGCAGCCTGTGGTGGTCTGAAATACCAGCACCAGCTCTTTTTAAATTACTTAGAATTGTCTTCTCCATATTTTGTTCTTTAGACTCCATTCCTGAATTTTACGTGCAGGTCATATATGCGTGTTTTATATGTTTTATGTTATGTTATGTTATACAGTTTTATACAACTATTATCTAGATAGATACCTGTGTGTCTAATATATATCTATATATTGCATCGTGAAAGCATTCCAAACATAAAGTAGGAAAAAGGGATCTGATTACATGGAAAAACATGGAGATATCCACCCACTAAACAGGACTCCAGACTCCCTTACAAATCAACCAAATCCAGAAGCTTCTAAGGAAGATTTTTAAAAAGTACATACATAAACAGACACATAAACAGACAAAATTATTAGAAACTATACAAAGACCACATTAAGGCAGCAACTGTGATTGCAAATAATAAAATTTCTTTTTTTCATGTTAAAAAAAATGTGCTGGAATACCTACTGACAGCCGTGCTTTTTATATATATTTCATCATATATAAACACATAAAATTCCCCCACAGAGTAGAAATTTTATTCTTAACTACTATTTTTTCACAAAGTCCTCTCTATGTCATGAAAAGGGAGAAGGACTTCCAGACAATGATGCACCCATTTAATCCATTCAGTAGCCATGGATGACATCTAGACAATTAGTCTAGCATTGAGTTCTTATCGTTCAGATAGTTATATTCAGAGGACCTCATCTCATTGCAAATGCCTTATCCAGACAATACACTTTTATTTGGAGCAAGTAATTAGGAAAGGATTAATCTTACCTTAGATTTAGATTTATTAAGAAATCTATCTGTTCATGAAGACTTTGGAGAATATGTTTATTCCAGGAAAGAAATGGAAATATTTCAAAAGGTTTTAATACAGGGTATCTCTAGAAAACTATAACAATATTCTATTTATTTCTGAACTGGAATGAGTTAGGTGCAAACTGAAGGACGTCTAAGAATAAAATTTAGAATACAGAAATTTCAAGAGTCAAAATGCTCTTGGAGTTCATCAAAACTCTACAGCTGCATTTCTTTTTGTTTCATCTCTTAAGCTGCATTTTTCCAATACTGATAGACTTGCCAGAAAAAAAAGAACCTCTTTTTATCCACAGACAAGTTACAGTATGAGCCATATAGGTAATTGTGTTCAGAGTGTCCTGCTACTGGCCTCAAAAGCTCAGGAAGCTGCTTCTAGAGGTGAGAGTAAAATTTGCTCATTTTACATTTCTTTTCAACCCTTTATATATCTGCTGAAACTGCCAATTGATTCCAGCTCCAGTCCCATTTTTGGTTCAACAAGAATATGAGGAAACCAATATATTTCATTAACAAATTATTGTCATGCTACAAAGCAACTGGGAGAAAAACAAAAATAAACAACTATTATTAGTTTGGTTAAACTTTGACAGCATCTGATCTTCTGGACTGTTACAAAATCACATTGAACATAGTTAAAGTTCTTATGTTTTATTTTTGAAATAAAATTCTTTTTGAATGTTTTTTCATTGCATTTTTAACATGGCATGGTCAGAAAGTGTACATATATGGAGAAAAGTTGACAAGTACGTGTTGTTTGTACACATTTGTGAAGTGTTGACCCTGGCCAGCTACTAAAAACCCACCAGATACTCACTCCCTCCAACTTCCCAACGGGAGCAAGGAAAACTCCCACGTCAAAATAAAGACAATTAAATAAGTGAAGGAAAAACATGGGGGAAGGGGGAAGCAATGGAGAGACAATCACTCATCATATCTCACTAGCAGAGTGATGCCCAGCTCCCTTTCCTAGTCCTATAGGTTTAATTCAAACAATGATGTGTCCTTTTCTTAGCTTGTCAAGCTCTTACAACCTATGCACCATCCAACAACTTTAGCACCTTGTAAACCAGAGGGTTTTCTATTCTCACTTTTCACTTCTTATGGTTTGTTGTTGTCTGTAAGGAAGGACTCATTGTACCAAACCTTTTACAGGGAAGATTTTTTCACACAAAGGTTTTTCTAATTTCTGTTATTAATAAGAGGTAAATAGCATTGGTTTACAGAAGTGTCAAATATGGGCATTTTCTAGCAGCTCTTTGGTATACTTGTGCTTTTAAACATCAAAGCAAACTTTTAATTACAGGAAAGGAAATGAAAACATACAGCATTTTGATTTATAGCAACTGCATACTATTTCTGAAGTTTGAGAAAGTTATTACCCCAGGGGGTTTCAATCACTTCACCGACAGTTCTTATTTTTAAGAAAAATAATAATAAATATTGGCACAAACTAGATTTAAAAAACACTTTATTCTCTTTATTTTTTGTCAACTGGGCTGAGCAGAGCTTTGTCCCAGGTAAGAAACTGGGTCTCAGCTCAGTTCTGGATCTTACTATAGCTACAAAGAAAGATTTACACCTCTGGTGCATGGGGACAAGAATGGGAGGGAGTGGAGGTAGTCTACCCGTGAAAACCTAACTGCACCCCAGAAGGTAGTCACTGCTGCATCACTCTGCTCCCACAACTGCACACAGAGGCAGATACATGCTAGAGTTGCAGTTTTGTCAGGGGAGGTGTGGTGAGAAACACCAAGATGCTCCTGGCTGGTTTTAGATGTCTATTCAGCCTTTCACCTGTCAGTGGTAGTGTTTGTTCTAAAAAGCCAGGCATTGTTTGACCGGCCCTCCTTTCCCCCAGTGCTGTTATATGTGGTATATACTATAACATTTTAAGCAACTACTGTCATCTTAATATGGGTTTATAAAACAATTTGGTTGGAACCATCTCAACTAATAAAACATTTCTATGAAGAAGAAATACCTATTCCTCTGAGTTCACTCTCTTTCTGTGAGTTTTAATTTCGTCTGTGTGTAAGTACATATATGTATGGAGCTTCTGGAACTGTTCTGGCCTGCAGGACTCAATTTAAGTAGTATTACTAAGTGTTGACTGGGTCTGGATTAAACGTGCACTTAAACACTGGCCAAAATATGTATAATTTTGCCTGGAGTTCAGACTTGTCTTCTGCTGGTACACTGATGTCTTTCTCACAACTGAGAATTTTTATGGCTGCTTCTCTACTGGGAAAAAAAAATCTTACGAATATAAAAACACAATTACAACAAAACAGATTCACATATATAAAGTATTCTGCTTGAGGTAAAGGTTAATAGAAGGAGCACTAGCATTTAGGAAAGAAAAAAAGCCTTTAATTTCCTATTCTCACACGCATATTTTCTGTGACATTAATCAAATCATTTAGCTTTTGTGTGCTTCACTTCACCCTTCATAATATGGAGATAACAGCACGGCTGTATCCTCCTTAAGGACAAACTGTGTGCTGGGAGAATATGCACATTAAAATATTATAGTAATTATGATAATAAAGCTCAATTATTAAAATAATTAATCTATAACCTAAGGCAGGAAAAAAACAGATCTTCATAAGGTTTGTGGTTTATAACCTATTTCAGTCAAAATACTGCAATCTTGAACTCTAAAGTTATACCTAAACAGTTAACTGAGAAATTTTACAAAAAAAAAAAAAAAAAAGGAGAAAACACTTTTTAAAGAGTTTTGCTCCCCAGAAGGACATCAAAAACAAATTTACCATTTTATCAGCAGTGAGGACACTGTTGAAACAATGGGAAGGATTAATATAAAACAATTCAAAGTAGTTGCCTGCTTTCAATTTCTTTATCATCTTCACATCTGTGTAAGTTGGAGTACAGCCACTTTAGAAAATATATGGAAAAAATAACTCCTGACTACAGATATTTTTGTATCTCTTCATTCATGGCTTTGGCTTTCCATTATTTGTAAAAAAAAAAAAAGGTCTCTTTCTCCAAATATCAGGACAGCTTTCACTTTTTTTATATACTTGAGATCAGAGCATTTTCTTGGGGTTTGAATCACCTCAGGAGACAACTCTCTGTATCCAGTTCCCACTAGGTAGCTGCCTGTGAAATAGTCACTTGGGAAAACACCCTGAAACTGAGGTGTATGGAGCACTAGTGGTAAGTGAGTAATATCAAAGAGAAGCATGGTCTACCATGGAGCTGGGAGCAGGCATTGACTAAAAGAACATGAGTGGTCACACTGGATTAGCCCAAAAATCAATCTAGCCCCATATCTTGTCTCCTACAGTAGCCAAAGCAGACAATTAGTGAGAAATATCAGAACTGGACATACGTACGTAGTACCTTCAGGATGCGAGAACAGGGATTCTTGACACTTCTGCCTAGCCAGAATATACATACATACCAACATATGCATATAGATGCATAAAAATTATAATAAATACATAAAATACAATAAATACATAAAATATGGATGGGGATATTTTTATAAATATGATTAACTAGATAGGTTTTTCTTTTTAAAGAAACCTTCCACAGCTGCACTACTGAGAATGTTGGGTATATCTGTAAATTTTGGCTTGTCTCAAAGAATCAAAGAATCATAGAATGGTTTGTGTTGGAAGGGACCTTAAAGATCATCTACTTCCAGTCACCCCTCCCACTAGACCAGGTTACTCATAGCCTCATCCAACCTGCCCTAAGGATCTTGAACTCCACCATTCCATGGTCAGTGCAGCCAAGGCTGCCCTTGAGCTTCACATTCCCCACCAGCCCCTCCTTGTTCATGAGAAAAAGTCAGAGGAAAGTTGTCTGGAGTTGATTAGCCAGGCACATGTGGAAAAGTTTCAGGTGAACAGAGGGATGCCCAGGAATTTTAGAATTTTTCAAGACTGGGTAGCCACTTAGTAAATTTAATTGATTTTTAACCTCAGTTCCAGAATGTTTTACTTTTTTTTACTTTTTTTTTTTTACTAATTTTCTCCAGAGAAAACGGATGTCTTTTTTAGATTTTTAATTTTAAGGTGGTTTGTTAAATACAAATAAATTTTAGAGAAGTATCTGAAGTCCTGCACTGCTCTGTGCTCAGCCTACCTGGCACGGACTTTCAGCCTCACTCTGAAGTACGCCTTCTTTCAAATTAAGTGAATCTGCTTGTTTAATCCTATCTCAGAATAATCTAACTTGCTGAGTACCACACATCTCACACATCATCTTCCTTCCAGTGCACAAAGCAACTCTTCTGAACCTATAAAATGAAAGTGAAGGGGACGCGGGGGGAAATAAAAAAGTTCCCTTACCTAAAGAAATGGCTGATAAGCTTTGTGGCTTGAATTATTTGGTTTATGGATTGAGGAAGGGAGTTGTTCGTGGTGGTTTGTTTGTTTTCATTCAACACAGGAATCAAAAACATGTACTTCATAAAAATATACTTAATTTCTCCTTCTAAGAGCATGCATTTGGTTCTTTGGAAATATGCAGCAGAGAAAGCAAGGAAATCTTCATTTTTATTTCTTCAAATGGAGTTTGAATTTTATTCTTTCTTGTGCAATAAACTATACTTCATAAGTTCCAGAAACACTCTTTTTAAAATATTTCCACACAATATTTAGGCAAATGATGATAAATATATTTTGTCTCAAGCTTCAGTTTAACTATCCAGGCTACATATTTTGTTCATTTGGATCTCCAACTAAAAATTTCATGATTTATTTTCTGATATCAATTCACTGAACTTAATAAAAGCTGGGGGCAGTTCAAATGGTTTTTTGGTTAGGCTTTTTTTTATTATTTATTTATTTAATAATCTCAGTACCATGCAAAATTGTAACTAACTTACTAATGTTGAACTACATCATAAAATATTATTTATAACATTTGAGTTTGTATATCCACATGTTCTTATCATTCCACTGTTCCCTTTATGTCTCAAAGAACTTCCTGATTATTTTACATTCATATATTTTCTCATTTTGTTCATTTGAACATTTTCCACCTCTAGCATGCTATCATCTTTTAGACCAAGTAAATATAGCATTTTACTGGTTCAATACACTATACAGATTTTAATAAATGATTACACACACACTCATCCAAGACAGTTGGCTAAATAATTCATAATGAATCTTTCCTATTCTTCAATTTACATGAATAATTACTAGGCTGTAGACTGTTCACAAATAGTTTATTCTGAGTATTCACTATTTAAAATCCCAAATCTGTGCTGGTTTATTGATGTGTAGGTTATATGGAGGATGTGGAATATCACATTTTGCTTCCCTGAAGACTGAAATTTCTTAACTTCAACACAACATAATGAATGAGCTAGTATGATATTCAATTACAGAATAAGAGAAGGTTTCGTGGAAAACTGCCTTTTAAACAAACTTGTATTTCAGGCACTGCAAGAATAGATTTGACAGATGAAGACAGCTATGCAAATGTAACATGTTTGATAAAATAGGTAGAGTATGATGTGTACATGATGTCATAGTAAAATCAGTATTAAATGATACTAGTAAAGTTGACATTAATTTGTCCAATCACTGTGTGGCAGTGGTTCCAATACTGGTCAACAAATTCATTAACAATCTGCACAATCTTACCCTTTGCAAGTTTACAGATGACACAAAACTGGGAGCGTGGCTGATACACCAGGAAGTTGTGCTGCCATCCAGATAGGCTTTAACAGGCTGGAAAAATGGACTGACAGGAAGGAACCTCATGATGTTCAACAAGGAGAAGCGCAGTCTTGCACCTGGGGAAGAACAGCCCCGGGCACCAGCAGATACCAGAAGCTGGCCATCTGGAAGGCAGCTTTTCAGAAAAGGACCTGGACTCCTGTTAGACACCAAGTTGAACATGAGTCACAAATCTGCCCTTGTGGCAAAAAAGGCTGATGGTATCCTGGGCTCCATTAGGAGGTGTGTTGCCAGTAATACTTTGTCCGGTTCCGAGACATGGACACACTGGAGAGAGTCTAGCAAAGGGCGACTAAGATAATTAAGGATCTTGAGCAAGAAATCACAAAGGCTCAAATGCCTTTGCTCTGCTAAAGACATCTCTCAGCAAAAGCAGGGCCTGGAGCATCTCTCCTATGAGAAAGTCTGAGAGAACTGGAACTGTTCAGCCTAGAGAAGAGCAGAGTCAGGGATATCTCACCAATGTACATAAAGGCATGTGTAAAGAAGTTGGAGCCAAGACCTTTTCAGTAGTGCCTGGTGATAGGACAAGAGGCAAGGGGGCACAAACTGAACCACAGGAGTTTCTGCCTGAACAGCAGAAAACACTTTTTTTACTGTGAAGGTGATCAAGCACTGGCACAGTTGCCCAGAGAAGCTGTGGAGTCTCCATCCTTGCAAATATTCAAAAGCCATCTGGACAAGGTCCTGGGAAACTGTCAGTAGGTGTCCCTACTTGATAAGGGAAGTTGGACAAGATGATCTCCAGAGGTCCATTTCAACATCAGCCTTTCTGTGATACTGTGATTCTGTGAGCTTGTTGGTAGATTTAATTTCACAGCCACCATCAGGAATTACAATCAAGTAGTAGTGTTTCTAGTTGCAGTCCATCAGGATTAGCCTTATGTTTTTCAAAATTTTAGCAGTGATCTAGAGTAAAAACATAAACTGAATGTTGATGAAATTTGCAGAGGAAAAGATCGGTAGAAAAGCAAAAAAAGTGTTCAAGAAGGCAATTTTTCATAGAAATATGGACTACTCAGTAGATTAAGCATATTTGCACAAAATATATTTTAGTACAGCCAATTGCAAAGTTGAGGAAGGGAAAAATTGAACTTAATGATTCTGAAAACATATAGGAACTGCTAAAAACAACATTCAGTGATAGCATCCCTTATAGCTGTGACAGAAAATAGCTGTTGAACTGAAAACAAAAAGCTTACAGTATGTAAGAACAGACAATAATTTTATTTGTGCTTTTAGCATGTGGAAACTGATTTTTTAGAGTGGTGGTTGTGTGTATACATCTAAATATGGCTATTGGCAAATCAAAGCAAAAATGTACAAAACAAGAAAAACAATGCTGAAATATTAGAAGACTAAATGCAGCTGAGAAGCTTCAAGAGACTCATTTCTTTAGCTTAGCAAAGATAGCACTGAGACACAGCTTTTTTACAGTAGCTAAAGCTATCAAAGAAACTCAAATTTAAAAGAAATGAAAACTTCATCCTTGACAATGAGCAGTATCGAATATTCTGACTTCTTTTTCCTTCTTTTTTTTCCACACACCCCTCCCTCCCCCCTCCCCCCAAAATACATGTTTCTTTGTGGAAAGCCTGAACTTTCTACATAACATGAAGTGTTCTTCAGTTCCTGAGTGGCATGTCTACTGTAGGCAATATGGATTGCTGCACATACAGATCATCCTCAGTGATGTAAGAATTTCAGTTTCTATTCTGGCTGTGAGAAAAAATCTTGAATCATGAGAGCCCTTGCAGCCCTGGACCATTGTCCGGGCAGGAAATGGAGTCTTTCTCACTTTAATTCTCCCTATATTTTTAGAGATTTTGGAAGATCTTAATTTCATTTTATAATGGTATTAAAACAAATTTCCAAGTTTCTGGATTTTTGAAAAATTGCATTCTTTTTGTTCTTTTTAATACACTCAGCTATCAAAATAATTACCAGAAGAAATATAAAATCTTTTTTTAATTCTGCATTGTAAAAATGTAAAAAAAAAAAAAAACAAACAATATTGGTCATTGGGGAGGGGGAAGAATTTTACCAGGCATAAATTATTGCTCTTCATACCAAAATGAATGAAATACATAAATCTGAGTGACACAGGAGGCTTGTTTCATGATCAGGTGTTATTTTCTGTCTGTTTAATCTATGATTATTTGGGGGAAGGAAAAAAAAAAAAAACGCCCTTACAATGAAAATATCTTCCCAAAGGAATAAGAATTTTGGGGAAACGAAATTAATTGTTTCCCTGTTTTAGAATGTTCTGTTTTGGAAAGATTTGTAATAAAAGCCACCCCACACCTGAAACAAAAGCAACAAGAGAAGAGCTGCAACCCTGTAGCACCGGTTCTATTTCCTTACCTGATAACCTAGTGACTAGGGCATTCATCCAAAGTCCATGACAGAATTCTTTTGCTTTTCTGCAGGGGACCTCAGCCAAAATATCCAGTGAGAATACTCTACTATCTTATAGTATGTTTGGAGAAAGGATGCTGTCAGTCTCTCCCGGGGACTCTGCTCTACCTTTACTAAATATTTAATACTCGTTGTAGTCAGGTTTGGAAGCTACGTATAGATCTAGACAACTGACCTAAGCTTTTGCTTGATGTTTTAAAGAACACTTAAATATTTAATGTAGAGAAGGACAGAATCAACAGCAGAGACTAAGGTTTGTCTTAAAATGCGTGGTGTTGGGAATGCACTTCGGGTATGGCAGAAAAGTGAAATCTTCTTTCTCTTCTTTACTGCAAGAGAAAAAAAAATCTGATTAAATCCATAAAGATGGATTCTACATTTTGCTTGAGTTTTCTGACTGCTGCCCTACTGTACAGTGTAAGAAATACTTCCACTATCCATTGTAATTTCTAAATTCACTCTTTCATTACCTTTACTTTTATTACTAGCTATTGGAACATTTCAGACATTCAAAAACATATTTAAATCTTTGTATTTTACTATTTACAAGTGTTTTCCATTATTCACACACACATACACTTAATTTCAAAAAGACAAACAAAAAGTAATTTGGACGTGACTGAACCTGAGTCTATCTTTGGTTCAGTCCACAAAGCAAGCAATCAAATATTGGTATGATTCTGACCAGGATAACCTGTCACAAAATTAGGACACACTGGAAAGAACTGATATATCCTTTTTTAAAATAAAAACTAAAAAAAAATTTTTATATTTGACTTTCTTCCATAAAATTTCTTATATTTTCAGTTTAATCACAAATGTTTACCAGTTTAGTTTATATCTCACTGCTTATAAGTTGTTCAGAAAAGCTCTACATGCTACTGGACTTGTTAAAACTAGTTCATCTTTATTATAGGGCTGTCAACATATATTTACATTCCTGTGAGTATCCTCTGTTTGCGTACGTTACATTTTTCACAGGGAGACAAATACACTCATTCTGTGTGTGATGCTAATTACTAGGTTGCCAGCATAGCAGCACTAAATTACTTTTTATTAAGCTAGATCCAAAGAGGCTGGAAGCTTGCCATTCAGTCCATGAAAATGATCCTTTGGTACTGATAGTCTGGAAAGAAATCCTTCCCATAACAATGACATACAAATTTTACCATCAACCAGAATTTTATTTTCCTGCAGTTGCTGAACATTTTCTGATTTTGTAGTTAACTGGAAAATGGCCCGTGCCCTGTTAAACCTTAGGCAGTGGGTACTAGAATACCGGCACCATATGAATAGTGTACCTACAGTGATGGACTATAAACTGCCTGGTGCCTGTAGTATCTCCCATGCTGTTTTTTCTGCTACATGTTAAATCTGTTAGGTTTATATTTAAGTTGAAAATCATCTAATATCTGTAATCAGTGAGCCTCCTAGAGGGACATCCAGCAATTCATTTTAACAGCCTTTGGTGTACCAGCAGTATTGCTGGATGTCTTTTGATAGCACTCTATATTAAGATGTCAAGCAACTTAGTGATATGTTTTTGCAACAAGGAGACAGCAGTTTGCTTTTCCATTTCAACCCCCCCCAAAATTTTTAATCGTGAGCCCCCCGCCAGTAATGAGTTAAACTGATTATAGTGAGTACTTGAATAATAGCAAGAACTTCATAATTACAAAGTCATGCTACTGATCTTGTTATGAACTGTTTTCATTAGAAATGTCTACAAATTACCATTCCCCTGAAAATACTTCACAAAGATAGAGACATGCTTAATTAATTCTAATGCAAGGACAAACTCAGTCATTTGTTTTAAAATCTGAAACAAACTCCAAGCTGATTCTTCAGCTTTGTTTTTTGCTTATTTTAGTGATACAGAACAAGATCTGACCATTAACATAAACAACAAATATGAAAAACAACTTTATGCGAATGGAGATTCTACATATTATCATTCAAACAATTAATCCACAGAGAGAAGTTATTTCTCTCCATATGAAGATGAGAATTGCAGCCGAAGCTGTGGCTTTTATCTTGTATGACAGCTACAGGAACCAAAATAATTTAAAAAAAAAAGAAAAAAAAAGAAGTGGTTTTAAAGTAAATATATTGACCCTTCCCTTTTATCTCTTTTCTTCAAAACTATAAACCACAACATAATGAAGAAGCCTAACTTAGGAATTTATATTTCACCATGAGAAGTTCATAGTGTGACTCCTTTCTTTTCTATTTTCCTTTGCTTTTGTGAAGTCCGATATGAGAGAGATTAATTCTACAAATATCCAGGTTTAAGTACCCAGTTTCACAGGGCACTACTTCCTAACATCCAGAATCTTTGCACAAATGTGAATATTTCAGCTTTAATTTTGAGACAGCTAAAGGACAAAAGCTACAAAAAGGTAGTAGTAAAAATCAATTATATGGACTTTCTAATTATAGATTTCAGGACAGTGACTCAGAATAACAAGCAATGAGTGACTCACTCATCTCATTTCTTGATATATTGTGTATTCTAATGCATAACTCACCAAATGTTATGAACTGCAAATGACTTCTGAAGAGTTTCTTGAGAATCTTCCTCATCTTATGTAGACACCCAGAACATAGACACCCGTGGCTGATCTATTTTTACAATCTCTTTTTACAGTTAGAGGAGTTTAACAGACTGGTAGGATAATATTAATCTCATTTTAATGTGCACTTAAGAAAGTCAGAAAAATTGTCCATTTCTTTCTGTGAACTAAAAAGGATATTAAAAGCGGTTTCTAGATGTTAGCAGAGATAGTGACTCCCAGTGTTGCTGTTCAGGCTGACATAAAGTTTGGTAGCTCACAGGTTGTATGAGTCAAAAAGGGTCAAGGCTGCAACGAGTCAGCAAAGAGTGGCAGAAGAGGGGTTTGAATGCCCTGAGCCAGGCTGGGGTGCCAGGGTGGTGGTTTTCAAGAAGGACATATCTTGACAGCCCCAGAGGCTTACAACAGGGATGTGTCTTGAGACCCTGAAGCTGTGGTCTGACAAAGCCCAAGACTTCCTGCAGGATGAGTCCTGTATACACCTTGTCGCAACTGTGCAAAACTGCCCAGACACCACCATCACCCTGAGGACCCTCTGCCATGGCCAGCTGTGCACCCAAGACCCATATGTGTCTGATTTTGTGTGGCTCTGAGTGTGTGCTTTCCCCTGAATTTGTCATACCTTTTCCATGTGCTTCAATAGACTACTTTAAATAAAATTAAGTGGAGCGTAGCTTGTGTTCAAATGGTAACTTCTTTGAGTAACACCAGCATCACCCCGGAGACTACACACTGACTGAAAAGCACTCAAAATAGCCCCATGTGTCTTTGGAAATACTGTCAGTTTCCGAAGGGGCTGGGAGGTGGGGTAGGGGAAGAGAGACAGTGACAGAGACAGAGATAATAGATAGGAGTAAAGTAATGGAGAATTAGTAACTCTGTCCAAAGAGCTTTATATTACTGAATGTCTTCAAACTTAATAAAATCAGTTCAAAACTATCCTTTTGTAGTTTAAAACTATTACTCGTCATCCTACCACAACAGGCCCTGTTAAAAAGTTTGTCCCCATCTTTCCTGTAGGCCCCCTTTAAGTACTGAAAGGCCGCAATAACGTCTTCCAGAAAGCTGAAGTCTGGTTATTGACTAATTCTTACTAAAAGTAATTGGGAAGATATCAGCAGAGATAGTGCCTTCTCTTGAATATTTTGAAATCTGGCTATAAACAGTAATAGTTTCTGTAAAAAGAAAAAAAATCTAAAACCAACAGTATAAGTAGAAAATAAAATATAGCTTTGGCTCTCAATTTGTTTCACAGAGTAAATTATGAACAACTTGACAACACTAAATTATCATTTCTGATAGCCAATGACAATTCCCTTAAGACACAGAATATATCTTTAAAGTTTATGACATTAGTTCACCATATTTTCTTCCTGTCACAAGAATACCAAATACAACATCAGTCACAAAAACAACATCCTGAGCCCTGGAAAGGAATAGAAGTGTCCAAGAATTTGGCAGATTCATTAGCATTAGCACCTGTTGTCAACATATATTTTTGTCTTTATAGTGTAAATAATCTCTCAGTTGAAATTTTTGCACAAAAAATAATAGTGAAATATTGTAATTGAGTATTGAGAATATGAAATAATCAATCTATTTTTTGAGTCAAAATTCTTACAAGAAGCTAATTCATGATTCTCAATTGTATTCATTTAATGACAGAAAAATTTATTTCAGTTTTCTTATAAAGATTTTGATCATTTTACCTGAACAGTAAAAAATGGATTAGAATAAAAGAAACAATACGTAAAACAATTTTCTCATTTTAATTTACAATCAAGAGGTGTCAATATGACACTGCATTTTTTGTCCCATATTGTTCAGCTTAAAGTTTGATTTGGTAAGCTAGCATTTAAGTTACTGAGACTTTGCACCCAGCCAAAATTAAACTAGAAATTGTGGGTACCTGCTCATAAGGAGTTCTTGATGTTGCAGTCAGGGAAAGACAACCAACAAAAATTGTTGAAAGTAACTGGAAGAAAAGATTATTTCTCATCTGTGAAGCACTTGTTAAAATCTTTACTAAAATAATACTGTGAAGAATAAAAGTGAGCTCAGGAGTAGACTCAAGGCAGCTGTTTCAAGTACACCAGTCAGTCAGCATTTATAGCTTAATCCTAAATATCCCTGTGGAGTTTGTATCTCTCATTAATTTCTCCAGAGAACAGAAATACTTTCCTAAGGGATGGTGACAAAATCCAAACTGCAAACTGAAAATATCTGACAAAAAAAAAAAAAGTTAAATGAGCAAAACAGTTTTTCCCTGGGGTTTTATCTTCCTGAGTATTCCCAAAAGCATTCCAAGTTGTGGCTTGAGAACTGGTGGGTAAAGTTCAGATCAGAGAGGCTTTGTCACAAAGACCAACAGTATTTTCAACTTCTTCTAATTCCTCTTCAGTAATGTAGAGAAGATTTTATATCTCCCCTCCATTTCCAGCACTTCCCCATTAAAAAGGCTAAAAAGGAAGTTGCAGACATAGAGTGTGCATCCTAGAATGCCTAGTGCTTTGGGAAGGAGAAAAACATTATTCTTTCTCTGTTTCATTTTTTTCCTAGGATCTCCATTAACAGAGAATGTCTTGATTTGTGTTCACATCAGGGTATTAACTCAGGTCTTGAACTTGAGATAAACCTCAAAGTATTGTTCACCCACACTGCCTACATTTTGACTCACATTTGCCGTGAGTCAAAGGTGGGGTTTTTATTTAAAATTCAGTCAGAATTTCACCTGTGGTGTCAAGGGCTATCGGGAGTCATGCTCATAGCATTCCAGCCTTTTGCATTCAATCATTCGGATATAAAAAGGCAACCAGAAATGGAGCCCTGGAAATAAGCATCTCATTCGCATGTTATGGGCATAATAAAGCAAAATACAAAAGCCAAATCTGTATTTAAAAAGTTCCACTAACTCCCCCTGCTGATGGGCTTCCATATTGCCTAACCTCAATCCAAAATCCCAGCTTTCACTTGAGACCTGTCAATTCCAGTTGGTTTGTCTTTCTCTAGGTTTTGAGCTATCAACAGATATTTTCTCCTCCTCTTCATAAGGAAAACAAAGGTGATCTGATTCCAAAATACTCTTTTCATTGACAAAGACAGATGGTGCCTGGTCACAACCAACACCTTTCATTCATTCATTGTTCTGGAATGTAAATTCAGGGAAAATATGCAGGGGAAAAAAGGGATATTTTTTTACTTTGCAAACTTCCCACAGTCTCTAGCTTCCTGGAAATATCTCCATGTTATGAGTGGTACTCAAGCAAAAGTGTAATAAGCAGTAGGAAGGATGGTTAATTTTACTTACATTTTATCAAAAAACCTACCTGAAAGTAGGTAGGAAAGCTAAAACTAATAGTTGAGGTGACTTTTTCTCTGATTTTCAGCTCATGCATCATGATTAGCTAGATTTAGCTAAAGTAGTCTGCACATTTTATTTGCCCAAAATGTAGAATCTCATTCTATTTAAATGTAGTCTTTTCAGACAATGCTGTTCACATTGTTTCTATAATAGTCTGTATCCTAAAAAAACTCTTAACAGATTAATAGACTGCTGTTACATATATTGTTATTTGAATATTTAAAAAACAAACAAACAAACAAAAAATTAAAAACCCACCAAAGCACCCTGGGCCAAAATTTTGAAAATTTTATTTATATTTAGTATGTATTTTCTATTATAACAAATCTATTTTTTTTCTCTCTTTTTTTTTTTTTTTTTTTTTTCCTTCCCTGGAGAACTTCTCCTCCAAACAGAAACCCATGATATTTTCCATGGGCCCTTTTTCTATACATCCATGGAGACAGATTCACTTACTGGTCAGTGTAGTCCAGTAGGATACTGACACAGGGAGAAATTCAGTAGAATTTTTAAGGATGTTATCTTTCTTTCACTGTTTGTGTTGTTCTCTTTGATTTCCATTATTTGATTCTATCACATTCTAATGTATCTTCTCTATGTACAGCATGACAAACTCTTCAGTATCACTGCCAAACCTATCAGTTCATTGAACAATGATTCTTGGTTGAAAAAGCGTACTTAAAGTCTTGTCAGAGATAATCATTGTGGTGGCTGAATCAGCTTAGGAACTAGATAGAGGAAAACCAGGTTACTTGAAAGAAATGGGGGAAAAAAGCCCAAACCCTCAGTACTTCAAATGGGAAAATATAGATAGAACAGGTCTTGGAGTTCAAAGAAAATGAAGTTATTTTTCTGAATTGGTTACAGAAAGGTCACAAAAGACATTCCATTTTTTATTCGGTTCTTATTCTAACAAAAAAGTGTTTTCAATACTCACTAATACTAACAGGATCTTTGAAAAGCTACTTCTGATCCACATTTTAATACAAAACGTTTTAGAGTTACAGAAAGCAGTGGTTCTGAAGTGCAAAGATAAACTTTGATAATATCCAAGTTAAAAGTAGTCTATAAGTTTTAGCAAAAAAGATCTGCACGAAAACTTTGCATGACAAAAATTATGATATAGTATCATTAATTTCTGAAGTAGCAAGGCAAGGGTAATAAACAGAGTTTTTCATGTTGAAAACAAACGGTCAGTGGTGTTTCTTTTGAATGTAAGAGACAGATCAAGACTCTGCTCTGTTGGAAGTTTAATGGCTTTAAACCACCTGAACATTGAAACTGGTAGCCATTTACAGGTGAGTTGCTGTCCTAGGGTGAACAGGGTTCATTTCAAGCCTTGACATGTTTTACTTAATATAATTTGTGTTTTCCTACTTACCTTCAATGTGGATCTTCTCCTTTCTTTATTGATTTCGTTTCTCAAAATCTGTTCAGTTAATCCACATGCACCTCAATCCTGTTACTATTGAATCACTACCACTTCTGATATATGTTGCTCTCTAATGAGGTCAGCTGTGTCATTAATGGTTTAATGTGATGTTTTATTGTCTGCTAAAGCCTGCCTTCACAGAACCTCAATGAGAAGGCTAGAAATTTAACTTTCTGTTGCATTTCGGTATATTTTCTTGATTTTAACCATAAATCTCTAGTTATATGAGGTTTCAATGAAGTCTGAATTCTGGTATTATTGTATTATTTATTTTATTACTAAAATAACTACAGATTTCAGACTGCTTGGCCTACATCTACACTGCAGTGTGAAAGTAACCTGCGTCTACACTCTGAATGTGCAATGAAATCATCTTCTAATGAAAAGGATTCAGTGCCTCCATATTGTCCACTTGCCAAATTGTCAGAAACGTTTATGTGACCCCAAAGTCTTCCAGGACCTATTCACTCAACCAGAGAAGACTTCAGTCTGAAGACCTTCAAAGATCTTTATCTCTCTCCATTGACTGTAGCAGAAATTCAGGTCCCAGAACAATAAAGTGCATTTCATCAGGTAATTAAAATTTTGAGACCTCCCAGAACCAGAAGTGAATATGACTGTTATAGCACCTGTATCATGTCTGCCAGCTGTTTGAAGATGTCTCTGCTTAATTATGCTGTCTCAAATGGATCTAGATACCTATATTAAAGCAACTGAATCCTGCTCTAGATATTGTGATTTTGAGCCGAGTCCCACTCAAGATCCCACCATAATATTTTTACATTTCTTAATTAGAAAAGACGGAATTTATGCCAAGATTATGTCTTAAAGGTTACAACTCAAAAAACAAATGTAACAAATAAAAATACGTTAATTTATTGACTCTTTTCTCTGGCTTGCATTTGATGCTTTATGTTCTATTGATGATTTATGAAAGACATAATAAATCAAGGTAAGGAGTCAATGAGTAGTTTTCCACCATAAAAATACAAAATATTGAAAAGAATCTTTCAAAAGTAATATAGAAATGAATGCTTCTTGAAATAGTAGTAAGTAGTTTTAGTAAATTCCTGGCAGTGTCAGATGCATCTGGAAGTGATAAAGAATTTGGAAGACCCAAAGGGCAAAACTCATAGGGTAGGCAGATGAGCCTACACTGGTAATAGGGTATAGAATCTTTATGTCATTACTACAGATCTGGAAATTATTAAAGGTCATAGCCAAAGGAAAGGTTATTTTATGCCCACCTTCAAAGTGAAATTGAAATTGATTGGATAAATTGGAATGTGGACTGATCATTAGAGGAGAGCATCACTCTTCCAACTCAAAGGATGTCACACTGCATAAGGAAGTGTAGAAATCTATTCCATAATTGTTTTGTATCTTGAATCTCTCAGCACAGGTAAGGATTTCTAAGGAACTAAGAAGAAAGTCTTCCCATAATAATACCATCTAGCAAAGTATTTGTTTATGCAGCACTATGTTGGATACAGCCACACAGCCTCATAACCCGTTACTCAGATCATAGTTGCATCCGATAAGGTGTCTTGTCTTTGTGATAAACATGCCTTAGCAAGAAAACTGCAGGAGATTATGAGGGTCAAAATGAAAATGTATTTTGATGTGAAACAAAAAGGCATATCTTGTTTGCATTTGTGCCTGCTACTTATTTCTCAAATCAGTGTATCCTTTCTTATTTTACACATCTGAGAAAGCTGGCTGCAAGCATAAAAATTTTCAAAGGCAAAAATAAAAGATACCCACTAAGAACAAAACAAAACAGGCAATTAGTGTCTGAAGCTTTAAAATATCCACCTCTCTGTTGAGAGGCATTTGCCCATAATTATCTCATTCAAATTCAGCAGTTACTTCCTCATGTGCAAAAACTTTATTAATGCAGAAAAATCATAGTGTGGCATGCCTTCGCTTTTTAACAGAATTGTTTCTGTTATAGACTGTATTGTACTAAGAAGTCACAGAAGAAAGTAAAAGACTTGTGGCAGAAAATGAGTAATGTACACTTGTGGAGGACAAGGACTGCATATATAAACTCAGTGTATAGAAAAGATGTATTAGAGGTTCCTCTTAATAATAAAAACAAAATATTAAAAAGTAAGAGTTTAAATACTGGACCAATCTGAAGCCCTTACTACAAAAATGATTAGATCCATTCCTGTGTTAATACTCTCTTAAAGGCCACTCTGTTGCTGTAAACCAGGCTGGAGAGGACTATGTAGTTCTACACTGCAGTTCTTTATCCAGCAAAAGCAAGTTCATTCTGTACCAGCATTCAGGGCACCACACACACAAGACCAAACACTCCCACCCAGATAAAATACATGTCACAATATCATGACTTTTCTACATTACAAATACAGTTGGAATCCACCGGGCAGTTCTACAAAGAAAAGCTTGTTTGAGCCTTGTCATTACTTCCTAGCGTATTACTGATATCTCTGAGGCAAGGATTGTATCTCTGGGTTAACAACCAGATGTTACCTATTACCTCTAACTGACCCTTACCTATATCCTCCAACTGTACCTGACAACTGATATGAGGATTAATAGCTGTCTCTTTCACCCCCAACTTCCTTCAATAAGGGCTCATTTTATCCTTCCTTCATAATTTAGCTGTTAGCTGGCTACCTACCTATGTAAATTCACCCTGGGAGGATTATATCCTGGTTTGTGGTATTCAAGAATTGGCCAAAGACCACAGGCCATCATGGAGAACAAAGTGAGGAGTACATTCCAGCTGAGATGCTTATGGAGAAAAAAAATTTCATAAACTTGATGAACTGTGGGAACGAAGGACTTTCTGAGAACTGTTTTCCTTCACTAGGGCACCAAATTAAAAGACATCATCAGATGTTTCAAATTCCTGACAGGAATGAGAAGTGGTAATTTTGCCTGTGACAAATTTGCCTCCCTTGTTAAACAGCCTACACAGTCTCTCATAGGCAGAGTCCAAGAAACAATAGTCCCAAAAACTCAGTTCCTTGTAACATCCAGAAGGAAAAACAGTCATAGAGGTCTGGGTTTCCTGATCCCCTCTGAAATCTGATATATATCAGGAAGCAGACTCACTTGCTCCTGTGAGTCTCATGAAGGTGTGAAGACATAAAACCTCTCTGCTGGTGACCCTTCATTGATGTTCTCTGAATTAATTGTGGCCAAATGCAATCGCACTTTCTTCTGACCACTGAATCCCAAAACCAAAAGTTACACATTTATCTGTCCTTCCAAACCAGTCTCCAACTTATGACTGAGAATTTTCTGCACAAGCAACTCAGCCATTTGAATAGGATAGATAAAAAAACACAGAGGTATCTGTCTTACAAACTGGGAAATCCAAAGAATAAGCAATATATTCAGAACTTGTTTGCTTTATAGGATACTTTTTCTTGGTTTTCTGTACCAACCTAGTACAGTAACATCCAAAAGCAGAGATATTTTTAGTGGCAAAGTTGCACAAGAAACAAGAGAAGGAAGTGCCCTGGTGTATGTTCTATGGGACTATTAAAATTATTTACTCCCAGACAGTAAATCCAGCTTTGTTTAAGACTTTCTCAAACTTTCAGTTTCATCTCCTCACATTTTCCTGCTTCTTCTGAGAACTAGTGAGTAACCAGAATCACAGAGAACAAAGTAGCACTAGGAACAAACTCATGGACTCTATTTTCTGGCAATGACTGAACTACAAGATCATCATTACCATTAAGGGATCTTGAGTATGTGCCCACAGAAATCAATGAATACATTGCTGAGCCACTGAACTGTAAAAGTAATGAAGCATCTGTTTCAGTAGAAAGACTAAAGAAAAAAAAACCAACAAACCAGATTTGTTCTGGATATGCCTGAAATATTTCACTGAACTTAAAATGCTTTTTATTTCCTTTTAACTTTGACAAAAATATATATCAGTGTGAAAGAAATCAAACTAGTCAATTATATATGTTTTGATTTTCTATTAATTTAATCTCCAAATTTTTAATTTATTTTGTAACAATTTAATCTCCAAAACATTTTTTTTTTTGTGAATCTGACCTGATTTCACTTTTTTTTTTTTAAATCCTGCCTCTTTTCTGGAAACCAGGCATTTTTCTCTATTTCAGTCTTTCATGCAGTTCTGTTTGATGAGACAGTATATCTGAGGGTTGGTTGAGTCATATATCTCCATGATAACTGTAGTTACAAGTGGACACCAGCTCCAGATTGAAACACCTAGGTGTATGGGCCTACATGTAAGAAGGTCTAACCTCATTATATATTCAGTTGATTAAAAGAGAAACTTGCTTACTATATACTCCACCAGGCCTCCAGCTACCAACATAAGTGAGGACAGGTTATATATAGGTCTTATGTCATATCTTCCAGAAATTAATGTGAATGTCTCAAATGCCATAGGACATTTCACATGGCACTAGATAACTCTGTGGGGTAGATGAAGTGACCTTTAAATGTCCTCTTCAGAATGAGTTGGATTGTGGTCTACTGAAAATGACTCCACTGATTGATGTATCTAGATCTCCATTACCTACATGCATCTAGGACAGCACCAGGAGTGTTGACAATTAGCACATGTACATGTACATTTAGACCCATAAATGTAGATGCCAGTCTGGAGATGAAGCTTACTTTTTCCGTTTGTGTGAAACTCTAGAAGCAACCTTTGATTTCACTGGAAAGTCTGTGACTTGACATTTGTCGTTACAAAAGGAAATTAAGAAATTTGTGTTTGCTTTTTTCCTATAACACAGTATTTCCAGCCTGAGTTTGGGAGTCAGTCAAAACACCTTATTCAAATAAAATCATTCTTTTTAAACCTCTAAAATTTTTCACATTTTTTCCACAGAAAGAATTTCCACCAAAAAGTCATCATTTGTGATGAAAGCAAAGAAAGCATTGGTATAAGAACAACATGTGAAGGGAGGTAGAAATTAAAGTAGATTAAATTCCATACAATAAGATGAAATTCTGGAAAGAAGTTTCAAGAAGATTTACTGCAGAGGCAACAACCTTCCCCATTTTTAAAGACAGATCTTGATCAGATGATGACTCTAGTGGTGTGTAAGCTTAAAAAGAAGTATAAAAGAATATTTGTAGTGGAGGGGAGACAGAGCAGGTAGTGGAGCGGCATCCAGACCCCTTGCCCCTTCCTGGGCCTGTCAGTGCAGCCTCCCTGTGGGGTGCCAGAAGTAGCTCACCACCATTGTGAGCCACTGGCAGGGAATGTGAGTGTGACCACCCCATGGGGCTTACTTACTAGGGTGAGAGGCTGTGGAGTTGGCATGGAGGCATGTAGGGCTGGAGTACCTCAGAACTTGCAGGGAACTTGCGCTGCTGGTTGGCAGAGGGGAGGTAGGGGTGTGTGCATCCATGTGCATGTGTGTAAACCACATGGCCTGTGGAGAGGGCAGCGGATGGGGAATAGCCCTTTTGGGGATTGGATACAGAGAGAGGGGTGTTTAGAACCTTGTAGTTGTAAATTAGCATTCTGTAAATCTCTGCTGCTGTGGTTTATCTGCTGTATAGCTAATACTAATCCTGAACGTACAGGTCACTGACTGACAGTTAATTATGTGTCATTGATAAATCCATAAACCACTTCAATCCCAATTTGGTTTAAATTATGTGAACTGAGCAGTTTTTCTCTGTGACTATAATAACAAAACCTGGACTTCTTGAAATACAAGATTCTTTCCAGAAAAATATTTTTTTTTTTTTTCATGAAGAATCATAAAAAACATCATTTGGCACAGAAAGTAAATGACTTTTCTACCTGAAGCTGTCATTCGAGGTCTACAGTAACCTTTCCAAACTTTGAGAAGACTGTACTTTTTTGGAAGTAACTTTTACTTTGGAGGATCCAGAAGAGATCCATATTTGCCTCTGAAACAGGATCCTAAGTATATTCAGGGAAAGAAATACAAGACTGTCTGCTATTTGAACATCCAAAATACACAAAAGAAGAAATGACCAGAAGCTAATTGTCTTGCAAATTAGTGAAAGCAGAATATTCATGAAACAGGAAGGAGAGTCATTTCTTTTCTGATTACAGATAGGCTATATAGCCAGAATATATAGAACCTAGATGATGTGGTTTTTACTAGCATAATGTGAAACTTTTTCCTACTATTAAATCTTTCTATATTTAGAGTTAAAAAAAAATATGCAATAGGGTATTCACTTATTACAGTATCTTGTTAACTTTCTGCAGCAGTACAACTGGCTACACTGTTTAATTAACAATGTGCTAATTAACTGTGGCTTTATAAAGTCAGTTCTTTCCTACTTTCAAATAGAAAGGAACAAACTCAACTGTGGTTATTATCTTCACTAAATTTACATGATCTTGCTGTTGTAGGATAACTATTGTGATATGCTGAAATCTATTTTTTCTACACTACTGAGATTTGTGGGCAAAAACCCAGGCAATGAAGGCATTTGTTGACTCCAGAAGATCTCCATCATAGATTTTATATCCGGCAAGCCACTACAATCAAACCTGTGCTAATATGTTCCTGTTCAAAAGAAATGACGTTTCAGAGATTTCCAAATTTTTGAAGCTCACTTTTCAAGACAGGATATTATATAATACAGATAGAACAAGTTTTTATTGAGGTTTAAAAAAGTTTCATTGTTTCTTCCTACAGGCTACAGTCTCTCCAGAATATTTTCTTGGGGAATACAAGCATGAAGTCATTGACACATTGGGAAACAGGACCCTCATATCACTTGTTCTAAACATTACATGGATTCAATTTCCTTTATTGCAGGTTTTTTCCAACTGTATTCCTCAGTTCCTGAATAGCAGATGTTCTACAGTATAAGTATCTATTCTGGACATGATTTTCCTTTAGCTTCCACCTGCTGCCTCATTATATTTGGTAGCATGTTACATCTAGTTTGATGTAGAACAAATGATCGCATAGAAGTCTGCCTCTGTTGAGAATCTGAAAGGAAAAAAAAAATCTGTCATAAAGAAATTACATTCCAAAGTGCTCTTTTAAAACACTTCAGTTTTGAAGCAAATTTGAAAAACATATGGGTACAACTCCTGTGTTAATTTTTTGCCTACTTTTAAGTGTGAATGACTTCTGATGCTTAACTCAGTTTTCTCACTCTAATTTGAAATGCATTCTATTGACTTTTCTAGTGACATTTGGTGAATTCATAGTATTGCCTTGTTGGTGCCTACATTTCTCTAGAAATCAGAATAATGGTAGAGAATCTCTCTTTCAAAAAGGTCATTCTTCAACATGGTGGTGTATATCAAAAATTAAAAAATGAAAGGGTCAAATCTGTATCATAATGATATATGATTACTACATAAATTAAGTCTGCTTCATGGTAAATGTGATTTAATTTTTAATTTTCTTTTTTTTTTTTTTTCCTGGGGAACCAGATGAAGGACATGGTTATTCCACCATATTAGATTCAGGGAATTTTTATTGTGTTTTCCCCACACTGCAGCTGCAAATAAGTAAACTACAGTGATGTCGACATTCCATAGTTCTGAGTCTGGCCAAGTTACATAATAAATGACAGTCAATAACAGGTTTTTCCTACTACTAATCATGTGTTTTCTTTTTACATCGTATAAACAGACTGATTCTCAAATTCTTAAATATAAATGATAGAATATCTTCAGTGAAGAGCCCCAGATTGTGCAACAGATTTATCAAGATCTTTAAACTCAGCCTTGATTAGGTTCAGAACTAGGACAGGCCAATCTTTTCTTTTTTTCTTCCAGTTTTAGTCAATTTTAAAAGGAAGAAAGAAAAAAAAAAAAAAGAAAAAAAATATACAAGCAAAGCTGGAAGAGAAAGACAAGAAGTTAGTTTGGAACCAGTACTATTTTCAGTCATTCTGATAGTTGTAATATTACAAACATTTGAGCATGATACTACTCTTACAGACCTTTATTCCTCACACTTGGCCACACCAGTGTAATCTCTGATGGATACCTCCACAATGGTACCCATCAGAAGTTTTGCTATGGTCTAGGAGTTCACGAGGATGAATGTAGCTTGGAATCTGCCAAGTGACATAAAGACTGCAATCAGAATTATTTTTTTACCAAGACTACCTTAAAATTTTGTAATGAAGAACAGACATGCTCTAACATGCTCTAACATGCTCTAGGCAATCCTGCTTCAGCAGGGGAGTTGGACTAGATGATCTCTATGGTCCCTTCCAACTCTAAAAAAATTCTGTGAAATTCAGTGAATTGATGACAATAAGGTTCACATTACTTCATAGGATGACTCTCCAGTAGCTGGTCTCCCACTTTCTCTTTCTCTTCAGATGCCCAGGGATTATTCTGTTTACAAGTATTTCTAGTCTCCTGCATACTGCATTTAGAAGCCCCAGGTTTAGAAACAAAGGACAGAGAATACTGTTGTTTTGGGGAAAAGAAAAATCTCCTTCTGCAAACATCACTATCTCTCTCAAGGCCCTTTCTTTCTGCCTATATCAGAAATCAGATATCTTATATTTTAGGATTGTAATATATCTTCCAGGGCCTGCAACCTTCTCAGAAATGGCAGGATATTTTTGTATGTACAGAGTCCCAACTCAGGTAACTGTAAGGTTTGTTGTTTCAGAATTTCTCTCCTGTTTCTGTGACCTGTGAGATTTCCACTTCCCCCACCTCCCCCCCTCCCCTTCACCTCCTTCTTCACATGCTTATACTTGAGTCCCGAGGACATTCAAGAGCACACCTGCACTGCTCTGATTGATAGCCAGAGGGAGCGAGCCTTGGGCAACACTCAAATCATATTTGCTTCTCTTTTCATTCTGCCCCAAAATGCTGACAGATTCTCCTGGTCCAGCTCAAGAGGTATGAGGATCTGTAGTGACATAGTTTCCATTGTGGTGCTGTGAATACATATATGCTTTCTTACTTATATCCTTTTGAATACTGTGAGAGTACATTTTACATTCACCACAGACTCCAAAAATATTGAACGAGGTAATCTTTCACTGTTCCTATTTATTAGCCTAGCTTCCAAAGAAGCTGAAGCTTATTCAGCTCAGTCACTGAGTCTGTGTATGCATATGAGAAAGAAAACATGTTTCTCTAATAACTTCTGAACACTTTATCTGATTTCAGACAGATGTGACAGAAGAGGTGAAACATAAAGACAATTTAAAGTGTATAAGGTCTTTGTGAAAAACAGGCAGCTGATGTTGGAAAGACCTTATGACTCTCCAGTTGTCACAAAATGATTTCTACAGAGAAAGACTAAAATTAGACACCAGAGGTTATGTGACAAAGGCCTTATTGGTGTTCTGATCACAGGTATAGCTTCCACTGAATCACACAATTAACCAGGAGATATAAATCCATAATAAACCAGACTTGATTCAATCAATGCTCACAGAACTGGTAGTTTGCACCGTAAAAGCAGTCAAAACCTCAGTCACGGGTCAGATTCCCATTTTCCTAATCAGTGTACAAATACAGAGCAGAAAGTCCATTCCCAAAGAGGTTTTCTACATACACCTCTCCTCATTAAGACTGACCCTTTAAACCACTTAGTCTTTTTCACCCACAGCAAGGGCAGCTGTTTCACTGAATCTGCACAAAATTGTCAAGTTTAACAAGTTTCTTACTAAACCATAGGCAGCTCTAATCAGATTAAATTTTGAGATAGTTGAGGCCAAAGGTTAAACTTTGTCTTCTTTTTAGTGTGTGAACAAAAAAGGTTTCATGGCTTCAAAGCTTAAAGACAAGGGGATGATTATACCATGTAGTCTGACCCCCTTCATAACAGGGACTTTGTTTCATCATACTATCCATTTACTGAATGGAAAACAAGCGCTGGGCCAAAGAATGACCTCCAAAACATTAGAGTCCTGTGGTGTGCTAACCTTGACTAACCAGCTGCTCACTCACTCCCCTTCCTCAGAGGGACAAAATAAGAAAAGAAAGCTCATGGGCTGAGATAAAAATGGGGAGATTTCTCACCAGTTACTGTCAAGGGCAAATCAGACTGGACTTGGAAAATTAATTAAAATTTTACTGCCAGTTTTTCTACAGCAGTCCTGTTCCAACTCAGCCCTTCCCTATAACATTGAGAAATTAAAAAAAAAAAAAAAAAAAAATCCTTATTACTGTTCTACCCACAGTTGCTCCTTAAGAGCTTATGTTCAGCTGCACATCTACAACAGAAATCTTTGTCAGAATGGTTAATTTCAGAAGGACTTTCCATTGTACAAGATACTTCCCCCAAAAGGAAAAATTAAAGATATTTCAGACTGCAAATACCTTTTTTCCTTTCCTTTGTATATGGACCACTCCTTGTTTGAAATGAAGGCAATGTGATATATTGGCATAAGTTTTCTTATTGTCTTTCTTACTTATTTTCTTATTTCTGACTGTTACAATACCATAAGGTACTGAGGCTTCTCCAGGAGTAGCCAGCTAATCTGTTTTAAAGAAGACCTGTTTATTCTGGAAAAAAAGTTCAGTCCTAACTGAACAGGAGTTAGAGTCAGTTGTGAGATCACAGCAAAATGGTAAAACCTGAAGACCTTTCCCACAAAGAGCCCTCTGTTTAGCAAGTATTAACAAGGTTTTTCCTCTTCATTCCCCATCTACAGCACCTGACTTCAGGTTTAAGAAGGCCATTAAGTTGGAAAGGGCTTCTTGTACTCCTCCTAGAAAAGTAGTTTCAGGATGTTAAGCACCAGCAGTTCTTACTGTTATGGGTGCACTTGATTCATGTTTTCAATTATTCAGTGCCCCCTACTCACACACCCTCAAAGACTGGGAATAAATGGAAAGAGGGACAAGAAAAGAATTTTTTATAAGATTCTGTCAGGCCAGCTGCATTTAATGATCCCTGCCCTAATACAGTGCTCATTGCTGCCTTTGTGCAACTCACATAACATCACATTTACCCTTGGAACATTTCTATGAGAAAGGAAAATGTTGCTTCTCCTTTTATACAAATGGAGAACTGTTAGGGAGAGAAAGTAAGTGACTTGAACCCCTATCTCCAGAGTTCTTGTTATGTTCTTGGATGCGATCATCCATCACATTTTTCACCTGCTGACAAGTAGAAAATAACAACTCCCTCTACTCTGCTTCTCCACCAGAATTATTCATCCTTCACAAAAACTTACAGCAGGCTCAACCACACAAACCCCTACTGACATGGAGAGCAGGTTGCTGGTTTTACTTTCTTATCAATTTCTCTGCACTCAAAAACAGAACAGCATTAAAGCCCAGATTTCTAAAGCAGGTGAGAACAGAGTAAGAGTAACAGAAACAGAAGTGTTAATCACTGTCTACATACTTAGGGTAACTAGCAGTTAATATGCATAATATTATTTTCTTACATCCAAGATCAAATTGGTATCATATATTAAGATAAAAATAAAGATAACTCACATTTATACTTGTCTTTGTGGTGCTACGTAAGGACAAAATTCTTCATGTTTTATGCCAAGCAAGGGTCAATGGATGAACAGATGGAGAAAATACTCTACTGTGTCTCCTGTCAGCTGTATGCCATTATCAGAATGGCACTGCATAATGGAATAAACAGATTAATTTATGTTGTTGTTACTGTCCTATAAATGCTAAATTTTCTGACCAACTGTGGAACAGAACACACATTTCAGAGGCATTGTTCTTAATTGTAAACTCACCATGGAAAGGTATACAGATTTAACATTATTGGAAACTGTAGCCATGTACTACACACACTTGGTGGTGAATGATACATGGACATTACAAATAACGTCAAAGCAGTTTGGTCACCCTGAGCTATTTTGTGAATGCCTGCCAGGCAATTATTCAGCTATGTTCAGTCTTTCCGAAAAGAGGCTGGCATCAAAGGATTTAATTAACATAATTATTGATATGAATTTTAAAAATATCACTGCAATCAAGAAAAAGGTGCACAGTCTGTACATTTGGTATTCATGTAGTCTTGGAAAGTGTTGATTAAACAACATTAATTTATATCTGAATTTATAAAGGCAGAAGGTTAAACTTCAAGTTACCCCACAAAGATATCACTTGGATCCAAGTGTTGAGTAGTTCTGTGACAATAATGAACATTTTTAATAAATATAATTTCAATGCATATGTGCACAGAAAGAACAAACAAGTGGTTAAAGCACTAGATTAGGTCATGCATGCTTCAGCTCCCATCCACAATGTTCTTGAATAACCTTAGGCAAATCACTTATGGCTAGATGCACAAATCATTTTAGTTTCCCATGTGTCCTGAGTACCCACCCAGCTGCCAGAAAATCAGAACATTAAAACTCCAGTCCTTCTAGTAAGCACCCCTCAAAGATAGGACAGAGGACACTCTAGGGAAAGCAGGATATGCAAGGAAAACACATCTGAATTCTGCCCCTCCCTTCCTTCTTTCCTGGTGCTTTCACCTGCTCACTCCCATCTGTAATTGTTCGTTCTGTCAACCATATGAAAAATTTAACAATTACTGAGTTAACAGGATAAGACACAAGCAAACCTGAAGGTATATGGTTTATGGGGAAAGGGAGGGTAACATAGAAAGAAACAGGGGCTTGAGTAAGAACTCAAAGTATTCTACAAAAAAAAAAATATCTTAAGAGTTTGAGAAAGTTTCGTGAAATTATCCCAAAGACCTAACCGAGAATTTAATTAAAGATTAATTGGTTGCCAATCTAACCTCATTATAGTCAGGACAGATATGAAGTATAATATAATATTCTACAAATAGATATATATTGTCCTTTGTGATCATCTAGGATATCCCACTTGGATTTCAGATGCTCTTGCAGGATGACAGGTCTTGTGTCTAACCTATGACATTCATCATATGCTCAAGCACTTGCTCCCCATACTAGTATAGTGACTGAAGCCCAGAGAGCAGCCTGATTGGCATGTCACTAAGGATGCACAGGCAGTTGTGCAGACTGTTACCAGTAAGTCAAGTTAGGGACCCAGGGTGAGTTTGGAAATACCAACTCTGTACATACACATTGCAGGAGAATGGTGATGGTACAATGGGATACTCCAAAGCAGAAATGTACTGAATTTTGTCAGAGAAGAAACAAACTATGAACCTGAAAGCAAGGGAAATAGTTATCCTTTTCAAAATGGACAGAATTTCATGATCCAAAGCAATGACAAAAAAGATGACACTAGAGATACTTTCAGGCAGAAGTAAACGTACCTTTCATTGTTCTTATCTACACTAAAGAGTACGTGAATTATATGAAGATTTTGGAAAAAATGCAGTTTCTAATATTACTTTAGAAATAATACTCATAATGCACTGTCAGTATTGTCAAGCCATTAGAGGAAAAAACAATTGAACATTGAATTTGAGAATATTTCTAAAGCATCAGAGAACTCTCATCTGAGTACAGACAGAGATGATGGAGGCTATAATCAAGTTAAAGAGTTAAATAGTTTTATGCATTGCTGTGTGAATCATAGAACAAATAGAAGGTTCATATTGCATATGTTTTCTAGTCACCATGAAGGAGACAAAAAAGAACACACCACCTTACCTAAAGAGAGAGAAATTTTACCTTACATACAAAACAAAAATAATTAAGTAAAAAATCTTATGGTTTTACAATCTGAAATAATTAACATCCTGATAGAAGTCTGAGATGGGATTTGTCTTACTTAATTTTGGTGTCTGCATCTGAACTAGTAGTCATCTGGACTCCTTTATGCTCAGTGGAACACAGCAAAGTAATTCATCTCATCTTAAGGTAGACATTTAAAGCAAGTCAAACAAATCATTCTCAGAAAGTACCCTTTTCTTTTGACTGACCATAAAAGAACCTACACAACTCCCTTTAGGATTAAGGCAGTACCTTTACCTTGCAATTTAGAGACTTGTGGATGAAATTTAACATCACAAGGAGTATTCTAATATGGACCAGTTATTGTAGGAGTAAGTTAGTGTTAGCAGACTGACCGAGAAGACAACACATAGACTCTTTCCATCTTTTGCAGAGGCAATTTCCTCTAAGACATGTTTATCAATCTGTTTTTACATTAAAGCTTCATCAAAGTTATAAAATCCAGCTTAGAATTCACAATTTAAGACCACAAAGACATGGTATTTCACAGGAAAAATATATCAGATATTTAATAAGATACAAAAACTACTAAAATTACATCATTCATATTTTCATTTGACGAAAAGTTGCAGAAGAGAGTCACATTTTCTGTTTTGGAGTTAAATAAACAGTACAAATAATGTATCTAGTAGAAATTTAACACTGGGTACATACATGTTGGAAGCTATCTGCATGTTAGAAGTAAGGATAATGAATCCTTAAAATGCAGACATTTCTAGGGAAATATACAAACAATCTAGATACCCAAAACAGAAGTCTGAGAATTCTTCTATCAAAGGATGTCTAGTGGATATGGGATGTAAGCATTGATAAATAATTTGAGCAACCTAAAAGAGTTTGGAAGTACAACCCTAATCTTGAACTATTTTGACAGGAAATTCACAAGTTAAGTTGTACATTGTTGATCCCGAGAAAGGGCTGTTAAATTGTGGCTAAGAGTCAATGATAAAAGCAGTTAATTAGTAGTTTATGTATTTTGAACATTGCTAGACAAGTAAATGAAAATACCATTAAGAAAAAAGGGAATCTCAATTTTATTCAAAGAACTAGATCAAACAACCTGATTAAATGTAACGGTTTACTATTTATTGACAATATTACCATATCAGATTCACAAACTGAGTACTAACATGTGAGATGGGCTGATTGCAGACATTCTCTTGTGTATAGAAATTTAGCCACAATAAATGAAAAACTCTGATGTTAAAAAAGTTGTTGACAGAACTGTAAAATCTACTTCCAAAGATAAGATCCCAGTCAGAGTACACCCAAGTAATAGTTAGTTCTTATTTAAGAGGTATTTCTCTCTTAGATGTGATTTAAAAGAACAGGTACAAGAATAATAATTTGATGCAGTAAAATATATTTTAAAAGAAAGCATAAAAAAGATTTAAGGATTGATAATCTGCAGAAAGATTAACCCTCTGCCCCCATTACTTTTTTTCATCAGTTCTGAAGTTTGTGTCACGATACTGAAAATCAGATCTGCTCATTAGTTTTTCAGAAAATTAATCTGGGGAGGGAAGAAATTCTTTTTGAGTCAAATAGGTGAGGTGACCTGACTGACAAGGAGGCCATGCAAGCTCCAGGGAGCTGGTTCAGGGGAGCCTACAGGATCATACAGGGGTGGGGAGGAGGAAAGGAGGAGTAGAGTCATTCATCCAACTGCAGCGGCACCATCGATCATGAAAGGACTCTGAATTCCTTCCCAGAGCTGTGTGTCAGTCAATGGGGGAAATACAGTAGGACCATGTGGTATCCCAGTATTATGATAATAAGGGATTAATACTGGATAAAAAGGTGAAAATGTAGTTGAGTAGGCCCCAAAGTTAATTTAACTTGGTATTGTGTCTATGATGGAAATCAGTAGCAATGCTTAAAGGAAGGTAAGAAGAAAGAGGAAAAGGATAAAGTGACCCTCCCCTGCAACACAGCTTTACTTTCTGCAATTTGTGGTTGTGGCTGGATCACAATGTTTAATATTCTCAAACAGACAAAACCATGAATTTCTCTTGAACTTCTCTTTTTTAATCCAATTTGTATTTTTGATAACCAAAATATATTATACTAATGAGTTCCATTATTCAATTGTGTCTTGTATGAAAAAGCATTCCTTCCTTTCTTTAAAACCCACTGCAGGCTGATTTAATTGGATGCCTTAGTTCTTGTGTTATTAGAAATAGTGAATAACCATTCCCACTTCCCCGTCTCCATGCCATTCTTGGATTAAATTACGGTCCCTGGGTAAGGACCTAGTTAGCTTCAACAATGTTAATTTATTTTCATTTAAAACAATTAATTGTTACACCTTAAAATTAAAAGATTAACCATTTTCTCTGCCAGCTAATCCCATAAGGTATTCTCCACAAGACCACAATATGAAAAAAAACCCCTGCATTAATGTGTCGCCTGTGTTGCTCTGCTAAGACTAATATGGTTTTTATTAGCCCCAGCCTGTAGCGTCAAAGTCTCTTAAGTAAATGGCTTCCATGCTATCTAAATAGTTTTCATGAAAATGGCTCTATTAATCAAGATTTATTTTAATGAAACAAGAGCAGACCACACAACTCAAGAACCTGGGTGATTTGCTGTTATATAACCTGCTACACTCTACAATCTGTTGTGAGTGAGCTGTGGCTGAAGGGACAACCCCAAGGATTGTACTACAAAAGAATACAGAAGCTGTCCTGAATCGTTTAGTCTTGCAGAATGGCCTGTGAAGAACTTCCTAGGAAGCAGACTCATTAACTGATGTCAATATCTAACATTACTGCAAGACGTGACAGGGTCTAAGTTGGGAAACTTGCCCAAGCAGGCATGGTGTTGTGTAAGGCCTTTTCACATGTGGGTATGCTGTTGTCTAGGTCAATATGGTAGTAAAGCAAGTCAATATGGTAGCTAAGCAATGTCACCTGGTCAGCTTCATGGATTTGACCATGGATTTCCCCTTATGCAACTCATGCAAAAGCAATATGGGCATATTCAGCAGACTGTATCTGAAGTGTCCACAGTTTCATTGTATTTTGGAAATGACAAACCTGCTCATATGTTCATATGAACCCCTGTAATGAGTTATAGTGGAGATGAATCTAACAATCCAATATGGTTTTCTGCCTTTGACAGTGGCTGACAGTCTTGTGTCTCCTGTGCCCTGCAGCACCAAATTCCACTGCATAAATAATCACCTTTCTTTGACTGTTTTGAACTACCCATCTACAGAAAAGGCAGTAAAGAACTGATCCACATTCACCTCTTTCATGCCACTCGCAGCTTTCGTAACACTCTTAAAAGACATCTTTTCTGGAATGCAGAGTCCTAAGCAGCACAGTTCCCTTCTGGTGGAAGTATTTCCTCCTGCTGTCACCTTCACTGTACCTCTTCCTGCTTCTCAGACAAGGTTTGGCATCCAGGTCTTTCACTGGATGATGAGGTTAAGCTGTTCAACTGCCAGAGAAAGCTCACAGCTCTATTTTCTAACACAAGAGGGAATTCTCTGGTAAAGGAGAAACTTATCACTCTCTAGCCAGCTGGCTCCTTAAAAGCTTTGTGCTACCCATTTCACTCCTGCCCAACAGAAATCTTCAGTCACAGGTAGCTTGGAAATCTTTCCTTGCATGAAGATGAGGAGGCGATGGGATGAGCCTTGGAGCAGGGATTCCACTTCATTACAGTCAAAAGGCTGTTGAGGATGTGGATTTAAGTCATATGTTAATATGACTTTTGGCATTTAATTGGCATTACACTCATACTTACCAGGTTCAGACAACCGTACTTCCTTACTGTGTTTTTCGCTGTTTTTTTTTTTTTCCCCCTGAAATAAGCTGTATTTCTTTAAATACCCTCTTTAGTTTCAACATCGTTTACCATACAATTTACTGTGACTTAATAAACCAAACCGGAAGTCTGTTGTGTAGCAAAATATTATCTTATTTGCACATTTATTTAACAAGTATTAACATAGCATAAGGCTATTAAGGAGTAAAGAAAGTAGTCCAGCTGAATAAGGTCGATTTTCCCTCTTGCTTCTCTTTTTTCTGGTTTGTTTTTTTTTTTTTTGCTCATACTCACCTTTTATCCTTTGCTTTCATTAAAAACACTATTAAAAAAAAAAAGAGCAAAAACACTTTTAAAAAAAAGATAGAAAACAAAAAATGGATCTAGAATGTTCAGTACAATGGCTCCCTGAACTTTATGTTGCCCAAAAGACTTATTAAACAGAGTAAAACCAAAAAACAGAAATATGAATAAAGAACTGTTTGTTTACAATTTTACTGTCAATTACTCTCACTGGAAAAAAAAAAAAGTCACTGACTCCTTGCCTATACTTTTCATCCTAGGATCATGATCACCAGCATTAATATAAATTTTTTTTTAAAAAAAAGTTTTTAACATTAAATGGAACTTTTAACTTTTATTTTTTCTCAGAAGAAAAGTTATCCTTATTTCACTGCCTATTTCTGATGTTGCTAATTTGACAGGAAACAGCATTTACCTATTTTAGTGGACACACAGAAAAAAGGCTGTTTTGAAGCACTTGGCCTGTAAATCCGGTGAAGATATGGGAACTGTATTGTCTGCCCCGAGACCCAAGAAATTACTCATTAAAACTTGGAATCATGGCAGTGTTTCTGTATCAAAGATAGCATGGCTAGAGTAATAAACTGAATTGAGCAAGAGTATCTTAAGGTGTGCTTCATTTCTTGCTTCATCTTTCATATGCAGTATCTAGAGAGAATTGAGAGGTAAGAGACAGGTCATGAAGGAAAACTCTTGAATGTTAACAGAATACACATGAATCCAAATCTACACATCAAGAATCTGAAAGGAGAATAAAATCTTGAACATTATTAATTCCATGCCTGGATTTCCATAAAATGATGAGAGATTGGTGTTTAAAGTCACAGTATCTTCCAGCACCAAACATGTTCTGGAGACTTGCTGTTTCTAATATTTTCAGATTTCTGACAACTATGTGTAAGAGCATTTACTAAACTCATTATTTTTACTAAGTGTTTTTAACAAATTTAATGCCCATCTATTTTTAAAATGTAGTTCTTAGAGTGACCTTTGACCTCCCATGGGAAATTAGAAAAGGGAGAAGTTACTGGAGGAGGAGATCCAACAAAATTACAATCACGACAAGCTTGAATTACACCATGTAATTGAATCTATTCAGAAGCCAAAAATCAATGCAGTCAGCCAGAAGTATACCAAATGTGACATTCATTTTTTCTGCTTTATCAAGCTTAATTGATGTCTTAGGAACTAAATAAGAGTAATAGGCAGCCTTATGGTAGAAACCTCTAGAGATATTTCATGTGGCTATTTATAAAGGCTGCAAATAACTCATAGATTTCAATGTCAGTTGATGCAGTGGTAGAACTACGTTGCTTTTAAATACCACGTGCCCTGGCATTAATTTCCCCCCCCGTCCCTCCAGACTTCCTACTGAGAGAGGTAACAGAAAAAAATCTATCTAGCTGGCATATCCTGACAGAGAAGCTCTTGATTTGTCAGTTTGGTTTTGGACAGAAAGTTAACATACCATGGCTAACAAGCTAACACAAGTGACATTTCTTGGCATTTCCGAGCACAGTTTGTCATAATGCATGTGCATACATAAAACACACGAACATATTCCAGAATCCAACAAAGGAGAATACTTGCATGAACTTAATAACATAGGAAATGCTTCAGAATAATGTTTCAAGCCTCTGCCTCCTTGTTCATATCTAAAATGATGCAATGGGGTCTAAGCCACAGTGATAAAAGCAACACTAAGATGATCACCATGCAATGCCAATGAATCTGAAGTTTACCAAAAAAAAATCTAAGCAACAGAGAACGATATTGAGCGTAGCTCTGCTGATGTCCTGGAAAGTGTACAGGGAAGTAACTACCTTCTCTTGTGCTGAGTAAGAACAAAAGAAGAACTACATTAAAGAAACAGACACAACTACCTACTAGAAAGCAAGCTGTTTGAACTTTTCAGTAATCAAAATCATGACTAAAAGATTATATAGATTATATTTTACTAGAAAATTCTAATGTCACGATATTCTGATTTTTGGTAATTAATCTTTTTACTAGATTCACTTATTATAATTTAGTAACAGTGCTGGAGAAAGCAACTGTGATGAATGACTCCTATTCCAAAAGGGTACTGCTGGTTTAGATATTTGGTCTGAGAGTTTCAAAGGATATAAGGAAATGAGATACCTAAATTTTATCTCCTCTCTCTCACAAAACTTTTTGTCATTTCCTGAAACCAACAATCTCCCCTTGCCTAAATAAAAGCAGATTTCACACAGGATTTAATAGTAAGGGTGATAATATAAGTAACGATGCAAAATTTTCTACATTTCTAGATATTTATATTAGAAGCAAAAAAAATATTTGTCCTTCTTCAGACATTTATGAGGCTCCATTTATGCGATAGAGAAATCAGACAAGTTCAGCTGTGTTTCTGGTGCTTTTTAAAGTAGACTCTAATTTCGGCATGTTTACTATCAACTTAATTTTAGTATATATATTTAGTATATATCTGAAAATGACTCAACTAGCAGTGTGGCCAAACTAGTGGGCAACTGAAATGTCTGCTCTGATCAAGATTTCTTTATATTTGAACTGTTTACAACTCTACACAGAAGAGACAGTCTTATATCAAAATAAATAACAGAAATACCTTGACTTTTCCATATCTTCCCCTGTTCTTTGGACCAAAGGATATGCAAAATACTTGCTAACACAAACAGTTTGGAGGACTCAGAATATTCTGGATAAATCTTTAATGATAAGAGGTCTTTTGTGCAGTTATGTTCCAGTGTAAATTGTACTGAAATGTTCAAGGATAACAAGAACCAGAGAGGGCAGGCTCAGTACAAGGTCAATTCCAAACAGCCTGCATAGCATGGAATAGAGATGCGTGTGTTACCAGGCTGTAGGGTTGGGGGTTTTTTTTAAAAAAACATATTTCTAAAGTACATTAAGGTCTTATAGCTTGGCACATAAATAGGTTCTAATCTAAATGTTTTTCATTATGAAATATTCCTCATTACTCACATGTATGGGTTCCCTAGCTAGAAATAACACACAAAGAATTTGTGGATGCTGAGAGTGTAATACTTTAATCATATTACTCAGTCACCAAATCCATTTTCAAAAGTAATACCCATCTATGTTTGTGTTACTTTACCAGCTTTGGTAAGAAAATTACCTGTGGTTGCATTAATTCATTTAAGCAATTATTTTTATTTGTGAAGAAATAGTTAGCTCACTCTTTGAAATCTACATGGGCTTAGATTTAAAATCTAGCAATTGCCAAGAGTACCGGTTTATAACTCCTCTCCTGCAGCATAATCTTATCTCCTGTGAAATATGTTACTGCACTTCTCTTTAGGCATGATATAGATAAGATTTGCCAGCCTTGGAAGAAGCCCCACTTGCAAATTCCAGTTAGCCCCAGATAGTTGCTATTTCTGTCATTTCCACTGCATGACAATCAGCCAAAATATCATCTACCATCTCAATCAACTTTACAGCAAGACAGCTGAATGTTAATTAGGCATTACTTTTGCTGTAAGGAAGAGGTGCTGATGAATCAAACCTCAAGCTATCAACATCTAAACACATAAAATCTGTTAAATTAATTAATATTGCAAAATGTTACAAAGAAACAAATTAACAGCATGACAGATCCTTCTAAGAAGCCTTTAATTTTTTGTCCCTAATGTTTTGCATATGCAAAGCATCATGGACATTCTTAGTTACAGATTTAGGTGCAATGCAATACAAGTACAGTTCAATATAAATCATTGCAGAGACACGTCCCACCCACCCCAGCACCCAGATTTGGTGAAGATTTCACTAGTACCAATATGGAAGCAATCACTTGCATGGTTCTGCACTGTAGCTAATTAGCCTATTTGAGCAGCACACCATTTTACCTTGGGCTGGCACTGTGCTATTGTGCCTCAATCCCTTTTACCATCTGAACTGAGATCTCCAGTTACTGCACAACTCTGTGAATGCACCATTTGCAGCCTGTACAAGCTACACCTACCCAGTTGTGTTTTTTTTTTTTTTTTCTATTGACACTCACATTGTAGGAGAATTTTGGTTAGGATCAAGATCCAGAACTGTATAACATCTAAGGGATATACTCCCACCTCTGCAACCAAATGTTAGCCCGTCTCATAAATGTGACCTTTGGAGGTGCCCAAGAGGAGTTTGTAGAGCTGAGAAAAGAATTTCAAGGGACTTTGTACTGGTGAAAGACTGAAGCCCCACTCAACCATGTTACACCTCTTCCTCCTTCTGATGTGCCCTAGTCTCCACGATGCCTCGCTTTTATGAGAGTGGCAAGGACACAGCATGTATAAAGCATTATTATGCCAGAGTCTGCAAGAAGCAGAAAGCCCTTAGCCAGCCATCCCCACTTTTCTCTTTCAAAAAATACCTGTGATTTGCAAACATGGTATTGTACATATAACAGCACTTTTCAGCTCTTTTCCTGGGTTCCGGAGAAGGAGAGAAAAAAAAAAAAAAAGCAACCCACACAAGAGAGACTCTCTTATTGCAAATCAAATACAAGTCCAAGCTATTTTAAAACATAAAATTCATTTTCTATTCATTCTTTTTTTCCTCCCTCCAATTAGCAGCTAATCTCATCCATATAGCTGCAGGCTCCAAACTGGTAAATGTTGTGATTCACTAAGAACTAGTTGGGTCTTTCTTTTTTTTTTTTTTCTTATAATTACAAGATATAATTGCTTTGGAGCTTTCTTAGACTCTTCCATGATTAGCAAAGCTTTTGGAAATTGTAGACATAGCATTTATATTTTTAATAAGCAGAAAAATTTAATGTTCAAATAAAAGAATTAAACCTACAAAACCCAAGCAATTTAAGGCTTAAAAGCCCCTGGAGTACATTTGAGAGACACAAAAGCAGGACTTTGGGGCTATCAACTCCTTTACACTGAAAATAGCCAATGATATTGTGACTATTAGCATCAAACTGCAGTACATACATGCAGGAAAGGATGATCTTGCCTGGGAAAAACAAAAAAAAAAAGAGAAACTCAAAAGGTTGGTTAAACCTTTGCATGATGCCTTGTCTTGAAATCAAAGAAGAGAAAAGAAAAGAATATATCCCTTTTCTCCCCCAGCAAGGAGCTGAGAAAAAGCAGCAGGTTGAGGGTAAAAGGCGGCCAGGCTGGAGTGCAGTCTGCGCTGCAAGGGGACAAATATAGTAGGGAGAGGAAACATTTCTGGGCACAGCTCTCTACTTTAGCAACTTATTAGAATTACCACTAGCATGGTTTTGGGCAGTGACAAATAGCAGTCCCCAACAACTCATGAGTACAGTTCAGCAGTTAGCACAGGTCAGGACCAGTTCCCAATAGGAAATTTGCCTGCAGCATCCCTGTTTTGTAAGGCAAGAGTCCTTTCATACTGACGCAAACAGTTCTGTTGTAGTTGCCCTCAGTGTCAGAAAGTGGTCTCGAGAACAGTCCGTTTACTAGGCTAGAGACAGCCCTAGTGCTGAGCACAGCAGCTGTGCAGGAGTAATAGCACTGTGCAACACCTACACTGTGGCTCAGCATACTCTGAAGAGATCTCCAAAACAATAGTGACTTGATCCAAGAAGTCAATGCAAAACATCAAAGTAACATGCAGATGCAAAAGATGAAAACAAAGTTCTTCTATCTGGCACTACAACTGAGCAAGATAATGATTCCTCTTGGACCTTCATCTCAGCTCAGAAATGCATGAACACCATTGTATTATTTCAAGATTTCAGCTGGCTCAAGGGGAGAGAAGGTAAAATGCAGATCTACAACAGATTTGAGCACTGGGAAGTACAGAGCTTCCTGTAGACTAGACTTCATGCCACCAGCTGATGAATGCTACAGTAGGACCTGGCAACTGCCAATAGCTAGCTTTTCATTTAATAAGCCACCTGAATACTACTTCCTATTACCATAGATCTCATTTCAGTGGAGGCAAATGACAGTTTTACTATTGAATCATATGAGACTGTGATTCCTCTATCTAATCAACTGGATAATCAACTATTGTTTGACTGCCTTTGTGTGAGTTTCTTTGCTCATGGTTATGTATCTCCTCTGTAAAATTAAGTGGCACCCCAGAACTGATAAATAAAAATAGTAAACTGTAGCTTTCAGTGTATTTTGCATAATCTAGAAAACAAGATAATTGACTCTGAAGGGAATAGAAACAACAACAAAAAACCTGAAAAGACATTTTTGCAGTTAGTTTCATAGAATAGATGGAATAGAAAGCCGAGGAGAAGACACCTAGATATATGAGCCAGGCTGTCTAGAAAGAGCATGTTAATGGTCTACATTTGCATAAGACATTTGCAGAGAAATAAACGTAGATGAATAAAACAAGAATTTATTGCTGTGTTTTTGATTCTTTTCTCCATCTTGACACAACAGGGAACTGAACTGTTATAAAACACTTTACCGTCTTTCTCTCCATCTTTTTGGATAACTTCTTGGCAAATGTTTCTGTAAGTTTTATATACGATAAAGGCTGAGCATGTCTGAAATTGATAAAGGTTCTACAGTGATGTGTATTTGCAAGACAGGCTGTCTGTAAATATATTTTAATGCAAATCTTATCAATGAAATGTCAGTGGTGTCCTGGTGTTATTCCATATAGTCACAGCATATTCACTACAGAGCCAGAAAGCTGCTCACTAGGGATTCAAACTTTAAGCAGAGACAGAAAAAAGAAATATGAACACTGTACAGTTTCAGATAAACAAAGTTACTTCCTTGGACATTGTAGTTTTAAATAAAATTCGGAACTGAAGCTTTCATTTAAATACTGTCAGGGAAAGAGCAAATAAATATATAATAATAATATTTCTAAAATCTTCAGCATGCTGTTGCTCACATAGTTCAAGATGAAAATTACATAGGTTTTCTTACCAACTAAATATAATACATTCTTACTTCTGTCTTATTTTAGATGTGTCTTTTTTTTCTTGCAAAAAATTGTCTGTATGAGACAAATACATATTTCTGCAGTTAACTGGGAAAAGGTGACATTCTGCTACTAACCAGAACAGAATAGAAGATTGCTTCCTAATTTTTAAATCATTCTGGAATATTTCTGTGAGAGTTAGGTTGGAATGCAGCTAAGATTAACAACTATGCTGTAGGAGGAAAAATGTAAGGACCATCATTATTTTTAGCTAATATATAACACATCAATCAATCACTGGTCTATTGCTGGGGGCGATATCTCTAGACTTGTCACTTAACTACTTAGTTTTATTTTAACATTGTTTTAAGTCTAAGAGAAGGAATTATTACAGAAATTAATTTACTTTGCAGCTTCTATTATGTCTCCCTGAATGTTCCAAGCAAGTAAAAGACTCCTGTTGACATGTTTCATGGGGACCTTTTGGAGTGTGGCATAATACAGTAAAGGGATTTAAAAACTTTTATCTCAAGACCACCAATACATCTGAAGTTACCTGAAATTAATCCTTGCAGTCACTTTTGAGAAAAAAGTGCTTACATTTTGCACGTGTGCATCAATGGTAAATGACATTACAAGTCTGTTTTCTGATTAACTGGAGGATCTGGACTTCTTATAAACACCACAACTCCGGAGCTTCAGGAGCTTTCTGAGTCTCACTCAAACAAGAGGAGATGCTGAAGGTCGGAGGACTAATAGGGGAAAAAAAAAAAAAAAAAGGACGCACAGAAGGGAAAGAAAACTGACACCCACAGATGTTTGAGTCACACTACTGTTTTGAACAGTAACTTCTCGAATGTCTGAACTAGGACCATATTGTGCATGACCTTTGCTGAGCTGATTATTGTGTATCTGTCTCCTCAAGATCTGCCCTCTTCCCATGTCTGTAAAATAGGCATTCCTCCACCAATATCCACTGAAAACCTCTACTGAGCTGGTTTGCACAGGATTCACAGAACATACAAAGTTTACTTAAACTGTTATGTCTAATGGCTTGTTTGTTAGAACATCTGCTCCAGGAGACCCATTTTGAGACACAAAGAATGAGGACGGTTAGGATTGGAGCTGGTGCATCATAACAGACTGTGCTAATCACAGAGCTGTGGGAGGCAACTGCCTTTTATCCTTTTTGTGGATGGCTGTGCTACTGTGAGCAAGAAGTGCAAAAGCCACACAGGCCAAAGGAGAGCAGATGTTAGCAGTTCAGCTGGTCCAGTGGGAAAGATGCTGTCTTGAGTGGCTGCTCTCAGAAATATTTTTGATTTGTTTTTGTTCCTTTATCCAACAAGCAGCAAATACAAACTCCATCAGCATCCCAGGAAGCAGAACACCACTTACTGGGCAAGTGCTTTTATGAGGTGAATGTGCAAAAAACAGAATTCTGGCTTCCAGCTTTGGGGAGTGCAGTCCCTGCAGGAGACAGCATTTCAGAAATTCTCTGCTCTTCCACATTGTCTATTGATTGGTTTGGGCATCCCGGCACTTAGTCTACTGGCAGCTGTCAATCTCACCTTGTCCAAACTGAAATTAGCTTTGCAAATTCTGTTCTTAGAGACAGGCTCTGAGGCTGGGGGTGTTGTATACCACATGTCACAATATCTGAGTCCTTTCATTTGAGCAAGATTTAAATTGTACTCTTCTTAATTCACCCTTTTTCCCAAACTCACACACACAACTTCAAGGGATAGGCAGAAAACCCATTTCACAATCTGTTTTTAAAGGCTTTTTCATCAGCTGAAGTCCTGTCCGAGAGAAACTACAAGTCAGTTAAAAATATATAGCCATACACATGCAAGTGGAAGCTCCTCATCTTGACTGAGTTATTTAAAATATTAATACAATAAACAAAGAACATTAAAAATGAAGCCATCATCATTTGGGGTTATCTTTGCATATTTTATAGCTAGATACATATTTCTCCCAGGCAAGACTGCCTAAAATTCATTAAAATACTAATTTCCTCACACAAACTGTCACTCTTAAGACATCATACAAACAAAGAAAAGCACCCACATCAGATTATTCAACACATCATATAAGAGGAATGTTTCTTCCAACATGAAATGTTTCTCATCTGAGTTACCATATGCCTCCTACTCGTTCCATTTTTCCATCTCCTCTAACATAAACACTTCCATCCATTAACAACCTTTCAAATTCTTTACACTTTAAATATTGTATAGCAACACATGTAAACAGAAATCTATGTTACTTTTATTGCACTCGGTACAAATTCACAGCAGCCGACAGAAGAATCTCAGCTCAGTGTAGGAAATGCATACCTGCTCAGCTGCAAAATTTTATATGCAATAAATCCTGTCAAATGCTATATAAACCTCCACATTAAGGTAGTAATATTATGCTAGAGAATTTCCTGTGGTTTCTCCTTCTAATTTCCTTTGAAGTGTCTCTGATATTTCAAAAAAAATAAAATCAGTTATGTAGGAAGAAACTGTATTAACTATCTACTGTCTTAAGGGCAAAACAGAGCAGCTGGACAATATTGCTGGGCTACAGGTTTGACTGTCTGGAGCATAGCCAATAAAATGAGTGAAGTCCCATTAAAGTCAATATGTGCCTGATTCCTTTCCAGTACCTAAATAATGGGCAGAAAATGGGTAAACTGCTGTTTCAGAAACCTCTTAAGGAAGCATTAAAAACCTGTGTCAGAGTACAGAATTTATGGTCTAAGTGGTTTTTTGTAAGGATGATTAGTTTTTGCAAGAACTTTTATTTTGCTAGAAAATATTTTTGCATTCCTTTTCTAAAGAAAGAAGAAAAAAACTCACCACAAACCCTAAGCTTTTACTTCTGGTTTATTAAAGTCTAATCACAGCCCAACTGGTCTAGAAATTTCCTGCTGTGTCAGTTCAGTATTAAGCAGCACTTCCTCTGCCACTGACTATGAAGTCAGTGGAAGGTGTGGGGTGGAAGCCCAGAGAACTAGCTCTCATTTGCTGATTTCTGAAGATGATGTTATTTGGGTCACTGCAAATGAGCCACCATGCAGAAAACTATCTGCACAGAGAAGAGGAACCTTAATATTAGGACCTCTCATCAGGAAGTAAAGCTTAATATTATGCCAATTGGGTAGTTTAACAAGAAAGCAAAATGGGATTACAATTTGGGAATGCAAAATATTTTAACATTTTGAAGTGAATAACTGTTCTGACGTTTTTGAATCAGTGGGTTTGTGTGAAATCTTTCATTGGTTTATTTAAACACAATTACCTTGCATGCAAAAATAGAATGAACAAGAATACATTTCTTTTTAATGCAATTTTTCTGCAGGCTGGTAGCTCCAGATCATGCTCAGTTCTGATTCTGAGATATTTAGAAATCTGTAATCTCACAAGGCCTAGTATTATGAAAGCGCAAAGATTGTGGAATCAACTATTATTATTATTATTGTTATTGTTATGTTAAAAAGACATTTTGGGTTACATCCTTGCATTAGTCACTGAAAGCTCTGCATAAGACTTGGCATTCATATTTAGATATGCTATGTAAAGCTCTGCATGTTTCTATTGACCTAGTCGGTAATGCTAAAATAATTAATGCTTAAAACAATTTAACCTTATTCTTTCAGAAAAAAAAAAGAAAAAATAATTTAATGTTTCTACTAGTGAGTAATTCATGGAAGATGAATATTTATTATAAAACTTCTCGTTTCCTGGTTTATAAGTGGGTTTAATTAAATTTAAAGTCCAGACTATAAGTAAGAATTGGATCTGTAAGCATATAATTTTCATTAAACTATCATTCACATTTCCTTAAAATAATTTCACCATGATTTAAAGACATTTCATTGTTAGTTTCCACAAGTCCCCAGAGAATTTCTACCATCATAATCAAAAGCTCACAAAACTACAAATTTAAAATATCTTAAGAAAGGCTCACTTTCTCTAAGATCAGAAAGTAATAGACATACAATAATATACCTCCTGTTTCAGATTTAAGCTGCTGATTAAGAAATTGAGGAGACTAAAAATTAAAATCAGTTAACCCATATTTTCTAGTTCTGAAGTTATTTTGTATTCTTTTCAAGCCACAGATGCTTTTCATTATTTAAAATATAATACCGAGATTCTGAATATTTCAATTCCTTTGTTCAGCAGAATTTCTCAGTTTTGAACTGATTTTATGCTGAAGTTGCAGTAGGTCTGCTGCTATGTTAAATACAGAGCATGAAGTGGTGGTTCATTGAGAGTGTTTCTTTTTTCTTGTGCCTCCAGCATAAGCAGAAACACTAAAACAAAGCTCGGAACTATAACACTATAAACACTATAAAGTGTTATAAAATAGTTTATTGAAACTGGGGGGATAAGAAAGAGAAGTTAAGAGGCAAAGTCAGACATATCGGGAGGCCATGTGTCATTGCAAACGGCACTGAAGACCTGTACCCTGGTATCACCTCCATCACAGCTGCTGAGCCCTTTGGCCAGTAACAGGCATCAAAGAAGATGCTGGGCAAGAAGAATCACTGGATCAATCAAGGTGATTTGGGCCCTCTTCACAACATCTGATTTAGTCTTCTTGATCGTGATTTTAAATATTAGAAAGAGTTTTCAGTAGCTGCTGAGTTCTAGCACTCCCTAACTTATGGTGGGAGCAGCTTGGTATAATTTTTCACAGGATTTCCCTGTGTGAAGTGTGCAAATGGTGTATATGTATCATACCCAGAGGACACGTGCTGCACGGGGGATCTTCACCTGGACAGTGGACTCTGCCCACCCCAGATGCATTGCCTCAGTGGACATCTGCTGTATATTTAATTGGCCTGTATCACCCTTTGTCCAGGATTTTTGGAATATGTGGAACATTTCAGGTTTGAGTAATCTTTTTACTACCCAGGCAAGATTTTGTGTATCATGTTTTATTTATATGATATGAAACAAATATAATACGATATGAACATGATATGATATATGTTATAACAGTGCAACCCTATACATAAGGTTCCCTTTCTCACCTTCTAGGACATACAGTAACAGAAAGGAAGCCATAATTAACAATTTATGTCTTACATTGTTTTAAATATCAATACATATTTATTTATCTATTCATCACCTATCTTGTGTGTTTAAAACTATTGATACATTTATCCCTTTTAAATTTTGAAAACTAATGGAATACAATATGCCATACTGTTTTAAATAAAGGTTATGTTTCTGTTCCTGTATTGCTCTCATTCACTCTGGTGTAACTGAAGGCTAAAAATTAATTAAATTACACTTACTGGAAAACCAGTGTAAAGTCAGAATAAAAGCCCCTGTTTATAAACATAAAAATAAACAGTCCTCTTAATTCACTGTCACAACTTTTCTCCCATGGCAAAGAAATAATAATCTTGTTCTTAAATATGATTTTAAGCAGAATTTAAAAACATACATAATTAAATATTCTGAATTGAAAGTAATTGGTTATTTAAATGAAAATGCAGACTTTAAACTATCTTCTGAAGTTACTGCTATATTATAGAACTTATCAGCTAATTAAAGAGAAACCTTCCCCTTAAAATAGCATAAGGCTTTCAAACCTTATCTTATACCATAGATGAATATAGCACTTTGTTTTTAAGGTACCAAAAATGTTAGCCATTCTTTAAATCTTGTCTTTGAATTACATATTAATGAACTCTGTGGAATTATAGTTTGTCATTTAATGTTTACAATTTCTTTTCTTGCAATTTTAAAGATCATATATTATTGAAATTACTGTTGTAAAAGTAGCAAGTGGACATTAGTGGTAATACATGGTCGTCTTGCTGTAAACCATTATGTAGATAAGCATAACCCTTTATTAAACTTTAAAATCAAGCAGTATTTCAATTGAGTTTTAATCATGCAGTTCAGTTAATTATGTCCTTTATAGTGCTATTAGTCTGTACAATTTCACTCTAGCTGAACAGGCTGAAACTTTACTCTGTAGTTCAACTGAAATTATTTTTAAATTCTTCCATGTATGAAGCAACTACCATTTACAGGAATTAAACATGAGTGTTTGCAGGGGGTGCAAAAGATGTGTACTGCAGTTCTCTGTCACTGGGCAAATTACAATATATTTAGTAATTTAAACAAGTACATAATAATTTGTAATATAACATATATACTCTTCATCGAGAAATTGAGGTTTCAGCTCTGGTCCCCGATTTTGCAAGGATGTTTCAGCCTTTGTAGAGGAGGACCTAAAAATAAAAGGATACACTTGGATGTAATTAACCCTTTAAATTAGGGCTTGTGAACTAAGAATAACATGTCCAGAGAATACCCCTTTGAAAAGATTCTGGTTCAAAGCAGTATTTCATACATTATTTCTTATAACTTAGAATTATAACTAGAGCTCACTGAACATATTCAGATAAGTAAAAGAGTTATCTGAACCACTGTATATTCCACAATAAAAACTTTCCTTGAGGAATGAAAAAAAATATCTGATACATTACTTTTTTTTTTTTTTAGTTTTTTCCTAGACACAAGTACTCCAGGATTTGACAGGATAGACCAAATACTGTATTTTAAGCAAGTATACTTTAAAGATGACTGCTCTGTGATATTTCTATTCTGACTAAAAATATTCCAGATCTCAGTGAAGAAAACAGAAAAATTAATGACTGTTCCATTCTAAAACTTCTCTCTTTGAAATGTTAAGAAAATATTGACAATGCTGCACAAATTAATGGTATATTTTTAAACCATTTTTTTGTTACACATTCTAGTCATCTATGCCCTATTCAGTGGATAATGGGGCCCATCTTTCACACAATCAGTAGGGATTTAGGACAAGAGCTAAAAGTCCGGCATAGGCAAGATGAATAACCTTCTGGAGGCGTACTTCTCTCTCGATAACAAAAACAACTGGCTTAGAAAATGCTTAGCTGTCAACCAGCTACAATATGAATTCAACTGTTACTATTTATCCAGCCTTTCTGTTTTCCATTGCCCTATTGAGCATGAGAGATATAAATAACAAAGAACTTGAATTTTGATTCTTGGAAATACTGTGTAAATGCTTTCAATTTCATGACTACAACCTTATGCCTAAATCCAGGACATTTATTGTAACTTTGCTTGTGGAAATAGGCAAAATCTGTTAAATGTTCTATTTTCTGTCTGAGATTTTGAACTACAAGTAACAATCACTTGCTGAAAGTATCTCTCTGCATTTGGAAAAAGTCTTTCAAAGATTAATAGCTTGTTGCAAAAACCTCATTCTGATAACACTGATCTATAAAATCATATGTTCCAACATATGGACACATTTCGTGCTCAAAATTAAAATATATATGCACACTTGACAATTCCATGTAACAGTATGGAAAATGTCAGTATTTTTAAAGACTCTATGAAGGAGAAGAAATTAGCAATATAGCCAGAGATGGGGGGGGGGGGGGGGGGGGAGGGTAGGTGTGGGTGTGTGTGTTAGGTGATTTTAGTGAAATTGTGATAACTGTAGTCAGTTTGTTTTTAGGACTTTGGTCTAACCTAGGCAGACAGGCTCCTCAAGAGAATACCACCTATCTTTCTTCTAGATGTTTATCATAGGATGAGTTGAATTGTCCCTTGGGATGTTTCTGTGTTGATTTCAGAGACAGGCTAAACAACTAATTTAGGTTTTAGATATTTGCATTCTAGAAGCCTAAAGTAATATGCGATTAATCTCACTCTATTTGACAAGCTTGGCATGAAAATCAACATATTCATCAAGTACTATTACAAATTAAATTTTTATCAAACAAGATCATTGACCTTAGAACTGTTGGTTTTTCTTCTGAAGAAAATACCATTTACAAGTTTTAGAAGATTATACCAACAGTTATGCCACTACTTAACTCTCCCCATTCCAAGTAACATTGGTACAAACATTTTACACAGCTACTGACCGGATTTTAACTTTTTCAAGATGCATAAACTGTGTTATTCAATAGTTGATTGTGATATAGCTATACAAGGGTAAACACAAATAACTTTTTCAAGTTCCTAATTCAAAAAGAAGAGTTTTCTCTTTATTACAAAAGCATATCATTTGGTGAATTAGGAAATTAAAGGAGGGAATTGAACCACTGATTTCAACAGGGCCACCATGTTTCCCAAAATGTCTTTCATACCTAGAGTTAATATATGGTAACAGAAAGTCTTTCTGTAGCTTAGGAGTCTTATAATTCTGATATAGAGCTGTATTATCTGAAAGGATCAAAACCACTACTCTCTAACATGCTTTTGACATTTGCATTCTGACAAGTTCTTCTGTGGTATCAGCACTTGTTGCCTTGCCATCAGCAATCAGTCTGGTCCATTAGCTAAAGCCATGGCTTAGTCATTAACTTCTACAGCATATATCTTAATGAAAAAAAGTCAAAGAGTTTTCTGAAAACTTTTAATAGGCTGTACAGTACAGAAAACTTTTAGAAAATGTTGCCACCTACTTTCCATCTACTCTTAAAACATTGGCTTTCTAAATTAGTTTTATTCTTTGTGTAACTGCAGATGCTTGCTCCCAAGCACATGTCACATCACATGTAATTGGAATTGGTTTATTATATAACTAAGGCAAACAGCCTACTGCAGACTACATCTTACACTTTACTTTTCTATACACAGTATACAGTACTTTTAATGATATCCTTAGAGAGCTGGTCAAGGAGCTTGGGGGTGGAAATGTGCTAGTGACTGTAGGTTCAGGCAAAGCTCAGAAGGGGCTCAGGGTAGGATTTGAGGTATTTTGTTTGTTAGTTCTCCCTTAAAAACTCTCCCTTCAGAGTAATAAGATGAGCATCAAATTCTGCCTCATGTTTGACAGACATGTAAAAAGTCTCCCTCGGGCTGAAAAGTATAATGAAAAGAGCCAAAAAACCCCATAATAGAACAAACATCATTGTAATCACTGAATCATGCTGACTATATCTGTAAAGCAGAATGAAAACAGAATAAACTATTATAAAAAAATTAATTTATATTTAACACTTTCTTCGATTTGATGAAGCCTGTTAGTTCCATGTAGGTAGTGTTATTCAAGTTCCACAGCTTTTGTATGCATACTTTTCTTCTTTCTTCTTGACTGGATCATGGCCACAGAGAATGAATTAAAAAACAAATACTTACAAAACAGTTGAATGACTGCAGACTGTGTATATGAAAGGGAGTCCCTGGTAAATTGTGAACACTGTGCTGTTTCAGACAATTTGACTACCCTATACAATATCTAACAGGGTCTATGGCAACAGTTTATATGATTTGGCAACAATCACTATTTATGTCTCTGGAGAAGAAACAATATATCTGAACCTAAACACAAACACAAATCTAAAAAATGGCCTGTTTTCAAGGAACTCATGGGAATACTTGTGCTTTAATACAGATTTAAATATCCAGCCTCCATATTGAAAAATGTGAATTTAGCACATTATGGACATTGGCTCATCAGAAATCATAATCAAGTATCAACTTGTAGTTTACATATGATCAGATATTTGATTATGTCAGATACACAATGGGTTTTATATACAAACCATTCCAAATATATTGAGTCAATAATAGTAGAATGAGCAACAATAACTATCATCCTTCAACAAGATTATTATATCTACCAAAGTAATTTTACAAAGGAGAAATAAAGACACTTCAATAAAGCTCTTCTTCAGTGTGATTGTCTTCTCCTTTGAAAGTAAACACATTATGACTGTGTAGCATCTGGAGTCCATTATATTTTAAGTATGTTTTATACAACTCATCTTGCCACTTAACAAATGTGCTTGAGAGATCACTCTCTCTTATTTATTCTACATTGATCATTTCAGTTTTTGCTCTTTACATTTTCAGACACAACTCAATAATACCAGTAGGGAAAGAGGGTAAAATTGGTGATGAAAAGTCTCAGAGACTAAATTTAACATTATGATTACATTACCTATTATTTGCTGAAAAAAAAAAAAAAAATCTGCAGAAACATGCTAAACAGCAAAGTCATTTCGAAGCTGCTACAAAGAGTGTTCAAAAGTCTCCAAGCATTCAGCCATCGTGAAGATGGAAAGTACAATGTAGAATTTCCAGTTAAACATTGCAAAAAACTGCCAAAGGAAGCAGTGGTCTGCCATTTCTTTAAGCTTTCTTAAGGTGATTCCAAGACATTCCATTTCTGGATGTCTTGGAATAAAAACATCATTCAGCCTAAGTGTTCCAGTGTTCTCCATTGGCCCTGCATTCATAAAATAAAAAATTCATAATCATTTATTATAAACATAAAGAGAAACAACTTTTGCTTGTTGCACATTGCTTGTCTGGTCTAACCCTTCAGTAGCATTGGCCTCACAGTCACAGAGACCATAGAGGGAGCCCAAGGATTAGAATGTTTGGTCTTAAACATTTATATGTTCCCTGTATTACTACAGCTCACTGAAAAAAAAAAAAAAGTGTCAAATGCAGGGGGAAAAGTGGAATAACATGACATAAAGGTAATTTTTAAGACATCTTAAGAATATTTTTATTTACTTTTATTTAATTTTATTTGTTTATTTATAAACAAGGAAAATTCTGAACTATGTTTGATCTACTCAAGCTTCAGCAAAAAGATTCACTTTTGATTCCTTGTTCCCCAACCTTTTCTATATAATTAAATGCCATATGAAGAACCATTTTTATTTTAATTTTAGTCAAACCAAATTTGTACTTGAACTGCAATGTAAAATCAAGAAGCTACTATGTAACCGTATTGGAAATTTGGGTGGGAAAAAAAGCCTACTTGAGGGCTAGGGTTAACAGTTCTGAATATTCAAAATTATTAATCTACTCAGGTACTTTTTCTAATTATAATTTCTGTGTAGGCACATACTCAAAATGGCAGGAAGAGATTGCAGTTTCCCCTGTTTCTCCTACAGTATGTTTTGAGAAAATGTCACTAACTTTGCCTTCTGGGTTCCAAATGCTCAGACAGTCTGCATGCAGGTGACAGATTAAGACCTTTGTATAGCTAATCGTATGATGAGGGAGAAAAATCCTCCTAGAGACTGAGTTGAATATGTAAGTATAGAAAAACATCATTTGCTTTGCATGAAATGTAAAACTTTTTGCTTTAAAGAAAACTCCCAGGAAAAGGTTAAGATTTCAACAAGTATCTCAAAAGTTATCTACACATTGTTTAGTGCGAAGGAAAGCACTAGAGAGTCATGATGTTCACGTTTCAACTTACTTTAGTCTAGAATCAACTCTTTGAATTCTTGCAAAATGCCACATAATGCACACGTAAAATCATGCTGATGAATCAATAGTCCTAATATTTATGGCTGCCAGGAAATTTCAGATTAAGTTGCCAATTCTTTTTTTAACTATATTTACAGTTTATTATATAATTAAAGATATAATTTATAAAGATTTAAATAGTGAAATGGAATTGTGAAAAGTGCATTAAAAAAAGCAGGAAATCTTAGACTGTAGTATATTTAACACCGGTTTCATATGGAGCCCAAATTCGATAGTAAGAGATTTATCAGTAAGAGATTTATATAAAGGAATTTATCAGACTAGAAAATTATTTTGGTTACGTGGAAAGTGGAATATAAACCACTTCATTTATGGATGCAATATGTAAGTCATAAAAATTTCCTAAGTTAAAGCAAAACTTACTACTCACTGATGAGCCTAATTCTTAAAAGATCACAAGTCCAGAGCTATTAAGCAGTAACCAAAACCAATGATTGTTACTAAGCTGTATTAATTTAGCTACGTAACATTTGTGAATATATAAAAATGTGCATTCGTAATTTCTTACATACCTAATCTAATAAGGAAGATGATGTTAAAAATGAATCTTAAAGTTACAAGAATTACCCACACATGTATCCCCATTTCCTTCTGTATCATTTATCCATTAAAACTATTTAAATCCACCATGAGCATTTAATTCTGGACAATCAAATACAACATATTAATTTCCCTTTTGAATAAGTGTAAAAGATAAGAGAAAATGTAAACCAAATGGTCTTTTATGCTGAGCACTGTAGTTTAATAGTAAGGCAAATTAGTATAAACAGCCACATAATCAGACATTCTACATTGATATTGATGCCTTTTAATATCCTCTCACATGGCTACAAGTGCTAATTCATGCAACTTTTCTGCTTTCAACACCACTACTACTGCATCAACATGTCACCTAAATAACTGTAATTAAGCATTCTCCGTAGCCGCTGATTACAGTATGCTGATGAACATTCCCACTGGATTTAGCAGCCTCTTTCATAACAACGACAATAATCATCTCATATTATAATGTCTGTGCTTCTGAAGACTTCTTAAATAATCTAAAATTTAAATTGTACAGACTGTTGATTATTGCAATCTAAAGTTCAACAGGAGCTTAATCAAAAAGGTTCAAGTATCACATCACTGACATCTATTAAGCAATATGGTAATATACATCTTAGAAAATAAATACTTAAGCTACTTGGTCTTTCAACCAAAGTAAACTTTTTAAAAAGGTCTATTGACCTCTTGAAAAGAGCAGTGGAACTTCTTATGCCACCTTTTGTTGTAACGAACAAAACAAATTTTTCTTTCTTTTCAGTGAGGATCTCTTCATTTTATTAAGCTCCTTGTCATTTTTCATTGAGAATAATAACATTCAAAAAGCAAAAGTGCAGAATGATATCTCTTATTGAGACTTTTTGTTATTATCTTTATGGTTTTGAAAGCTAATGGATCACATTTCTTTGAACTGGAACCATGTGAATTCAATTGTGCAGTAGTCACCTGGACCAGCGTACTGTCTGTGATGATCTCTAAATCCTTGCAAACTGTTTTACTTCCAATATGTTTTCTTGCTGTTATTATAAAAGTATTCTGTGCAAGGAGTGGGAATCCCTTTGTTTATCCCACCATAGATGACTTAAGAGGCTACATTCCTTTGAAAACGTGTACATCAGCAGAAAAAAGTATTTTAATTTTCTTTCCTAATGGTGATCCATGTTCAACACAGTCAAATCTTTTGTTAAATCACATATAAAAAGGCAAGTCTATGCCAGTTTTCCCTACCATCAGTGAGGGACATATCCAGTGACATAAGGTTCATAAGTCAGGAAAGACTAATACAGAACCTGTGCTACCAATTTTTAGAAGCAAGTAACCATACCCCACTCACCCCAAAATGCTGCAGGACATAAAATATCTCAGCATAACTGCCATCTAAATGTTCTTTCTTTTCATTCTCATCAGTAATTTTAGACATACAGTATTATTTTGGTAGCCTATTTTTTGTTGTTTTTCTTTTTTATTAAAAAAGCATATATATTCTTTCTATGTCTCTATGAAAGGTTTCTCTGACCTCTATATTCCTCCATCTACCACATCTCTTGTTCAGAATGCTCTTAATGCCCATCTTTGTCAACAGATGAAAGACGGATATCCTCAGACAGAATATCTATAGAATTATCTCAGAAAATCTCCTGGAGTAATAAGGCATAATTCCATTTAAATCACTGAAGTTTTGCTAAGTCTGTGAGGGTCTGGATTGAGATATCTTCTCTGAGTATTCATATTGACTACATCATTTCTTGGGGAATAAAGAACAAGAAGGAAGTAAACATGTAAGACTCACATTCACGTGAAATACACGGTTTTATTGGTTTGTGTCTTTTATGCTGTGAAAGAAAAACATCTTCCTTGTTGCAGTTTCTTCATATAGCATCAACAAAACCATTTATTGCTTTTTAAAAATCTTTCTCCAAGAAAAAAATATCTCACAAACAGCACAATAAGTGACCTGAGATGTACATACACGTATGTGTGCACATAGATGTATTTATATATATCTGTGTTCATTTTTCAGCTGTATTAACAGCTCATGGGCAGACATTTGAAATTATAGGCATGGAAATGAAGCAACTCATATGCTTGGATCATTTGCAGGATATGTCTTTAATGCTATTTTCAAAGTGTCTCTATCTCATCTACTCATCCAATTCAAAATACATTAACAAAAGGGCAGTGTTCTTTCAACAGGGGAACACATCTCCAGCGTATAAACATAATCTTTAAATCTTACATTGACAAAAGTGTTTGAAAGGGACAGATGGAAACAGAGTTAGGAAAATTAAGAGATTTTATCATAAAACACAAATTACTGATTCTTTAAATCAAACTGTTTTCAGCAATTCCATTTTGGAGTGTAAATACACAGGAGCAACATCTAGAGAAAAGACACAGAAGTAAATGTCTCAGAATATCCTTCCACTTTCTGCATTATTTTTGCTCCTCAGTGTTCGGATACTCTAGCCTTCTCTAACTGTTACCATTCAAAGGTTTTTTTAGAGATTCTGTTGACCTTTAAGTTCCAGGCAGCAGTTAAGTTTACCTACTGTAGCATATCCATATGAATGGTCTGGGAAAAAAACAGGTCATTTTTGCCCTTTAATTCCCCGTAATACAAGAGAAAAGAGTAAGGGTGGAAGGAAATCAATCGTAACTTATCCCTTGACGAATATCAGCAAACACTGTGTCACAAAACCAATGTGAAGAAATGGAGTATAGATTTTCTGCTGACATTTGTAAAGTGTTTGTGTCAAAGTATTTTTCTAATATAGCAAAGGTTACAGTTTAACAAATTAAAGCACATGTTTCTTTTGAACTGGCATGATGGTCATTTGGGTTAATTTAAATGGCTTGTGTTTTTCTAATAAACTCTTAACCTAACCTACTATGATTATGGTTGCTCTTTGCATTAATCTGCCATAAGTAATTGCTTTTTCATCAAAATGAGCTGAATGACAACAGTGTAATAGTCCATGACTTTATCTAATACAATTTGGAGGAAATACTATATGCCACTTAAAATGTGGCCAGAAGTGAATTTGCATTGCAAAAACCTATGCAATGATTTAGTTTTAATATCTATGATTTCTGATGGCTCAAGTGCTCTTTGATATTACAGGAATGCTTGAACGCGATAACTATTTTCCTGTGAGTTATAGATTCTGCCATAAAATTTCTTATCAAAAACAAAACCTGTCTTTGTTTTCCTGTTCTCCACGACTGAATTTACTTTAGTTTATATAAATATTTAGTTCTTTTGAATTATAGCGTGACAACTTATAAGGAAGACAGCATAAATGCAAACTTGTCATTGGATTGTTATGCATTACTTCAGTAATGATCATCGTAGGAAATTAATTCCATCTTATCTAGTAATTGAACACCAAATATAATTTTAAAAGTCATTATTTATGCTCTACTCCCAGGTTTTTTTTCTCACATATGTAAGTCTTTAGGAAAATCCTTCATAAATGTAGCATCAGTATAAAGAATTCCGTAAAGTTTCTATGTGTGATTCATGAAATTATGTTGACTTCCTAGCAGACTGTTCAGTACTAATGCTAATACGTTTCTTTGTATGTAAAAAGAACCATCCCCAAAACATTTTGTGTGTTAAAAAAAGAAACAATGTTTCAGAAGACATACATTTTCCAAATAATTGAGATCATTTTGATATCAAAGCCATGGACTGGAATCTTCTTTTTTAATTCTTAGGATTTCAGTGAGATAACAAAAACTAGGAAATTTAGTATCAAGGTGTGGTCCAACTGGCTCCTTCATAAGAATTATTTCACTCATATTATATGTTAACTGATATGACCAAAACTCAAAGTGAGCATCTTTAAATTATTTACAGAGCTACATATGACCAAAATATTTTTTAGTTTTCCATTGCCATTAGTGCCTAGAGAACAATAATTAAATATGTGAGAGCTTCCCCAAGCTTTCAACATTTAACTAAACCTTCACAGATTTTGCCTAACTGCACATACATGCATATAAAGCTTACTGTGAATGGTATATGAAAGGTCTCTCAAGAAAATGAACTGTGCTGAAGAGGATAAATAAAATCTTTCTAGCTCCAAGGTTAGGTTCTCTCATAAAAGGGATGGGGCCATGTGTTTTCAGAATTCCTTCATAGATGAAGAACATGGCAGAAGACTGCCCATTCGATGTTTAAGTTATGTAATCAACATTTGTGCAATGTGTGTCTGCCTAATGCAACAAATGGAATGCCTTTTCAAAGAATAGTTTCCATGTTTTCCTCTGCTGAATATAATAGTGAGAATCAATCATTACAATAAACATTATATAACTCCAAAACCCAAGAACATGCAGAGAATCAACCTATTGTGTAACAATAATCAATCAACAACTGAACAGTCCGTGCCAATACGAACTTGTGGGTGTCATTGACACAATTCTTGTTTAAAAGCAATAAATTCTTAGACATGGTTGTGTCATGTCCTGGGGCTCAAGCATAATAAGGCTTTATAACAAAAGACAAAAACTCTAAGGTTACATTCACTAACCTTTAATTGTCCTTAACCACTTTTATTTTTAATATAGCAATTTTCACCCACCTTTAAAACGTGATATAACTTCATTTTCAAATGGATAAATCTGCTTCAGTGAGTAACCTACTGTTGTCAACAGAAGTTAAAACAAAAAAATCTCCAGTTCACACCCAAGATTGATATCATAATGATCTATACTAGAGGATAAATTGTTACTACAAATATGAAGGCAAAGTTTTCCAACTCATGACACTGAACAAAGCATGCTGCCAACTGACTTGCAATCCTCTCTTTCCATTTTATATTTTAAATAAGATTTGAGTTAATTACTTGGATATCATTTACTTCTGGTTGTGGTGAGGAGATAGCACTTCTCATACTCTAAAGACTTGAAACATAAGAACTCATATGAGACTGCTTTTAATGAAGAACTTCCAATGGAAGTGTTCTTATAAGACTGTGATAACCTCCTATTCAAAAAACTCATGGAATATTTGTTATGTATCTGGTTCACTTAGATCAGATAAGACTGTCCTTTCTGCCCTGAAGAATTCCCTTTTCTTCACAACTTCCCCTTTCTGTCACAACTTTCGACATAACGACAACTTTAATGCACTTTAAACTATATCACAATCACTTGCTCCTATAAAAAGCATAAAACTGTAAAATTGGATTAGCACCATAGAGTGTGATATGTAGTTTTAAATCAGTAAAAGATAGGATTTTAGGCCAGGATTTAGGAAGTTCTGACTCCAATTAGAATTGGCAGGGAAAGAAAAGGGAATAAAAAGCAAGCAGTGCTTGAATTCAGAGGAGTGAGTTCATTAATACTTGTGGTTCTAGAATGGGATTATTAAGCATTCGGATATTTTGATGTGATAGATCTTTGATGCCTAACTACAAAAGTAAGCTCTGCAATAAAATATGCAAATATGGTTTAAAAAGGGGGAGGGAAGTTCATAAAATTAATAGACCTAGACTAGACACCAGAGATGTGTATTTCAGCTAGATGTCTCCAGATTTAATTTATTTAGATGAGATTTTCAATAGGGACAAATAACTTTGGGTATCTAGCATGAAATAATTTAAGGGCACATAATGTTAAAATGAAATATACGTATGGTTTCAGGATTTAATTACAGTGATGGTTTTTGAAAACTTTGTCCAACATGGAAACAAATCTGTAATCTGTGAGGAAGAAAATGTAGCCCTCCTTTTCACCACTGTAGATAAGCCCAGACCATATGCTCTGAATCTATCACAGCTTTTCAAATCAGAGATGTTCATTACTAGAATGGTAAAGTTTCCGCCACGTATTTAAGAGAATTTACTATATATGAAAAAAAATAAATGGTAGTCTATCTACTCATGGATGGATCTGTCATAAAAACATAATAGCCTTTTTACTTAGACATTTACCAGAGCTTAATCACAGGAAAATGTTCTGTCACAGAACAGTCTAAAGGAAAATAGAGCAGATCTGTCCATTCTTATCTCAATGACCAGTTCCTGGCACACAAGTAGAGTCATTACCTCTGTCATTATTTGGGACTGTTTGCATATCTAATAGTTGATCACATAATTTCAAAGGCACAGTATGCTTAATAAATTTTTCTCTTCTCATGCAAAGAAATCTTAAATTAAAACATACCAATGGTAAGTTTCATCTCAACAGACGTCTAAATATGTCATTAATCACCATAGGTTTTTTCTAAAGCCAGTGATGAGAAATAACACCTTCAGAGACCAGACCATCTTTTATTACACATTTTAGGAGGACATGAAACACCCCCTTCAGCGGAGTATTTTTCCCCAGATAAAGGTGGTGAATCTACACTTAGGTAATGTTTAGACACATAAGCAGAGTGGGGCGAAAAGCCTTCTTGGAAAACTACATATGTACCTCTTGAGGAAAGCTCTCACACTTAAAAGCCTCAAGAGCAGTAACAATAATTGCAGGGCAGGTGATGCAGTTAATCAGTCTCAGTAAGCTCTGACCTGTTCATTGTCTGCTTCAATTAGAGTTCTCAACAATACACACAAAGAAGCCCTTCAGAGGTCCCAGCTCTGTCAAATAATTAAATTCCAACTACCCTGTTCTCTCTGAAATAATTTGAACCTTTGCCTGGAAGGAACTTGCTCCCTCTACAACATGCAGTCTATAGTTACTATTTAAACTGGCAAATTATTTCTATCTTTGACATTTTATCTGTGCTAGTTTGGGCTGGGATAGAGTTAATTTTCTACATAGAAGCTCTAGTGTGGGGTTATGTTTTGGATTTGTGCTGGCAACAGCGTAGGTGCTTGTTCTCTGCATGCAAAGATTCGCTACAGTCCCCTATCCCCCCTAACAGTGTAAAAAAGTGCCCATCGGACAAATGATGTCGTCTTCTGCTCCCATAGTGTCACACTTCTTTGCTGCACAGGGACTCTGGGAGTCAGCAAATATTTTAAGAACATCTCTCTAGGATTGTAGTCACTTCAGCAACACAAGAAAGTGCCCTTAAATCATGATTCTGAATCCAACAGCACATGCTAAGGACAATGCTATGTTCTGTGTAGAGTTAGTCATTCTAGAAACTGAATATTCCGGGTACCATATACACTTTCTACCTTGTACTATCTATATTTGGATCTATATCAACACTGGGTCCAAAGTTAACTGTGGGCAGGCCAGGTTGTGACATCCATCTTATGAACTCACCTCTACATGTAACTGCTTCTTCAAATCAAGTACCATCCAGGCTTGGAAGAATGCTTCCAGTTCAAACCCACAAGAGAAAGAAGCAAAGTTACCAGATGTACTATGCCTAAAAAAACCATCATGGCCCTCCTAGGACTGGTCATAGGGAACGGATTAGTGTGCACCACAGGAGGGGCTCTAAATCACTCTTACAATTGCTGTTTGATGTGCCTTACAGGATTGCAGCCAGCCATATCCTTATTGAGACACCTGTACCCCTACCACCCTTCCATGTCTTTGCTCTCAGTAGTAAGTCACAGCTGCAAAAACTAAGATTTTCCTTTTTATAACAAAGGGGTAATATAATTTTCTGATACTTTTGTTGTATTGCACAGAAAAACCTTTTTGTTGATTTGGATACTGGTGAAGTTTGCAAACAAATTCAGTATCTCCAAGTCTACTGTGCTTCAAACAAGTACTGCCTGTAGCCATTAATTTGTTTATTATGACTGCAATGTGCTTTCAGAAAAAGCAACTCTCTTCAGGTTCCAATCTAGATATAATCATTACTTTATTTTTATTATTATTTTTAATTCAGTCTGGAGAGATACCATATAAAGGTTGCCAACAATAATGACTAGATTTGAGCATTTAGAAGTAAATTACTAAGTATAATGAGAAGATGTGGCCTTAAGTTGCATTTACAATAAAAAAAGAACTGGACATCAGCCAGTGCTCAGATTTATTAACACTCAGAAATGCTGTCACAGCTCATGTGTACATGGGACATTAGTCATGCATTTTGTTAATCTAACATAATATGGGACATAATTTATCAGTACATCAAAATAATAGCTTTTACTCCATTTCCCCATCTATGTGAGGATACGCACAATAGACTCTGAAGCTATACATGCACTCTATTAGAGCTAATTGAAACTAGATGATACAATTAACCTGCTTCTTAGTAAAAAGCATTAACACTTGGTGTAAAATTCTAATCACAATAAAAGAGAGTAACATTGGAATGAAATGTGGTGTATAACTGCAAATCATCCTTTTGAATTTCTTGAAAAATAAAATAGAAAAATAGAAAAAAATAGTTACCAATAAAGGAAAATAAAAAAAAAAATCGAAAGCATCAACTGGGCCAGCTACTGTTTCCAGCTTTGCTCATTATAGTCTGATGGGAATTTGACATTTCAGTCACTTCCAGAAGTTATGAGGATACTAACTCCTGGTATTTAGGTGAAGGCAAGAAAACTGAACAGGTGGTCATGGTACAAATAAATTGTAAAGATAATCCATTTATGCTATACCCTATGCTGTTATAAAAGTTAAACTGTCTGTTTAGGAAAACATCCCAATAACACAATGAAACTGTCTTAATTTTTCTGTTGATTATGATTAATTTTTAATGCAAACAACTGTCAGCATTTCCAGGACTGCAATATCCCACTTTTCCCAGAAAATTGAAAAAATCTTCATGTTAACACTTTCTTTATCAGCTGATTCAATGGTCTTACATTTTATTTCTTTAATTTTCTTTTTATACATGCAAAGAAGAAAACCAGAAAAACTAAAATCAAGATATTTGGCAAATGACAGTATGTTATATGAATGTTTATGGTTAAAACTCTTAAAAATGTAATACAACATAAAGACTGCAACTATATGGAGTAATACAGATGAAATCAAACATCACAAGCACATTATACAGTACAAATATATGGTGAAAATATACACCAACAGATTTGGGACTGATTAGCAGGCAATACTAAAACTATTTTTAAACTAATATTACAGTTTGTGATAGTTTCTCCATTGTAGCCTTGCAGAATGAAATCATCTGGCTGACTGCAGAACAAAAGGCCAACACACAGCAGAACCTCAATAGTGTTTAAACAAAAAAGAAAAACCTATCTTTTTTTTTCCTTTCCAGGACTCTTAAAATCTTCAGGAAATCTGCATATTTACCTGGATCTTGGGTTGGCTGTGTGTTTCTCATAAGCATGAGAAAAATCAAATTTACCCACTCGAATTTTGTTGTGTTGTGTTAAGGTTGTTCCTTGCTAAGGGAAAGTTAGGGAGAAAGTTGGGTTGAATAGCTGATATTGGGTTGAACAGATGATAATGTTTAGAGGGAAGGGGAGGGGAAGTTGGAGACAGGGCTTAAAGACCTAATTTTCTCATCCTGCTGGGACTGTACAGGCGGAGGAGGAGGAATTAGCAGCTGCTGCTCAGTGACTGCTGCCCTGAATATTTCCTTGCTCTCCTCAGCAGAAAGATCTGCAAAGCTTTTCAAAGGAAATGTAGGTACTAAAGCTGTGGCTGCCCCAGGCAACTGCCTACTTAGTCTGCATCTAGGTTATTCAAAAAGTTTGGGATGGAAGCCATGAAGAAATAAAAAGGAAAAATAAAGAAACTTTGGCACTTTCAGTCGCTACTGTAAATTATTTCTGGGCTTTATTTACATTGATGTTTTCACTGGAAGCTAGTAGAGCAAAACAAGAATGCATTTAAATTCAATTTCTGTTTGTCTTTGGGGCTGCATTTTGCTTTTCTCTCAGATTTATACATTAAGGTTCCTGGAATCCCTTGAAAAGTCTATGTGTAGGCACAGCCACACACAGCTTGACTCTTTCACACTGTCTTGCTTATTTATTAGCTTTGACACGGGTATGAGGACAAAGAAGGTTTCAAAGACTTTTCTGTGCAAAAGGGATAGAAATACGTCTTAATCCTGTTTTAACTCTGCCAAAGAACCCCCCAAGAGACTCTGCAGCTGGTCAGATAGAGCAACTGAAAGGCTTCTTCCATTTCCTTTTCTAATGAAGCAGAGATACCTGCTGTCCTTGATTTCTCTCCCTGAAATGCAAAAATGGTTGAAAAAGGAAGAGCTGAAAGGAATGTCTGTACCTTTCCTCTGTTCCGTGGGAAAACAGGTCACTATGCTGTTTGCTTTACACGGAAGTCTTTTCTTTCTGTTGTACCAGCACCCTCTTAATGTAAAACATACAATGCCTGCAGAGGCAGGCTTCAGAGTCACACACTGATTTCCCCATACTAAGCAAGGCCAACAGAATTAGTATATAACCTCTTCTTTCCACCCTCCTGGCAGGAAGAGACCCACAGCTATAGTGGCAGATGTGACTCAGACTTGACACTTCCTGAGTGAGCGCCTCCTCCCATGTCATAAATGACTGTTGCACATTACTCCAAGCTTTTTGCTCCATCATCCCAAGGAAAACACCAAAATGCATCACATGGACAAGGGATTTAACTCCCCTTTTTATAAGTCGGTAACAAAGATGAGGGAAAAGTATGGAAATAGCTGCAAATAAAAAAGAAATTACATATTACAAGTGCAATTGCTGGGGAAAATACATAAGGATTTTATTGAAAGCAGATGTTCTAGCTTGGAACGTTAAGTCTATTTTAGACAGAGGCAGGAGAATAAGCATGTAAAATCAATTTGCATTTTCAGAAGACAACCCAATCATTTATAATCTTGGCATCATTCATAATTAAGTCAGATTATCAGTCTAAAAACAGAATGAAAGTGTCATATAAGTACTTCTGTGAAAGCAGCAGTAGCATACTTAATGTTTACTAGAATTTATTAAAAATGAAGTAGAAGAAAGATCACTTATAAGAGCAAATCCATGCTGAATTCAGAAAGAAGCTGAATTTAGTGCTAGCATAAATAAGTATTGTAATACAATATTGCACTAAATGGCAGGAAGAGTTTTAAAAATGTAAATAATGTGAAACTACTAGATATGCATTTAAATGCAGTGAAAGTAACAATTTACTATCACTTGAAAAAAAAAATCAGTTTGGTTTTTTTTTTGGTGGCACTCTAATTAAAAACAGAGCACATCAAGGCTTTGTGATTTTCATCCTCTCCATTAATAATGTCTAAGACCACTTGAACAATCAGAACAACTGGGAAGAGCTATTTTAAGCACTCCAGATTTCTATGTAATAAGAATAGGTAGTAAATGAGTAATTAGCCAGGGTAAGGGATAAATTTTAAGTAACATAAATGATACCTGTCTTAATATGTTACAACAGCTTTTCAGATGATGTTTCAGATTTTGATCCTCACTCAGCCCCTTGTACTAGAGAAGGAAGGAACCTCATTCTAAGTGGAATTCAGATAGTTTAAAATGCAAACCCAACGTTTTTTCTCTCATAAAATAATGAAGAGGTAAAGCACAATGAGCATTTTCTCCATCAGTTCTTTGACCAAATTCCTCCTCAAGTCATATGAAATTTACCATAAAACCTGTCAGTTCAGAGCTCATGGAGCTCTACCCTACCCCTGCTGTAATGTTTATATGACTGAGAATAGGGCAGTTTTATTCGTAAGAGCTCCCTGATTGTCCTCTTCTACTGAGAAACCTATGAGGACTGAAGGGAAATTATACAAAAGTAGCTTTTTCGGAAGTCATGAAGAAGAGAAAAGGAGTTGCTTGAGCAAGACTGGGACATTTTTCAGTTACACAATTCTTCCTGAAGGACAGGAAGAAGGCTTGCCCAGGGACACTCCGGTACTATTTCATTGTGTTAAACAAATACTGGGACTGGCACCTGGCAAAGGAGAAAGGAGGTAATGAATGGCATGGCCTGGTAGGAAGGAAAACAAAAGTCAGTAACAAACACCAGAATTACATTCTTCTATGCTTTACTCATTAGTTAGACAACTGTTATATTTTTCTAAGATGACCATGTACATTTTTCTTATGGTTTCATTCATCTTTTAACTTCATTGTTTTATTCACAAAGTGATTGTTAAATGAAAGGTTTGTCTACACAACTGCCTAGGAAAGACATACAGTGAGATCAGATATTTCCACCAGCTTAAGTTAATGCTGTCTTAGTCTCAAGAGAGACCAATAGTTATTTAAATATGGCCTGTAAAAAGAAATCACAAAAAGTTAATTTTTCTGAGTGTCAAATAGGGTTTGTGTTTCCAGCTTTCTTTTTCATATGCTTTCGCTCTTTCGGTTTTTGGCTTATTTAAGTTGTACTTTGTGAACCATTAAATTGGTTTAGGAATGAAGAAAACTGAATTTGAATGACAGTGGAGTTTATATGAAACAAGAGCTCCCATGCATTCACAAAAGGTATGAGCAAATTACTGATGAGCAAAAGATGGGAGTTTATACTTCTTTTATGTATGAAGGTCAAATTCAGAAATTAACTGGGGAGTTACTGGGCATATCTTTAGGCACTACAACACTTTGCGGACTTCATAGGCTTCAGTGGTGTACATACATTCTCTGTGCAAGCATGGGGAGAGTTACAGAGCCCAGTTATGGGGTTCACCATAGTTAATTCATGGCTACTGGGAGGGATGGAAAATTCCAAAGGAGAAACTCTTCTAACTTTTGTGGATAGTGTATCTGATTGCACCTTTGAGATGGCCACCATATGGACACCAGTTTTCCTGGCCTGAAAACTTCTCTTGGAGATAGGATTGGGATCTATGTTACACTACAGATTAACCTAAACAGCAGGAGTGAATGTGTTCTTTCAAGTTAAAGTGTCTGCAGTAGTGACTATAAGCTTCATAGGACCAGTGAGAGAATGACAATTTGGGAAGTTATGTCTGTGGCTCCGACGTGTTTGCCCCAGAAAAGGAATTATCTAGTGGTTTATTTACTGTTCATACAGCAGGCTCTACATTAATGCATGCAAGTATCATTGTAAACTGTAATGAAAAAAAAAAAAAAAAGAAAAAATTATAGAATTCAAAATTAAAATATAGGAAGCAGAATTGTTTAACTTCTGAACTAAAGGGCATAGCATTGAAATCTTCCTCCCCTACATCCATAAGTGACCTGAAAAAGGGGTTGAAGAGAGGAATATTCAAAGTAATGTGGAGACTAGCAGTTAAGACTAATAAATGTGAGGATCAGGAAGTTCTGAAAAAGAACTCTGATAGTGACTAGGTAATAAAGGCATAATTGAAATTCAGTAGAATTTTAATATAAAATTAAAGACATGGGAAAACAAAGCTCTGATTTTACCTATACAGTGTGGGACTCCTGAACTGATTATTAGCTCTCAAGAACACGAAGAATATAATGTTGAAATTATAAAGATATATTTGTAAAAATGTCATTTCTGTGCTGAGTGGTAGTCAGAAAAGCAAAAAGACCCTTATAAATTATTAGAAACTGAATAGATGATGTACATCAGTACATCGTGTTATAAATCTGCAGTCTTGGATACAGGGTGAATTACTGCAGTAGTACTGGAAAATATTCAGAAAAGGGTAAAAAGAATGATCAAATGGATGGAATAATTTCCATAAGATTGTTGACCTTAGGAGAAGAGGACTCATCAGGCTGGAAAAAAATTACCAAAGTGGAATGTGATAAAAAACTAGAGAATCATGAGTGGCAATGAGAAGATAAATAGTGATCAATTGTCCGCTCTCTTTTCCAATGCAAAACCAAAGGGACATTAAGTGAAACTGGAAGGTGGCTGATTCAGATGAACAAAACAAGATATCCTTTCACTCAGTTTATAATCACTGTCTTTTGCAAAAACTGTAAGATTTTCCATGTCCAATGGGACAAACTAATGGAGGAGAAATACTTTGAAACACATAGGAATGATTTTAGATTCCATGAGACAAGTACTTGAAAACTGGGAGAATGTTTTGGGGAAATATCGCATCACAGTCATCAAGTTTTTACATTTTCATACACATTATCAAATATAAAGGCATCATTATTCTGATTTGGTAGAGTCGTATCCATGTCAACATGGGTTCAAACTCCAAACCTGTAGCAGAATGTTCCCAGCAATGAGCTCTAAATATTTGCTTTCTCTGTCCTGTACCATTAGGTCTTTTCCTTGGAAATGGGAAAGAGACAATGTAATTTTGAATCTTCATAGGCTATCCTAGGAACTGAACCCAGTCTCTTGTAACTGATATGTAATCTTCAGGGACTGCTAGTTTAAATGAAAGTGCTTTGCTTTTGGTTTGCCAGACACTGCCTAGAAAACACAACACACATCTTTATGTGCAGGTACACGTGCTTGGTTAATCCCAAGCATTTCTAGATGTTCTCTACCAACAGTTGACACATCTAGGTATCAGCAAGCAGCCAACCTTTATGAAACCAAATACAAGGAACTTGATTACCAGACTCCTGTTCTCCTGTTATAGACCCAGAACAGGAAAAAAAAAAAAAAATGTGTTCTGGATGAAAATTTGGGACTAGTGTTCCAAATACGTGGGAACAATCCCTGGTATTACAAGGCTATATCAGGCTATCTTCTCATTTCTGGGATCTGAATACCAACTTCAAGTTACCAAGGTGCACATAGACTTTCAGATTTCCAGCCAAAATTCAATGACCAGTTTGTAGCTCTTTATTGGTGTAGCAAGACTATCCTTTCAACTGAAGTAGTCTCCTCTTTCCTTGGTGTTTCGTCATCTGATGCATGTGATCTGAACAATCATAAGCCCCTCTGCCTTGAATTTTAGTTATATTCAGTCAAATCCAAGCTTCTGAGTGTATATATAATTTGAAGCAAAAAGATTATAATGGGAATTCTGCAGATAAATGGATTGTAAATTTAGGGGTAATTATGTTTTTATTATTGGGCTCTGTTCCAAATGTATTACATTAACAGCATTTCTGCACAGCTTTAAGAAGGGTGCACTTTATTTCTTTTCAGGTTGACTTATACGGGACAGTTTCTAGATTGTCTGTTTGTAGTTATTTCTGGGTTTTGTGTCATTTTGCAATTTTAGTCCTCCTAAGTACCTAAGACAGTGAATGCAAGAAAGAAATCTTTGTGGGTATATAGACTGCAAACCTTGTCCCTTGTCCTGTCATATGCATGTTTTATTTCTTTAGGGTCATAGAGTTATAGTTACTATTACCAGAGAAACAGATAAATATAGCAATGTTGGCAATAGAGAAAGTTGATGATATCTCATTTACTAAGTGGATACGCCTATTTAAAGGATATTAATATTTTGATAGAAGTTCTTGCGTGCGTGGTATTAATCAAATAAAATGCTCTTGTCTCTGCCTAGTGCACACTGAAATGAAATAGCTACATAAAAGACTCTCTATATCTCACTGGTACGCAGCACATTCAGAGTTGTTTAAAGCCTCCTTTTCCTGAGATACTATCCATTGTTCAGGAAAATCACATGTAATTGTTAAAAAAATACTAAAAGTTTATTGAGCATAAAATAATAATAATAAAATCAATACTATAAAAATGTTCTGAGATAGTAGCGAGACATTAGTCCTAACAGCCATAGAAAATGTTGTTATAGAATCAGCTAGAACACTTAAAGGTTATGGACTATTGTTCTATTTCCCTGCTTAATAAGGCTTTACTTCAGCAGCATATGAGTATGATTTAATTTTCAGACACATCTTTCTGTTGTGAGACAAAATTCTCTGTACTACTGGTCAATAAGCAAATGCAAAGTTCAAAAGACACCAGGGAAATGAGCTGACAACTTAAAAATAGAGGAATCAAGGGACATAATGATCCACTTTTACATGAGTTTTATGCCAGTGTCACCCTTGGTGTGCCAAAGTGAACTGAATCTAATGCATGTCAAATATGACAAAAATATAACCAAGGCAATCCCTCTATAAAATTAAGTATCGATTCATGCATACAGTCTATTTCCTTTAATCAGAAATAAAACAATTTTTTCAGTTATGAATTATCTTGATTTTTATATACTATTTGGTGGTCAATTTCTCATTAAGACATGAAACATTACTAACAAATTACATGGGCAACCACCAGCAATACCTTTACTTTATCTAGAGAATCATTTCTTTGCGTAAATGTTCATGAGAGGATAAAATGGTATCTCACTTCCCCTCTAGAAAAACATCAAGGTTGGTGATTGGTACATGCATCTTGTCAGCAAGAGAAGTACTTTCAGCTTCTCAACAGAGAGTTGAGAATTGAACCCAACCACTTCATATGCCAAGTGACCATTATTAATTTGGCATAAGGATAAAAGAAACACAAAACCCTATATTTTTATAAAGGGCATGCTTATGTTTTCATAGCATTAGAAATAAAATAAACTATACTAAGAGATAATCCTTTAAAACATCAAGCTGTCCATGAAAACAAACCTTCCACCAATGACAACAACCAACCCGCATTACCCCTTTTCTTGTCCCAAAATTATGCAAACTGTCAATACTGATCAGCTCCAGATTTGCTGCAGTTGTTAGAAGAGAGGTCTCAACTAACGTGCCCAGTCCACCCTTATGTAATTACTGAGGTCACTTGAAAGTTTCCTTGACTTCACCATGACTTCAAAACTAATTTTGATATCTGTCTAAACAGAAGACAAGCCCAGCTGTAGAATGGGAAAGGATTTTCTCGTGTTTTCTCCTCTTCCTGAAGGTATGCTGTAGATCAAGCAAGTCCTTCAAATATAACTATAACTTCTCTTTATTCAATTATCACTTTGCTTGTAAAGTGCCTGTAAATTATTTCGGCAGAGAAAGGAAGAAGTAGCCAGGAACACAAAAGAAACACTGCCTCTCTTTTTCTTTCCTTTCTTCAACTCTCTACTCTACCTTTTCTCCTTTTTCCTCCACTTCTCTCATGTTGATAAGTCAGTGAAAGACCTTCTGGATAAAGGTTTTGAGTATCAAAACCAAATGTTCAGTGTTTTGCAAGATAGTACCAAATGACCAACTTCTGCAAGAAAGGAGGAGCACACAGATGGAAGCAGCTGAACAGATAGTATCAAAGTTGTAAGAGAAAGAGCCATTTCACCTAGCTTCAGATGTTTACATTGTGGATGTCTGTACCTGAGATAGTCTTTTTAGGGTCTCTTTATATTCATTGAAAAAGATGGGTTAATCTGATCTCTAACAGTCTCTGACTTTGTAACACTTCAATTCAGAAGTGATAATCCCCCATGGACAAGGAAGGGAGCTTTGGGGGACTAACTCAAACATAGATGTCTCCCAACAGCCAGATTGATCCCAACATATCTTTTATGTTGTGTTATCCTTGTGGCTTTTACAAACCCAGAACAGAAAGCTCACACCACCTCTGGAATGCCGTGGTGCTGCCTGTACAGTGCCCAGGAAGTATAGCTCAAATGAGTCCATTTTTTCCAATGATTATCCCTACTGTTATTATTCATGCATTAGAAAAATCCCAAGATCACTCATCAATTTTTTTCAGGCCAGTACAGTGCCCCTTGATGTTTTATTTCATAATCTTTATAAGAATCTGCCCCTAGAGTTTCATAGTTCCCTTATTTTTTTATGGGCAGTCAGAATCACAGCATCCATTTATGTTTATTTTGAAATTCTATTGTTTTAAAATCTATTCTAAAGAAAATAACCTTAGAGCAATAGCTTCCCTCCTAAAGGGTACATTGTGGTATTCTTTACTTTTCTGAATTTTGTTTTGCAATTAATTCTTTCTCTCCTTAGGAAAAAGAAAAGGGTTAGTAATCATGCCAAGCTGGCTGATCACTGCAATTATTTGCCAATGATGTTACTTCTAATTATCTTCCCTTTCATTTGCTAAGTGGGATGGTAGTTTTTTTAATTTCAGTGCACCATTCTCCCTTACCATTTCTGCACTGCCATTTGTTCAGCTACATTTGTGGGGAAACAAAACCTTTGTTAAATCCAGATAAACAAATAAGCACACTATGGGGGACATACCTGTAAAGAATAATCCTTCCTTTGCTGTGCAAGAGACTCCAGGTTATGGTGGACTTTACCCTACGTTACCTTATGTGTCTGTGTCTTTTCAGACTCACATTTAACTTTACTTCACAAAGATATTAATCCAAGAGATTCGTGTGTGTTCCTTGCAGTGCATAAGCAGAATGAAATCTTGGCCCTTACCTTTGCACAACGAAGCCAGTGGCAGAACTCCATTAGTCTGCAGAAGGCCATGACAGTACTTCAGATATTTGCAATCTACCCTCCAGATTTTCCTTGCTGAGGGCAAACAGCGGATCTTAATTTATATGCAGCAGTTTTTCCTTTTAAAAGCAGCTGCAACTTGTGCTGTTTCACATAACGAAGGGAATTGTTCTCAGTACTGACAAAAGCAGTAGCTGGTAGTTCCCGTGCAGAGCTGTTCTCACTGCAGCAGAATTGCCACTGCTGTGACCAGTGCAGTAACCACTTGGGTGGCAGGCAAGAACATGCCCCAAAGAGCAGCATCTTCCTCAAGGACACATTAAAGGGATCCTTCCAGGAACTAGAAACACCAAGTACCAAGAAAGTATCAATGTCACTCAGACACTAGTTTGGCGCAGCTTGTGCTCCTGGGTGCACAGTGATTAATGTGTAGCAGAATCATATTGGGGTGCAAACAGGCATTTCACATTTTTTCATTTTTTTATCACCTGTACACATTTAATTTTGTGTTGGGCATGATAACTTAAAGTATTAGCTGATTTAAAATTCTCCATCACTTTTTGGAAACCAAATGTTGTGTCATTACAGTATTTGAGGTAGAGAGGTTGGTTTTCCTCCTTCGTTTAATCATTTTTCTCTTCTGTATTCTTAGCACAGTGCTCTCTTCATCATTAGCCTGGAGAAGGGAAGGCTCCAGGGAGACCTCATAGCAGCCTTCCAATATCTGAAGGGAGCCTACAGCAGAGCCGGAGAGGGACTCTTTGTCAGGAAGTGTAGTGACAGGACAAGGGGTAATGGTTTTAAATTGGAAGAGGGGAGATTTAGATTAGATACCAGAAAGAAATTCTTTACTTGAGGGTGGTGAAGCACTGGAACAGGTTGCCCAGGGAGGTTGTAGATGCCCCACCCCTGGAAGTGTTGAAGGCCAGACTGGATGGGGCTTTGAGCAACCTGGTCTAGTGGAGGTGTCCCTGCCCATGGCAGGGGGGTTGGAACTCGATGATCTTTAAGGTCCCTTCCAACTCTAACCATTCTATGATTCTATGATTCTAAGGTTTACTGTCTCCATGTTAATGGGCTCTCTAAAATAACAGTTGTTCTTCATCATCATTGGACAGTTTTAAACATAAGATACTTTGAAGGTAATTTTCAATTCTGGAAGCTCTTGATGTGCTTACTTCTTTTTAATACCTCTGCTCATGTTTAGGATGTTCTTAATATTTAAAGCAACAAGTCACTCCAGGTCTGGGATTGAAGATGAAATTCTAATACTTTTAAAAATCTAAAATATAATTTTCTCTTGGACTGCAGACTGTATTAAGAATAAAAGAGTTTTAAATATCTCCAATTGGAGTAGAGTCTTCAAAAAAACCCACTTGTCTAACAGACTAGAAATATAAGGGAAATATATAGCCATAGAACACCCAGCATGGAAGTCTTTTCATTTGAACTAGATTTCTCCATATGACAACATTTTCATTTGTACAGGGCTCTGATCAGAGTCTAAATGGGCCACAGGAAAAAAAACTAAATGGAAACTGTGTATTGTGTCTTGGACTGAAAGTGACATCTCAAAGCAGGCTCAATAAATACATTTTTAAACACTATCTCTTTACAGATCCTAACTTTAATTTTACGGGAATTCATTGCTTCACTACACTGTGAATATTTTCAACAGTAATACATACTACATCTATTCTGTCATTTTCTTCTTTCGAAGGGAACAGAGTTATAAACCAGTGAGAAGAAATTTTATTGAGGCATTCTGAACTCTTTCACTTTAGCCCATGACTTCTTAACCACTAAGATTCATGAGAAAAAAAAACTACTCAAGAAGTGATTTTTAAGCTTAATTTAAGGTCCTTAATTTAAGTCTGGAAAAACTAATGTTAAAATTAAAAATTTTTGTGTGAAGTTGTACTTGTAACATATCATATAACAGAAGGGTTTAGGATACTGAGATAAAACACTTAAGAGCAATGAATAAAGTTTATGAAGTGCATGGTCCCTCTGTTCTGTGGAAATGCTACAAGCTGAATTATGCTACAAATATGCTTAAAATTAGATACTTACCTTATTATCTTGTTAAATAAACACTTCATATTTCCTGGGACTGTTTCAACTCTTGAGATTTAGTTCAGCATACAGATTGGATTTTTGAAAGAATATCTGTGAGCAGAAAGGCAGCTAATGTTGTTTAGTGCTTGCTCCCTCATTTCTAATAACTACAGTCTTCAAAGATAAGGACAAGGACACTATGGGTGATACTCCGTGTATGGGCAAATACTTTTTAAAGTACATAAAGTCTCCACTGATGACAGATAGCACCTTTTCTGACTATGACAGATAGCCATTCAGTGAATTTTCTATATATCCACTGTACAAATTCTATTTCATCAGCCTGATAAGGAAAAGTGATAGCAGATAGAAATCTGTGTCAACACAAAGTAAATTAAAAATAGGGGTCTTTCATCCGATAGTATCTTTTTATATAATGTAATTTCTTTAGCTAATGTTCTGTGTTTTACTTCAAGAGGTTATAGAAAAAGTGTGGCTGATGGATTATAAAGGAAATAGGCAAAGATGCACAGAAGGTCATAACATCAAGTGTAATAAAAAGTAGTTGTTCCAGTATGCATTATAAAACCCTATTTGTTGTCACTTTAAAACAGCTATACATTCCCTCTTGTTCTAGACAAAAAAAAAAGGGTATCAGAAGACAAAATACATTCAGATTTATAAGGATTGATGTTGCTTACTTCCTGTGAAGTACGATGGCCAAATGACAATAATATTTGCACACTTCATGCTCCTCAAACTTTCTTTCACGCTTGTTTTGGATGTGATTTTATTCACTCCATGTATTTTAATATTCAAGGAACCCAGGAGAGCAAAATGGAAAGTTTTAAACAGTGAGTAGAAAATTCCATATAAAATTCCTATAAGCAGTGGTGGGGTATGTTTACCTAATTCTCCATGGTTTGTATTGAAAATTCACTCAAAACCTCTAACAATGGAGCTTCAGCAGAACATTGATTCATTCCAAAAGATTTTCAGGGCCATCTGGTATTTCACCAAAAAAAAAATTGACAATTGGGCTATTGGATATTTCAAAGATGACAGAAACAACCTGATTTGTCACAAATAGTAATGTCCATTACTGTTTATCACCATTTGCTTTAGAAAGATGTTTAAAGAAATCAATATACATAATTCACATTCTGTTTGTAAAATCAAGTGTTCTTTGCTAATCACCATTGTCTTTAACCTTGAATCAACTGACAAAATATGATTATAAATATATGTCCTCTCTGAGAATAGGAGAGGCAACATCAATAAACAGCACAAAATAATACATTAAAATTACTGTCAAAAATAGATTCCATTGTAATAATTTGAAGATCAACAGAACTAGTTCAGGCATCATTTGTATGCTATTATTTTTTACTGAATGACACTATTCACAAATAGCTAGACTGCACACCTACTTGCAAAAGCTAGTACCTATAATTTATAAAATAAGTATTAATGAAAGGAGGGGGAATCAACAATGCAACTCACTGCATCATGTTGTGAATTTTTTGCACAGCAGGATGTATTAAAGGCCATTAGTGCGTCATCTATTGTGCATTTAATGGTTCTGAAAAATATGAGACTGATAATTCTGAAAAGGTCTTTCTTTTACCTAGTGTTAACATTGACCCACAATACTTTGCTCATGATTGCCAGTTTTTCCTGATAGTTCTAGCTGTGACATAATATTTCCATTCAACTGTTGACCCCCAAAATGGCCCTCAAACTTGAAAAATAAGGTAAGCTTTAAATTAACAATTAATTACAGAACTTAAACACATATTTAAGCGTAATTATGTATTTGATTTCTACTGACTTTACTACAGTCAGCTGAATATGAGTAGTTTCCTGTACTACTAATGAATTTTTGCAAGCCAAGTTCCTGACCCACAGTCTAATGAATTCAGAGAGAACCTCTGTGCAAAACAGAGGTATAATCATTCATGGCCAAAGTTATCAAAGTACCTTTACAGAAATGTGTTATTGAAAGGGGTGCTGCAGATACTGGATCCACCAAATGACTGACAAAAAAAAAAAGCTAACGAATTTAATAGAAGACCATATCAATGCCTGTAAAGTTTCTCCAGAAAAAAAGTTTTCATACAATATTCATTTACTTGGTGGATTTTATGATGGTAATATTTTAGGAGACAAGTAAGATCCAATCTTAAAAAGAATCAGTAAGAAATGTAAATTACAAAGATATGAACAGGCATATCCTATTTGCAAAATGGCAAAGACAAGGAATAAAACAAATGAAAAATAGAGCTGAGTTTTTGATTATTTATGAAAGCAGGCAAGAAAACATCCAGCCTTTTTTATTTTTTTTATTCAGAAAAAAAACCCAGAAATACTGGACAGAATCTAACAATAAAATTACATGCACAGGAGTTTGAGGAGATAGGAGTATCCGGAGGAAAACTTTGAATGCTTTTCATGTCTTAGAAATTAAAAATGTTTCTTGTATCTCATTATGCTAAAAATTACACTTGTAAAAACCCTTTAGAACAGACATAAAACTATAACCATTATACAAATTTTTATTTGATTTGAACTTGGATAGATGAGAGCAATGTCATGTACTGAACTTTGCACGGAATAACAGCCAATTAGCATCAATAGAACAAAATGAGTTAACTACAAATGCTTATGGTAAAGATATTATAAATTTATTTGCCTAGATTCTGAAAGCTGTCTGATAGTGGAAGTGTTATAAATGAGGTAGAGAATCTGTCTGCACAGAATTTTCCTTACTGAAGGATTCAGTCTTGATAAATTATCCTGTATGCACACAAAATAGTTTGAATTGAAGCATAGCATATGAAAAACATATCTATTTTGCTGACACAGTGGCAATGTCATTTTTCCCTGGACTCTAAAATGGTTTGTCACTGGTGCCATTTTAAAGTATAAATTCCATTAAATTGATCATGCACTGAAGAAACTAGATAAAGTGATTGAGTTAAGAAATTTTCTTGTTTATTTTCTTTGGAAATTGCTGGATATAGAAGTCTCTGTGGTCACCGTCCACTATTTCTATATAGAAGAGCATTATTATAATAGTCCCTTTTATAGTGCAAAGTTTTGTAAGCAGATAAAAAGTTTCACAAAAGTTTTCATTTCTCTTCCATGTTGACCAAATGTTCATCCCTTGTTGACCAAGTGTTAGTAACTGTGATGTCACTCTTACTTAAAGCAAGAGATTTTACAGAAATTTAGTTTTACATAGAATTTACTCAAAAATCCTTTTAACATTTTTAAGCAGTATTTAAGAATTTAATATGACATTCCAGATATCTGTAGAGATTCAGAAATTTATTGTGTAGTTTATAAGTTATGTTTTCTGTAAGAGTTTACTCATATAAATTTATTCCCTGTAATTATGTTTCTCCAGTTTCTATTTTTCTTGATGTCTTAACATTCACAACTTTAAAAGGACTCTGAGCTATTTGATGCCAGAAGGAAAATGTAGGAAGGCATATATTAATAAATACAGTCAGCTAAAAAACCTGTAGCAATTGAGAGATCTTGGTTGCTGTAGCGTGCCATGGTGTATATGACTTTGCCTTGCAATTTAGCCAGTTGTGCCCCACTATTTTACAAAACACACATAGCGCAGTGCAAACACCATATAAATCTCTATTTTGAATCCATCCTTTAGATACAGTTAGTATTTCTTTAGAAGCCTACATGAATGGAGTACAATAGTGCTGGTAGTCACTTCAATTGGTTGATGAATAGCAATTCCTATATCATCTTAATCTCATTTGTTATAACATAAATATAGCAGGACCTGTAAAGTAGACATTTGTAAACCTGGACGTCTTTTATCCAAATAAACCCATAGAAACAGGTTTGAAGTTTCTGTTACTAGTCCATTCCTACATGCATCCCATACCACTCCCCATTTGGAAAGCTAAAAAGCTGAAAACGTCAATACAGTCCACCCACATCCGAGGCCTCTAATTGCTAGGACAGGGTGAAGAGAAAGGTTTTGACCCATTCAGTACTTCCGTCCAGCAATTAAATTGTTTTCCCTTTTGTTTTGTGGGGTTTTTTTGCAGTAATCCAAAGCCTGCTAAAATATTTAACTCTCCTTAAAAAGTAAACAGAAGGGAGCTTACACATTAATTGCTAAATAATGTAGACCAGAAAAGGTCTGACCTTTCTCACTCTTCCTATTGTTCTGTCTGGAAACCTTTTCTGCTCTTTGATTTATCCTACATGTAGATGTTTGGATGTATGCAGGCAGGTGCAGCAGAGCTGAGAAAAGCACAAGAAAAATGGTAATTTGATACTTTGTACCCACTATTTGGGGCAAAAAATACAAGTAGCTTCAATCAATACCTTTTACCTTTACATTGTAGAAGATTTGCTGCTGTGGTTTTTTACCTTTCTATATTAGGGATGATACTGATTGCTACATACGTACCAACAAAGAGATATTGATCAGGACGTTCTAGAGACAAAGATAAAATTGCCTTGTGGTTGCAATAAGTCTTGTTCTTAGCAGGAAAGAAGAAACAAAATGTACATGACACAGCAAAAAGCATTTCCAATGTGATTTTGTCTTCTTAATTGACATTCATTACTTGTTATTTTCAGAAAAACTTATGTCTTTTGGCTGGCTGAGGTTCAAGCTTACAATGTCACCATAGAGGGCTAAAGAAAGGCTTGTACCCAGATGTTTAAGTACTAGAGAAAGCTTGGTACCTCCTCCTCCTTTTTATTCTTTGGGTGACTGAAGCATTAGGTGGTAATATCACTTGTTCAGGACTCTGTCCTTTGTGAGCCAAACTCTCAGCAGTGTTAGAGCACCGGCACTTCCCAACTTGGTTTGCAAGCGCCGACGACGCAGGCAAGGAGGAGAAGCAGTGGACAGGTCAGTATGGCTCAAAAAGGCAAAGGAGACTGAATACAGGGGGGAGTAAATTAGATTAATACCTGTTACTGACTTACTTTTGTCTCCTTGCTGAAATCTCCTCTCCTTTTGACGAAAACAAAATCCCACCATGGGAAACATGGAGACTATATGTACATATTTAACATTTTATTCTTTCTTTATACTGAAGAGCTTTCCTCACATGCACCGAAATAAGGATGCCCCCACTCCCTTCCTACGCATTTACCTACTCCGATATTTCATGGAGTTTTAAGGAGATAAGTATATTTTCTGAATAAAAGGTGATCCCCCACATAATATTCCCCGCCAAAGAGAGTGGGACTACAAACACACAAAATTAAGAAGAAATAGAGGGTAATCAGTTGCACTGTCAGTTGGACAAATCTTTGTTACCCATCCTGCTTTCCCTTCTGTCTCACAACAATTCCTTCATAACTGCACACAGATAGATTTCTCAGCACTGAAGAAAGCTTTCCCCATCCCACTCTTCAGAGCGTTTCAAGGCTAGTTAGCTGGACTACAAGTAGAGTGAAAAGGGATTTCCATGCAAGATGACTTGTTTGCAGAAGCAAAAGCAATCACAGCCCCTGACAGACTGGAATTAAGAAGGCAAATGTGTACTCATAGCTTGGCAAAATGCTCAAAAATTTTTTGATACTTTTTTTTTTTTTTTAATTCACCATCTGGTCTTACCTTTTAGAACATGCTGGTACACTGCTATGGTACCTAATGGCACCTGTAGTACACCTGGTAAATATACTAATATGCATTGTACTGAACACTGACCTAAAACAGTTCCAGAAAAAAAGTCCTCTATTTTTTGCACATCTTTTCTGAGTGCCATGAATATTGCATTACACATGGGAGCTGAGGGAAGAAGGGAAAACAAAAAGAGGAATATGATCAAATGACTGGAAAATAAAAGTTTGTAGGTCAATTTCAGTGCCCTTGGACACTCACTTAACATCTCTCTGTTTTCCACTCCCTGAAAAGGGTATGAAAGCAGTTAAAAGTAATTTTATGCCACACTGAAAAAATATCAAGTACTTTCCCAATTCAGAAGAAAAACCTACTGCATGTTTTATATCCTTTCATACAAAAAATATTTGTTTTTTTTTTCCCCAGAAATGTTCTGCTCATTTTCTCTGCTATTCTACAGACAGAGGTCTTTTGCAGCTTAATGCAGGAAGCACAGAAAAGCAAATGTCATAAAGCTGAGGACCTAGTTGTATTTCTGAGGTGACAGGGACACTATTTTAATACTTCCACATTTGTTGAAAATTACAACCAATGAAATTTCTCACTAACTTAAAAATAGAATGGATGCTTGAGAATTTAAATAGCTATTTCACTTGTCTCATGGGAGCCATCACAAAGGCGACCTGGCAAACATGCTGGCACAGAAGGATATCTCAGCTGGAGTCCTAAGACATTGCTGATAAGCTCACCCGAAACCTCTGTGATGAGGAGCAGTTGGCAGGACAAAGAAACCTGGATGGGTGCGGGACAACGAAATTGTGCAAATGAACTGACCTTCCAGGAAAACAGGAGTCAGCAACAACTATTCTGGGAACTAATGTCTTGTGCCCACTTATGCATCCACACTAAAAAGGTATAAAAAGTAACTCACTACCTACCCAAAGAGAGCTTCTCTGCACATTTTTCCAGGGCTTGGCCTGCACAAGGTCTCCTGCACAGACCATACCCTTGTTGTGGATGCCTGGCTGACTTTGCACTCCATGACACGGATCGTCTTTAAGTGAGACTTTTTTCTTCATTGATCGGAGTGGCTTGGTGAGTGTTGTAATGGTAACACCTGGTATAATATATTTATAGGCATATGCACAGGTAAAGGTTCATAAGTATATATTTGTCTTGGTAGCTGGAATTCAGTAATAACTTATTATATATATATATACTTGCTCTCCTAGGGGTAATTTTTAAATTCACAGAAACCCAAACCTCTGTGTCCTTCTGTATTGTGGAACCCTGAGAACCCCATGGTTATGATCTTTGCACACCTGTGTGTCAGGGAACACTCATGGGTTGTGACTGTGAGAATTACAATACCACAGCAAAATGAAATGTTAAATGACTACAACAGCTAATGGAGAAGAGCCTCCCAGAATAATGGCAGAACACTTAACATGTTTGATAAGGTCAATTTCCACATATTTGATAAGGTCATTCTCTGCGGTCCACTTCTAGATAGGGATTTTTTGTTGTTATGTACCATTTCACATTTCATCAGCGTAATACCTTCTGAGGAGAAAAAACAGGATATTTCTTCATTATATGTGGTGAACAAAGAAAATCTTATTATTTACAATCATAAAAATATTTTTTGGAATAACAACAACCTTACATAAGGAAGTTTTATATTAACCTCTCAATATAATTTTATGCACTGTCAGTGAGATGGAACAATTTCCACAGCTAAATTTTTCCATATTATTTTAACTTTTTGTTGGCTAGTCATAGTTGTGGCTTGCATCTCACCCTTCACTCCAAAACACAATAACATATCCTGTTTTGATCGGGCCCAAATAGGTCACACTTACGATTCTGGCATGATGCTTAATAGAATTAAGTTGTCTCCAACAAAAGATAGGGGAACTAGTGCTTCTGCTTAGCTTGTAAGGTTTGGCCATGCAGTTCTGAAGTTACATCACTCATCTGAGTGAGGTCAATGTTAGGATTTATCATAGAGGTGAGACTGGGGTCCCTAAAGGATCATTAACACAGATAGTTCTCAGTGCCCAAAATATATCTCAGTGGGTATCGAACCATTTTGAAAACAGAGCCCTCATTCTGGTATGACCCTGGATCTAACTTATCTTTGAATTGGTAGTTCTGCAGAATAAATTGGAAAAGTGATAAGCGGAGAAATAGCTTTCATAGATCTCCACAGAGTAAGAAATATATTGTGTTACAGTAAACAGCCCAAACATATATTAACAGCAATAAATAAAGATAACAGCACAGATGAGAACATTGATATATTCATAAATTTTGATCTGGTTTCATTTTCTGTATGACCCCATTTAATCTGCATGTTTTTAAAGTTGTCATAACAATCCTTTCTAATAATTTTTTATTATTAAATGATGTTTTATAGGACAGTTCTATAATGTTGTCAATAGTAATTTCACCGTACACTTTAATAAATAAGACTTATTAGTCAATTGTGACCACCTCCTGGTAAGATAAATATTCTAAAATGTTGTATAAACATTATAAATAAAAATCCTCTATTAGAAATGTGCTGCTCTATTTCCAGTGATGAATGTCTGGCTCTGCCATTCCTACTGTATTCAGACTGCAGGACTTATTTTCCACTTGTTCTTCCCCAACCCACAATCTCTTCCTTGACTGCACACTTGCCCCTCTACAGGCAGATAGTTTATGTGAAGAGAAAAACCCCTCTTATTCTTTCAGGTCACTTTGCGTACCGTCACATTTCTGCATCATCTTGTGCTGCATCCCCACAAGTAAAATAGCCAACTTAGACTATACGTAATTATAAGAATGTAAATAAACTGCTTTTAAAATGGTAGCTATTATCCTGCATTTGTAACAAGTCACTGTAACTGCTCGTGATTTAGCGTGGACTTCAACATTATGTGGAATGATGATTTATGTTGATAGTATCTACTGTGTGCAATTAGCATTGATTTTGATAGTATGGAAAATGAATAGAATAGGTCAGAGAGTAATGTTTTTTTACTGTTATTTAACTTACTTTCTGAATTTACCAAATTTATTCTAAAGTTTATGCAATTTATTTTATTATGCAAATCATACACTGAATTGTCTATTATCATGTCACATGTTTTTTGCTTTATTTCTTGCTCAGTGGCTGAGCAAGCATAAAGATATGTCACACAGCAGTGGACCAGCTTCACAACCATGGCATGAACAGCAACAGAAACCCAACTCCTTTCATGCCTCAAAACTACTAGTTTCCCATCTTCAACCCCCACCTTTCACCTACATAACTTTCTTGTAACAAAGCTTCTGCAAGTACTTGGCATCATATCACCCTGCCTTGCGTCAGCTAACAGCTAGACGCCTTGCTCCCAAAGTGGAATCTGTGATCCCTGGACAGGTACTCAAGGTCAGAATAACACATGTGGAGAGAGATGATCACTTCAACACTGAATTTGCAATAGTGAGCATGCTGAAAAAAAAAAGTTGAGCTCACTAATTGTGAGTGTACCTTAAGCTCTGTCCTAATCCACAGCAGAATCATTTAATCCAAAACTGAATTGAAACAGCTGGTGCCTGCAACTGGAATTTACAGTCAGAAGCACTCCCAGAACTTGAACAAGTTGTCTGCAAGACAGCAAAGAGGGAACAGCCTATCTTTAATGACATGGCAAGAAGAAGAAGGGCCTGAGGTGGGGAAATTCCCCATTGTCCTTCCCCTAGCAGTTGTAACGTTTCCCAGAAGTTAGTACTAACACACATTCACTTCTGTCTGTCCTTGGAAGAAATTGCAATTCTCCCCAGGTCTAACCTGCAGCTACTGCCTCCACAGAAGCAAACACACTGCAAAGCCACACTTTTTTGTGTACTATCTAATATTTTCCAATACCAAATTAATTTTCCAATTCCTCTTTATTTCATCTACTGAAGCTTCCAGTCCTCTGCTCCCTAAACTGCTCTCACCTATTGTCCTCCACTGCTTACCATAAGCAGTTTGCACCTACTAGCAGAGGCTCCATTCAGCAATGTCCCATTCTTCTTGAATCATATTTTGCCTTCAACTAGCAATGGGAGTTGCCGCATTGGCCCTGGATGATGGCTACTTTTCTCTTGGTAAGCAATTACTCATGACAATCAGCATCAGAAACAGATGACCAAATTACATTTGATATTGTGTTTTCCGTTCTTTCGTGAGAGATCAGTTTTAGGAAGACAGGATCAGACTTTTAACAAGAGCTACAACAGCAGTTTCAGAGTATCTTCACTAACTTTTTTCTCGTTTTCTCCCAAATGAACAGTTTTCATTACTTTTAATACTATCTAAAAGATGGCTGTCCGGGGTTTTCCCCTCTGTTAAAGCTTTCTGCAGCTAAAGAAAAAAAGCAATTGAGAAAGCAATAAAAAGCCCTACTTCAATCCCTTCATTTTGACCATACTGTATTTCTTGGTGCAGATGAGCCATCCACTAATAAGTTTTTCAAATTATCCAAACAAACTCTGAACTTCCTGCTGGTTCATTTCTCTGCATCCTTCTCTTTTCTCTTGTTGTCAGCAGCATGGTTCCTTCCATGCTGCTAGACCACCTGTTCAAAAGAATAATAATAACAATACCCCTTACTGTTAAAAATATAGCATTTCTCCCAAGTTAACCAATTTCCCATTACACCACTTTAAAATTATCTTGGCGCAATTAACATATCCTGATTGATCCCATTGGAAGTATCCAGCCACTATAATGCAACTAGTTAGTCTCCACAGGAAGAGTCAGCCAAATCACTTGCTCACACTCATGATGGGGTCTAAATTGAATTCCACAGACACAAGCTCTGGCAGAAGTCATTTTGTTTAATATCTGCCAGGAGTAAGCTGTTCTGTTATGGAAGTAGCTGCCACATTCCCTGTATCACAGTCTGTGCAAACAAAAAAGCTCAGTTTAGTGGATACACCACAATCCAGTATAAAACCTTTTTCCTGCAGCTGGGCTCCCTACAGCAACGTCCAACAGAGAGATGGTTCCAAAATTAAATTGACTTCCCTCAAATACTAAATCTAATAGTTTATATTTCTCTAATTGCTTTCACTCCCAAAGCATCCTTTCCTAGCTCCGGTAACAAGTTGACTGTGGAAGTGTCTGGCCCATCCTCAGACCTGAGGGTAAGGTTATTGACATTCCTCCTCAATATCAGCACAGCTTAGCAATGCCCTAAGGTCTGTTTAATTGGGGAAATTATTATTTTCTTCTATTCTAGTACAATTTTTCTCATGGGAAAACTTTGGGTCTATACCAGTCTTTCTACAGCAGACAGAACAGTAATAATCTCCAGCTGTGTGGTAGAATTAGGTGCAGATTTGAGTTGCTATGAAAGATACAAATACATTGCATACTCCCACAGATTGCTGGGTCAAGATTTGGCCAACGATACAGGTGCAAGCGTGGAATACAGTTGATCCCAGGACTTATTTTATACTGTGAGAATGATGGCTTGGTTTTGTATTTAAAAACAAAATAAACAACCACACATAGATCCCATTGTGTTAGATTCTAAATGCAAAGGAAGAAAGACGCAAATATTGCTCTGGAGAACTGCTATCTAACTACATGGAGTAGTATCAGTTCTTTTAAAGAATAGAGGACTGAGCAAAAGATTGTATACTCAAGATTTTGTAGAAGGTTATGACAGAAATACCAGAAGTGACAGAGGGAGGAAATGAAAATAAAATGTCTTAAATTCAATCTGCGTCTTAATCAAGCTCATCTTTTCCTTCCTCTGAGGGTCCTGATTAACTGCACAAAATGACTGATTCCAAGCTACAGCTTATTTTGAATATACTAATGATGTAAGATGAGGCCACTCCTATGAATTCTGATGAACAGAAATGACATCCAAGGTCATAAAAACAACCAACCAAACAAAACCCAAACATGGACTTGCTTGGATATACCCATGTCCTAATCCTGTGAAAGTTATATCCCAAAGTTTCCTAGGACAATCAAATGGCTTCCTGAATAATTCACTTACATTGTTGGAAAAGGTTCCTCCAGCCTTTATTGGGCATGTCCATGGTATCACTCCAAAAAGGAGAGAAACATTTCTTTCCTATCTAGACTTTTGAATTCATGCTATAGCCACAATTAAGCACGGTTAGAAATTACCAATGTTCATCTTATTAAACATCTACCTTTTGTCATGATTTAAACTTATCTGCCATGTTGACAAAATCAGCAGCCAGCACTTTAGAAGGGATCTGAAGTATCTGTACCTTTAATAGCAAAGCATTCAAAGAATAAACCCTGCTATATCAAAAGAAAATGCTCAACATAGTCAGCTCTGTTCTTTAACGGTCAGTGTTGAAAGTTATATATGTAAAAAAAATCTTGATCTTTTTTTTCCTTTTTGTAGGTTTTATAGAAATGTTAATTATAACATTAGACTTTGCTAATATTATTCTGCTTTAAAAAAAAAAAAAAAAAAAAGGAAACAGCAAGGAGAGGTTGCTTTTCACTGTTGTTTTGGGGTTTTTTTTAAGTCCGAGACACGTTTTCAGTTTGGTTAGGAATAAATTCCCATGTGTAATGGGTCTGAGAGGAACATGTAACAAAAGGTCAAATTTCACTTGCTGTTGCATGTTTATGTGTGGAAGCCATACCCACAGTGGGAGAAGGATGCAGCCTGAGAATGATTTGTGTGGGCAAGGAAAAGCCTTAGAAAAATACAATTTAAACACAGTTGTGAAAAAAAAACCTACCTAGGAGCGCTATATTCTTCCTTTTTGATGTTGTTGTTGGACGTTTGGGGGGGGTTGTGGGATTGTTTATTTGGGGTTTTTTTAGATTTTAATGTTAATGATTGCCTACACAGAGAAAACACATCCAAGGCAGTACGTTTGCCCTGAACACTCTTAGTTTCATCCCTTTGGCAGATACTCAGCCTCTATTGTTATTCACTGCTATCTTAAATACATTTACTATCTTTTCTATGAACTACTTCTCCCAGAATCACTTATTTACTTTAAATTTCCTATCTTCTAGATTACATTCTCTAGTTTTGTGGGGAATTGAACTTCACAGAAGTAAGAAAACTTTTCGCTCTTATCCTTATCTTATCCTCCCAAGTCATGGTTCTGAAGTTTTTCATTTTGTTACCTAAAAATCTTTTCCATTCAAATGGGGATAATTGGAAGCTCCTTAATTTTTCATTGAAACTTAGACTTTTGAGACTCAATAACACTTTTGTTGCATCTTCTGAAAGACACTAATATCCTCTCTATAGATCAGTGAGTAATTGTTCACAAACTTTTCTACCAGAGGACTCCCAAGTGAATGATATGATAACAGTATAATCTTCAGCCTAGAATTCTCTCTTTCTGCTGTTACTGGCTCAGATTCTATTTGTGTTTCTAAAGGATGCTTGGAACAGAGTAATCAGTTGCAGTGATTTTTTTTTTCCTTACAGAGTAACTTCTTTTCATAATCATCGTGTTGAAAGCTTACTGTATTTCATACTAGTTTTGAAAAAATGAGCAATAGTTTTCTGTGAGTGACTTTTTTGTTGGGAGGCTCTCAGAAGATTTGCTCTTAGAGACAAGGAGTGTGTTTGTTTAGATCAACAAATCATTAATCAATGAAATAAGCATCAAAATCAACACTTCATAAATATGCTAACAGAAACATAGACATCCATCTACTCAATGGCATACAAGCAAAGCTGGCAAGACTTGAATTTCAGGCTTATTAATAAAAAAAAATCTAATCCTTTAGAAAGAAAATAGAAGAGACAGTAGGAAATGAGAGCTTGATTTATACAAGGGATGGAAGGAAGGATTAAGGTCTCCCTTCTACAGCATGTGATCCATGTGACAGAGTACACATTATAGCACTGCACATATGGATTTCCATGTATATGTATATATCAGCTACATTAAAATGACAAAGCAATTAACCCATAAAGGGTTTTATCATAGGCAAAATTCCATTAATCTGTCAACAATATTTTTTCCAATTTTCTTCTGACTTTAACAGCTGATGGAGAAATGTTCTTTTGTTTCCTTCCCTAGATATTCTTTCCTGTCATCCGATATCTGCTTCTATCAAAACCAGCTATCTATCCTTGCTTAAGATGAAGCTCATAAGTCCTCACAGAAGGCTTTTTCATATACATAAAGAGGGACAATTTAAACATGACCAATGTGTAAAGAAAAGAAGTTTGAGATCTAGATTTTATGTTGTCTTGAGTGCTAACTATAAACAAGGAAAAGGGCTCTTGTTAAACTTGCAGAATTAATCTGTTCTATGTTTTCTGCAGTAGTTGATGGAAACAAGCCTTTCCACTTGGCTCTGTTTGGTTGTAAAATTTGGGTGACTCTGTCAGTCATTTCAGTGGAAACATGATAAGAAGAGCAGCTGCAGACGTCTCCAGGTAATCTCCGAAGTAAATTGATTTGTGCCACTTCAGATTTGTCTATACAAAATTACCTGTAAACCACCATGAACTACAGATAAATAGGCAATGAGCTCCCAAGGGAGAAGTCTATAGATGAGCAGCCTATGGCTGTAACCACCACTGGTTTTACCTCGGCCTGCTGACTCAGGGAAAGCAGGGGATGGAGACCCATGCAGCAGCAGAGATGTGAGAGTTATTGATGGGTTAGAAACTACAGCCACACCAGGGAATGGTCAGGTAGGAATTAGGGCTTCTTCCAGCAAAAGGTGACGGGACCAATAGCCTAAATGAAGTGCTTCTACAGTAATACACAGAGTGTGGGCAACAATCAGGAGGAGCTGGGAGCCATTGCGCAGCAGGAAAAATATGACGTAGTTGTCATCACAGAAACATGGTGGGATGACTTGCATGACTGGAGTGCAGCAATGGATGGCTACAAACTCTTCAGAAGGGATAGGCAAGGAAGGAGAGAGGTGGTGGGGTAGCCCTGCATGTTAGGGAGTGTTACGAACATCTAGAACTTAATGATGGTGATGACAGGGTTGAGTGTTTATGGGTAAGAATGAGTGGGAAGGCCAACGAGGCAGATATCACGGTGGGAGTCTGTTATGACAGCCTAACCAGAATGAAGAGGCAGATGAAATATTCTATAAGCAGCTGAGAGAAGCCTCATGATCACTAGCCCTTGCCCTCATGGGGGACTTCAGCTTGCCAGATGTCTGCTGAAAATACAATACAGAAGAGAGGGAACAGTCTAGGAGGTTCCTGGAGTGTGTTGAGGATAACTTCCTGACACAGCTGGTGAGGAAGGCACCCTGCTTGACCTGTTGTTTGTGAACAGAGAAGGACTTGTGCATGATGTCACAGTTGGAGGCCATCTTGGGCATAGTGACCACGAAATTATGATAGTTTTCAATTCTTGGAGAAGCAGGGAGGGGAGTCAGCAAAACTGCCACCTTGGACTTCCAGAGGGTGGACTTTGGTCTTTTCAGGAGCCTGCTTGACAGCGTCCCTTGGGAGGCAGTCCCGAAAGGCAAAGGAGTCCAGGAAAGCTGGACGTTTTTCAAGAAGGAAGTCTTAAAGGCACAGGAGCAGGCTGTCCCCATGTACTGAAAGGCAAACTAACAGGGAAGAAGACCGGTCTGACTGAATAGCCTGAGCTATGGTCACAGTTCAGGGAAAAAAGGGGAGTTTATGGTCTTTGGAAGAAAGGGCAGGCCACTCACGAGGACTACAAAGGCGTGGTGAGGCATGCAGGGAAAAACTTAGAAGGGCCAAACCCCAACTAGAACTTAATCTGGTTTCTGCTGTAAAAGAGAATAAAAAATGTTTCTATGAATACATTAGAAATAAAGGGAGGACTAAGGACAATCTCCATCCCTTATTGGATGCAGGAGGAAACATAATGAACAAGGCTGAGGAAAAGGCTGAGGTACTCAATGCCTTCTTTGCCTCAGTCTTTAATAGTCAGTTGTTCCCTGAGATTCTGGAACATGACCAGAGAACGGCAGTGAAGTCTTATGAGAAGCTGAGGAAACTGGGATTGTTTAGTCTGGAGAAAAGGAGGCTGAGGGGAGACCTTATCGCTCTCTACAACTACCTGAAAAGACGTTATAGTAAGGTGGGTGTTGGCCTTTTCTCCCAAGTAACAGGCATTAGGACAAGAGCAAATGGCCTCAAGTTTCACCAGGGGAGGTTTAGGATGGATATTAGGAAAAATTTCTTCACTGAAAGGGTTACCAAACATTGTAACGGGGTGCCCAAGGAAGTGATTGAACTACCATCCCTGGAGGTATTTAAAAGATGGGTAGACATGGTGCTTAGGGACATGGTTTAGTGGTGGACTTTGTAGTGTTAGGTTAATGGTTGCACTTGATGTTCTTAAAGGTCTCTTGCAACCTAGATGTTTCTATGATTCTGTGATTCTATGATTTTACTGCAAGGGTCGTGAGACACAGGTTGCCCAGAGAAGTTGTGGATGCCTCATCCCTGGAAGTATTCAAGGCCAGGCTGGACGGGGATTCGAGTAACCTGGTCTAGTTGAAAGTGTCCCTGCCTATGGCAGGAAGGTTGGAACTAAATGATCTTTTAAGGTCCCTTCCAACCTAAACCATTCTAAGATTCTATGATTCTATGAATAAGCAATGGAAGAACTCTTTAGCCATGTATGGGTGGGGAGCTGAATACTAATCTTTTTTTTTTTTCCTGTTCTAATTTTTCTTTTAGCTGATATGCAAATGTCCCAAAACCAAAGGTGAAGTCTGGCTGTTGTTTATGTGAGTCTTCACTGTCACTTTTTGGCAGAGTAGTTTAAATGTTTCACTGTAGAACAAACATAATTGAAGTCAAATGTAGTATACCACTGAGTAAAGGAATTGCATAACAAAACAATTAATTTTAACTATTTATTAATTTTATTTAATTTATTAACAGTTCTATTATGTAACATAATATTAGATAAATAATTAATTGGGATTGTGACCCACAGAGTAAATGTGTTGCTGGTCCTCCTCTGGATTTTGCTCTTTACAGACGAGTAATGCTCTGTGCTTCCTTCCTTTCTTTTTCAAATGCCTTGACCTCAGGCATAAGACACACAGAGGGGGATTCATCTGATTCAATGCATATGTTAAAGCTAGTCAGTCACTCTTCCATCCATGGAAAGAATGGGCATTTCCAGGGCACAATTCTCATCCTCAAGGAGACATCTAAAACAGGTCACATGACTCACGCCTTTAAACTCTTTATTTCTCCTCACTGAGAGTAAGGGACATTTTGGAAAATAACTCAGATGTAGATGTCTTTGCTCTAGACACCTAGAGTTCAGTGAAATAAATCAACCTTGACAGTCAGGTCTGACATCTAAAATTGTGTTAATTTGTGCATACCTCTAAGTATACCATAAAAATAGTACAGTCACAATTTTGTATACCATAGCAATGCTTTTTCTCTAGTACTTGCAATTCAAGGAAGAAAATAATAGAGACGGAAACACTAGAGAAGAAAAACAAAAGAAAGAATGGAACTTACTATTACTATTCAATAATGTATTGACCACTACATGAAGGGATGCAACTGATACAGCTTTGATGGAGAGGCACATCCTTGAACACAGGAAATGGCAAAGCTGTATTTCTTGTTCTTCTCTGCTCAAGTTTTTGTTTTCCAGAGATCTTAAAGCACATGATAAACAAAAGAACTCTCATTATTTTAATTATATAGAGATGTAAACTGAAGTGCAAAGAAATTAAGATACTTAACAAAGGCTGATTACTAAGTTAATAATAGAAGTAGAGTGAAATTTTCCTTAGTACCATTCCAGGTCACATTGGACTTTTATAGTGTTTCAGTTTTGTAATGTCTTTCATATACAAAAGGAAAAGAACACATTGGAGATCAGCAATGCATGCTTAACCATCCTGAAGAAAAGGTTGTAACACTTTTTGTCACTCACAATGCTGATGAACCAGTTTCAATGACATTATCAGAAACACAGATTTTATCCAAAGTGCGTTCTTCCTTTACAGATAAAATAGAACAGATTCACAGGGTTACTAAATATAAATTTATTTTTTTGGGGGGAGGCCTGGGGGGAAGGATCTTTAAAAAGAAGAAAACCATTTTGGAATCCCTGTTCGATCTGTAACATCTCCATTGCTAAATGTAATTTAAAACTACAGTGATTTGATTATGTATACTGGAATGTTTTTATGGATGTTCTTCTTACACATTTACAACAAATGATTGTACTAGCAGAGCTGGGTAAACAGACTCTTGTGTGATTATCAAATGGATTCTGAAGCAGACCTTTCCTTTCTTTCTCTATTTACACCCCTTTAAAAGTTCCCTTCTGAGGAACAGAAAGCAAAATTATGTAAGAGTAATAGTAAGCATAATACAACTAATTTACTATTTCGGAGATAAAACATCATCTCTGATGGGGAAAAGAACCCGATCATATCTGTGGATAAGTTTTTTTAAAATACATCACTATAATATAGGATTCTTTTTCACAATATTGAAACTGATTTTTTGGTGAACCACCACATACTGTGTATGAGACTGGATAAAAACTACAAAAGTTATGTGTGCATAAAAATTAAGAAGTTATGTGGTATATAAGTTAATTGTTAACTTACAAGATAGAAAGAAATTCTTCAAACTGTGTTATGTGAAGACTTTCAGCACAGACTGCCACTTGAAATACAGCATTAGTTACACTAGCAGGGGACTGATGAATTGAGCTATGCCTAGATGATCCTAGCAGGCAACCCATACCCCATGTGGCAAAGAAAGCAAAATGTGCGCAGGTCCCTGCCATGCTAAAGTGGGAGTAAATACTTTCCTGAACCCACATGTAATGATTGTTTTGTCCTGAGCACACCACCAGGCACCAAAGATGGAGGATACCATACAGCAATAACAGCAACAGCAGAAAGAAAACAACAAAAAAGCAAATGATGCATCAAAATAATTTTACATCAAGAAAAAAGTCTTTCCTCATCCTCCAAAGCAAGTGACTGAAGGCATATGTAATCTTAATCTTTGTCTTCCCACAGCTGCAACTGTTTTGAGGCTGCTGAAGGCATCCCAGACAATCTTGTCTCCCCCTCTACTCATTAAAGAGGCAGACAGAAAATCAGTTTATGGACTCAGAAAACCCAACACCATAAGGTAACACCGGAGCTACTCAGCTAACAAACACATGGGAAGAGTGCAGTAAGCAGAAGGAAGAAGGTAGTCATGTTTAGTGATTCTTTTTCACAGCAAAATTGGAGCTAAATTTTGAGTCACAGAAAATGCACAACTTCAAGGAAAGGCAGGGACATTCTTTCTGCTAAAGGAGACATGAAAGCTCTTTATAACAAGATTTTTAAAAATTCCTGCAACGAAACCCAACTATGCTGTTCTATGCAAATTTCTCCTGGCGTTATATACAGTATCTGTACATCTAGAGCCCCCAGATTGTCTGTGTAAAAATAATAATAATTTTTTTAAGGTGAGAAAACTGTGGTTTAGCAACAATGTAGGTTATATGAGTGAACAAATACATAAAAGGAAATTTACTTTCAGTCTTTTTATAAACTGCCCACGGTTGTTATTATAGTTAACTATTATTATGATTAATTATTATTGTTATGGTTAATTTCCATACCCCTAGCTTCTACCTCAAATCTCTTCTAACTTTCATTCTCCTGTCTCTGATAATGTTTTAAAGGTCTAGATTTTATGAGGATGAAAATTATCGATAGGTTAATTTTCAAGTATGGAAGTTTTTAAGACGTAATTAATATGAGATTCAAATTATTTAGATACATGACTTTTTCTTGATTTAATAGCATTATAATCAAGAATCTATTGAGTATTTTTGCATCTTATTATGCAGTGCATTATACTTTGCATGTCAATACATCATGCACACTTTTCAGTAAACTACAATTCACCTAGGAAAACTATAACAGCTAAAAAATTACTGGAACAACATAAGAAGAATAGACCTGTCTATTTTCAGAGTTTAGTATTCTAAAACACTCATAATTATTACATGCTTTACTGAATATACTATCATTAATGGAGAAGCAAGGGAAAATTTAGGCATTATTGAACCCCCATTCATCAAAGATTATTAATTAACACATACAGCTGAATAAGAAGTTATTTTGTTTAACAGTGCCCACTCTCTTAAGTGCTGCATATCAGTTTGCTTGGAAAAGTGATGAAAAAACACAGCAGTCTATTAATTAAATATAAACCAAAAAATAAAGGAGTGTTTTTCAGGGCATTTTTTCTAACATACAGAAAACTTCTAATTTCTCAAACAAGCAGATAACATACAAAGCCTGTACAAAGCCATACAAAGGTCCTAGACTGTGCCAAAAATTAGAATGCCTATCATGAGAGGAGTTCATCATGACAGCAAGTAGGGAAGACCCTACAGTTTTGCAGAAGTGCTGGTCATCTAGATCAATGGTGTGCTGCAACGGGATTTTGACCAGCATTACATCAAGTCAGACACAGCTTTGTATGATAATCTCCAGGCAAGTCCTTTCTGTGTAACTTCACAGGCTTTCTGTTGACCAGTCTGCAAGCTTCTTATGGTCTCTCTGTTTGAAACCACTATCCCTACTCATATGCAAATTTGCTAATCATACCCTGTCACCATTCAGGTTGCTGATGTTGAAAACTATTGATATCTCCTGAGGTATTCCACTCATGGTGGATGAGGCATCACCATCCACCAAACAGATGACTACCCTTCAAGCAGTCCAGGCAATTTTCAATCTATTTATAAGTCCATTCTTCAGCCCATATTTCCTTAGCCTCTGAAATGGAGGGTGTAGGACACAACATCAAAAGCCAAGGTACATTATATTCACCAAACACTCCTCATTCACTTAGACAGTAATTTCATCACAGAAAGCAATCATGTTGGTCACATGTATGATCTGATTACCTTTTTACCCTTCAAGAAACTGGAACTAGCTTTGAGGAGGACACGCTGCATAAGCTCTCCAGAGACTAAGTAGGGTCCAGCTGGCTCTAGTTCTGGGTCCTGCTGCTTGCTCAAAGACAGATATTTGCTCACTAGCAAATCCGCAGGGTTGTAAACTCCACATGGAGAGGCACCTTTCTTGAATGCATCTCTCCCATGCTCTCTGGTAATGTGACTGCCTCTGCCCATGTGCAAGGGTGTGCTCTAACAGGGTCGGCTTGGTGTCAGGTGCAGGAGTTACAAGAAGCATGAAGCAAGCTTCTCTGCATCAGGGAAAATGATCAAAAGAGAAACAGGCTCTCTGCAGAGACTCTGCAGCAGCAAGACCTTTAAATTCCTTGAGGATAAGAGGGGTGTTATGGCCAAGGCAACACGGGAACAACATAAACTCCCAAGGGTGAAGGGAGGTTAGAAGCTTGGATGCTTGTGACTGCTGGCCACGGAATGAAGGCTCCATCTCCACAAGCAGCTCTTCCCCTAGAATATAAGTCCAGGGCCTGGCAACAGAGGTGAAGGAACAAGTTCACAGTGAGGTTTTGGGCTGGACATCTCACATACTCATATTGAGAACAGAACTATCAAGAGGAAGTGATGTTAGTGGTTGTCAATTCCTGCTTATACGGGATGAAAGGATTCCTCTGCAGATAGATCTATTTTTCCCAAGAGCTTTTCTATTCTCTCATATGTTAATTATTTGATGTTGCACAGAGACTGGCATGGATCATCCCTTCTTCTGGCTATTTATCCCTATTACTGACCAATATGGGCACCATGCCAAGGTAAAACCTGGAGCATATCAAAGGGTAACCATAAAGCTCCAGGAACAAATGTGAAGGGGATAAGACTGTGGGTGATGCTCTTCTCTGTTCTTCCAGATGGAAAAGAAGACTCAGTAGATACTTCTGGAACATCAATGTCTAGCATTACAGATGGTAATGCCAGCAACAGCTTCCTTCATCACAGTCTTTCATCTGAGGATAAAGGACTCTGGGAAAGAGATGTGACCCGCCTGACTAAAAGAAAAAACATTATTTTGATCAGGCTTCCTAACATGGTGAAAGGGAGCTTTAAACTAATTTCACTGGTTCGTGGGAAACAAAGTCCAAAGGTAAGAGAGAGAGAGCTGCAAATACAGAATCACAGAATCACAGAATCACAGAATCTTAGTGGTTGGAAGGGACCTTTGAGATCATCGAGTCCAACCACATTAAAAAAAAAAACAAAAAAAAAAAAACAAAAAAAAACCACAAAAACACACAAACAAACAAAAAAACACAACACAAAACCAAACAAACAACAACACCCCCCCCAAAAAAAAAAAAAAAGCAAGCAGCATCCATCAACTAAACCCCACACACAACACCCCACCACAAACCAACAATCCCGGGCACTAGAGCATGCCCTGAAGAGCCACGTCTACACGTTTCTTAAATACCTCCAGGGATGGTGACTCCACCACCTCCCTGGGCAGGCTGTTCCAGTGCTTGACCACTCTCTCAGTAAAGTAATTCTTCCTAATATCTAATCTAAACCTCCCCTGCCGCAACTTCAGACCATTTCCTCTGGTCCTGTCGTTATTCCCTTGGGAGAAGAGGCCAACCCCCGCCTCTCTACAGTTTCCTTTCAGGTAGTTGTAGAGGGCAATGAGGTCTCCCCTCAGCCTCCTCTTCTCCAAACTAAACATGCCCAGTTCCCTCAGCCTCTCCTCATAGGACTTGTTCTCCAGACCCCTCACCAGCTTGGTGGCTCTCCTCTGGACACGCTCCAGCACTTCAAAGTCTTTCCTGTAGTGAGGGGCCCAAAACTGAACACAGTACTCTAGGTGAGGCCTCACCAGTGCCGAGTACAGAGGCACGATGACTTCCCTGCTCCTGCTGGCCACGCTATTCCTGATACAGGCCAGGATGCCGTTGGCCTTCTTGGCTGCCTGGGCACACTGCTGGCTCATGTTAAGCCGGCTGTCCACTAACACTCCCAGGTCCTTTTCTGCCAGGCAGCTTTCCAGCCACTCTTCCCCAAGCCTGTAGCATTGCCTGGGGTTGTTGTGGCCGAAATGCAGAACCCGGCACTTGGCCTTATTAAACCTCATCCCAGATACAGGAGGTATGCAGAGAAGAAAGACAGAGAAGAAAGACACTAGGGGCTTTCACATTCTTACTTGGGAAAGAGAGTATCCAAAGGCTTTCCTCTGGTGGCTAAATACTAATATGCATAGCTCAGGAAGTAAAGAAGAAGAATGTGAATTTTGTGCACAGTCACAGGGCTATGACATGACAGGAATCACAGGAACTAGATGGGATAGCCTGAAGGACTGGGTCATGATCACAGACTGTTACAGGCTGTGGAAGAGTCTCTATGGGGAGGAAGGAAAGGAAGAGCCCTATCATAAGCTGATTTTTGACTGCCCAGTGCTATAATACGAAAAATGCTTGTTGATAGTATCTAGGTCAAGGGCAAACATCAGAGGTGAACATAATGCCCGGGATATTGTGGGAGACCTGTTACAGACCCGTCAGCCAAGAGGAGGCGGTATATGAGGCTTATCCCTGATAACTAGTGAAGTCTTTCACTCATAGGCCTTTCTAGAAACTGCAAATTCTGCTGGAAGATCAACATGGAATTACACAAACACTACAGGAGTTTTCTAGACTGTGGTGATTTCGTGAAACAAATGATAAAGGCAACAACCAGGAGTAGTGGAGGGAAAATTTGATGAACTATAGCTGTAGAAAATTGCATAAGTCTCACTTTCAATGAATAATTTGACAAGTTCCATGACAGTAAACTGCAACAACAGAGCCAGGATAGTACAGATATATGTTAGCAAAAAAAGGCTGGATGGCACATAATGTCAGTGAGATTCTAAGCAGGGTATAACACATAACAGTTCCACTATTTACATTGAAATAGAGGTTAATATTACTTTTAATATTAGTCTAATGCCATAAATTAATTTCAGCATAGACATGAAAATCAAGCTTTAAATTTATGGAAGTCTGGCCAGAGAATTCTTCCAAAATCACCAGCTTTTACTTCACATCGCCAAATCAGCTACTGAAACATTTTATAGAGACATCATGCAGAGAAATAAATTTACACAAAATAACGTGAAGGTTGTTCATAATACAATGACTAATGGCAGTATACACTTATGAACAAGAACTCATATGGTGCCCAGTGACAGGACAAGAGGCAATGGGCACAGACTGAAACACCAGGAAGCACTTCTTTACTGTAAGGGTGACTGAGCACCGGCACAGGTTGACCAGGGAGGTTGTGGAGTCTCCATTCATGGGGATATTCAACAACCATCAGACAACCAGCTCTAGGTGGCCCTGCTTGAGGAGGGGGGTTAGAAAAGATGACCTCCGAGGTCCCTTCTAATCTCAGCCATTCTCTGGTTCTGTGATTCTGCAGCAGATCTTGTATTTCACAGTTCAGAAAATGGGGGAAGGAAGGAAGAAGAAAAGAAATGAAAGATGAAAGAGAATGTTACCTCACAAAAAAAACAAACAAACAACAACAACAACAACAAAAAAACCCAACCAAAAAAAAAGGTGAGATAAAAAGCATTCAAATCTGAATGCTCATGGTATGGTTAAATTAAATATATTTTTGTTTATACTAATTGTAAATACCTGAGTGTAATTTAAGATCCAATATTTTAATGTAATTATTAAAATTCCATCACAATGAAATACTTAACTGAAACAATAGCTTTCAATCAGATGTAAATACTTTATTTATACATATTCATGTTATGTTTCATTTATTTAATTTATTTAATAAATAATGTATTTATTTAATGTTTATGTTACTTTTAATTAAGTTGATTTCTAAATTATTTTTTTATTAGGGAAGTATATAAATGTGATTCCCTGTTCCCTAAAAGTGCAATATCTACAGATAGCATGGGTAAATGGACACATTATAGAATTTCAGCCCATCATTTATACATGTCAAAGTGTAATAGCATGGGATGCATCACCATAAATCATTTCTCTATTATTTAAAGCGTTGGAAAGGTCACCTCCAGACCTAGGACAATACTAGCCATATTGGTTTTATTGAGTGAGAGATCAAACTAATCATTGAAAGAATGCTATTCACAATTTGCAACTGTAGTCTGTTCATTCCTTTTTATTTTTGTCAAGGATGACTTCCTCTCTGTAAAAAGAAAACAAGAAGTAGAAAGGGAGAGATTCTAAGTTAAATGAATCTATGAAATAGGAAGTTGATTGCACTGCTTATAGATAAGGAGTGGCAGGTTGCTATAAATTAAATGTAAGCTGTACCTTAGAGGGTGTCTAGAGAATTCCAAAGTCTGGAGTAACTGATTTATCAATTGCACAAATATATTGGCTCATGCAAGACCAGCATACAGTCAAATCAAAGGATGTAAAAGGTGCTGGAAACAAAAAAAATTGCTGTACGCATTGTGAAAGAGTTTATTTTATATCCACAACACCAGTTATTTGGACCAGCACTATTTGACATGACCATGGAATTTTACATTGGTAAAAAAAGTATTTTAAGCGGATAATATTCTTGGATAATCTGCAAGGTCTTTTATTACTGCTGTCTGCTACTAAACAAACAAACAAACAAATAAAAAAAACCCAAACACAAAAAAAAAAACCCCAAAAAGCTGATGTTGAACACATTTTGGGCCTTTTTTTAGTAATCCTCTAGCATCAGAGAAAACTTTTTTTCTTCCTCTAAAATATTCATACCAGCCTAAACTTGCAGCTGTATGGACAAATATTGCAAGATTGACACAATGTAATTTTTTTTCAGTGAAAGTATAAAAAACACAACAATTTTTTCCAGGCTTCTGTAGGAAGCTGAGTTTCACCAGGTAGGAATTGTTTCTCTAAGTAAGATTCTCAGCTGCTATTCACTGTCACAGTAGCACATACTGGGCGTAAAGTTGCCCTCCAGGTCTCACTCTAAAATAAACAATTCCGTTTACAGAAAATACTCTCTCAAGGACAGCTCGTTCTGTTCATGACTCAACTTCTGCACCACGTGGGTTTTGGGGTTGTTTTGTGAAAACACAATAAAAACACTATTTTCACTTGTATGCAGCATGTCCCATTTCAGTTTTTCCTTGATATTACATATTGGAGGCATAGCTGACAATTATCTAAGCCTCAACTGGTCATCTATTTGATCAATGGGAAGGGGATTCAATCTTAAAACACTTGTATAAGATAATGAAATCAAATTGTCTTCTGCCTCTGGCTCTTCCTCTTCACTGATTCAGAAACAAATCTCAAAAATTTGCTTAGATTTATATGATTAAATGTTTAAACATATCTAAAGGTGAATTTTAGTTTTCATCTTCAATCTAGATTCCGTCCTTTGCAGTCTTTGCAAAATTCTTTTACTGATAAGCTCATTTCAATCAAATATTGGAACCAAAACACTGCCCTCTATCTTCTTGACCTGTCTGGTTTTGTTTTTGAAGCAAGTGTTCTCTTTAATCAGGTCCTCCTTTCTCTTCTGTAATTCATTTTACATCAGGCATCCTCTAGCTATAAAAGATCCATCAGCTTCTCCTCCAGGCGATTCCCATCCTCTTTACAGTGTTTCTATAGACCTGTTGCAAGGCTCTGGGATTTTTTTCCTTTCTAGGTTATATTTGGTAATCTCAACCACAAGCACAAACTCATCTACATTTTTATGATAAAGTCACTCTGATGACTCTCTGAATCTCCTTCATTCTCTTTCCTTCAGGTCTGTCTCTGTCTTATTGCCTGACATCTCATATGGGAACTCCTTCCAACAAGAGTTTTCTATTTTCCTTCCCAAAACCACCCAACTTGATCACAGTGAATATCACCTCATTACTGCCCCATCACACCACAACCTAAGAGTATTTTCCTTTTCTCAGATTTCTCCCCAGCATCCAATGTCTGTATATCATTCATAAGATTTTTTCTTCATTTATTCCAAAAGCATGTTTTCACACAAGTTCTTTTTATTTCCTATCCTGACAAGCATTGCATCCCATTGCCCAGCCTGAATCTATGATCAATGTACATCTACTGAAATAATGAAATAACAAAATAACTGAAATAATTGCTGCAAAGATCATGCTTCAAAACAGTTACCAGTTCCTAACATTCTGATAAATGCTGTGTCATGCTCTTCTCATACTTCCTTGCTTGCTTCTAACTACAGGATTTTGGTGCCTAAACATGTCTCTTGTCATTTGAGATTCTTTACAGTACTTGTGAGAGGTCATACTCTTTCCAGTTAGCACCTGGGGACAAACAGGATCTAAACTGGCATCTAAAATTATGCTTATATTTCAGCAACTGAGTTCCACCCTACCCATTTTAAACTTAACTATTAGATGGGCCACTGGTATTGCTGCTTCTTCACAATGCCTGCAAATACTGAGTTCAAGGTCACATCTGGAGCCGTCAGCTGCAATCATGCAAATAAAATTACAGCCACTGAGGTGGTTTCAGCTCCTGTTCCTTCCCCTTTTTTCCTGAGGAAGGACAATTGTAGTAGGAAAAAGCAGATGATCATTGGTTCAACTCTTGCAACTAGCATGGTTTAGAGGAGCACTTTTCAGACTGCAGCAATCTGGGTATCAAAAACCGGTTCATGCTGCTGTAAGTTGATCAAAGCTGTTCACACTGCTGTTTAAAAGTGTCAGGTTCAAACTTGGAAAAGCTTGAATACAGCCCTTTGCTTGATGTATGAGTTTATCTAAATGCCTGTCCCTGTCGCATTCGGCAAACAAAATAGAACAGAAATTATGTTTGCCTGTCACAAAGACAGCGAAACAAGAAAATCGGAGAAGGTTATGTTGGAGGAATTTTCTCTTCATAATAGATGTATAATGAACAAACGTTCTTGTTTTGCGTGGAAAAACAATCAAGGGAACAATTCCACTAATGTAGTCAGTAAAATAAAGAGATTTCTATCTTGATAACAATTTATCTCCCTCATCAACAACTTGAGTTGTGCGTGGGTCTATCATTTTAATCAGAAAAAAACTGCATAAATTTATTTTATTTTAAACATTGAAAATAAGTGAGAGCCTCCCCCAGTTTTCACAATATAGAATGAGAAAGCTATAGATCTTTCATTATATTTTCATCCAGCACACAGCAGTGTAAATTGTCTTGACAGAAGAATATGTGGCTCACATGGCTTTGGCAAGTGATTAAAATCCAAGAGGAAGTTGTGATCATCTGAAACACTATTTGTACTTAGTAGGTGGCAATGCTATGTATTTACAGTGAAATAAAGAAAGACCAAGAAACAACAAAAATGTTGTTTTAAATGTTGGTGGGGAGAGAAAAAAACAGAAAATCAGAAGAGTTGGTAGTCTTTGAAAACACACTGATGCTCTTCAAGCAGCTGCCTGCATCAGATACCTGCCTTTGGGATTTTTTTTAGTAACTTAACTTCAAATCCTGAATAATTTCCACTGTGACTATGAGATAACATGTAGCTCATTCAATATCCTTTAGCCTTTCCTGAATTCTTTCTTCAGCTACAGGCACTGAAAAATCAACAGAGAATGGAGCCTGTAAAGTCCAACCTTCTCCCAGTTTGCCACTTCTCTTCTTGAGCTGTGGTTGGCCTGAGATTTACCACAGGGAAAATAACTTGCAGGAGTCAGCACCTTCACAGCCTTTTAAATTTTCATTCACAGCTCCACCATAGGAGCTACTTTTCACCAACAAAGGATTTGCCTCCCACCAGACCCTTGCCTATCCTCTCTTCTCAGAACAGGTTCTTGTACTTCTTTTGCTCTGGCGTTTCTTAAGAAAGGACCCTCTAAGTCATTGATGAATGGCTTTTATGTACAGATGTACTGCCAAACTAATAACAACTAGGTAGCAGGATGAAGGAGAAACTGGCAGGGAGGGACAGAGACATCCACCTATAATTTTCAGCAGGTAGGCAGTGAACATGAATTTTACAAAGGACCAACAGGAAGAAGGAAACAGATTTTAACCAAATCAAAACAGCTTCAGGAGAGTTACAGTTTGAAAGACTGAAATTAGCGAAGCTGTACTAAGATTCCTCTGACTAAAAGTGCATCTGGTTACAGAGAAGGGCTGAAAGGAATTTCCCTGCCATTTTGCACAGCTCAGTTTCAGCAGATGTGACTTTTGGGGAGAGAAAGTCAGTCTCCGTGTCCCAGCCAGTGACAATGCAAAGTTCTTTCAGGCAGTAACTACTACATCAATCAAATACTTTCAATGGAAAAGCTTCTCATCAGGCAAAGATTGTTTCAATTGAAGGAAAGCTTCCAGCAGCAAGTATTTCCACAGAAACCAAGAAGGCAAGCAGCAACTGTCTGCTGCCCAGCACTCGCATGGCCCAGTTGCCTTGCTGGGCTCTAGGATGGCTGATGGGATCTTGGCCAGTTTGCCATGGAATTGGTGAGTGGGAGTGGAGCCAGGAATGGCTCCAGTTTTCAGTTTTCATAAGGTGTGAGGAAAAGCACCTTAAGAGAGAATACAGAGTAGCAAGTAGAAAATTTTAGTTAAATGCAAATTGTAGTTTCTTAAGTAGATTCTCTATTTGACCCCATCTGTTAAAAATGGTTGTCTTATATCCAGTTACAGTTTATCAAGCTTCATCTCCCCAAATGATAATCTTTAGATACATGAAGAGCCACCAGCAGATATTCTACTTAGGAGAGTATCTTAAATCTACATCCAGTTTTTCTTGCAAAATTATTTGCTTATGATTTTCTCTGACAAAAATCAACCTTATTCTTACTATATATTTTAAGTAGCAATGGTTTTATATATTTATTATACACAGTGATTTCAATGAAGTGGACTGTCAGTGAATAGTTGTGGGTTTTTTTCTGGTACTTTATAATTTTCTGCAGAAAGCAACACTGAAAAAACATCTTTAAGTTAATTATCAAATTGTAAAAGAAAGAAAAAACAGGAAAGAAAACAGATTATGGATTGTTGACTGTGGACCTATATTTTCAAGTTTAGACAAATACAGGTAGATGTGAAAAAAATGAACCAAATTTCAAACAGTAGGATACAATTAGTTAATGTTATGTGTGTATTCTGGCTTCCCAGTGTTGATTACCCCCACACAGAAGCTAGAAAATGTGATAAGAAACATTTATTACTTTTAAAAAGAAAAAAAAATCCTTTCAATTGATGTGTAAATCCCTTCAGCTGATGAGTATACTTTATACTTCATTAATGATTTCAGTATTTTTGGAAGGTTTATTTAAATTTTATTTAATAAAAGTCAATCAACTGTTTAGTGAATGTTCAAGGGAATAAAAACTAGAACCTGTATGAAATAATAGAATGAAAACATTTCTCATTTTATTTAATTTTGTGACTGGTTCTAATACATGTGGCATAATTTAGAAAGACATTCACTCTTGATTTAATGACTCTAAAGCATAGAATATTCATTGTACTCCAAAGTTAATCATTAAAATTACCTTTAGAAAGTACTTTATGTTCTAGAATCGGTAGCTTCACATTCTGGTTAAAATTGTGTTACACTTTGTGTTTAAGATTAGAGTATTTTTACACAGGAAAATCCAAACAGTTATTCACATCATGAGAAGCTCCTGTCCAGATGGTGGGAAGCAGTTGTAGGAGGGGTCTTTCAACTAGAATAATTTGGTAATATCCATTTTCCCATAACACCACATTGGAAAGGCATTAATTATTGCTACTGCTGCCTACAATTCCTTGCTAACTAAATGCTAAAACTGAGTCTTTTCATGGTCTCCAAAATTGGATTAAAAGATAGATAATTGCCCAGTTCATCCCATTTATACTCCTAAAATACCAATATAAAGTATTTTTTCCTTCTATAATTCTCACTATTAAAAAGTTGTTGAATATTTATACCAGTGACTCAGAAAACCTCTCAATATTTTTAAAACTCTTGAAGAGAACTGAAGTAGTCATGTAGTTGGAAAAAATATTTCACTTGAGAGAATACTTATTACACTTCCACCTAATTAATGCTGGCAAAGAAAATATTATACACTGCCAGCTACCTCAGAAAAGAGATATTTACTAAACACTAATTCCTCTCCATCAAAGAAATGAGAATGGTAGCAAAAGGCCTTCTATTTCTGAAGTTTCCATTGACTTATCTGACAAGGCCTCCAGTCTGGCCTTGTTTCTGCAATCTGGCTTATGCATGGACATGTAAAAGTTCTGGGCAGCATTTATGGGCTTCTACAAATAATAAACCAGACTATGGGGAAAAAATGGGAATTAGGGAAGCTAATTTTTTGCAACAAAATTTAAGGGGAAAAATTGTAAGTTTTTACTCTTATTCATTTGGTATTTTCAAAAGGAAGGAATATAAATTTGGGGGCTTAGACTTAAGTTCACTTGACAACATCATTTACCAAAACCAAAAATGGACCAAGAGGGAACCTCATTTCCATTATCCTCTTCCTGTTGCTTTTTCAAAGTTAACAGGTCTTAACTCTGCTCTTAGAATGCACAAAACCCCACTCATTTCTTCTGATTAATGAAAAATATTGATACCTTTTCTTTTCAAATTACCTATTGTTTATTATTACTACCTACTTGAAAAACATATGAAATCATTATTCTAACCAATGTCAGATCCAGAATGGTCTTTTGAATTTTACGTCATTAAAACAAGTTCCTGTCTGTATAATCCCTAAAGAATATTGTATTCCTATGTAGTGTAATCTATAATACTGTGATTCACTAAATTAATTATCAGGTATTATTCTGGATGACCGTTGTGACCCCCTACCAATGCCATTGCTTATGGGAAGGTTAATTGTAATTATTATATGAACATAGATGTAACTTCATGGTTTATCTGCACAGGGTATACATAGAAAGAAATGTATCTACCAGAAAACAAAAATGGCTGCTGTGTTTTGACGGGTGTCTGTTGTAGGAGATTATTTTTTAAAGTGAAGTTTTTATATAGAAAGTTACCAGCTGGGAAATGAAAATCTGGGACATCTCAATATATCTCGAGATCAGATACATGGATGAGATGGAATCTAGGGCCCAAAGGAATAAAAGGACTGGTGGGAGACCATGAATTCTCAGAGGGAATAGTTTTACTAATGAATTTTCAACTGAATTGCAAAAACAGATGTTATCTGTAGGACCTGAGGATGCTGGAAATTGATTGTGTTCATAGGGCATACAGAGCAAGTACCTACTCTAAATGAGATTCTTCTTTACCTACCTCTGTGTTAGAGTTTGTGGTTGATGAGATGATCTGCAAGGGAAATGATATTCAATTGCCACCATCAGCTCTTACACAATAATTACATTGTTTTAATTATTACGGATTGTAGGAGCTGAAAATTCTAGTTGGTGGAGTTTGTTTTTTTCATGTGAATGAGTAAGATGCAAAGAAGCTTGTTTGTGTGTCATTGCTTCACACACCCCATGCTTTGCTTTGTAATCCTCTTTCTCCTACAAAAAAACCCAACACAAAACCAAACAAAAATCAAAACAGTGGAGACAGCCCACCATCTGAAAGTTCAGAGAAACATGAATCTTCCCTAAGCACTAGCTCCCTCAGTTGGAAAATATTTAAAAATAAAATAACTTTAATTTCAGCTCATGTAAAAGCTAACTTGAGAGTGTACAAGGCATGAAAACTCCCGCTACTTAAGATGTGTAGTCTGTCACTCACAAGTTGTATATCTGGTTCTGATTTGTGGTAATCAGACATTTCTCATTATACATTTCTTACTCATTATTTGCACTGTAGGCACTACTTGGAAAGGCTTGCAAAAGGCACTTTGTTCCATGCCTCTAGAAAAGACTCCAGTGTGTCTTTGTTTCACTCCTAATGTTGCCACTCTTCTGGAAATTGGGAATTATGAAAGAACAGCCTAAATAAAAAGGGAAGTGCACGTAGATTAGAAAGACCAAAACCAGAACCAGAATATCAGAGTCTCAAAACAGATCGTGGAAATGCTATTTAAACCATACCTAATTCTAAGCAAGGAAAACACTAATTAAGATTACTGGTACTGATTCATAACTATCACAATAACAATCACAAGCAAGGATCCTTCTGTGTTAGAAATGGCAGAAAAATTACCCTTTCAAAATGCCTGATGCTTAACTTTAAGTAATGATGAAGTGAGTGCAAAAGGAAAATGAAAGAATTTTATAAAGTATCCCAAATTTTGGTGAGAGCACACTGCCTGTTTAATGATCTTCCTCTCTTATTTTGGACTTTCTGTTAAAGATTACTGTCATGGAGAGTATTACAGGGAGTTTCACAGTTACAAAGGTGTTTTTGCAAGTGCTAATAGGTAGCTCATTTTATACAGTATACAGTAAAGGCTTCTTTTTCTCTTCTGTGTTGTTGCATTTAAGTAAATAGATTGTAGTTTGGGATTGGTTGTTTTGCTTTGTTTTGACTTTTTCCCCTTTGATTCTTTTGGTAGAAACAATGATAGAGGCCCAAAATTTAGTTACATTGTACTGGGTCTCTCTCATCCATCATTTTTAATTTTTTGGTCTCACACTAATAACCATGGAGACATTTGCAGTGATGGATGATTGAGGGCCTTCAGAAGTTCCTGCTGTTTATTGTCACAGCTCCATTTCACCTGTGGTTCTTATCTGGCTTTCACTGTGGCAGCTCTGGATTGTCCGCGTCATCTTTTATTATCTCGTCTCCTTTCCTGTTCCATTCTTATTTATTCTGTTCTGTTCTCTAAATTCCATGGTTATGTATAAATAACTAAAAAACTTATTTTAAGGAGTCTTTGCACACAATGCTTATTTCCCAGCTCAGCGTGTACTCTTACTGTAAAATTATCATTCCCTGATATGAAGATTAAAAGATACAAGATCTTTTGGTCTTGTTTATCTCATTAGCACCTATATTTCTACATGCTAGTTCTAAGAGTAAACTTGAATCCAGTTCATCATTTACCATCTGCCCAAGTTTGAAAAAAATGAGCTTAAATTTCTTACAATATTCTATATCAGTTTGGAATTGACACTTTAATTCTAATCTGTCACAGTGAAGAAGATTAAATAAATTGCATGGTTGGAGAAAAGTTTGACTCTTCTTTTTTTTAGCATAACTCTCCAAATAATCCTGAAAACCACAGCTAAAGAAATTATGGATTCAAATTATATGTTATCAGATACCCTGGTATTATAGATCATGTGAGTTAAAAGAGCCAGTATAATTCTAAAGAAGAATTCTTTCTCTGGTAGGGTTAAAAAAGCCAAAAACATACTAAAGATAACTTCAAGACACAGTCATTATCTAAAAAGAAAAAAAGGCCAAAAAAGATGAGCTGAGTCATTAAAGGTGCATCTTAACAACTCACTAATATAGAATGTGTAAAGCAAAAGCATGATAGATACTCCAGAAATCAAGAAGATGTAACCACAAAATATGACAGGGCATTTCCCCAGAGTGTAAAAAACGTGAAAGTCAGAATCAAAGTGATCCATAATAGCCCATAATTCCCATAAACTTCCTATTTTTAAAAAGCAGATTTCAGGCTTATGGAATTTATATTTATATTCATATTCTTTCTCATCATAAATAATTACCATATTACCTATTTCTACACTTTCAGAGGCTATGTTTTTTCCATGTTATATACCCATTTCCAAATAAAAAGATTTCATTGGCCAGAAGTAAAAAACTACATGCCACACTGATGATTTTAAAAGTGAAAGTGAAATATGCTAAAAACTTCAAAATCAGTTTCTTAATTTTCTCAGTTTGAGATATGGTACTTCATAACTTGTACAAATGCAAATAATTTTTTTTCTAAATGTAAGTTTAGTTTGCTTTCCTACTAGAATGTCCAGAAACAAAACTAGTCAGCTCTTATAAACAGATAAATACATTTGGTCTGTCTGTTACATTGTATGAAAGCCAGAAGTGTATTAAAAAAAAAATAAAAAATCAGCTTTGCATTAAATTTTTCTGCTTATTTTTCAATAGTTCATTACATATCAAATTTTCAGCATTTTGGGGTATTTGCAACTACAGCAGATTCTGTTCTGTATACAAATTATTCTGATGAAATCCTGTAAAGAAAAAGGTGTGCTAGTCATTTTAATGTAAGTCATGTAATTTGTGGATAGATTTCTGAACTAGAGTATGAGTCAAATGAAAATAAGGACAAACGGCATAATGAAAGAAATATTTTGGAAAGAAAAAGGCAAAACTATTGCAAGCCAAGAAAGTATCTGTGTAAAACATATCAATGCATAGATTAAAGTAAAAAATCACATTTGAAATAGCAGTAGAAATGTCAAAACAAATATTTTTCCTACTGATTAATAGAAGAAAATTAGGCAATTTCCCAGAGTAAGATCACAAGTTTATGCTTCTACGTGAGTATCCCCCGACAATGACCAATTACAAACACCACAACAGAGCACCTGGAAACTGTGGTAACCTGTTTTTGCATCCGGACTTTTAACTGCTGCAGGTAGGTCTCACCTGTTCACCTTATTAGAATATATTAGCTTGTTTGAACACAGTGTCTAAATTGCCAGTAACATAACTTGAAAACTCAGCAGAAAACTTATGATTAAGTATGATTAAGCCCTTTCTAAAGGTATTTGTTAATTAAAAAAATCTAATATTAAAGTGGGTTTTTTTCCCCTATCAATATTAAGCATCAAGTAAATCCTAAATAGGGCTGCTTGTTTTAGTATTGCTTAGGACACTACCCTGCTGAGATCTTTGCCTCACAATTGATCTAATTTTCCTCATAGTTCAGATGGAAAAATGCCAGAAAGTGACTTTTCAGAACACCATACAGTAAATGGGGACTCTCCCATCACGATTTTTCAGAACACATTAAGATATTCATCTGGTATTCTCTAGGGGAACAGCTTTCATCCAAAAGAGGAGGGTAAGGAGAAAGAACTGAACAAAACAACCTGGTAAGTTATCCGATAGACTTCCATATAGATCAGTTTAGAATTGTAAGAATAATGGAGCAAACTATTCAGAACTGCCCAAGATGACTTTCAGTTCCTCCTAGTTTTCCATAGGATTTTGGTTTCTATGTTCATTTGCTTCCTATAAAATTTGGGATCAAGCATCATGAACAAGAAATGCACAAAGTACAGCTGGCATTAAGCTATGGTCTTCTCAATATTTTTCTTTATTTTCATCAAAGAGCGAGGCAAGAAGCACAGTTTCGTGTACTTAATGAGAAGTTCTAATTAGACATTTGAACAACCTCAGCAGCTGTACCTTTTGCCATAAGCTGCGAGTTTCTAGTCTTTAATTTTGCTCTGACTACACTACTACACAAGTCAAAAATAGAGTGGGAAACAGTTGCAGAAAGATGTTATCTCAGACAGATTAAGAAAACTATCTAAGAAGCTTCATTAGTCTGGGAAGGTAGGACAGCAGAGGTTTCAAGGACAGTTGCTTCAAAGCATCGCTTTTTGCAGCCACCTTGAATTTTGCTGCTTGCTCCGCTGAGATTCTAATTCTCCCCTGCACAGTGGAGTCCAGACAGCCTTGTAGTCCACTAAGTAATTCTGAACTGCAAAAAAGTCCAGTCCTTTTTTTGAAGAAATGATGGTTTACAGAAGGTCTGTTGTTCAATAAGACAGATTGCCCAATTCTAAGAACAAAGTTTCAGTATGTATTGAATCAATGCCAAAAGTAGGATTTTGAAACTTGTGTTGCAAACCCATAGAAACTGCAGTTTCTATGTAGCTTTCATAAGTGTATGCCATGTTAAAGAGAAAGCAATTTATTTTGCAAATACTAGGATACATGCTTAAGACGCTAATACACAAACTTAACCAAGGAATCACCTTAATCTCTACTCCAGACAGGTGGCTGTTTTCTTATGGAAAAAAAGTTAGGTATGTGCGTGTTTGGAAAGAAAGGCTTTCATCAGTTTTTATTTAGTGGACATCAGCTGGAGAACTGTAACAGACCTCAGGATCAGACTCTTGTAAAATCACAGAAGGTGTTTTGAACCTCAACATCTAAATTCCAAGTGCACATCATGAACATTATCCTTAGGAATGCTGGAACATGTTTCTTCCTAGTCATGCTGCATTTTTTTCTGTGTTAACTAGTCCTTGTGAAATAATGTTGCTGTCATAACACCAAGACAATCAATTATTTTAATCTGTTCATCTTCCTATTCAAGACCTGTGTTTGCTCTTTGCTTCTCACAATCACTCTGGTATACCTTGTCTGCTCTTATTTTACCCTGTTTTTTTCACACCATTCTTAGTCCAGTTCCCACAGTATATCTCTGAGCCTTGCAATTTCTTTGACTTTTGGACAGCGCTCTATATTTTATCTGCTTGCCTGTGTAGATTGTCTCTTAAAAGAATCTTTGCAAAGAATCTGTTCAAAAGTATCAAATACTATTGTGCACACAGATATGTCCACAGATGTCTACAATGAGAGTATTACTAATTTTCTTGCATATAATTAAAATTGAGTATCACAAGTTTTTCTATTGTGGCCTAACAAAAAATGCTGTTGTGCCCTAAAGGAGAATTTCCATACTTAGCCTGTGGGTAGAAAAGGGAGATCAGCAAGAACTGAAACTGATTATAAAAACCTCTATTGTTGCCCTCACACTTCCCCCTTTGCAAGCTGGAGACTATTTTTCAGACCCAAATATTTTATTTGAAAATTGATAACATGCACAAGAAATAGTGGTCACATTTAACCAAAAATGCTGTGCAATAAGGTCTGAAACTAAATTTTGTACATTGCAATTGGATTCCTTTCTAATGGAATCGGTGTCAGATGTTAAGAAGATCATGAGTGCCAGAGCTACTGCTGAGAATGAGAAAGGAATGAAGACTATTAGCACAAGTTGGCTAGGATTTCATATTTATAGTCACCATCATCAATTTAAAGTGGAGCTTTCGTTACAGGACAGGATTTTATCTAAAGGCACAAAGGCAGAATACGCTATACTTCTACAGAATTAAAAAAAAAAAAAAGGCTGAGAAAGAAGGAGAAGATTTTATAATAACTTCAAAAGAAAGCTGAAAATGAGGGTTTCACGTATGCCAAAATATAGGCACATTCAAGGCAAAAGAACCTGTGGTGACTGAAAGAAAAAATGTTTTGATCCTATTAATTTGTCTGAAGAAGGAAATGGGGGAAGGGAAGGGAAGGGAAGGGAAGGGAAGGGAAGGGAAGGGAAGGGAAGGGAAGGGAAGGGAAGGGAAGGGAAGGGAAGGGAAGGGAAGGGAAGGGAAGGGAAGGGAAGGGAAGGGAAGGGAAGGGAAGGGAAGGGAAGGGAAGGGAAGGGAAGGGAAGGGAAGGGAAGGGAAGGGAAGGGAAGGGAAGGGAAGGGAAGGGAAGGGAAGGGAAGGGAAGGGAAGGGAAGGGAAGGGAAGGGAAGGAAGCTTTTTGTAGGTTAATGGTTTTCAACTTGTGGCTTGCAAATTCAGGGTACGTGTGGTCCATAAGTTGTTTTTAAGTCTCAAGAACAGAATCTAAATAAGCCTATTGTCAGCAAGTGTAAATTCATGGCACAGAGGTTCACTTTATATGCTGAGGAGTCTGCAGTCAAAAAAAGATCTTGTTCCCTTAGATTTGGTTTTGCTGAACAAATGACCATGAATATCAAAATAATTTTAAATCGGACACAGTAGTATCCAGTGATGGCTTGCAGCTAAGGATATAAGTGTAGTACCAAAAATTCACTCAGACCTTGTAACTGCTATGTTTTACTATTTCTGGCCTGATGGGTGGGATGGAAAATAATGTCAGTAAAGCGGTACTGTTGAGTCCTACTGCATAACAAAAAAATCACTGTGGTGCTGAGGTCTTGGGAGACCTGGGCAGCCTTCCTGGAGACTGAATATTGCCAGTTTATTTAGTCAACAGAGTGACAATCAGCATTTGATACTTTGCACAAGATTGACAGTGTTTGTTAATTGCAACTATTATTTGGCTGTGAGAAGAGAAAAGCAACACGTGCCTTTGAAGTCTGGTATGAGTAGGTAGCTGCATTAGGCAGAGGCCCATAGTGCCTATAGTTAAAATGCTAATGTTGAATGAGACAGAGCATTTCAGAACTCTGCAATTACAGAACAACACACTCTTAGACCCTTATGCCAGAAGACAGACTATCAGGTTCCTCTTCATTGTTGCAGCTACTACATATAGCTATGCATTAGGGATTGTTAAACCTGAGGCAGTGATTACACAAACTTAAAAAAAAATCCTCTTGCCCTTGATAACAAGCAATAATGTTCTACCATTCCAGCAGCTCACATCTCATAGATTCAATTCTCTGCTCTTGTCTGCTGTGACTGACAAAAGAGTCCTACTGTCTCCTACACATGTGTCTTCCCTGCAGGAGGACTTGCCAGTAGTAAACTGTATAGCACACAGGAGGTTCTAATCTTCTTTCTGACCAGTGTGGTGAAATGTCTCAGTGTAGCCCATAATTACTAGCATTCTGTATACTACTCCAAAGATATTACTTCTTCACAAGACTCCTTTTTTGTCTCAAGGGCATATAGCTTTTGCAGTTCCTTTCTGTTTCATCTCAATGAAAATAAAATAAAATTCATAAAATAAAATACAACAAACCAAAAGGATTTTCCTCTAATTGACTTGTCAGCAGTAGACCCCTTTAAAATGCCTGACAGAACATACACTGAGGTAGCCAGGGCAGATTGTATTCTTATTCTATTTCAGGTAGAAATATCAATACAAAATTTACCCTGGATTACTCTAACAACCAGGTGCCAGGTGCTGATGGTATTTTTTATTATTTCATTTGGACATGGTATATTTTCAAAAGGTATGGGGAAATATCAGAAGTTTTCTTTTCTTCAACCAGCAAATTCATGCTTGTTAGAACATGGACTGAAGCCAAGCATGTGCAAGCTCTATTTTAGGCATAAAAGCTTTGATTTAAACATTTAGATTAAAAGTTTTGATGTAAAATTTGGTTTATATTCATAGACAACAAATCTCTTGGTCATATGAAAACTTTTGTCTTTTTAGAGAAATTATAAAATCTGGTATAATAGTATCTAAACTGGGAAACATCATTTAATACAACGGTGCACATCATTATTTATGCAGTCTTGTTTGAATATGACTGGAATGTGGGAGATTCAAACTGAATATAGGGAAAAAAAGTGATCATGAGGTTCATCAAATACTGGAACAAGTTGCCCAGAATCATTGTGGAAGGTGCTCCTTAGAGGTGGTCAAGACTCTATGGGCCATGGCCCCGAGCAACCTGATCTGATTAGACCTGTTTTCAGCAGGAGGTTGGACTAGATGACCTCCAGAGAACCCTTCCAACCTAAATTATTCTACGACTATTTTATGTTTTTCTCCTTCAGTGGAGATAAAGCAGAAGATAATTGTCGTGTCTTGCAGTAGACTGTGCGTGCAACAACTTCAGCTCAGTCATATTATTTGTCTCCAAGCTGTCCACTGCAAATCACTGTGAAAGCTCCAGAGTAGTTGTCTGAGTAAATGTACTATTTATACATAAACTCCTGAAGATATATATGCAACACAGGGGATAGTTTGTGCAAACCTGTTTGTATTCCTGGAGTATTTAATACCAGAGATCATGAACACCGTCAATTCACATTTCCTTACTCTTATTTGAACAAGAATGATTTCCACTCTCAATAGGTATTTATTTTGTATTGCTAGTAAAACCTATAGTTAGCTTAGTGTTACATTTGGTGTAAGAGCATAGGAACCATATAAAAATATCTGGAGAAATTATGTGACATAATGTTTGTGCATCTTTATATATATAGTGATCAATCTCTGATAAACAACTCTGTAACAAAGTGAGTCTTCAGTGGGTACTTAAATATATAAAGGATAATGGTCTTGCATGGTCAGGAAGGTGAACGTGGCTTTGGACCAGGAACTGTGAAAAGATGTAGAGGCAGTGAGGGTCTGGGCCTAGGCCATGGGCTCTCAGCTTGAAAGAGCTGTGATCTACTGTGAGCAAACTGAAGAGTGCAGCTGGATATGAACAGCAGGTCTGATGCACCAGTTTTCCTATGCATATGTAGTAGACTCTCAATAACGTGCTGTCTCCCCATCCAGATGATGTAAGACTTATTCTGATGACTGAACTCAAAGAGTACAGAGGGCCCTTGAGAAGTTGCCTAGTTGTCCGCTTCCACCTTGTTTCACTGACAGGCAAGGTTTCTGTTGCCAAAGTATGTCAGCATCCTCACTGGCTCTTGGTGATGAAAACCAGTAGCTAATCAGTGTCTGAAAAGTAGCTGTAAGGCATTTTTAAATATCTGATGAAGTTTCTGGTGAATATTTCAAGGTCTGTTTCCTTTGCATGGTCAAATGGGAACTGCCTCTTTTATTGACCACATCTGTCAAATTCTCTACACTTTGATTCTCTGACCTTCCTTAGTGCTCCAATCAATAACAGATACTGATTTATTATTTTTTCACAGCTGGCTTTCCATGCAGCAAACATAAGAAATCTCAGGCATCTCTTGGATTTCCCTTATATTAGAAAGAGCTATTAATTTCTAATGTAAAGAATTCATACGTCCTCTGAAATATCACCCAATGTATCTGCAGTACAGCATTGTGTACTCATCAGAAGCCTTTTTTAGCAGTAGAAGCCCATAGCTATTTCTGATGAGGACACTAAAGGTGGCTGATGATTCTACTATTCTTAAAGCAGAAGAACTCCTATTCTAGGGAATCGACATTTCCCAAAGAGGCATTCCAAAAGCTTCATAGCTTTTGTTAGGAATTTCAAAACTTCATTCTTATCAACTGGTCCTACATTCAAACAGCTTTGCTTTAATTTCTAGCTGTCCTACACTCATTTTCTTCTTCCTGCATTCAGGAAAAAAAAAAAAAGAAAAAAAAAAGAAAAAAAATTTCATTTCTTCTCCCAACAGACCACCTTTTTAAGAGGAATGGTATAACTGCCTTTATGTTGCAAAAAAAAGAGCGGCTGCGTAGGAAGATGTTTATCCTAAATCCAACAATTGCCTTACTGGACTATCTTCTACAACAGTGTTTTTTGTTCAAAGGACCAAACAAAATTTGGGATTTTTTAGCCACGAAAAATATATTATTAATATTCCTGGAACTACACACACATTTTCAACAGTAGGTAAAATGGTCTGAAAGAAAAAAACTAAGGCATGGATTATTGGGTAACTGAGAAAAGGAAGAAGCTGGTGGAGTGCACTTTAGTTACTATGAAATGAAATGAGCAAAATATAACTTTCTTGCTTGAATCTCACTTAGGATTATGAAAGGAATGTGAATGAGGATGATATGAACTTTTAACATTTCAAAATAAGAACTCAGAAAATGATCTGGACAATAGATACATTTTCAGTGCAGTAAAAAATAAGCTCTTCCTTGGGATGTAAGAGACAGCATGGTCTCTGCCCCAAAGTCCTTCTAATCTAATTTTAAAACACAATAAAAGAGAGTGGCAGAATGCAGGAATGCTGGCAAGAATTCTAAGGAGAGGATTACAAGGTCACTTATATGTCAGGCACAAACTTGTGGTTCTGTTATCCATAATCAACTCTGTATTACTGAATTCAGTTTGCCTTGGCACCTCAGTCATGGAATGTGCCACTGGCAGACACTGCAGTGGACATTAATGTATCCCCTCAGAGCTACAAAGCTTCAATATATAAATTACAAGCAAGCCAAGAATTCCAATTTTATGCTTAAGAATAAAGATGGTTTAATGTGCTGAATCTCAGAGCTCTGTATATTGAACTCCAACAAAAAAAAAATTAATTCCCCTCAGAATACAGACACTAGTATTGCTTGCAACACTACTCTCTGGATATTATTGCTTTCCTAAAGATTACTTTAACTTCTATAAATAACTTCACAGAACTCCTGATAAATATGTGATGTTCTCTTCTGGTTCATGAATTTCGTCAGTTGTGCTACCCTTTTGTTTATGTCATCTGAAGAGCATTACACTTTCATTATGTGAAATGCATAAAATGTAGCTAAAGGTACTCAGGAGTCAATAGCAAGGTCATAATTTACTATCAGGATTCTGCTGACATTTACAGACCATTGAAACTTTGTTCTTCTGCTATATAACATTAGCATCAGCACAATCCTTGAAGTGCATCACTGCTTTCAGTGTGGCTGTAATGGAACTCATACGAACAACTAGCAAAGAATTAGAATTTCTGTTTATGATTTATCTATGCACCAACTGTAAACATTCTAGTAAGAAACACTTCATTACAGAACAGCTAAATAAAAACTAACATTGACCTGAACCTTTTAAAAAAGAAAACTTTCTATGAACTAGAAGGCTATAAAATTATCTGAATTCTTCACATATGAATCAAGACTTAAAGGGGTACTTTTTCTTCAATGAGGACAAATAATTCTCTTTTCTCTTGTCATTGAGTAACTAAAAACATGCTTTTAAACAATTATTAGAGGTAGGATTAATATTTTAGAATGTTGTAGACCTGTTTAAATATGCAAATTGGAAGTATTGTGCTCAAATAAAACATTAATGAAGCCAGAGATTTTTTTTTCATGCTTGCAGTATTGTTGTAGCTCTAAAGAGTGCACAACTTGGACAGAACTTGGTACATCTGAACTATCTGTCAGTGGAAGGTAGCTCATCAATAATATTGAGAATATCTATTGCCATGGAAAAAAAAATACCGAAACTGCATCAATATTTAAATATATATAAATACATACATTTTTCTATAGCTATATAAAATTAAATATAAGTACATAAAATGTATACAAGATTTAAACTGCCTGTATTTGTACCTAATGTACAAAGACTTCCACAGTCACACAGATTCCTCCTTTTTTTTTTTCCTCTCTGTGCTGGACTGATGGATATTCATCTTGTGTATTCCTTGAAAACAATCTGAGGTAGAGGCTATACCCTAATGCGAGTGAAAGATCTGCTAATCCTAGAGGCAGCAGAACAAGAGAGAAGATGAGTGGAAGCTGTTGCAGCTGAAAAGAGAGCAGGAATGATGAGGAAACAGAAGAGTCAGAGACACGTATGGTTTTAAACAGAGTTAGAAGACGTGAACACTGAACAGATAAATCAGGTTTTTAAAGAAATTCTGAACTATTTGAGGAGATAATCAAAATAAGTCTCACAGTCAGAATACTCTCTTACTTAACTGTCTTGTACAAATGAACTGTCAGAGACTGAGGTACCCTTCTCATCAAAGTGGCACAATAAACTGATATACAGTACATTGTTCGTGAGCAAAATGGTACTTTTGGTAATCTGTTCTGGATTTACCACCTTGAATAGGATGTCACACAACTGTTGCAATATAACTTTGGGGTTGAAGCTGATTTGCAACAAATTGGCTTGGCATACAGTTAGAGTATGTTCACGTATGCCTGGAAAATATTGTATAGAAATACTTCTAGGCTGCTACGCCTGAATATCTAAAGACTAAATTTATTGGCTATACATTCGTTCTCTATCACCATTTGGTGTCTGTGTTAGTGTTTCTAACAACTTGTTTGAGATTAAAATCAATGATTTCTGGAAGAAAGGCAAGGAAGCTCATCCAATAGCAGCTCCCAAAGCCAACCAACCTCTAAGCCTAGTTACAAAGTCAAAATCAGGTCATGCCTGCATCAGGTTTCCATTTGGTTTATTTAGCTGATAGATTTGGTTCTCTGGTGAAAGCAGACATCTGCTTGTATAACAAGAATTCAAACAAAGAAATACCTTTCTCTTCTAGGTTACATACTCATTTTTATCCTATTGTATCTTGATGCAGAACTTTTCTTTCAGGTTTTTTTTTTCAATCTGTTTTTGTTGAGTTGAAAGCAAAACATCTCTTTCTAGCAAGAACTTTAATTCTGTTATACTTGAAGCATGGCTTCCTCAGCCTTCATGGGTATGGTAAAGAGAAATGTCACCACTCCAGACAAAAAACACCACTCCAGCATTTCACACCAGCGTTTTCCTCTCACCACCAGATTTCTGTCCATTGCTTCTTGCAGTCCCTTATGTTTGGATCAGAACAAATCTTCCATCTCTCTGTGCCTTGCTTTTTCATACAGATTTTTTGTTCCTGATGTTGGTAGTTCATTTATTGAACTCATTTGACCTGAAGTCCCACATTCCAGGGACTCCCTCATTCCATCTCAATTTTAAGCAGAAAATCTATTTTTTTTATAGTCCTGGTCCACCTTACTTCTAACCTCCAGATGCATGCAGTAGCCTTGTCCATTTATGACCTTGCTATAAAGCCCAGTTGAAGCTTCTTCTTACATCAAAAGCACGCTCTCTAGCATATTATGAGAGCAAAAACCATGGTCATCTTCACCAGTCATGAAATAACCTGTTGTGTTCCCTGATTACTAATGGCTCTAGATCCTGTAATGCAATATCAACAGTTATGCTAGCTTTCACTTTTATTATTAGCCAAATTAAAAAAAAAAAACAAAACCAAAAACCCATAATAATTAAATATATTCTTTTTAGTGAGTTCATTTAGATGAGAACTTACAATGCAAGAAGTGTATTTTGGAAGTTGCAAGCTGAAGAAAACTTCCAGAAAGATGAAAAAGCAGGGGAACTTTCTATATATCATTCAGGTGAATGACTGGTTCAGAATATGGAGAAGAATTATGTCAAGGAGATCTTATACCCTCTAAGTTTTCAAATAAGCATCTTCCCCATCTCACCATTTCTAAATGGGATATTAAGGCTTCCAGTTTGATGATTTGGCATTTCAGTCTCTAATATGCTGATAGATTGAGTTCAGCTTTCTAAGTAACCTTGTAACTGCAGCAGTGTAATAACTGTAACTATAATAAGGCCTCTTTTGCTTGGAGTACTGATGGTCATTCAGATTAGTCCAATTGACTGGTTAATATCATACCCTCATTATGCTTTCTGAAATGCTTTGAGCTGTGGATAATTTCTTCTGGTTCTGGAAGAGAATGAAAGTTTCTTTCACAACTTACTGGTTTGGTGGTAGAGGCTGTATTTGTTTTAAATTTCCATGAGGGTGTCTAACAAATACATCAAAGGACACAGAATGGTGCTGCTGCTGTTTTAGTCATGTTTTTTAAGGATTTATTACAACTTCAATAGGAACATCTGTTAGTGAGGGCTATTTCCATGGGCCCAACCAAAACTGGAGGGCTTGGAAAGCAGTATAAAAGAAAACTGTTTTTTCCACAAGCACAAAAGTTAAAACATCTTTCATTTCTGCCAAATCTTCTCTCAGAGAAAGGTTCTAAGGGAATTCCACTTAGTAGCTTTACTCTTTTTTTTCTTTTTTTTTTTTTTTTCCTTGCATGTTTTATGTGTTCACTGATTATTATTGCCAAAACAACTTGTTGGGCAGAAATGGAGGGGGAGGAGAGAAAGGAAATCACAAAACATACAATGCCTTTCCATTACAAACTGCTATTTTTTTTATTTACTCCCAAACAATTCAAAAGAATAATACATACATACACACACACATTTATGCATGTAAATTAGTCCCTTACCTAATAACTTACTCAAAGTAGCAGAACTAAGATAACATATATTCAGGTAGTAACAGTAACACTTGCATACAGAAACTAGCAGTCAGTTTCGGCAGTGAGTACCCACACAGCTCTGAATTAAAATAATTTTGGGTTTTATATCCGTGATTACAAGCCATGTGCTGGCCCAGACCGTTTCTTTTGTTTCCAGTCATCCTGACCCAGCAGTACAAGCCAGCCTTCCCTGCTTTGCTCTCTTTGGTTTTGCATAAATTAATTTTACCCAACTCCCAAGCTTACACGACTTTAGGCACCAGTAACTGACCACTAGTGAGTTTGTTTAAAGATTCTGGGCCTTGGTTATCAACTGTCAAGTCCTCTACTATCATCCCTTCTCTGTACACCTATATGCTACATTTTTGTTGTAGGGTCATAGATGGTTCATTCTATACAGAATAACGACTTATTGTTAATATATGTGAATCCTACAATGGCTGAAGTTGTAGGGACCTCTGGACCTCCAGGTCCCTCCAGGGACCTCTGGAGGGCATCTGATCCAACCCCCATGCTCAAGCAGAGTCACCTACAGCAGGTTACCACATGCATACAGAAGATTAATCACACACTCAAAAGATACACATAAACCCCATTTTAACAATAAGCTACTCAACTGCGCACAGCTAAAGCTGAAACCAGCTTATACTGCTATGTTATGTCCATATTGTTCTTGGTAGACTGCTTGAGTTAGGTTTGAATTTCCCCAAGGCAAACTGTGAGCTAGGTACAGCCATGCTGTAGGCCTTTGCCCTGGTTTACGTAAGTTGTGTGCAAAACCATCTTTCAGAGAAGAACACTCACCCTCTTCACCCTATTCTCTAATAGAATTATACAAATGTATAGAAATATCATTTAAGGAAGATAACATCCAATGACTGTTTCAGGTCTCCAACAACAGCACACGATTTTCTCATTCCACTATTTATGAGATTGACGTTGCTTTTGGAGCCAGACCATCCCTCCAGCAAGTGAACTGTCATTTACAGACTAAAAACTACAGTGTTGGCTGATCAAAACACTAATGTGAAAAGTGATTGATTAATCACTAATTGTATACTGTGTCTGCAAATAGAAAGCATCAGAGGCAGTGATGGAAAGAATCTACATACACGTCCTCTGAACAGAACTCTGTGTGGGGCTGAAAGGCGGTCCTTATGTCTATAAAACAATTTTGCTAGGAGTCTGTGATTAATACAGGAAGAACTGCTACAGTGGTATAACGCAGGCTCCGAGGATTAGCACATCACTTCATGGAGGCTGAGACTGGCTGCCACAAGAATAATTTTTCAGTCTTGGACCGGAATGCGATCAGATAGGAATATCAGTGATGAATGCACATGGATCTGTGTTGTAATCTGTGCAACACACAGGGGTTTTATATTCCTGGCCAGACGATACAGACCACTGGCTCTTCGATTTGACTGTAAACTAAACTATGAAAGTCTCCATATAAAAACAGTTTAATGGCTTAACCTCAAGATGGCAAACTCCCAAGGCTCACTAAGATATCTGCATACAGAACTGTGTTCTTTATTGTGATTTTCGGACTATGAAGAAGATCAGAGAGCACCTTCTTCTAGACTAGATCCAGCCACTGTCTCATCTTTTCCCTATGTAATTAAAATCAACACCGACAGTAAGGCCACTTCTCATAAGAAAGAACAATCCATGAGACAGTTTATATGCATGCTTTATTCCAGCACACTGCAGCAAGGCATAGACATAGGCAAGCATGTAGGCCTGAAATATGCACAAGTACTGCTCATCTATAATCTCAAGGATCTTCTCTATTTCTTATGATAAACATTCTCTCCTCACTCTCCTTCTCCTACCCTATGAATCTGTTTCTTCTTCACCAATCTACAAATGACTCTGTGCAAATATAGACTTCACTGTCTCTCCCTTACAGTGGACAGCTCTTGTGGAAGTACAGAGACAAACCACTATCACACACAGAAAATACTTACTAATTTCTAACACTCTGGCTTGCATAGAATATCAGTGTATCCTAATGTTGACTTTTTGAAAAGGTGTGTGTTTTTACTCACATTAAAAAAAAACCCCATTTTTAAAAGTATTTTATTTTACAAAAGAAGAAAATAGTTGTTAAATGAGTAAACAAACCCACTACTAGTAACGAGTCGGAGGGGGGGGTCCTTACTAGCCTTCAGACATAGATGAAAGTCTAGTCAGCGTTGTCGACTACTCTAATCTCAATAAAAAAAAAGCTTTAAGGAACGTGCTGAGCAGCACCTAGCCACATGCCTTTGGGTGCTCTTCCTACACATCAGACCTAACTATTTTTCTCTGGCTTTAAAGGAAATATTTTTGAGTATTTGATGATCGAGACAACATAGTTTTACACTCTTGAAAATCCAGTATATTTGCAGTGCAATAGTGATCACTGCTGGCTGTGCTCTAATTTGCATTATTCTGCCCAGCAGATTTGAAGAATGTGCCACTATGCAATTAAAGGAATTCCTTCATAACTGAGAAATGCATATAGGTGTTTTAAGTCTGCTACACTTCTGATTTATCTTCATATTATCTCTTACTTTGCTCTTTTCACAATAAAGCTGTACTATACCTACTAAATATTAATAAGAAAATTCATGGCAGGGTATCAGGGTAGCAGTATAAGTTATAGCTACTAATGCATGTATAAGGGCAGGCAGTACCCTGGGGATGACCTGTGACCTTTCACTAAGAGAATGACATCTATTTGTAACAGGTTTTTATACCCAGGTGATTTAAACATGTCATTACAAAAAAGATTTAGGCAGTTGTTAAAAATTTGTTAACATATTCGTGAAATGTAATGAATGAACTATTATTCCATTTAAACAGCACCAAAAAAAAAAGTTACCCTATTCACACGATGCCTCAATCTTTTTGATGTTGTATAAAATATAGTTGCCTGTTTGTGCTTGATAGAAACCAATTTAACAGGTAAGGGACTACAAGGATTTTCTACTCAACCTCAAATTTATTTTTCAAACTTCCATTTCTCTTATGTGTCCTGAGATGAGATAGTAATAGTGAAGGATTTTTGATGTTGTAGGGTTCTTTGGTAATCAATAGTCTTTCACAAAGATAGGTGTCTCGGGTGTCTCTTCCTGGTAAGCTGCACAAAATACAGCCTCACTGAAAATCTCTCAGATCCCAAGCACTACTAGATGAATGCACTGACAATTATTACATTCAACCTTCATTCACATATCTGATTTTTTGGCCATACAGATCAATCTCAATGCTTAATGTGTAGTTTCTGGTGACTTGATTTTTTCTTAACAAGAAGGGACCAGAAAGTAAGGACTTTGTTGGTTTTGAGTTGTGGCCAGTTAAAAAAAAAAAGTCTCCACATTTTTTTCATACAACTTTTGTATGTTAAGTATGTAAATATTTAAACATACTTTTTTTTGTAGGAACTATGCTGTAGCCAAATTGCCTTGCAATGGGAAATTTCTGTAAATAAATATAATTAAGTTACAAAACCATGAACAATAAAGCATTCATGAATATTAAATAAAGATGACTTATTTTACAAGCTGCTTACTTTATATCTGTTTCAGAAAGGCTCACATTCTGTGTCTGATCCCAGTCTGCAGAATGGGAAGGACACCAAAGAAAATAATATACTTTCTGAAATTAATTTACTTTTTTTTTTTTTACTGTTGTCAGAGTAATAGACTCTTTGTGTCTAGTACTTATAATAAGACACAGTCCACATAGAAAGATTGGTAGCTTCTAAAATTAGGTTAAATACTAAAAACAATTTACATGAAAATATTCACAATATCTGTTTTAAAATCACAAAACTCACAGAAGGACAGGCTGATTCTTCAGTTATATAGTTATGTTAATTACATGAGTGATCTTTCAGGAGTTTTTGTCTTCAGAATTGACAGATATATGAATGGGACTGTGCAAAGACCCTGTAGTGGAGTGAGAAAAAGTCTCTTTGCAGAAGCAACTAAAGCAGTTTTCTAACTAAAGTCTTGTGAGATTAATATCTTCTTTGGAATGATTATGATGTATGGCAGAAGATACTGGTTGCTGGATGCATCTATTTCTGTTTGCTAAATCCAGCTCTCGCAGAGAATACTTTTTGCTTTTGAAACTACATGATGAGCAAACGTAATCAAAAAAGGTGGGAGGGAGAAGAGAAGGAGGAAGAGGTACAGTTTAAATATTCACCTAGAGGGAGAGACAAATGAATCTGGATGATTTATAATATCTGTAAATACGCTCCCTTATATCTTAAGATTTCTTCTGGCAGAGAAAGATTTTGATAGCCCAACATGGTGACAGCTATCCCAAGGATCCTAGAGCAGGAGACAAAACAGTAAGTGGTAGATGCTCTACATGCAAATGGAAGCAAGTATAAGAGCTGACATCCATGATGTTACATGTCCTGCCTGGACAAAGCAGTCTCTTCTCCCTATCTGGCTAGTAGAAGCTTGGCCACTATGAAGCCAAGAATAAAAGAATCAAAAGATTGCAAGGAGAACTTGAAGAAGACAGTCATTATCTGGAGGAAATTTAGTTGCTGGACAGGAAAGCACACACAAAAAGAAGTACCAGGGGACAGATCCCAGCATTTCTTTTCCCTCATTCACTCAGGCTGTAACAGCACACTCCCCAGGGCACCCATCTCACCAGTCCCAAGACTCACGTATTCTTTTGCCTTTATGGTGGTCTGACAGGGACAGATCAGGGAACGAAATGTGTCTCTCTACTGTGATTCCCATCCTGAGACATCAAAAGCAATCTGTAGTCTAAGGGTTAAGGAGCTGATGGAGTGCGGGGTGAAGGAGGCAAATATGAATCTTTGCAGAATACACAAAAGCTAAAACTGAGGTTTTCTGTGTCATTGGCAAATGGTCTGATATTGGCTGTTATATAGCATATGGATATTTACACCTCCACACAGAGCGTTTCAGCTAACTGCTCTCAAGTCCACATCTCAGGCAACTAAACTTCTCATTATTCCTGGGCTGATGCTCTCCTCCTGTGAGGACCCTGGTATGTGCAACAGACATCAGATTTGTCCTAATAACTAAACTCTTCTTTGCTGTGAACATAGTAATTCTCTAGCCTGTAAGCCTGAAAATTAACTGTTATCTTTCCAGAATTTCTGGAAATTTCATATCGTGCCTCAATTCCTTTTCATTTTAGTATTCATGTTTCAGAATCAAGGCAGAGCTTTTTCATTCTAGAAAAGACTAATTATTGAAATAGGGCAGAATTGGATTTTCTTAGATTCTTTCACATCTTATCTTGACATTTAGTTCAGAAATACGTCATAACAGCTAAAATAGGACATCGAGGTGAGAATATGTGAATTCTTTCAAAGCTCGTCAGATCTGCAATTATAACTGCATTGTTGACTTGGGTAACCCAGTTAAAGTGTATGCCTCCATTTTCTTTACTGGAGATATAAGTTATAAGCTTATCTGTATTGTGAAACTGCTGTGTGTGAAGACTTCCAATACCTGATTATAAATTGCTTTCTGAGAGCCTCATAAAAAGGGTGGAACTTACAGCTAGTGCCAGGAATGATTATTATCATTAATAACAATGAGATGTGCTATGCTGTTAAAGCAGTCATTTTTTTCCCTTTTGTTGGATTCAGAAACCTTTCTGTAGTCTTTGTGTAATCAGAGGTATGGAAAGCATTTTGGGATCCTTCAGGATGAAAGGGACAAATGAAAAATGTGACATGAATAATCACAGTGTTAATCATAACATTAAATATTCAGTAACTGAGCATTTATAATTGAAGGGGGCGGGGGGGACACTATTTTGTGCTACACTCCAAGCTCAGATTTGCTGCATGTTGTGAACAGGGCAGAACAAGCTGAGCAGGCAAAGCTAGCAGAGGTATTCTAAAAGCTCTGGCTTTTTCTTCATTGATTGCTGTCCCTGACTTAATGTCATCAGGCGCTTGGTGATTTACAACATACTGGTAATAAAACAGAGGTATGGGAGTAAAGATATAGTGAGCTTTTTTTTTTCCTGTTCATCCCCACAGTTCATTCCTTGGTTAAGGCAACACCATGGTGACAATCAGCATGCAGCAGAATGTAATGAAAGTGAAGAACCGTGGGCAGATTATGCTGACAGAAAGATGCCTTCTTTCGTTGCACTGTAAGTGATAGTCTGTCAAACAAACATGAGCCAATGTTTTTGAGCTCCGTCTAACAACACAAACAATCCAGTCCAAAAGCCTGAAAAGCTCTGATGTTCAACTGAGGGAAAGTTGCAATGGAATTGTAATGAGAGAGAATTTATTTCTACAGCTCTGCTGAAGGCGAGAGACGTATCTATTCCATAAAGTTATTCAATAAGCTAAAACTCCCAGTGGCCAGTATTCAACATTATTGAACCAAAAGTTCACAGTTGTTGTTCTTACTTGTTTGTTTGTTTGCTGTAAGAGCTGGAAATTAAACCCCTAAAATCTTCCACAGTGGTAAAAACACTCACAATACATTTTCTACTAGTTTTCTTCACCACATTGGGACATTTACAAATGCTTCTTGTAACAACCTAAGTGTGCAAAAGGTGCAGACTTATAATTAAATCCTAAAAGGGCATGCAGACAGAAAATTTGTTTTTAATTAGAGAAAAGAAATCTTCAGAAAGTTTATATAAGGGAGACAAACAGAGTATGGTGGTGTGTGTCCAGCTCAGATAGACAGAATTCTGCAGAAGGAAAAGTAAAATAAACTGTGCCATGCAGTCAACAAATCCTAAAAGACAGAAAATAAAAAGAAAACACCGTAGTGATGCATGCAGTATCACACATTAGTGATGTGGAAGCGTGTAACCACAGGAAAAGACAGCCTAGTGCTTAGAAATATCAGAAAGCAGGGTTTCTTCAAGTCAGGAAGCTTTGTAATTAACTATTTTGATTTTTTCACCTGCTTTATTCTTTCTTTTTTTTTTTTTTTTAATTCCATACTAACAGACAGAAAGTATTCATTCCTTGTAATTTAAAAACAAAAGCAACAACAAAACAGAAAAAAAAAAAAAACAACCTAAAAAAAAAAGATTTTTTACCATACTGATTTATTTGCCAACTCTGCCTGAAAGGCAAGGCAAGGCAAGGCAAGGCAAGGAAAATGGGCCCATTTTCTAAACCCACAGACAAAAAAATAAAAGGATTTTTAAAGGTTTTCACAAACAGGCACAGTCTTACAGTCATCATGTTTTGAGCTGTGCCTGACTAAGATTCCTGAGATTTGCTACTTAATCTAGAAATGGCAATATCATTGCTTTTAGCAGGAGGATTCACTGTTATGGTCTTAAACCAAAAGCAAAACCTTCCAGAAAGAATGATGCTTCCAAGTGATGGATTATCAATTATATCCCCAAAATTTTATTCAGGAAGAAACTCAACAGATTCATAAATCCATCTCTTAAAATATCTTGGAATAAATAGCTGTGGAGTTCAACTTGCATTAAAAGACCTTCTTCACTCATTAGAAATCCATTTCATTTATATTCTTGTGAAGAAGTTTGCACTTCTTTTTCCTTGGTAAGAATAATGTTTTTTATTTGGAGACAGCATAAGATGGATGATGTCCTTAACTATTCAAAGCTTTGCTTTCAACTGCTATTGTAAATGCTATTATGTGGATACGTCAGCAGGGTATATTTTGCAAACAGATGCAGAGAGAACTGCCTGCACACCAGCACAGTTGAATCAGAGCCAGCTTTAAGCTGGAACCTGCGTAGCTATAGCTATTATTATAATGAGTCTGTGCTATTAAAGCCCTTCTGAAAAACGATGTGTATCAGCTTGATGCGGATGCAAATATTTAGGGCATTAAGGTGGTTTGAAATCAGATTTTCAGTGAAAACTTGAAGGAGGGACAGGATAAGCTCATGTCTTCTGACAAACTCCATTGTAGATAAGCATGTAAGCATGAAGCAGCCAGTGTCTTCTTCACAAATTCAAAGGGCTTGAAAAATTAGTACTTTTGTGATTTAATTTTCTTAGGTGCCTCTTCTGAAAGCATTCTTTGGAAGATCAGGTTACTGTTGAAAGCTTAACTACCAGAGCTAGCCAGTGCAGCAGTTTTTTTGGTGTATGTTTCTTGTTCATCACACTTTTGAAATCTGGTCATATGGGTTAGTCCACTGTAGACAGCCAAAATCCAAAATCAGGTTAAGCCCTTTGGTGCTTCCTCTATTTGAGATTTAGCTTTATTACCTCTGCCAAATGACAGATTTTTTTTTTCTCTCATATTCTGCCAGATGACATATGTATTCACAATATGTATTAGAGGCAGGACTCTAAAGTTACATCTATGCTAGTGTATCTATGTTGTATATCTATGCTAGTATATCTAGATGTAAAGTTACATCTATGCTAGTCAAGTAACCATTCTCCATCACAGCAGACAGCTGGCCCAGCATAACTTGTCCCCATAAAGTTAAACTTCCTTAGCTCTAAACCAGTGTGGCCCCACTCAGTTTGTTCACTGGAAGTGGTCCTTGGTCCATGCTGACACTTATGCAGTGGCAGGCATCATTACAAGAGACCAGACTATAGATTTGACACTGTAAATGATGAGACACTAACACGCACATTTATGTCCTGGGCCTCTATCTTACCAGTTAGCAAATACTGTTCTTTAAAAGTGTTCGTTTTGGCTACGTTCAGAATCACTGCATGCAACTCTGCTACAGCAGACCTTGATGTCACCTGCAGAAAGTCTATTGATAAGCTCATTATCTAGCAAATTCTGCAGCCATTGTCTGCAGATTTCCTTGTTGTTGTCACAATGCTTATGTGATTGCCCAGGAAACAGAAAGAAACTAAGCAATCACTGTCTCTCTCTACCAAAATAATAACTAGTCATTTGGTCTTCTAAAGGGACTATGTGATGCATTCATGGAAATTAACACCAATTTATTGTGTTGACAATTTTTATAATATTTATATACTATTGTTCTTTTCCTAAAAACAGCTTCTGTTTTGCCCATACCAGCTCCCCATTTGTCCTAACTATAAGCATGTGAATCTTCTCTAGCGTGCAGTGAAAAATAATCATCTGACATATTGCTTGCTGAATATAAGGTTTCACTTTAATCCTATTTGGTTTTTGAATACTTAATAATTGAAAATCGTTAAGTAACAAAACTGTGTATAAAAATTATGCTTATGAATTTCAAGGCCAAAGTAATCTATATTACCTTTACCAAAGCTCAAGCTTCTCAAACTGTACAGAAAACATCATCACACTTTAAATGGCACCAGGTTTATGGCATTTAGCAGGTTAGAATAATACAATTATTAAAAGATATATGACTAACTATAGGTTTGATTGCTAAGTCATTGGCTAGGTTTTTCTTCCCATGAGTAACTGCAGCTTTACCTGTGCATTCCAGATTCCATAGGATTCAATAAGGAATGTATAAAATAAAGAGTAAATAAAGAGTTCCAACTAATGTACTTTGTTTTGCATACATTCCCTATATATACCCTTAAAGTGTAACCACACCATCCTGTGGCATATTTTCTCGTAAAATCTCAATACCCTTAATAATTTTTTCTCAGAAGCATCACGAGCAACAAGCTATAATGGTTATTATATTCCTAACAAAGAATTAATAGTTGCAAATCCATCTTTATCTAAAACAAGATAACAATTATATTAACACATTCTTAGCCTCATGAATACTCACAACAAAGAAATGAAAAAAAAGTTTTTCAAGAAACAATAAAACTTCTAAGATACACAAGCAGTAAGAATAGCAGGGAGAGAGGAAATAAGCTGAAAGCATTTGTCTGTGGATGATCAAAACCAAATGCTATTTTCCATACTAATATAAAGGTCTGCATTAACCAATACTCTAGTTCAATTACTTTTCACCCCTCACCTACTGTCTGCTTCAAACATTTTTAGTCACTAAATATCCTCTTGTTAATGATGCAAGTATAGGAAGTAAGAGATGAATTTGCATTACCAGACATCCAGCTAAGGACAGACAGCAAAAAGAAATAGAAAACCTAGCAAAAAGGGCATTTGGAATTGCATTATTTCACTGTTCCCTCCAGCTGGGATTGAAAGTAAGCTACCTACTGGCAAAAAACCCCCGTATTTTATACTCACTCTTCCACTTCACTTTTTGCTGAAAAAAATCTTCCAGCTGTCTTGAATTTGCCATTAGTATTAGTAAAAATATAAAATGGGATATTGATTTGGGAAATTACACAGCCTCACAAGGCATCTACAATTAGCTAAACACCATGTATTTGCAGTAACACTGCATTTTCTAAACACACGATTTTATTGTTCCCTGCACTAGGAATGCAGAGAGACATGTAACATTTGTGCTTATATTTTGCCTTTATTTTTCAAAATTTACAAGATGGAGACTGTTTTGCTCATTTAGACTAATTCTTGTAGTGTTCTACACTGAAAACTTCAATGCAGTTGCAACCTTCAGTCACGCTATGTCTACAAGCTAGTCAACAGAAGTCTGTTATTCTTATAAAGATTTGAAGCTTCCTACATAAAGAAATGCCTGTGATCGAGTCTCCAGGAACTGGTATACCCCCTCTCGTTGCGGGGATTAGGCAGGAACTGGAGAGATGCTCAGGCTACAACTTCACAGTGCTGCAATTTCACTCTGCCTGATTACAATTCCCATATATATTCACTCATAAAAGATAAGAAGAACTGACTTTTGGTCAAGAGATTTAAGAAACAGAATGTGGTTTATATGCACATACCACATCTTCAATAGAAATATCATAAAAATATTGGCATTTTTTGTTTTCAATACCGGTTGAAAGCTATCTTGACCACATACAATTATTTTATTGTACAGACAGTATATTTTTAAAATGCATTACTGCATTACTATATATAAAACAGTATTGTATACATGTTATTTTGTAGACTGGCATAACAGACATAACAGACAACCTGCAGATAAAGCAAGTCTGACAAATTGGTAGAACCTGGATATGTCAGGGAAGACTGACATGTAGAATATTCTTAAAATAAGCAAGAATGGGCTAAATTTGAAAATAACCTTGGAAATGCAGGGCATATTAACATATCAGACAGACCTGATTCTATCCAAGGTAGCAATTGTATCATAAGGTTTTCATTACATTTTTTTCTGCTCTTTTTGGAGGAGAAGTGGAAAAAGAAGAGATTGATATTTTGTTTAAAGCCACTGAATACATATAACCAAAGAACGGCAGGAGTAGCGTGGAAATCATGATGGTTTGGGGATACGCAAGCCAATGTTTGTAGGCAAAGGCAATAGCTCATATAGCATGACAAACATTGAGAATGGGGAAACTGAGCCACAATTTCAGATGATTCTTTTGCAGGATTTTAGAGAGTATGACATAAAAATGCCATGAGAATGGTTTCAGAGTATGTATTTCCACTATTCAAATGTCTTTGACAGGCAAGAAAAAAGGAAATTATTCCAGTGATTTGGATATTCACACACAGATACCTACCTACTGGAGTCAATAGGATTTGACATTTAGCATTCCCAGACTTACTAGATAAGAATAGAGGAAAGAACAATACTGCCTGACACTCTTATACCCAAACAGTGTTTTAGGATTAATAACTTCTGTAACAATGTGTGTGACAGAACAGCGGAATAGCATTTTTAACATGGGAACTAATCTTTCAGAGGCCACTCACATGCTTCTGCACTATGAGTCACAAGTTTGTATCTATGTTCCTCGGAGTCTTTGGAGAAACAGATTCAAACTGTCTGGGAAAAACTTTTGTATGCTAACTATTCCTTAGCATATTTACAAAAAAGTCACCTTTTGCTGCAAGTAACGTTAAAAGCACTTGTGTCTGTGAAAGTCATCTACAGAACAAGAGACAAGGGGTTCCTAATAATATTAATTGATTATTTTGTTCCATCCAGTAAGCACTGGGTGAAAAAATATTATGGTGATGTCCTGTAAGGCTGCCCTCCCTTTCATAAGTATCTTCATGAAAGCAGGCAGCAGCAGTTACAGTTATTGGTCCCAATAACAGTGTTATTAGTGGGTAGAAAGCAATTCTTATAAAGACCATTAAAAGTATGCTTTATCATATTGCTTCTTTACAGGAATTAGGGCACTTCCTTGCAGGAAAGTGTTCATCATGAACATGTGATTAACTTCCCTGAAGTTTAGAAACTGTTTTGCTCTTTAGTCTCAACATGAAGGTATTCCAAAAATGTAAGTAGAAGTACATGCTACTTCCCATCTAAATGGCAGATTGAAGTTCCTAGAGTGGTTCTCTGCTACATTCGATACTCTATACTGCATGTCTATCACCGTCTTATTATTATACTGAAAGCAAAATTTCTCGTGGTTTTTCCAATGTCCTCTGAAATTGGAAATAATACCTCCATTTACAACAGTGCAGCTTGGCATGGACAGGATGTAACTATGTACAGAGAGTTTCTTTCATTTAGATGCTCATGGCTTAGATGGGTATACTCTCCGCTGGGTTAAAAACTGGCTGGAGGGCCGGGCCCAGAGAGTGGTGGCGAATGGAGTGAAGTCCAGTTGGTGACCGGTCACGAGTGGTGTCCCACAGGGCTCGGTACTGGGGCCGGTTCTCTTCAACATCTTTATCAATGATCTGGACAAGGGGATCGAATGCACCCTCAGCAAATTTGCAGATGACACCAAGTTGGGTGGGAGTGTTGATCTGCTGGAGGGTAGAGAGGCTTTGCAGAGGGATCTAGACAGGCTGGATCGATGGGCTGAGACCAACGGGATGAGGTTCAATAAGGCCAAGTGCTGGGTCCTGCACTTGGGTCACAACAACCCCAGGCAGCGCTACAGGCTTGGGGAAGAATGGCTGGAGAGCTGCCTGGCAGAAAAGGACCTGGGGGTGTTGGTCGACTGTCGGCTGAACATGAGCCAGCAGTGTGCCCAGGTGGCCAAAAAGGCCAACAGCATCCTGGCCTGTATCAAGAACAGTGTGGTGAGTAGGACCCGGGAGGTGATCGTCCCCCTGTACTCAGCACTGGTGAGACCCCACCTCGAGTACTGTGTCCAGCTTTGGGCCCCCTACCACAGGAAAGACATTGAGGTGCTGGAGCAGGTCCAGAGAAGGGCAACGAAGCTGGTGAGGGGTCTGGAGCACAAGTCTTACGAGGAGAGGCTGAGGGAGCTGGGGTTGTTCAGTCTGGGGAAGAGGAGACTGAGGGGAGACCTTATCGCTCTCTACAAGTACCTGAAAGGAGGGTGTAGAGAGGCAGGGGTCGGTCTCTTCTCCCAAGTTACAGATGATAGGACAAGGGGTAATGGCCTCAAGTTACGCCAGGGGAAGTTCAGGTTAGATATTAGGAAATATTTCTTTACTGAAAGGGTTATCAGGCATTGGAATGGGCTGCCCAGGGAGGTGGTTGAGGCACCATCCCTGGAGGTATTCAAGAGAGGAGTTGACATGGTGCTCGGGGATATGGATTAGTGTTGGGTGGTGTGGTGGTGTGTGTGTGGGTTGTGTGTGGTGTGGTGTGTGTGTGTGTGGTTTTTGGGTTTTTTTTTGTTTTTGTTTTTGGTTTTTTTTTTGTTGTTGTTGTTTGTTTGTTTGTTGTTTTTTTTTGTCGTTGTTTTTTTGGTTTTTTTTTTCATTGGTTGGACTAGATGATCTTAAAGGGTCCCTTCCAACCTAGGTGATTCTGTGATTCTGTGATTCTGTGATTATTTAGCAGTTCTGCCAACATGGTAGCAGGTATTTATAATTATGTTACTTCTTGTTTTCTTTTTTCATACATCATGTCCTCAGCCAACTTTTTCATTTTTTCAAAGACTCCATCCAGGTAGACATGTGATTAACCTCAAATATGGAACTTTGTCAGAAACGCTTTCTAAAGGAAAGATGGCTTTGTCATTTCATTAGAAAATTTGCATTAGGGTTCAGAAACAGTTTTATCTGAATCCTCTTTTAATCATAAAGCTTGTACGGTCTCCCATCATAACCTCTGATTTCTGGGCTAAGGCTAAAATAATTTCCTTTGCAGGAAATCCTGACACCTGAAGCCCTTGTCATGACATTAATTTAGTTACTGAACTCTTATGATGAATTTATAGGAGAAGAATTTTCTTTTCAAAAAAGTATGGGGTTTTTTCTAGAAGAACATTCAGAATACATTTACATATTTTTGATGAAATATATTACTTTGTATCTTGTTCCTTAAGGGCTTTAAATAACACTTCCTCCTTAATTTTATTTTATTTTCATATTTCAGCTCCTTTTAATTAGTATCTAACTCTACCGAGTTAATAAGGTCATCCAAATAATGAAATGTCTGTCTGACTTCTTGTTTCCAAGGTTCTACCCTTCCCCTAATGGGTCAGTTCTTCCCTAGCAGGATTATTTCTGTGGCGGATATGTTTCCACTCAAAGTGTCCTAGCAATCCTTCAATGTTAAGTGGGACAACTGGACTTTACCCTACAGTTACGTTCTTTATATTTGATTAACTTAGACACTCTATAAAGATGCCTTTATACTCTTTTCACAAGACTAGTGCTTTCGTGCAAATGAAGAAGGGAGTGGGGTCCGAGTCCAACTAGCAATAAAGCTTTTTGAATGCTGACCCTGGTCCACCCAAGCTCCAAGACTGCTATATGCAAACCGCCTTCTTCTTACAGGCTTTGCAGCTACAGTTATGTCCCAGTTTGAGGTAAAACAGAACCAACTTTCTGTTCAGTAACTTTACATCTTAGCTAGGCCTCTTCTAACCCTCTGAAATTAACAGCATATTGTGGAGAAATCAGAGTGATAAGACCAACATTTGTAATTCATGCCAAAGAATGGTATGCAGAGAGGCCCTTGCTTATACTTATTACTATAACAACCAAGGTCAGCCAATTTCTTTATTTGCCCCATTGGAGGGTTGGAAACAGAAAAAGCGTAGAGGGGTCACACCTGTGGGGAGCAGTGGACAAGACAGGTGACCCAAACCTGACCAACAGGGGTATTCCATCCCATCTGCCCTATGCTCAGGATAAAAGCTGAGGGATCAAAGGGTCAGCTCTTTCTTCAACGGCCGATGTCCGAAAAGGACTCGGTCTGTCTTTGATCCCAGTCTGTGTGTTCCTGACTCCAGAGCTGGAATCCAGTTTCCATCATCACTGAGTCCAGTCTGGGACTTCCCCAGTGCCTGCTGGTGACATCATCCTGGGAGCTTGATATGGTTTTGTATATATTGTGTCTATTTCATTATTTCTTTTTTGATTTTAATATTAATACCTCATTAAAGTAGTGTAGTTCATCCTAAACTCGTAAATCTCTTTATCTCTTCCTCTCCTCTCTTTGGGGGGGGGGAGCGCCATCTATCATTCTGATTGGCCAATGTTGCCTAAACCATGACAAGTTATCATTACACTTTGCATGAGGTTATTAGATCTGCTCACATCTGCCTACTAAAGACTGTATAAATTTACTTTTAGGTGTTAAAGGACAGAGACACCATCTTCCTGGAAAAGTGTAAATGTTGCTCAGCTCTCTTGTATGCAGCAAGCAATTCAAAGTGCTGTCCTGGAGAAGTGGGGAGATGCACCTGACCACAGAAACAGGTTCCTCTCAGTGGTGGTGGTGGTGGTTATGAAGCCCCTCCCTTGACATGCTGACCCATTTCCAAGTAGAATTCCTCTTACCTTTTCACACTGCACAAAGAAGGCTAGGACACCTCATGTCACAACACAGAACAGAGGTGCAAACGTGTCCAAGATGAACACAGAACAGAAGGGAGGGCTGCTGTACTAGCAAAGTGCTATGCCCAAGATAATAAGCTTAGCCTTCTGTGAAGGCAAATGGGGAGTTTACTTTCAAAATCCATGTATTTATGACTAAAAAGAACTTCTGTGACTAATTTCTAGATTGAAAAAAATAGGTTTCCCTTCCTACAAACCCTCTAACAAAACACTATTTTTAAATAGAGATATTCCAAAATTAAAATATTTTCCATTTGAAGTTACTGTTCTAGTGATTTATGGGAATGGTCATTCAGATCTCTTGCACTCCCTTTGTGTTAGTATTAGTCTTTCCATTTGTACTTTTTTATCATATCATAACTATTGCCTGCTATTACTGAACAGCAGTTCCCTATCTGATGACAACAGTAATAGAGATATAACACACAGAAATGTTAATAAGAGAATGGTCTTTACTTCCTGATTTCATCATAGGGTTTAGACTAGTATTACACACAGTGACATGTCAACATTTTACAAGGAATTCTTATGCCGAGGGGCATTTTTCCCAAAATATTAACTTTTTTAGTATATTTTTTAACATTAAAATAATAATGCATAGAAAAAAACCCAAAATTTTTCAATTAAATTATTTATGAAAGGTAGGGTTTTTTATAGCTCAAATATTAACAAACCATTAAATGTAGAGATGACTAATCATCACTAAAATAGTATCTTCAAAATCTGCATCTGTTAACTTTTGCATTTGTAATTGTAATTGTTAGCTCAGCCACCATAAAGAGCAATATAAATATCCCAGAAAAGACCTCACAGATCAAAAACAACAACAAAAAAAAGAAGTGGAACAATCAAGCAAAAAAAATGGAAAATATCACTATTTTCTTTTTCTTACTTGGGATTTCCCACAACAAATCTCTTTCTTGGAACTGAGCAATGTATTTTGAGAAAAAAAAGCAAACACATTCTATAAAATGTAGACAAAGGCTAGTATGTGTGTGTCTGTGGGTGTGTACATGTGTGCATGTGTGTGCACTAACTGAAGAACAATAGAAGGTTAGAGATCATCCTGAAACCAGATTAGAACAGTTTGTTTGCAGCAAATTAAATGAAACTAATAAATATGCAAATCAGACTATTATTATGTAAATTGCACAGTTTCAATATTCTGTTCGGTGGAGAACCATTTCAACACTTTCAGTTAAAAATTACAGTTGTCTAAGTATCATAGATTTTAAGAAAGAATTTCCTGACAGAATATGAAATGTTGGGAAAATATTTCTTTATCACATTGCATCCTACAACCACCTTTCCAACACAGCCAATTACAACCAAATGCTATTACAACAAATGAGCGGAAAAGTTGTACAAGACAGTTACATTTCCTTTAGCTTCATTCATGATGGAAAATGTCCTACAAAATGAATCTGTGCAAAAAGACAAACTTTGTCACTTTCTTTCCAGTAAATCCTCCCTCTATCAAACCCTTCTCCTCTCTCTTCCTTTTTTTTTCTCTCTCTCTCTCTTTCTCTCTCTCTCGCACACATGGAAACAAATGCACATAGACTTTTTTTCATGTTTTCCACTTGAATGAGAAATAGAAATATTAATAATGGAGCTGATATTTTAACAGGTTCTCTTTATTTCATTGAAATCCAGTTTACTTAATCACCGTGTCTTGTCAAACATTTTCATAACGAAATTATCAAGTCTTCATAACCCCATTCAGAGAAGTTAATCTAAGCATTGTCATTGAATTTTTCATATGGAAGAATATAGCATTGCCAGTTTGTGCTAGGGTAATGAAAGACAATCTTCATTCACTGCAAGAATAGCTATAAGCAACATTTGTGTAAAGTAGCAATGTAAGTATTATTCATCTTGAGAACTAAGCAGTTGCACGTTGGATGTGACAGACCTTCCATATGAAAATTGTGACACAGGCCAAGCTGGCCTTTCTGCTCTTCAGTGATGTTTTGAGAAATCCTATTAGCAAATTTCATGTTGCTAATCACTTTGGGAGATCAACAGATCAATGTCTACTGGCCTTTTGATGACAGTTACTGTGTTAATTAGTAACTTGAAACAGGAACTCAAAGGAAAGGTTGTTGTCATATACCCAAAAGCAATGCTTAGAAAAGTCCTTACTGGAAACCAAATGATACATGCACAAATTTTCAGATTCTACAGGAACAAACCAAAGACTGCATCACTTCCAAATTCACTTCTGTTAACTCACTCTTGTCTAAGAATGATAAGAAGTGCTCATCTTTCTTCTTTTTCATGATGGATAGTGTGAACTAAAGTACTGAAACATCAAGAAGATGTGATAGTCTTAAGATGGGAAATAGAGTATTTCTGAGTCCAAAAAGTGCCTCTAGGAACTTTTCTGTAAGTTGTATGGTAAAGTGTACTGACAGGAAAATAAAAAAATAATAAAAAAAAATTTAAAAAAAAGAAGAGAGGAAAGAAAACACTGCATATTGCACTCTGCATATTAGGAATTCCATGCAGAATGTCCTGATATCCTGCACACAGCCGATGGGCTCACACTGAAGAAGCTGATGGTGCAGTTGATGGCATCTGGCAACACACCATGTTGGAGAAAAAATGAGGAGGGTTGCAGCAAAAAAAAAAGAAGACTTGTTTTAAAAAAAATGCTATCAATAGTGAGACTGGAATGTCTTACGTAGTTTTATATTGACCAGACTACTAAAGCTTGATTTTGCAAGGAAAAACAATGACATTTCACTGAGGATGCTAATTAACAGCTTGAATTTACTGTGGAAAGTCCTACTTATCAAACTGCCTGCAGGGCATTCATTGTAGAAGTTGAGGTTACCAAGGACATTGTGAGCTTTGGATGATGGACAAATGTGGTTATTGATGGTGGATTTGCATTTGCATAATGAAGCAACAAAGGCAAAAAACAAGTAAGCAAAAGGGGTTTGAGGGTTGTTTGGTTGTTGGTGGGTTTTTTTTGAAGAAATCAGTCTTTTAATTAACTAGCCTGAATAATACAAGTGTTGATTGGTCACTGCACTCCTCTGAGACATAAGGTAGAGATTTTATTAGCAAATGAGTGAAGATCATTTTCCGTAGTTTTAAAGGGAAATCAAACATTGCTTTTCCAGCAGCAATTAACCCTGCGTAATAGGAAGCTTGCCCATATGTTATTCATATAAAGGTTCTGACATTGTTTCTAGAAAGAACAATGAACTTAAGATTAGAGATCTTCTGTTGTCACTAATGCTTTTAACTAGCAAATGACACCAGAGGGTCATTTGAGTTTTCAGGAAGAAATCCAAGATGGACCAGAGCAATCAGAGAGGTAAGAGTGTAATCTGTATATGATTGAGATTAATGTGGGAAAGATAATCAGCAGTTTCTGTCTCTACAGAATACCGTTGACCTGCATGGCAGGGATTGGATTTCACTCAAGAAGCTGAAAGGCAAACAGCACGAAGTAATGACTACTTAGAAATGGGGTGGGGGGAAGTAATCATCAACAACTTAATCTAAAAGAAGTACAACTCCAGAAAGGCCAAATATGGACCATAAAATATCAGTAAAAAAGACCACCTGAATTTTAATGTAAGATATAAAAATATTGAAATGCCAGGGAAAAAAAGTGTAAATTAGTCTTTCACTTCTCTGTAGAAGTGGAAGGCAATGTGACACAGTAAATTTATGTGATACATAAATCACGGAATCACGGAATTGTCAGAGTTGGAAGGGACGTCTAGAGACCATCTAGTGCAACTTCCCTGCTAAAGCAGGATTGACTAGAGCACATTACTCAGGACTGCATCAAGGCAGTTTCATATTATCAGGCAGTTAAATTTCTGTGCCTGTGCAAACTCAGACATGTCTCAGGCTTCCCAGTGTTGGGAGTCCCATCTACCAACACCCTCGGGGATGTAATAGACAGTGGGCTACCACACAACTGTGCGTTCCAATTGCACACAGACATTACGTTTTCTTTTAAATTACCATATCCCTTGTTTTTTAAAACAATACTTATGCTAGGGTGACTAGCTGAAATTTTGTACCTCCTTATTTTCAAAAGATATGAAAGAGTTTCTAACTCCTTTGTACTGCCTTGAGTATCCCTGTCACTTTTTAGGCTACAGGGCAGACATACATGTGGACATGCACGCGTGCTTAACCTCCCTACACTGCAAAGATAATTCACTGTGCAGCAGACTCAAGATTCATGGAGACAGAGAGAAAAAGCTAGTGAGTATCCCTGTGTAGTATAGTGTTTAGACTACTCTTTGGGTTGCTTGCGCATCCTGATCTACATTCCTAGCCCCTTACCCAGATCTTTGCGTATTTATTAACTGTTGTAAATTATCCGTACAATGGAACAAGGAGGAAAATTGTAGTAATTTTAAATAGAATGCCTTACTATAAGCATATTAATTGATTAACTAAGTACAATATTACAGCAACTGTCTTTATTCCATTTCAAACTGTCCATTCCATTTCTGGCTTTAAAATCTCATCACAAAATTGTATCTACAAACACCAGGCTTTAATTGTAATTAGTGTGAAACAATTTAATATTGACTTCATCTAAATATAAAATTATGGGTTCATATTAACTGTTAGGTGGGATGGGTTCTATTCCTAAGGTCTACACCGCAGCCTATTGAAATATCCAGGGTACCTCAGAGAAACAGAATACTCAGAGTTACAATAAGAAACAAGAAAGAAAGAGAGCACCAAACTGGAAATAATATGCCTGGGTTTTGGCTGCTATTGTCACTCAAAACATGATTGAATTACAATGAAACATAAATCCCTTTAAAGCTGCTGGTTTTGACACCCAGATAAGGTAAAAAAAAAAAGAGAACTTTTCAAAAGGACTGCTACTGTGACATATAATCATCAGCTACGGCTCTGCCTAAATGGCTGGAAATATAAGACAACGGAAGGTCAGAAAGAAACATTAAGAGACATTTCAGGTGTTGGACTTTGTAATTTATTAAGCACCTTAAAATCAATATGAGACTTCAAAGGTGACTGTGACGAGACTATGGGTTGTACGAGTAAAGTATGGAAAAAATCAACTTCATCTGTCACAAAAATTCAGACAACATTCATTGGAAGACATTGAAAATGCTAATATGCCATAGCTAAACTAGAGATGCAAATCATTCTAACTTTATTAAGATATGTAGCATCCAAAATTACATGTAAAGAGGTCATCATTATCTAGGATAAGAGACTGTAATGTGAGGATCAAAAGGAAGCATCAAATAGACTTGGCTGTCATTTACCTACCCAAGGAAATGATGGCACACTGAGGTAAGGGTGGAATCTAAGTATTTAAAATATAGAAGAGGTATAGAAGCTCTCTGAGACTTGTCAAGGCTAAACTGTATTAGATGGTTGTAGCTTACTCCAGATAGAAGCAAATGAGTCACAGCAGACCATGAGTGTACCAGCAAGCCCTGCTGTGAATTGAGTTATGGAAAATTCCAGTGTCAAATACTGCCTAAATGGCACATCCCTGGAAGTAACTAGGAGGAGTGCCTAAAGAGCTGGAAGAATTTCAGTGAGGGGAGAGGAGAAAGAAGGAGGTGCAACTCCTCTTATTACCGTCTTCCTACCGCTCCGAGTACAGCAGAAGCAGTACATTAACATAGTTCTGCCCAGACTAATATACCCTGCTTCCTATCATGAGTCACAGCAGTTTTAACTTGTATGAAAGGGCTACTGTGGCACACAGTGATTTAATCTTTTCACACTGAGCTCTCCCAGTAATAAGCAACCCCAGATCACCGCAGCAAATGTGTTTCAGATGAGGTTATGAGTCATTCTGAGGGAACAAAAGTAGCCCATTTAAGTCTCACTGCTGCTGAGTACATGTTTCAGAGTCCTTCATGTACAAAATTCTCTCACCACCTGCACCCAGACAGACTTGTTGTTACTATTTTGCATTTAATAGGATTTCTATAACCAGGTAAAAACACCTCATTATCTGAAGTAGTCTCAAGTAATACATAGGCAATTCTCTATATATGAGGTAATATTCTCTAAGATTTCAAAACATGTCCCAAATTTTAAGAGCTGCTACCTCATCGTTTAAACTAAAGATTTTGAAGTGTTTTTTAAGTATTAATTATTTAAGCCTCACAACACCTCTGTGACCGAGTAAATGAGCATTATCAAGGCAATTTCCATTGCTGTCACACAGTTTTAGAGTTGTGATGAAAAGTTGCTCAGAGGTCTAGGCTTTAGAAGTTCTAGCTGAAAAGAACTGCAAGTACATTTGTGTAGAAAGCCAAGTACAGAAATTGACCCAGAAGGCAGCTTAATTGTTTTCTATTAACATTCAAACTGAATGGCTTTATACACATTTCTTTCCTGAAAATGAACAAGTCACATTTGTAAAGAAAGGTCCTTTTATCAAAAGGTATTTTTCAATTTAGAGGGAAAGATGAAAATGGAACAAGGAAGCAACTACAGAAAGATCTATACCTCATCTTCTTTGTTTGTAGGGAAGAGGATCAGAGATACAAAGGTGGCTACTGGCATGGATTGAAAATCCCCAGCTTTTTGTGCCTTTCTCTGCTTCCAATTAACATGAGGGTAAGTTTTAAAGTAGAGTGTGGTATAGCTGGTGTATATAACTAAATCAACCATCTATGTGTGAGGAAAGGTGTACACACAAGAGGAAAGGCATATAATCAGTGACTAAGAAGAACCTTTGCTCCGTACTTACACATTTGTGTGCTTATTCCTATAACAAATGGATAAAAATAGATTAAAACAAGGGTTATCCCTCCATTAAAAAGAATCCAGTTAAAAATGTTCAACTACAAGTTTTGCTGCAGTCTTGTGTGCTGCGGATACCATCACAAAAGGTATATTCTGCTTGCAATTAAAGATAGTAAAGAGGACTAGGCTTTAGCCCTTGAGAAGTCACAGGGAATACTTCACAGAAGTAGGTGAAGGATTATATATCCTCACAGAAGGTGAGAATATAGATGGCTTATAAATTACCAGCACAATTACCATCATGCAGTATTATTTTTCCATGGCTTCAGTCCTAATGAGCTAATCAAAGAAGATATCACACATTATCTATTTTCTCAGACAAGTTATTAAAATACAAAATGCAACATGAGTCTGCCGTGGAATCACAGAATTCAAACTCCTGAAGGTACTTTTGCATACATCACCTCTACATTCTCTTTAATCAAGACAACTATTACGTGTCTTGTGAGCTTTCATTAGGAAATACTTTAGCAAGAAGTGACAATTCTAATCCTCAAAATGTAACTTGTTTGGTTGGTTAGGAGCCATAATTATCAGGAAAAGCAAGTTAAAGTATAGGAAAGTACAGTATTTGCTCATCAGTTACAGTATTTGTTGCTATTCTTCATGAATCATAAGAAAATAGTGGTTTTATTTCACAAGGAAAATGCAGACTTTTGTGAGATGTTATTATCTCTCCTGTTCATTTAACTGAAACATTCTTGGAACCACCAGCCGTACAGTGAAAAATCTGTGTCTGCAATAGAGTGTAATGACAAATGACAACAAACGTACTGTTATTCATTATCAATAACAAATAATTAAACAGTGAATGAACCTGATAGAAGACCTTTAAGATGTTGCCAAACTCTATATGGATAAACTGAATGTTTACAATACATCCAATGATTTCATCAGTCTTAATTGTAACTGTGGCTGCACGAAAAGCTTACATGGTCTAGAAGTAATGAGGAATATGTCAAATCTCTGAACAGAAACAATTAGCTTCTACCCAAATATTTATTGTTTTGCAAATAATCAGAAACTGGGGAAAATGATGGTAGTTGCAAGAGAAAGTCTTTGAGTCGTACTCTTTGAGTATATTTAATATTGAGTTTCCTTCCCCCCACTGTAGAAATATTTACAAAATACCTTGCGTTTTAAATAGGAAAAGAATTGCTTAACATTGCCAAACTCACATAACATATGCTGGTATTACTGACACATAAACAATATCTTCGGTGTTCAAGGTCAAGTTGGATGGGGCTTTGAGCAACCTGATCTAGTGACAGATGTCCCTGCCCATGACAGGGGGTTGGACTAGATGATATTTAAAGGTCCCTTCTGACCCAATCCATTATATGATTCTATGATTCTGTTGGTTGTACTGTTGATTCCTCTGTATAAAATAGGATTATTCCCTGTGGCTTAAAAGAAGCAACACAGAGCTGAATGACATAGCTGTTGAATTGAAGACATAATTTAATAAAAAATATGTAACTTCAAAAACTGTGTGAGCAAATCTGTATTTATCAGTATTTCTGCATTCTGCTTTGGGAAGACAGAGTAATCAGAAAGTATGTAAATGAAGGACTACAGTTATTAGCTATAACAGTAAACCCAGCAAGGAACACACACGAAGGTGAAAGCATCTAAAAACATGTTAAGATTTGGTGTGTAGTATGATTATAAAAGGTTTGTGTCAGGTTGAACTGCTGGACTTCAATGGCTATATTATTCACCTTCACTAAATCTAATTTTAATACTTAAGACAAGACACCTGAACAGAAGAAAAACATTAATTCATTGTGTATGCTGCAGAACAAACTGAAATCAATTACAGGATAGAGGACAAACTGCAAGTCATCCACGGAAATAAAAAATGCTTCAGGAATGAAGAGGAGTCACTATTAGCCGATTATTGGAAAATTGAATGTCTCTAATTCAAAACCCAGTTCAGAAATCCAGGCTGGAGAGCAGGATAAACAGGGAGGACTTTGGACTCCATGATAATCCAAAATCTTTATGATAAGCACTTCCAGAAATATTTCAAACTACTCGTTATAATTGTGAAAAAAACAGTTCCAATGTAATCAGAAGATCATCCTCTTTACTTCACAGATCAGAAAAAGGACTGAGGCAGGCTTCAATTTTAATGTTTAAAGAAATACGTACATTTTTGAACATTTCTTTTAAAGAGTCTTTAACATTTTAAAATTTCCATCTTGCTAAATGGATTCTGAATGGTACTTTTTTGAATAGAAGAAAAACATTATAATGCAGTGGTCTTCAAAATTTTAGTCAGACAACAGTGTTCAAAGTTTTGAAGACCAACTCAAACACACAATAGCCTTCAAAATACTAATCATAAAAAACTGGCACATGGATCCCAAGATTAGTTTGGCCAATATGAGGTCCATGCAATTTTTTTAACTGGGAATAATGAAGAAAGGAGATGGTTAACCCCAATCAAGTGAGGAAGAGGTGGCCCAGGTTGGAAAGCAAAGAGTGCTGGGGGATGTGGACGAGACAGGCCCCGTAATCAACAAAAGAGCTAAAGGGGGGCCCATCCTGATATCAGGAAAGCCAAATCCATTTGAAGTTTATCCTGGTGAGGGATGTGAAGGTCAACAAGAAGGGCTTGTTACAGGTATAATAGCAGGAAAATGCAAGTCCACTGCTGAATGGAGCAGGAGACCTGGTGAGAAAGACCATGAAGAAGGCCAAGACATTCAATGCGTTCTCCACCTTGGTCTTTACTGGTAAGATTTGCCCTCAGTAATGCCAGGTCCCTGAGACCCTGAGACTTTTTTCATCTTATTTTCTCCCCCTGTGCTGTTGAGGAGGGGGACTGATAGAGTGGCTTTGCGGACACCTGGCAGCCAGCCAAGGTCAACCCACCACAGCAGGCAGTAAAGGAGATGGAGCCAGAATGCTCTCGGTGGTATCCAGTGCAAGAACAAGAGACAACGGGCACAAACTGAAATACAGGAAATTCTGTTAAAACATAAGAAAAAGCCTATTTATAGTGAGTGTGTCTGAACACTGAAACAGATCGCCCAGAGAGGTTGTGGATTCTCCATCCTTGCAGATATTCAAAACCCAGCTGGACACAACCTGAACCAACCTGCTTTAGTTAACCCCATTTTATAGAAGCCTCCAGCCTCAACTATTCTGTGATTCTGTGAAATGTTAAGTTTTCTGAAGTCGAGTTTAGGTAGGATTTGTGTTGCTCAGGAATCACACTGGCTCCCTGCAGAAAGGCAAATTTCACTTCTCAGTGTTCAGCTATGCGCATGAGCCTGCAGGCTGAGAATATCATTTTAAGATCTCTAAACACAGGTAGGAAAGCCCCTTTTCTTAGGGGCAGAAAAGTTAGGAAAAAAAGTGACCATTCTTCTATTATTGAAAGTGGCTAATTATAAATAAGTAGCAACATATCCATTTATATTTACTTTACTGCAATGCAGAAAATGCAGTTAAAATCTTGCAGAAAATTGTCTTATTCTGTTAATATTCAGCAGTTCTTATTAAGTTCAAGATCATGTCTTGGCCTGATTTATTTTTTTTTAAATAGAGAATATTTTTAGCCCTGAGAACATTGCTTAAAAGAACAAAATAATTCTACAGGCAAATATGGTGAAAATTAAACTCTGGCTTGTGTATACAATGGCTGGAAATACTAATAACCTAAGCATATAGTAATGACCGATGTGAAGAGCAAATTGTAAAATAATAATAACAACAATAATGTAGAATAAAAGCCAACAACCAGCAGATATCTCTAGAGTACTCTTAAATGTCTGATCATAATGAATTATGAATATTTCCTGGTTTTGTTCTTTTCCCTGTAGAAGACTGATCACTGACCTGCCTAACACATGCTGGATGCACTTGCCCAAGGACAATCTAATCACAGAAAATACGGCAGCAGCATGTGTTAAATCCCAACCCTAATCAAGGCTAAAGGGGAAAGGCCACAATTTCTACCATATTTGAAAAATTTAAAGCACTTATCAGCCCTCTGCAGGAGAGGACTCTGATGGCTCTGCATTTGAAAGAGAATAATCATGTGGTTTTCAGCTCTCCTGGTTTAGGCAGTGATCGTTTTTAAATGTGAAAGTAAAAGGCTACAAGCAAACATAAGAGTGCATACTAGAAGCAAATCGCATTAAGTAAACTACTTAAGATGCACTCTGAGGTAAAGACTTGTAGCCTATATCCATTTAATGCACAAAATAGCATAACAAATATAGGCATTGCAGATCAAGCAGTGGTTCACTATGATGAGTTAGTTGTTAAAAGCAGATAGACAGACATTTGAGAAAATGAACACTAAACAGATGCTGAGAAGGCTTTTACTGCTAGCCATAATGCCTAAGACTCTCCCGTGTGTGTCCTGTGAAAGACTTCCAGTTTCCCATTTTAAAAAGTAGTTGCAACTACTTCTGATTACAAACCCTAAGGAAAGTAGAAAGGACAGCTTTAAAACAGCCTTTTCAGATTCTTATCTTGTGTGGGGCCACAGTAATCTTTCAGGGTACCAGAAAAGTCACCCGAGGCCACAAAACTCTTTTGGAATTTATCTAGAAGAGGTAATTTAAGTGGAGAGGCAGCTGTCAGCTCTAGCAGCAGGAGCCTGCTGCCTCCAGTTGTCTGCACAGGTAAAATTTACTCCAAAATCTGTGCAGCCTCTCTCCTGTGTCTGGGTTTCTTCTGCTGCATTTGAGAGGACAGGAGGATGGTAGCTTCCAGCATTGGCATATAAATGCCGTAGCTGGAGGCACATTCCCTCGCACATACGTGGATCCACTTCAATATAGGGACAGTTAATAAGCTTGTTGATTTGGGGAGGGGGTTTTGATATCAAAACGAGTACAGTTGAAAAGGATTATGAAGGGCAAAGTAATGTGTCAGTGGCATATATTCATTTCTTTATTTAAAAATTCTAAAAAAAACCCCATCACAACTATTTACAAATAAAAAGGTTCCTATTGTCATTAATTTAAACTGTACATGCCACTGTCAGGCTGTATGACAGCAGGGCCATGCTGTAAGTGGAACAGAGACGGTAAGGCAGAATAGCAAAATATTTTTTCTTTGCTGAACTCCTGAACATAGAATGACAGAATCATAGAATGGTTAGAGTTGGAAGGGACCTTAAAGATCATCGAGTTCCAACCCCCCTGCCATGGGCAGGGACAACTCCCACTAGACCAGGTTGCTCAAAGCCCCATCCAGCCTGGTCTTGAACACTTCACAGGGATGGAGCATCCACAACTTCCCTGTGCAACCTGTTCCAGTGTCTCACCGCCCTCACAGTAAAAAATTTCTTTCTAGAATCTAATCTAAATCTCCCCTCTTTCAATTTAAAACCATTACCCCTCATCCTATCACTACATTCCCTGACAAAGAGTCCCTCCCCATCTCTCCTGCAGGACACCTTCAGGTACTGGAAGGCATTATAAGGTCTCCCTGGAGCCTTCTCTTCTCCAGGCTGAACAACCCCACCTCTCTCAGCCTGTCTTCATGGGAAAGGTGCTCCGGCTCTCTGATCATTTTTGTGGCCCTCTGCTGGACCCATTCCAACAGGCCCACATCCTTCCTGTGTTGAGGACTCCAAATCTGGACACAATACTCCAGGTGGGGTCTCATGAGAGCAGAGTGGAGGGGTAGAATCACCTCCCTTGACCTGATGGCCATGCTTCTTTTGATGCAGCCCAGGATGCAGCTGGCTTTCTGGGCTGCCAAATATATAAATGCTCTCAAGGCCCACCACATGTGAAAGGGTTAGAAAGGACAAGAAGCAGGGTTGCATACAGCTGCTCCCAAAGTAGGTTAGGTTATGATGCATACAGTAGAACACTAAGCATTCCTGAGATATTCAGATAAAATAATTTGGCTCCCTTCTTATGTCTTACTGAAATATACATCTGCTGGATAACTGCAGGTCATTTTCATAGTGCTGTAGAATCAAATATACCTTGTCTTTTCTCATTGGCATAGTCTTACCAACATTATCAATACTAGCTGTTCAAAACATTCCAATACCGTGACTGAAGTATTCCAAGATGTTGGAGTATTGTAGAAATAATACATTTAGTGTTACCTTATTAGCATTTTGGGTTTAGATCATACGGAGTAATGTAGGCGAACCCATCTTTTTTTCTAGAATAATACTTTAGCTTTCTCCTTGAAGTTATAGGCTGTTCTGAAATAGGAATGGTATCCTTACCAAGTAAATTATCACTGCATGGCAATGAATCCAGGATTCTTTGAGCCTGAAGAAGAGCAAGCAGGAAGGAGCACACATATAGCCCAGTGACAAGGGTATTGATCTAGCAATTGGGAGACTAGCATTCCAGTCCTGCTCTAAAGAATACTTATTTTCTTTGTAGAGGGAAGACATGTTACTACCAGAGCTAACAATCCCCTCTCCTGAGTCAGTACCCTGAATGTCATGCTCAAGAAAAAAGTAACATTCTGCACCTTTTGAGGAAATTCCATCTGTAGCTGTGGGCTGTGTGCTCTGCAGAAGAGCAAAGTGGAAAACAATGAAAATCCAGTCAGGAATAGCATGAGGCAGAAAGTGAGAAATTATACAGTTGTGTCACAGAGGAAGCTGTTCTGGGCACACAGAGCTGCGTGCTCCTGAGGCACATACCACAGACAAGTCTGGTGGGTGTCTTTGGGTCTTATATTCTTTTGAAGTGAAAGAAGAAAATTTTTAAGATCAGTCTGTCCCATACTAATCTGAATCTCAGAATAAAACATATAAATAATCAGTTCATACTGTGATACCAAGAGCCTCAAACTCCTGTTCACAAAATCCAAAAGGCATTTCAGTGCTTTGGAGACGCTGAAATGGCCTCAGGATTTTCTTAAAGTGAGAAATTCAAACACAGCATTCAGCAACAGCATTCACAGCACAAGAACAAAGCACTTATATGAATTAAAAACGGTTTTAGAAGAACAAGAGCCCTTTTTTCTTCGTGTTCAAGATTGCTTAATCTTCTAACCCCTGTTTAAGAACAGTTTGAATTTTTGCTTTGAATATTTCTCAGAAATCTTAAACGTTTTAAGGGATAGCGCAACTACATTCTGAAAACAATTGTTATGAAATGGAAGCAAGTTCAAGGAGTCTTTTCCTCATGTTTCTTAGCACTAGATCTCAATCTACACATAACCTTGGACTTGTCCATCCCTCGCTTCCCAGATTATGCCAATTTTAAGAAAAATCATAGATCTTAGCTTCCCAATTGTATTTAAAATTATATTTTCTTTTACAAAGACTTAAGTCTTAAAATACAAAATGATTTTTCACTTGGATTTAAAGACCAATTATTCTGAAAATTTTAATAAAATCTAATAAAGATTGAACAATCCAGTGAAGTGCTGCAGTAATTTAGAGTGGTGGTTAAAACTATAACCATGGCAACAAAGAATAAGAAAACGAAAAGTATTTTCCATCTCTGTGTTGTCATGATTACAGAGTTATAATGGAACATGTAACGGTTTATTTAATGAAATGTTTAAAAATGCAGTAATTGTTCAGATCCTACCAATTTTTTATTCAGTTTAAATAAAAATATATACACATGTACAGAACAGCTTAGCTAGCATAGTCTAACAAGATGACTGAAAAAGAATGTGACTGTAACTCACAGGCTTCATCATAAGTTAAAGGTTGTATCTCAGAGAAAGAGAAGACCCGTGTAAGCTATATTAGTACATCAACAAATGGAAATCAACTGCTTATGACAGCATCCAGTCATAAAATTGAGGGAAGAAAATTTTCTAACAATTGGAGCAGAAATGTTCAGGAAGAGAAACAAAAATTATTCAGGAAAAAATAAAATCCCAGCTATGGTACTTCTAAAATGGCATAGAACTGATTTATTAAAGGGATTCAGTGCCATGATGCCTATGGGTACACTCACATTAGCAAGTAACCTAGCAGCAATCAGGAGTGGGAGCAAATAAGTGGAACAATGGATTGATGTTGAGTAGTCAACATCCACAATATATGCATTTTGGTGAGGGAGTCTTTGACTCTCTCTAGCCTAGTCCAAAGGACTAAATGTTCATTAGCCATTGCATGCAATGTCCTCCTGGCATATATTTTCCATCTTAATATCATCTGAAAGTAATCAAATTTGTTTTCTCTGATGTCCCTCCATGACGAAAACAAAATTTGAGAGTGGAAATATTGGGAGAATTGCTTGAAAAATACTTAGCAGTCCAAACTAAAAAACAAATGTAGATGTACCCATATGGTAGCAAAACCAGAATCTACTAAATTTTGAGAGGGAAGTTGCATAGAGATGTTTACATTTATTTAAAAAAAAAAAAACAACCAAACAACAAACTTGCATAGTACTGAAGATGTTTTAGAATGTGTGTTCACATGTAACAAGGGACAATATAAGGATTAGTCTATTAACTCATTTGACAGAAAAAAGTAATAGAAGATATACAAGATCCTGTGGTGGTTCAAAGTTGAAACATGTTTTGTGGAAAGTGATGAATATCAGGGTCTTTCACTCCTTAATGTTCCACAGTGGCAGTTTTTATTCTTGTTCTATTAGAGGTTCAATCTTAAAAATAAACATACATAAAAATACAATTTCTATCATTCGAACATACTTTCATAATATATATACAACTATAGAAATGAGTTAGCACTAAGAGATGACTGTAGGAAATCAATTCATGGTGGTTTCCCAGATTTTTAAATGCATTTTTTCTTTAAAAAAGTAACCTACTTCTTCATAAAATGAATATCTACGAAAAATATGGGTTTACATCTAAACATTCCTTCTCCATTTTTACTGTACTTTATATTGTAATAGATAATGCAAAAGAAATACATGAAACGATAGGTAATTTCAAAAGGAACTATTAATGCATTTCATTTATAAAATATAAAAATAGTGTATTTCAACATTTTCAGAACTCCCTTCTTCCCCTTGTTCCCTCTGCCTTCAAAGGACATACTGACAAAATCAAAATCAAATTTATGAAGTCTTTTGATCTTGACAGAATTGCACTGTTCTGCGGAAAAGGGCCTGACTCAATTTTTGTCTTAACGGTTCTAGTTACAGTGTTGACCTTGCATCATCAGCCACAAATTATAAACTGTTTCTGATGAATCTTCAGAAAAGGTACAACAGATTTAATCTGCAGATTAAAGCAGATTCCTGCTTCCCAGAGACCAATACTCTTTCATAAACACATGTACTGAATCTCTATAGGCCTTTTAAATTAATATAATGTTAAAAGGTAAAACATCATTTTAACAAAGCAATTAAATTTCTATAACCTTAACAAGGACAAAGCTGATGAAGTGCAAAAGTGTTCTGTAGAGGAAAGTACATACAAATAGATACTTATAGATATGTCTGGTTAAAATGCTAGGGGATTTTAGGATTTTATTGGCATCCTTAAGGCGGCACAATTTTACACCTATTATTCCCTAAATTTACTTCAGTTACTATTCAAAGAATAGATGAACTTCTTGAAATTTGATGTGAGGAAGAAGGAAGAGGAAACAAGGATTAATAACCCTTCCAGGAAGACAAACAAACAGAATACTTTGAAAGGAATCTTTTGCAAGTTCATCTCAATTTTAATTTCTGCAGCAAAACAAATCATATCATATCATATCATATGTCACTGACATATGTATGAACTTCTCTGAAAAGACTTCTAAACCTCAGTAGAAAAGCCGTAACTGTTTTACGTTTCTAAATTGGGCCAGCATCCATATGCCTTTGCGATACATCATGTTGGCTTTATAACACAGCCTCTGTCCCTGCCTCTGGCCTATGCCTCACCATTACAGAACTCTGATAACCCAGGACAGGGACATTCATACATTAATTATGCACCACTGCTTAAAAAAAAAAATCTTCTTTACATTTGACTTGATAATTATTTAATTGTATGTTGTATTACTTGGTTACTTACTATACTTATGTTACTTATTGTACTTATATTACTTATTACTTACTATAGTTTTACAGTTGATATAAAGTAGAGAATTCACAGTCAGGCCCTGTATCATCATCTAGTAGAAAAAGCATGTAAACCACATACACCTGTTTAAAGTGATTTTATAATTTTAGTAGTGGCTAAGTGCTGCCATTAACATTAAACTAAAGCCCCCCCCCGTCCTTTTTTGTTCCTCTCTGGATCTCTAAAACATATTGACTCCAGTTCAAAAGCCACATGCAGAGGGACTGAAAGGCGAATAGTAATTCTGTGCATCAAGCTCAGCTTTGTAATTCAGGTGGTGCAGAAGACTGGTGTGGTTGAAGTGCTCTTTCAGGTAGCTGTTCTGCTTTTCACAGCAGTTAAAGGCAACAGGGCAATCAGATCTATGTCCCCAAGAACCGAACATTGTAAAGCCTGCCTGTTTTTTTCTGGTCTACACCAAAAAAAACCCCCTGTTTATTCCATAAAATTTTCTCTGGCAGAAGCCAATAATCCGGCGTAGCCACCACCTCTTAGTTTCTTTTTTTACAGAAACAGGGAAGTGATTAACACAGAAGAGCATGGCTCCATACCACTTTATCCCTCTCCAGTGTTTTGACCACGTAACAGAAATCTATACCATATAAAGGCTTGTGGAACAGCTTATGTTTTTCCCCTGTGGTATTTCCATGTATAGGTGTCTTTTTGATTTGTTACTCTAGCGCTCAATGCTTTAACAAAATGTATGCTGTTATTGCCTAGGTGGAACATTTCTAATAGTTTTCATTTTTCACTTTTCAGTTAGCAAATATATGGAGTTACAGGCTAAAATGTGGATACATTAGAGTTAGATCCAATGTTGAAATACTGTTTTGGAAATCGTTCTTTCCAAAAATAGACCCAAACACACTTTGAACTTCAGAAATGTCCCTTTTGTGTTGCTCAACCTTCTTTTTACATCTGTTACTTTAAAACTTAAAAGGGTAGGGATACTATGGGCATACCATTAGACTTGCTTGTGCTAGCACCCATCCCATGAAAAAATCCTCTCTTTAGTGCCCTTTGAATTCACTAATGGCTAAGAGCACTCACCTTTCTGCCTCTTCCTGAGATGTTAGCAAATGCATTGGCAATGATCACAGCTAATCAGCAATGTTCACTTTCATAGGTGTGCATCCCAGGCACTGCGCTCCTATTTCGTATTCTGAGTTGTACAGATGTAAAATGTATAGGCTTTGTCCTGCTGATTTTGTACTCTGTTGTTCTGCTAGCCTGCAGTTTTATTTTAACTGCTTCATAATTTATTAATACCACTTTTCTCTAATCCTCCTTCAGCACACGCGGCAGGGTAGCCTTCATTCAAGCAAAAAGTCACAGTAGTCCAGGATTTCTGTTAAACTCTGCACCTACACAAAAATAAGCTTTTAAAAACTCAAGGTAGAATTAGAGTTAGACTTGGGGGTCTGGGGCTCATTATTCAATTCTTATTGACGCAGAAGTATGATTTTAAACCAAAATGAACTCTGGGAATCTAATAATTACCTTACTTCTGGTATGATTGTGGAAAGCTATTACACACGAGCCTATTATATTTCTTTGTTACACCACCCTACACTTACTGAAAGTCATGTACTTTTTTGTGCAGAGAAAAACTCTTAAGCAGATGCATTGAAAAAGAACAGATGTGTTCACAGAACAAATTTTCCATGCTCCATTTTCCACTATGTATGTTTGTTTGTTTATAGAAGTAGGAGGCATAATTCAGGCAACGGATGGTAAAGGACCTGACAATCCATACAAATCATACCTGTTTAAACATTGACTGGAAAGGAAAAATCATTTTAAGGGATTTTCTTGGGTCTGTTTCTCTGCCTAGAATTTCTATAACCTTCTTCAAAAATTAATAGGTTTTACACCCTCCAGACACCTGTATGGGGTGAAACTTGCAGTTGGTCTTAGGAAGCTCACTCCTGTACACCCGCGACTACCGAAGGGCAAGAGACAACCTTCCCTATGGGTCCTGCCTAAGGAAAGCATTCATACAGAGAGATGAACCTAAGTGAACCTATTCTACTACTAATTTAGACTTTTGTTACTCTAAAAATGAATTCTTGAAATAAACCATTATTTTTAATACACACATGAAGTCAATAACTACACTCTAAAGCTTCTGAGTGAAACTTCTGAACATTAGCTTTTTTCAAAACTGTTTTGCCAGAGCCTGGTATTTTCCACAGGAAAAGAAAACGTATACTGTTTTCTTTATTTTTAATGGCTGTGTCTTTTGTAGAGAAAGCACGTAACAAGAATATCTGTCAGAAGCTCCAAAGAAAGCCTTCCACTCCGACATGTATTGAGAAATTCTATCCTCTGCATTCATTTTAGAATATCGTTAGTTAAAGAGATTAAGTTTAGTTTAATATCCCTTATGGTTTCCTGCAGTCACATAGTAATTCATTACCCTCTGGAATGTTTTGTGATTGATGCTATAAGGCACAATAGGCTGGATTAATCAGAGAGATAACATGTAGATATTCACCTCTTGAATATTAATGAATAACTGGAATTCCTACTCATTGACATTCAAAACCAGATAAAGAACCAGCAGGAAATCTGTAGTAAAGGACAACTGGCGCCCAATTTCTGCCTTTAAATTAAAACTGTCAAAAAGCATTTCTAGATAACATCAGAGTTAAATATTTATGAATTGCAGTTTGTTTAATAACAATCTATATCAAAATATATTAAAAGAAGCAATTATCAATACACTTATGTACTTGCTTTCATATTTAATAACTGGAGACATCACTTATACAACAGTGTCCAGTTTGCAACTGATAAGCACTGCCTCAGTACAATGCTTCTGACAACTTCTATGCTGGCAGAGAACCTGGCACAGCTTTTTCTCAAGCAACAGCTTAGAAGGTACTCAAAAGGCTTTTCAGCTTGGGTAAACCAAAGGAAACAAATAAGTAAAATATACACAAATTAAATATGATGTCCAAATTCCTAATTTGGGCATGCACATTTTGAAACCACAAGAAAATCAGAATATATCTCCAGGAACTTCTTTCCACTCTCATTATTACTGATATCAGCCTGGCCTCTCCTTAGCCCTGTAAAAATTCACATTTCTGCTAGCAGGTGTGTACAAAAGATCCCAAACTCTCTGTTATCAGATTATTTCTCTTGTCTGCTTAACTCTGTTCACAGTAATTCTCAGCAACAAACTGTGGCAGAAAGATCTATTCTGCTGGAAAATGATCTGGTTGCACCTATACTTGTAAATGACTTCTAGGGAACATCCTGGAGCACTGCACCTTGTTTGTCAACACTTGCATTTTCAGAATGGCCTTTAGTAAAATTTTCCCAAAGTCAGCACAGCCCAGGCTGTAATCCTAACAGGAGAGAACTACAATCAGAGACAGAGAACAGTCATGAGCATGTTCAATTTCTTAGTATGAATACGGTCATATGAGCCAGGAACTTGCACCTTATTCTCCTTAGTTCCAGAAGAAATCCTTGAGCACCTGGATATTACAAATGCCAGGCAAAATGCATCTGGAGTTCTCTTTTGACTTTCTTTTAACCTGATTAATATTTAATTATGTAGATAGCATAGAAACTCAACGGGAGAAAAATGCTATGTTAGAATCCACTACTCTGATGGTTTGGGCATGTGGGGAAAAAAATGGCATCTCTTCCCTGCAAAGCAGGTTAGGGTTTTGAAAATATCCTTTTGCAGTCTAAACTGTGCATGCTATCATTAGACTGTTAGTTATTCCTGTCCTAGGTATTTCATACTGGCATATTCTGACTATGTCTACACAGAGGAGTACAAACAAAAGGAGCTCAGGCTCAGTGTGCCAGGCTCACCCAGTACGAACTCAGGCAACGACTTCTCTTCCAAACCATGTAAGAGTAAGTGCACCTGACTCTGGGAAGCAGTTTCTGTAACACAACAAGGAGTCCACAAGTCAGGCTTTGCCACAACAATGAAGCAAGGTCTCTATAGTAGTTTTAAGTATATCAGTGATTTGACTTTCAAAGACGCTGACTATCCACAAATCTCAGTGTAAGTGCAAACAGAAGCCGGAGTTTGTCACCCCTCCTATGAAACAGGAGCTGTATTTCATACAATTGAAATAAGTAGTTGCTGATGTGAAACATTAAAAACCTTGCATCCAAAATTTTAGTCACAGTAGTGGCAAACGAAAACAAACACGTAAGTGAAAAATAGATATTTATGCATGGTGATAAAAAATTAGTTATATGACAGTTAGAAAAGTATTTGTGAAATATTTTGCAAGCATGGTTATAGTATGTGGCTACGAAAACTAAATTAACCATTTAAAAATCATGCTTTGAGTTAATCAATTTACATAGTAGGCATTTTTAGTGTCCAATCTAACAAGCAAACAGTAACACCACAAAAAGTAGGTTTTATGGTAAGCAAATATTTTCAGTAAGAAAAAGTCATGTCAGAACAGAAACGCATCCATCTCTTCAAGATGAGCGGTTATTTTCAGCTCATTTTCTGGTTTTGCTTAAGAATCTCATCTTAGCCTTCATTAGGAAAAGTACTTAAAAAAAACCTCACTGTGCTAAAAATGAGTGTCCTTCACCAATCACTTCAAATGCTCTTTTTTGAAAATTATTAATATATTTTTAATGTGTTAATGTATTTTACCCAGTTCTGTTTAACCTGCATGCTTGTTGTTTTGCAGTCCATAAAAAGATTTATAAATATTCCATGCTGGACATGTTTGGCAGTTCTCTTCATATTTTTATTTCAAAACATTAGATATAACCACTAGTCAGATACTTAAAACTATTTCAATGATAAAGTTAGAAAAAATGTAGGAGAACATAGCTTAAAATATTTTTTTTTACATTGGGATTGTCTGGAACCTCTTGGAATAAATTATATTTGGCTTGTATTTTCATCTAACTGGCACCTTCAATGATAAAGTGTAAGAAAAGTGCTCTGAAATTTGCATTATTGCAAGGTATTCTGAAAGGACTAAAAAGTCAGCAGGATTAGGGTCTGAGAAGACAAAGCCCTGTTACTGTGGAGAGGCATCACTGAATTGCTAAATGTTATCTGAGGTTGAAGATACAAGTAGAATCAAAGAATCATAGAATGGTTTGGGTTGGAAGGGACACTTAAAGGTCATCTAGTCCAATGCCCCCTGCAGTGAGTAGGAACCTCTTCAACTAGATCAGGTTGCTCAGAGCCCCGTCCAACCTGACCTTGAATGTTTCCAGGGATGGGGCATCTACCACCTCTCTGAGAAACCTGATCCAGTGTTTCACAACCCTCATCATAAAAAAAATTGTTCCTTATATCTAGTCTAAATCTTCCCTCTTTTGTTTTAAAACCATCACCCCTTGTTCTATTGCAACAGGCCCTGCTAAAAAGTTTAACCTGAATCAAAATACTTAATTTCAATCTGAAATTTCAATCTGAAAGCAGTTGCTGCTGTATCTATCACTTTAATTTGGTTTTGTAGAATTTTTGAGGAAGATTATGTTTCATAGACACGCTATCACCACATCCAGAATATTTCCAGTGGGGACACTAACAACAATGAGCATGTGAGCATCCAGAAGTCAAGTACAGCTGATTTTTTCTAAGAAGAGGTTCTTTGGTTCTTAGTTCTTTGAAAATCATTTCAATAATCTGCAGAATCAATCATTAACCCGTACAATGTGCTCTTACATCCTTCAGATTTTATGAGAGTTAATCTTACAAACAATTGTAGAAAACTATGAAGCGTATATGCAACTGAATTATTGGAGCTCATATATTTTGGAAAATTAAGGCAATTATCATAAGAATGCTAATGGCTCTTAGTTTCTACACAGTAAAGAATGATACCTTCAATAGAATTCAACATAAGACTTCTTAAAGTTTGTAATGACTATGTTATGATTTTTATAATTGTTTATAAATTGACCCTTTTGTTTCCATCTGAAAGATGCTTATCATCAAGACCATTTTTCTTTGGGAAATCTAAAACTTTATATAATGTTTCACTACAAAATAAAATAAATGTCAGGTACTTAAACATCCAAATAGTAAAACCTGACAGTACTCTCACTAAATGGCAACTTCTCAAGGATAATAAGCTTCTTGTCATATTTCTTGATGAAAGAATATGAAAAATGTGCTGTTCAATAAATTAATATCTCAAGTCCTTTCACGTTTTTAATTTTAAAAAGTGCTGGTGGCAGAATACATAAATCTACAGGAACATTTGGGGCAGCAACCATACACAGTGGTCCCAAAAATCAGTCTTGAAGTAAATGGGCATGTCTCTATTGTCATAAAGGGAACATATTTATTCTTATAGGTGCAGAATTTTATCTTATGTCTTCATAACACTAAAGGCTACCCTTAAGGAATGACATACTAATTTTTCACCTGTCATGAATATTTACTTATTCCCTGGAAGTCACAGTGACAAGATATGATTCCATAAATTATTGTTTCCAATGGGTCCATTTTCATTCGCAGCACTAATAAACAAAAGCAATTTGTATGAGAAGAACTAAGACAGTGGAAGAGACTGAAATAGTCTTTTACAATCAACACATTTACTTAAACCCAATCCAGGATCTGAGCATTCTTAAGGCTTATTAACCCAAAAAAGCATTCAAATATTGTCTCAGTTTCTGATCCTTCACATGCATTCCTGGGATACACTCAGCAAACAACCCGTTATGGCTAATGACCTAATTACATTCTATAACCAAAATTCTTGATTTCAAAAGACAAACAAAAGACTTCAGGAGTAGGTGAATTTTCTTCAAGACTGATGACCCAGAAATTCTAGAAGAAATATATCTTAGAGAAGAAAAATCATGTGAAGAGCTCCATAACAGAGCGAATAAATAACCTCTTAAAGAAAGAGATGAGATACATACAGGGGACCAACAAGAAAATAATACAGAATCCAAATGGGTCATCAAAGAAATTCCTGCACTCCTTTTGTTCAAGAAGTGTAGAAATAAACTGAGACTGTGCAAACTAAGTCCTTCTGCCTCAGAAAAGAGGAGAAAAAGCAAGTGGTGCATTTGTTCTCTTGCATTGAGAAAGGGAGTGCAAAGAAAGAAGAAAAACGGAGGACTAGAGGAAAAAAAATCTAGATATGGCTCAAAATTTTTACTTTTTTTTTCTTCCTCCTCGCATCTATTGTATTTCTACTTGGAGCAGTCACCAAAACGTCAACATTTTTTCCAGGAAGACACAATTTTTCTTGAAGGATAAAATTTTTCAATTGCTGCTGATTCATGTGATGACTAATGATCGGTTCATCCCCCCCACTCAGAAATAAGTGGAATGTTGTAAAGATGCAGTGAAATACAACAGTATGAGGTACAAGCATACTTAAGCCTTCATTTAGCAAAATGAAAACTCAAAAGTTCATACAGGCAGGTCTTCAAAATACCAAAAGTTTAACTGGAGTGCCCAGAAAACATAACTCTTCAATAAGCAATTTTGTCAGTGGTGGTTTATCAAAGAGAAGAAAGAAACTAAGAGTGACCATGGGCAAAGGAATGAGGAAGATATGTTCCCAATAAAGAAGGACATTTTGTGCTGGTATGTAGCCACTTGTTCTTCCAAGTGACAAATATGAAAGGAGGAGGTTTGAGGTTAAATATATAGGTATATTTTGGAAACATTCATGTTCACAAGTGGAAAGGAAAGAGATTGGAGCAACAGTTCATTTCTCACTGAATAGGAAAAAGAAGGGACACAAAAATAATTTATTTGCTTGCTCATTGGGAAGGCAAGATACTTCATTTCTCTGACTTCCTTAGTGCTAGACTATTTTCATTATGGCTTAATGAGATTGAAAGTTCTATTTTTGGTGCAAGAAGAAATTCAGATAAACATAACTATTTCCTCAGGAGAAGAATTTCTATTAAAGAAATTTCCACTCATTTTTCTTTTAACAAATTTGGAGGTGCACATGTAGAAATGCTATCTACTGCATGTAATTACATTATTCTTTTGCAGAAGTGACATTAAAATTAAATACTGATTGATGATCAAGGGTTCTGCTTACTTATATTATTCTATTTATATTTAATTTCTTACTTGCATTATTCTTACTAAAAATACTCTGGTTCTGGTGCTGGACCACCATGGCTTCAGTAATGTTGCCAATAGGAACAGCTATCTCTGCAAGGAGTTTAGGGCACTCTATGCCTATGAGAAACTCCTGACCTGATTAACGTTAACCATTGTTAACGTTACTTGAATAAAAGCAACACAAAACTAAATTCAGACTACAGTGAACCAGCTTGAAAGACTGAAAAAATAGAAATTACGAACTGTTTAGTTGCCCCTAAATATGCCCCAAGTGTATGTCTTAGTACCAGAAAAATAAGCATTTATATGGTCTTTTTAGTCTAGGACATTTTGGGGTATACCGTCTAAAGTAATTTAACTAACAAGGGGTGATACCTGTCAAAGTACAAGTGTATCCTTTGGGTCAGAAATGACACCTCATGCCTTTTATTACATGCTTATTGTGATGTGGCAGGGAAACATTGGAGGGGGGGATGCATCAATGCATCTGCATCTCCTCCTGAAAATCACTCCTTTGTCTATGCTGCAGGAATGCAATGCAATGGCTGTACTATTTTAGCATAAAATGTATGGGTCAATAAATTTGTTCTGACTTGTCTATGGTTAGACAAATACACAAAGAATGACCGCTGCCACTTGGGCAATGCTGTGAAGGTTCCTTCTTTCAGTAAAACACGGTAGATGAGGCCTCTGCGTGTGTGTAGGAGTGGGGCAGTTTTGCCTATTTGGGGCATGAGATTTCATCTCTGTGGGAAATGGCTCACACAGAACTTGCCCACCAGTTGCTGCTATTTAAGGAGAGGCCATTGGCACGCAACTCGGAACCGCAGATCTTCCAACTGATCTTTAATTTTTGGTAGAATATCTGAAATTATTTTAAGCAAGATGAGACAGGGTACAATTAAAGCAATCGCATTCCTGGCAGTGCCCATCTGCAGTCAGTGTGACTGCTGTGCCGGCATCTCTGCCAGCTGGTAATGGTGCTCCAGAATTCACACTCACAGCCCGACTCAAACGCGCTTCCTGCTTCGGCATGATAACCACTCAGAAATGAAATGCATGTCTGTCTCTCTCTCTCTCCCTTTTTTGTCTCTCTCTCATTTATCTCCATTTTAAGAGCCAATAATGAGATGAATTAAGTGGTGATGCCCTTTCATTTTTCCTCATTAGGGTTGCTGGCTATTTCAGCCTTACCCCTGCTGAGGAATTACTTCAGGGATTCAGCCATCTTGCAATTCCTCTTCATTAAATTGGAGGAGGTAAAAGTATGTAAAAATCACATTGTCCCTGTTGTGTCAGCAGTCTGGATGAAGAATTTAATGGTTATAAATGGGCTGTCTCTTATAAAAATATCTCATACGTGCAAAGGTAAATATAAATTTATAACATTGTATATGCTTTGCTTTTGTTCATCTTAGAATGCTGCCTAAAACTTTAGGGTTTGTCCAGACTTTCTGCGACTGGTGAAAACTCCTTTATTTTCTCAATTTTAAAACGTGAGGAGGGGTTATACTTATTGAGCGCAAGAAGGAATGAGAAACCCAAATGTATTTCTACACTTTTGTCACATTTGAATTCCATTTCTGTCTCTAGCACTTTTTTTCCACAGACTGCACAAGAAGAGCCATCTGACTCACTCCTAGCTCTGGTGTGTTCCTGCTGACACTATGGTTAGACATAAGAATTGATGGAGGAGTATTTTCCTGTTACAAAGATAGTGTTTCATCAAAATAGATATTTTGGAAACAATGTCTGTTTGGAGAACATTTTTCTACAAGCCAGTTGAAAAACAACATTTCAGTTTTTTGAAACAAGGTTTTCAAATTCAAAGCAGTGGTTTCATTCAATATTTCATTTCTTATATTATTTTCACTGAATTGCAGTAAAAAGTTTAAAAATATTAAAAGTTAAAATATATTATTAAAAAATGTCATCAAAACATATACATTTTTTACAGTTGTTCGGTTTTGATGTGCTGGAGTTTCCTACGGAAATTCCAGCCCACAGTCATTAATAAAAATAATATTGAAAGAGCTGGAACAAAGGATTTCTGAGAAAACTTAAAACTTCAGTACATTCTTATCACACGCAGAAGTAGTACAGTCATGTATCACACTCCACTGGGAAAAAATACACCTGGTTTTTAATATTAGCTTTAAACCACAGCATCTTATCATACTGTCAACATGAAAAGAAAATTTATGTTTGATATTCTTGCTCATATAAAATTATTTTGGTGTTGCTGTTCTAACACAATGAGAAAGGAATAATTTCAGCAACTCTATTAATTCTTAAGTCTTTAAATGGAAGCACAAAATGAAGAAAAATATAATAGAATCTAAAATCTATCATAATTAACTCAGTTGAATGACATTGCATTTAATTGTGTTTAAAGTGTCTTCATGTCTTCTGTGTGTTTGCACACAAAAACAAAGCAGGAGGGGGATAAAATGCAAAACAATAAAAGTCCTTCCCTCCTCCAAATAGGTACCACGATCTTATTCACTGTATGAGTTGTAACAGTAACCAAGGTTCAGGGTTTGTTTTCCCTTGCAATGCCAATTGGGCAGTGGAGTTGTGGTCTCAGGCTACCTTGAAGAGGAGAGATTTTCTTATCATAAGGCGCTCTGTCTCCTTTGTTCCTCAATAATTATTATCTGTGTTAATAAGCAGAGACAACCATTCACAGCCTAATACATCATAGTACAAGTCTTTATTATTCTATGCAGAGAACAGACTCTGCTGTTCATTGGTGTTGCTTTGGGTGAAGACAAGACCCTCTTGCTGTCATTACAAGTGAAGAGCTGAGCAACACTGCAGTCCTGCACCCAAATGCTGGATGCTGGAGTTCCACGAAGCTTACGCCACTAAACCCCACCATGTGCACCTAAACACAAGTCAGTGATGCTGTCTAATAGTGAACACAGGAAAAAAATTCCACTTTCTTGAGAAAGTGTCGTGGCTACACACCCCGGCATTTTTGGGAGTTACTGCTGAGTCTGTCATCACCCTCCACAATGCCTAATGGAAGTCCCTCAGAGACACTTTATTTTAAAATAATGTGTTTGTGAAATACTGTTCATTTTTATTGCCTCAGGTTTCATAAAGACTGCCCTACCTTCCAGTATCTAACAAGAGCAAGAGAGATTAGAAAAGCAGTTCCATTGCAAAGGAAGAAAAATAAATCCAACCATTATTACTTTTCATTAATCTATACCATTATTATAAATTATAGGACTGTTAAGTACAGTGTGTCACTATAATCTGTTATTTCATACCAAACATTATTTGCATATTTTGATTTCTCATTTATAACCACCTATGCTCATTCCTCACTTTTATTGGAAGTGTAATTCATTTAAACGTCTATAACATGGATAACAATCTAGTTTGAAATATTGGGATACTTAAGCTTTATAAATTGAGACTAAAGCAGTTAAAAGAAGCATCCAGCATTTTCTTCCTTTCTGCAGATGGATCCCAAAAACACGCAAAGAATTCATGTACCTTAGAGCAATAGGCATCATTATTTTTTCTGAAACTAAACTATTGGAAATGGCGTTGCAAGGCAAGCAACACTGACAGCCATTTCACAAGGGGCTGGCTTTTTCAGGTTTCTTTTTTATGGCACTAAATCCAGGAAGCATTATTAGTCACTACATTGGTCACAGTCACAAAAAAACATAGCCCTGCAGTTTCCTAAATCTAAATTAAGGTAACTAAATGCAAACTCTGTCTCTTCAGAGCTAAAACACAGCAGCTGCTAAACCCAGGATGCATAAAGATTCCTCAGGCATCTGTGTTTCTGCCAGTGAAAAAAACCAACCAAACAAACAAACAAAAATCCCACTTAAACTTCAATAGTTATGATCAATGACAAATATGTGAGTCCTGACAGAGCTCATCTCTTCATTCTTTAAAATGTAGTTAAATATGTGAAGCATTTTTTTCCTCATCTTGCTTGCAAAACCACTTTCACCTCACACACTGCAAAATGAGGGCTGCACAAAACACATAATAGAGGTGGGTAACACTCTTGTACCTTATATCCCAGGTGGTTGTCCCATAGTGTGTTACAGGTGTTCAGACGTACTTCTGCCAGACTTGAGCAGAAGATATAACCCTGATGTCTTTTGTGCTTTACTGGGAAAGTTCTTCTCAAGTCCATGTTTCTAGCCAACTTTAAGAAAAGAGTGCCTAGATCCTTACATTTTCAGTTCACTTTAAGATCATTGATTCCACATCTGTCCTCTCTTACAGAGATCCTGTTCACAGGAAAGTAAGTCTCAAGCTGAAGTGATTCCAATTATCTTGTCATCAATTGAGATGAACTTCATTTCAGTTAATGTAGGAGTCCATAGCAAGTTTTTCAGGTTTCTTACTACTCTGTAGTAACTATTTATAGTAAATAAGAAGAAATAGATACCAACTGAGGATACTTCGTCTCGTTCAAACACAGGATCAAAACCAGATGCAACAAATGACTTTCCAAATGCACCTGTTCTCTTCAATTATAAAGGAAATGTGGCTAACTATTTTAGATCAAATTATTCAATTTTAGGTGACTTAAAACAGGTGAAAAAAGGAGCCATTGATGGTTTGATTTCGGACTTTTGCTAGGCATTGCAATGCTTCATTATTGAGTGGTACCGGGCAGCACTGACAAATTTATATGATGAAAGCAAGTACTGGCTGCACCAATCCTGGCAACTATATGTCTCCTTCAGCTGTGTTCAACATACATTGTTTCTGAACATTCTTGCAGAAACCTATCTGTGAGTGAAAACCTTCACACATGTTCCCACAGTTGCCTTTCCCTGTCAACAACTCTTGTTGTCACCTTCACAGTAGCAAGGAAACTGCACATCAGAATACACGTGGAGGATATTTCAAAGACATTTAAAGTTGTCATTTAGATGTTCAGCTATTGCAGTGCTGTTAAAACTCCTTTCTAAAAGGCTTGCAATGCACTGGAATAGGTTTGCAACTGTAAATGAAGACATAATTTTGATTTACATTGCAGAATTCAGGCCCACTATCCAGAAAGTTTAGCCACTGGTATTTTACTGTATCCTGTCAGAAAACATAGGATAGAAGAGTATTCAGCCACAGGCAATAAAAACTTCTGAAAGGGTTTTTATGTATGATAAAAACATACCTCACATCCAGTTTAAAGTCATTACGATTTAATATTGGATATAATGTTTTGAGTGCAGTGCTTGCCAGGATGAGCAATCCTTTAAAAGAACTGGCTTTGCAAATTAAAATTCCATTTTGGAGGCTGCAGGTTGCTGATGGAAATCAAAAGTAAAAGAGCTTGACTCACATGTTCAGATGATTATAGCATGTTTATTTAATTTCTTGACCAGGTGCTGTGCTTATGTTTTCACCAGTCAGCTTTCTTCAGGCAAAGCACCTGCGTAGGAAATTAAATAAATACAGAACACCAGTAGCATAGGAGAGGCAAGCCTTTACTTCATTGGACTTAAACCAACATGAATAGAAAATACTTTAAATTTAAAGGGTCCTTACTACTCTGCACATGTGTTTTGACACCACAATAAAGTCCCTCCATCGCACAACCCTCCATGCCATTTAGGAAATCATGTATTCAGGTTTCCTCTGGACAGGTGGTAACAAATTTAATGTCAAGTCCCAAAAGCAGTGAACACGCTGTTGAGGGGTTAGAGTAGGAAACAACCATTCCCTGAAAAAGAAGGCCCAGGTTTCTGAGGCCAGATCATGCTAAACATTTCTCCTCTCAGGCAGCACAGCAAGCTTGCCTGATGCAGTGAAAATGAAGAGCGGGGACATGCTGGTAAACTCATAATTGATTTTGTTTAGGAAAATATTGATACATAGAGCTCCCCTACTTCTCCACCAAGGATATGCTGCGTACCACCACAGAAAGTCTGTCACAAGGATCAGCTTGAGTAAACTCTGCTCGCACTGAGCCAAAATTTCTGCCTATCTGCTCCTTCTAAATCTGTTCAGAGCCAAGGTGACAGCATGGACCATAACACACTGCAGGGGCACTTGAGGTCCTCCAAACCATTCTCCGAGCCTCCCACCAGTTAGCCTGGGGGAAAGCACACCAACACAGTAACTCTCCTCTCCTTCTAAATAATGCTCTCCAGGCTGCTTCATTCCCTTGTATAAACATAACCTAAATAATGTGAAGGTATGCCCACAGCCATCAAAAGCAGAGGAATTTAGGATGTTCAAATTCTGATAAAGCATCATGTGAAACTTTCACAATATTTTCTACAGATCAAAATAAAGTAGGCACTGTATCAGGCATAACTGGCAGGGTTTGGGTGGGGGGAGCTTCCAGGATTGCCTGTGTGGGAGATGTCCCTGACCTGCCTGTGCTGGGTGCAGCTGGTTCCAACCAGAGGTGACACAGATGCAAACTGTCCACCACCCCCCAAAACTGCTGCAGGCAGGGAGCCCATGGTACATCTGCTCAGGCAGGGATGAACCACTGCAAAGGGAGCTTGTGGCTTAGGCTGAGCACAAGGAAGGGAAGGAAAGGTGTTTCCCTAAATGTTTGCTTTCTTTGTGGTTTTTCTGTGTTCTTTTTTCTCTCTCAATGCCCACATCAGTAATCAAAACTTTGTGTTAATTGGCAATAGATTAAAATAAGAAAAGTTCCCCAAAGTCACCCTGTTTTTTTCCTGAGAGCCACCCAGAGTGGAATTAACTTCATCTATGGAGTAACGTAGGCAATTACTTGATCTCACGCAGGAGTCAGCTGGCCTCCCATCAGAGTCAGTTGTGGTGCTTCTTAAGAGGACACAATGTTGAACATGTTAAAAGTGGTTATTTGTCTGTTGACTGTATAAGGGAGTCTAGATCAAGTGCAGATATCTGATTTGCTAAAGTCCGAAGTTAGCTGAGATCATTGCACCACTTATGGGAAATCCCATTTCAGGCATAAACAATTTTTTTTTTTTTTATTTTGTCACTACCAATAGTGGGTTTGTTGTGTTTTTTTAGAGTTCTAAGTTAGCTTTAGAAACACATAAGATTTTTAAAAAGTTGTGTTATAGTCCACAATGTCAAAGCTGAATATAATATTTTATTGACTTAAACAGTTTGTAAAAAAAAGAAAATAATTATGATAGAGTATCCCACACAAAGTATATCTAAAATATTTCAGATGAAAAATTATCAGAGTTTATGCAGTCAAAGAGCTAGAGTTGTAAATTACCTATTAATCTAGCTGGTCCTAAACATGACATGGGAATTAAAGCTATTTTGTAATGTCCCCATTCTGTCTGGTTTTGTCACAGTTAAATTAAAAGCATGCAGTGAACAGCTGGTATAAATACCAACTATTCTTCTTACTAAACAATACAAAGCAAGGAAGCAACTTTTCAGATTGTTTTCAAACCCGTAATTGTTCAGTTCATGTTGACAAATTAAGAAGCAAACAGAACCTAATCACATTCCAATAACGTTTCCAAGATGCAAATGTCAAACACTTCTTATGAAGCACACTTCAGGTAGCAACTGCATATGTCGATTCATATATGTTTTGACTACATGTAATGGATGGACATCCAGCGGCCTTCTACACAATTTTTCCCCATTAGATGTACAATTCAGAAATATATTCATTTTCTTCTGTCATTTAGTGTACTGTCATTCAGTCTTTGACATTGAGTTTTCAGTATAAACACTATTAAAAGTAAACTGCATTATTGTGTAAATGTAATTATCAGTGGCCCTTGAAATGACAAGAATTAAACATTTTACCGAGATTCTGGCAGGGCCCATTTGTTTAAATTCATTGTTATATAGTTAACATAAAAAAGATCAGACCTGAAGTGGAGTCTCTGGGTATTGACATAACATAACTGTTAGTACTAAATGAACAAAATTCTCAAGCATATATAAAGTACAATTACAAGGATATGAATTTAATAAAGTAAGCCAAGAGTTTTACCATTGCCTTTGTCAGGATAAGAGATGGAAATGTAAACCAAGGTAGATGGGTGGGCTATATGCAGATTATTTCTGGACCACAGTAGTTTTTCAAAGATTTTTTTGTGAATCACCATGCACTTTTATGATTAAACTTTTCAAGCAACAGTTAAAAAAGTGACGCAGATCTGTAGACCAAGTTATAAACCACTCGTCATGATCTAGTTAACAGTAAGTGGACCTATTACTTTAGACTGTGTAGCATGTCCTCAAATGTCGAGTTCACTTCTCCTTCACAGCAGTAAGAATACTGGAACTGTGTAAAAGATGCAAAGTAATCTCTTTATATGATAATTATAAATGTTTGAAACAACAGACTGTAACAATTCTCTTTGGTATTCAATCTTCATACCTAAATGTACATATCACTCTCCCTAGTTATAGTACTTGTACTGCGTACTTGAGCACTGAGGTGCAGGCAAACTAGAAATAGAGGTACATGATTAAAAGAGTCATTAACGCTTATAGTTTGTGTTATATTCAGCAAAGAAAGCAGCCAAAACACTTCACCCTTGCCAATAAATACTATAAGCACCAAAATTCCTTATATGAGGACAGCAGCAATCCACACATTTAGCAACATTCATAAATTAATGTTATTAAAACAATAAAGATGTTAAAAGTATTTATCTTATTCACTGAGCTGAGAGTAAGCAACTTGCATATGCATCTTTTGATCCTAAATCTATCTGAAACAGGAATGGAGGGCATAATACTCAAGATATGATATGTACATATAGTGTGAATATTCGCTTGTGATTTCTCCAGGAACAGGGTAATAATCACAGCTTTTAAATCTTGTGCAGTATACTGCATTAATAAAGTATTCACAGAGATCTCTGAAATGGTGCCATTAGGAAGTAAAGCACAAGGCAAAAAGTGGTCTTGATGTTTAGGTCAAAAAGAAAAAAGAATTCAGATAAAGATATTGGCCTTCTGAGTATGCAATGGTGGGGTTTGAACGTTACCACCTTCTTAACACATCACTACAAGGAAACAGTAACAATGGTTTTGTAGTTGACCATAAAAAAAGCTAAGAATTTAGAAATTTAGATGGCTAATGCTACATGAGCTGAACCAGCATCAGACAAATACACAAACATAAGACAGGAAACAACCGTCTGACTGTAACATGAATGACTTAGGGTTACAGTAAATGACAACCTGATCATTACAAACAATTTATTATGGTTGCAACATCAGCTATGAGACTTGAGAGTGGTCTTCAACACATGTAATTCCTGAGCTAGAAAACTAGACAAATTCACACAATATTTAAAGGAAAGATATAAAACAGCTGGAGAGACACCAGCATGTAGCAACAAGAATGATCTTGAAAATTTTGCCTGTTAGGAATGACTGAAAGAGTGCTGTCGTGGTTTTGGCTGAATTTACCAAAACCGAACCGGCAGATGGCCCTTCCCCCCCTTTCCCCCCTCTAAAAGAGGAGAGAGGAGGAGAAAGAGATAAGGAGATTCAGAAGTTTAGAATGAACTAAACTACTTTAATGAAAAATTAATATTAAAATAAAAATAAAGAAGAAAAATAATGAAATAGATACAATATATACAAAACCGTATCAAGCTCCCAGGATGACAGTCACGTCACCGGCAGGCACTGGGGAAGTCCCAGACTGGACTCAGTGACGAATGGGAACTGGATTCCAGCTCTGGAGTCAGGAACACACGGATCGGGATCAAAGGCAGATGAACAGACAGAGTCCTCTCTGGACGTCGGCCATCGCAGGAAGGGGGCTGACCCTTTGATCCCTCAGCCTTTATACTGAGCATGGGGCAGATGGGATGGAATACCCCAGTTGGTCAGGTTTGGGTCACCTGTCCTGTCCACTCCTCCCCACCGACGTGACCCCTCTACGTCCGTGATCGTATAGTGGTTAGTACTCTGCGTTGTGGCCGCAGCAACCTCGGTTTTTTTCGGCAGTGGCATGGGGCACAGCATAGGTTTCCAACCATCCGGTGCTTCCTTCCACCATTGTAAGCACGTAACGCTTACCCTGGCGGGTTTGAGGGAGTGTGATATAGTCGATTTGCCAAGCCTCCCCATACTTGTATTTCAACCACCGACCTCCATGCCACAAAGGTTTTAACCTTTTAGCTTGCTTGATTTCGGCGCATGTTTCACAATCGTGGATAACCTGCGCAATAGCGTCCATGGTTAAATCCACCCCTCGGTCACGAGCCCATTTGTACGTTGCATCTCTTCCTTGATGACCTGAAGTGTCATGGGCCCATCGAGCTAAGAACAATTCACCTTTATGTTCCCAGTCTAAATCTGTCTGGAAAATCTTAGCTGCTCGGTCCACTTGCTGATTGTTTCGATGTTCCTCAGTGGCTCGACTCATAGGTACGTGGGCATCTACATGGCGTACTTTCACGACTAGTTTCTCTAGCCGGTCAGCAATATCTTGCCATAATTCAGCAGCCCAAATGGGTTTACCCTTGCGCTGCCAGTCGCTCTGCTTCCATTGTTTTAACCATCCCCACAGAGCATTTGCCACCATCCATGAGTCAGTATAAAGATAGAGTATTGGCCACTTTTCTCGCTCAGCAATGTCTAGGGCCAACTGGATAGCTTTTACCTCTGCAAATTGACTTGATTCACCTTCTCCTTCAGTAGCTTCTGCAACTCGTCGTGTAGGACTCCATACAGCAGCTTTCCATCTTCGATGCTTTCCTACAATACGACAAGATCCATCAGTGAACAAAACATACTGTTTCTCATTATCTGAGAGTTCATTATATGGCGGGGCTTCCTCAGCACGTGTTACCACCTCCTCTGGTGGCATTGTGAAATCTCCGCCTTCAGGCCAGTTTGTGATCACTTCTACAATTCCTGGACGATTTGGATTTCCTATTCGAGCTCGCTGTGTGATTAAGGCAATCCACTTACTCCAGGTAGCATCGGTGGCATGATGAGTAGAAGGAACTTTACCTTTGAACATCCAACCTAACACTGGCAATCGGGGCACCAGGAGAAGCTGATCTACTGTGAAATGGACTTAAGCTTTTGTATATAGAGATAAATTATAACTGAGTGATTTACATATATCTATCTATATATGTATGTATGTATAGATTTTATAGATGATAGTAGTTGTAATCTAAGCATGATGCAAATGGTATGGAATAAGGGGTGGAATGTCCCGGTTTGAAGTAAAACCGAACCAATTTTCTGTTCTGTAACTTTACATCCTAGCTAGGCCTCCTCTAACTCTCTGAAATTAACGGCATATTGTGGAGAAAACTGCTCGTTCTCAGAATGATAAGCCCAATGTTTGTGCTCCATGCCAAGGAATGGTATGCAGGGAGGCCCTTGCTTATACTTATTGCTATAACAACCAAGGTCAGCCAATTTCGTTATTTGCCCCCTTAGAGGGTCGGAAACGGAAAAAACGTAGAGGGGTCATGTCGGTGGGGAGGAGTGGACAGGACAGGTGACCCAAACCTGACCAACTGGGGTATTCCATCCCATCTGCCCGGCTAGCTCAGTCGGTAGAGCATGGGACTCTTAATCCCAGGGTCGTGGGTTCGTGCCCCACGTTGGGCGCCAATAAATCTGTCGTGGTTTTGGCTGAATTTACCAAAACCGAACCGGCAGATGGCCCTTCCCCCCCTTTCCCCCCCCTAAAAGAGGAGAGAGGAGGAGAAAGAGATAAGGAGATTCAGAAGTTTAGAATGAACTAAACTACTTTAATGAAAAATTAATATTAAAATAAAAATAAAGAAGAAAAATAATGAAATAGATACAATATATACAAAACCGTATCAAGCTCCCAGGATGACAGTCACGTCACCGGCAGGCACTGGGGAAGTCCCAGACTGGACTCAGTGACGAATGGGAACTGGATTCCAGCTCTGGAGTCAGGAACACACGGATCGGGATCAAAGGCAGATGAACAGACAGAGTCCTCTCTGGACGTCGGCCATCGCAGGAAGGGGGCTGACCCTTTGATCCCTCAGCCTTTATACTGAGCATGGGGCAGATGGGATGGAATACCCCAGTTGGTCAGGTTTGGGTCACCTGTCCTGTCCACTCCTCCTCACCGACGTGACCCCTCTACGTTTTTTCCGTTTCCGACCCTCTAAGGGGGCAAATAACGAAATTGGCCGACCTTGGTTGTTATAGCAATAAGTATAAGCAAGGGCCTCCCTGCATACCATTCCTTGGCATGGAGCACAAACATTGGGCTTATCATTCTGAGAACGAGCAGTTTTCTCCACAATATGCCGTTAATTTCAGAGAGTTAGAGGAGGCCTAGCTAGGATGTAAAGTTACAGAACAGAAAATTGGTTCGGTTTTACTTCAAACCGGGACAAGTGCTGAAGGACAGACTGGAGGAAGACATGATTAAGATAGATAGACAGATAGATAGATAATGAACCAAAGCTGTAGCAAGGGGGATTCTCTTTAGATGCTAGGAAAAAGTCTGTAACAATCAGAACGGTAAAATACTAGAGTACGTAGCTTGGAGATCTTGTAAAGTCATTAGAAAGATTTCACAAACAGTTAAATAGACAACTGTAAAGTATGACATAGCCGATCTTGCCTAAAGTAGATGACTTCTTGAAGCACTTTTCATCCCAGTTTCTATGTTTTTTGATAGTACCACACGCAAGTTTAATACTGTTTCACAAGCTGAGTTCTTGGCAATAATTTTTCTTTCAGGAAAAACATTGTACAAAACCCGATAATATTCCTAAACTGTAGATCACTTGATTTCTGTCTGACCTTCTAGCTGTCTCTGTCCTAGTAAATAAAATGAGTTAGGCAACTAATTTTTAGGCTCTGAGGACAAATGGGGGGTGTGATCAGCAAGTATTTATACAGCTAAATTCTCTGACTTACCCAAACAAAGTCTTTGTACACACAAAGGCCTCTGGCCCTCAATACCCACTTCTGGAGAAAGCTCTAGCTAGTCCTGGTCAGCACTGTGCCAGGGACATGCCAACAATGAGTACATAGAACATCAGGACAGTGCTCAAGCCACAGCACAGCCCTGGTTTGCATATTTGAAAAACTCTAAGTCCATCCAGATTAAAACTTGAAACTTGGCAAATGCTCCAAATTATTGGAGATGCCCTCCTATCAGGAGGAAACCTGAAATGCTATAGTTACTGTATTAAGTGCAGAACCACAAAAAGTCCCCTTAAGCTATATAATACAGCTTTGACCATATTATATATTATGATGAGAAATAGACTAATATTCAGCAGTTTAAAAGACTGGAGAAATGCAAAGAGATTGTTAAAAACTACATTTTATCCCCCATTGCCCATCAGCCAGTCTTTCCTGGCTGAAGCTTCAACTTGCAGGGGCTGAACGGACATGTAGAGTTTCTGCTTCTCATTATTCTATTTGTGCATCATGCACACAACATATGGTGTTAAAATAATAAAGGATGCAATAGTTTCTGAAGTTTGTTTCAATTTATTCAAAGAATCCTGTCCCAATTTTTCCAAAGCCTATACAAACCTTAAAAAAAAAAAAAAAATTCAAAATACAATATCTTTTTTCTTTTTAACCTCAAAGCTACATCTCTGCACAGCGAATGCCACAGATACTGTTTCTCCACACATTCAAATTATTCAGTTAGGTGTTCACTGCCACATTCATTTTTGTCTTTAAAAAACTCCAAGGTTTCAGTGACTCAGTATTTCTGAAAATGTGAAAGTAATTTTCTTTACTATGTAAAAGAAGAACCACAATTTTAGTAGTAAAGAACAAAATTAATGTAAAATTTGTACATTTAACATGTCTACAAATCTGTTTAAAGAAGACAGAAATTAAAATCCATCTGTTACTGTAAAAGTCAAAATCAACTACATTTTCATGAAGTTAAGGCAGAATTTTAAGGATTATACACTTGTTTTCTGTCAACATTTTCTCTACTGTTTTTATCAGTGAAATTTTGGTTGTTGTTTGCCACTGAAAAGCCCCTTCTGACAGGCTACAATAAGAAGCTAAGCTATATTGAGTTCCATTAGTCTTTTGGAAAAACTTTATGACTAAGAAACCCTGAAAAGATCTGTTAATGTGGAAACTAGAGTTATCAAACGGTAGTTCAGTTTATCAGCCACAGCACTATTCTTATAATTATAGCTTAGGAGACTTCATTCCATTACAGATTTTTAAATTGAAGTGTCATTCATTAGCGGCTGAAACAGCATGCTGACCTGATTAAAAAAAAAAAAAAAAATTGAAAATGTAATTATTCCAGTTCTGCTTAAGTAAAATCCTTTCATTTCCAAACAATGTTGTGCTGTTGGTCTCCAGATTCTTTCATTTTTTGCTAAGGAATATATTTTCAATTAAAGACTGCTAAAGTCATTAATTTACCCTTTGTGATGAAACTAGGCTAGCAGGCATAACTGAAACAGAAATGTTTTGTTGGTTTTCTTTAATAAATAGATCTGAGCTAAGACAGCAAGTTCCTGGCATCGTTGAACTAGCAATTGTTGTTTGCTTCCCTGAACAGGAATACATGCCTGAGAAAAACAGTATCAACAGAAAAGCTGCAAAATATTTTTCTACAAGCCTCAGAAACAGTTTTGGAGTTAGTTTTTGCTTGAAAATCAAAATTAGGCAAATGTTGCAGACAAAGAATTAATGGAATTATAGCTGTTTTGCAAATTCTTTATTTGATGGACTAAACTGGACCCTAAGATGTTTGGAGATGTCGCACTAGTTCACCAGGAGGAGGGGCCTGAGAAAAAAAGCAGTCTTTTATTACAGTAAGGATTTATTTGTGCATGGAGTTCCTTAAACAACTTCCTGAGGAGTCTTATTCTACAAAAAGCAGCTGATAATGTTTGATTACTTTGCTATGTTAGAGCAGGTATCAAGCTACGTGGTTACGGCAGGACCTCACACCATTCTTTATCAGGAGGACATTTTTGGCCTTTAGAAGCTCCAGACTCAAACTAACTGAATTCACCCAGCAGCATAATTCAGTTAAAAGTAAACTGCTTTCAAGAAGCAGCTAACTGTATTGATGTCATCAGTTGGCTTCTGACAAAATAAGTAATAAAATACTTTACTCCATATTCACAAAAATACATAGTAAATTAACTATTAGAATTTATATTATTCGAGTAGTTAACAAAGAAGTAAACCTCAGTATTAAATCTGTGAATACAAAAATAAGCAGATTAATACAAACTCATCAACTGATTAAAGGTTTGATAAACTGTAATATGAAAGATTTTACATGCAAGACAAAAAAACCAAAAGAAATCTTAAACTTGCTGGTCTTTTGGAAATTAAAGTGTAACAGTCCTTTTGTATTGGAGCAGTCTTCCAATACGGGACTTCTGCTTCTGGTGAGTTGCAAACAACTGGAGAGATACCCAGGTAGCCACAGCAAAATTTGTAGTTTATGGGCCTGAAATAATAGGTGATGAGCATCTTCCATTCTTTCAAACAGTGAACATCATACTTTCATTTCTATTTGGCAACTGCTTAGCAAAGTGTAAGCAAAAAAAAATCAGCAAAGGCAAGTCAGCAGGAAGCTTGCCTGGAAACTCAGCACTTTGTAGAAACATACCTTAGAGCTGTTTGCCATTAACCTGTTTCTGGGACCACAGTAAAATGTTTGGTTTGGTTTTCAACAGGGAGCTTTAAACATAAAAATAATGAAGCACAAAAGTTCTTTAATTAAGTTTAATGTTATAATTGGGGATTTGAATGTTGGAAGATAAATGCTTAATAATGCAGAGAAAAAGAATCAGTGAAAGAATGAGCGTATAGCAAATCAAAATATGTGCAAATAGGAAACAATTTATTGGTTCAAGGAGAGAAGTAAATTAGTGTTCCAATTATTATGTTTGCAGAATTCCTTAGTGAGTAGTTCTTCTCATTGTTAGTTTTCCAAGTAACTTGTGGGAATTTAACCAGAAGATTCAATAAGGCTGATGGGAGCCTTATAACTGATCTCTTTTCACCAGTATGGTAAAGGTATTTACCTTTGAGATAGTTTTTAAAGGATTTTAGATCTTTTCAGAGTGATTAAACTTCAATGTAAGGAGGACAACCTACCCTTGGCAAACATTTATTTGAACATGGTAGAGAACGGCGTTTAATTTCTCCAAGTGTTGTTTCCCAACTTCAATCAAAGGGAAAGTCCACCTTAATTTATTTGGATAATAAACATTTCTTTTTATATTGCACTTCTAGCTTTACCAAAAATGTTAAAAAGTGAATGACCTTTTTTATAAACATGTCTTGTGTTATTTAGGTAAAGAATTTTAAAGACTGGAATTTCTAAAAGTCTTCAGCATGTTTGCTTAATAACAAAACTGTTATGAGAAGCGGTGTTAATGCAAAAAAAAATAAATAGAATATTTCTCCCACAGACACACAGCTCCCAGACTGATTTATTCTTCAGTATAAAACCACTTTATCTGTAAAATGCTTTGTTCCCCCTTAAAAGATTTTTAAGACCTTTACATCAGGAAAGATTATATCTTCCATGCTAAAAAAATAAACACAGGAGTCAAATTCGTTTTAGAGAAAACAAAAGCACACCAGAACTCCTCAAGCTTAGAAGAAACAGGATTATATCTTTCAATTTTCAACCATTTTCAGTGTTTAAAGCACAGAGCTATTAAGTAAGCAACCTCATGAAGTCCCCATACTTCAGCAGCATATGCAGTCTTGAAAATAAAAGGGATGTCATCACTTTGAATTGTTGCACAATAATGTGCAACATCCTTCTTAGCCTCTTTCATTAAATTGACTCTAAGCTTGTCTCCCAAGTCATGTCAACCATATTGTTTAGATAAGAAAGAGAGAGGAAGGCAACGTACATCCTAGAACAGTTCAAAAGTAAACAGCCAAGAAAAAAAAAAATCAAACCCCCCAAAGACTAAATAATGCAATAGTAAAGCCAACAAGAAAAACACAAATATTCATATCACTGGCTGTCCTATTTTTCACATGACTTTCCTTTTATCTGCACTGAATATTTGTGCTTGCAAAAGCAAGCCTCAGAGCAAGCTGCACTTTAGGCACAGTATGTCCATCCTGAATGCATCCCTTAAGTAACAGGCCCTTCTGGCTTTCTCCACTTTTTTCCATGTGCGTCCATGTTGTTCTCCTTCGGAGGGGCACCTGTAAATCTGCTTTCTCCCTGAGAACATACCCAAATGCAGCCCTTTCCAAACAGACTTGTCAAAAATGGTATATCACACAGAGCTAAAGGAAGCTGCAACAGAGGCCCAACATGCACATTTCCCTTCCTTACACCTTACTCTTTGACAGTTTTTGGCAGTTACATCCAACTCAGCTGAACCTGGTTTTGCTGGAAGAGACAGGCAGTGCTGTGTTGCTTTTTATGAGTGGATCTCTCCCTCTAATAGAGAGCTCATAATCCATTCATCCCTAACCATTCCTCCATAGCTAGCATTTGTTAGCATATATATACTGGCAGAAGCTAGTATAGCTTTAAAAAATATTTTTTTTTCTTTTTACAGTTACCTTTGGAAGTCTAAATCTTGATAGGTAATGGGAATACACAAGGATTATACCCCTTTGCAAGCATGGGGGTTTTTTAGTTTCCATAAAGGCCTGGACAATTCTTTGACACCACCACTATGGTCCACTCATCCCTCCTTCCTTTATTCTCTCTCTCTTTAACAAATACACACACACATAGAGCCTGGTTTGAATTAACCCAATGCACTGAGGAAAGAAAGAGGTAGGATACCTGTAACCAAACAGAACACGTGTAACTTGCCCATTCTCCTCAGTAATGGATGTTTACAACAACCCAAGGATGACAGTTTTACCAACAATATAAAATGCTAATGTTTTATCTTTTGATGTAATATATTTGAATTAGAAAATTGCTGGAGTATTTTCAACACTGATTTTCAGTGGGACTGAGATTCATGTTTATAGCCAGCAATATTAACAGGGGACTCCTCACTGAATGGAATAAAGTGATAGCGTGTGTCTTGTACCCACCAAACCATTTATCTTTCACTATACTTGTGCTTTTCTAACTACAAAGCAATGGACTAAGTGAGAGGCATAATTATTCCTATCATAGGGAAAAGCAGAAAAGATGAGGGGTAGAGTAGGTACAAATCAATACTCCCACAGGCAAACAATTGCTGCAGAGGTGCACATTGTATTAATGAAGAGTGAATATTGATTTAGTTAATAGCAGTGTTCCAGTAAACTTTCGTAAACATCAGTGACCCTGGCTTGTGAACTCTTCCACGAAGGCAGATCCCATTATCTGTATGGATTCCTATTCATTTATAGAGGGCTTCTTCCATGAAAGGTAGTTTAAAGGACTAAGGATGACTAACAGCAGAGCAATTTTGAATACTTATAATGTAAACTTAAGTTAAGGCTATTAAGGCCATTATGTTTTACTTATTCCCATAGTTCCTAGGAATTTACAAATCTCAATTTATTCAAAGTCCAGTCCTGAATTTGCAAAGGTCTACAGGTAAACAAACTGACATTTCAGATATTTCCCTGAAAATTCTTTGGAAACTGGTTGCTTTTTCTGTCTGCATGTTCATAGATCATAACTTTGGGTGCAACTTCACTATTTCAAGACAGACTGTATTCTGTTTCACACATCATTTGAATTCATTAAAAAAATAAAATAGAGTAGAAATAGTGAGGCTTGGGGTTTTGTTGGGGTTTTCCCCCCGGCCCTTAGAATGAAACTGAGGAGTAGAAGTCCCTTAAACATTTCTGCAAGTATACTGAGAAAGAAAAGAAAGGCTGCAGCATAAATGTCTTTACAAAAACTAGTAAAATACAGTTGTTACTTCATTGGTAAAATATAGTAAATACTGTCCATGAAATCTTAAAAAAAGCCTGCTGTATGCAAGTGTCTTAAATATAGATTTCAACACTACAGTCCAACTATATTTTCATGAAGGTCTGTTACCCTTCTAATTTTTAATAATTGGAAAATTCTTTTCATTCCTGCTGACTTTAGTTAATAAAGTTTTTAACAGTATAAAAGCATAAGCATATTTAGTGTTCTGGACCTTTTTTAAATCTTGCTGTAGTATCAGCCTTCACCCTTTCTTTCCAAGTGTTCACTTCTAATCAGAAAAGGGTACACCTTTGCTTCTATTCAAGCAGGCCAAGTGGACTGAAGATTCAGCTTGCCCTAGCTGTCTGTCAAAAAAGTGCCTACTAACACACTAATATTGCTCTTAATTAGCTTACATGGAATTATTTTCACTTTTATCCAGTAAAACGGATTGGACTCAGCATTCAGCTAGAGATACAGGTGCCTACAGGTGAGACAGGTGTCTAAGCTTTCATTATAGTAAAAGGCAATCTAGTCAATATAATCAATGGTGAGTGAATCAGTGGACCAGCCACCTGGGCAGAATTGCATTACTTAATTGTAAGCAATGGCATGTCATCGTATCTGAGATGCTTTAGGGTATACAAGACATAGGAATCAGCAGATAAGACACAGGACAAAAGGAAGACCTAAGCCCCCAGGGTCTGGACTAGCAGCAACCAGGATACTGTACGGTATCTATCTCCAGCATCACCAGACAACTCCAATTAGGCAAAGGAATCAATGCCCCTTGCATCTTCAGTCCAGAGGGCTAGATCGCTCTCCACATACAACTTATTAAGTCAGTATATGTCGGCTTAATTGATATAGTACTTCAGAACCATAACTCCCTCTGGTGAATCTTAAATTCTGTTGAATGTGCATGATCTAGTCTTGCTTCCTGCATGGTTGCTGGTCAATATTTAAAAGGCCAAACCACAGTTAGTAAGTGTGGTTATTCTGAAAAATATGTACATTAGTGCATGTGACTCAAGCATTTTAAAGAATATTATTATTAATATACAGATTTTCTTAAAGAAAAGAGAAAAGGGGAAATGCTAAGTACCCTGAAGAAAAATGAACAGAACCATCATCTTTTAGGAAGCAAGAAAATAACTCCTAAAAAAATTGTAATGTCACATAATGGTTTAGCAAGTCTATTGGCTTGCTAAATATACATTATTTAAGATACCAAAGAAAATTATTAAATATATCAAACTTGACAAGGCACAAATCTTTCCATCAGCATTGCACTAACTAACTAAAAAGCCAAATTTTTGTCAGGTTTGGAATATTCTGCTCCTCAAGTCACTCCTAAAATTTGCTCTGTCTGCTTGTAAGAACACTGTTTAAAAGGCTTAAAGGAGCTCCAGCAGGAAAAGCAATGGACCAAGCAGATCGCACAAGGGAGATTCTGCAAGACTAGAACTAAACCATAATTTCCCCTGTCATCAGTAGAGAATGAGGAACAGAAGGAAGAATCTGCAGGCATTAAAATGTATTTCCACCCCTGTGTACATGGCATTTTTGAGCTTCCCATCTGTACCTTGCTACAGTACCAGTAATGGGAAACACAAGTAGCTCCAGCAAAATACATGAAGTTATTGTCTCAGACAGAGAGGGAAGCCAATCATATCTTCCTCAAGAACATGTATACTTGTGCATTTAGTAAACTCATGAGTTTATATTATGTATCTCATGTTCAATGACCAAATTGCCGCAGTATTTCAAGTGTATAATTTTTAGGAACTATCAGAGGACCCTTATATGCATTTTTAATAACCCACCATACTTATTACCCATAGACTAGAGAAGAATGAGAGCATACATTACTGAACACAGTACACACTTCTGACTTCAAATAGTTCATAATCTGAAATACATGTGACAGAAAGGTGAAAAAAGTACAGTACACAGGCAGTGCAATGTCCACAACCATTAAGTTAGCTCCTTGCTTATTAATACCCGAGAAAGTATCCAAGGCCAGGAGGAAGAAGTAGGATTGGCTACTTCAACAGTAGCCAAACAGTAAGAACATAGAAAAATCTGTTCTATACCATCAAAAGTCTCTGCTTCAGCTGTTTCTGTTCCTCTGTTCCTCCCAGATGGGGTTTCTCCCAAAGCTGCATGGGTATCCTCTAAAAACTCTATTGTGAATAGAAGAGAAATGACCTCAAGCCTATCCTTTTCTTCAACCTTCAGCATACCAGACTCCATTTAGCTTATTTTTGCTTCTTTTCAGTATATTTCCTTGTTGCATGAATCCTACCTGAATACTTGATACCTCATGAATTATGATTAGAGCTATCATTACAAGCATGATTGAACACTTCCTGCCAAGTAGACTTGCCTAGACTTGCAAATTCTTTCTACAGGCAGGAGAGGAAGAAAAAAAAAACACACACAGGACTACTTAAATTTTAGGAAATAACAGAAATAAGCAAGCCTGATTCAACTCTATGCTTTTATCTAACATGGCCTTCCTTTTATTTAGCAAAAAGTGTCCCTGGCTCTCACAGATTTATTATTAAGGGATTTAAAAAATAACAGTTCTGCATTCACTTTATTCATTCTTCATAATTTTCAGGAAAATGAAAAAAAAATTATACCTACTGTATGTCATTTCTCCCTGTGCTTAGAGACACCTTCACAGAACTCCAACAGGTCAGTGTGGTGGGATTTCCCTTTCCAGAAGCTGTGCTGAGCAACTGTTTCCAGTAGACTGCTGTTATTCTCTTCTGCACTATGGATGCTACTATCTTACCAGGGAAGGAATTTAAATTTGCAAATAGTTTCACCTGGGAAAAAAAGAATGGATGAAAGTTAATTGGGATCACTCATGCTCAACAAATTTTATTTACAAATATGTAAAGCTGGTCAGTTCAAGCTGCCATGGAAATTGCTTATGAAAGACAGTTGCAATTATAGACAGAGATGCTGGACTAGTCCTTACTTTTTCCAACAATGTTTCAATCACATCTAAGAAATGAGATAAAGGGGCACAGAGTTTACCAAACTCCCTTAATCCTGTTTAAAGTCCTGTTTAAGAAGAAAAGTAACAGAATAACCCTAGGGAAAAATAGACAACTGGAATATTCCCTTAAAACACTCTGCTGGAGACCTTCATTTATATTTATACCAGAGGACAATTGGCCTTAAAGAAGCTTTATTATCGTGACAACAATGACTGCTATCTCTCCAAATCCACTGCGACAGCATTAGCTTATTATTGTTCTAATTCTTAGAGATGAACAAAAAAAAAATTAAAAACCAAACAAAAAAAAAGCCAAAGAGAGAAAATTATCCACATAACTTTACCTATCTACAAGTGCTAAGTACAATGAAACTAATTTTTTTCTCTTATATTCCCTCCTTGATATTTCTCCTTTTTCAACAATTGTCTGGTTTAGACCTCCAAAACTGCATATTTTCCAGCACTGCTGTGAGATTGTGATGAGAGAAGCAGCTGAAAACGACGTCTTTAACAGGCCCATGCTGGGTTTGATCTTGCCAGCATGGCAAAGAACAGGATGTGAGACTGTAAATCTGCAGCAGGAAGGCTGCAAGTATCATTCAACACCAGGAAGACAGAAGCATAATTTTCTGCCTTTACTTTTTTTTCCTCTCTCTTTTGTGTCGTATTGGTGTCTTTAAGAAAAAAAAGACGCCAACAAGAACAGCAACAGTAACACATTAAGTCCACTGCAACTTTTTCCTTTTCACAGAAAGGGGGAAAAAAAAGACTCTCTCTATAAAAACATCTCAAAGACTGTAATAATAGGTTTACCTGATAAACAATATTGCCATGTAAAGAGCCAGTAGAGCTAAACCAATGAGAAATAGGAATGCTGTTGAAAGGACTGCCTTATTTTACATTCTACAGTTCAAAGCAGAAGATTTAAATATGGGGCTAAACATAATTTGCAAAGGGAATAAGTAGACGAAGTTGGACCTGTTAAGTTAGACTAGCTACCACAACTTCGGTTAAGTGTTTAATGACAGTTTTAGCAAGAGAGACATACTAGCAACTTCAACATTCTCTTTTTCTTCTATTGACAGTAATGTAATGCAGTCCACTTCAGCTTGCATCTGCAGGCTTTATAACTCATAGATTCATCACCACCTTTCAGTACCTTATCAAAAAGAACACTGCAGCTGGAATTCACAGAAATGATTAACGTTGCTCATCTGGAATTTCCACTAGGACAAACTCACCTCCAGCAACCATTTGAAAAAGGCACTTCAGCTTCATCTGATCTAAAGCTACATAAGGAGTCTATAAATATTGCTTATTCTTGGCTGCATCCTGAGGAACACTGCCTGTGATTTTACAGTCTTGCTTTCCTCTTCAAGTTCAAACATACTGCTGTGCCTGATGGACGTTATCTCTGGAACAGCAACCTTCACATAGTACCTTTTCATCAGTTTCTTTCAGATAAGCCCCTTACAGCTCAAATTTACACTCATCAATTGTTGTAGACCATTAAGATCTTTGGTCATTAACTTGTTGCCTCAAGAGATCCTATTGAAGTGTTTTTCAAGTGCTGGAACTTACCCTCCAGGCCTGTAAAAGTTAGAAGCCCCTACTGAGGATACAACACTGTCAGACAGTGAAGGTTTCAGCTGTTTAACTTACTGCTTCAGCAGACGCTGTTTGCCACCAGGCATTCTGATTAGGTCAAGTAAGCAAGAAATCACAGCAAAATAATCTGACTCTCAAGAATGAACCTTTTTTTTTTTTTTTTCTTTTTTTTTGTAGAGTTCTATCCAAACATTCAGTCTGAGCCCTGTGATATAGGGGCCCTCAGTTATTTTGCCCATTTCATTAACAAATGTTTACTCTTTCACATGAAAGGATTTGTGGGAAGAATACGTAACTTTTATTGGGACAACAAACACAGAAGGAAAAAGAAAGGCAAGCTTTTGGACTCCAGAGTGCCTTGGTGTTCATCAGATCTGAAAAGTGACAAAAACAGGGTAACTAGAAGATAGATACAACCACTCTGAGTAAAATGAAATTATGTTACTCAATTAGATGACTTGAGAGAAAAGGTTAGTTAGCATCCAGTGAGCAAAAACAGAAAGGTGAGAAGCTGTTAGCTCATGTGGAGTGGAGGCAGAAAAGAAGTATTAGCATCAGTATTAGAGGAACAGATTAGCTGGAAAAATGTATAAATCATTAAACCAATGTCTTTATTGAGCCCTTTATTTTTAGTAGCAAGTAGAGTTATGAATTTTAGTCTGCAGGTTCATCTTTTGAAGATACTCTATAGGACTCCTTAGAGGATCAGGACTGAGCAGTCAGAAACAGAGTGAAAAATGTTCTCCCACTGTTAAGTGGCTGTTTCTATCCTTTAAAAATTGCCTGAGCTAGCTCATGCCAGCACACAGCACTCATTTAATTGCACCCATGTCGCGTTCACAAGGGCATTTGGTCCATCAAATGAAGTACACCACAGATTGGGCTGAACAAGTGTAGGACCTATAGATTTTAATGGTGTTTGGGGAGTATTATTTGTAGTAACCGTGGAGAGTGCTGGCATTGCTCTGGCACAGTCTAGTTCCATTTGGCTTTTGTTGATGTATGTGAGGTTTCTGCTGAATGTATGATTGGTAAGGCAGTTTTTTTCAAAAAATTTTGAAAGGAGTCATTATCAGAATGTATGTAAGGCAGAATCTGCAGTGTTTTCAGTTTTTTACAGAATTTCTCTGTAGATCTCAGTCTGGAGGGGGATGTTGCTCTCAAGGGCATATAGTTAACGGGTTTCTTGCACTTACGTAGATAAAACTCACTTTGTACTTGTATGCCTTGTACTTAATGCATTCTTTAAAATCAAATTAAAAAACATTACTTTGGAACTATAAATTATTTACTCACAGTAGAATATTATTCTGAGTAAGTCAGGAATTTTTTTTTTTTAAAATTCTTTTGACAAATGTTGATAAGGAATTTTAGGAGCAATGAAAGCTGATTTCTTGGGTATTGAAACTGAAGCTCTTGCCGTGGGAAGATTCTATAGAAAATACTACGTATCAGTTAAGCCTAGTTTCTAGTAGTAGCAAAGCCCAGATTCTACTTGACAAAGCAGAGTTATTAGCAGGCTAATGAGACACTATAACAGAGTCTGTACTCCTTACTAGATTATAATAGGTTCCCAAATCTTCTCTGTGCATTAACATTTAATAGGAAGAAACAACTTGATATTAATGGAAAGTAAACCTGACAATCACAGAAAGGATCCTTTCAAATGATCATGGCAAACTGAGAGTGTTGGAAAGAAGTTGTTATTGACCATAATGCATGCTCAGTCTAGGTCAATTACGAGTAAGAATTGAAATTCAAAAGGTAGGAAAATTTCAAGAAATGTAGTATATGTAGAATTCGTAGAATTTCGTATATGCTCTATTTTCCAGTGTATCCAAATCAATGTATCCTACAATACATATTTATAATTATGTGGGTTTTCCATTAAAACAGACAATGAAGTCCAAAGAAAATTACTACATCTGCCTTAGTGAGTTTTATGACATGACATAAATATGTATAAAACTAATTATAGACAGGTTTTTAAAGTACTTGTTTTCATGTTCTGGAACTTAAAAGTTCAACAAATCCCACCTTAAAAAAAAAAATAAAAAAATAAAAAAATGAAAAAAGTCAGAGACTTTGATTCTGGTACAGGTGAATCTAGATCAGATTCATCTGGAACTTTACCAAACAAGAAGGCAAATACTTTACTTATCTCTTTGCATGGTCCACTTAAGAAATAGGTAAAGAAAAGGTTGGTCTGACATCAGAAAACTGTTCTACCACAGGGGCACTAACCATACCAACCTGTACTAAGTTTGGATGGTATGGAATCAAATTTCTTCATAGTTGTTTGTAGGGTGCAATGTTTTGGATTTGTGATGAGAACAGTGTTGGTAACACAGGGGTGTTTCAGTTATTTCTGACCAACGCTTACGCAGCTTCAAGGACTTTTGTGCTCCTCAGATCATCCTGCCAGTGAGTAGGCTGGGGGTGCACAAGAAGCTGAATGGGGACACACCTGGGACAACTGACCACAACTGACCAAAGAGATATCCCAGAGCATACGGCATCAAGCTCAGCAATAAAAGCTAGAAGAAGAAGGAGGAAGGGAGGGATGTTTGGAGTTATAGTGTTTGTCATCCCAAATAACCATTAGCCGTGATGGAGACATGCTTTCCTGGAGATGGCTAAACATCTGCCTGCCAATGGGAAGTAGTGAGAGAATTCCTTGCTTTGTTTTGCTTGTTTGCGCAGCTTTTGCTTTACCTATTAAACTTTGTCTCAACCCACAAGTTTTCTTATTTTTACGCTTCTGATTTACCCTTCTGATCCTTTCCCCATCCTGCTGGAGGGGGAGTGAGACAGCATCTGTGTGAGGCTCATGCCTGCCGGGGTTAGCCTGCAACAGAACCACACAGAGAACAAAAGAGATGTCTCTTAGTGGTTAGCAAACACATTCAGATGGCAGGGTAATGGAAACAATGACCTAGAACCTCAAACTTCGTATTTTGGTTATATATACAATGCAAAGACAAACAGACAGAAAGAGAAGCCACAACAAACATTCAGAGCAAAGAGCTGCCTGCGGGAAAATTTACATGGGTGTTTCCAAATAAATCTGAGCTATGTTCTGTGCTAGCTTGCGCCCTATTTCCTCAGAGCACAGGGTGAGTTTGTGTTTCTCCACACACTCCTTCAGGATGCTCAGCCAGTATGAACTGATCACATACGCCGTGCCACCAAAGCCAATAATATATAGGTTCTCTTACTTTAAAAGGCAGTCCCCAGTCAAGTACTGTGATTATCCTTTTCAAAGACTGCACAGTACATACATCAGATATGAAATTCTTCTTTCCAATTTCACGCAGTAGGTGGTGTCACATGTGACATTTCCAGGATGACAGTTGTATTTCAGGGTGGAAAAATGCCTCAAAACATGTAACATCATAGCTACAGTTTTCATTCAGTTGTGTAACTGATCTGACGTGAACGGAAGCTTCTCTATCACTTACACAGGAAGTATACTAACAGTTTTATGTCAGATTAGGCTCTCACACCAGTCACTTTTGCATTTTCTTATGACTCCAGCATGACATGAAACAAAATTTTCAGTATTTAGCCTCTTCCAATCAGCTATTTCCAGTCCCGTCTGGAACCAAGCCCTTCCTTTTTGAAAACAGATAGAAAGTATAAGGGCTAAAAGAAGACCAGGGCACTGGCTGTCACCCCATGGGCAAGTGGCATGGCATGACTAGCAATACACACAGGAAAAATTTCCCCACCAGAACAGGTAGCTATATCCCAACTATTGTTTATCCCAAGCTCACTATTGGGAGTGGTCCATGGCTCATGCTAATTCCTGAATTACATTTGCATATTATCTTTGGTGCTACTAGTTGGCATGGATAAAAAACAACAATTACATCTTATGGATAGAGATTGCACAGTAATCAAGTCCTGGTCCTAGACATCTTAGTTTACTAGTCTAAATATATCCATGGATATCAGGTGACTCGGGGTTACAACATATATGGAAAAGCATGTGCTCTGTCATCTCAGTATCCATTTTGTACAAGAGGAGGATTTGGTGGGATGGATTTTTCTTTGTTTGAATAGGAATACAAAAGGGGATAAGATGGTCTCCATTAGTATTTCTTAATGACCTGATTGAGAATAGGCAGTGCTTTTATAAGCTTGGAGGAGGACCCTGGGCTAGAAAAGTTGCTTCAGCCAAGCAAGCACATTAGAGGATGGCATTAGAATTCAAAATTATGTTAACAAATTGGAGAAGTGACCTAAAAATGTAAGATACAATCCAATAAAGACTAGTGCTAGATTTTACTGTTAGGAAGAAATAATCAACTACACAAATGTTGTGTTGAGAATGACTGGAAAAAAAAAAAAAAAGCAATAGCAATTCTTCAGAAAACTGTCTAAGGCTTATAATAAATAGATCACATGCTGAGCATGAATCAACAGTGTCATGCTGTAGTGAAAAAGGTAAATGCCAAACCGAGATGCAAATAGAAACATCATTAAGAAAAAAAAAATGTTCTGCTGTACTGAGTGCATTGGTAAAGCCCCAGTTGAATACTGTGTCCAGTTGTGGACATCAGACTTCAAAAACAATGTTAACCAACAAGAGAATTTGTTCTGCAAATAATGAAAATTATCATAGGTATAAAAAATATTATCTTTGAGGGTGCTTTAAATACATTAGTTAGTATTAATTTAGTTCAAATTAAAAATATTATGGTGGGCATGGTACCAGTCAGAAATCATTCAGAAAACATTCAGAAAATATTGATCTTAGCAAAAAGTGAGTCCTTCCATGTCCACTGCAAACAGGACAATAAAGAATGAGCCTAAAGGGGCTTAGGTGGGACATAAATGAAACCTTTCTGAATCGAGGGCTCAGCAAGCCCTGGAGCAGGTTATTGCCTGAGCAGGTTTATAACCTCCATTTCTAGAGGTTCGACAGAGACCAGCTGGGGTGGGATTTGGTCTGACAGATTCTGCTTTAGGGCATCAGCATCCATTGGAAAGATCACTGTAGACTGAGTGACTTCTTGATGTCCCTTCTATTTGCTTTTCAATGAGTCTATGGTTAGAACAGCGATGGCCAACAATCTTTTTACTATCCTTTTTAGAGCTGACATTAAAAAAATGGACTGAAGTATAGAAGAGGAAGCTGAGGTGAACAAGACAAAGGAGAAGAGGAAAAGCAACCAGTAATGGGAGAGAAAAAAAATAGTGAAAGAGGGAAAACCTCTCCTTGGGCCCTAGCTCATTAATCAATGTTGAGTCTTCAGCTTTGTACATGTACATTACACATTATTTTTTTCTGGGACATGATCAGGTCTGACTAGATAAAATCCTGAGCAACCTGATCTGAACTAAGAGATGACCCTACTTTCAGCAAGAGGTTGGACTAGCTTATCTCCTGAGATCCCTTCCCACTAAATTATCCTATATTCCTACTGTTGCTACCGCACTTTGTCTCTGTACTTATAATGACCTTTCCAAAAGCAAATCTTAATGTTATAGATAAATATAATTTAGACATATGCAAGCCCTCTTGCAAAACCATTTCTGATTACAAAAATATACAGTGAAGATCAAGAATACTATTCTTTCTAGAAAAATTAAATAAAACCTTGCAGATCTTAAATTCCCAGCAATTAATATGGAGAGCCCTTTAAAAATTCCTGACTTGTGGTTGTTTAAAGCTGTGGAATTTGTATTATTAATTATCAATGGGTGACAAGCTACTGTAGCCCCAGATATAATGTCATTTTTGCCAGTGTTCCAGATTTAAAAACAGCTTTAAAGCTCCCTGACTTACACATTTAACCTGATTTATGGGTTGTGCTCTGAGAGTACTAAGGCTAAGTCTCACTAAGATCACTTTAAATGACTTTTAAAATTAAGCAAAGAACCAAATGTAACTACTAATCTAAACATACCGTGAAATATTAATTATGCATTTTAAGGGAAGGGAATAAACAAGAAATAATTTAATCTGTGACATATAATAAATCCCAAAATATATCCTTGCTGAAGGCATTTTCTAAATAAACACTTGTTTTAAAGCCACAAAGGAACTGAAGTTGAAACCATTAGTTACTGAGTCAGAGGCTGTTTATTAAAATATTTTTTGCAGTCACCTCTTAAAAATACATAAATGGTTAGAAAGGGTGAATACATTGAGAGAAAAGTAATGAAGCCTAAGATGAAAGTGAAGGAAAGATCTTTGTATTATACCTGGCGATGTTCATTAATGAGATAAAACTACTTAAGATCAATAACAACTGCTGAGCCAATACAAAGTATATTTTAAGTTCACACTAAGTTCTAATATTTCTGTCAACATATTACACAACTGCAAAAACTGACTTAAACAAAAAATTATGCTTCCATAGAAAAATTTTTCATGACCCCCTAGGTACATATTCCTCATGTTCTACTCACACAGACAGTCCACTCTGCAAAATGATCTCTGCACATTGCAGACCATAAATCTCATGTTTACATTCGAAATGAAATATGCAAAGAAAGGGCCTGATAATGCTGACCTCTTCACCAAACAACCTCATCAGTACTAGCATAAGATAGGTCAGGAAAATCTTCCTGGAGTGTAAATATTTCTTCTTCTTCAGGAAGTACTTAACCCTTCCACTCCTTCTGTGCAATTTGAGTACTACAGGGCCATATACTAGAAGAGATAAGGTGTAGTTTTTTTCTAGTGAGTTATGCAGATAATAGATATATAGTCCACAGAGAGACTGTTACACTTAGAAACATTGTAAGTGAAATCCTACTGCCCTCCAAAATACATAAAGAAAATAAAAGAAAAAGAGAACAAAAACATTGACCTGTGGAGTTTTCCCCTCATGACCTTTTTTTAATCTGAGTAACAGTGCTATCTCACAGAACACGCACCTGGGGGATCTGGAGATGTGCATGTACAGATGTGAATATTTAATAAAAGAGACAGTGGTAACAATCAAGATGAGAACAGTTCAAACACTCTGTCTAGTATTATTCACATTCAGTCATTTTCCTTCGCAGAGCAACTTTAGGCAAGACAATTGCACTGAAGTCTGGACCCAGAGGACCCTTTTTCCGACTCAAAGTTACTACCTTTCCATCGTTCTCACACAGAGTTAACCTTTCTGTTTTGATCCAGACGGCCCAGGAATTACAGTTCCATGTCTGGATTGGTGTACAACTTATCTTTCAAGTGCTCAGTATAAATATTTTCCCAGTACCCTGTGCCATGGACCTTCAGTAAGTCCCAGCAGAGTAAGAGTAGAGACCATGGCCAAAGGGCAGTCCAACTTCTTTTGCAGAGTGCTCTGTATGTCCCTAGCAGCCCTTCATTTCTTCTTCTAACTTCGAGTCTCAATAAATGCGCACACATACACCTATGCTGCTGAAAATCTGCCCTGTTCCTAGTATTAATTCCTACCTTTTTTTCTGAATATGTTGATGGTGTACCCTCTCCTTTCAATAATCACATCCCATAGCATTGATCGTCATGTAAATATGTTTGTTCTACATATCTCTACAGATAATTTTTTCTCAGTTTCAGAACTTTTCAAAATATTATTAATGTGGCAATGCCCTTAAGACTCAGCTACTACACCAGTATGCTGTTCTTACAGCCTAATTTCAAACATGACAAGTGAACATTTTCAGAACACCCTCTTGGTTTGAAAGTAGGGAGAATTGACTCTCAGTGAGTTCAGAGGTTATATTTTCACACTCACATAAACATTGTATTTTTTCTGACACAGCTCCAATGTGTGCTTGCTCTGGCCTTGTGCCAATAGTTAGGCCTGACTACTGTCTCTTGCTCCTTGCTCTTGCTCCTTGCAATGGACGTGGGGGCTTTTTGTTTGTCTGTTTTAGCAACGCTTTTGAAACTGTCACAGTATCCTCTGGACAAAATGTCCAACATACAGGTAGACATGTACACAATACGATGAGTGAACAATTGGCTGAAAGGCCAGGCTCAAAGTGTTGTAGTAAATGGGGTAACATCTGGTTGGCGGTCAGTCACTAGAAGTATTCCCCAGGGCTCAATTTTAGGGCCAGTTCTCTTCAGTGTTTTTATAAGTGATCTGGACACAGGAGTGTACACTAAATCGTTTTGTCAATGATACCAAATTAGGAGGAGTTGTTGATTCCCTGAGAGTAGAGAGGTCTTACAGAGACGTCTTGATAGAGGTCACCAACTGTATGAAATTTAAGAAGGATAAATGCCACTGGGACCAAATGCAACCTGGGACCATATAATTCTGGAAGTATGTACAGTCTAGGGGCCAAGAGGCTGGAGTGCAGCCCTGCAGAAAAGGATCTGGGGACTTCGGTTGATGGTAGGCCTAATATGAGTCCACAATGGACCCTGTCAGTCTAAAGGGCCAACTGTATCCTGGGGTGTATTAAGCACACTATACCTAATCGGTCAAAAAAGCAATTTTCTTATTATATTGAGCACTGCTGCAGCCTCACCTCGAGTATCATGTGCAGTTTTGGGCTCCACAATATAAGAAGGATATAAAAATATTAGAATGTGTCCAAAGGAAGGCAACAAAGATGGTGAAAGGACTAGAGGGCATGACTCATGAGGAGCAGCTAAGGATACTAGATTTGTTCAGCTTAGAGGAGACTGAGGGGTGACCTCATTGTCTACAACTTCATCATGATGGAAAGCAGAGAGGGAGGTGCTGATCTCTTCTCTCTGGTGTCTAGTGATAGGACACAAGTGAATGGCTTAAGTCTGTGTCAGGGGAAGTTCAGATTGGATATTAGGAGAAGGTTCCTCACTGAGAGGGTGGTCAAGCACTGGAACAAGCTCCCCAGGGGAGTGGTCATGGACCCAAGCCTATCAGTGTTCAAGATATATGGTTTAACTTTAATGTTGCCCTCTGTGGAGTCAGGAGTTGGACTCGATCCCTGTGGGTCCCTTCCAACTCAGAATATTCTATGATTGCGTCCTCCTCAGGCAATCACTGATACAGGTTTGATAAAGAGGGGTTAAAGTCATTTGCTGTCATTGCTATCTGTTCTCACTCAAAGTGTGGCAACAAAAGGATTGAAAGAGCCCCCTTCCTTCTTGTGGAGCACTGAATAAGAATCTGATTTAGTATTCAAACTCCCAGACACCAGTTATAATTGCTGGAACCAATAAATCAAAACAAGATGTTTCATGGGAAGCGATGACAAGACTGTGTTCTTAAGAAATAGATGCAATTTGAAATATTGTAGCCAAACATCACCATCTGTGCGGTTTCATTAGTGCAGACGCTTAAGAGAGGAATTGAGAATTTTAGGGGAATAACACAGAGGTTCTACTGGTAGCACAGAGATGATATTTGTGTACCCCCAGCCTTGGCATATCAACAGGGGGTGATTTTGCTACATTTATAGTGTCTGAGCAAATGTACCTTGGAAGGTACAGACATGCAGGGGCAATGTCCATTGAACTGGAGACTCTTTACCCCTCTGAAACAGCCGTATCTGCTTCACTGCGTTGCTTCTAGCCTTCCCTGATGATACCACTTAGCCCCAAATCAAAAGATAATAGAGAGAGAGGGATATTGCACCATAATTTAACAGTTCTTAGCTGAAACATGTACCTCTTCACAGCACCCAAACTATCCTAATGTGTGGCAGGATTTAGACCAGGAATCAATCCATGAACCATAACGAGCCACACGGCAACCAGGCATTTGGGAGGGTCTGGGTCTTGACCTTTAGTAACAATTCTGGATGCTTAAAAATACAAATGCAAACTCACACACATGCATATGTATTTATATATAAATATATGGGTGATTGCATATGATATATGGCAATAATATAAAGAACTTTTCCCAGCATCCAGTAATGAAGTTTAATTAGCAAAGTCATGCTTAAGAACAAAGTCATGTTACAACCACGTTGTAACCTAAAGCCTTTTAGCGAGTTTGTGAGCACATACCCCATCAAATTACGTTACTCAAATAAGATTTAATTATTTAGATTTTTATAAAAAACTTTCTTCACTGAGTTACTGACACACTGTATGGTCATGAATACCATCTATATTTCCTGAAATAGAAAAGAAAAATCCTGTCAATTGAAAGAACAAACTTTGGACTAATTTACAACAGGCATCCTGAACTCTGAAGAACGGGAAATCCTTCTGGGCATGCATTTGCCTTCAAAAATGTTTGCAATTTGTATTTAAGTGGTGACAAGTGATGCACGAATGAAAGAACAAAACATCCCTTTCATGCTCAGTGATACATAGGAAGATCATATACACATTTCACAAAAGATATTGCACATCTGTGCTCTTAAAGCTTGGCTTTCAAACCCTCCTTGGACACAAACCTGTCTTCAGAGAAGAGAGGGGAAAAAAGTCACTTGCATTGTTTTATTTTTCTCCTGTGCCTGTAAAATGTTTCTTTCTGCAGAACTGTAGCTGGCCACTGCTACAAAGATTAAGGACACAATCTCCAAGAAATAAAAGCATTAAATTGAATGCTTCTGAAGTTTATTCCACGCACATTTTGCAACAGTCAAGTCTTCTGTCAAACACAATGCACACACTTACAGTCACACACACCCATCAGCAATGGATAATCCTTTCAAACAGCCAATACTACAGCACAATCACTGAGAAAATGATGCCATGCATTCAGGAGCACGGTAGGATTCCCACTCAAACCTCATTGACCTTTGCCCAGTTTCCAGTGATATGCCTTTGATCGTGTGATTTTTAAAGGCTAATTTGTCATCGTAAGGAAGACCACACTGCTGATGGTAAATTTATGAGCTTAGAAACACTTTTCTGCTTATGCTTGAATCCTTTTCAGGCAGCTTGTATTAAGTATTTTAGTTCTTTTGCTACCGTACATTAGTTTGGATTATTCTTCTCCATCAGAAGAACATGCTATCAGTGAAATTAAACAGCTGCTTAAAGTGAAAAATAGCTCATGATCTATATAATCTGCTGCTTCCATCTGACTTTCCTTTTAGTCCTTGCTTTCAGAAGTAGGCTGATTTATGTGCATCATCGAAGATTCAAAATCATGTTTACTGACTGTAGTGGGCTTAAAATATCATGCGTAAGGTTGCAGTAAAATGAGGCTTTGGGTCTGTGGTTTTTGTTTGTTATCACAATCCCAGGACAATTCCAGAAGCAACACAATCCAGCCGGCTGCATTATTGTGTACAAAATGTTAGCATGCATTTTATTGCTTGTTTTGAAGAATGGCAAATTGTGATATTTGGAGGATTCTCCCACTGTAGTATCTGATCTCCATTAAAAATGTTGTGTTGTCATAAATATGGCACCTGTCAGCTGGCTCAAGGTCACGCAGTGGTATTTTGCATATGGCTGCATAAAACTATGGCACAACTTTTCATAAGAATATGTGAAAACAGGCGCAGGAATGCAGAGAAAATGCAGCCAAAAACTTAATGAACAGTTTGCTTGAAACTATACTAACTGGCAATATCATCACTTACCAACTCTGTAGTGAATCCAACCCTGTGCAGATGGGTAACTCTCTGGATATTTTATTTTCACAGCTACAGAAGAGATTGCGTTGTTTCTCTGAGACTTTTACTGTTTCCCCTCTTGAAGAGTTGATGCATCTCATTATATCTATTTCTTAAGTAGTAGTTTTCTGATTCCTAAGGAGGCTAAATGGCCTGACGGACTGAGCACAAGGCCAAAAGCCAAGAACTCCCAAGTTGAAATGCTGGCTCTGACACCGACTCACTATGTGGTTTAGATTTAACAGATGCCATTTTTCCCTAAATGAGGGCAGTATTATTTAAGAACCACAAAGAGAGCAGCAAGGGATAATTATTATTTTACTGTGTTTTGAAAACAGAAAGCAGCAAATCTATCCACCAGGCTAGGCATGAGTCGCTGAGGTTTTCAGAGTTTTCCTTCGTAGTAATGAGAAGAGACAGATTTCACTGGAGACTGTGCCATCAGCAGAAGGAAAACCAGTTGCTAAGATGCATGTGGGAACTGTGGGATGAAGCCCAGAACGAGGAAAGCTGTTTTATTTTCTAATTGGGGCAGAGACAACTGGTAATTGCAGCAGTCTGAGGAGAGAGCTGTTGGGCTCCCTGACCTGCCGAGGAAGCTGTGCCTGACCCCCACCTCGCTCAGCCCCTTTCTCCAGCTGGCAGCTGAGAGCTACCCAGGGAGAGCAGGCAGACCTGGCCCCAGCAGAGAGGCCAGGCATGGAACAGGAGCCAGGATGGAGCCGGTACAAGTGGGAGGCTGCAGCTGGGTGACCCTCACTGAAGCACAGAGCATCCTCCACAAACGCTGCCATGGGACAGCCTGGCATCAGTCTGGACAGGAGCAGATTGAGGCAGCTTTCACAGCTGCTTCATGGACATCTGCTCCTCACTCCTGCCAGCACTGGAAAAGTGCTGGTCCATATGAAAAGCCAGCTTATCAGCCCAAAGTCCACAGATCATTTTGGACTTGTGTCAGGGTGTGGAGGGACAGAGTCATCAGCCAGAAGTGCTCGGGCCAAGTCTGAGCCCAGCCACTTGGTTTGCTCCTATCTTCTCACCAGGACACTCAGCACTAGCAAGCTTCCCCTGTAATGGACAAATACATCAGCCTTGCAACGTTTTCAAGCTCCTGGGCATTATATGTGATGTTAATACTTTCTGCAGGGTGGAAACTGGCCAGGTAGGGACAGAACACCTGGGTACCAGTGGGTGAACTGCCATTGACCATGTGGTCCCTGCGTCTCTGCTGCATGGCCAGGTGGGCAGGCATTTCAGGGGCAGGCATCATACTCTTTCAGTCTCAAGTACATCTTTATTTGAAGTTTATGTGGACCGCAGGCAGTTTCAGAGACTTCCTAAATTCATGAAAAGTAGCAACAGTAAAAGCAGACTTTTCTGGACACAGTCATAACTGCATTGTCCTCTGATCTCACTAACGAGATCCTAGGGCTTAGTCCCTAGTCCCCAGGACTGCTGACTTATGCTAGGCATCTTTGTGAGAATGCTTTCTGGTGGTATTTCCAATTGAAAGCAATGAAAAAACAATATCGGGTGTTTCTCTCCCTCCCCACAGTGTTTCCCAAACAGAAACACTCAAACTATTTCACTATCTGGGTATGTGTTAGGAAGCCAGTACTGAAAAACACCAATCAAACGCACTGAAAAATAGCAGCAGGCTACAGTATTAACATTAAAAGCTATTAGAAATCAATCAGGACTTCAGCAGGGCCCGAGGGGCAGACTGATGTAATGGAAGGCAGTCTATTAAATATAAAAGTCAATTATGCAACAAGTTCAGAGCTCCTGTCTTCCACCACAAAAATGAAAGGCAAAATAGACGATGCCAGCTTGGGACCGCATCTTGTCACAGGCTCACAACCTGAGGGCTAACTGTGGTCCCATGAATAGATCCAAGTAAAGGACAATCAGGCAGGCATTTGTAGGAATCAAAGTTCAGAAAACAGTGAAGGTAGCTACCATCAGGTCAGACATACTGGTCTGGTGTTTGGGGACAGTGCCCCAGTACTATTTGGAGATCACTTTAAAAACTCATTTGAAGTGCAATGCCACTGATTATGTAAAAAAACACATTTACCAATACCAAAGGAAAGCCTAGGGAAAAAGTACATCTCAGGCACTTCTTGAATATTACCTGTATATTCCCATCTCAGAGAGATCACCTCTCATTTCCAGTTAATGAGGTACTACACATATATAAGGTCATAATGACTTGTTCTCTAAATCTCTACACTCATGCAAAATGAACTGGCAGCTGATGGGAAAAAAAAATTTCTTCCATCCTGAGTCTGTCAGCAAAGCTTAATTCCAACAACCAGCTTAAGCAGAAAAAAATCCATATGACAAGAGGCAGAGGTCAAAGGAATAAAGGGGTTGCTTCTACTTGCAGTCCCCTGAAAATAGTACAAAAGTTTTAGAAAGCTGGGATAGATGAACTTCTTAGTTTTGGAAATGTCATTCAATTCAAGTCACGGAGCAATTAAAAACACAGGAACTGCTGCTTAGTTTTCTTACAAATTCTAAGGCAAATATACTTTATTTAGGAAACTGTCACAATTTTAAGCAAGAAACATAAATGCTGCCCTCTTATATTTTCCATGTAATATTTTTCTTACTCACTGCTTTTTGCCTTTTCTGCCACTTGTATTGCATTCATACATCGAGAAACAAGGTATAACTATACATATGGAAACAAGGCATAATATTTGCACATACTAGCCCTTGATCTCTGAAGCAAAGGGTTTAAATTGCTTTAAAAAGAATTCCAAAGCAAAATATGTAAACCCACATACTTGCTCACTCTTGTTTGATATTACCAATGTTGGCAAGAGCAAAAGAGCAGACTGAGTGCAGAATGAGAGAAAGGTATATTAGCACTGCAGGAAAGCCTGAATGTTTGGTTTGTACAGACTATCGGTGAGTAACTTTCTGGAGTAATGAAAGTCACCAACTGCATCTATATGTTAGTAATATGCCAAATCCTAAGAACAATGGAAAAAGCACTTCATTGCATTTGGTCCTATTGTGCAAAAGATTTTATGTCAGATCGGCCTGTAGTTAGGGGCAAAGAGGAACATAAAGTGCCTTAGAGGCACTGTAATGTAAACGCCAAGGGTATGCTGGAAAATATTTATAGCTCACTATTGCCCTCTAGTGTATGCTGTGCAAGCATTTGTGGTGGTTTCAAGTGATGAGGGGGAAACATTTTGAAGTACAGCTCTTTATTTCAAACGAGAAGGTAAGATCCCTTTCCAGAGAACTGGAGTTTTGTATAATTGCAAAATAACCTTGAGAGAATGTGGCATAGGAAGGGGAGTTTGGAAAGGTGATGATAATAACCATACCTTCTCTCCCCTGATTTTTGGGAGAATAGACACTTTGCTTGGAAAACATCTACTTCACAGACCCTCTGTCTTCTAATTTCGTTGCATTGTGTGGAAACAAATAAATTGTTTCCTGGCTGTTATAAGGCAAGACCAGGCAGCAGAAAATACTAAATCCAGCATGAGATAGAGAGTAAGGGAAGAGCTTTTATTCTAAAGAAAAAAAAAATGCCCGTGGTCATTTGTTATATATATATGTATGTATTTTTTTTCCACATAAGAATATCTAGGATTTAAAGAGGGTTCTTTAGACACCAGGATATGTAAAACACTAGGATGATAAATCTCATTGGATACTTCTGAGAATCATAGAATCATAGAATCACAGAATGGTTAGAGTTGGAAGGGACCTTAAAGATCATCGAGTTCCAACCCCACTGCTATGGGCAGGGACACCTCCATTAGACCAGGTTGCTCAAAGTCCCATCCAGCAACCTGGTCTAGTGGAGGTGTCCCTGCCCATGGCAGGGGGGTTGGAACTTGATGTTCCCAGAATGCTTTATATACAGGGAAATAATACTGCTGTAAGTTAAATAAATGGATTTTTTTAGCACAGAAAAATATGTCTAAAGAGATAAGAAAATGACTTACGCAATTTCCTGCATAAAATCTTATGATTGCTACAACTTAAAATGAGTGACTGAGAGAGAATAGAAATAATTAGTACATTTAAGATAGTATGGGAAAATATACTCAGAAAAAAGACATTTCCCTTGTTAAGCACTTGATTGTGACCAGTTTCCATGTGATCTTGAATACAATCTGTCATGTGCTTGTGCCAATAAAGGAGACTTTCAGATCCATTTCTATGAATTACTGCTTGTTCCACCTGCAGCAAAGCTCTCTGCTTTCCCTGCCAACATTAATACTTTTCTTTCTCTGCTCACTCCCTGCTCAGTTGTCCAGAGTGGGGAGTGGGATTCAGCTGTTCATTCACAGGCATGTGCAACATGGACATAAAACATTTTTGTTTGCTATCAAGAGTTTGTGTTGTCAGTGAACACACAGAAGTACTAGAAAGTGTGGTTTACCTTACTTTTAAAGAAAGCATAGAAGAATCAAACCCTGGAAAGGTCCATGCCTGAGCATAAGGTGATGAACCCACATGCAGCCATCCACATGGAAGACCTCTGAAGTCAAGCAAGATGAGTCCCTGAGCCTGGTGTCCAAATACCAAGAATGTGTTGAAGATCCTCCTTGCCTTCAGAGCAAAGAAATTTGGAAAATAAGCTGCTCCCCTCTTTCCCCTGCTCTCCTGCACCAGTACAAAGTTCAAGCTTTCTTTTACTGCCAACTTTACTCATCCAAATGCAGCTGTCCACAGCCAATTTCTGGAATCTATTTAATCAGAGTGACTTAGCCACTGCAATGATACTTAGCCTTCATTCTTTCAAGTATTCTATTGCTAGCATAAATCAAGAGCAAAAGGACTTTTGAAACCCTGAGGACTGCGTATTGAATGTCAGACCTGTGTGATTTGATGAACTGAGATGAAAAAAATCCCTCAAATGCTAGAGTTTATCATGGGGCAACTGACAAACTCTTAGCTTAAGCACTGCTGGCATGGCATTTTCATACTGACATCAATTGCCATAGCAGATAAAGTATGTGAGTTTGACAAGTTCATTCTTTCAGAGAATTTGATTTTATATTAATTATTATTTTACAAGGACTAACCCGTAGATGAGATTAAAAATTAAGCAGACATGTTTTGCTCTCTCATGTTCATCAGAGAGTATCCCAATGTACATTCAAGGATCATAGTGAATAGCGTATAGAGACCTTAATTTACTCGTTACTTGACTTCAGGAAAAAGAGTTCTATTCTGGATTTTGATCTTTGTCCTCCTGTCCTCCAAATGTGTAAGGTGACTATATTTACAAAGCAGCTACATTACTCTGCATACAACTGCACTTCCACTCCATATACTTCCATTGTCTATGAAAAGATGAATTATGCTGGTGCTTAATGGAACAACGGAAAGTCAGACTCAGCAGCTATGTAACCATGCTTAAGGTACTTTTAGATTTGAAGTAGTTATGAGAAAAAAATGTTACCTTGTCTGAACTACACTGTACAAAAAACATCACAAGAACTCAAAAAATCCTGTATTGGAAAGAATCCCTAAACAATAAGGAGTAAACTTTACCTCTTCTAAGCAACCATATACTCTGTACCTGGATTTACAGCCCAGTTTTCAGTGCTTTTGTAATCCAATGGTAACACTTAAGGCCCCAGCTGACGTGAGGGGTGTACTAAGTTGTACTCACAAAATAACAAATCTTACCTGAAAAGATCTAATCTAAATAGAATGAAAAAAAAACCCCAGTGCTTTTCCAAATACTCTATGCAACAGCCTTCCTCTTGCTACCAAGCTCTCTGCCTCCAGAAGAACGCGACCACATCCAAATTGTTTAGGGAGAATCTCTCCTAGGTCATTCCAACTTTTGAGTCTCAGGGACTGTCCGTGAAGTGCTGGTTGGTGTGCTAAAGTCATTCCGAGGAACCCACTAGCAGCTTACAGACACAGAGGACAGAGTGTCAGCACTGAGAAATATCCTGTACACACACCTGGTAATAAAGCATTGACAGAAACTTCCTGGCAAATGCATTTTTGTCAGACTTCTCCAGAACCACTCCTAGGGAAATCAGGTTCCCTGTCTTTAGAGTTCAAACTCAGATTGGATGAGGAATGGTGCTGTGAAACTTGACTTGAAGCAAAAAAAAAAAAAAGTTTCATTTATGCTACCCTTACATTTTCTACACAGCAAGAAAATTTTAAAACTACACATTTTATTTGCTTTCATAGTGCAGTGAGAGGAAGGTTTGCCCTCTGCAGTAAAACCGATTTTAGAATTTCTAAATACATCACAAATCAGAAATTCTGTTTTTCAAATGACTCTACTTACAACCAAAGAAAAATGTTGAGCAATGAAATAGCTGCAACAGGGAACTGATTCAAAGGCAAACAAGATGCCGCTACATGACCCAAGGACAGAACAGTGCTCTGATTCTTGATGAAAATTAGAAGCCAAGAGAAAGAAGGAAATTTCAAGGTGATTCAGAGTCAAACATAGTTTATATTCAATTAAATTTCAAAGCTAAAATCCCAGCCAATTTGTTTTCCATCTACTGTGTGTTTTATGCCATGGTGCCATATGCTACAGTTTGGAGTACTGTCTCCCTCAGTTGTCTTTTAATTGGCTTGACCTATGGGAAAGATGGCAGGAAACCAAGATAATTATATCAATTCACCTCGTGCTCTATAAAATCTGCTATAGAATGACATGTCAGGTGAAAAAAAAAAAATGAAGCAATAGTAGAAATTCAATTACAGCTTCTTAACGTATTTCTACATGCTGGACCTTGCTTATTGCACTATCAGCTTATGGATTTCTAAGAATTTTATTGACAAAGTGAGCAGATTCAGATCTTAAACTACAAAGTAAAACTCTGGGGAAAAAAAAAAAGAAACCTCATAACATTTATTCTCCACAGAACTCTTTTTAAAGCCATTAACAGTACTTTCAAAATGAGCAGGCTCCAATCCAGAATAATTAGCTCATTTCCAATTAAAACCAGATTCAGTATTTTTGTACCTTCTATTCAGCATACATCAATGTTACTCTCCAGTTACTCTGCTTTAAATTGAAATACCATTTCTAAACTTCTGAGAAACTGGGAGTTGATGTCAAAAAAACTGCTAAGAGTGCTAGGTGACACGAGTTAGACAGTGAAATAGATATCAGAGCTGTAAGAAAGTCTTATTCAAAGCCACAATTGCATGTCCCATATGTCAGTAAAATAAGCATCTTATCCCAACTAACGTCATATCCACTTTACAGACTGATATTTGAAATGATGAACAATGGAAAGCTTGTGAAATGCTATCCCCAGTACACTTTATAGCTAGCGTGGAGTGCATTAGACACAAATGGGTAGTATTTTAATGATTACCTACACTGAAAAGAGAAAGTCTGTCTTACCTAATTTTGGCCACCTAAAAGGTAGTGGTCTATTCTAGTTCCCTAGTCTTTGTTAGACCAGTGTTATCTCTCTCCATTGACAATGGAAGATGTCTGGATCATCAACCATCAGTGACTTGAGTTTGACGAAATGAGCACCACATCCTAAAGATTTAATCCTAAAGACTAAATCCTTGGAATACATTCATGAGAGATTTAATCAATGTTTTTCAACAAATAGCATACATACATAGTTGCTTATTTGTCACATCCCTTCCATGTATTGTTTTACATATACAAAAGTGCACCCTCAGTATGCATTCAAATACATGCCTACAGTTTCCAACAGTCTTTTAGAATACGTTCCTATTTGTATCTTGGTTTTGTAGATAAGAGAATAGCCTACTAACAAACTCACTTAAATAAAATAATTCACAGAATAACTATAGAGGCTTAATGAAACCATTGGGAAAGAATTAATTAACTGCCTCCACTAAACAGTTCAACTAAACTGCAGCAAAGCGCTTGGATATCTACTTAATTTTGACAGCAGAAATAAGCACTGCTTAAATAGTCAAAGAAAAGTCAAAAGAATCTCAGCCATGCATAGACTATGTTAATGACAATGTGCAGAAATTATATTGCTCTCTTCTGTGATGTCTTCCTGAAGTCCTAGTCTTTTCATTTTCAGGAATACAGTACATTACCAGATTTCAGCACCTCACAGGATCTGATATACGGCCCAGTCTCAAACTGACCTGATATGTACGTTTGGCTAGTTTACTACTGTCACATTTCCACTCTAATACACTGCCGGCCAAAGTCAATATGAATACTTTTGTGCATTACAATACACTGTGTTAGCCCAATCCTTATTACATGTTATATATTTCAGGGTTTTGGCACAGTTGCTCTCTGGTAACTGGACAGAGAGGATTCCTGCAAACCAGTTATAAAATGGCCCAGTTATGTTACATTTTTGTAGCGGAAAGAGTTGAACAAAAATTGCCAGTACCAGTGGATCATAATAGCGCTTTTTTTTTGCCATTTAAGCAGCAGTTTACTTCAAAAGCAATTACAGGAAATGGGCCTATCTTAAGAAGAAAAAAAAAAAAGTTAAAAAAATACTGGGTAAACAGATGCATTCTGTGCAAAATATTCCTCTTCACTCTGTGAGAATACCTAATGGGGTGCTCTCTAGAGATAGTCTGCCCTCTCTGCAGAAAATAATCTGTAAGATGCTCACCTGAGGCATACCTCTTGTCTGAAAAAAAGGAGAGCATTCTGCAGTGCCCTTTAAGCACCTTGCATACCAGACCATTCTCCCAGATGAGCCTTCGTCACCCCACCCCTTCAAAAGAAGATACTGGAGCTTCATTTGACCACATGAACTATTTTTGTTTGACAGTAAAAGGATACAAGAAGTGGGTTTGGAAGTTTTTAAAATCTGAGGCTCGGCTATGACTGGCTGGGGCTCAAATCAACATCTATTTGCTTTCTCACAGCTCACCTAGCGTCGTAAACATCTTATGGCAAGATCACAGCAAACTGCTGCTAAAGACCATTATGATACCACAGATCTAACACCGGTAGAGCAACAGAGAGTGAACTTCTAAAGAACAAACAAGTTGTTTCCATGTAAGGATTTTCAGCAATTCAACATGCTCTAGTAATTCAATCACAAGCTGTTACGTTATGTGCAAGAGTCCCTGGGTGAAATTGTGTAGTTTGGGTTATGCAGGAGTTCAGTCAGGATGATCATAATTGTTCCCTGCAGCCTTTAGATGTATTAAAAAAATAAAACCAAGTAAAGAAACAGCTGAAACTGCCATATGTAGGGGAGGCAGAATTGTTCCTAAATCTTGGTCTTTCATTTTGTTTTCCTCAAGTGCTGTTCTTGACCTGAGATTACAACTGCTTTGGCAGAGCTGATATGATCTGGCCAATCAAGCGTACTGTTCGTTTCCTAAAAAAGGAATCTAAAATCATAGCAATCCCATAATTTTTAAGGTGAATTTAGGAACAATTCTGCCTCCCCTACATGTTGTGGTCAGTCTGCCACAATTTGTCTCTGCCACTCCTTTCTCCTCACACTCTTCCCTTACGCCAGCGTGAGGTCCCACCTACAGGAGACAGTCCTTCATGAACTTCTCCAACACGGGTCCTTTCCACAATGTGCAGTCTTTCAGGAATGAACTGTTACAGTGTGGGTCCCCCATGGGGTCACAGGTCCTGCAGAAAACCTGCTTCTGCATGGGCTCCTCTCCAGGTCACAGTTCATGCCAGGAGCTTGCTCCAGTACGGGCTGTCCACGGGGTCTCAGGTTCCTTCAGGGTACATCCACTTGATCCAGCGTGGGATCCTCCACAGGCTGCAATGTGGATATTTGCTCCACCATGGTCCTCCATAGGTTGCAGGACAACCTGCTTCACCATGGTCTTCTCCAAGGGCTGCAAGGGAATCTCTGCTCTGGTGGCTAAAGCACCTCCTCCTCCTCCTTCTTCACTGACTTTGGTGTCTGCAGGGCTGTTTCACTCACATTTTCTCACTCTTCTTTTGCAGTTGCTGTGGTTTTTACCACTTCTTAAATGTTGCCACAGAGGTGCCATCAACAGTGCTTATGGGCTCAGTTTTGGCCAGCAGTGGGGCCATTTTGGAATTAGCTGGAACTGGCTCTGACTGACATGCTGTCTTCTCACAGAAGCCACCCCTGCAGCCCAGAGCACCATAGGCTGTCACAACCAAAACCTTGCCATGCAAACCCAATACAACCAGAAACCTAAGTTAAAAAGTGGGTTACCCAAAGTCACAAACTACATCAATGGCTGAGCAAAGAAAAAGAATCCAGATCTCCAAAATGTTAATCTACCACTCCAAAATCTCTTGCATTAGCAAGATTTTGCATTGCTGCATTAAGGATAACAGGGTACAAGTATTTTCATCAGTTTTGTTCATCTCAAATACACTTACAGTGCAGGATAGATCCTTGTTTCCTTAGTGCTAATTCTAAATGGAAAGAAAACTAGAGTCAAATAAATTATATGAATTTTAATTTCTCCTTAAGCTCCCAGAATGAGTTAAAAGACTGACTTTTCTTCTAACTGGAGAGGACTCCAGCCCTGTACTTTCAAGCTGCCTTTTACAAAACAAGCCTTTAATTCAAAGATGTATAGTATTAGAGCCCACTTGCAAATACAGATTGAAAAACAATTTTACATCAGAGGAAAAAAGTGTTTTCCAGGGGAAAAAAAATTAAGTGCCAGCATTTGTGTATTAAATAAAATACAAAGCTGAAATTAAAATAATGCTAAAAAGAAATATCTTATTCTAGAGGATAGTAACTGTTGCTTATAGTGAGAGAAAAAAGATAAAATATTGGATAAGTAGGGAGAAAATGCTGTGCAAAAGATCCACTGTATTTTCACTGAATCATATTTTCCGTTTCTGTTTTCATCCAAGGGTGTGTATAATAAAAGATGGTTGCCACTGAAATTTGATGTTCCAGTGAGTATGAGCAAACATAGAATGTGATCTGGAGCATCATTTGTATTGGCGAAATTCTCAGCTAGAGTCCCACGGAACTACAAGATATTAAATAGATTTATTGCCTATCAGTTTTATACCAGAGGGAGAATATCTGCTTCTCACAGTGAAGAGATACATTATAAAAAAAGTAACTGTGATACTAAGAAATCATCATTCAGCCAAGCTAAAATAAATGATAAATTCCCTTTGTGGATGATTTTTATCTGGCTGCACCTGACTGCAAAAGTTTTCACAGGCAGATACCCACAGATTTTAAAAGGAGAGCAACTCTAAACAACATTTCCTTGTATCAGTTTAACCCTTTCCCCCTCTTCCCCATTTTCCCAAGCTGTTGACTGGAACACAGAAGGCCCTTTATCAACTTATCTTGAGTCTATAGGGAACTCAAAACATAAGTCAAGCAAAATATAGAATATAAATTTTCATTACCATTTTACACCTTCAGCAAAGTAAAGGTAGGCACAGTATCTGCTAGAATTTTCTGACACTTTCTGGAGCTTCACAGCTTTCAATAAAGTGTAAAGGACTAAAAGGATCCTGATGCCCTACAGCATGTGAAAAATACGATTCTGCATCATGCTTCTGTGAGGAGCAGAAACTAGGGGAAAGACCCTTATACGCTCCATACTAACATAAAACCCAAGCACAAAACCACAGATTTCTTGATTTTACAAGTGAACTATAAAGGACATCCTCTATTAAACAAACATTTATTCCATAGCAAAGTTATTACATTATGTCATGATAAAACATTCAATAATTCATCCCACTTTTGTTTTGCCAGGGTCTATAAATCAGGAATTATAGGAGATGGAAGCACACCAGTAGGCAGGTATAAACATCTTTTAAGTCCCATAGATTAAATACGAAAGTCATAGATCAACAGCAAATCTGAAATAGTAGTCTCATCCTTTTAACATAACACTGGTGTAAAGGACTTATTCCTACTTTTTAAACTATTTGTATCAGTGCAAATAACCAAAGAGCAGCAGAGTAGCAGGCATTACTTTACTATTCTGAACTCGTTGAGTATATTATTTTTTTTATTTTGTACTCCGTAAGATATGGTTTGTTTTTCATGTGTCTCTTGCCTGCACATCTCTCTCTCTTCATTATCTTTCCTACCTTTTCTTTTTTCTTTTTGTATATAGACATTTGCCTATTCCTAATGGATTTTTGAGTAGGATGTGGAGTACACTTCTCAATACAAGTTCATTTGCTGATATTGAAATTCACATTCTTTGCCTTTCTTGAAATGTGTTTCTTCTGAGAGCTGAAATTCATTTTTACTGTGAGCACAAGGTTGTTGTATATAAGGGATTGTTGCCCCCCCGCCATGGGAGCCATTGTCTGTGACAGTGAGCATTAGGCTTTGAGCAATTGTGCTATGGGTTCCCATGAAACTGTGCTCCAACTCTTATTCCAAGCCCTCAGGGTAGGAAAATGTAGAGGCACTTAGGTCTTCACATAACAGATAAAATATCTGGTAAATAATAAAAAGAACCTGTACCTTTCTGGTAAAGGTGTGTAGCCAGAGAACACGTCCAAATTAAAGCACAACACATTTCACATGAAGCAAAACAGGGAAAGAACTACATTTGACATGGGGTGACTCCTTGTTAATATCTATGAGGAGTCAACCTGAAGCTGAAGGGCAAATCTAGTACTCGCTGTACATGGGTGATAGCCTGAACACGAAGGGAACAGAAAGGTATCTTTGTGTAACACTAGATTCAACCTTTTCCCTCTTTCTCTCATGTTTTCCTTTTGAACTGAGTATGTTCACTAATTTCATTGAGAATTTTATGTGTGTAAGGTTTTGTAAATAGAATTATTTACCCTGGCAGTGGAAAGTTCCCCTACATTCAGAAGCAATAAAGGTTACTGACATGAATAGACCCATTTTGAACTATGTTCTAGCTTAGTGTTCCCCCTCACTTCTCCCTTCACTAATTTTTTTTTCTTTCTCTTTGACCAATTCTCCTGATACCTATTCAACAGCTGGATTCCTCTGTAACCATGTTACAGGGTGGGGGCAGGAGCATGCTAGGGCCTTAGTCTTGCAATTGCTTCTCTGTGGATGGAAAAAAAAAAGGTTTAATGATCAGCACTATCTCTTATTTAGACTCAAACAAGAGGCCCAAAAAGACAAGTTATGGTATTGTTTGTCCTGTATATTGAAAGAAGTAGGTAGCCAGGGCGACTCAATTTATCTCAGCCTAAAGAAGGAATTTCAGTTTACAAGAAAACAAAAAAATCAATCCTAGAAGAAAAACACATTATTATTATTTCCAATTCATGGTAATGCTCTATTTCATCTTAAATGCCTACCTCCTGCAAAAGTCTTAATATAGACCCTGTTCTGGAATTAGACGTCTGCTTCCTCTAAATAAAGTACCCACTCTGCTGCTGCTGGACAAAAAAACACTAAAGACTTGTTTGTCTGTCTTTCTCTTTTTTCCTTTTTTCCAGCAGCAAATTCTTTTTGGTCTCTGCTTTTTCGAAAGATCAATGCTATCACTGATTTCAATATTATATGGGTTAGAGGGGGTTTTGACACAGTATAGTTGATATGCTCCTATTGCATTCTTGAAAGAAAGTATAGAAGAATGCAATTATCAAATAAAATTTTTAAGGTATATCTCAGTTTCTAAACCCGCAAGAAGTATCAGTGCTCAGTAGTAAAGAATATGCTCTGACACATTTTCAAGTAAACACAACTCATCAGTTTGGGGGTTTTTAAGTTTTTTTTTCTTTTATTTTAATCAAAAGGACATGTTTTCTCTATTTCCAGGAAATCACATTTCTTTTTTGGGTGAATTTACTAAGGAATTAGACTGAAATCTAGTATATCATAACAGTTAAATCTTATTTAATCTCCATTAAATATGGTTGATAAAACAATTCTGTGTAATAGAAGGCTCCATATCAGGTACTTCCAAAATGTGGTATAAAAGTGGGGTTTTTTTCAAGAATGAATCTTCAGTTAAAAGAAGATATCAGTAGTGGTGCTTCGAGTCTTTGCTCACTGTTTTTAGCATTTTTATTATTCTTTTAGACACTCATGGAAGCATAATAAATTCAGACTAGAAAGATTTAAAAAGCTCTTAACTCTATCTATTTAAATATGATCTTCTTCCCAACATATTATCCTTCACCACCACCACCACCCATGAGTTACCGCCGCTGTATAACAGTAACAGATGCCGCCTTCTCACTGCATTTCGTTTGGATTGCTTTCTGTCTACATTTATGGCAACAATTTAAACAAATGTTTTTGGGACACATAGATCATTAGTCTTGACTGAATTTAACTGGTAAGAATTTGGTAAACTCTCTGCCTTGGCTTCTGAATTTAGACCAGAAAATAACAGCAGTATATTTTTGTTTCTAGCTAGCTTTAAAAATGAATTTAAAGGAATCAAAAATAAGTTTTAGGTAGAACAGAAGGGCTTAGAATTGGGCTCTAAAAATCCCCTATTTCTCTGTTGCAGTTTAGCTCAGGACAATACAAATGAGTAAACCAGACTTGGAAACAAAATGTTCTCAAGACCATGCTCTCGCCGTGAGGCTGGCTGTCACAGAAGAGCAGTAGCCATGATCTGAAGCTCCCTGGGCCTCCAAAGCAGGGTGGCCACATGAAAAACACCTGCAAGAACACTCCCCAGATCATGCTGAGCTCCCAGGCAGCACTTGGGAATTAGCGGCATGGTCACAAATGTCCCAGGCCAGAGCTGTAGCAGGGACTCTTCTGACAGTAAGGATGAGCAAATGCCACTCCTCTGCTCTGGCACTGCTCAGATTATATAGGCCTGGCTATAAGTTTATGTACTTTGGTTGCTGCTTTGTGAATGGCTGAAGCACCCACTCCTGCCAGCTGAGCTGTTTGAGACCCACTTCACATATCAGCACAAGCGAGATCTATAAACCATGACTTTGCCATCTGCATACCTGTCCTGTGAGGTTTCTTAAAGAACAATTCACGGCTTGGGGTGACTGCTGTTTCATTTCAAACCCTTCATCAGGCATTCTGAGATTATAAGAACAGCTTTGACAGGGAGTGTGAATGTGTGTGTGTGTAGTGGGAGAGGAAGCTAATGAACGCTGCCTTTGTGTTCAGGATGCCAGCTTTCAAACCCCTGTAGAAACCACGCACCTACATTTCCAGAGGGAATTCACACATCCCCGCCAAATCATCTGCAAAGCAAAGGACATGTAACTTCTCAGCAGATAAGGACAGGTGGAAACATTCAATTAGGAAGGAGAGCCTTGGGTTTCCATCCCTCTGGAAATGTTTCTTTAAATATGTAAGCTATCCTGGAGCAAACCTACAATAAGTGATCTCCTGAAAGTGAGCCATCCATACTTCCTTACCCTTGTCCTCTGTCACCATCTGGCCCAAAGCAACTTCAGTGCTTTTGTAAAAAGGAACAAATGCAATTAAAAACATGATCCCAGAAAGGCCTCTTTGCAGTCTGGCAGTTAAGGCATTGCTCTGCAAGATGGCTGAAGTGAGGACAAATCACAACCCCACTATTACTGCTGAACGGCGAGGCATGGCTTCCTGGCAGGGCTCAGTAAGACACCTCCATCCTGGAGGGTGATGCGTTTTGATACACATCTCTAGAAGCTCATACCCAGCACGCAAGAGGATGCCAAGGCTTGTGCACGTGCTCATCGTGGTGCCGTACTCCACGGTGCTCTCCTTACTCAGTGCTGTGTTTAGGAGACAATGTTCAACGCTGGGCTACAGAATTAATCTCGGGGCTGTGGGCTTCAGTTGCATGCCAGGCATCTGGAAGTTAATGCTACCATTTGACCCTGCGATAGTCAAGTTCTTTTTGCAACTCAGTCCCATTCTGACAATTTAAATTTCTGACTTCCATTAGAGAATCTCTTTGGGAAGCTGGTCATAAATCTAGATAGGAATTATATGATGTGACAGGAACGAGAATACATGTCCTTCAATTCTGGAATTGAAGTGGAGCTTGCCACTGAAATTCCAATTACCTGGGCATGTGAAAACTGAGTAATGAATTTCTCTTTCTCCTTCTCTCTGCCTAATTTCAGAATTAAGCAAACAAGTTAAAAATTAAATACAAAGTTTTTCACAAGCAGTTTTAACAAATTAGTATTCTATAGGCAAAAAATAAAAAGCTAAAGATTTTTTTTTACAAGCGGTTCCTTTTTTATGTAGGTTTAAACTAAAAAAAAGGCAGAAATTCATGTCCTTTTTCTGTCTTCACTAGGCAAACAGCCATTTCAAATACTGTGGACAGGTGAGCATTTTCATGTAAACATGAGTGAAACAAAAATTCAGAAACCAAAGCTCAGTGGTGATATTAGCATCATGCAGTGGGAATGCTATCAAATGGTTCACAACCCCCTCTGCCTTATATCCTATTCATGTCAGCTGAACATCAAATTTTCACATTTGGGACTAAAAGAAAGTTCTTCATTATTACGATGACATTATAATTCTTGATTTACAGCCATGGAACTAGTTCCTGGAACACTTTCAAACAGCAAAATGTCTCAGCAGCACATATTTCCAGGCTGTAGTTTTAACAGAAAAAAAAAAAAAATAGCTCTTACTGAGTAGTGTGTGCTAGACACCAATCAGTGCATTCCCTGCCAAAACACTCGATGCCATTTGAATACGTCCAGGGTGGAGGGAGGCCGATGAAGAGCCTGTATATAAAACAACATGCAAGATACTAGAAAGATATAACTTTCTGCTTCCTTTCACTGGCAGTTTTGGATACTGGATCTACACACTGACTGTAGGCTGAAATGCTGTCAGTTGTCTGGCAGCCGCAATGGCCCACGTATAAGGCGGTGACATACATTCTGGAGAGGCAAGTTTCTTCTAGTATCTAAGGTGCTTCTGCACATTTTTGACAATTAATTCTCTCATGCTTTTGAGCTGGTGCACGTGGCATGTTAGTATGCATATTTATTAGTGCAGTTTCTCAAATTGTCAAAGCTTTCCTCCCTTAAGTACATAAAACGTGACTTGTACAGCATGCCAGTGTACTTTTCCATGCTAGCAGGTAAGATTCATGTTTGTGCTCCTTTATGTCCTCTTTTCAAGTGACAGGTTGAGGATTCTTCACCTGTCTCGAGGGTGGGACCCTCAGCTGCGCAGACTCCCTGACTAGAGCTCCATCTGTTTTCCAGCTCTGTGGAAGACAAGACAACCAGCAGAGCTGAGACCCTCCAGGAGCAGAAGACTCTAGGTGATTAATGACTCAGAAAACAGGTTCTCCAAACAGAATGTTATCTCTTCACCCAGAGCGTATAACACACACCACAGTGTCAGAACAACCAAGTGTTAAAATGTATATTTCCTTTAAGAATGCAATAATCTTTCCCTGGAATATATGTGAGCCAGGCTAAGAGTACCAGGTTGATCTGTTTATATGATGTAGCTTGTGTAAAACAATCCATTTGGATTTCAGTCTTATCTTCTATAATTTAATCCTATTAATTAGTCCAGCATGTCTAATACAATACTACCTGTAATTCTGCATAAAAGTTGGAAAGACTATACACTAAAAGACAAAGTGTAGAGTTGTCAAGTAGGAAGTACTTCTACAATAGCTCCTCCACTGTTTTACAGATATTTTCCAAGTGATTCTATCTTTAACTGCTCCTCTCTTTCCTCTTAAACTTCTTTTGATTTAACTGTGTATTTTCTGATAGGTTAATATGACACACGTAATTAGTCAGATCTATGACATTTATTAAAACATTACAAAAGAATTCCCTTACTCACCACATACAATAATTCTATTCTCATTATGTGTTTGTCCAATGAGTACTTGACTATTAAATATTCAGTAAATGATACCTCATTTTGTCTCATCCCTGTCCTAAGCAGCAAATACTGTTTGTGATCCCTTCCTCTCCCACCTTCCTTATTCTAACCTAATGATCACTCCTAGATCAGGCTGAAGTTTCCTCATGATGGCCACCTCCATCTTACTATTTCAACAGATAAAAGGAAAATACAGAAAAACACTAGGGTCACATGTTAAGATGGTAAAACAGGTCTAAATATTTGCTACCAAAGAGCTGCATGACGTGTCAGGTTCTGGTGAAAACCTTTCCATAAATATTCCATGGGCCTTACTGTATACCTAAGAAAGGCAGCAAAACAGAAAGCCACTGGGCATGACCAGTGAATAATGGAACTAAAAAAGAGTAGGAGGCTTTTGTAGATGTTAGTAATCCTCCTAGGGTAAAGGAGAAGCATGTGTTTGCTCTATTCTTCACATCTTTTAGGGAAGGATTGGCTCAAGTCCGGTACTTAAAATAAAAGAGGAAATTCAAAACGTGATACTTGACCCTAAGTATTCCTTTTTTTTCTAACCTGACAGACTGAATCCATTTGGTATTACACTAATAGTTATACTAGCATAAGGAAATAAACCTTTACAAGGCTATAACCGAAACAATAATTTCTCTTTTACCCACACCACCTGCAGCCACACTGCGCTAGCATATGCCAATAAGAACAGGGGCTGCCTCACCTTCCTCAGCTGCTTTTCTTGACTCTGCCCATCCACACACCCACCTCCACTGTGTTATATACACATGCTCTTGAAAAGCCCCAAGGAGCACCACACATCATGAGAGTAATCCCTTGTTCTCTCCCAGAGTTTTAGTTCCAGCATGGTTCCCCCAGTGGCTTCCCCTTGGATGGCAGCAGGGGACTGAGGACAAGCCCCTGTTGTGGCTGAGACTGCTTCTTTGGTAGGAGTGCTGGCTTGTACTGGTTAGACATACACAGTATGCTTAGTCTATGGCAAGAGAGATTACACAGATCAGCAGTATCATAATACCTTTAGCTCGTCAAGATAACAGCACAGAAAAGATAAAAAAGTGAAAAGTGAAGAGTAGACAGTTGCTGCCCTGAATATTTATGAATGGAAATCATGACCAGAAGATCTTATTAATTCCTGAAAGATTAGGATATTTCTTGAAATTTGCTTTTAACACTCAAGTATTCTATAATTTTCATTTGCAATATTTTTTTCCCTTTCTTTCACTATTTTCTGGTAAATTTGGAGGAAATCCTTCAAATAAATAAAGGATTTTTAAAAATCTCTTTTTTCTCATGCCAAACTGCAAAGTAAATTGATTTCACTGTAGTTGGAGGTGAATACATTTAAACTTCACATCTTATACATATATTGACTATAAAGATTATTGTGCTTTCAGGATCATTTGAAAACAAATGCTCATGAAGATCAAATTTACGTGGGCTTTAAAACACACCGTGTCCCATGAGCTGCAATAAATAGTCTTAATTATTAAGTGACAATATCAAACATATACACACAGCTAAGTAATCTCTGTGAAATGCCTAGTCAGCTGAGTTAAGGTGAAGGGATTTGGGAAACGTACTGCTTTTTTACAGGACAGAAACACAGATTTATCCTAACTGCATATATTAACATCCTCATACCATAGATCTCCCTTTCAAGTAGAATAGCTTCTTCTGCTTGCTTTATCTATCCATTCTTTGATAAAGGGCAGTGGGGGAAGCAAATTTCATGCAAAAACCCATCATGCAGCACTGAGGCTAAAATAGCAGTTATCCAAAATTAGTATGTCGTTAGTTTTTTAAATGCAAAAGTAAAATTAAATTTCACACTTAGCCTATTTATAGCCATATGCAACTGGTATAGTGTTCATACTATGATAATGACTTCATTGCTAATGCAATACAGATCTGTCTGATTTATGTTAATACAGGTAGTCCTGTATTGTTCCCTTTAACTGCAATTCTGTGTTGCAAAGAAAGCATGAAGCTTCAGTGCTTCCTACAGCACAGTTGATGACTCTCTGACAAAGCTGTAGTCCTACTCACACATCCCATTCTGCTCTACAGAGCACGACGACTATGAGAGTCCCATGATGTGAAAAAGTCATCCTGACTCCACGGTCTTTGGATTTTATGTTTCTTTCCAGATGTTTAGTTCAAATCCGCGTATGTCTCTGTTTGCCATGGCTTTAAACTAAGTGTATGGATATTTATCTATTTTAGCGCTTCCAAGTAAATCTATAGGAGAGAACGGAGCAGTTCCAAGGAACTAGAAGAAAAATGGCAGATTGTGTACAGTATCTAGAGTTGGGGTTTTCACCGACGAGGTTTTATCTGTAGCATTTTCTTCCTTCTTTTCAGTGAGAGAATGCTCTGGGACTGAGGATCACTTTGGTGGCTCTGTGCTTCAGCAGCTTGACATGGCTTCTGTCACAAGTAATTTTGATTGAGAAGAAAAAAAATATAGGTTGGGTTTGGGGATTTTTCCCTCCCTAGCAGTGTTTTATCTTGGGAAACTTGAGCCTATTTTTTGTTTGCTTTCCTCTTCTTTTTCACTGTTAAGTCTCTCCAAATTGTTGCTGCTCTAATGTATTCTTTCCTAACTGCCTTCCAGAATAGCAAAGAGGAGAAAGAAAAAAAAAAACAAAACAGAGTGGTAGAGAAGGAGAGATATGGAAACCAAATTTGGAAAAATATAATCACAAAATGGAAACATCTAACTTTTCCATATACAACTTTCAAGAATCTGAAGTTTGTTTGGTTTTCCCTTGTCCAAAAAATAAACATGAGATCAGTTCGACTGATTTATACTGTCCCCTTTCTGTTGTGCAACATAAAGTTGGTCACATTTGCAGCATTAGGAAAGAACATGCCTCAAGTTTCTTAGGGAACTGGAGGCACACAACTTCTGAAAATCTCTTAAACACCCAGAAGATTGTCTGAAGTTTGAGTATTCCTTACCTCCTGAAGAAAAACTTGGAAATATCTTGGACTTCTCTTTGATACAAGTCTAGTGTGTGTTGCTGAAAATTAGGATCTTAAGAAGATTTGTTTCTTTTTATGCATTCATAAGGAGTAAGTTTATTGCTATTTCAATAAAAATTAATTTAATTAGTCTCCACAACAAAAAAGTTTGAAGGTCAAAAGTGACGTAAAATAATTTGACAACACTGTAGATTTCTGTGTATTCAGTACAAATGGTGTTCAACTAGCTGTGAGCAGCTTAATAGTTTGTTGTCTGCATACAGCAATCATTTTAAACAGATGACTGCTTACTACATCTATGATATCAGAATAAATTGAGTAGCCAGTGATAAATCAATGTTGGTGTTAACATCACCACCCAGAAAGTCTTATATGGGGCACCATAAAAGTGCTAGTGACCCTATACTGTATTATATCATCTTACAGTAGTTCTTTATACATTTTTATATGATACAGAAATCCAATTCTATAATGCTTTGGCAAATTCCCACTGCACCGTATTAGGTTGATATTTCAATGTAGTTATCCTTCCCTAATATTAAGCAAAAGCCCTACTTTGTTAATATTTTTCTTCCAGAACTGTGCCAAAAGCTGTTATCCAAAGATAGCATTACATTTGTATAAGACTGAATAGTTTTTAAGATTTTGAAGGTAATCTGAGGATTAAACATCTGTAGAAGCAAACGTGAGAGGAAATATGTCAAAAAAATCATTCTGACCACAGGTTAATTCTTTTCCTTGGCTAAAACAGCTTACTTCTCACTCTCAGAATTTTTTAAAACCTTGTATACTTTCCAATAGCTACTTCTCCTCCCTCCCCCCCCCCCCCCACTGTTCTTCTCACACAAAAAAAGAAGTTGCAGTATTTGATTTCATCCCATCACAACCCACACTCAGTGGGAGCAAACTAAGATATGTTCTCCTGCTAGACAGATCTAAGCAAATTGCCCATTTCCCTTCTCACTGCCTGTAAACTTTTCCTTTTTATTGAAGTCACGCTCCAGAGAAGTTTTACAGGCACTCACTGTGCAGTCTTTGCCACAGACCACACAACTCCTGCTGTAACCAAACCTACAGCTGGTCCGGAGGTCGCCCCAGCAACAGGTCCATTTCCTACATGAACCACTAGCTGCTCTCACGGAGATTAAAATCCCTGGAATAGTGGCATTAAATTAGTAATTTTGTCGTTCCTGCATGTAAAAAAAGGAGACAACAGGTTTTCAGTCTATCCCTTTTGCCTATGGGATGTAGTATTCCAGCAAATTTCTGCAGGATTTTCCTTGGTTGTGGTGTTTGAGGGGTTGTCTGGTCCATCATTCCTCCTGACAGAGGCAATGAGCTGGATAGAGACATTAAATAAGCTAGGTGCCGTCCTCAGGCTGCCATTTTGACCTTGTCAGGTAATACTGCATCATGAAGAGGTGCAGATGTGAAATAACCCTTGGATTGAGGGTCTATGATTATATTTTCCACTTATGAAGCCTCCAAGAGCACCTTTGAGATCATAAACCTTTCCTGTCTATAATATGTTTGAGGTTTTTCAAATCTTCATAGGGAATTTATGTGTGTTAAGAAAGCATGTAATCCCCAGGGAAAAATTTTTGGACACCTAACCACTAAACTCTGTTCATACAAGGCAGTGCGTACAGCAAAAGCAGAGGTCAGTATGCCATAATCTTTTACAGACTTTTTTTTTTTCTTTACATAGGAACAGAGTGTCTATCAAATTCCTTGGCTACAGATGATTCACACACTAACTGGCTACAGAGGAGTCTCACACTTTTTTCTTGACAGCACCTTTGCAAACACAAGCAGAGTTCAAATTGCTTTGGCACCAGAACAACAAGCAGAAATAGATGGACAATCATAGCTATGATTCATACTACTTCACAGAAGTTTCCTATCCCAGCATTGGCCAGTAGATCAAAAATCAGACTATCTCCTTTCCTCAGCCATTGCTACAACCTAAATTAGCAATGCCAACATGTTGCAAGGAGGTAAGAGGGAGCAGGACTCGACTCAGTATGGATCAGCTCTGTGTTGATTAAGGAACAGTGAGTATTGGGTGTGAACATCTACCAGAAACTGTTCTGAGCTGACTGAATTGTCCTGCAGTGGAAAAGCACAGCTTCATTTAGCAACCTCAAGGCATGCCCCTTTCCAGCTTTGGTGGACGGATTTCCCATATAGTGCAACACAGATCAGCCTTTGCCTGACATCCCTGTGTATTCCTCTCCATACATATTCCACATTCAGGGATTTAAAAGAGTGGGACCTAGGGCATCTCCCATGGGTGTTGCCTAGTTGCACTAATGCTGCTTCACACTGAGACTTCACCTGTCTGCTTGGTAACCATGACTGCATTCTTTGTAGATCTGCCTAGCCCACTGCTAACAATGTCTCCTTGAGGTTGTTCCATTCCTATATAGAACAGTTTATAAAGAATTACACAGACTCTTTCTACCCTTTTTTTGAGGCTCAAAACATAATCTATGAGTCAGGATTGTAAGGCAATTTAGGGAAGGGATCACTTAATGTTAAAAAAAACAAGCATATATCTGGAACACAGGTCATGGACCCCACAAATATAGGGGCAATTCTGGAAAGATGCAGGAAAATAATGCCAAGTACCACATAAACTATTCCAGGAATTATTAACTTTTAGAGAAAGACCAGACACTGATACTTAAATTCTATTTAAAGTATCTGCCTTTTTTAGGAGTTTTGATTATAGGTTTTACCAAGGAAATCTGAACAGAGGGCCCAGGGCCTCCCACTTTACCCTATTAAACAGGAAGACTCCAGGGGTAACCGGTTTGATATTCTACCACTTTAACCTTTCAAAGAGAGACACAACGTGCAGCAGTGTACTGATGAGATGAAGCCAGTACCACTACATCTGTGTCACCAACCTCAGCCTGTGAGAGCTCTCAATGGTTTCATCTCAGTTCCCTGAGCATACTCTCTCTCATGTAACAGCCTAACACTGGTATAATTTAGCCAAAGCAAAATAAAATTATTAGCTTTCTTGACTGTCATCAACAGCTTAATATAGGATTTAATTTGCTGAAGTAAATGTTAGAAGGTTTTTGTTTTGTTTTTCTCCAGAGTAGCATCACAGACTGGGATATCATTGATTTGCAGCTCTAGCCGCAAACAGAATCTGTTAAGATCCGAGTTGCCATAATATTATTAGCTCAGTTGGCATGGGATTTACTTTTCTGCAAAGGGACACTAATTATCTCTTGTTATCTAGAGTTTTAAAAGCATTTTCAAATATGATGCTAAATAATTACATATGTCAGCAGTCATACAGCAGATAACATAAAAATTAAACCTGTCTATCTACTATCAGTCCGTTTTGCTCACTGCAAAAGAGCTGTGCAGTACTCAGCCCATAATTTGATAATCCCGACCCAGAGGAAAGGGAGGAAACAAGAGCTTTATGTCAGCATGAGAAATATTTTTTTCTCACCCATTATGTTATTAGTATAGATTCAAAGGCACAGAGATGATAATTCTGGCCTGGAAAATGAAATTCTTCTCCAGGGACCCTTTTCAAACTGATTTGCTCAATCAGAGCTCTCTCCTGCTACCTGATCATGGCTTTAGAGTATCTAATCAAGAGATGATTAGAGATGATGATGTTAAGGAGGTTCAGGTTTAGTGCCATCATGGTGGCCAATCAATAATGTGATTGTCCAATCCAGTACTCATGGGATCTGTATATAAATCTTGTTATTTACTAACCCTTCATGTCCTGCTGTAAAACCAAAACGGATGTGCTCTTACATTGTAAAAATGCTCATTCTAAGAATGTTTTGCCTTGCATAAGCATTAATGCCTCCAAGACAATTCTTTCAGTTTCCTTTTGGCTTTATCATAATTACAAGTGTTTTCACGCTTCCAGTGACTTGTCACTGTATCCATGTTTCATATGTTCAAAACCCAAAATAAAAGCTGGCTGTAGTTTTTTGGGTATCCAGATCTCTAGTAAAAGATGCCTTTACAATATTTAGAGCCATTTGATACCGGTTTTGGAAATCCAGTCTGATCAGGGAATTTCAAACTTTATGCAAAAACATAAATAAAAGACTTCCCAGCAAACAAAGACCTTATTATGAAATAGCAACAGGTTCCCCTTCTTACACTGTAAGACTAAATCAATTTTTTTCTTGTGATTCAAAACTAATAAAGCCACATCTTTGTTCATAAAGAATTTAACCTATAGAATCAAAAAACTCAACTCAAAAGCTCTCCTATTTTCTGACTAGGCATTAGATGTTTCACTTCAACTAAAGAGCAGCAGAACCCAAGAAATCTTTCACAGTCCTGTTAGAAGGAACTAATAACAATTCACACTAATTAATAAAGATTTTGAGTCATCCAGCTTTATTTACTTTGCTGCACTGAACATTTTTGCTTTAGAACAGAGTGCACCATGTTTATAACTTCCTCCAGGATTTATCTGTAAATAGGCAGATTGCCATTCACATTCATGGGTAGCTACATTCTGATCGTGGTCACTCTGTCACCAGTATAAGTCCAAGGATTTCTGTTTTGGCCAGAGTAACTGAAATCTGGATCTGGGAGATTTATCAAATTTTGATTTATTTAGTTTGATTTTTATTCTGCAGTGTCTCAGCAAAAAGCAAGGTAATACTGAGACCATGTAAGAAAATATCTGTAGGTAACACCAACTTTCTTCTGAGGAATTAGTATGTAATTACACTGTATCCTCACCATCTCAGTGAGAATACCCAAGACTGCTCCATTTCTAAATTCACCAGGGCAGAATGGGATCATGTGGTGTTATGGGTCAAAACACTTTGAATAGAAGCACTCTTGGCATAATAATTTCACCACTCACTATTTAATGAGAGAAACAAAATATTCAGTTTGTTACCTTTATCCTGGCATCAGAGCAACGCTTGTTGCTTTGTTCTGTACTTATTGTTTGAAATTTGATCATCAGGTCAGATCAGGTACTTGTTGTTCATAGATATTGCCAAAGGGTAGGGTTTTTTCCATGAGGTGTCAGACTTAAGTATTTATTGGTATATAGCATCTATATGAAAACTAGAGAAGCATCAAAAGGTGAAACTAGAAACAAGAGTTCAAATTTAAAACTACCAGATTTAAGATACTTCAAAGATTTGAACCCGTTATATATAATGGTTTGCAAAAGTGCCTTTTGAAAATCATTTTCCCTAGTACTTTTGGGCTGTGAGTGAAATCTCTTCTATTTTTATGATGTTCAGACTCTTATCTGACACAGTGTGAAGGATTTTATCCTGAAAAAAAAAAATAAAAAATGCAAAAATAAATAAACTAACCTACTGCAACCAGGGGTCACGGAGCAAGAAAGCAAGCAGTCAGTACTTAAGTTCTGGGCTACAAACAGAGCATATTTAAGAACATAAATGCAAATGCAATAGAGAGGGAGAGAAAAAAAAAACAGAGATGATTTTTAAATAAAAGGTAAATGAAAAGTGCACTTAAAATGAAGCACTTAAACCAAGTTAAAAAATTTAAATACACTCCCTTAAAAATAACAGAAATCAGGCAACAAAAGTAGAACTTGATACTAGTCAAATTAAACTAGAAATGAACAGAAGGAAAACACAAGAAATAAACAATAGTTTAGAACAGGAGATAAATAAGTGGAAGCAAAATAAAAGAAAAAAAACCTGCTTGGTAAAACTGAAGATGCTCAATTTGTTGTAAAATAACACTATACAGCAATAAAGCTATACAGAAAACAAAAAGATCATTAAAGTTATCTGTATTTGAGACAAGGATTCGGGTCTTCAGTGTTTCAAGGAATGGCTGCAACAAGATTTTAAAGGGTTTTCAAACCACTAATAGTTTTATTTCCTTGCTTTACTTATTTCTACACAAGCAGCTGCAAAGTGATAAACTATACGATAAGCACAAAGTGATAATAGAATTTGATAAGACAGAACATGCTCAGTGCAACACAATTCATGCCAGATGGTGAAACTAGCAGAAGTCACAAACAAATAAAAGAAATTGTTCATTCAAGTCCATTCAAGCTGACCTCCCAGAATTCACAGGGGGAACATCAGATAAAAGGAAGAAAACATCTTTGTCCCACAGCACAATTTGACATGAGCTACAGTGCAAGAAAGTTCATGCCTAACCGATTACCTGCCTTCTTCCACATTTATTACTTGGCCATATTTTGGCCCACCCCAATTCTAGGATCTCAATTGTACTGTTGCTACATCCTCTCGTTTGAAAGATGTACTTCCCCTCCCTTCCACCACTGTTTGACTCCTCGTTTTCATAGCAGGGAGGCAATCCTAGTCCAGTCCTAGTCCAAGACTTATTGCAGACCACAGCTAAGGCCTCAGGGGATGAAGGCAGGAGAAACTGGAGGAACAGCAAAACCATCAGAAACACAGAGTCAATGATTCTCACAACTCACCAATATTACCCAAGGCCTAGGCCTAACGTGTTAAAACACAAGGAATTCTACTTCTAAGGGGGAATTTTTATGATACAGACTCCTGCCAACAAATAAATACTTCAGTACTGTTGACTAGCATCAGAGAGATCATCATCTGGTACAGTTTTGTCATTTCTGGTCTGAACAGGCTTCAAACTAACAGCTAAAAGAAAGGAGTCTGTCTTATTCTGTGTCAGCCACCCACTTCCCTACAGGCAGGATAAGATTTGCTAATACTTCTGCAATACATTCATGGGCATAACAAGAAAGAGTATAGCTATTAACTGGTCACAGCACTGACTTCCCACTTCCTAACTCCTCTGATCTCCTCTTCCTCTGTTCTTAATTAGCAGAGGATGCTTGTTTGTAGGCTTCAGGCTGGAAGCAGCCACCCTCGCACCCAGTTGGATGTGTGGCAGTAATTGCTGCAGCTGCAAAGCCACCATTAAAGCCAGAGGTCCCCCCAGCCCCAGAGCTCTGTTGCAGCTGTGTCTCCTCCTGCCTGCCTAGCTGCTGCAGTGCCAGTTTAAGCCTAGCTTGGGTGACTGCTCTGCTTCCACAGCTCGTTTGTAAAGAGTAAGGGCCTGACTCCCGGTTGCCTTGGGCAGCATGCTGTCATTTACCTCTATGCAAAGTGGGTATAACATACTGCTGGAGCACTGCATTAGGCAGATGAAAACTACTACGATCAAGCTAACAACATGAGATAGTTTCCTCTCAGCAAGAGACTTCAATAAGACACTTCCAATTTAAGTGTAAAATTCTCTGCCTTTTTCTGTACTGTAGATTCAGCAGGGGCCAATTCTTTCACAAGCAAGCCTCTGAGTTGAGTTTTTTTAGGCTTCTTGTTTTCCTCATAACCCAGCAAACACAATCAAGGCTGCCACTGTAAAGGCTTCTTACCAGGCTTACCTGATTCACACAGCAGGCTACAATAACAACAAGAGATCTGATGTGAAAGCAGACTGGTCCAGAGGAAAGGAATAGCAATCAAAGATAGAAACGTTAATGGAAGGGGGAAAAAAAACCTTTAAATAGCTATGCAAGCAAAAAATGGTGGCAAAGAACAATCGAATTGTTAGCTTTAATTACAGAGGAAGAAGTGGGGAAAGAAAACAAAACAACTAATGCCTCTAACATTAAAGGTCCATTAAATATTATAAGAAAATGAGACATTAATGAAGGTGGCAGGATGAATTCAACAAAAATGCAAGAAAAGGAAGCAGGACTATCAAAGTGGTAAAAAGGAATGAGGTAATGCAGTTTGCATTTATGACCTGAAGCCTTTAACGGCCCAGAAGAGAGACATACCTAATTCCTCACTTTGGGGTTTCTTTCTTTTTTCCGTGGTGGTTAGTTCTCAAGTTTGGTTCATTTCCATTCTCTGTATTTTCACACAATATGCCCTATTGCTAATTTCATAAGTGTTTTGGGGGTTATTTTGTCAGATATAGAATTTTGTGGAAGGAGAACTACACAGCTTGGAAGAAATTGTGGCTGTACAGCATCTTCCCCTCGACCTACAGGGATTGGGGTTGTCATAACATACTGTTTGGAAAGCCAACAGTGCCTAAGTAGTTCAAACATCAGTGATGCTATGTATCCAAGCATGTCTGAATTGCAGTCAAAGGCAAAACCGCATGCTAGCTTTGAAACAGACAGCTTGTGTGCCAGCAGCAATGTATCTCAGCATCACCACGGTTCTTCCTTCACTATTACAAATGAATTTCCTGATGTTATCTATATGAAGAGAATTACAGAGTTCAACACACCTGTCACTTCAGCCAGGGCAATATTAGTACTAATAGCATCGCTTTTTATAGTAGAATTACAGTCATGCATAGGGGAATATGCTGTATAGAACAGGCTGTTTTAATTAATCCTCATGTTTTTCAGGGGAAACATCATTTCTCCTTGTCTAAGCATCAGAAAGATTGAGGACAAACCTAAACAAACCAACCAAACATTTGATGAGTACTCTATCCATCCATCCGTCCATCCATCCATCCACCCACCTGCAGACAAGAATATCTCACAGTATGATGCGTTTCCATCTCTCTCCGTGGTATCCCAATATTTGCTGTTAAAAAAAATCAGAGGGAGGGACCGATCTCTGGGCAAATGGTTTGGCTTAGCTATATCCACCCTAGCCAGCACTTAGTATTCATCTTTCCCTGGGCCTCGGTCGCCTTAAGTCATGCTTATCATCTCTCTATGTTTTATTTTCAGTTGAAAGTGTCTAGACTACTGAGAAATGTGTTGCAGTCTATCCGTGTTTCACTGCCTGAAACTTGAGGTGTTCTGGAGTCTTTGGGGTGTAGCCTGAGAGTGGGCACATGGGAGTGCTAGGGGATGCCAGTCTTGCTCTGATACTGTTGGAAGACTGCAGAAGGCATAACTGTTGCACTACGTACCTCTTATGGGCAGGAATATGAGAGCTTCCTGACACATGCTATCCCCCAAATTCTACCCAGACATTGTCTCAGAAAATTCCGGTGGGTGCCAAAACCACGACTGGCAGCATGATACCAAATAAATAACATGCATGATGACAGAGCAAGTCCTTAAGCCGGCTCCCTGGGTCTGGTTTATTCAGCAACGTAGACACAGCTTATGATATGCACGTTCCTGACTAATTTTTCCACTTCTTTTGTCTTGTTCTTTTATTAATTCCCCAGGTAAAAAGATTAGTACAATGCAATTGAGTCAGTGGACTCTTTTAACAGTACCTATCAGTCAGCAAAGAAAAGAATAAAGACAGGAAGCAAGTATAAAGAAACAAAAACCTGATTACAACAAGACTTTACATGCAATTAATGACAATCCAAATCTGAGAAGGAAAAAAAGGCTTAGATAGCCATTGCAGCAATATTTCCATTGACGTGGTGACCTACTCAAACATGCAACTGTTCTGTCCCTGGTGTCATAGATCACTGTTATAGGAAAGCTACAAAAGATATCTTAAGGTTTGGGAGCTTGTTGGCTTTTATTCCCCCCAAAAAAAGGGACACGCTAGAAATCCAACCGCAGAAAGAGACAATAACAGCTGCCTAGCAGTTCAGATGGGTTCCTTGCTGCTTTGCAATTAGTTACAAATTTTTGAAGCCCTTCTCTCCTTGCAGAGAAGACACAATGGAGATGATGAGGGCTAATCGTGGTGTGTGAGCCAACACTCCCATTAGCGGGCTCTGATGCAGTGGCAACTCTGCTAACTACATCTGAGCACCGATCAGTCTCTGGCACAGAAAACCTGAAGTAAGAATAAATGTAGACTGTAATCACATTTATAAAAACACCTACAAAGAAACTGAAAGCTAATGTATCTGTGCAAAAAGGGATGTGCCCTCTTTTTCTAGGGACATTCACATTACGTCTTATTTTGCTGCAGTCAGTCTTCAAGTAAATGAAGGCAAAGTCATTATCTGCTGACCAGTATAATTAAAGAAGCGATTACTTTAACAAGTAATTGGTAACAAAATGCCTAACCAGTAATCAGAAGCACAGGCCATATGTTTTTAAATATGACCAAATCATTTGCATAGTGTTTATGTGCAATAAATTAAAGCCAAATGAAAAATCTGCTGACAGGAAATAAGTAGCAATAAGGGTAGAGCGATATGTTATAATCCTTCATTCTGGATCATTTAGGTAATGTTCCATTCATTTTAGATTCACAAGTAGAAGCCTTTACAGATTGGGCATGCATACCATAAATCTCAGGTTATCCATTATTAGGTGGCATTCTGCTGTTTGCAATTGTACATGTTTACTTTGTGCATAATTAACTGCATAATAGCTGTCTGTGTTCTGCACAGAATTTACACTCAGGCTCTCATCAAAACAAATGACTCCAGAAAGTAGGGCAGTTCCATTAAGCTCTCTGCAATCTGCATTTTCTAATACTAGTTCTCAGAAAATGGAGTTGGAGCTCTGATTTTCCAACTGCAATCAGAATAAAATCCAGTCTTTCAAAAGGCCCCCATGTTTGTTTTTCAGGGTATTTTATTAAATCTCACAGAAGTAGTTGGAGCACCAAGGGGTGGAGACAGGGCGAAGCTAGAATACTGAACAGAAGCTGGGATGATACATTTCCATGAAAATAATAAGTACGGAGCAGATTTGGACAGGCAATTGATCATTGCACAGCTCCACGCTATGGATCAAAAACTTCACTTCGCAGTTCTTCTATTTCTGTGCACGATTACCACTACTAGGTCAACTACTTCTGCCATACAGTTTCTTTATACACTGTACGTCAGCAAAAGATCGCAGGTTTCTTTTTCCCTAATGCAAAATTGGATGGAGAAGAGAAAAAATAAAATAAAATAAGGCAGAAAGAAAGGGGAGAAAGCTGCTAATAAAATAAAGTCAGGCTCAAAAAAAGAGGGAAAAGCTGCTAATATGGAGGCCTGCAGCCACAGAATAAAATGAGACAAAATATAGAGAACTGGTGAATTTGACCACTTCATGGAACTGCAAGTTGATGTCTCTATATTTTTAAATGATCTAGATGCTACATAAAGAATATTTAGTACAAATGCAGGTATGCAGTGAATATTATTTTACAGCTGATCTGCTGCATAAAGAAAGTGTTTTATCACTTTGAAAAGTGATTACTAAAAATGTGTGGGAAGAAATCTTATAACCTATCCTTATGTTTGAAGGAAGTATTGTGAGAAAATGTGACTATCATGGTGAAGAATAATATAAATATTCATAACAAATAAAATCTCTCAGATTGGGGAGCTCTAAGCTAAAAACCATGAAGAATATAAATGGCCCACTAATGCTAATAAGCTTCCATTTTTCCCCCATGAAGTGATATAGCGTTGCACTTGAGGGAGACAAATTAAATGGGAAATTAATTGCAAATATAATAACATGCATTTTGTATAAATTCCTTTGTTTCTCTTGTTTTACAGGTTACTATAATGTACATTTACATTTTTTTCTTATAAACAATTATAGACTACTTTCACCACTTTGTTTCCTGGTTTTCCTTGTTGCTTTTAAAAGAAGCTGTGGTTTCTTTCAGGATAGCAGTGAGAGGGGCTTTTCGATTATTTTTCTAATTGCTTTTCTTGGAAGGGATCTCACTCAGTCTACACCCTATATTCCCCAGAGACGTTTGCTATATGTGATTCATGTAATGTCAGAAAGTAGGTTTTTTCAATAGAGGAAATTCAGAGATCTTGTGAAGCAAATGGCAGTGCCTTTCCACAAGTCACATAAAACAGACATATAATTCTACAGACAGGCATGGTTTCCTTTATTTTTTTCCAGACTCTTCACTATTGAAAAGTACATATCAAAACATATCAAAATCAAAACCAAAACATGCCACATTCTGCAAGCTGTTGTCTATATATTTTTAATTTATCAAGATGCTATGTAAACAATAATTAGTACCAATGCCAATATGTAGTGAATATTATTTTACACTGATCTGCTGCATAAAGAAAGTGCTTTATAACAGGAGTTGCACTCAGTCCTCATACTGATTAGTCCCAATATATTTTTCTCCTCCCTTTTGTTTTTGAAATACAAGGGATGAGCAAGTAGCAAATAAGTTTCTACTGCATGATTTTCCAGGCTGAGATCTACATATTTCTCCTCAACTCAGATGTTATAACATCGCTGCTTTATACCCTACCTTTCAGCAAAACACCTCATTATTTAAAATTCCTTCTATAGACCATTGCTTTGTGTTCTTTTTATAGATGATTTATTAATGTATACAGATATCTTAATTGAATTAAAAGGGTCATCAAAGGCTGTTAAGCACCCAGCGCCAGTCAACAGCAGTTTCTGCTTATTTTCCATTTATGCCTTTGAGAATCCCTACTCTCACCCCTGCAAGCACCATTGTACAAGTTGAAATAGAAGCCTGCATTCATCAGACAGCTATTCTGATAGAGTCATCCTTTTCATTCACAAGCCCCCATCATCTTTCTTACAAGAAAAAAAAAAAAAAAGAACAAGAAAAGAGATAGAACTCTTCAAAGATAAGTAAAATAAAAACTTTAGACATTAAATGCCACTGAAAACCATGCATATCCAAGGGGTACCTGTATAAAACCATGTACAGCTCACAGTCTTAAGCAAACTGCCCATCTCAGCTATGATCAAATCCAGCACTTCACTTTGAACATCTACTGCTGTAAAGCAGCATAGCCTCCTGCCTTTCAGGAGGCTTGTTCATTTTCATTAGTTGAGCACTTGGTTCTTTTCAACTTGTGTTTGCTCTTGTTATGATTAGATGGTATATACATACTATATATGTACAAATGCATATACACATATATAATTTATAAAAACAAATATACATACACATGCTGTGCTATGAAAGATTATTTCCAATGTATTTTATAACAAGAAATATACATAAAAGCAGGTTTGTTTCAAAAAAACTCATCTATTTGTGATTTTAACATCTTTACAAGAATATTTTGTGCCATGAGAAAGGTGAAGGATTAAAAGAACGAGAGAAATACTTCAGGACTTGTATTAGTTTTACAGTGCTGGTGATGTATAGTACAATATTGAAAAGCATGCTTGGATGAGTGAGAGCATTTACTAATGAGCTTTTAAATATGCATAGTAGAAACCAAGAAAATAGCATTCTCTGCTTGGTAGGCTTCTTTTTAAACAACAGCTGATGATTTCAGGGTCAAAAACCTTTCCCTTTCTTTATAATACTCAATGGTGCATAAGTTGCTCAAGAGATCAGAGAGGAATCTCCTGCAGGTACAAAATTGCCCAATCTGGAACTTTCTTCTACCTGGAAGTAAACAGTGAATCGGGGAGTGTGAAAATGTATGTCTACAGCTTGGAGTTAGTCAAAATTTAGTTAGATTAATTCCTAGGAATGGCCAGGCAGGGGAAAGATAAGTTTGAGCAGCTTCGAAGAGCTACCTCAGACTTTGGCTACAGTTTGTTTTGTCTGCAACAGCCCAGGAGAAAGAGGGAGTAAGGACTACTCAGCTTCTCCTTGACCACCCTGGTTAGATTCCTCTCATTCAACTGACTACAGTAATTGACAATACAGACATCTACGTATGAACTGGTAATGCCTGGTTGGCCTCCTGGGCAATGGAGAGAAAGAGGTGCTTCTGAGGTTCAGTAGCCTATTTTGTGAGATGAGTTTTGTACCCCAGAAAACCTCTTTCTCTCACAAGGAAGAGAACCTAGACGCATACCTTGGAAGTAAGAACCCACGCTGCAGATGTCTATAATTTGGTCAGACGAATCCAACCTTTTTGCCTCCTCTAATTCTCAGGATCAGTATTAGTGCTGTTGACTCCAAGTAATTGTTTTTCAGCTGTTGTAGGTCCCCAATGCAAACATTAACAAAGTTTTTATCTGTAAAACTGTGGAGATAGAAATCCTGCAGCATCAGGATTTAATCTGGTCTGGCCAGATGAATCATTCTAGGAAAAAGTCTGGATTGAAGCTCAAAGTCTGAGTAACTAGGCAGGTAATATCTGACTCCTGGCTCCATTTTTTAGAGCCTCTTCTGCCTAGATAATGTCTATCAAATTGTAGTCCTGTTACGAACTTATCCTGATGACTACATTCACTTTCAGGCTGGTCTTAAAATCAGTAAAAGAAATTCCACTAGAAATTCTGGATTCCAGAAAATCATAATGTCTTGGTTTACTGTTTTAGCCACTTTTGTCTATGCAAATGTACATTTTGTAGACAATAATAATGAGGCGTGCATCTCTATTCACTAGGTAAAAAGTCCTCTTCCCCTGGGAGCAAGCATATTTTTCAAGAACAAACAGAATCATGAATGCTTAACATATAAAAGCAGGAAAACGCAGGAAGTCATTGGATGTAAATTTATTTCATCCAAAACATCCATTATAATAGCAGACATTTTTTAAATTAACTGATTTTACATCCTGCATGTCTAAGCCATAGAGGTTCCTATTTCTTTCCACTTGCTACAAAGGTAGACCCCAGTGAGAAAATCAGGTGAAGATACCTAATCAAAAGCTGAGCAACATGAATGCCACCATCCCTTTTTTCTGATTGAGTTCTCATTCTTGCAAATTGTACATGTAAATTTAGAGCTCAAAGCCAACTTCTCTGTTGAGTCGCAAATATTTACAGTTATTATCTTGGATATCATCCTGGGTCACTGCTACATTTACCCTGCTGATTTTTCTTATTCTAGGATTTTGATCAAAGATTCTGTTGGGAAAAGTCATCTTACTCCCTGCTAGTTTTGCTTATTCAAGGTAGCAGGAGTTTTTCTTATGGTAAAATGTGTTCTTGTCTCTAAACTGTGCTATGATCAGAGTAAAATCCTGAGGCTGGTTTTCTCAACAAGCATGCTAAACTGATACATGTGAAAAGTGATGACTTCTTAGACCCGTGTTCCAGAATGTGTATATAAGTGCAAATAAAACAAGTTTTATTCAAACTTCATGTCAGTGATTTCTCCTTTAGTAGGAAGAGGAACTATAATGCCCTGGGCATTTATAAGTTATGAAAAAAAGCTACTACCATCAACATCCATAAGAACCATTTTTCAATGTGTCTTCCACAGTATTATGCAGAATTTCCTTAACATTTGATGCTTTTATGTGATTTCTTCACACTTTGTAAATTAATTTGCTCACACAGTCATAGAAAATGAGCACTCTAGGAGTTATCTGATATAAAGAACCTATGAAATTTGTGTAAATATTAACTGGGGTCACCCATGTCTGTTTTTCACAAAGGCATGTTTGAATCCATTCTTAGAGTTCAGTTTAAGTTGCTTTCAGAACATGGTAGCAGTTAATACCAGAGGAAGGTATTTGCAGCAGCAGGAACCGTTACAAAGCTCACTTGAGCCCCTTCTTCAACTGCCATTTATAGACATCAAATCAGGAAAATAAAAGAGCATACTCAGTTCCACTGTAAACACAAACGCTTGTCAAAGTTTCTGCCTCACAGTCAGGTTCACTGAGGCTGAAGGTGCTTTTCATAGCCATAATCCCCTAACTGTTGCACAGTGAAAATACACTGATTTCCAACAAGCAATTTCTTGCACACTTGTACAGTCAGCCCAAGCCAGACCCTATATTAATCACATGACTAGTACTGAAGGTTTCATTTATTTTCCAATCTAAGTGTCTCAGACATACTTGAATGAAATGCATGTCAGCTCATAATGTCTGGTTTCTATTCAGTAAAAAGAACGACAAATGTATAGTCTGCAGCAATTTATGTCAAACCAGTGTCATGTTATTTTTAAACTGTATTTGGTAGGGAGATTGAAGTGTTGTGAATAGGGCTATCAGTCTCCCTACCACCTACGACATCTTTGGAGACAATTTTCATCACATTTGAATAATGTTTTGGCACAGGAACACTTTATCTGTAAGATTTGGAGGCAGCCCTTATACACAGTTTTCTTACATTTATCATGTCCTATATATTCTGAAGGAGTTAGAAACATGCCATTTTCCTTTCTGTCTGGTTAGAAGCTCTATTAGTGCTTGTCATTGGTAGGGCAGACAGACCACCACAAACAAAACTAGGCATTCTGCAAAGACTTATCCTAACACTGAGTCAGAACAACATTTCTTCCCCAAGAAAGAGATTATTGTGTTCTAATATTGGTGTTTGCTATCTCTGTAAGAGTCATAAAAGGAAAGTAACTTCACTATCCCATAGCCTACGAATGCATGATGAAAGAGCCACGTATCCTATAGGCCAGAAGATGGAGTGCTTCCTAAGGAGGAGATTTCATTGACAGAGGAGAGAAAACTTTTATCAAAACCTAGTGAAGACATGACCCTAAGTTTTGGCACGACCCTTTTATACAAAACAATGTGAATTACTACTGCCTGTATTCTGGTCTGCGCCGCTTATCTGCAGATAGTGGCAGATCACCATGACAACTTACGTGAGCCTGGATGTTTATGGTTTTTTGTTTCTGTTCCTTCCTCAGTAATCATAACACGTGAAGACTGAAATAAGAGCTTACATATTTATCTTTACTTTCTGTCTACTATTATATGCCTTTTCTGATCGCTCTCATTTCAGCTTGCCTGTCTCTGTCATATTCTTAACTGGTATTAAATTTCCACTGACAATAATGTGAGTTTGGCATTGCAAAAGCAACCATGAAAATGAGAATACAGAAGCTGTCTTTAACCCCAAAACTTTTATAAGTGGCAATACTTTAATGAGACATCACTTATATAAAAATGAGAAAAAGAGAAAACATGGTAAGAATACAGCTAACATAAATTTGTTGTATAGTAATCAGAATTCATGTACTGGTTCTTTCTAATGAAACATTAATGAGCCATCAGTTGCACAAGACAAACAACAAAAACTACAAATATATATATCCAAAAAAAGAACAAATTACATACTTTGATTTAATTGTTGATGAATTTAAATTTCTCCTACTGCTGATAAATTGCTGTTATAAATAGGCTATGTTTCTTTCAGTTTATGGTGATTTTTTTCCTAATTCAGCAAAAGTCCTGTTATGTTTTATTCTGCAATACAGAACTCCATCTCTTAGAATTAGTGGGAAGTGCTTGGACCAAGGAAAATCAGTCTGCTAATCCCAAAGATCCCACTGTGCATGCCATTCTCACCTCCCTACTAGAAATGGAATTACTGCTATTTTGAATGAGGGCAATGCTTCTCCACATTAATCACCATTATTTAGCAGTCAGAAGAGTCAGATCCCATCCTTCAGTTCTGTTTTGACACATCCCTGAAATCAACAGGTTTGAACTTTCAATGTTCAAAATGGAAATTGAGAAGGGATAATAAAAAAAAATTTTAAAGTAACACTTACCTGTTCAAACATGTTTGTTTCAACTGAAAACAGAAAGGAAACAGGAAATATTTAAAGTCTCGGTACCACAATGATGTGCCACCATACACAGGCTCATTTTGAACAGTTAGTATTTCTATAATAGCAAACTGTAAAAAGGAATAAAAGACCCAAAGGTCCATCTAGATCAGTATACTGTCTCTGGCTGTAGTCATAATGTTACGCCTTGTAAAAGTGAAAATAAGGCAAGCACAATTAATGCTTTCTCTTATCTTCAGCTAGCTTCAGTTCAGTTCAGTTCCTTATTTAAAGAGACGAGATGCTTTCCTGTGATAAACGTGGCTAAGTTATGACTGTACAGAAGGCCACAGTATTCTCTAGAGATGAAAAAATGACCTATCAATAAGCCAATTCAACTATCAAAAGTAATTTAGCCTATGCAGGAAGCTCTGCATAGGCTAATTTATCTTGATTATCACTGAATTATGTCATACGTAGTTGGGTCAACTACTGCTCTTGAAGTTGGCTAATTTAAACCTAGCTTTACATTAACATGATGTCACTGACTGCGGCATAAAGCAATGTGGCTTTTTGCAGAACTACTACAGTGTGAGATTGATGCTCCACAGGTAGATTCACCAATGCTCAAACATATGCCTAAAAAAGACAAGAGTTCCTTGACTTTATTGACTAGGGAGGAACCCAAGCCATACCTCTTGGATGTCTAATGAGCAAAGGTTGAAGTGAAGTTACATGTATGCCACCGCTGTCACCTCAACTTGTATCACTGTTTTCTAGCATTGTTCTCTAGTCTAGTTTTTTAATATGTCTAGTATTCTCTATAGCCTTTGCTATTTGGTGGGAGGCAGAATATGCTGGAGATCTAAATGTGGAAATTTTTGGAGCAGGGAGATCAAACTGTATTCCTACAGATCACAATGTTTAATTCCAAGGCAAGCCTAGGAGTTTACAGTAAACTCAGTCAAAGATATTTAATAATGAAACTAACATTTTCTAGCACAGGCTCTAGAGAGCTAGCACAGGCTCTCTGTAGTTTCACCTCAGATTTTGACACATCAAAAATCTAGAAGAAAGTTGTAATGTTGTTATCACACATATTTACTGCCCCATTACTGCAGCTGTATTAGAGATATGGACACAGGTCATGTCTTTGATGGATTGAGACATTGGCATTGCCAGTGTTTAGCCTTTTCAAGTCCATTTAAAAGAGAAATAATTAGAAATCATCTCAGCAACCTTTTCTGGTTCATAGCTTGGCCATGGGGCAAGTAATTACTGACTTAGTTTTACTGAGTTTTCTGAAACCACTTATTCAAATGAACATAAAGGACACTAATTGTGTAGATATTATATGGCTGATCAAGTTCCCTAACTTGTTGCTGAAGGTACAAAATTATTTCTGTGAAATCAAATAAGCAATTCACTAAGCACAGTCTTTGGCAAGGTACAGCACTGTTAGAGTTGTTATCCTTTCAATGAGGTGTTACAGGGAAGCCACATCTGCTTGCCTCTCTTGACAGATGGAAGTTAAAAGACCCCCAGTAGTACTATAGTCATGCTAATCCTGGTGTCCTTGCCAATATTCTTTTATTTAACAGTCAAACATGTCCCAATCCTTGGTTCTGTAAGCTTGAGTCATTGTGGAACATAATGCATGTTGCAATACGCCACATTGTTATTGGACAGCTATTTTCTAACTGTATTGAAATATTGTCAATACTACGCACATGAAATTGACTTTGAGGAGACAAACCTTTGCCAAAACCACATAGCTGATCTTCTTGAATTTGGAGAAACTTTTCTTAGTCCAATCTTTAGAAACGATTTTCACCTGAGTAATTTGAGGAAAATAATCATTTACTTCCTGCTTTGTGAAATGGATGTGAAATCACAGGCAGACCTCCTGAATCTGTCTTTGAATTGTATGGTTGACCCAGGATCCAGTCTCCAGAGAGCTGCATCATGATCTGAATTCTATGACTCAAGACTGATTTCTAATGGAAGTCTGACTGTGCTGTACCCCAGCATGCATAAAATGAGTAAAGGACTTTATTTACTCTTATCTCCAAGTAAAGCTTCAGCTCTTCACTCTTTTCTAATATACATTTAAATGACTTTAAGTCCTCTTTAAGTTCCAGTCTTAAACTGATACTTGATTTATTTCTGCTCTGTGTGGTTTGTGCTCAAGAAAAAAAAAAAATAGAAACTTCATTACATATTCACTTTGACATTCTGGCCCCAGAAGAAATAACATTATTTTCATACTTATCCATCTGTTTTGCTGTTTTAGCTGGAGAATCTCTGCTTATAATTTTCTAGGGACATGTGGGCGACCTTCCAATTGTGCCATTAAAATCCGTTACATCCTAACAACATGCTAATTAATGTTCTCTGATGGTTCTGCATGCAAAACTGCAGTGGGAAATGTGTCCCAGAATCAAAAAGTTTGGAATTCAAAAGCAAAAGTCAAGAGACGAGTCTTACTTTCTTTTGTTGATATGAAAACCTAGTTTAACACATCTGCAATCATATTTAAATAATAATAGTTTGAATTTTAGAAAAGAATACATCAAGTATTTATTAAAGTCAGCTCTCACAAGAAAAAGGCTGACCACTCATGTTGCCTAGCAACTCCATTTTGTTACAGGGAATCCAATATTGGATAGTAATGATTTGGGGAGCACTAGTTAGAAGTAATAATTTGTGTGAGAAAGATATTAACGCCTGTTCTCATTAGGAACTACACCTCTTTGCTAAAACTGGTCAGCAGTAGTCCAGAGTCAACCATCTGTCTGGGTCTGCTTTTGTTTGTATGAAATGGCAGGTGAACATCATACTTTCAGCAGCGTACTGATGGAACAACAAAGTGGTTCAGAAATTAACAGGGGAAAAAAACAGAATCATGTTTGGGCTTTCACACTGCTAAGCTAGTAACATATTGCACATTTAATAATACGTCCCATCCAAGGATTTCAAAGACCTTTACAAGTACTGAAGTTAGAAATGGTAACTTACAATATCAGTCCTCACAGGCAGGGCTTCCACTGATTTCTTCTAGCATTCTTTTTATGGTTTTCATTCTACACAATTGTTTTATACTGGTTTAATTTTCCCCTACCCTCACTCCTATTTTTGTTTTTTAGTCTTCCCTTTCTGTAAAGCACTGATAAATAGCACTTGGGATACAATTTGGGCATTAAAATTAGCATTAGAATTTTAAACTTGTACCTGCTCCAACTCTGTGTTCCTACGTAACATTTCTGTGGGCAGAGCCATTTCAGGGAAGCTGGCTCAGCAGCAAACTTAATGGCAGGAAACAGGCTCCAGTGGGTCATTGCACATTTTAGTTGTTTCTTGGATACTAAATTTGTGTTTGAATATAGGCCTTTAAGAAGCTCAGGAACACAATCACAACAGGCACTGCATCAGCACATCCAAATTAATTGATGATGTCGACTTGCTGAATTCTGACTTTTTATGTCTAAAATGTTAAGGTGAGTTCTGTTCATGAAGCTTTATGTTTTCATGTCTTTTTTTCTCTTGACAAACTGCATTTAGAGAGCTTTTAAACTTCTCCCAGAGAATTGTTACACTGATATATTGTAAACAAATAACCATCATATAAGCCTACAGTTCATGTTTATGATGAATACAAGAGCAGCAGAAATCAATTCCATCCAGACTGTAAGAAGGGGGTTTGGCTTCTTGAATCAGCATTTTCTTGAATCATGAAGCACTAATTAATACAGTTCATTTTAAGCTTGCAGGTAACCCCACTGCAATATCACTTCCCTTGAGCTCTATAGAGCTAATCTCTGACAGAGGCTACAGAGAGACTGAAAAATGAATACGCCATTGTACCCCTCGTGGTGTTTCCTCCCAGCTAATATCAGTCTATGGCTGAAGAACATCCTGAGTGAAAGGCTATATCTATACATCCATATTAAATAATCCCTTTTAAATTTCTTTACCATTAATTCATCTTAGTGCTTTCAACTTTCTTACTTACACTTGCAGCTTCGGTGGCCACAACGGATTCACAGGCTTAAGTCTATGTTGTGTAAGGAAGGAATTCCTTTCATTTAAGTCTGCTGCCTGTTACTTTCATTAAGTTCCCCTGGTATTTTCTGATGTCAGAAATAGTTACCATTTCTTCTCTGCGTATCTTTTGCCTGTCACTTTGATGTTTTAGGAAGAAGTAATCTGTCACTACAAACTAAGCAGAATAATTATATCTGCTAGATATATGGTTTTATAGAATCTACCATCAGATCACCCATTTCTTTTCCATGTTAAAGTATCCTCTACTTAATGTTTGTACAGAACTCATTCCATACTTTCAACAGAATCTGCCACCATTATCTTTACCTCCTTTTGTTCTACCGCCTCCTTTTCTATCTTTTCTTCCCCCCCGCCCCTGCTCCCCCAGTAGAACCAAAATCACATGATACATAACACATAACGCATAACACTAATCTTCTGCTCCTCACCTTGCCCTGCCAGCGAGCAGGCTGGGAGGGCACAAGAAGTTGGGAGGGGACAAAGCCAGGATAGCTGACCAAAGGGCTATTCCATACCATGTGCCATCATACTCAGTATATAAAGCTGGGGAAGAAGAAGGAAGGTGAAGACATTTGGAGTGATGGCGTTTGTCTTCCCAAGTAACCACTACCCGTGACGGAGCCCTGATTTCCTGGAGATGGCTGAACACCTGCCTGCCAATGGGATGCACTGAATGAATCCCTTCTTTTTCTTTGCTTACATGTGTGGCTTTTGCTCTACTTATTAAACTGTCTTTATCTCAATCCATTAATTTTTTCTCGCTTTTACTCTTCCGATTCTCTTCCCTGTCCAAACTGGGGGGAGTGAGCAAGTGTCTGAGTGGTTCTAGCTGCTGGCTGGGATTAAATCACAACACCCTCATTAAACTCTAGACAATCAAAGCACTTCCTAATATACAAGGCAACCCCACCGCCTCTCCTTCCTTGCCTGTCCCTTCTGAAGAGTTTACAGCCATCCACTGCAGCACTCAATTGTGAGAGTCATCCCACCATGTTTCCGTGATAGCAACTACATCATAGTTTTCCTGCTGCGCAATGGCTTCCAGCTCCTCCTGTTTGTCGCTCATCCATTCTGCATTGGTGTAGATGCACTTCAGTTGTGCTATTGATCCTGCCACCTTTTTTGGGGGGAGAAGTCCCAATTCCTATGTGACCCTTTTCAGGCATTTCCGTGGTTTCCAACACATCAATAACCCTTGCGTCTTTGTTGCCACATGGACCTCCATCCCCTACCTCCACTGAAACGGCAGACCAAAGGACCTCGCTAGCACACCATCCCTCAAGCATTGGCGTGCTGCCCCTGGGCTTATCTTTAGTGAGCCTGCTTTTATCCCTTTCCTCTTTAAATCTAGTTTAAAGCTCTTTCAATTAGCCCTGATAACTCCTGTGCAAAGATCCTTTTCCCCCTTTGAGACAGGTGCACCCATCTGTTGCCAGCAGACCCAGTGTCATGTAAACAAACCCATGATAAGAAAAATCCAAAATTTTGCCAGTGACACCAGGCCTGGAGCCCGGTATCAATCTTCTGGCTCTTCCTAAAGAGTCTAAAGACTCTGGCTGATTCTCAAGTGCCAAGTTACAAAGATCACATACTTTAATATTTTGGGATAGGTATATTCTACTTGATATGTTTAAAATCTAAGCATACAGTACTCAGAACCACTGATCGTCCCAGGGCATTGTTTGAACTCAAGACCAGCAAATATCACAGAGTATCTAAAATGCTAAGTGAGAAATGGTGAGCTGGTGGCAATTGAAGACACAATCCTTTGCAGCTGAAACTTGTTCAGGGATAGATATTTTAGGGGGTAGACAGAAATTCATCTGTGAATACCTCAGAAGCACAACTAAGGCATTCATTATTTTGGCTGAAAGGCCTATTGCTCCTTAATAGTGTAGTCCAAATATCCTATTGCTGGACAGATGGATCATTAAGGAAAAGGATGTGCTGACGATGGAAAAGATGGCGCATCTCAGAAGAGAGAGATCTCATCACTACAGACTTGTCTGGCATTCACCAGACTTTTGGCTGACCCTGGTTACCATTGCTGGTCCTGCTCCACTCACCTTGCTCTAGCGCAGCAGGACTGTGCCCTTGTCAGTGATACACCTGCCATCACTCTCACCCCCCAACTCTCCTTCCCCTGCAGAGCAGCCTCTCTCACAGCTCCCTGACCACCACCTAGAAACCTGGGTGAGCTAACTACTTCTTCAAGCATTGTTAGTTAAGCAAATTTTTGTTTAAAATGAAAGAAAACCAAAGCAACTATTCAGAAAAGAGACACGATTAAATGTGGTAGCAATAAGAAAATCCATGTTTATATAAATAGAGGCAACTCAGTCAGCACATTGCTATTTTAGGCATAAACACTGCCACTATTCCCATGCCTGAGAATATGTGTATCTGGTAGATATACGTCTCCTTGACACAGCATTATTATCTTTTGGTGCAACTCTGTCATGACTTGCTGTCACTGGTTAGCAGTGCCCCAAAGCCCATGACTGTAAGGACAGTCTGTCTCCCAGCATTAGGTGAAAGCAAAGCCAGCATGTTTATGCTGACATACTTCTTGTCACCGCTGGCAATGAAGCTGGACTCATCAGTAGGTGCTGGCAGAGAGCTTCCATCTAACATAATATACCACATGGCTTCCAAATGAATACACAATTAATTTAGATGCAATTACACCAAAAGTGTGTATGTGATTATATTTAAAATATATGTAGATATACATATATATGTGTGTGTAATTGTATGTATATACATGCATATGCAAAAAATTTTAGGATTAAAATTCTAGTATTTTGTCTTTTTAAGTACTTTGAATATGTTTACTTCATACCCTTGGGTCTTTTTTGCATTATAAAAGTAAATGTTTTCTTTGATCTGGCAAAAAACCCACAACAAAAATATATGTAAACATGTTTCAGTCTCTACATATATGATTACCATTTGGTGGATCAACTTAAAGTAAGCAAGGACTTAATCAGCAGATTGGAACAGTGTACTGCTTCATCTGGGTTGATTTTGAGAGATTTCATAATGTTTTCTTAAAAAACCCAGCATTTTATTGTAGCTTATTTTTATTTCACAAGATTGGATTTTCTGAAAGTTCTCGTCCCACCGTATTCTCTACACGCACCTTCCCTTTCAGAATTAGCAGCAAGTTCAGGTTACAGTGCAGTTCAATATAAGTATCCACCATGGCTGGTTTACCTGGACATCTAAATACAAAATTTTATCTTCTAATGTCCTAGTTTACGATACAAATTTAATTATTTCATGATCTTTAAAGTACCTAAAGATTCATTGTGGCTGAATCTGACATTCAGAAAACAGTATCAGCATGGCTCACACGGAAACATTTACGCTTGCTTCACCTGATTTTTAAAGCAGTCCATTGCAATAGACTGCACAGTGCATGTATTCAGAGCTTTCTTACCCATGTGGATTATAAAAAAACAGACTATATATGTAGCGGCAAAGCTTAGATACAAAAGTACTAGACATTTCCTAAATTTAAAATGCTGATGAATAAATGTATATTTAGCTTCACAGAAACTTCATTTTACATGCCAAAATTTTTAAATGCATTACTGGTATGTCTTTCCAAACAGCTGTGGCATTAGATGTTAAGAACCCAAATAACATTAAATTACATAGATGAATGCACATTATAAGATTCGTAATGATATTATGGATGGTTCCAAGCTATGCAGGTCAACATTATTACTTAGACATCATCTTCCTCAAAGTGGAAGAGCGTTAGAATCCATTTTCTGAGGACAAGAAAACTTTTTTAATTTTATCAACTGCTCTTTACATATTGCCAGCTGAATTATATGGAAACATTTGCTGACCAAAAAGTCACAAAGATCATTGTGTTATGTCCTTTCCATGTTGTTTTCACACTGAAGTGTCAAATGCTATACAGCTTTTTTTAGGTATTTACTAAAATCTTCATTTTTGGCTTGGTATTTCACATAGTTAATGCCAATACTTTTACAGTGGAATTTCTCTAGAAAAAGCCTAGAGCACTGGAACAAGAAGAAGAGACGTAACTAAGCCAGATGGCAAACCTGTCATTCTGGAATGTCATCAAGCGAGCATATTTCCTTAAGCATAAGACTTTGTTAGGATTTTGTTAGTTTTAGACAGTTCAGAAATGTTAGCCAATTCAAATAGAGGTGGAAGATTCTCATTTATTTCAAAGGAGGGTCTAAGCAGTGACAGGGGATTGCCTATCCCTACCTCCCACGCAGATGAAGTGAGGAAAAAAAAGAACACCCTTTTTTGCAATCAACAATAGCTCTTGAACCCTTTTCTGTTCTGATGCCTCACCTTCCGTTGCTGCTTCATTCTACTTTGAAAACATACATGACAGAATGGGTTGTCTTGAAAACATAAAGGTTCAACAGTTATTTTTACTACCTTCCTGCAAATGTGAGACAAGGATACACTTATATAGCATGCAAATATAGCTGATATGGGCTAGGGAAGAAATGAAGGAAGTGCCTCTATTGTCACCTCTTATCACAGGAATAGATGCATAGTGTGACTGGCAGGGAAGCTGTTGAAGGAATAAAAAGAGATCCTGGACTGTAATTTACCATTGCTCACTTCACCAACTATGTAAACTATTGCATGGATCTCCAAACAGATATACTAAGCAGATACTTAACATGGAAACCACAGAAGTAATGGTGCAGTCTCTCTGCCAGTCTAGAGTCTGCCTGGAGTCATGCACTACAATGGAAAGCTCTATTATTCCCAAGCATGGCTCCAGAGAAGGTCTGTCCACTACAGCTGGGCAATGCAATGCAATGCCTTCCAAAGCAGGCTCCTTCAGCAAACTGAAGATGTTCTGCTTCACAATTCCTGTACCAAGGAAGGCCATTGCTATTCTTTGGAAAACTCTTCTGGAGCTCAGTTGTCCCTGCTCGTAACTATCTCTCCAGTGGACCGTAACATTAATTAAACATTACTTATGTTTGTACACTTTAGTTTGGTGCAGTGAATGTTTTTCCACTGGACATAAGTTCCTTCAAGATTAGATGAACTGAACAAAAGCTGAGCCGGTATTTTCTGATAAGCAGAAAAATGCTTTTATGAGAGACCATTTGTGTTGTAATCTTTCTGTGGGTAACTGCTTTTTTCTGGTACATTTTTTAGTTGCTAAGAAAATTATATCTTTGTTTCAAAGATATGGCAAAAAGTTTCTCAGTGAGGCATGAGTCTGGGTCACTGACAAATATATTCCCAAACATTACAGGGTCAGTATAAGCTCCACGCTACTGTTACCAGCAGGTATTGGCTCCTTTCTTATATGAACTCTGGGAAATATGCATTCCTGACTCTCCTTTAGCACCTCTGCTCAACAGCAGGTATTGCTTATACTTTTTATGGTTAGGGCTTCAGCTTGTGAAAGATTAGCTTTTATTTTAGTCTTTTTATTTTCTGACTTCTACGTGCAATTCTCTGTCTTGAGTTCTGCCTTTTATTTCTCTCAATTAGTACTTATGTTTGAAATTTTCAGTCCAATGGGATCTAGCTACTCAAATCCCATCAACGTTCAATTAGACAGACAGCTCTAACGGCCATTCAGTTCTGATAGAGACCCAGTGAAAATCTCAGTCATTACTTTTGACCGTTCTAATCTAACACAATATGGCTCATTTTTCAACCCTAATCTTTTTTTTTTTCCTTTTTTCTTCCTTTAATAAACACCCATTTAAATCTTAACTAAAACATATATTTCTGCCATGATTTCAGTGATACTGTTGTGGTTTTTGCATGCTTTGCCAACTCTTTACAGACAAAAGTTGACTGTCAGATCACACTGACACTTTATTAGGCCTAATTAATTCATATAACTTTCTCTTTCCAATCACACTGAAATTATTACATGAAATCCAAAATTTTTTTCATCATATGGCAGGGTTAATGTTTCTTCATTTCTTAACGTAAAGAAGTCTTCAATCCAGGCTGAAGTCTTTGCATTGTTTGCCTTGAAGACCACACAACAGGGAAGATATATATGAGGAAATTTATCAACCTGGATCCAAAGCACCACTGTTTCAAAACAGTTTTTTATATGTATTTTATTTACATTACCTACTTACTCCCTAAATGTTTCCTTACCTTACTTGCCAAAACATTGAAGCATCAAACTCCTGGTGGCAATATCAGTCACTTGTTAAAGTTAACTTTTCTCAAACATATGTCAGCAGTTATTATTGTATTTCAAGTCTAAAATTACATTAAAATAATAAATAACTAACTAAAATTTAGCCTAGCATTTCTTTAGCTAAATAGGCCTCTTGTTTCTTCATTTTTCCTTCTAAAGGAGTTTTCAAGATAATAGAGAATCATCAGCATTTCCTCAATTCACTTCATTTTAATTAAGAACTCATTTCAGCCCTATCTTTGCCAGCTTGCCAGAAAAAAAAAAAAAAAAAAGGACAAAAAAAGAGAAAGTCATTAAGGTCATAACAGAAAAGTTTCACATTGCCCTCATACATGACATAGACTATTCTCTTTACCTCGCTGTCTTTTTAGGAGCAATTACTTTCTTTCACAATTATTTTTGTGCCTTTTCTAAGCTATGGCCTAAACCTGAACCTATTCTCTAATCAGCATAACCACGAGTCCTGCTCCCACTGCTGTTATTCTTCATTGCAGCTCCCCTTTCCTTTTGATGGTGGTTTGTTTGGTTTTTTTTACTGCTTCTGAAAAACACTAAGTGCATTTCAATGCTGAAAAATTAAAGTGTAATAAAAAATACTAATTTATTTAGATTGTTCTTTTCATCTGGAAAACCACTTAGCTGAATCTTTATCAATATTCTAGTACAATTATACCTGGAAAACCTGCCAGTGAAAGTAGTATGTATGAGGAGAAACATTATTTTTTCAGCATTGCTGATTTCCAAAACACAATCTTTGTAAGCATTTTTATTTAATATAACTATTTGCCACACAGATATTGTTGGTTACATGAAGGATTTTTCTATCCTTCTTGCTGACATAGCAGATTTTTTATCATAAGCCAATAAACCTTCTCTCTAACCCAAGCACAGTTGTCCCTGTTCTGTGTTGACACAGATGGCCAATTTCCATCATACATAAATTTAACACAGCATTCCTCGTTGCCTTTCCCATTCAGCAGGCCACACACAAAGTCCTAGACAATGTGAAATACAATTAACATATTCTTTGTGAGAAGGGACAAATAGCGAGAACATATTTTACCTACTTATTTCCTCATTCAGAAGTTTCAACTTCAAGACTAATCAGGAGGCCTCTTTTAGTCAAAGATGTCTGTTTTGGGTGTCCGTGTCCAGGTGCTGGCAGTGGGTGGCCTGCAAGGGGTGGTCTCTGTGAGGAGAGGCCAGGGGCTGCCCCATGCCAGACACAGCCAGCTCCAACAGACCCACCACAGGACACAACCGAGCCCTTCAGGAGGTGCTGCAAGACCTCAAGCAGGTATTTCCCTGCAGCCCATGGAAGTTTTGGAAGTGACCATGGTGAAGCTGATATTCCCTGCAGCCCATGGACAGGGCCACAACAGAGCAGGTGAATATTTCCTGAAAGAACTGCAGCCCATGGAGACAAGCCCAAGCTGGAGCAGCTTTATCCTGAAGGATTGCAGCCCATGGAGAGGACCCACACTGATCAACAGATACACTAAAAGTTCTGGTCCCTAAAGAATAAGGTAAGTTGTAGACTGTTTCTTTCTATTTCTGGGTTGTTTTGTTTCTTTTAACAAGTCGGAAAGTTGGATTTAGGTTGTTTAATTAAGGCTATTTTGAATTATATGATGTTCCTTTATTGCTGAGTAGCACTATGTAAGTACATAGCAAATATGATGCATTGTACAACCGTGATTAAGTAAGCATAGTGTGTTACAGTAAACAGGTTCATTGTATTAGCAAAGGGTAATTTTGCACATGCTGATGTATCACCAATCTGCAGGATTTTGTGTATCAAGAAATGAGATAGTTATGAGGTTCTCATTTTTACCACTTTATCAAAGTGCATCCACTGGAACTGTGCATACAAGTGGAAACCACTTCTACTGGAATGTGGCAGTATGAAATATTATTCACTAACCATTCCCATTACTCATGTTAGATAGAAGCAGGATGGCATCAAAGGCATCTAACTGCAGAGACTCGAGTGGTGAATAAAACTAATTAGAGTCACATTTAATATCTTTATGTGGTTTATGTCAAACTAAAAGTATGTCTGTACTTCCCATGGCAAGTAATAGGTCTCTTAATTTTTCCACAATAAATCACTATAGTTCTCCATCTCGGATAATACTTGAATAATGTGAAATTACAAGAATTTTGTTAGAGAAGTATTTTAATCTTCTGTCTACCTTGCCAGAAGGAATGCTAATGTATAAAACCAGTTTTATGGTTAATGTTTCAATGTGAGGTGTGAGATAATAATAACTTCTATTTTCAGCACCAATATAGACTATATATATTACTAAAAGGACCATGTTACTTATTATGAATAGACTAGTCCTCACTGGTAATAAGAGAGAGGCCTTTCTTCCATTTTCTATTATAAAGGATTTATCTTATAGAAACAGAAAAATAATTCATCAGAATCAATGAAGTCACTCTGGGTTTAGACCATTATAAGTAAGAGAAAAATTTGGATCATTGAGTATAAAGACCAGGAAATAAAACCCAATATTTTTCCTCATGCCAATTCAGGTGTTCTGAATTATTGACTTTTAGATACAGATATTTTTCCTATGCTTAAATGCCTACAAAAACAAAATCATAAGGAAGCAAATTTTCCAGGCAGTTCCTCTCTGTAAAAACACTTGATATATAAGATATATGTGAAAGGTGATCCCAATTTACCTTTGAAAAGGCAGACCTGTTAAATATTATGAAGGGATTTTATCTACCTCAAATTAGGCACATTAATGTTAATCATTCACATGAGACATAGGTACCTCAAACTCACTTTAAAGATGATGGAGAGAAATAGGTACATTGAATCTGCTCTAAAATAGGATAGAATAGGTCAAAATACGTGAAATGAAAAGCCATGTCATTATTTGCCCTTCCTGATTTAAACAAAAGACTAAGAAGGCTGATTTAGGGTTAGGTGAGACCAGTTAAATCAGATTAGATCAGTTCTGTCCTGTGTTTTTAAAAGATAGATATATGCAGATATATGGCGACCAGGGCTGTTATAGATCTGCATTTAATAGTGTTTCTAATTAGTATTCCTATTTATCACTAATTAGTATTAATATTTAGTACTAAGAAATACTAAACATCTGCAAAATATTCAGTCAACAGAATAAAACCAACTTTCTCAAAATTCTCACAAAATCAGAAAACAATGCACATTTGTATCTGAGAAAACTTTATTCCAGTTGTAATTACACTGATGAATGTTGTAGATCAAATCTTCCTCATTTAGATATGCATTGTCATTGTTGGGAGGGAATTTTCTTCTGTTTCCTTGTGTTCACCCACACACATGCAAATGTGCTTTTAAACTGTTTACTCCTTATAGAACACTGCAATTGTGTATTTAATGAAACACAAACAAGGATCTAACACAGTCACTAAGTATGTATACGCAAAAGAACTGTCATGTTATTCTTAGCATCTTTCAACAAGCTCCTGTACAATAATTTGCATGTCAAAATGCCTTAATTCAAAAATTTTAACTTCTTAGAGTCATTTAAATTCGCTAATAAAAGAGACTACTATTGTCTTCCCAATATACAGAATTTTAAAAATAATCATGTTCAAAATGTCAGTTTCATTTTGCAAGACAACTATATATAGGGCATATGGGATTGACATTTTAAAATAATCATGAAAATTAATTACAAGTAGCTGCTTAAATATAGCTTTAATATATAACTAGCACTTAGTAATGTCCAATAAGAGGTTTCTGTATAGTCAATCACTTTCTAGCAACTAGTTAACTTCTTATACTGTTTTATTGTTTACAAGTTACTTCTTTTCTTTTCAAAAGTGTGAGGCTGGCTTTAGGAAGTTCTGCATTTAAGACTGAGACACAGATGCTTCTATCAGCACTGCTGGGAGTTGAAAAAGCTCGTTTTGTAAAAACACAAATTTGTATTTGTCAGTAATGAAATTCACATGATGTTTTTTCTTGTTGGAAGGCAGTGAAGAGCACCATTATAGGTGAGACATGCACAAGTCTTTCAAAATTTCTTTGCTACATTAAATGATCTTTTCTGGAAGAAAATAAGGGTCGTAGTAATAATTCATAATGAGAAAAACTCTTGTATCCTTAAGAACTAAATTTATTTCAGCTAATGTTATTAGCAAAACAAACTTGTTTGGAGACATATGTAAGCGCATTACTTTTGGATGCATTCTACAGCATTATGGTACAAGTGGAAGGCTTGTAAAAACATTCTTACTCAAACATTCAACAGCTAAGCATGAGATCTAGAGAAGAGGAAGTCAGACTCAAAAGCATACTTACTGTCAAAAAAAAGCCCATAAAACCATTATGGGAAGATAACTTTTAAAAAAATCCTTAAGAACTTAAATCAACAATATCATGTTTATTAACCACCACCAGGAACTAGCTAGTTTTCTGTTTGCTTGTTTGTTTTGATATTCACCCTACTGAAGCTGCTCAGAACCTCACTGTGCTCTGAACAGTTCAAGCATCTATTTTTCAAATTGTCTTTTTAATGCTGCTTCTCACTTCACAACTGCAATACATGTTGGTCTGATTTCTGTTCTGGCTAGAGATGTCTTCAAGTTGGCACACACCAATTATTTTCAAAAACCAGGTGCTACATCACAAAGCCTACTGAAAGACTTTTGAAGTCTACAAAGGAAGTAGCTCTAATTTCATTCCACTGTCCCTGAGACTCTAGACATAAAACAGCCAAGTGAAGAGCGCCAATATTTATCTTTGCTGATGGGTACTGGTCTGTGCAAGCTTTTCCCAAGACACTGCTCCATAAAAGGACCAGCTTTCCAGAAGTAAAGACGCAGTCTCCCACAAAACCCATAAGAACTCCCATGTGGGGCTCATTTTGTTGGGTTGCATCACTAGATTTGGTTCTTTATTTCAGCTTCATTCTTATACTAACAATATCAAACTGGGATTACAAATCTAGATTATATATATATTCTAGGCATGAAGACAGATGAAGACCTTAGAGAATTAATGGAGAAAAAGACCAAGAACAGTAAATGCTAACCATGTCTTTTAAGTTCTGTATTTTGATTAATTTTTGTCACATCAATTTTTTCTTCCAGTACCAGGAATACGTGACTCATAACTGGGAGAAGAAAAGGAGCAAAAGAAAAGAATAGGTAGTAAAGAAGTTGGTTTGCCCCTTGAAGATGAAGTACACCATATCAATGCAAAGGTTAACAAAACTTAACAGTTTGTCTACTAGATGTGTGGTTTTAAAATACTAGGTGCCTAATGGTGTCACTGACAGTAGATTGCAAAATTGCATTCTGTTACAGAAAAAGTGTTTTGCAATCTTTTCACTTGATGCCTAAAAGTTTGCATGCTGGCACCTGTAATAAGCCATCATCTGCAGATGATTCACAGTATGATTCACCACAGCTTGTGCAAGGTGAACAGCAGTACGTAGGAATTACTCTCTAATCAGTTAATTGAATCCCTATTAAGCAATATATTGACTTTGTGTTGCTCTCTTGACCTATAAATCATTATTACATAGTACCGATCCTTCTTTTCATACTTAATTGGTCTGCTCTATGTCTGCACTTTTTAACTATTAAGGATCACTTAGGTAGCCATTTTCTTGCTATTTATATCATCATTAAATATGATTGATACAAAGAAGGTCCCCAATTTAAACTGGGATTAAAAGTTTTCTCATCTTTTTATCATTTTGTCTTTGGTTGGGTGTTACATATACACATTGCCTGAAAGAGGCACCACTTGAAATGTCTGGATTTGATCTAGGCAAGACAGAGGAAAGGTAAGTAGATGTATTACTATTTCATTTTGCAAATAGGGGGCCTAGGTCAAAGGCTATTGCCAAGAAAGCTGTGGGCACCCAGACAGAGGCCCCACGCAAACACGTGGGTGTCCAGGCCTCGGGCTGCAGGGAGTGCCGAGGCCTGGCCCTTGCCATGGAGGGTAGTGGTGATGACACCTGTGTCAGATGTGAACAGGTGAATGACCTCCTCGGCCTGGTGGTTGAGCTGAAGGAGGAAGTGGAAAGGTTGAGGAGTATCAGGGAATGTGAGAGGGAGATTGACTGGTGGGCCCACTCCCTGAAAATAAAGGAACATGTTGAGGCCCCACATAAGCCAGAGGACCCTCTCCCCATCTCCCGCCCGACAGTAGAAGGGGATCTCAGAGAAGAGGGGGAATGGAAACAGGTCCCTAGTCGGCGAAGCAGGCGAATCCCCTCCCTGCCTCTCCCACCTCCCCAGTTACCCCTGCAGAACCGGTATGGAATCCTGCAGGAGGAATTGACTGTTGGAGAGGAGGATGGTACAACTAGGCAGGATGTGCCAGAAAGACCACGTCGCCGCAAACCTGGCATCACAACTAGTTCAAGAAGGAAAAGCAGAAGGGTCATCGTTGTGGGTGACTCTCTATTGAAGGGGGCAGAGGGACCAATATGCCGTCCTGACCCGCTTCACAGGGAAGTCTGCTGCCTCCCTGGGGCACGGGTCAGGGACGTGTTGGACAAAGTTCCTGCTCTAGTCAATCCTTCTGACTATTACCCCCTTGTAGTTTTTCAGGTAGGCAGTGATGATGTATATAATACATCCAGGAGATTAAAAACAATCATAAAGGACTTTAAGACACTGGGAAAACTGGTTGAGGGATCAGGGGCACAGGTAATTTTTTCAGCAATACCCTTAGTTGCAGGAGGAAATCCTGAAAGAAATAAAAAGGCAACTGCGATAAACAAGTGGCTCAGAAACTGGTGCCATCACCGAAATTTTGGGTATTCTGAACTCAGGGAACTTTATATGGCACCGAGTCGGATAGCAACAGATGGAGTACACCTGTCTCAGAAGGGGAGAAAGATACTGGCAAGTGAGTTGGCGGGGCTTGTTGAAAGGGCTTTAAACTAGGATCAAAGGGGGAGGGGGTTAAGCGTAGGTTGAGCAGAAAAAAACTCAAAGAGAGCCTTCAACCTGCCATCTCAGCTAATAAGTCGGCCCCTTTAGGCACCCAGCTGAAGTGCCTTTACACAAATGCACGCAGCATGGGGAACAAACAAGAGGAGTTAGAGATGTGCGCACGCCTCCAGGGCTACGACATTATTGGCATCACCGAGACGTGGTGGGATGGCTCTTACGACTGGAGGGTTCGAATGGAAGGTTACAAGCTCTTCAGGAAGGACAGGCTGGGCAGAAGGGGAGGGGGTGTTGCCCTCTATGTCAAGGACCAGCTGGAATGTATGGAGCTTCACCTGGGGATGGATGAAGACAAGACAGAGAGCTTATGGGTCAGGATTAAAGGGAGCACGGGGGCAGGTGATGTTACAATAGGAGTCTGCTACAGGCCACCAGATCAAAGTGACAGCGAGGATGTGGCCCTCTACAAACAGATAGGGGCAGCATCGCGCTCACACGCTCTGGTCCTCATGGGGGACTTCAACCACCCCGACATCTGTTGGAAGGACAACACAGCAGAGCACAGGAAATCCAGGAAGTTCTTAGAATGTGTCGACGACAACTTTCTTCTGCAAATAATAGAGGAACCAACGAGGAAAGGAGCAGTGCTGGACCTTGTCCTCACCAACAAGGAGGGGCTGGTCGGGAATGTCAAGTTCAAGGGTAGCCTCGGCTGCAGTGACCATGAGATGATAGAATTCAAGATTCATAAGGCAGCAAGGAGGGTGCGCAGCAAGCTGGCTACCCTGGACTTCAAAAGAGCAGACTTTGATCTCCTGAGAGATCTGATTGGTAAGGTAGCGTGGGAAAAAGAACTGGAAGGGAGAGGGGCCCAAAAAAGCTGGGTGGTATTTAAGGATTGCCTCCTCCAAGCTCAGGAGAGGTGCATCCCAAAAAAGAAGAAATCGGGCAAAATAGCCAGTAGGCCGGCGTGGATGAACAAGGAACTGCTGGACAAACTCAGGACCAAAAAGGAGGCCTATAGAGGGTGGAAGCAGGGAAAGGTAGACTGGGAAGAATACAGAGAAGCTGTCCGAGTCACCAGAAACCTGATCAGGCAAGCGAAAGCCCAGGCAGAACTAAATCTAGCCAGGGATGTGAAAAATAACAAGAACTTCTATAGATATATCAGGGATAAAAATAAGACGAGGGAAGCTGTGGGTCCCCTCCGGAAGGAAATGGGAGACCTGGTCACCCAGGATGTGGATAAGGCTGAGCTACTGAATGACTTCTTTGCCTCAGTCTTCACTGGCAAGGGCCCTAACCACACTGCCCAAGTCACGGAGGGCAAGAACAGGGGCTCTGGGAATGAAGAAGCACCCACAGTACAAGAAGACGAGGTTCGAGACCTCTTAAAGAACCTGAAGGTGCATAAGTCCATGGGACCTGATGAAATCCATCCACGGGTCCTGAGAGAACTGGCGGACGAAGTTGCTAAGCCCCTCTCCATCATATTTGAGAAATCGTGGCAGTCTGGTGAAGTTCCCACTGACTGGAAAAAAGGGAACATAACTCCAATATTCAAAAAAGGAAACAAAGAAGACCCGGGAAACTACAGGCCGGTCAGTCTCACCTCTGTGCCTGGCAAGATCATGGAGCAGATCCTCCTGAAATCCTTGCTAAGGCACATGGAGAATAAAGAAGTGATTGGAAACAGCCAACATGGCTTCACCAAGGGCAAATCGTGCCTGACAAATTTGGTGGCCTTTTACAATACTGCCACAGACTTGGTAGACAAGGGCAGAGCGATTGACGTCATTTACCTGGACTTATGCAAAGCATTTGACACTGTCCCGCACGACATCCTGGTCTCAAAATTGGAAACTCATGGATTCGATGGATGGACCACTCGGTGGATAGGGAACTGGCTGGATGGCCGCATCCAAAGGGTTACAATCAATGGCTCAATGTCCAGGTGGCGGCCAGTAACGAGTGGTGTTCCGCAGGGGTCGGTACTGGGACCAGTACTGTTTAACATCTTTGTCGGTGACATGGACAGTGGGATAGAGTGCACCCTCAGCAAGTTTGCTGATGACACCAAGCTCGGTGGCGCAGTTGACACGCTGGAGGGAAGGGATGCCATCCAGAGGGACCTAGACAGGCTGGAGAGGTGGGCTCGTGCAAATTGCATGAAGTTCAACCAAGCCAAGTGCAGGGTCCTGCACCTGGGACGTGGCAACCCCAGGCACAAATACAAGTTGGGTGGAGAATGGCTGGAGAGCAGCCCCGAGGAGAAGGACTTGGGAGTGCTTATGGATGAGAAGCTCAACATGAGCAGGCAGTGTGCACTGGCAGCCCAGAGAGCCAACCGTGTCCTGGGCTGCATCAGGAGAAGTGTGGCCAGCAGGTCTCGCGAGGTGATTCTGCCCCTCTACTCTGCGCTCGTGAGACCCCTCCTGGAGTACTGTGTCCAGCTTTGGAGTCCTCAACACAGAAAGGACATGGACCTGTTGGAACGGGTCCAGCGGAGGGCCACGAGGATGATCAGAGGGATGGAGCACCTCTCCTATGAAGACAGACTGAGAGAGCTGGGGTTGTTCAGCCTGGAGAAGAGAAAGCTCCGGGGAGACCTTATAACAGCCTATCAATACCTGAAGGGAGCCTACAGAAGAGCTGAAGAGGGACTCTTTGTCAGGAAGAGTGGTGACAGGACAAGGGGCAATGGTTTTAAATTGGAAGAGAAGAGATTTAGATTAGATATAAGGAAGAAATTCTTTACAGTGAGGGTGGTGAGGCACTGGAACAGGTTGCCCAGGGAGGTTGTGGATGCCCCGTCCCTGGAAGTGTTCAAGGCCAGGCTGGATGGGGCTTTAAGCAACCTGCTCTAGTGAGAGGTGTCCCTGCCCATGGCAGGGGGGTTGGAACTAGATGATCTTTAAGGTCCTTTCCAACTCTAGCCATTCTATGATTCTATGATTCTATGATTAACTACTGGTACCTCAAATTAGTGAGATTTAGTTCCTTCATCGCAAGACAAAGCCTCTTTGAAATTCTGTGTTTTCTGGCATTTGCTTCTTCACAATGTCAACTCCCATAAATCAGTTCCTCAGGTGTAAGGAAAGTTCAGTGGATTTTTCATTCCTTTTGATGGGGAAGGTGTTTGGGGGTTTGGTGTTTTTTTACTGTTGTGTGCAGTGAGTCATAACACCCTGAACGCACTCTGGAGTAATATGAAACAAATGTTAAAAGTCAGTGTCATAAGCAACATCCTCATCATCTAAAGTATTAATTGTGTTCTAGGGTAGTGTTAGAGAATAAGACAGAACTGCTGGAGTCCAGCCCTGCTCCAACAGAATTTTTTGCAGGATCAGACTCAAGCTGTGGAAAGTCAATTCATTTTCCTTTTCTCATCTTGGCAGTATTGACATGAACCTTTTTCCTAAGGAATACGAGACAGACAAGACCTACTAATTGGGAGGGGGTGAAAGAGGAGGTCTTTCATTATCAGCACAAGCTGTGCTGCCTCATAAACAGTGAGTAATCAAATCTAATAAAGATAAACCCTTGAATTCCTGCTGCTCTACTGCAGCAACACACTGTGAAGGCTTCGGGCACTGATTTGGGGGAGACTGAATCCCAACATATGGAGGGACTGCCAACAGACATACAGGAGAAAAACAAAGCTGAACTCCTGCATCTCTATTTCCTGCTGCCTCTCTCCTGCCTTAGGCTGCAAAGCCATTTCAGATGCTGATTTTTAACAGCACACAAGCAATGAAAAACAGCCTTAAAAAATGAGTCTTAGCGCACAAAGAGGCTCTCTTCAAAGAAGCCAGAGAATTTGGTATGGGGTAAAAGGGGACCAGGAACTTACAGTAGAGACAAGTGTAAAGTGAGACAAGTGCCTTTTCTCTACAGAAATGTCCAGATCTAGAGTTCAATTGCCACAACTCCTGTATATATGCAAAAAATCGTATTTCTTAAGCTGAAACATTTCCCTGAGAAACAGGGTATTTTTCTACCATGTCTGTAAGACATAGACCACATGATATACTCCAAGATATGACTGCAGGGGGACCTGATAACTAGTATTTTGAGAGTTGATATGGTTTCAAAATTTAATTTAACCAATTCTAAGTCCGTAACCATGATTGATGAAAGGAAGGAAAAAAGGAAGGAATTTCAAAAAAATGCAAAAAGGAGATAAATCAGATAATCGGGATAAATGTATGGGCCGTGCAATTCCATCTGTATTTCAATGGGAGTTGTAAAACCAGAAGTTGAATTTGAAAAAAAAAAATTAAAAGAAAACACAGAAACAGAAGGAAGCTGTTTGGGCACAGTCATCTATCCAATTGCACCAAAATACAGGAAAAAGCCTAGAATGACAAAAGCGTGATTCAAGCTGGATAACCCTATTCATGACAAAGCACTGAAGTAGATTATTTAGCAGGCTGACCTCTCCATCATTTGAGGTCTTCAAGATACGCAGAACAAACATTGGACTGTAATGATACAAGGACAGGTAATCCTGCCTTCAGAAAAATGGTCTGTTTCAAGGTTCTCTCCACTCTGATTCACTAAGGCACATTGTTTGTTAGATGCACTCTTTTCAGTAAAGCATGAACATATTTAGTGTTGTGCCATGATAAGGAGTTGAGCTGCATGATGTGTTTAAGCAGGAAGAGTTGCTTTCTCATTAACCTCAGCAGAGAAAGGAACAGCAAAATGGAGTGCTATTTCTGTTACCTATCTTTGTCCTCAGTTTTTCGTGATCCATCAGCCTGTTCACGATGTTATATGAGCAGCAGCAACACAGGTCAAGTTCTTACAGTTCAGTTCTGTAAACCTAATAACTAAATACCTCAGTATGAAGAGATATGCTTTTGTATAATACAAGGAGGGCTCCTCCACGTGAAGAATTTCATGAGAGAAGTTAAAAATGGTGAAATACCACTACTTCAAATATTGTAAAGCACTTACAAATGTCTTTTAAAACACCTTCAGAAACAGTCACTTACTGTTCTGTGTTATTGAATAAGAGTCTCCCAGCTGGCAAAAAACCAACTCTTAAATGCAAAATCCTTTTTTAATTCTGTTACTGTGAGAAAAAAGTAAAAAGCTTTGGATTTTGTTTTTTGGTTGAGGGTTGTTGTGGGGTTTGTTGATTTTTGTTTATTTTTTCTTGGCAGGGGGAGGGGGGGAGGAATTGTTGTGGTTTTTTTCCCCACAGAAACAGTAAAGTGTTGCCATGTTCTCTTTTCAAGTTAGATATTAAGATTTAATTTCCAAGCCTAATAAACCTCAATCTAATTAAATTTAAGGGACATTAGAAAAGATCCAAGCTCTTGAATCTCAATCAAATTTAAATATCTATATTAAACTGGCTTTGCTCATCCCTAAACACTGGTACCTACTTATCAAGTCTCTTTCTACTAAATAGATCAAAGAAACTGCAGTACTGCCAAATCTAGATACACTAAAGCAGATATGCTTGACTATACTGAGACAAGAGATAGAGGATTTTGTGGGATTTTTTAAAGAGATTACATCCACTAATGCCACAGAAGAACATCATGATTTACATTGTTAGAGGAGTGCCAAATGAATTAGTAATCATCAGACATTTACTCTAAAGTATCACAAGAAACTCTTTAGCAATCACTTACCACAAAACCATACGTTCAAAATTTGTCACGTGCAGAAAATGTCATAGTACGTAATGAAAAACCATACGTTATCTACAGTGCAGTTAACCCTATGCCAACCCACCACGTTACAAACTTCAGCTCCATTCTACTTGCTACCCATGATGTCCTGGACACCACAGCGTACAACAGATGCAGCAGCTTGTATGATAACAGAGATGAGAAAGGGCATGAATTATGCCTGAGTAGAAATGATGTCACCTTAGCAAATAAAAGTAGAGTCTCACCTGGCAGAAATATTGCTAATTGTCCTGGGATTTGATGTCTCTTTTTACTGTAGGCTGTTATGAGTTTTTGACTGGATCACTCCTCATCTTCCACGTTGCCACAGGACTGCAAGGAAGGAAAGAAAGAATGAGCAACAGGAACATAAGGTAGCTCAGAAGCAAATACTCTGCTGGGAAAGAGGCTGCCAGGGCCCTGGGGGCACCAATGGGCCTTACTGGCCCTGCCCAACCCCTCCAGGGCTCCCCTAAGCCTGCCCATGGCCCAGGACCCCATTTCAGCCCCCTGGAGCACGAGTCCCTGCCCCAGTCATGCTGCAGTGGGGCTGGTCTCCAGCTTCCCATGGCCCTGCCCATACCCAGGGAGCTGCATGATGCCTGGGGCTGTCCACAGTGCCCCCCAGATTCCCTGCTCCTGACTCGGATAGTGGAACAGGTCCTGGCTGCCAGGCCCTGCCCTGATAACCCCCATGGGAAGCCCTCGCCACTCCAGGTTCTCAGGGAGTGCCTGTCCCCTGCAGTGTCCTGACAGAGATGAGAAAGGTCAGGGTTCAGGTTCCATTTCCCAAACTAGATTGAGATATTTTGTCCAGTTGCTGTTTATACAATCAGGAAAAGGGATCAGAAACAAAAGATTTTCACACTTGACTGCGAGTCCCAACCTCTACTTCACACAATTGCATTGCCTTTTTCCCCCCTTTCTCCATCATCTTACCTTCAGTTCTCTATTGCACTGTGGTTCAACAACAGTATGTAAGTATTACAGATGACCTTTTTCCTAAAGTCTACCACACAGCACCCTGTATTTCCTTGTTTTCACTGTTTCTTGCAGACAGTCTACAGGAGGGATGCTCACTGTTCTGGACCCTCACTTTCCCCCAGGCACTGCACAATGCACAGAGGGCAGGGTGCCATGTGCTGAGACAGCTTGGTTTTTGCTCTAAAAACACATTTTGTAACGTGATAGTAATGTGTCAGCCAATGTCTTCGTCAAAACATGACCCAATATTCAACAGGTCTGTCAGGTATAGCCCAAAACCTGTTGTTTCCCAGTAGAAGAACAAAGCACTGGGGCCCAGATACGCAGTTGGTAACAGTTGTTTTAGATCTGTTTAGGATAATGCTATAATGATCAAAGCAGGATATAACTTTTGGCACCCCCATCTGCTTGTTTTAGCCATTCTGTCTTCAGTGGCCTTATTTTTAAAAGGCAGTTCAGCTTCTAGAGGAACTATGGGTTCTAACTGTATTACCAATTTTAAGTGAAGAAAGAGATCTGAAAGGAGCAATTGGAAGTTATAATCTGCATCATTCTTAAACTTGCATTTACATATGAAGAAATATATAGAGTAAAGGGTCATTAAATCAGTTTGGAGATAAATGTTTGGGCCTACATAAGTTCCTTCTCTGAACAAAATATTTATATCTAATTTTTTTTAACATTGCATTTGTTATTAGTGTAAACCCTTAAACCTAAATACCACTGCTACTTGAATGCACAAATTCAAAAATACACAATCTGACTTTTGCATGTTGTTAGATATTTCAACTTTCTCTTAAATTCAGATTCAACTCTTTCATGGTTAAAAATAATGGATTGCAAATAGACCTTTAAATTAATTCAATATCATAGAATCACAGAATGGTTTGGGTTGTAAGGAAACTTAAAGATCACCTTGTTCCAACCCCCCTGCCATGGGGAGGGACACCTCCCACTAGACCAGGTAGCTGAAAGCCCCATCCAGCCTGGCCTTGAACACTCTTAAACTTGTATCAAGTGGAAAATAAGATAGTTGAAGACATACGTATAAACTAATTCAGCTATAATCCTACATCATTACGGTCAAAGTCTTTTTAAGATGGGCCCTGCTTCAGTCTGTAACTCTATGTTTTCAACATAGCAATGAACACAAGCTTCCAAGGAACAGGTATTCACTAGATATATTGCCTATTTTAGAAATGTTTTTCTAAAAGCCCTCACTGAAACCCATACACCACCCTCAGACAGTAGCACAGTGCTACGAGTTTTACAATTCCAAAACAGAATTTGATGTGCCTGTTCCCACTAAGTCAGGTGAAAAAAAAATACCAAAGCACTAAGGTTGAGATTTAAGGAAAAACAATTTATTTTTAGATCAGATACCTGCTGCTTCCAATTTAGATATTGGATAAACTATCTGAAATGAAAGCAGCAGACTGAAATTGAGTGTTTTTCTAACCTCCTCTAATTAGAATCAGCTAGTTCAGCGCATCTCTAACCAGAATCACCTCTTCTTCTTTGCCCAACCAGGGTGACCTGCCAAACGGGAGGTGTGAATGTTGTCAAGCAACATCACAGCCTCCAGATAAGAAATGAAGGCTTTGAGAAACTGTGAGCATCCTCTGGGGAAGAAATTAGACTTGTGAACTTAGAAGGGGAAAAAGGCGTACAAACGGTTTAAACAAGAACTGAAGACAGAGGTCAACAGAGATGTTTCCAACTGGAAATCACCTGCTGGGGAAAAAATTAGTTTTGAACACCTAACAAAAATCAATGGATTAGATGGGAAACATTTTAAATTATTCATCTTTGTCAGGAAATCCTGTTTACTATCTTTCATGACCTCCTATACTGAAAGTTTGTTACTGGAAAAGTATAAACTGAGATGAACTACAGCCTAATAATACGAACGTAAACATAAGAGCAGAAAAGTAAACATAATGCACCTGAGCATCCATGTAGCCTGTATCCCATTTCTGAAAGGGGCCTGTACTAAATGCAAGGTGAGAGAGCTTAACAATAGCAAAAATATAGATTGCTACTTTCTCTCACTAATTTTCTAGTTTCCAGCAGTCTGCCATATAAAGGGTTTTTTTATTTAAAAGCTGCATCTGCATCCTACTTGATAGCCCTTGATTGATTCTTCTTCCATGAGTTTGTCTAAGAGTTTTTCAAACCCATTTGCACAGAGAGCCTCCACAGGAGCCTCTAGTGATGAGTTCCACACTTTTCCTGCATGCTGTGTGAAAAAGCGCTTCCTTTTCCTTGATTTATACCTGCAGCCTGACCATTTCATCCGATGCTCCACTAGACTGTTGTTTTGAGGAAAGGGGGATAATTGTTCCCGGTTACATTTCTCCATGCTACTGCATCATATTCACCCCTCAGCTGTCTTCCAAACTGAAGAGTCCTCATCTCTTGAAACTCTTTTCATAACATACTGGGTCTTGCTGGGATGGAGTTAATTTTCTTCATAGCAGCGATACAGTGCTGTGTTTTAGATCTGTGACCAAACAATGTTGATAACACAATGATGTTTTAGCCGTTGCCAAACATTGTTTGCACAGTGCCAGGGCTTTCTCTGCTTCTCGCTCTGCCCCCACAACAAGTAGACTGGGGATAGGCAAGAGGTTGGGAGCAGATAAAAGCAAGACAGCTGACCCAAACTGGCCAGAGAGAGATATACCCCACCATATAACGTCGTGCTTAGCAATAAAATTGGGGGACAATTTTTCCAAAGTAGCCATTGCTCAGAGACTGGCTGGGTATCAGTGAGCTGGTGGTAAGTGATCATGTTTGCACCGCTTGTTTGTTAGAATCATAGAATGGTTTTGATTTGAAAGGACCTTTAAAGATCACGTAGTTCCAGACCCCCTGCTGTTGGCAGGGACATCTTTCACTAGATCAGGTTGCGCAAACCCCGTCCAACATGACCTTGAACACTTCTAGAGATGGGCATGCCCCTTCCATGGGCAACCTGTTCCAGTATCTCACTGCCCTGAGTGCAGAATTTTTCCTTCTATCTAATCTAAATCTGCCCTTTTTTAGTTTAAAACCATTACCCCTTGCCCTACCGCTACACCATGGGAGCAATAGTAGATTAAAAACAAAATAACAGTTGAGGAGGATTATTGCAAGCACAGAACAGCATTTACACTTATGTGTACTATCTAGGATACAAATCATATTCAAAAGTAATATTTAATGTAAATCATGAGCAATATTTAATGCAAATCAGCTGAATTTTCCCCTAGGATAAAAGTTGATGTGCTAAACAAAACTTCCATGACCTTTGTGATCTCATTAGCACCAAGCTGGAATTCTGGTAAGCAAAAGCTGACATTTCAAGAAAAATCTGGTTCCAGAAAAGCTGTTCAATTTTGCATTTTGGAAGGGTGTGAAAGGGCAGTTAACAAAGACATATCAAATCTGTAGTTTATACTTGATTTTCATCAACTTTTTCAGCATGTATTATCTTCTACAACTATAATATGTAATATACATACTTACATTCTTTGAGTTAACTATTACTTTACATCATTGCACCTCTGCAAACATTTTACATTAGATCTTGGGTGCCCTTTTGAAGGACATTTCCCCATACCTTCCATCTACTAAGCTTCAGTTCATCACAGGGTTCACTGAAAGGGTCTCATAGCGTATGAATTCCTTTCAGGTGAACCTAAACCAGATTATATATTTCAGAGATTTTCTGAAGACATAGCCTAGAAAGCAAGTTAAATGTAGAAACTCATATTGTGGAAGTTTTCTTTCAGATATGTTGATGAGACTCCCTTTCTGATGAAACATTTTTAGTCAACAGTTGTTAAGTTGTTCTGTACCCACAGTATTTACAAGGGTTCTTTCCTAAAACAGGTCTCCTGTATACATAGACACACTGGTATGTTCTCTAGTGCCTCTTAAGAAAACTGTTTCTTGAGCATACTCTGCAAGCTACTCTTCAAATTCTGTTCTAGTCTTCAGACTAGATCAAGATCAAGCTGCCATGTTTTATGAGCTTTCTTTTTCTTCTCATTTAGACAAGCTTTCAATTTTCTGTAATGCTGACCTTTCCTTATGACAGTTTCCTCAACTTTTCTATCAAGTCACACAGGTCCAGTAAAAACTAGACCTATTTTAGTTTGGGTTTTTTTCCTTTTGTTTTAGATTGTACTTTTTATATGACTATTACTAATAGCAGGCATTTATATAGTACTTTTCCTCAGAAGATTTAAAAGTGCTTTGGGAAGGAGATAAATAGCACTAGCTCTGCTCTTGAGAAAGAGAAACACAAGTAGTGGAATACTTGCCGCTAAGCCTTTCAATAGACCACTGGAGAACCAGGAATAAAATCCTCCTCAGTCCCAATAGTCATTACATTGCATGCACCAATAGGGTGGAATTCATACATATGTTTACACACTGTAGTGAGCATCCAACCAGCCATTTCAGCTTTAATATGCAAGAAGTCCTCTACAACCATACATGGATTAGTGGGCACTAACAGCAATGCAGACAAACAGGAAAGTATATCTAGGATAGATTAACAAAAGCAGTCTTGACTTTCAAATTAAAAAAAAAAAATTAAAAAGCATTTAAAGCACTTAAAAGCATTAAAGAGCATTTGCTTTAAACTTCTTTCTGTACTAATAAACAATGACCTGTAATGGCTAAGCTTGGGTGTTGTAAAAAATGCATTTAATTTTTGGTACTGCAACAGGACAGGTTTTAGAATGGAAGTTTCAGACTGGGACCTGGTAAACTCATCTTTATAGTGTTCCTTGGTCCATAAAGGAAACCTTTGAAATAACATTCAAAGTGCAATGTTTAATTAAAAATAACTGTAAGAAGCACTGAAAAGAGAAAGCATATGAAAGGGATTTGTGCTAAATGACAAGTACTGACAGCAAACTGACCAAGGTACACTGAAATGTGTTGGAATTCAATTTTAAAACAACACATTGGACCTCATTGTCTATTACATGCAGGCTTCTTCACACTGCTTGGCTGGAGAAACAGACCTAAGTTAAATAAGAATAAAACCTATTGGCACTAGCTAATCCCTGTCACTATCACTTAGTCAAAGTGGTGCAGGTAATCACTTCAGTGGGAGATCTATTATAGCTCAACTCCAGCTTGAATTTAAACAAGCAGCACAGAAAAGGGAGACAAACTAAGAAGAAAGGAAAACCAGTGTAGGAGGGAAGAAATTCACATTTAATATTTCAAAAAAAAAACCCACAAGTATAAGATGGAAACAGAAAGAAATTGAAAGACTACAGAAGTTTCAACAGGTGTAGTAAACACATTTTCATCTTGATTTCAGCATGTTACTTGATATCACTGTATAAAATTTTGTGCAATGAACAAAGATTTTATTTCCTGAAATTATATTCTGTAGAATCACAAGGACAAATATGAAAGCAGAACATCAGAACAAAAAGAAATTTCTGCCAACTTCTTGTTTAAAAAGTATGCAGTTTAGGTATAGTTTTTTTGGTCCAAAGCCAGAATTGTAATCATTACAAAAGGCCAGGCCATTTTTCTGGGCTAGGGGCTTCTGCAGAAGCTGTATTTCTAGCTGTCTTTAGCTTCCTGAGACCATAAAGATCTTTAGTCCATTATAGCTTTATTCTCACTTTTTTAAAAGTGTATGTTCTGAAACCACACTCATTGGTAAGCGATAAATATTTTGAGCTTTAATTGTTTTGAAGACAAGACACTTGCAGTTTTACCATCATGCCCCCAAAAGACTGACACTATGAACTCTCTCAGGTACTCTTTGTGCGCCTGTGAGCAGATCACCCTCTCCTCTTCCATTTACATACAGCTCTTACTGCTTGAATTGTTCCTAAATAAGGATGAAACCGCACATATAGTATTCCCAACATGTTACAGACATCTCTATGTCCCTTTAAAAGTGTCATAAAAGACACAAAAAACTATAATTCAGGAAAGGAAAGCTGTGTTGTGATAGCCATGAATGCTCTGTAAAACGAACAAAGACCAGAACTAAATATTATTCTTGCTGCATCAGTCATGTTTTCATAAACCATAACTGTGATAACAAGTTTTACTTTTAGCTTAGCAGTCTCACACTGCTAAGAGTATGCACACTCATCATTTTTACTTCTTCCTAAAACTATTTTTCTTTCCATGAGACCATTTACAATTGCCATTCTAAATTTCATTGCTTCTGTGAGCTCCTGTTCCTGAGAAACAGAAACACATACCTCATTGCAACAAGAAGCAATGAACTCGAGCATGATTTTGAAGTTTTGTATTTTAAACAAATACTTGGTATAAATCAAATCTTGGCATTTAAATCCAATTCAGACTATGTATTATTGACTTTGAGACTTCATGGCAACAAGAATGCTTGACTGATACATCACAAGAATTATTCCTTTCTGTTCTTGATCATGGCAGCTGTGCTGAGAGGAAACACCATAGCTGATGGGGCCCATGAGAGAAAGTCGTTACGCTGAACCTAATTACTGTATTCATTACTGAACCTAATTACTCTCAGATTACAATGCAAAACGCATCTGCATTTAAGCAGACATTCTAGTAATAGACATACAGAGTGAACCAAACAGCTCTTCTTAATGTCATACAAGTGATTTCTTCTTCAAGAGGGTGAACGGCATCAATATGCACATATATATTATTCACAAAAATTTAACAGTTTAACACTAATTATTCACAGCAGTTAAATGGGTTCTTTTTATGTATCCAATAATACTGCAACATTGTAAGTGACATCTATATTACTGGATCCAGGAGTACATCAGTGTTCTCAGGTTCACGCACTCCCACAACTACCAGCTCCCAACAGAGTCTGAAAACCTGGTGGTGGCCCAGACTCTCCTTGCACTCCATCACTGCAGCTCCTGGTTTCCACACAAATAAAATACAAGCATGTAGGCTAGATGGGAGCAGCAGAGCCCTTCAATGAGATGCTAGATCAGGACAATGGAGGGACTGTGTTTCTTTCACCTGACTGCATGAGTGCTGCAACTAGAGGAGTGCATTCATCTGGAAAGTCCAGTAACTTAAAACAGAAACTGAACTAATTGCTACTTAGCAAGGTGGCTTCTGTTCTTAGGTTTTTTTCACTTTTTCTTTATAGTTATTGTTCCAGTTTGCCTAAAGTAATAATAACTTTCAAACTCCATTTTTAGGGGGATTTAGAATCTCTTATAGAATATGCAAGGGCCAATTTCCTTGGGAAATTTCCTTGAGGAACCTTCTTTGTCTTTTTCTGTTTTTTTAATAGAAGGATTTCATATCTCAAAGAAGGATCAAGAACAAGCAGCAAACAGTGCCCATATAGAATTTTTTGGCACAGATCCTGTAACTTAATGAAAGGAATCTGCTAGAAGAAATGTTTTCTGTGGATTAGAAATTGTAAGCTAAATTTTAGCCTGCAGTGAATTTGTACTGACAAATTATAAAACACTCAAAATTGTAGTGTAAACAACTATAATGGAATTCCTGATTTTGGAAGTTTACTAGCATATGACAGAGCACCACTGTAATAAGGCCTTTTCATTTGCATAGCTTTTCACTATTTTATTAAAATATTTTAAACATCCTCTAAATAAACTTAGTAACTCTTAATACTAATATAATGCACTCTTCAGTGTTTTCAGAAATAATTCTGCTTTAGATTAAAATTACCTAGGTTATTTCACCGCAATTACACTAAATTGCATCTCACTTCACACTTCTCACAGGACCTCTCTCCACTGAAAATATTATCCATTGCTCCTTATTTTCTATAAAAAAGCTTTTTAGTGCTTTTCATAGAAAGTGCAGACTTTCTATGAATAACTGAGCATGAAGCTTGAGAAAGACTACTCTAGTTTGGGTAACTCTAGAACCTCTAGGTAATATCAAGACAGGAGATTCCTTATTTGCCTTTTGGTTTTTTGTCCTTGGTATCTGATCACTTCCATTTTCCTGGATTCTAAAGATACAGGAATTCTTTAGTCTTTCCTACTTGCACCAATGAAAATGAGAGCAGTAAAAGAAGCCAGGCAGAAAATTGATTGTAAGACTTGAAAAGAGTGGGGAATGATAAAATATCCAAATGCAAAAATAATCAATATAAGAGCAAAAGACTTCCACAGCACACATTACTTTCAAAGGCACATACAAGATGTTAATGTCTTGTCATACCTTCATAGTAACATGGGAACACCTGAATGAAAATAATGTTACAAATTACCAAGCTTAAAACTAGATTTAGAAAAGATCATTGAAAAATTTGAGACAAAATGCTTCTTCAGTTGAAATTAGACTGACATTTAACATGTCTAGAAATGCTGAAAAATTATCCTCTCTATATATATTTGGGTTACACAGGAGACATGGATAAAAGCAGATGCTTCTGCAAAAGATTGAGTACTGAAAAGAACAGATAAATACAGTTTCCAGCATTCAAAGAATTTAATATCACAGTTCTTCCAGAATGAAAAAAATAAGGGGAGTGGGAGGGACAGGACATCTGAAATGGGATTTTCAGCATTACTATTTGGCAGCAGAAAGTAAAGAGCAAGAGATCTGACTGACAATAAAACCTTCTCAAGCAGTTCAATGGCATGGGAGAACTGTATGGGATTTATGGGATTTCACAATGGGGAGGACTGTAAAAGGCAGTCTGTGATAAAACAGTTCTAGAGGAACATCCTTCTAAATGTACACAGCATCTGACATTGTGGAAAGGATGCTAATTCTGAAGATGAAGACAGCATTGGAGTTGAAGAGGCACACAGAGGATTAAGATGTTTTAGAGAATCTTTCCCATGAGAAGCAAAACACTGGCTTTCCTATATATAATTCATCATCCTACCTAGTTATTTATAGCTATCACAGATATCTGGTAATCAAAACAATCTGGACTGATTGTTGACTACTAAGCATGATTGCCTAGTCTAATGTCATATATTGCTTCATTGTTCTCCTGATTAATGGCACTTGTTTGTTGAATGTTTTTAAAGAATCCCCAAATTAATGCAATTGGAAGAAAAATGTCAAAAAATATTTTCAGTGTTTAGCTCTAGCAAACTCAGATGAATCAGGGAAAAGCAACTATTTATGTCACCATTTTTTTTTCAGTTGATTTTCAGGAATATAATTCAAGAAATTCTACATATCAAAAGCACACAAAAGAAGAAAAAAAAAACAAGCCAAAACAAACAAAATCAAACCTGCAGGAGAAAGGACATAACATGGAAGTATAAAATAATCTGGTTTTTTCCACTCTTGCTCTCATTCTCCAACCAGATTCTCTCTCAAATCATTCATAATAATTAAAGGTGATATGATGATATGCCAAGTTTGGCAGATATATGAGTGGATACATGCATATACATGATATAATAACAATGTGCTAATGGTGATGATAGCTGGTAATGAAGCATCATTACAGCATTTTAATGTGTCTTATCATTACTACTCCTATTGACTTGGAAGTAAACAGTGTCTACAAGAAACATAACCCAACTTGAGATCTTGCTGGAGGCAGGCATTTACCACTATATAGAAACAACTTGGCAATACAGGTGTTTCATTTCAGATTTACCAATAATTTGATAGCAGTCAAATAGTGTTTGTGTTTAGGGAGAAAAGTTTCTCATAAAAAAGACAGAGCAGAGGCATCAGTTTTACCACTACAAAGGGGACTTAAAGTACTTTTATCTCTCCTTAGATCCCAGTGCTTGCAGTCTAAGCTTTCTTCCATGCTGCCCACAGGGTGGACTCCAACGCCATGTCTTCACTTGACACTCATTAAATTTGCAGGTGACAGAAGACAGACTTTGTCTGCAGGCCAAAGCAAAAAGTGTTTAAGTATCCTTTACTTTCTCCTATTTACAGAACAATAGGGCCAAACCTTGGTCATGCTCACTTAAACTTGTACCTCAGCCATTGACAGACAGATGCTGAAAAATTTGGGAGTTATAAACATTTTAAAAAAATTATATTTGCTGATTGTATGGAATGAAATGATATTATTTTCTTTTTTTTGTTTGCCTGGGTTTAGTAATCAGATTGCTACAGTTAACAGTTTATGTCTAATCATATATTTAGCTAAATTAGCAAAAAAATATCAGCAATTAGACAGTCAAAAGGAATCTCTGCATGCATCCAGCTATACACTAGGAATTATCAGTAGAAAACCACATACTGAAATATTTGGATTAGCTTGAACTGCATGCAGTAAGGACCCTGAGAGAAAAGTACCCCACAATCCTTGTTTTACCAAGGAAAGAGAGGACATATGCTGGAGGGAAACGCTGATTGACAGGTTAATTGTTTGGATGATTTTTGTATTTGTTCCCCAGATTTCACACATGTTCTATTAAATAAATCTCTGCCTTACAGAAAGACTCTACCCTGGCTTCTCTTGAAGCTGAGTCATATGAAAGACGGAACAAGAGGGAAGACAGAGGGCAGGTTATTAGTACTGCATCTGATTGATATAAATAGGAAAAGACAATTCACCAAGAAGAGTATTTATACTCTGCTCCTCTCATGGTACAGGCTAGCAGTAAGAAACATTCCTATTATGAATGAGAATTGAGATCATAGCAGAAGTTATGAAACCTGTCCATCCTGCAACTGGTGTGTATCAAAACTTTTGGCATACATTTGATGTTCCATAAGGTATCAGAATGGTATAGCTTTTTTGTCCATTGTAAGACTCACATGACACGAGAATTAGGCTTTATGATTTGCTTTGGGCATAGTTAAACTTCCTTTCTATCCACCAGACTCAAGCTGTGATTTTCACCCACAACAGAATTATTAGGACAGTGCACATTTTTCCACTTTTCCTATACTAGATCAGTCAGCAGGCAGGTTGAGAACTTTATGTTCAAATTGTGACTGAAATCCAGTGCAGGTACTTTCCCAGAGGAGAAATCTAGTCCTCTAGCAAGCCATAGATGAATATAAAGTTAGCAGAATTCTCTTAAGGATCCACGATCACCTCATAGCAGCGGAGACAAAATGTTCCCCTTTAGGTCTCCTTTTGATATCTGTTCCAAGAGAGTTCACCGTTTGAGTCAGGGCTGCTGTCCTCCATTTCCCACAACACGATAATAATTAAGGAAAGAAAAATAGTCCTCACAATATGATCTTCTCTATGTTATTTTAATATGAGTATATTCTAATTAAGCCACATTGCCCACCTTTTGTCTCTTTTCCTGTGAGGCTAGGACAGAGCAGATCTCAGCCTGAGGTGTGAGCTGTAGATATAACCTTAATGAAGACTTTCAGCTTGTGTGAAGACTACAGCTTTCACACAAGTAAATAGGTCAAGTTAGAAACAAAGTGAGCTCCAGGGAGAAACTTGGCCAGTGAGATTTCAGCACTGCAGTGCCCAGAATTTAGTCACCCAAATCTGAAGGGACCCTACCTGCCCTGTTGGAAGAATATAATCAGTACCCTATACTGGCAGGTGCCCCGATTTAGGTTTTAGGATGACCAAACTATTGAATGCTGGGAACGAGGGGTTCATCCATAATTCTGTTTCTCACTTTGTCTCAGTGTCACTATGGAAGTAAAAGGATTGGCTTAGAAGCCAAAATCATGGATTTCGAGTACAGAGAGAAAAAAAATCTTTTTAATTACTCCTATGGCTAGTAACTACCTTTTGTATAATAAACTTTTTATCAAAATTGTACTTTATTAGCACAGTAGCCTGTGATCAGACCTGTTTTCACAGCTTTTGGAATGAAAGAAAGATTGCATCCATTGCTAAGATTTACTAAAATCCCTAGACTTTATGCACATCATGTTAAATTGATGAATTAATTTTTTATATTTATTCAGAAACTTGTCTGGCCAAATTTGTACAGTTACAGGTTTTTTCCCCCCCCTCTCAGCTTTCTATTGGTTTTGTTACAAATGAAAGAAATCACACTTCACAGACAGCTAGCCTTGTATTATCTTCTATAACAAGAAGGGCTGAGGTAGATTTATTATTTCTTTGCCTCTAGGACAACACAACATTTAAAAGCAGCAAAGCTTTTCAATACCGCCTCATAAAAATAAGCTTGATTAAATACTTAATATTTCTAGATTCTAAAGCCAAGTCTGACCTTTTTGATCTTCATGCAACTTTTACAGTATTTTCATGAAATTTAAATAAAAAGAGACACTGGGAAACATTAGTTTGTCCTCTAAAACTTTGTTGATATATTTCTTTTAGAGATATCAGAAAATCTTAGTAAAAGTAGCAAAGCATGAGCACAAACTGTCCAAGCTTTCAAGTGCTGAGAAACATAAATAATGAAAAAACAATCTACTGTTTCAGCTGTTGGCATTTTATACTAAAGAAAGCTGTTCCACATGTAAATGTAATTTCTATTCAAAGAGATGGTGTTCAAAAGCGATCCCATTTGACTGTACGCAACAGTAATGAGTTGTTCCTGCCATGGAAAGGGACTGCTGTGCCCCCACAGTATCTCCCAAAGAGGATCAGTGTCATAAGAAGAACGTAGGAATATGATCAGGAGCTAGACCAAAAACTGTGTAAAGAAAAATGGTTGTTTTGAATCCCCACTGTGGTTCCAGAAGGAGCTGGTGCTGGTGCACAGCTCGGGATCAGCGCTGGCTTGCTGAATTCTGTGCTCTGAAACCACACACAGCACAGGAGCAGCATCTGAACAGTAGGGGCAGCATCTGCTCCCCCAGCAGGTCTGTGGTAAAATCTAACATTTTACCTCTGTTATTTTATACACAAACACTTATTATAAATATGCGCTATATTAATTTCCATCTCATTGACCTCTTCTAAAAAATAATGGCCTTGACTCTCCAATAAATATGAGTAATTCTTGTAAAATACAGCAGCATTTTGAATACATATTTGTTGAGTATATATGCATGAGTTCATGTATATATGAGTTCAGCATAAGGGGGAGTAACTCTGTGTTCACTTGTTACAACGGTTGGACTGCCCACCGGTCCCATTGGGATTAGGAGCAGTAACAGATCTCATTTCTCTTTCTCAATCCAAACTTTCTTTTACTTCGTTTCATCTCTGTAACTTTGAGAATTTAACAGAAAAATGTCTTTATTACAGTTGTGACTGAGCCCAAAGAATGCTATCTTTGTTTTTCCTGCATTTGAGATTTAGGGCTGATCCTGACAGACATTGGAAATGAATTTCATGAAAGTTGCCTCAGAAACCTTTCAAAAGGCTTTACCATCCACAGCATCCCACCTATCATGCCCAAACTTTGAAAAGAAATCCCTTCCTCCTAAAAAGTCTCCTCCATACCATTTTTATGCTTTTTTTTTCTTTAGCAATGAGTTCATTTCCTGTCTAGTGAATGTTCTGAACCTTTTGCAGTACACTTATTACAAGATCAGCTTGCATTTTTCCTACCAGCTCAGCAAAGAGGTCATGTGTTGTTGGCTCCCTGTGCCCCGTGTAAGCAGTGCAAAGGCTAGGGAAGAGGGGATTAAGCCACAATACTCAGGCCCTGATTTAGTTCTATATTTATACAGGTTTCATGCTTGTAACTTATATGATAAATTGTTTATGCTTCAGTATTTATATGTGTTATGTCAGCTAAATTAAGGGTCCAATAGATCTAGGTTAAAATAAGTAAGCACAACACAGCACGATGAAATAAGGTCCTGTTCTAAAGTGTCTGATGTCAGCTTGATGTGGGAGCCTTCATAAATAAAGTAATTACTTAATCCTTTGCTATATGAAATTTCTGACCTGCTACTTGAATGTACATACCTTGCTCATATATCTTTTGAAAGACATTATACCTTTGCATCACATAGAGACGTTCAAGATGACACAGAAGAGCTCAAAGAAAAATGCTTTAAAAGGCTAAGGTCAAAAAATAAATATGATTGCAGTTCTGCATGCTAAAATATGTAATGGATATTAGCATTTTACTTTATTATAGTGAAATATTGGTATCTAAGGCATCTGCACAGGGCTGACAGAGCTGACACAGGACTCGGGGTATATCTGCCCCTTGCTAGGTCCCATAAAGAACTGGATGCTAGGCCATTACCTAAGAGGACAGCAGAAAGCTACTTTAGGCATCTAAATATCTTCACCAAGTGAAGTGAAACTTGCTTCCTTTGTTTGCTCCAAATTTGCATTCCAGCTGCAACAGCAAGCAAGAACAAAGTAAAATAACAATAGCTAAACAAACAAAGAAACAAACAACTATTCCTCCAGGGAGACAAAAAAAAATTTAAAAAAGCAAAACCAAAAAAGAAATAAAAACAAACAAACAAAAAAACCCAAACAAAAACAAAACCAGAAACAAGTTTGAAGACTACATATCTTAGTTTTAAGACTGGAATAAGAACCAGCTCAAGCTGCTGCTGCCAGGATAATATAAAAATCACAGAAGGACTTGCCCTGGATTTCTTGAGTTTCTGGAGAGGACTGCTGTGACTGCTGAGCTGCTCATAGCAGATATATTTTAGACCAATCCCACTTAAGTCCAATTTTTGAACACTTCTAAATCTTTAGAATAAGAGACAAGGAAGTAGAACATATGAATACTAAGATGCTGTATGGAATATTTGCATGAATATTATTGTGATCTAGAGAAAACAAGTGGTTTGAATATAGTAAGATTAGGTGGGAATTCTTAGGTAAGCCTTGGCAAAAAGTTTTATTTATATTTCTTTAAGAAATTTAGGATCTCTTTCAATCATTTCTTCTCTTTAAAGAAATATTAATTTATAAAACGGAGAGAGAAAGGTTTTTCCAACAGGGGAAAAAAAATGTAAAAATCATTTTTCTATAGAATCACAGAATTGTTTAGGTTGGAAAGGACCTCTCAAGATTGACTAGTCTAGCCCCCCACTCAAAGCAGGGTAAGCTACAGCAGGTTGCTCAGGGCCATGTCCAGTTGGTACTTGTATGTCTCCAGGTAAGGACCCTACACAGCTTCTCCAGGCAATGTCTTCCAGTGTTGGATTACTCTCACGTTACGTTGAGATTATGAATGCTCATTATGATGACTCTCATTATTTTTAAATGGAATTCACTGTATTTCAATTTGTGCCCTTTGCCTCTTGTTTTCGTAACAGAGGAATCTGACTTTGTTTTTCATTCCCTCTCATCAGGTATTTATACACTTTACTCAGATCCCCTCAAGCCTTCTCTCCTCCAGGCTCCCCAGCTCTCTCAGTCTCTCCTTATATGAGAGAACTTCCATTCCCTTAACTATCTTTATGGCCCATCACTGGACTCGATCCAGTAAGTCTACATCTCACTTATACTGTGGAACCCAGAACTGGACCCAACACACCAGATGTGTCTTACCAGGGCTAGGTAGAGTAGAAGGACCAACAGATCCAACCCGCTGACAACACTCACCCTAAAGTACCCCAGGACGTGGAGGCAGTCAGTACTTAAACACTATTTTTATTTTCCAGGTACTTATTGGTATTTTGGGCATATTGCCATCTTTTAACTTTCCTGTTATATTAATAAGCTAGTGGGCATAAAAGGGAAAGAAATATGCCGTAATGAAAAAAACTTTCATCATTAGGAGATGACCACAGATAATAAACTACTTACATTTGTGAATTAAGCTATAGTAGAAACAAGCAGGATTTATATGGGCAAAACTAATTGTTGACAGGTATTGCAAGACAATAATACGGACAAAGAGCATAATTAGCAAAGAGCAAATGGAATCATAATTTATAACTATATCTGATCTTATTTGTGTAAATTGTAGCTTGATATCCCTATCGACTTCATCTTTTATATGCATAGTATAAATTTATCTTCCAGCCATATAGTTGTGATCTTATTGGTCTTTTAAAAAAGAGAGACTTCTTGGTTCTGCCTTTTCTTTTTGAGTTGTCTTTTCATTTTAAGAAAACATGAAGAGGTGTAAGTGTCTCTCTTCCTGACTGAAAAGCATTAAAGCAAATATCACATAATTCATTGTAACAATGTGCTCATATATTTACAACTCTTTTTGACTTATTATGAAGTTTTTCTTAAGACATGAAACACATTTCTTCTTAATCCTAAGAGGTGAACAAATTGTAGTTATTATATCAAAGCATTAAGAACAACTATTTCAGTATAGGATTTGTGGTTTCGGAGGTTTTTTCCCTCTTGTTTTGCTGCTGTTGTTTTTTTTTTTTTTTTTTCCCTTAATGGCTCTTCATCTTTAATTTTTCTATGCTTGTAGGTAATTGTTCCCACCTGTTTCATTACATAAGAGAAAGAAATGGAAAGCAGGTCCTGAAAAGGGAGGATATACAAGGCAACACAAGAAGCTCCCACTTCTTAAACCTTTCTGACTTGTCAGCAGCAGGGAAATAGAAGCTGGATGTACTGTAAGGCATCATTGTAACTGAATCTGTAATAGCCATTTCCATCAGTCAGAGTGTTCTCCTTCTCCGTAGTGCTAAAGGAACTGCTGCTCCCTGGAAGACGCCGGGAGTCACCCTGGTGACTTGTTTTGTGCAACTTTCCCCCCCCCCCCCCCCCTATTGGGGCTGACCTGGCTAAGAACAAATACCATGCTTCGCCACTTCCACAACCTCACAGAGATACAGTCAGGTTAAACAAGAAGTGGACGAAGACATTCAGAAAAGGAACTTATAGAAATGTTTCACTGTGACAGTTTGCAGATGGTGTACAGTGCAAATAAAAATCCAGCTCTTGGAACAGAAAAATTTGAGATTTCCCCGGGAGACGTGTCTACATGCAAAAGGTAAACCTAATATCTTTACAGACCAATGTCCTCCTGTAGTGCCTCTCCTCCCCTCACTTGTTTGTGAGGATCAGAACCAAAGAGATGAATTAGAAAGACTAAGACATATCAAGAAGCCTGAATAAATTACACTAAACTATATGCTGTAGAACAAACAGCCTACAAGCTCTGCCTTTTTGTTTTAATGTAACTGTGGGTAAACCATGTGTACAACCACCAAAAAAAAAAAAACCACACAAGTCACAATACTTTCTGCCTTACAAGACAAGATTCCGCAGTATAATGTCTTTGCCTTGGTTCTCTCCCCTTACTTCTTTTTCCAGAGGGTTCCAATTCCCAGCCAATTAATGCTGAATATAAGAATTAACCTAATAGCAGGATAATTTGTAAAGTGCTTTGAAATACAATGTAAAGCATTTAATAAGGCTAATGTTCTTCTCTCACACCAAAAAAAGCGTAAGATTCCTTCCAATTACTTTCCCTATGAGCAGTTCACTTTGTAAAGATTTTTAATTATAGGTGTACAATGAAAATAAAATTAGCAGGTATTTTTAGCGAAAAGTAGTAGTCATGCACACTTTATTAGTCTAAGTGACATCAGAGATTCCCTAGTGTTTGAAAACCTCTCATAGAAGATTTCTGAATTTGGCATTATATTATTACTGTTTTTACTGCTATAAAAAAAAAAGTTCTTTTTTCTTCTCTACTCCTACTTATTTTTCTGGAAATTACACTTCATGAGGATATTTACTAACAATTGGAGAGAAAAAACCAAAATAAACTTTTTTCCAAGATTTGTACTAATGATTTCATAATCATTAATCATTCTGTTTCTTCAGAAGAAACAAATGCTTCATTTAAAGTTGATCCCACACACAAATGGCTTTATTTATAAAACTCATATTATGGCTTCAACCTCTTGGCATACAGTGATACAAATATGATTGTAACTGCACATGCACATTTTTAATGAAAAGTCTGCTCTAGATTTCACTTCACAAACTCTATAGATCTAATTATTCTATGTTCCTTGCAGCAGTACTAAGTTTCCACATCAGCTTTGGGGTCCTTAGATATATTTTTAGCTTGGGAATCTCCCAGGGATTCCCAACTAAAACATAGTCCAATTCAGAAAGTTATTGACATATGGATTTAATTATATATTTAAAAGCTGATTTGACTTTACTTCAGTGATAATAAACATTAGTGCTAATAACATTTTCTGATTATCATTTTAACAAGTGATCATACATTTATCTTTTTTATTATCAATTTTAAATAGCTTTCTGGCTCCTGCTTAAGCTGCAGTGTCTACTAGAAGTTTATGCCCTCTCTCTCAGAAGGTGGAGACACATGCAGTGAGCTCATCAGTCTGCAAAACTGGAGCAACAGGGAACTCCAGCAGAGCAAACAGAAGAGGAGAGGACAGGAAACTCTCTTGACTCTTGTTTTGCCTTCTGACTACATGCAAGTAAGGTGCATTTTCCTGATAGCAGTGGTCCACTTTCAGAGCCATATAGCTCCTGGTACTCAGTTGTGCCTTGAATTCAAGTCTACCATCACCTTTTCTGCCAGTGAACATTAGATCTAATCCTCTTGCAATGTGAGGAGGGAGATGATGCTATGATGTATTTTAGCTACCTAAGAATCTCAGTGGGAAGATCTGGTGAGCAGATGGAAATTCTGCCCAGAGCATCCATAAATAATGATCACTCTCTTAAGAATTAATTTTGCAGGTCACAGTGGAGAACAATTCTGAAGGAACCTGAAGAACATAGAGCTGGAGAACCTAATTTATTCTATAGTACTTTCTTTTCCCCAGTGTTTCCATTACAGCAGACCCTGGAGTCCTTATGTAGAGTTTTGATCAACCAGACTATAGAAAGAAATAAAGCAATGTCAATCTGCAGACGATGTGCTGGAGGGAAGGGATGCCATCCAGAGGGACCTGGACAGGCTTGAGAGGTGGGCCCGTGCAAACGTCATGAAATTGAACAAGGCCAAGTGTGAGGTGCTGCACCTGGGTCAGGGCAATCCCAAGCACAAATACAGGCTGGGCAGAGAATAGACTGAGAGCAGCCCTGAGGAGAAGGACTTGGGGGTGTTGGCTGATGAGAAGCTCAACATGAGCCAGCAATGTGGGCTCATAGCCCAGAAAGCCAACCACATCCTAGGCTGTACCAAAAGAAGAGACACCAGCAGGTCAAGGAAGGCAATTCTACCCCTCCACTCCACTCTTTTGGGACCCCACCTGGAGCACTGCATCCAGCTCTGGGGCCCCCCACATAAAAAGGACATGGACATGTTGGAGACCAAGTGCAGAGGAGGGTCATGAAGATGATCAGAGGGCTGGAACACCTCTCCTATGAAGAATGATTGAGACAGTTGGGGATTTTCAGCCTGGAGAAGAGAAGGCTTTGGGGAGACCTTACAGCAGCTTTCCAATAACTAAAAGGGGCTACAGGAGAGATGGGGAGGGACTCTTTATCAGTGAGTGTAGCGATAGGACAAGGGGTAATGGTTTTAAACTGGAAGAGGGGAGATTTAGATTAGATATTAGGAAGAAATTCTTTACTCCAAGGGTGGTGAGACACTGGAACAGGTTGCCCAGAGAAGTTGTGCATGCCCCATCGCTGGAGGTGTTCATGGCCAGCTTGGATGGGGCTTTGAGTAACCTGGTCTAGTGGGAGGTATCCCTGTCCATCTCAGAGGGGCTGGAACTAGATGATCCTTAAGGTCCCTTCCAACCCAAACCATTCTGTGATTCTACGAATTGTGGAAAGAAGCCAGAATGGATCTTCAGAAACTCTGACCAAGTTTGTTCAGCTTCTCAGATGAAAAGATATACTTGCAATCTCCAAAGGATTAGTAAAGCATAGCTGTTGCTTTTTCAAAGCATAGCTACTGAGCAATTTTAGCTGGACAGTCTTAACAAGATTGTTGAAGAAGATTAATTCCAAGAGACTAGCAGAAAATACTCAAGGAAGATAATAGCCACAACACAACTGAACGCATCATTCCCAGTGGAGAAAAATCACCCAGGCTGAAAATATATTAAGGTCATAAAAAGATCAGAGGTATACTATAAATTCATAAGCCAGCACTGTTGTAAAGGCAGATCTCACTTCAGGAAGTGTACTAAGAGGTCCTACATAGGATAAGAGAAGTAGCTATCTTTGCCCATGCTATTTACTGGTAGCATGGGGTCTCTAGCTGGAGGATTCAGTCTCATTTTGGATACCTTCCTCTTAAGAACGATGCTGGCAAGCTGCAGAGCCCAGAGAGGAGAACTGAAGAAACTATGGAGATGCAAAGGGTTTTAGAAAACTTGACTCAACAGAAAAAATAGAAGATGTATTTAGTCAAAAAAAGGAATTGGTTGGATAATGGAAAACATAACTCTCTTCCATTACTTAAAAAGCAGTTATAGAAAGGGAGACAAACATTTTTCTTCACATACATAGGGGGAAGGACAAGAAGGAATCAGCAAAGATTTTAGGTTTAGAGCAGTAAAAATGTTCTAATGAAGAGTAATGAGGCACTTCAGCAGGCTGCCCAAGGATGTGATGAACCATTCTTCACTGTTTTTAAGAACAGATTAGACAAGCATATGGCAGTTTTACATGATCCAGCTTCAGTGCAATGGACTGAATGAAACGCCTTGAACTCTGGAGATTCTTTCTGACAACTTATGTCTATGATCCTTTCCTCTTTTTGTATTACCCTGAAATGTACTTTCAAAACATCACAGTGATTACATTTCTCTGAAAAAGGATAGTAGAAGTCAGTATACAATGCCAGGTTAATTTTGCAAATAACACAAGCTAAAGTATTCTCTTATGCTTCCACTGTAATACACCAAATGATTCCTTCATTTGCAGTATATCATGAAGGAAGGCTTTCAATGACATACATTCACCTAAGGCATATCTCCGCTACAATGCCCTTTTTTTTTTTTTGCTCTTAACTACAACAAAAAAAGGCTTTTAATCAAATATTGTTAAAAAGAGATCTGATAACTAAAATGAATATACTTAAATATAGCAGAAGCAGGCATGATTAAGTGCATAAAGAATTGAGGTTAAAATTGGCTACAATAAAAGGTTGAGTAAAAATTAATTTTAGCATACGCTTTGTGTAATACTGCATAAGCTATTCTTTTGTTTCGTTGTCTCTTTTTTGGGGCCTTAATTTTCAGTTAGTCGCTGGCTTACATCTTATCTCACACCGTAACGGCAGAAATTAATGGGATAAAAGTACTCCATTAAAAGACAAATTATCATTTCACTGATCTACTTCACTGAGTGCAAATTCCCTCTGCTCCCATTAAGAGCTTTAGAGCAGTAGAAAAATGCTAGTTAACTAAAATTGTGTTTCTTTTTTTAGACCATAAAATTTTCATTTATTCTGTCTGTAATACCCTTGTGTAAATACAGTAATTTTGAAGCCTTTCAGTATAGTGTGATACATATTTTGGCATTGTTGCATGTCTGGATTTCTTCCATGGTACTTTAATTTTGTGGTTCAGTGAGCAAAACTAAGAGTTCTCCTGACAGGCCTCTGCTTAAAACAGTCAGGGGCGTGTTGCCTGCTGAAACAGGCAATCTTTCCACTTGACGAGTGTCCATGTGGTATTTGTATGAACTGCATCTTTGTTTAAATTTGCATCAGTTCTTAACAGCAAATTCTTTGAGGCAAATAAGCTGTAGTAGACAACTAGACAAGGAAAAACATTTTCAGGATGCGATACAAAAAGGCGATATCTGTTGGAAAACAAGGGATTTCAACATTTGGAGAGAAAGTTACAATTCAAAAAACCACTGAGATATGTCTTCAGCTGTTTGAGGTTGAAGCTCCTCTAAGATGACAAAAGAGGTAATCTTTGTGTGTTGCTTAAGCTTGATGGTAAAGATCAAGATTTCTTTTGAAGAAACAGAATATAAAATTAAGTACAATTTCCCAAATCTAGGAATTACAATTCTTTGTACTGCTAGAAAAAAAAAAGTGTTCCCCATTGTGATTAGAATAGCTGAGTTCTTTGATAATGTTAATCCTTCAGAACAACCCATGAAATAAAGTGTTACTTAATAAAGGTTGTAGCAGTGTACTACATTATCCTTGCTCTAGAGAGACCTTAAAGCTATGCCCACTCCTCATGCATGCACAAGTAATAAGTACACACACAGGTACAAATGGCCATTCATACAATTGTGTATTCAATAGCTGAAACACTACTCCTTAAAAGTAAACTGAAATTGCCTATGTAACACAGAACTTTGAAAGGCAGAAAAATTCTGTGCTGTAGTTCATTAACTCTCCCAGAATATTCATTACTATATGCAAGTGCTATTTGTAAGCGTTATAATGTATATCAGTAATCATAGCCTTCAAGGCAAGGCAAAATAAATCAACTAAAACACCAAGACAAGTGAAAACACCAACACTTCTTCCTCAAAAACCCAAACCAGAATATTTGCAAGGAGCATCATGAAATTAATTTTAAGTTTTAAGAAAAACATATATACATTCATTCTACTAATTTTTTACAAACAACTAATAAACAACTGATTTTCACCTGCTTTTAAGCTTCCTTCTAATTTTAAGAAGATTTGTTTTTCTTTATACAATCCACCAAAATACTTATACTTGAAGTCCTAGATTTGTGTCCTAACTGGGAGCAACATTTAATGTAAATCTGCAAGTGAAGCCCATAATTGCTCTGACTGCTAGAAGTTTAGTTGGTTTCAGTGAACCTTTGCCTGAGTAAGTCTGATATGACAATGAAGATAAGGCTTTAAGATTTTTCTTTCCTGTGTAGCTAAAGCAATGGAGGCTTTAGCACTGATCAAGGCTGCAGAGCAAAACTAGGCACAGAGCCTCTACCTTTTCTATGCAACTCATCTCAACCAAGGTCCCTTGGAAAGTCACTGAGTGAATTGCTAGGTCAGTAAAGACAAAGTCAGTTTTAGCCCAGAGAAAAATCAGGATATTATTCAGTCATCAGGATGTTATTCAGTCATTCTTGGTGGCACTGGAAATGTAATCGCTTATTAAAAACAAGAGCTTGAGGTTAGGGAATTCTATGGGAACAAAATAAAACCAAAGATCCTGACACAGACAGCTTCTCAGCTGTTGCAAGGCCAGCAGCAAAACAAAAACCCCATTGGACTATGTCCATTTGCAATAAAGTCCTTTCATTCCGCCTCTACAAGTGGAATGAAAGCAAGTCTACAATTACCTTGATTTAATTAATACAACACCCCTAAAACCATAAACATAATCACATTTTCTTTGACAGCCAGATAGAGAAAGTAGAAACTTTTGCTGAATCCTTCAGGAACTTTTAAGGACACAGAACAGCTAATGTGGGGCTGGGTAATAACAAGAAAATTCTGTACATGCTAGCTGGGAGAAATCCATTCTTCTCCGTATAATGACCTTCTACTTCCCTGGTCTAGGTAGAAGCAGATCAGAATTGACGGAACACTATATACCTGCCAAGGAAATGCCTTTGGGCCGTTCTTCACTGAACCAGTATTTCCAAAAAAGTAACGCAAAAGGATAATATAAACCGCATTTCCAAAAATAACATAAATTCAGTCTTTATAAACTATTAATCAAGTCTGATTTAATGGGATCATTATATCTGGCATTCTGCATGTGCTAATAGCATCTAATGCACAGATGCTTTTTTTGACTGTTGAATGAATAATGATCTGGGATTCAGGTTTCCTTAATGGTTCCTTAATATCAACCACTTTGGCTAGAGCTGCAAATAAAAATACATGGCATTTATTTTATATTAGCAGCATGGAAAAATGTGTATATTTGTAATCAAGGTAAAATTTGACAATGTAGACTTAATGACTTCTACTGAAGAGGGGATGATTATGAGGAGCACTGCTTCCAGCATATATATGGAGTGCTGTCACATTAAAAAGTATGGGAGAATAAGCAAAACATTGATAAGATACTATGAATTTACACAGCAAAAATGAACTGCTTCTTTCTGAAAGAAATTACTTCTTCAAAATTGAGCAAAAGGCAGGAAAGCAAGAAAAGAACCAGAATTCCATGTATTTTCTGTGATGCAGCACAGTAGGTAGAGAAAAAAAAAGAAAAAAAACAATAGAAAAAGCTTCAGAGGACTGTACAACATATGTATAACTACCCTATTGATTCATGAAGTTATCATGAGTAAGTCAGTTAGGAACTGTGTAGCAATAGGGTTATCTGTGAAATTTGTATCTGTCATCAGCATAAAACATAACTTTTACAGTCACTTGTTGGACTTTTCCTGCTATAGAGGAAAAGACGTAAAAAAAAAACAAATCCACATGTAAAAAAAGAACACAGATGTATTCTGTAATGCCATCAGAAATCTGACTTCAGCATGCACATGCATATAAAAGAGCTTGAATATAGCTAGGCAAGTATGAACGAGCCACCTGTGAATGAGTCAAGAATCAGTTCAGCTTGTATATGCCCAAACATAAAGAACAAGCCCCTGAGAATTTATTACTATCAGAAGTAGCTAAGTTAAAGGTAATACAGGTATGATTACTTGCAGCAAACACAAGTTGTGTTGTTGTACACAGGTATTGGCATAACCTTAGCAAACATCCCTAACAGTTACACTGGTTTTATGCAGATCCATGTATCATAACAAGATAACGCGAGCCTGTATTTGTGGGAAGACTAATACATAACTACTTGTCAAGCTCAGTCTTAATGGAGGAACTCTGGCGATTTCAGCTGGTTTGTCCATGCTGGTATGTGTCAGTAACTCACTACGAGGAAGGAAATTTAACCTCCTTTGGAGTTGATTTTACAGAGGACTTAACTGCATACTCACTAGTGAGGGTGTCCACACTCTGAAATGACAGTCATTGAGATAGCAGGTGACAAGGCCATTCAGTTCAACTTAAAAACTGCTCCATACACTGAAGTTGTCAGTACAGGGATCGAACTCGATATAGGATCTGTGTTTGAGTTACAGATTGGCTTAGTTTTGTAGTAAATACAAGACCTTGGTTATGTTGCTGCTAGAGAGATAATCAGAAAAAAAAAAAAAAAAATCACTGAAGAAAAACCTTAGTTTTGTCACTTAAGTAGTTGTGACATACAAGGAAGTGATGAAGTATGAAGTGCGAATATTTTTATGTCATGAATATGATCAGTGACAGCCATACTTTTGAAAAACAAACCACAAATACTAATGAAAAATATCAAGTTTAGACCGTGAAAGCAGAAATTAATCAGATTTTGAAGGTTAAAGTTGCAGTCTAAAAATTAACTTATCAAAAAGTTAAGGAATGATCTTATCTTGGGGCTTGATTTCTCACACACACGCTCATTGAGAGGAATCTCTCAAGAAAATGTGTTTTAATGTTAATTAATTTTGTCAGACTGAAAGATTGTTCAATCTGGGTTCTGTTAAATTTATGGATCATTAGTCTCTTATCTTTTCATTATGGTCTCCTGAGAGGAGCCATCATAAAGTTAAATGAACACAGTAGGAAATTATTACAAGCCTCCTTTCCCTTTCACCCTACCTCCCTCACTGGAGGAGACAAGGTATCAGTGCATTTATTCTATGCAACAAATTATAAATATTTTATATGCTTTAAAGTCTCTAAGGAACTGATTTATTTTGTCATTTTATAAGTTCTGTGATTAATGAGAAAGATGTAATGTACAAGTTTTCCCCAATACCAAAAGTACCAAGCCCACATTAAAGCTTGGCTGCCAATGTTTAAATAGAAGACTAAAAAAAAAGGCAAATGTTTTCAAGGAAAAAAGTTAACAATTTGTTGCACTCCAGAACATGAAAATTAACACTCTCCCACCCCAATTTCACAGCTAAAACTAAAGATTTGTGCACACGAACAAAATGTTTGTGCCCATAAATATATGTTCCCCTATTTAGCCCTGAGCTTATTTTTATGACTAACTGAAAGACCATTCAGTACTTCAGAGAAGTGCACAAGTATACCAGTAATAAAATAATCACAAAATTCATTTCTTGTAAATCATACTGCCAGAAAATAAACTCTAAGAAAGAGTGATCATTCTAAAATAAGCCCACAGCACTTCTTGTAAATGTTGCAATACACAACTTCTATTTGCCCTAGGAAAAGAGGTAGCTTTTTAAAATGCAGAGCTCAATTTTCTTTGGAATCCCGTTTTGACTTACTAGACTCTTCAGCTGTATGCATCAGAATTATTTTTCAGGGTCTTGTTTGTTTGCATAGTTTGCCTGCTTTAAAATATATTAAAAGTATCTAAAAATGGAGGGACAAAAAAAAAAAAAAAAAAAATGTTCCACACACAAGAGATTCAGTGACCTGAATGTTTGTGCCTCTGCACTTTATCTCCTGCAAACAGTTGCCTCTTTGGCATGAGGTATAATTCACTAAAATAAAAGGATACAAAGTGCAGCTGCCAGTAATAAGGAGAAGAAAGTAATTAAGTGTTCACAAACGTAATTTGAAAGGTCCATGGCGCACAAAAGGGATTTATATTTAATACTGAACCAAACAGACATACTTGACTGTTGGATAAAAGTTACAGTATTTGCTAGTCTTTTTTTTTCTTCTATTTACCAGATGGAATAAGAAAAAAAAAAATTCAGTTTCACTCTTTGTCCCAGACATTTCAACACTGAGATTACCAAGAGTCATGCAGTACTTGATAAACTGGCTAACCATTTTGATGTTCATTCAGTGCAGCTTGTGGCAAGATACTGCAATCAGAAGTCATTACTAAAAGCAAAACTCAGCAGTCATTTTAATCAGACATCGGCAAAGTCAGCAGCAAGTGTGCTAAGTGGATATATTATTTCAGAAAATCTGCCACTGTGATTTCAGTACCGCTCTTGAAGGGAAACAACATGATACTATGTAAAATCAATAATGACAGAATCAAGTACTTCTTTGGATGGATGTCACACTTTATTGTATAAAGACACTGGCCACTGCTTATTCAACTACAGCTGTAGTTAATGAGTCACATGATGTGCAGATAAAGTGGGTACCTGCTGACCTTAAGCTATAAAGAGAATGCACAGTTTAAAAAAAAGAGTATATGATTCTGATCTCTTGTTGTTTTCATGCCTATGGAGTCTTACTAATGCAATGTATTTCTGACTTCCTCTATACAACTGAAGAAGACAAAAAGAGACCTCAGGCATGTGAAAGTCTGCAAGAAACATGGAATAGTGCCTTCCTTCACCATGCAGCAATTCTTTCCAGTTTTAGGAGTTATTTAGTACATTTTTTTTATTATTAGGGGAGAAAAAGTTTTTCCAACTACTTGAGACAAGTAACTGGCAAAATTCTCTCTTGTGCCATAACTTAAGCCTGAATCCCAATTTACTTAGATATGCAAGAGTTAAATTCCAGTGAATGTTGCTGCAGCAGTTTTGGATGATACCATGCCTGTGATCGGGCCATTTCCTTACACACTGCAGTGCCTCAAGTCTAGACTTTTAGTTTAAACTACCTTCTACAGTAGTCCGCACAAAGCTGCTCTGGAATGACACAACAACAGCCACACACATTCAGACTGGCATTAATGGACAAACTAAATCAACAATCAAATTAGTTGAAATACAAAGTAAATGAAACTTGAGCAATATTTTGTTCACGCTGAATTCATTTAAGCCAGGAGCTGGCTGAAGGGATCTGTACAGATTTAGTTCTGCCAGTGATTTGTTGCCTCTTGCTACCCCACTTCAGTTTCACTTTTACCCCTTACTCATTAGAGCTTATAAGCATGGCACAAAAATACCAAAATATCAAAGGGAAATGTCTCCTGTACTGAGTCTTTCATAAAACTACAAAGCAGCAAAGACAGTTGAATTCAGGAAAGGAGAATATCCTCAGGATCCAGGAAGTCTTTGTAAATATGAAAGTGATGTGGCTGGCTCCTGCTACAATCCATCTGCTGCCCCATCTGCAGAGACCTGCGAGACAGGAGAAGGTAGCTGCCCTCCTCTCATGAGCTAGTAGCTGGTTTCTTTAGTTCATATTCGCTTCACCTAACTTAGCTGCAGGACTGAGGCAAGAGAAAGTGTAAAGGGGCATAAATCATCTATTCCAAATGTCTGTCTTTCTTCTCTCCCCTAAGGCTCTCACCAACTTCAGACAACTGGGCTCGTATTTTAGGTATCTCAGGAAGATGATGAAAGACCCTAATATCTCCTTGTTCCTCTGGCACAAAGACTGATAACATTAGGCAATCCTGCTTTAGCAGGGGAGTTGGACTAGATGATATCTAGAGGTGCCTTCCAACTCCAACATTTCTGTGATTTTTGTTTTGGAGCTGTCAAGCAAGAAAATGAATTGAAGGAAATATACTTGGGTAGATGTCAAGCAGACCTCTAGCTGGTTACCAGTTTTGTGAAGGATATATCTTGAATTGCAAATGCTCCTGGACCAATGTATGGCCAAAACTTCCTACTCAAACCATTTCTCTGAAAGAATTAGCAAAATGGAAGGCACTTCTACATGCTCAATATACACTTCTTTCATAAAGACTGAAGAACTCTTTATTGCTTTATATTTAACCCTTAATATAGAAATTTAAAATTTGCAAAAACGATATTATGTTAAATGATGACCACCCAAAATATATGAGCAATCCTGAAATCATTCTTCCTAAGTTGTTCTTGTCTTCCGGCTGTGTTTTTCAACAGCATTCCTCTTCAGCACCTTTTGTTTAAGAAACAAAAAAAATTACTGACAACTATTAAAATGAAAAATTAAAGTCTTGAGAACAGTCATCACTTTAGGAAATCCTATGGTTGGCAGATTTAATTTTCACTTTGTGTTCAGCCATGAGCCATACTTCTTGTCCAGGATCCCCTTTCTCTCAGTTTCTCTCTCATTCATTCTCTCTTTCCTCCTACATACTGAACATATTTTAGTGTGTATGTATATTTAAAGTTATACTTACAGGATCTATTCCATATTTGCGATAATCAACAGGGCAACACTACCATCAGATATTAGCAGAAAAATCAGAAACGTGGAAGAAAACATCTCTAAAGTCACTAGACTCTCAAAAATTACTTGATAAATCAATCATGAAATATAATGAACACATAAAGAGTAAGGGAATGCAGATACACAGCAAACTCCTGTACTAGTGTGCTATGAAACACATGAGTTAGCGTCATACAGAATGAAATAAAAATCAAGTGTAAAAATTAAGAAAGGCTTTTTAATACAGAAATCTTACCTAGGTTAGCTATGTTCGATGACCAGTATTTAAGAAGTAGTAGGATCTCTGCCTGAACACAGGTTCACAGGCAGAAAACTATAATTACTATTTAAGTGTTCTGGTTTTTTAAAAAAATCTTAATAAAAATATTTTTACTTTAATTATTAATAAACTTGGTATAAATAATGTAAACACGTATCTTAAACCTATTCAAAGTGCAAAAAGTGTTTATTGGCCGATAGGCCAACCTCTGCCCTACTCATCTTACATTTCTCAATTGAACATCAGATTACTACTTAGCCTAGCAAATGCTAAGATGACATGAACGACCTATCACAACTATTGATACATACTAAACCACTGTTCTGTTCCTGTCCTATCCATCTCAACTACATCATATTCTCTATCACAAGCTTCTCCTGTATCATCTTATGCTTCCATATATACATCTATGGAAGAACTTAAGACAAAATCAGAAGGCTGCATGAGGTTTGATTACCTTCTTTCAAAAAGCCATTCTGCATGAGACCTGTATGGCACACCTCCCCATTCACACCCCCTTCCAAGCACACACAGCCTGCAGCTCCGTGCTATAGCAAATGGAGGCCAGAGAGGTAGACTACAGACATGGACAAGCGGGATGTCCATCTTAATGTAAGAGAAACATATTACATCCCACGGAGGGCCAGATTCCTCCCAGCTGTTCCTGTGGAGTAGTACCATACCCCTCCAGCAATTCAACTGAAATACCTTGTGTCGGCTTAGTCACACATGGAAGATGATTTAGCAATTCTTTAAAAAAAAAAAATCACTATGCTCCCTATAAGCTATTGGCTACTCCAGCATTGCCAGTAGTTCTACGTTACACTTTTTTTTTTTTTTTTTAACAGCTCTCCCAGGCTTAGCAATGCCCAGTGGCCTTACATCCAATCTTCCAGGGAGAGAAATATTTACTTGACATAGTGTTACATATAGAAGCAAAGGCTCCAGAAGTCTCCTGATATTTCCCAAGCTACTTGCTACAGAGCTACATTCCTCTTTCCCCTTCGAACACATGTAAGAAAGCTCAGAGAGGTAACAAGTAAGTCATAAAAAGTATACTTGAGCATATATGGTCATACTGGTTCAGACCAAAGGTACACCAAACTCAGCATGTTGTTTCCAAAGCTGCTCAGTAACAACTGCTTAGGGAAAGCATATAGGAACATGACAATAAAGTGAAATTTCGCAGTCAGATCCCCTTTCTAGAAGCCTCAGATAGTTACAAGTTTTTACCAGCAAAGCAGATGACCCAGCAGTCTCCTGAATTATTCCATGGAGTTTGTTCAGCAACACCAGAACTGCTGTTTCAAATAACGATGGGGTGCGAGGGCCTCTCGCTGTGGGGGCCAGACCCTGGGAGCAGGGACACTCAGCCACCCTGCTCCGTGCAAGCAGCCAGAGGTGAGAGCCATCCTCAGGCTGCATCAACAGGGCAGCACTCACCACACCCAGTCAGGAAGCACTCTACATCCTCAGGTGTCTGCATTCCTTTCACAGTTAAGCCTTTACCAAGCTGTTACAATCATTGATATTTATCAAGAACAGCTGAATTTGGTGCAGGTGCCCAGGCGCCGGCAGCAGGGAGGGGCTGCAGCGGGGTCTCTGTGAGGAGAGGCCGGGGCTGGCCCAAGCCGGACACAACCGGTTCCAGCTGGCTCCAGCTGACCCGCTGCAGGGCAGGGCTGAGCCCCCCAGCCAAGATGATGGCGCCTCTGGGAATGAATATTTAAGAAAAAGCAAAAAGCCTCTTGCAGAGGAAGGAGAAGGGACTAAAATGAGTGAGAAACAACTGAGGGATCAGCAAGATCAGAAGAGGAGGAGGAGGAGATACTCCATGATTCACATTGCAGCCCATAACCAGTCCATGATGGAGCAGGGCCACTGTGTGAGAAGGAAGCAGCAGAGCAGCAAGAAACTGCTGTGGATCGACCTTAATCTCTCTGTGCGGCTCAGGCAAGCCATCCGAGTTCAGCTGGGCCAAGGGGCAAGGAAAGATTTTGGTTTGTATTTTTCTTCCTGTTTCTCACTACCCAAATATATTTTAATTGCCAATATATTTAATTTTCCCCAAGTCAAGCCTGTTTTGCCCATAACAGTAATTGGTAATCGACCTCCTCATCTTTATCTCAACCCAGAAGATTTTTCATCCTGTCTGCTTCCCCTGCCCCACTGAGGAGGGGAAATGAGCGAGCAGCTGGGTGGGAGTTTGGCTGCGTAGCCAGGGGTAACCTGCCACAACAGAAGAGGTGGAAACCGGCAAAGAATGCATAACACCTGCCTGGTAGTCAGAAATATCTCGCTGTCTGTCTTGGGGCACATCTTAGCTGCGCTTCCTGAGAGGTATAAAACGTTTATATTGGCTTTGTACACTTGAAAAAGCATGGCGATTAGTATAAACTCATCTTTCACTTATTGTTGGGAGCATATCATCAGAAAGCAAGATAAGAAAACCCACTGAAATAACAAATTCTTTGAAAAATTAACTCAATTTAAAAAGCGCAACAACACCCTATCTGCAAGTCAACAGCTGCAAACCAGCACTGAAATATCATGTTGGGAACGTGGCTGTACCAGAGCAAGTCCTTGCACACATTGGAGGGGTCATATACATCTATTGTTCAAGTGATAAATGTTATGAATGTACAGAGCAGAATGTATTAAACTTCCTTAGAGGACAGAGTGCAGTGTTAGACTAAGGTCGTCAAATTATGATTACCCATAAATTATAGTGGCAACAAGGGAAGGACTAAGTCTGCTGAGCTGAGATTAGCAACAAAAAATTCCTATTAGACGCGTACATGTGATGAGGATTTAATGACTGAATAAGTCTTCTAAAGTTTCTAAGATATTCCCCACAAATAGCCAGATGATTTTTCAGGGATAGGTTCAGAGAGATTATAAGTCTAAAATCAATATAATTCACACCACTAATGCTTGCCTAATACTGGTTAGGCACATTTGTACTGAAAATTAGTTTCATTTGTGTCTCTGTGGAATCCACAGTATTATGAATCAAACCTAAAGTTACATTAAGAGAGAGAAGATGTTGCAGCTGTATAGCCACACTTTTCTTAGCCTAGTGTTTATCACAGTGATATTAAGAATCGGTTTAATTTAAAAAAAAAAAAAAAGGCATCAGAACCATGTAAACTAATATGTAACTCATGAAAATATGGATGTGTGGGATTTAAGACTATAATGCATTCAAGATAAACACTACTAAATGTACTTTTAAATGAAAAGCTCTGTCCACATTTCTTTTAGAAGGTCACTACTCACATTAAAAGCATCATAAATCACCATACTATTATCAATGCAATAGGCACTTTCAGCTGACTGACAGGTTGTTCTACCCAGGGACAATGATGAAGAGCCATACAACGTTATTAGGCAGGAGGCAAAAATGGATCTTGATGTAAGGAGACAAGACATGAAAATTTGCTGCACAGTGAGACAATACAGTCTCACAGTACATGAAGAAAGAGTTTGAATCTGGCTTCTGTTCTTGATGTTCTTTATCATTAAAAAGAGAAAAATATTTGAGCCAGGAAGCATAAGCAAGAATCGTGGAAGCAGAGCAGCTCATCTAACTGAGATCAGTGGGTCGGTTGTGCTCTTTGCTATTTACCTGACTTTGATTTTTACATACTCATTGACTTGCAAAGGATTGACTTGGAAAATGGACCAAGGAGCAATAAGGTCTGGAATAGCAGCACAAGATTCATCAGTAATACAAATCTTTATGGCTTGGCAGATGTTAATATCTTCAATAAATTTACTTAAAGCTGTATCTTTCTATTTGGAAAATCACTGACTGACCTAAAATACATTTTACCAGCTTTCAACATATGCACAATAACTACATGTCTGTAGAAAAAGAAAAAGAAGTATATGACCTTTGTTTTAACATTTTTAACAAAAATTTACTCATCATATATTAAATTATTACCCTAGAAACATTGGATAAGATCACATGACTGGCTGGGTGGATGAGGGGAGAGCAGTGGATGTTGTCTACTTTGAATTCAGCAAGGTTTTTGACACTGTCTCCCATAACATCATCATAGGTAAGCTCAGGAAGTGTGGGTTAGATGAGCGGACAGTGAGGCTGATTGAGAACTGGCTGAATGGCAGAGCTCAGAGGGGCTCAGAGATCAGCAGTGCTGAGTCCAGCTGGAAGCCTGTAAGTAGTGGTGTTCCCCACGAGTCAGTACTGGGTCCAGTCTTGTTCAATATATTCATCAATAACCTGCATGAGAGGACAGAGTGTACCCTCAGCAAGTTTGCTGATGGTACAAAACTGGGAGGAGTGGCTGACACACCAGAAGGTTATGCTGCCATACAGCGAGACATGGACAGGCTAGAAAGTTTGGCAGTGAGGAACCTGATGAAATTCAACAAGGGCAAGTGTAGGGTCCTGCACTAAGGGAGGAATAACCCCATACACCGGTACAGATTAGGGGCTGACCTGCTGGAAAGCAGCTCTGCAGAGAGAGACCTTGGAGTCCTGGTGGACAACAAGTTGACCATGAGCCAGCAATGTGCCCTTGTGGCCAAGAAGGCCAATGGTCTCCTGGGGTGCATTAAAAAGACTGTGGCCAGCAGGTCAGGGGAAGTCATCCTCTCCCTCTACTCTGCCCTGGTGAAGCCACATCTGGAGCACTATGCACAGTTCTGGGCTCCCCAGTTCAGGGAGGACAGAAGGACTTCCCAGACAGGGAACTACTAGAGAGAGTCCAGCGGAGGGCTACAAAGATGATTAAGGGAATGGAGCACCTCTCTTATGAGGAAAGGCTGAGAGACCTGGGTCTGTTTAGCCTGGGGAAGACTGAGGGGACATCTCATCAATGCTTATAAATATCTAAAGGGCGGCTGTCAAGGAGGTGGGGTCAGGCTCTTCTCAGTGGTGCCCAGCAACAGGACAAGCGGACACAAGCTAGAACACGGGAAGTTCTGTCTCAACATGAGGAAAAACTTCTTTACTTTGAGGGTGACAGAGCACTGGAACAGGCTGCCCAGAGAGGTTGTGGAGTCTCCTTATCTGGAGACATTAAAAACCTGCCTGAGCACATTCCTGTGCAACCTGCTCTAGGTGGACCTGCTTTGGCAGGAGGGATGGACTAAATGGTCTCCAGAGGTCCCTTCCAGCCCCTACAATTCTGTAATAATTCTGTGACTCACTGTTATAAACCATTAAAGCTTATTTTTCTTTTTTTTTTTTTTTGTAATTACAATTTTCTATAATCCTAGAAAGAATAATTACTAATCACATGCAGTTGTTTCCCCTTGATAAATATTTTATTATTTTTCATCTCATTTAACTTTAACTCTCTTCTTACTAATTCCACCAGTCAAAAAGATCATAGTTATTGAAGCCGTATCCTGTCTCCCAGAAATCACTAGCAACAAAACAACTGACTTAATACCATATTTTCTGTTTAAAGTTTAAAATGATAAATTGAATAAAGGGAGGAAGTTATTACAGAACAAATTTCACCCTAGATACAATCTCTGCAAAATCAAGCAAATTTTAAAACACAAAACATACCTTTAGAATTCTGGAGGAAAGGCATCAGTATTTTAAGCAGGGTTAGCGTTCAAATATTCTGAGAGTATCCTATCATACGTTACTAAGCGTGGCATAAATACTTCAAAAATTATAATAAAATCACTTTTTCATTTAAGAAAAGTTGAGAATTTGGTAACATTCTAGCTCTAGTACAAAAAACTGATTAAAAATCCTTCTGCAGGATTTTTCTTTAGTTTTGGGAATTTCTTTCCTAGGGACACTATATATCTTTCAGCTCATTATGTCCTTTAAAACAGAATTCAAGATGGATCTTTTTACCATTCTTTTCTCTGTCACAAACATCATTACTACCAGCATTTACTTAAATGGCAGGTTTTATGAATTCTGCCTAGTTAAATACACAAGTCCACCACATCTGGCCTTATGCTTTTACCTACTGAAAATCCTCTATAGGCAAAGTATTTTGAATCACTGTAAAGGTGATCTGTCATTTATGCTCTGAAAACCTCCTACCTCTCTTTTTTCCTTCAGGTTATTAAGAGAGGCAATCTTTTTTCATCATCTCTGTCTGGAAAGAAAATGCGGAGGTTTGGATTTCAAAAGGCCTCCTATTGTAGACTTTTTGAGATTCAGCCATTAGTATTTTCCTGTTATTCAGTGTAAAACAGTGGTAGGCATTAAATGGGTTCTTTTATATTATGATTTAAGAGGAAGGTTTCAAAGAAGAAAATAGAGAATAATGTAAGGATATATGCAGCCTTGACATGAAGAAAAAGCAAAGAAGAAAAAAAAAAAAAGGAGCTCTGGACAAACAGAGATGACAAGCTCATGTATGTTTTCTTTCCTTGAAGCCAAATGTTCCATCACCAACGAAAGCTTAATAAAATTTCAGTGACTATGCTGATTAAAATACTGAGGATTTTATTCACACTTCAGGCAGTGCCCATTCTCAGCTCCTTTTGCAAATTATGTATATACATTTTATTTTTGAAAAATGTAATTTCATCCTGCAATGACATGTTTCTTTTTTGTTGTTTTTCTTCTATGTGACGATCATCTCTGGTAAATCTGAAAGATGAGAGAAAAAACCATGTAGGTCCTATAGGGTCAATCTTCTGTGACAGAAAACACAAGGCTGAGCTGCAAATGTAAAACAGTGAGACTCATACATATAAACCTGTATTTCCAAACAATTAGATTGCCACTCCAGAGCAAATAAACCAAGAATTGGCTATATGACTCAAATAGAACAACACCTCTACAGGAAAGCTGTTCTGCCTCTGCCACATTTGGTTTGGTCACACTGAATCTGCACATAGCCTGTTCCCATCACCAATATCTAACACTTTCCACTCTACCCAGCCTGCCTTGCCCCCCTCTACAGTTGTACATTATCAATGATATTGGTGTCAGCCTTCAGATCAGGTACCTGTTCACCATGCATCAGTAACAGGTACCATGAATTTCAAACAATTTGGTGGCATTTACTATGCATTCAACACATTTTTCTGTTTCTTCTCTATAGCTCAGCTAGAACTACGTGTGCAAGGATCTGAGTCAATGAGAAAACAGCACAGCAACAGTAAAATGTGTGCTAATTTCATGTTTTGCTTGCTTTCCATTTTCATGACAAAAGGAAAATTTCCTACAACCCACACAAGACCTTTCAGAAGAAATTTTGGGTGACTGATTTGTTCCCCGTATCTTTATCATACTACGTTTCCCTATGCTATTCTTTGGTTTTAGTTTAATTTTTGTTTTCAGGAGGACTTCATAGATGATATAGACTTCCATTAAAAATAGAAAGAAAAAGGAAAAAAAATTATATTTGAGATTTCAGATGCATTCTCACAGATGGTACTAAAAACCAAAATGTAGTAATTTTGTAGTAATCTGAATGCCCTTTATTAAGCAGTGTCTGCATTTTTATCTCAGCCACGACCCCTCATCATCATTAAATCATCAAAACTTTTCAGAATGGACTCAATCCTGAACAACCTAGCCCTAAAACTTCTCACCAATTCTCCCCAACTTCTCTCATCCTGAAGAGAGAAAAAAATCTGCCAGCTGCAGACCCTGATGTGGTCCCTCCGTTCTGGGACAGAGCAGTAGAGACATGAAGGGTCTGTGCAGTCCTTTTACCTGATGCATGTAGTAGAGTATCTCTTACGCAGCAGCTTTGATGTGGGGTCAGAAAAAGGCCCTTGGGGTTTGGAAGTCAGAATTAATGTAGATTCACTGGCCCACGTATATATCTATAAGATATAGGTATCTATCTCCATGAAGCATTCACATAGGAGGAGAATCTGTTTTGTCACACAACTTAGTCATAATATGAGGGTTTGGGGTAAAGGTTATTTTCATGTACCCCGAAGAGTTAGTTACTTCAAGCCTGCCATGTCCTACGACTATTTAACTGTGCAGTTGGAACAGGAGGTACCAAATGACAAATGAAAGCTAAAAAATGGTTATAAAACAAATATGGAGCAAAAGAAATTAGTGGTTTAAGTGAAAATAAGTAGCAAGTTCAATTGATTTCAGGGATGTTTAAGATTTTAACTTTAATGGGTTTTAGGCCATCACTAGATAATTTTTATTGCGGTAGATTTTCCACTTAAGTGACAGGCATGAGAAAGATTCAACACATACCAATCTAATTTGTAATTAAATGTTGGATTTAAAACAAATCCACTTGAAACATGAGAGATGTTGGACAAATCTCATCTCAGCAATAATGTAAATAAAAGTGTTTATACAATATAAAATGCTAATTTTGGACATAGGCGAAGTATCATACATGGCAAAATTGGAGCCTTCATAATGAAAAACATCCATCCAAACTGGCTGTTTGCCTTGCGAAGCACTAGCTTTTCAATTTCTAAAATATAATGTGTATTGTCGAATATTTCACATACTTTTTCCAGCTTGTGAGCCCAGGAAAGAATTCAGATACTCATTATTCCTTAAGCATTTTTATGATTAATTATACCTATGTACTAATGCAGCTCCACAGAGCCATTTAAAAAAGTTATGTGAGCATTTGTAAAAGAAAAGAAAAGTACCTGAAGAGACATTCAGACCAAGCAGGTGTGATTTTTTGCACAAGAGACTCTAATAAAAATAAAGTTTCCTTCACACGTTTAATTCCCTGGAAAGTTGCTAAAGGATACAAGATATTGCCTTACATAAGACATTTCCCTGACCTTTCTCTTTTCATCTTTGAGCATCAGAACTTGTAGTTAAAACAAAAAGGCAGAGAAAAAGAAAAAAAAAATTAAATGGCAGAAATGCACATATAGATAAGACTCTAAAGATGAGAATATTAAGGAATAAACTTTCACTGTTTTCCCAGAAAGGCTGTTACTTTGATGTCAGAGCACCTGCTGTGATGGAGGTCTTCTTTGAAATGCTTAAGGTGACATGGTTTTATACAGTTTTGTAACAAAATCTTCTTGGAAAATGAGAGACATTGAAACTGATGTTAGAGGTAGTTTGATAGGTGACCAGCTAGATTGTGCATCCAGGCACTTGTACTAAAAAGAAACCAGCTATAGGAGACAAAAGAGCCAAACTGCTTCTTTTGGCAGCAATATCAGCTTCCACTGGCCTCTGGTACTGGAAGATAAAATTGAATTTCTCTGCACTGTTCAGTAAAGGAAAGGGGATCCTGTATGTCAGTACTGACTGCCATGATACTATGTGTTAGAAATAGGGCATTAGACTGTTTTGTTTAATAACTGAATTTACTATTTTTCCAATTAGTCATTAGGCTATTCTTTAGCAAAAAAGACTTGGAGAATCATCTTCAAAGTTAAGCAAAGCATATGGTTCATTGTGCATTTCACAAGAGTAGTCAGATGCTTAAAATTAAGCATGGCCTTTGTTGAACCAGGGCCTTACTGAAGGTCGATGAAGTATGCACAAAAATAAGCATATTTTCATGACCATTCATTGAAAACCCACTAACAAAAAGTTGATAAAGATAAAGAAAAAAAATCTTGGGGTATAGCAGAATACAAAAGAAAGGTACCACACAAGACAAGCATGGGGTGGGGGACCTAGAAAGAATATTTTCATTTCCTGAGTAATCTCTTTTCCAGTGGCTATATGACATAAATAAAATGTATTATTATTAATTATTGTAACATCAATGTTTGTTAATTGTTTGTTGACTTTTAATAACATACTATAATATATTGTTGCTATACATACTTTTCGTTTTCTTACAGTAAGCTGGGTTTGTGTGTTATCTGGATTATCTTTTAAAATCTTAATATCATAAATGCATCTTTTATCATCTTAATAATAATCACTAATCAAAACCAAACATTCTCAGGTATTTTGCAATCATATATATTGAATACTTAGAAAAATATCAAAAGGAAAGTGCTGCAGAATACTTATAGGCAGATTACAGTTACACATGCAAATACAGCAACTACATGTTGGTGCTTTGTAAAGTTTCTAACTATGGTGAATACCTACGTATTGTAGTTGGATACTCAAAAAGTTATCATACCTCTTAGACAATCTGTTTACTTTTGTTTTCCTGCTTGCAATACACATTCAAGTAATTCAGTCTTCATTCATCTTTAGGCTCTACGACTGATTGAAATGGTGTAGAGTGCAGATATCCCATGTTCTGAGCACTTGCCAGATTTTAGGAAAGCAATTCAAAAGCTTATTCTCAAAGAAACATCCATTTTTTAAATCAGGTTTTTGCACTATGCTTAGCCAAATCTAATGGAGAAATATTTCATCCTTTCTCGTGCCTGGGCTACATCATAAATGTTGTGTTAGTAGAAGGGAAAAAGATAACTGAGTTACATTTTGCTATGGGTTTAAATGGGAAAAAAATGCTTTGTCTTGCTGAAGATTTTATAGTTCTTACATCTCTACATAAAGGTGGATTTGATTGAGGCTACTCATACAATCTCCTTGGAAGGAGAGAAATAATGCTATACAACCTTGTTGAACTTCAGGCAACTACATCAGCTTTCAACCCAAAGATACCCAGTATTACCAGGCAGATTCCACTCTGCCTACTTCTTATTTATTTACTGTAAAAAATGAATATTGAGAAATCTGAGTTGTTTCAAAGAATAAGCAATTTAAGGAGCTCAATACATTCATTTTTTTAAAAGAAATTGAAGCAGTGACAGAACTCCAAATGTAGGCAGAAAAAGAACACTTAAACTGTAGAGGGAAAACACAGTACAATGAGTAGAATTAGAAGGAGGAAACCTTCTTAAAAGAAGGCACAGTGATTTTCAAAAAAATATTTTCAGGTAAATTAATTATTGATACTTCTTGAGAAACATGGTAACTTATCTGTCACTGAATCTTTAAATCAGGACTAGAAAACTTTCTTTATAGTATGAGAAAGAACTCCTTCGTCCTTTGGCTCTTGAAATTACTCGGAAATGTAACCATTGACATAGGTCAATTTTTATAATTTTAAGTGTTGAGCTCTAACTCAAAAAAGGCACAAGCCAGCTCTGAGGTGAACCAGACAAAGACAGAGGAGAAAGGCCTGTAAGGGACAGGAAACAGCAGCACAAGGGCAAGAGTCGATGCCAACCTAAGCACTGCTGTTTTGGAGGAAAACATTACACCCCTCTGCATTTTTCCTCTCTTGCCTCCCTGTTCTTGCCTCCCTGACTGTTGAATAATTTCATGCCTCCTAAAGACTTGCCTTCACTAGTCCATTAGAAGGCTGACTGAAGAGTTCTGCTAACCAGTTTAATTGCATTTATCTTATGTTAAAGACTTACTCAGCAGACTGTAGTTCTGAGAAGAACTTTGCTCTCCCTGCATTTACTTTGGATTATAAGCAGTCTCACTAATTTGCAAAGTTCTACAGCTCAGATAAAGAACATGATGAAGAATGACGGGCCTGTCCCTGTGAGTTGACATGACTACCTCGTAGGATGGTCAGGAATTTCCAACATCAGGTTATTTTCTGAATCAATAATCTGTGTATTTCTTTTGTCAGCAAAATATTGGTCTACTCATATTTGATTTTAAAGATCTGCTCCTTCATACTTTATGGACTGAAATCACAGAATCTGTGTTGAAAATTCTTTCTTTTTTCCCATGGACAAAAGTAGATGGCTGAACTCCTGCTAAATCCATTAGTTGTACTCCCTTAATTTCAACAGATTTTTATTTGTACATTTCCTTTTTGATGAATATCTGAACAGCTCAGATTAAGTTTGAACTATGTCATATTAATGAGAGTCCTGACTTCCCAGAGAAACAATGTGAAAAGCAGGCTGAGCACCAAGCATCATTCTGGTCATTTTTCATCCACGTTCAGTGATGGTCATGTAACATCACAATTAATCTTTTCATTCTTCAGTGAAAGCATCGATAAAGTCTCCAGGGTATCCCTCATTATATGGCCCTCAGTACATGCACACCCAATCACACACTTATTTGCAATTGTTAGAACACATTAGAAAGTTGAATTTGTATGAAGATACTTGGATGGAAAGAAGCTATTAAACTCACATGCAGTGGAGATGTAAGAAAATTGTATATTTATATATACTATAGAGTTGTACATTTATATATAATAAAACATAAAAATACTCAGAAATACATTTATATTCTATAACTCATCTTTGGTCATCACCTTTTTATGTCCATCATGTGTACAGATGTTATGGATATGTTATTTTTATGCCTTGGCACTTTTTTAATATGGATTTGCAAGGTGATTTACATAATTAAAATGTTTGAGCAACTATAAAATTAGTATGCCCTAATTATCAGGTACCTAAATTAAAAAAACTCTTTATCTTCTTGCAGGAAATTTCCTACATTCTTGGAGAAGGCAGTAGGTTGTTTAGGAGGAAACAAAGACATTCCGTTCTATTCCAATGAAATAATTTGATCACAATACTTTCAGAGGATTTGATTTCTATGATTGCCCTGGTACTACAGGATTACAGAACTGATTTACAGGAGGAAAAGAACTGTTGATGAAAAATGGACCCATTAAATTTCAAAGAGTTAGGAGCTGTCCTGGGCCATATATAAGGCCAGAGAAGTAATTTTAAAAAAATGTTTTAGTACAGTCCCTCTCAGGTCCCCTTTTTCCCCACCAGAACATAGGGGCCACATCATACCATGGGATTCACTGCACCAGAGAAGGACTGTGGTCACCAGAGATGTCTGTTGGATTCAGGAGGACCCATGGTGGGTTCTCCCCTTCAGAACTACCTACTTCAGCATCTCCTAATTGTTCTGAATGGGTTAAAAGTAGCAACAGCTTTTGTGGAAAGATTAGATCCTCTTGTAATCTTTGCGTACCTAAGAATAAACCAAATCCGAAGTCCTTACTAGGTATAGGTACACCTTGAAAAAAGTAATAACAGTGATTTGGACAAGAACATATTTTAGCTGAAGAAAAAAACCTTAGAATTTTATTGAAATGCAATTTCTTCTATTTTCAATTTCTTGGAAAAAAACTATTTTTATGAGGGAGAAAAATAAGGTTAAAAATATCCAATGAGCTCTACATAACTTTTAATCCAATTCCTCTGAGAATTTTATTTGATGAAATGCTGAGCAAAAATTTCAGAAATGTATGTGGAAGGAAAATTTGAATCCAGGACATGTAAGAAGTTTGCAAAAATAGTTTTCTCAAGGGATGTACACCCTCTTTCTACCACCAAATGCCTATTTTCCCTTTGTAAAGAATGGCATAATATCAGTTTCTATAGTGTAAGTTTTCTATTTAAATACATAGAACTACAGACTTATAGCTGAAACTTTTAACAAACTTAAACACAACATGACACAAGATTCCCACAGTATTATTGTATCAAATATATATTACACTAGTCTACATCCATGAGTGGCAACACTTTTCATGTAGTGAAGTCTTGTTATATTCATTGTGACTTGAGCCCCACTTTGACAGGCTGAGAGAGCTGGGGTTGTTCAGCCTGGAGAAGAGAAGGCTCTGGGGAGACCTCATAGCAGCCTTCCAGTATCTGAAGGGAGCCTACAGGAGAGCCGGAGAGGGACACTTTGTCAGGAAGTGTAGTGACAGGACAAGGGGTAATGGTTTTAAATTGGAAGAGGGGAGATTTAGATTAGATACCAGAAAGAAATTCTTTACTGTGAGGGTGGTGAGGCACTGGAACAGATTACCCAGAGAAGTTGTAGATGCCCCGTCCCTGGAAGTGTTTAAGGCCAGGATGGATGGGGCTTTGAGCAACCTGGTCTAGTGAGAGGTGTCCCTGCCCATGGCAGGGGGGTTGGAACTCGATGATCTTTAAGGTCCCTTCCAACTCTAACCATTCTATGATTCTATATCACATAATAAGTTAAGGCTAGGAAAATTAACTACAACCTTTGAACAGATCATAATTCCAAAATCTGCAGAACTTAAAATAAGACAAAAATAACAATCTTTAGCATATAATACAATTACTCAGTACCCCAAAGCAGTGGATTATTATAAGAAGTAATCCGAAGCATACGAAGTTCAGATAAGATATGAATTACAGTGTCTTTAATTTGACCTCAAATATGTTGTGGAAATTTATGAAACATTCCACATTTCAAATTCTGCTTTGATTTTGGTTGGTTTTTTTTTCAGGGAGTGTTTTGAGTTTATGCAAATCTCTACATACAACCTTCATCACACTGATAAATTTTCTGCTATCCACTACAACTCAACACTATTGCCAAATATGCCTTTTGGATACTTGTCTGCAGGCCCTCCTGCCAGCTACTTGAAATCTCAGCAGTTACAGAGGTTATAGTGAAATGACCCTCTATACTTAAGCTGTTTCTTATATAAACAAGAGGATACACTGTGAGCAAATCACTGTCAGTTATAACTTCTCACATAACCTCCAAGTAGGTAATCTGATTCATAAAATATTCTTCACTAGTTACTGAGAGAACATATTCTAATCTTTAAAATTATTATCATAAAATTCCCCAGCCATTTTCTGTTTAACGAAATAAATTTCGTTCATCAAAACCTAGGAGAAGCATTGAAGATATTTGCATGTGCCATTTAATTGATGTTCAACATGGAAACAAAACGAAAGCTAGCCAATGCTGTTTGATAACCACCCATGAAAGAGGCTTGGAATATTGGGAATTCCCTAGGTTTATGCAGAAGCTTCCTGAGACTTCATAAAGTCAGCTGATTAGGCTGACAGTCACCCCCTACATAAATAACTGCTCTCAGTAAAGTCTCCTAGACAAACTAAATAAAAAGCAGAGCATTCCACACTCTCTGCTCTTGTTTATATATGACATTTACCCAAAAAAAACAAATTTTAAAGATGAAGAGATATGTTCTGATATTATGGCCATGGTTGGATGAAACAAAAGAACAGACCCGATGGCTAGAAGTAATTGTATAAATTCAAACTTCAAAAAAGTTGTGCATAGTTTCAGGAACAGAAGTATTTCACCACCAGAACGATCTGCCGAAGGAAGTGATTTCTTCTTCATTAGAAATCATGAACTTAAGATTGGACATGTTCCTGAAACATGTGCTGTACTTCAATACGTTCCTTCAACTTCACCACTAGAGAGTACCAGGAAAAATTGTCTGTCTGGTGTGGCATAGACTGCAATGGCCATAACAGCTCCTTCTGGCCTTGAAATCTATTGCCTATAAATTACAACATCTCAACGGAAAGCAACTTTTCTGTGGCCTCCTTGAAGTACTAGCTCTTGAAATAGCCGTATTCACTCCCCGGTGGTATATGTATCAAAAAGAGTTGAACTGTATGTAGCAACATTATGTTCTCAGAGCCAGGCTTTGTATGTTGGGCGCAATCCTCCAGCAGCCAGTTACACAAAGGGATTACGAAAGCACACTGGCGTTGAGGGCAGAAAAAAGTGATCCTTCCAGTATCTCCAGCTGTCTTCTGGGCTTCTGCTTTGTCCTCAATGTGCACTAAAAGGACCAGTATACTTTTCCATAAACTGAGTTATTGTGCCTGGAGATCTCCTAAATAAAATTCATAAAGTACACAAAACAGAGTATGGTTTATTTCCCTAGAAATGGCAACATGAATTTCACTAAATAGACCCCTCAACAAATATTCTCTAGGGGAATCAGCATCTGTGAAAACTGATCCACACGATGAAAAAAATCCTGGCTGTAAATAACAGAAATCTACTCAGTCAAAGCTTAACTGATGAAACTGAACCAAAACTGGAACAGTAAATCATCAATAAGCTTTGATGTAATTGGATGAATTTACATGGGAGTCATAGCAGTTGCACCTGCTCATACCAAATCTCATTTTCTTCAAATGCTTCTCATAGTTGACATGTTATTAATTATTCGCTTTCCAGTAGTGCACCTGGAAGCTCCCATGTTCATCACTGTGCCAGATACTACACAAACTCAGAGGAGAATGATTGTCTTTAATATTCAGAGTGTTTCAAGTAGTTATTTACCAGTAATCTTGAATATTATTTCCAAAAATATATAGATATTTCATTAATAGAATATCACTTCTACCCATAAATATTATGACATGAATGTCATCAGTATTATGTACAACAAATCAATTATTTTCTTAGCATTCACTTTCCAAGGCATAGCAGAAATCCCAAGATTCACAAAAACTGAAAAGAAATTCATGGAAAACATCACAGGAAATTTCTAGTCTACTTTCAGAGTAGTAACTCATCCGACACTTAGTTATACCACAAATCTGACTTTACAAGCACACAATAAGCATGAAAGATAATTGTTGCCCGTAATTAACTACTTTCTATACTCTTCTAGTACTTATTTTCAACATAAATTTAACAAAAATTATATTGCACCGATGCAATGCTGTACTCTTGATAGTATGGCATAGGATCATATTATGCAGAAACAAAGATAAATTATTTTTGGTTTAGGTAGAAAAATATATCCCCAGCCACTATCCTTATTTCTAATATCTGCAGCTCTTTATTGATGCACATGTAATAACTATCAAGGTGGTCCCCAAATGATACTCCATCTTTGCATGTTGATTTGTATTCCTTATCAGGATGAGAAAAGCCTTCAACATCTGTATATAGCCAAGCTTCATTTGCAATACTTAAAATAGAACGCTTTCTGATTTCACTAATCTTTCTTCAAATCTTTAAGCACTGACTGATCATTAGAAAAGAAAAAAAAAAAAAACCTTTCTGAATAAAATAGTTGAGCAAACTTAACCTTCTTTCTACTTAAAAATGTCTACTGCCCAGATTCTGTACAACATTTACTTAAATAACATATTTTTTCCTTTCTTTAATATGAAGTCTGCTGTATTCAAAGTTGCAAAAGAATTCCTCACTTGTGACTGGCCACATATAAATTCAATAATTTTTGTTGTAAGGATTCATGATCATAAATTAAGTAAATGTAATATTTACAATAGCAATTCAGTTCAATCTTTCTTTTAGAACGTGTGCATAAAGGAGAATTTTACACAGTCAAAACAAAAGTGGTAATTGGAATACAGGAGTTTCTTGCAGCATTTTCCCAGATGTATTAAATAATTATTCTTCCTATACGAGCGATACATCTGTTTGTCACACAAGTCTGCTCTCTTGTTAGCAGAGGAACTTTTTAGAAATATATTTACCATTTTAAGTGCTGATTTTTTCTGCAGAATTCATTTTTTAGTTTCAATACAGCATAGTTTTGGGTCAGAGTCAAATTAGTTATTAACAATGGCATGACAGAAAAAAGGCTTTATTATTGCAATGAAAACAAAACTACAGTGATGGTTTTTGAAGCTAAATGAAACAAAATTAATAACTGAAATCTAAAAGTTAGGAAAAAAAAAAGAATAAATAAAAATATTTTAAAATGAAAGCTAGAAGTATACCAACATGCACCATGGTCCAGTTAACACGAGTCCAACTGATCATATGTTCCTCATGTATGTTTTCTAGGTTTTTTAATACCTATTTCTGATCACAAATGCTTCAACAGTGATTTTTAAAACCTATGATTTTCAACCATATGTTCATCAAAAATATCATAAATTCATAAATTACATAATTAGAATCATAGAATCATAGAATCGTCTAGGTTGGAAGAGACCCTTGGGATCATCGAGTCCAACCATCTACCCTACTCTACAAAGTTCTCCCCTATATCATATCACCCAACACCACGTCTAAACGTCTCTTAAACACATCCAGGGATGGTGACTCAACCACCTCCCTGGGCAGCCTGTTCCAATGCCCGACCACTCTTTCTGTGAAAAATTCTTTCCTAATGTTCAGTCTAAACCTACCCTGTTGGAGCTTGAAGCCATTCCCTCTCGTTATGTCATTAATTACCTGTGCGAAGAGACCAGCACCAACCTCTCTACAGTGTCCTTTCAAGTAGTTGTAGAGAGTGATGAGGTCTCCCCTCAGCCTCCTCTTCCTCATACTAAACAGTCCCAGCTCCTTCAACCACTCTTCATATGATTTATTTTCCAGGCCCTTCACCAGCTTCGTTGCCCTCCTCTGCACTCGCTCCAGCACCTCGATATCTCTCTTGTATTGAGGTGCCCAAAACTGGACACAATACTTGAGGTGTGGCCTCACCAGTGCTGAGTACACGGGGAAAATCACCTCCCTACTTCTGCTGGTCACGCTATTTCTAATACAAGCCAGGATGCCGTTGGCTTTCTTGGCCACCTGGGCACACTGCCGGCTCATATTCAGCCGCTTGTCAATTAGAACTCCCAGGTCTCTTTCTTCCAGGCAGCTTTCCAGCCACATTTCCCCAAGCCTGTAGCGCTGCTTGGGGTTATTGTGGCCCAAGTGCAGAACCTGGCACTTGCCCTTGTTGAAACTCATACCATTGATGTTGGCCCAATGATCCAATCTATCTAAGTCTCTCTGTAGAGCTTCCCTATCCTTCTGGGAATCAACACTCCTGCTTAACTTGGTGTCATCTGCGAACTTGCTGATGATACACTCTATGTCCTTGTCGAGATCATCAATAAAGACATTAAAGTCTTAGTGAAAAACTAAGAAAAATTTAAAGCTTATGAACATACCAAAGAGAACTGCATGTTCTATTTGGTGAGAATCTTCAATCTCACAATCAAAGGCTACAAATTTTGACACTCCCACAGTTTCAAAGGATTTCTGGAATTTGTGGTTGTTCTTAATTGGAACTACCATTTAAGAAGGCTTATAGCAATTTAAGGATTCTCACATTCATCAGCACTTTCAGGTTCCCAAACCAGACTACTGACAAATTCTTCAGAGTTTGACCCATCTACCATTTTATGAAACAAAGCTGGAGGCAAACACAGTGTGTGTCTGCCATCTCAGTGGAGGTAGGGGATGGAGATCCATGTGGCAACAAAGACGCAAGGGTTATTGATGTGTTAGAAACCACGGAAGTGCCTGAAAAGGGTCACATAGGAATTAGGACTTCTCCCCCCAAAAAAGGTGGCAGGATCAATAGCACAACTGAAGTGCATCTACACCAATGCAGAATGGATGAGCGACAAACAGGAGGAGCTGGAAGCCATTGCGCAGCAGGAAAACTATGATATAGTTGCCATAACGGAAACATGGTGGGATGACTTGCACAACTGGAGTGCTGCAATGGATGGCTGTAAACTCAAGTTGTGCCAGGGGAGGTTTAGATGAGATATTAGGAAAATTTTCTTCACCAAAAGGTTTGTCAAGCATTGGAAGAGGCTTCCCAAGGAAGTGGTGGAGTCATAATCCCTGGAGGTATTTAAAAGATGTGTAGATATGGTGCTGAGGGACATGGTTTAGCAGTGGACTTGGCAGTGCTAGGTTAATGGTTGGACTTGATGATCTTAAGGGTCTTTTCCAACCTAAATAATTCCATGATTCTATGATTTTAAGATTAGTCCTGCTTTACCTGATCTATAGTCTATAGCCACTTTACGGTAAATCCACCCTAAAACAGTATCAGGTAGGAAAGCACTGGACAGTGGTAAAAATTCTGATTTTCTTTCTATAGATCCATCTAAAATGAAAGACTTGAGTTTTTTTCAGAGTTCCTCTGACTTCTAAAAAGAGATGTGGTAGGAAACCAAAATACAGCTTTTCTAGCAACTGTACCTCAATTCATTAATTATACCTGAAGTAATATATGTTAATATACCTGTACGGCTTCAAAGCACAAATATAACAAGTAGGATGGCTGAAATTTCTGTACAGCAAATCAAAAGAAAGATTTCACATGGCACATTTATATCTGCACCTTTAGATCACCACCAGAGACAACTTACAAGTGATTTACTACCACTGAGCTAAGCCTCCCTTCACTCCTGCTTTTGTTCTTCTATGTCCCTCTTAGAAAAACATTTTACTGCAGTATATGCCATTGGATGATGGATCACTGGACACTGAGCGTATATTTATCATTTCAAGCTGATTTTAAATAATAACTGGATGAAATAAAACCAGCATATCTCCTTGAATTCCTTTTCTAGAAGAGGATACAATTTCATCCTTCCAAAAGTGTATATATAGAGAGAGAAATTTAAAGATACATTTTCCAGGGCGAGCGTACCACCAGTTGCTGCCAGTGGTTCATCAGAGTGTGGTTTTACTGGCTACTGGTTTTGATGAATCAAGAGAAGCTAACAGCAAGATCAGCCCATATAACTGGAGCTGTGTGGAAAGTGTTCAGTTACGTAAAGAAAACAAAAAAATACTAAAAGGAATTTTAGGGGATAAGGCTTATAGGTACCTAGTTTGATTCCTTGAAAATCCTAGTGAGTCTCAAGAAGATGATTTCTAACAGTGATAAAGGGCAGGTTGCTAACTACTTTCCTAGTGTAAATGACAGAAATTTGCATGCTGTATGCAAAAACAGATTAGGCAGGAGTAAATATTAAAGTATATACTGTTGTTAATGACCCCATACTATTAAGAAGATGGTTTAAATGGTTTCTTGAGTCTTTTTCTTCTTCAACTGCTATAGTTCACAATCTATTTTCTTCCTGTTGTCCTTGAATTTTTAAAGAATGCAACATAAATGTGTTTCAGTGCCAAGGAGAAAAGGGAGTCTTGTGACCACAAAGGCTATGCAGATTTGCATATTGTGATGAGGGGAGTGTAAGGATTCAGCTGAGACTTCCAGCACCATCATGCCTCGTGCAGAGGGACAGCTTGGGACAGAAAATCCAGCACATCTCTGATCATTTTCCATCTGAACATCAGAAAACACTTTTTACTGTGAAGGTGACCAAGCACTGGCACAGGTTGCCCAGAAAGGTTGTGGAGTCTACATCACTGGAGATATTCAAAAGCCATCTGAACATAGTCCTCGAAAACTGTCTCTAGCTGGCCCTGCTTGATCAGGAGGGTTGGACTAAATGGCCTCTAGAGGTCCCTTCCAACCTCAACCATTCTGTGGTTCCGTGACGTGTATTTGGTTGACACTGACTTTGCACCAGCATTAGCTGCTGTAAGCCTCGTTCCTGACAAACCTCTTCCCTCCATCAATAAAGGAATGAAACTGCATGCTGAATGTATTCTGGCTGTAACTTTCTGTGTGACTTTTATATATTCACTCTCTATATTCAATATGCCATTTTAAATACGTAAATATGCCATGAGTATTTCACAGCATAAACAAAATCAGAGCCCCATTCCAGCACTGTTCAGTAGCAGAGTTCCCAGGTGTTTGCCTGCTTCCTGGCCCGCTAAGCTCAGACACCTCTATATGAGTTAGAGGCTGTTATGTCCCTCCTATCTAAATCTTGCTTTGTAGAAGCACATTAGGAAAAACTGCCAGCACCTCAGATATGCATATGATGTTATATCAAGGTGACAGCTTTTTTATGTCTTCAAACTGCCAACGAAAATATTTACCACCAAGGATAAATCTCATAATAGGTTACAGTGCTTAAAGACCTGCAACAGCCATTTACTTGCAGCATCAAAACTTTCCTAGCAGGCTTAGTCAATTATTATTCTGCCCACTGGTATATCACTAGAAATACAATCTGATATTATTTTTTATAAAGAAGTGGTATTTAGCAACAATAGCATGCATATGAAATCTGATTTTATTTTTATGCACATCTAAATTCTGCTGCACAAAACCCCTGCAGTTAACTATTATTATGATATCTGTTGGCTATCTTTTTCCTTTTATTCATGTGCACTAAGCACTTCTCAATGATGTTTCATGGTTTGCAGAACATATCTGAACTTAGCTGAGAAATTATTTCAAAAGTAGACTTCCAATGGGAATGTCAATGAGGTAAAGACATTTTTGACATATTATCTGCATTACTGAGCTTTATTTGATTTGCAAGATTAAAAGAGATTGAGTTGAAAGAAGCAGTGAGCTGCACCTTAATGGAACAATAGCCTGACATCAAAGATGTGTGTGATTTGAAGACTGAGTGGCAGCTGCTACAAAGAGATTATAAAATCAGAATTCAGGCTTCAGGAGTGTACTCCCAGTCTTGGTGTGGAACACAAACCTGCAGTTCAGTCCAGGGATAATTTTAGCACATCAAATATATAATCTAGTTTGACTACTTTCTCGCTTCCATCTTTTTCTCTAATTAGATAATAATCAACAGCTTACATGAAATATCCAGAGGGAATTATGTTTCTTCTCTACTTGTGACAGCTCTATTTTTAGCCTATTCTTAAACTCACTGTCTTAATCATCTAGGGAATGATTCAGTGGGGTGAGGTCAAAAATGGCAATCCAGACATGCAATTTCACTTCCTAGGAAAGGAAAGCACAGAGAAATCACTTGTGTCAATCCCTCATTCCTATGCAGGGAGTACATAGGAATTCCAGCCTACAACTCTCTGGTTGGTCTGGTCCCTGCGTAATGTATCAATTGGAGGATTTTTTTCTAGGTAAATCTATTCTTCTTCCCCTTTTTGTCATCTTTTTGAAATAAATGTCTGACCTGGTTTTGACACTGAGCTGTAGGATAGTTTTGGTAGCTGTGAGTCTCTCTGATCATGAGATGTGCTCCTAAACATTTACATGATTGGGATAAGGTCAGGCCTTAGCACTTCAGCGTTTTCCAGTGACCAGTTAACACTTGCTAGCTACTACAAGTTTCATTCTTAGGCACTTAGTTCCCCTCATATCATGTATGGAGGGCCCTGGCATTTAACTTGGGCTTGTGAATACAGCTGCATGGCAGGATGCCTAAAAGGAATCGAAATGTTCTGTGTTGCAAACCCTGAGCAGTGACTTTTACCTCAGTGATAATGTAAGAGATATTTTGAGGCTGGTATAAAAGACTGAAGGTTGTAAAAGCATTCTTGAAGGGCAAATCAGGATGCTTTCATATTTGGGCTGTGTTGGTTTTGGCAAGATAAGAGGCTTGAGGGAAGGGACTTGGCTACAGACACTCACGTTCACCTTCTCTGGCTGATAGCTTATCCAGAGGGCTGTTTCCTATTATAAATATGTCAGCTCCTATTAAGAAAAAAATGCATAATACAGAAGAAGAAAAATAATCTTATATATTACAGGATGGAGGATTGCCACTTATGTTTCTGTTGGAACATTGGATCATCCCCAGGATATTGTCATGCAGGGACACAGGAAAATGGAAGTTACTAACGGTGCCTGTAAGAGTTATTTGCACTCTTCTTCCCTCCTGGTTATATGCCTAATTCAGCAACACTTTTCAAGTACTCTGGAACTATGAAAGGAGTAGATCAGTAAAACTGAAGTACCTATAAATGGCATTCTCATGGAGTGTAATTCTGCGTCTTTGAAAATGCGTACATTCTGTACCTTTAAAAATGTGACTTTCCAGAGCCAAAATCAGTTTTGAAAATTTGAGTTACGTTTAGAGCAAACAGGTCAAAGGGCAACAAGGTAAAAAACTTCAAAGCTTCTGAAATATTGTTTTCAGCACAAAACCCTGTGTACTAGTCTTATTCTCATTTCATTTTTACTACAATTCAAATCTGTACTACAACATTCATATAGTGAAGCGAGTCTGGCTGTGAAGACAAATTATTTCTCAATCTGAAACCTTTTGTCTTCATCCATGTTGTTGATACACATGTAGGTCTGCATGATCAAACAGATGTGACAAGTGACACATTGTTATAAAGATGCCAGACAAAATCGGATGTAGGTGTGATCCCATTATAACTGTTCTGTACACACCATTGGGGTTACTGAGGATGTTAAATGCACTGAATAAAGAAAATTCCTTTTTTTGGTAAGGAACAATTCCAAGCACAGAGCTTTGGTATCAGCAACAAAACAAAAATCTTGTCTCATAAGCAAATAAAACACAAGACCTTGAAAATCTTAAAAGCCTAGAACATAAATTCAGAAGCTAATATAACAGAAAAAGGTAAATGTAATTTTTAGGGAAGGGAAATATATTTTCATTTAATTACTATGCAAGTTTCCTTCCCTGAGGCCCAGTCTGAGTATATTCCTAGACCCAGGTAGGAGCATCACACAGAGCTTAACTAATCAAACTGAGAATAGTTAATCTTCTTGGCTTGACAAGCTTAAAGTTATTCGATTCAGTGTGGATTTGGGTACTATCAAGCGCTTCTCAGAGGTACCATCCTATATATGAGATAATAATCACTTCCTGAGCTAAGCAGGATAAATCATCACAAAGGTTTGTTGTTTTCTTTTATTTTTTTTTTTAATGTGAATTTTATTATGAATACTATGCGATCAAAGTAATTAAATACTGATGAAAATACAGTAACCTACCATTTAGGAAAAGTTGTGATAATCACACCGTGCATAGAATGGCAATAAATGCCAATAGATATGGTCAAATCATGGCATTTTTATAACCTGAACATTCAAAAATGTATTCACAGCCCACAATATGGACACTATTCTTTCAGAAATCAAAACTCTAATATGAAGATGCTGAATAATTAATCTTTCATAATGCAATAATTGTGTAGTTAAGTATGTCATGTCGTGTCAAAATAAATATTTCAGTATCAGTCAGGAACAATATTACTCTTTTTGGAAAATATTTGCCAAAATGAGTAAGAAAAAGAAAAAATTAAATCCAAACTGTAAATTCCTCTATAATTTTTTGCTTTTGACAAAATAATGGTTCTATAACAAAAACTGCAGTGAAAATATTTGAGTGAAAAATTAGAAATTAGTTCTGAATTAAAAGAGCTTTACATATTGCAATAACTGCATATGTAGGACATAATAAAGCTGTAAAAAGGATAGTGAATACTACAACTGTTACTGCTGATCCAGCATTCTTACTACCAGGATGCCTGACCTCGCTCCAAATGCTGAACGTGCCTCCATCTGGTATCCACAGTGATAATATCACTATCATCACAAGTATTAGATCAATGGTCATGCCCACGTGGCTGCAATCTAAAGCGTCGCGTACTTTATCATTATGGGCAATGTTATACAGAATATTATAAGCTGCCTATCAAGTACCCAAGACCATTTATTTTTTTATATTAGATAATACATCACCAAATCTCTCTCACCTATGTCCTGATTTAGTACAAACTCACTGAGATAGTTCATCTTCACCCTAACCATTATTTAAAGCAGTTTCTAATACAGTTATGATGATGTGCTGTGCTGTATTACTCATTCCCTAAGTCCCTTAGCGTTGCATACGTTCCCTGGGCTTTCTGTTCCCTGTGAATTTTACAGTCTTTTAGATAAATATAAACTCATGTTAAAATTAATTTAACTTTCTCATAAACCAAACTTTCTTTATTACCTATCAATATTCCAAATACAAATAAAAATAGGACACTCTGCTAACCCATGACTACAATGCTACCTCAAAAGTTGAAATTTTTATCAGTTGTAAACTTTTTAACATGAGGCGTAACATGGTGTGATGGTCTCCTTTTACTCACCATCAAAATATTCAGCCCATCAAAAATTTCAACAAAATATTCTGCATTACTTGTTTTGGCTGAAGTATAAGCAGGTACTTTCCCATGAGGAAAGCCTTAATATGTTCCTCTCTCCCAGACAAGTGGTTGTTGGGTCATATAATGGATGCTAAGCGCTTGCAGAACTTTGTGTTTTGGCCATGAAAGCATGCTTTGTTTATCTGGAAATGATTGGGGATTCACATAATCTAAAGCAACTAACTGAAGCCTTACAATGATAAATATTAAATGGTTTATAGATAATACATATTTTATCCACGTTTATGTAAAGAAAGATGAGCCCCCCAAAAAGGTTTTGCTACACTAACCATGAAAAATCGCACTTACTCATATCCATATAACAAGCCCTGAAAAAGATTATTCTACCCCAGCAAGAAAAAGATTTGCTGCAGGAAAACTGCAGCTGACGCATTCTGTGTTACTACCTAAGATAAAATTGTACATATGACTAATCAGGAATTTACGTCATTTTTTGCATTATTTCTGTTATGAAAAAGCTATTTTTATTGGTGTAGATATGCATAAATCAATTTTAATAAACATTGTGTCTCAGTGCTTAGCCAGGTGTTATTGTTGTAAACATTTAAATATTTCAACTCTGCACCAGTTATTTTAATGAACAATGGATTAATCTGACTTTCCCGTATCCTGTATCCCTTTTTATTGTTAAGTAACTGCATAACCATAGAAAAACTACGCTAATATGAATAAACTGAAATAGACCAAGGAATACAACTGTAACTGGTGTGGACAAGGCTACCAATGGAAAGAATTAATTCTTATGTAAATATCTTCTGAAATAAAACAATTTAACTCGCTAAATAATGGACTTCCATTTTATAGATAGATGCACACCTTTAATTTTCCACACTGATCTAATCCTCATGAGTTACTCCCATGTGAAACACACATGGAAGACTGGTGGAATATATCATATATCAGTTTGGAGTAGAGCCTGCTTTCAGGTGCTTGGGGAAGATTTACTGCACAAATGGGAGTTATTGAAAGATAAAGAATAAATACAAGCAACTTCCTTCTGACAACCAAGTTTTCATATCAACATTTTATACCAACATCTCACAAGTTCTTCCAAAGGCTATAAAGGCATAGACATATTAAAACCCTTAAAAATTTGTATATGATCATAAACTGGTGCATGTAGACAGTGAGAAATCCTGATCACTGATGGATGGACTTGGTAAGTACAGGATAAAACTGCTAGCTTTTCCTGTAATCTCAGATCTACTGTCCATGATACATATTTGGAATCATGCAGGTAAGTCTCTTCAATCAGCTTGTTTATTCACAACAGTACATAGCACTTGTTTTTTTACTGATGAAAGTCAAAGGCAATTACCTCATTAATTTCTCTAATCATCATGACTCAAGAAAAAAAGGTAAGTAAATAGAGAGGCTGTGTAAAGAGAAACACATCTGAAGAAGTAGGAAAAAAAGAAAAATGGGGACAACTTTGCTCTAGAAATGACAAATAGAAAAATGACAGAATGAAAGTAAATTAAATTAATAGTTCAGAGAAATTATATGGTTTTTTTTCTAAGTAGCTTTTTTTCATGAAAGAAGAACACGAGGGGATTGTATAAAAATGAAAGGCTGAAACATCAATTTGGTAACAGAAAAACCTTTTCACCCAACAGCAATTAAACTATGGAGCTTCCTGCTCCAAGTTATTGCTGATGCTAATAGAACAGTCGGGTTCCAGAAAGGGACCAAACCTGTACAAATAATATAATAGTGACATGGGTTACAGTAGAAAAAAAAGCTAACCAGGAATTTTGCTAGACGTGTTCTCATACACCTTCATCAAAATGGTGCAGCCTTTTATAGCTGTAGTTACAGGTTAATTTTCAGCTGTAGGATCTTCTCAAAGATCACAGGTTCCCTCTCATATTTTAACCCCTATATGTGAGCCTTCCACTGTCGTCTGGATATGGTAGCCACAGCTCAGCCCCTACGAAGAAAGCTGTTTTCTGGGATAGAAGGAAGTATTACACTATTAGGGCAATAATATTTCTTCCAAAAGCTACTGTCATCTCCTTTTTTTTTCCCTCATCTTTCTTTTAAGTGGGTGGTTCTGGCCACTGCCAGGAAGAGGATAATAGACCTCTGTTCCAAATCTGTGTGGCAAATTCTGTGTCTGCATCTGTCAATGTCTGGCAAACCTTCTGCTTCCTCTGTCTGGATATAAATAAATATAGGCAAGGTTTCTGTAAGGATGCTGGGGGTTTCCTACATTTTTACAGTTCTAAAGCTGTATTTTGGCAGCAGAAACATAGCCACTGTGCTGATATACCTGATCCAGTTAATGTCAAAAACCTCAATACGAAAGCACAGCAAGAGCCCTGTCACATAAATGCATAAAATTCAATGTTCTGTTGCTATTTGTGATTTAAGTACTATTCATGTCTTGTGTCTGAAAGGAAGTGTGCAGCAAGAGAAATTCACATGAGAAAATAAAAAACCTTACCCAGAATAGGAAAGACTCAATAACAGTGTAAAATCTTTTCTGTACATAGGATTTATTAATATTTTGCTGCTGGTGGCATTGATCTCTCTACTTTAGACAGCTCATTAAACAACTACTAAAGTGTTTAATAAATTAACTTATGATAATAAATTAACAGCTTACCCAAGATCAGAACCATTTTGACCACACAATTATCTCCAGTTCCCCAAGGCTCCCATCGTACCATAACTTTATACCTGGTAAACCAGACAGTACTTAAAGAATTGTTACTGATAATTACATTAGATATATTGCATTTTTTTTCCTCTTTGAAGATGATGCTGCAAGGTTATGGACTTCATATAACGGCTTCTAGAAGCAATATTGACTCAACTACAGGCTATTAATAATAAAATTATTATGCTCTATAAAGGATGCCAGTCTGAGATTACTGTTTTCAAACCTTAAATAAGTGTTAAATCTATAGCAAATCAACTTTATTGAGAAAGTTCCATAGATATAATAGCATGTTTCAGAGGAGCTACTCTGAAACATGCACAACTAGCAGAAAATAATAAACTGTCAGTGAGCATTTGAGAAGCTAAAAGCATCTTGTACAATCTTATAAATGTCTGAGGATATCCTTCCCACAGAAGTTTCTACAGTGGCTCAAGCATCAAAAATGCCTGCTGTCCTTTGAGTAACCGCTTTACATACAACACCTCCTTTCAGCCACCACTTTGCACTTCAGAAGAGCCCTAATCAAATGCCAGAAATTAAGACATCTGAATTTTTGTGTCTTTCATATTTGAGTACAGCCTTTATTGTGACAAGCCCATGGTAAGATCCAAAACATATTTGTGGAAGAAAGGTCACAAAAACAATGTTTATCATGTAGAATATATTATGCATGTATACTTCCATATTTCATTCTTATTAGATCCTCCCAGTGAACGGGAGGATCACTTGTTATGACTTGTTATGGTCAACAGATTAAGAATTGTGAGCAGGCTGCACGTAATTTTAGCAGTTTAATAACCCTGATTTGATCTTTGAGTAACTTCCCTGATCAGTGGAGAAGTTTCTGTAAATGATCGCTCTAGAAAGTTTGACTGAAGAAAAACCCATATACCCTTGCAACCACACAGTAAATAAGCATAAATAAGTAGGGAGGAGTGGATGTCATTTACTTTGTCTGTATCAAGACACTGCCTCACAAATTGTTCACATAATCGTGTTAGAACATCACAGCCTGGATGGCTGGACAACCAGATGGATCCTGTTTAATATCTTTATCAGTGACCTGGAGCAAGCAATGGACTGTGGTCTCACCAAGTTTGCAGATGACACTAAATTTGGGGACACAGTCGATATGCCTAAAGGCAGCCTGCCATCATTCAGAGTGATCCAGACAGGTTGGAGGAATGAACAAAATTCAGCAAGGCCAAACGCCAAGTCCTGCAGCTGGGAAGGAGGGATATCTGTATATCCAGATTTCTTTGCATCTTATCTTTTTTGTATTTTTCAGTTGTATCTGCATAGTAACTGTCCCTTCATCTCTGCTTCTTACCCAATTCTTATTCTGATGATTCACATCCCATGTCAAAAGAATACAACTTACATGCTTAGATGTAAGACACTGAGACACTGAAATTAATTGTTTTAATGAGTGCTACCATAGTGTATGTCATACAGTGTTCTCAAATGACTTCGGCCTTCAAGATCATAGATCACATTTAAAGATGAAGAGATTAATTAGAACTTCCATAAACTACCTAAATATACTGTACATAAATCCCTTTCTTGGGTACTCACCACAGACATATTCCAAACACAATCCATAAAGCTCTCTCATCAACGGTTCTTTTATGATGCTATAATGAAACCTGTTATTCATGCATTTTATTTTCAGATTTACATTCATTTTCTGTACTAATAAAACACCAACATATAAACTAGGTCCTGGTTTCTCAAGGACCACTCTCCAATGAGAAAGTTGGCAATCTTTTGAGGGCAACATGCCAGACTGCATTTTTCTGTCTTAACTTAGACATTGAAGAGGTCAAAGAATAATCTCAGTGAGGATCAGAAGACACTGCCTCTCAGAAACCACAGATGTCGTATCGGCAAGGGTATCAGCCTTTCTGAGAGGCCCAGATAGCAGGAAATGTGGATCTCAGCAAGAGAGACCCATTGCTGCCTTTCACTTCTGCCTTGCCTGAGATGCTGTGGCTTTCTTAGCCTTTTTATCTGACATCCTAAGCCAACCTTTATACTGGATTTTGCTCTTCTTTAATAAATTGCTTATCCCCAATCCAATATTATAAATGGTTGCATTTGGTGACAAGTTAGACAGGCTATAACAGGAGCTGTTAATCTCAGTTTTGATCTTTTCTGTGGAATGAATCAACCCTTTCAGCTCTACAATTTAAAAGGAAACCCTCTCCAGGATCTCATCTAGATGGCACACATCTTATAAAAAAGTACAAAAAAAGATTAAGTCAACCAAATCCAGATCACACACAACTACAACCTCCAATTAATAAGGACTTGCTTGCAAGAATATGAATCTCAAGCATTTCTACTCAGGAAATGCTGAAACACTAAAACAGCATGAAAACTTTATCGTACTACATTAGCAATTTCCCATTACATATTATTAGGAAGTGCCATATTACCCTAGAGTCCAGCACAATCAGGGATCTCCGTTAACTTAGCGGAGGGACTTTCTTTTCTCCCTGACATAACTGCTAAACTACACAATACCACTCTTTCCTTCTGTCAGAATACAGCTCCATCAGATTAACCATCTGGCCTGAAATACTTTCCTTTCCTGTTCGAAATCTGTTCCATATTCCACCCAGAAGAGTTTTTGAACACAAAAGGGCTATTCAGGCCTAGCCATTTATCTGACAGAGCAGACTTCCATCCAACTCCAGATAGACTCACAGCTGTGATGGTGTTCTGCAGCGAGTAATTTTCTATCCACAAGAGAAACTTTTTAATAAAAAGAAGAACCTATTCTCTGATTCAGAAGGAAGGCTATATCACACAAGCACAAGGGTGTACCATAACTATGATTTCTCTTGCTATTTGTAAATTAGTGCCAGCTAATCTCAAGCAGTTGGGGCCAGATTAATTTAAATAATTGTATGTAATATTCACAGCATATTTCAAGGAAAGAAGTAGGTGAACAGTCACAGAGTCTTCATCCTCTAAATTATGAATACAGACATGAATACAGACATTAGCGATCACTGAGAGCACCATAGTATTACTGTATCATTTTAAACGAGGTAAAGCTCTGTGTTGGAATTGCTGACATAAGACTTTTTATATCATTTAAAGCATATGAACCTTTAGATTTCTTGCTCTTTTCCCTATGAAGTGTACATCTTTTCATGTGTTTTAATTTCATTATAGATTTCCTTCTATTTCGAGGACTGAAGTGTTCTCCCTCCCTAACTTTATACTTTTTTAGGCAGACTATGAATTCTTTACTTCTACCTAGGGGTTTTTTCCACACCCCATTATTCTGTGGGGATTTTTTTCTTATGACACAAAGATTTCCTCCTGAGCTTCCAGGTTCTCCTTGTTTCAGATACCACCTTCTGTTACTACAGTGTTTATTTTTCAGAGTGAAATGAGTGTGCCTTTTATGTGACCATTCCCATCTCAATATAACAGCTACTAGAGGTAGATTCATTAATCAATCCAACTTTTCCCCACTGATATTTGAGTCTTTGTTCTCCTGATTTTCTTGTGGAATTGCGAGGAATTTTTTGATTACTCGTTTCCAACATTTGGGACTTGGGGATGGGGAGGGTTCAGTTTCCTGGAGAAACCTTTGTTCATGACAGTCACGACCTGTGTGAGATCCTTCACCTTGGCACACAAGTAAGAGGTGGAATCAGGGAAAATAGTATTTATTTGGTTTTAATTCACGGAATCAATTGGCAACTTACTCCCTACATTGTTTCAGGCCATATGCTTTTATGTATCTCACCTACCACTCCCTTTTTCAGCTGGACTACAAAGCTCTCCTATTTGTGGTAGTGGTGGTAGCACCATTAATTTAAGTGAGACTGCTCATGCAAGTAATCATTTGCGACTGATTTTAGCAAGTTTCTAGGAAGTAACTGGGTTCAAATTCATATGCTCAACTGGGGAAATCAATGGGTGGAAAGGTGAAAGGAACCTGATGTCGTTCTGAGGGGTGCTCAGCAAAGTAATCTGAAGCTGGATGTCAGTATGATTTTGATGGCTGCCTTTGCTATATAGTACTCCAATGTCTATGACTTACATCAAGCTGACAATCGTGTGTGTGCGTGTGTCCTGAGGAATCTCTGACTAGTGTAATAGGATATATTGGGTTTATGTTCTTGCTATTTGCCATCAAAATAGCATATATTCTTCTATATGATTCAAATCCATGAAATGAGAGGCTATAAAATCATTAAGATGAGCCTTACCCCACTTACAGAAGTGGGGTAAGTTATACATGAGAACAGGAGCAAAAATCTAAATTGGGAGCTGCTGTAACTCATGCACTGAGAAAGCAAAGGGTTCTGGTGCAGGAGGGGAAGCTGGACAGAGCATGTATGATACAGCAATGTACAAGTAATGTACAATAATGTACAAATAGCTGCATGGCACTTCAGTGAAGCACATTTTGACCTTTTCAATCTGTGTATCCTTTTCAAGAGACAGAAAAATGATAATTACATCGTGTTAATCTGCAGTCTAAGCATTTTATTAAATGTAAAGCTGTTAAATTAAAATAGTAATCAATGCAAACTTTTCCTTTTTTCAGTAGTATTGAAAGGCTTTCTACTATAGGGCATCCTGAAGGTCATTCGCTGAAGGAGAGCTTAAACCTGGCAGGGGTTGTGACTGTCAGAAATGCCTAATCATCTGGGAACAGACCAAATCACCCAGGTTACTATTGATAGCATCCTCTGTGGCTGCATGCAGGCCAGCACAGCCCCAGCTGCTTCCCACAATCTCCATTGCAGGTTCAGCATCTCATACTTTCCATTAAAAGGCACTATTTTTAGTTCAGCGATCAAATGCTCTTTGCACTTGTTTTAAGGAAAGACATTCAATAGCAATACAGGCGATCTCAAAACCGAGCTGAATCCTTAATACAATGCAAGCCTTCCATCACTTATATTGGCTTAAATAGTGCAGTTATAAGAAAAGACAGGGTATCTATCTGTTTTGTTTTTTCCCTCTCACTGCAGACAGATAAAAATTTGGAAAATAAACAACTTAGGAAAGTGACAATATGATTTATAAATTTAGAGGGCAAGGGAAAAACATTCAGAAAAACAATACACAGATTTTTCCAGTGGGTATACAGTTTAAAACGTGCCTATGCCATATGGAACATTGATGATTTATAACCAGGGGACTTCAAGCCTGCGAAATGTATAAAACTATTCCCAGAATATTTATTAAAAAGAAGAATAGTTCCCTTGCAAAACAGCATTTGCTATGCTAATTTCTCCTGTTTAAATGGAGGAATAAAAAAAAATAATAATATCCATAACTTAAAGGGCCAACCATTCGTTTGTTTCTTTGTTCTTAACAATGCACTTTAACGCAGCAATTTATCCTTATTTATTTATTTTCCTTTCAGGCTAGCCTGCAAGTCTGGAAGGTGTCAAGAAGTATTAGCAAAGAATCGAAGGTCATGGGCTGCTGCTGGCTACTGTGGCATGAAGCTGACACTCTCAGTCAGCCAGATGCAGAGCGCTGGCTTGCCGATATTTGAAAGACACTACAGTGTGAAGAACCACTCCCCAGCAGCACTGGGCACAGCTGCACCGTCCACAAAGAAAGTGTACTATGAAGACACTATTTCAGTCACTATTACTTCTAAAAGGGGAGGTCAGCTGCAGAGGGAACTGTTTTGTTTTGTTTTGTTTTGTTCTCTTTAAATGTGGGATCAAAGAAAGCCATAAACCTGTGAAAATCATTTCATACATTTCACTCCACAATGTAAACTCTCTTCTTAGATCACACCAAACAGCTGTGCATTGAGTGTATATGCTTATGGCTATGACTGTGATAAAACCTTTGAAGAAAATCTCTTCTATAAGCACATCAGTTGAGGAACACAGAAAACAATGTATATTCCACACCATTAGTCTCGGTGCTTTTTCTTTAGTATGACACTGTTTCATGTTTATCTACAAAAGACTTTGTAAACATATTTTTTAAGAAGTCACTTATGGGCAGCCTAATGACTAGAATGTACAAAATAAGTATTGTTCAGAATATGCAATGAAACCATTATCAATAAATCACAATATGAATATTAGAGTTTTTAGGCAAATTGACAAGTTGCACAAAGACTCTTTCCATTTCCAGTGTATTATCTTGGAGATTCCATTGCTCATCTATTAAGGTGAATCTCCCTTCACGCCAACTTGAATATAATGGGAACGTATATGCAGTATAAAAAATCTCAAGAAGAACATGGAAAGGCATGGAGCATATTCCTCAGTGGACATTAGTTTAATATTCCTTAGTGACATTATTTTAATAAAAGTGTTACAGGAATGAATGAATAAATAAATTCATACTCCATTCTCTATATTCTTACAATGCCATTAATTATCTAGGTTAGACTGTATGAGACAAAAGCAAGGAATGCTCTGAATTCTCCACATATATTGAAATGGAAAAGCTTCCAGGAAATTGAAATGAAAATCCTCAGCTCAGTTGTCTATTTTGTTGTTTCGTATGACACCAGAACAAGCTGTAACTTCTTGATTTTGCTCTTTTACAGTAACATAGATTCACAGCACCAGCCTTCATTTTATCTCTGAACCTAAAATAATATATGCAGCTTTTATGTTGTGACATTAAAATAGGCTTTCCTGTGACTGCTACTGTTTTATAGCAAAATTTTATTTCCAGATGTAAAATTCCGGAAGTTACCTAAATCTGTAGCATAAATCTATGAGTAAGACACAAGATAGCTATGCTGAAACAAAAAGCAATTGAACAATAGAATGAAAAAGAATATTAGCTTTATGTCCTCATCTTCCCCGAGACCTAAACTCAAATCCAGGCTTGAATCATAAAAGAAAATTAGTTTGATTTTCTCATTTTGGCATCCACTTGTGGAAATCAAAGTACTTCAATTGGGTTAACAATACCTGGTCACGGGAAACATGAAACTTAAAGTCCCCAAGTGTTCAAAGCAAGCAGATGCAGGGTATTCTGGGATAAATTACCTTCAGCCATTCCCTTTCTTGGGACCATATCTGACACAAGCCAGTGCAACTCATCTTTATTTTAGAGAGGGTGTAATAGACCAGATAAGTCTCGGGATGATAATTGGCTTAAAAATTATTAGCAGAATGGACCTGGCATTGACCATGAAATGGCAACAGCTCTCCAAGAGTATTTAAGAATTCAACACACATATTCTTTAATATTCATTTCAGTTTAGCATTTTTGAGGACTGAAAAATTCCAGTTGCTCCTCATTTCAAAAATGTCTCAAAACCTTATGTTGTGATGCAAAATAAATGGACTGACTTCTGTGATTTGTGAGTTTTCTGAGAGGAGTAGGTTCACTCCATATTATGCAGCTGAGTCCATTCAAATTTAATTAATGACATTTTCAGTGTGGCCTTCCTTTGGGAGTCAAGAAAATAGACGTTACAATAAGAAAGTGCATAAACCATTCTCACCATTTCTCTTTCCAACTCCACTACCCAATTTGCTGGATACTGGAAATACTTATAAATGTATCTATGGACAATGTCACTAGTCTCCCTCTGAACAATGAGCCATTGGCCACTACCCTCTGGATGTGTTTACAGCATCTGACTCACTTTTCACAGTTTAACAGAAAACTGGATGGTAAAAATACTGGAAGTGCTTCATGTGCTTGGAAAAGTCTTGTTGTTGAAGATTTGGCTAAAAAAAATGCTCATTGTCCATTCTCTCTTACGAGAGGTATAGGTGCTAGTCACATTATTTTGTTTGTCATTGCTGATAACTCCAAGGTGATGTGCACTTGTATATGCTGTATATGCTACCTATCATCATTTTTTGAACATTCCAGATCAGTCAGCCATCGACAGCCACTTCCTTTTCCCCCAAGGCATGCAGTATCAACAGTTCAGTAAAGTTGCCAAATATTTTTCGTATTTTTAAAGGAAGAAACAGTACAAAACTGAGTATTTATTATTTTCTTTTGCTAGTAAAAACAGAAAAGTTGACTCCACAGAAGTAAGAATTATGAAATGTGATCTCTGTTCAACCATTAGCTAGTAACAAACAGGTTTTATTTTCAATTGCAGCTCTTATTTATGCAGGATAGATGAGAAGGAAAAGCACAGTATTTTTCGCTATGATCAACTGTTACGTTTTACTGTTTCTCTTGAACATGCATAAATGTGTATTCACTGAGTTGATTAACTCCCCTAGGTGTGTTGAGCAAGCAGGAGAGATACAGATTTAAAATAGACTCAGGCATATCACTTATAGGGAAGCAAGTCACCACGCATCAACTGGTCCATGGCAACTGTCATAGCATCTTAGCCCACAGCAAGGGCCAGATAATTGAGATTAATTTAGCCCTCAGTAGGATGGTGTGTGCAGACCGACAATTCACACTGACCAGCTAATGGGTGGTAACTTATTCTCTATCATTAAATTGGTTGCCTATTTCAACCCTATATGTGACAGTGCACCAAGGCTGACAGAAAACCTTTATATATTATTATATCCATTAAGCATCACTAATACTCATCCTTGAGGGAATGTAAGAAACATTCCACAGTTCAAAAAGTATTCTGATATCAACAAGATTAATTAAAGAGCAACATGATGTCATTTTCAGAGGAGAACACAAGTGGAATGCTTCTGAATTCCCTGCCTGATATGAGTGGGGTTTTGAGAGAAGTGGCCCAGAAATCAACCTGTCTGAGGGAAGTTCTCAGTGAAATACATAGCTTCGCATTACAGAGTTGAAGAGTAGAAGGGAGGAAGTTCAGTGGTTGTTCTGGCAGATTCTCTTTAACAGGTCATTCAGATTCTGCTGGTTGCTTCTCTCTGAGTACCCTAAGTTGTGTTTGACTTTCAGAAAGGACATCCAGCCATGATTTGAAGACTGCAATACAATAAGAATTCAAGCACTTCCTTTGTTCCAATGGTTAATCAATCTCACTTTTAAGAATATTGTGCCTCATTTTAATTTTAACTTGTCTGTCTGCAGCTCCCAGTCATTGGTTCAGTGTTCTGTATTTTTCCCCTGAAGATACTTATACACTATAATCAAATTATCTCTCAGAGATTGTGCAGTCTCCAAAGGGCATTTTACTCTACTTTTCTGTACCACCATTCCAACATCCTTTTAAAAAATGTTGATACCAGAGCACCACATGATACTTCTGTACCAGGCTTACCACTGCCATGAGTTAAGATAAAAATCACCTTCCTGCTCCCATTTGTTGCCCCCCTGCCTATACACCAAAGAATCTGCCAGCTCCTTGCTGCATAAGACAAGCACAAATTTAGTTGTTTGTCCACTATAACCCCAAGTTGTCTTCTGACAATGCTTTCCAAGATGTAATACATCAATCTGCTTGTTTTTCTGATTTCCTTGTTCTTCTCCAGTTCAAAGATACTTTGTTTGGTGGTATATGTCTTAGATCAGAACATTAATGCTATGGTTTCTGTAAGGACATTATTACCTTCATTTGGAGATACAGCTGTTACATAGATGCAAAGACAAATCAGTGAGATAAAGTGAAAGAAAAAAAAATATATGCATGCTTACATACATACATATAAACACTCGAAGATAAAGATATTGTAATAATATTTACAGCTTTACACAATTTTAAATTTACTGTTTTGATAAGTTTAAATTGAAAATTCTTCCTTTTTTCAAACATCTCAAATTTTGTCATGCCATCTGTACTATACAAGTGCCTGCACACTTCACTGTAATTGTGCTTTCTATGCAAAAAAATGTATACATTAAAATTATATTATCTCTATAGCTGCTAGAAGCTCTGGATCTGCAATCAGCAGGTCTCATTTTGGCAGGCCTATGCATTTCTACAGTTAATCATGGTGCTTTTGATAGTTCAGCTCCTTCAAAGTTGAATTATTGTGAAGATGTCAGTAGCAAAAAGAGCTTTCTTGTGCCTTCAGCTTGTAATATCCTGTAGGAAATTACAGCATCTTGGTTTTAGAAAAATAACGAAGTAAAATAAACTAGCACTATAAAGGTCCCAGAGTATTTTGTCTTTTTTTTTTTTTTTCTGGTTTGGGTTTGGGGGTTTTCTTAATAATAAGCTGGGGGGAGAGGAAATACATGCTACATTTCTGAATTATTTGTTTGACCTAAGATATTCTTTACATTCACTCAGTTACCTTTATCCCAAAGTAGGACAATCATATCGGATGATTTAGGATAACATGCAGACAGACATGAAGTTAAACTGTGATTTTGAGACCTTTTCTTCTGTATTATATACTGGCCTCAGTGTAATGTTCACGGCCCACAGAAATTTTTGAGGTGAATTCAGATTTGATCCATTCATTTTTTTCAAGTTCTCAAAGAACCAGAACCAGAAGAAAGGAGCAGAAGAGACGAAGCGAATCACCACATATCAAGGCATAAGATAAAGCACAGCCTGGACTCAGTCCTTGAAACTGCTGTTTCCCATGAGCGTGGTCAGATAAATTGCCAAATGAGTCTGCAACGTAGACCTCACCACACTACAAAGCAACAACAGAAAATATCCCTACTAATTTGACAGAGGAAGATTCCTTCTGGACTCCAAAGCTGCCAAGCCTGATAGAGCCATTTCATTACTCTCATATCCTGCTTCAGTCAAAGAAAGTAAGATTTATTTCCTTTTTTGTAAGGAAGCCAACAGACCATCTTAATCAGATCAGCAGGTTATTGTAATGAATGAATGCGTGAAGTTCTGATTTTTGGCCCAGGTCGAAGAATCTGACAAGTAAACATCACCATGAATGCTGGGGCTATGCCTCACATGTCAGGGACACAGACATTTGAAATGGCTCTGCTTGTGCTGACACCAAAAGCCGGGTCTTTGGTGAGCACAGCTTATAGCCAATCCCAAAGCCACTGCTGAGCTATGAAGACTTACTGGTGCGCAGCTCCAACTGCTCAGGGACCTCTGCAGCATCTCCTCTCTAAGGTGCAGACCCACCCTCAGGTCATCACATTTCTATATCCTAGGAAAGGTTGTAATTTTTTTAAGTTTACAATCTGAAGTACATACTAAAAATTTGAGTCTAGAAATATAAAATACAGAACATGGCTACTTGTACCTAAACCGAAACATCAGATTTCTGTGCATATAAATAAAACCCATTACATGCTAATTCTATCCTCTCACATTCTTTGTGGCCAGTTATTTACTTCCACAGCTAATGCCCAACAGATCTCTCCCTTCAGGAAAACTGGATCTATCTGAAAAGCAGAAAACATTTGGCAGAAATAACCATAATGAAGATAAGTGTTAACACAACATGCTAAACTCAGTCCTGGACACAGGCTTTCAAACTGCTATTTCTAGCTTGCAGTTGAGAAACCGTTTCAGACAACATAAAAAGCTGTATCTAACACTTTCTGACAGTGCCATATTGGCTGGGACTAACACAAAAAAGAAGGTGTACACAAAAAAGCAAGGATGATTTCACCTTCATTGCTACAAAAACTTCTAAGCTATCAAAATAATCAGAAAATTAAAAACCAAAATATGGCAAGAAACCAGCCGGTTTGCCTTCCAGCAGCTTCAGTTGAAATTAAGATCAATGGGATCTTGACAGTATTGCTATCATCTGCCCTTTACAGCTATTCAGATGTTTGTTTAAAGTGAATTAAAGTCAAGCTTTAAGAGTGAAAACAGAAATAACGATAATAGAACAACTCAATCAAGGGAACAAAACCATACTATAGCCCACAGAGTCCAGAACAGAAATGTGTGCACTTACCATTGATCAGGACAAATAAAACACAGTGAATAAAGGTTAAATAAAGCAGTAAGAAAGGTACCAGAAGCCACTGAAAGTGACAAGAAAAAGGACAAGCTGTAAACCTACACAGACCTTTAAAAGAGGGCTGCCCAAGTTTTGTCTAGCTGATATGTATATTGATAACAAACAGAGAGCTAATCTGCATGTAACAGAGGGGAATTCAGCCTTCCTTCTTTCTTTTTGTTGAAAAAAATATTGATTTAAAATTGGTGTTGCGTGGCATGAAAAAACAGCAAAAAGTCCTTCCCGATTCATTGTCTCAAGGACTGAATGCTACTCTTTGCCTGCATCAATTATTTTCACAGTGGTTTACTTGCACAGTCCCCAGCAGGGGCAAAGCTTGCCTCCAGGGGCAGGCACCACGAAATCTGGATAAGGGATCTGTAAGAGCTCACAGGCGCTCTCCCTCTCTTTGTGAAGGTAATTCCTCATAAATGGGCCTGGGGGAGTCTCTCATTTCCCTTCCTCTCACCAAATGTCCATAGTAGAGATTAAACCCAATTCCACCACTTCAGCAATCTTAAAAAGTCTTGAAATTCAATTTTAAATGAGGAAAAAAATTTTTTTAAAAAACAACTTTTCTTGATTTAGTCCTATAAAGTATACAAAATATTATTCACTTGACTTTATTTCATATTCTTTCATGCAATGTAAGGCCATTCCATTGGTTTTCTAGAAAAAGCTTCCAAAATAAGCAAACAAACAAAGAAAAAAAAAAAAAAAACCACAAACCCCAAACTCCTTTCTCGCTTGGCAAGTACCAACTCCTCAAACGCAAAGACTTTCATAAGAACTGTCTAATGCAATGGGTATCTGTCAGAGTCCAACCAGTGTCCTATTAGACACTGATCTGCTACTCACTTACTATAGCAGCTCTTCCCTATGTTTTCATATCCTCAAAAATTAAGTATCTTGGAAGTTGGCAGCACAAGAAATTAACCCATCCCAGCTCCAAGCACCAGCCCTTTCAGCTGGGATTCAACTTTTCTTTGCTTTATGTACAAAAGGATAACGCAGCTTCTTCAAAGTTAATTTCTTCATCATACAGTCTTTGAATCTCTTAACAAGATAGTTCTGCTTTTTTTCTTCCAAAAAAGCAAAATATATGGAGGCTCCAGGAGAGAGATTTTTTGGTTTACCTTTTCACTCTTCAGAATTTTTGCAGGAAGAATATCCCAAATTTTGTTCCTTTCTTAGGATTACCTTTATTTTGCTGCTTCAGATTTAGTTACCTTTAATTCTATGTGTAACAATTTTAAATGGGAAGTAATTTCATTATGTAATTATAGCTATTTAAGACATCTTTGGGTACAAATATGTTAAATGTCCTAAGCTCACCATATTTGTAGCAGCTTTAATCACAGCTGGTAATAGTAATTGCTCTAATTTCTGCCTCCATTTCTCTCTCATCTTTTATTTTGTCCTTTCTCCCTGCTGGAGATAAAATTTTGCACTCCAAGTAATGTAGCACTTCAACAAGAACGAACAGTTGAAACCATATGGTTAAGACCTTCAGTTTATCTAGTATCCACTGGCATCAGAATCAAGCTGGTCTCCAGAGGGCTTTGGCGAATGTATTTGCACCTGCAAATTATGACCTTTTTTGCAGTTTGCACACCCTAGATCAGTAAACAGATGCATCAGTGAACATCTGAAAAGGAAAATTCCTTTGGACATTGCTCATCTGTGACCACTTGAAAAAACTGTTTTATCTGGTTGTAAGGGATAATTTATGAGCTGCATCCTAGGAGAAGAGCCGTCACTTCTGTCTCTTTCATTGCCACAAACACATGAATCTGCTGGGACACAGGAACACCGTTGTGAGCAGAGGGAAGACAGCATCAACAGTGGAAATACATCATACATAAAAGTGACATGCACACAAAAGACCTATAAATCAGATAACAAATTAACAACAGAAAAAGGCAGCTTCCTTGCTGTCAATATCAATCATCACAGGAGCTAGGGAGGCATTAGACAGGCAATGTGTTGTTCTGATTCAGCAAACCTGCGAGCTCCTGTCGGCATTCATTTGATGGTCAGCACGTGCAGATATGGTGGCTCTCCTCAAATATGCAAATGAACTCAAAGAAGACTGCTCCTGTGCCCAGAGTTAATACCCTGCATACAGATTTATTTCCTTTTCAAGAAAGGACAATTGGGGCTTTTATAAATGGGCTCATTCTATCTATCTGATGTAACTAATTCCCCAGCACTTTATTACCTGCATTTCCAGGTGATAAAACTTATTGGTCTCTGAAGTTAGATAAAGAAACTGATGTGAGTGTATCCGTGTACATACCTGAACATGTGTGAGGAGAGGAAAAGGGACAGTGTAGGATAAGAAAGAAGGGCAAGAGATTTCATTATTTTTTATTTCCTTAAAAGCATATAATTTAAAATTATTTGCATAATTCTTACATGTTTACACAGCAGTGAATTCTGTTATTGTATATAGGAAATTACAGAGAAGCAATGAAAATAATAATCCCATTTCAAAGATATAATTAACTGATTTAGAATAGCGAAGTAGGAAAAGAAAATAAAAACACACATAGAACAGCAAGGTATCAGCGAGTTGGTAAACAAGTGTTTGTTTTATTCTATAACATACTGGACCATGAGAAAAGCTGGTCTCCAAATCTACACATAACTTCATCATTTTCAGTCTATAAAATCCAATAGTTAGAATGACTACTGAAGCATTTTATAAATGTAATATAACAATAGAAGTTACTTGCTCGAAATGCTAGAGATGAGTATGTTCTCACTTTGTTCCAAGGTTTGAGAGAAATTACATTGCTAAGGACAGTCAAGAAGACTGTGTAACTCTAGGATTTTAAGAAGAAAGTGTGTCAAATGTAGTAATGTATTAAAATGGAGTTTATTTGGGGCACTATTTTTTCTGAAGTAGCATTTGCATTTACTTTTTAATTGTGAAGAAGGCAAAGACTTTATCATATATTTATGTGTACATACGCACATGTATATATGTGGGGGGAAAAAGCCAAACAACTTTTCTTGATTATTCACATGAGACAAAATACTGTGTCTAAACACTGAGATAATTCCAAAAGTATGAGACAATTTAGACATTTTCTTTAGATGCAAAACCAAAAGTTAATTATGTCAGCCTATCCAAATACTAAGTTGGGGTTTGTCAAGCAGATTTGGGACAAAGCATGTTTTCACATCTAAAAATATTCTAAAATCATTGAGGTCCAATAGTTTCTAACCTAATTTCATTTACTAGGGCTGTTCACTGTAATTTCAAGTGCTTTAACTGCAGTAGTGAAGAAAACAATACAAGAACAAAGGAGAAAACCAGAAAGTGCTACTGTGGCATTTTACAAACCCAACTGTCACACCATCTTACAAAACAGATAGCAGAACTGGAAAAACTCAAAACATGTGACAAGAGTGAATAAAGTTACTGAACTTTTGAGGAGGACTGAGAAAACTGCTCAGAGCTTCAGCTGGATTAGAATCATTTGCGGGGAGGGCTGGGATAGGTGATAGGCTTATGACGTCTTGACTTTCATGAAACTGAGTAATTATTCCATGAAATAAATGCTCATTAAGTTACAGGCAGGCATAAATGACTTTACAGTAAAGTGCATACCTAAACTATGAGTTCATTGCTATGACAGGGTGGAAACATTATGTGTTCAGATTTGTAGACTGGCAGAAGAAAGACCCATCAGCTATTATTAACCACAAGACTATGGATACAATAGACTGATGGGAGCTGGAAAGACTCTTTTCAGTGGTTCCCAGTGACAGGACAAGGGGCAACGGGCACAAGTTGGAACATAGGAGGTTCCACTCGAATATGAGAAAGAATTTCTTCACGGTGAGGGTGACAGAGCCCTGGAACAGGCTGCCCAGGGAGGTTGTGGAGTCCCCTTCTTTGGAGATTTTCAAGACCCGCCTGGATGCAGTCCTGAGTAGAGTTCTCTAAGCAATCCTGCTTCAGCAGGGGAGTTGGACTAGATGATCTATATGGTCCCTTCCAACTCTAAAAAAAAAATTCAGTGAAATTCAGTGAAATTCAATGAAGGGAAGCTTCAATAAACACTCGCCCTCTTCAGAAACCCCTTCCCTGTACTTGTGGTACCAGCTTCTCTGTCACAGGAGACAAAGGGCTCAGCAGAGTTTTAGTGTAAACCAGTACAGCTACGGCTTTAGACTTTATTAGATGTGGAATTCTGGCAGTGCATTTTAGTCAAACAGTCCTACTTTTTAACTGCTTGGTTGCTTTTCTTTTTTAATAGCAGTGTATGCAAAAAAGAAAATTTTGCTTTCCCACATCAGTTCTTTGGGGCTGTTCTGTATGGTCTGTGGCTGTCTTCCATCTTTATCTGCAACCAGTGATCACTGGCGGGAACGTTCTCTGAAGCCATCTACTGTTCATTTTAAGATCAAACACCCAGAACATCTGAGCCTGAGTCAGATTTTACAAATCAAACCTTGTTTTCTGTTAAAAAGTTTCCCACAAGACTTCTTCAGCAGATGGTGGAAAAGTTGTATATTGTTAATGCTATCAAATTCCATTAGAAATAGTGGGTTTGCTATCTAGGGCAAAGAGATAATTCATCATCTCCATCTGTATAGAATGCTTGATTCTGAAGAACTTTTACATAAGCAATGAAAACAGGTAAGTCTACTCAACAATTACTGCAGAACCTGAGTGCTGCATAACAGACATCTACTTTTAAACCCATTAAAATTTGTTCTTTCTTACTTACTTTTAAATCCCAAAATGTAGAGGGGTAATGGAACTTAATATATCAGGCTGAATTCAGACGAAATCATACCACCATTTGCATTTTTTTCTGTCAAGTTCAGAAATATCCCTAAGAAATCTGCTTGTTTTGTAACTGTAGAAAATGTCACAACCACAAAATATTGGTCTTTTTCATCCAAGAGATGTTGATATTAATATTAAAACTGTCTGAGGCAAGGTGTTTTCATCTATATTTCATTTCAAATTTAGATTCACACTCCTGTTTTACTGAACCCATCTGCATCTCTATCTGTCTTTTAAAATGTTCAGTGGGCAGAACTCTCCTCTCTGATTTATACCTTGATCAAGCTGAGTGGAACAAACACATATGTTTTGGAGACCAGCTACAGGTACTGAGTGTCTGATAAATGCTGAGAAGGTTCTGAGTTCCTATCCATTGTATCATTGTATCTATTTTGCTCTCTGCATTGCATCACTTTCACAAGATGGGCTAACTGAGGCACAAAAAAAATAAGAGCTGTTAAGATCACAGTCTGAAGGAAAAAAAAATCTTCTAATGCTACAGAAGAGAACTTTTTCTCTAATATGGATAAATTTTCTCTAATATGGATACATTTATCTAATATGAATAACATTTTTAAAAGCTAGAAAAAAAAACATCCAGTATGTTGGAACCAATAAAAAAAAATAGAGGAGTTTGGAAACTATCTTCCCACCCACTCTGTTGGTCAGACACAAAAGTCAGTAGCTCACACCCACACTCACTATGGGTAATTCTGGTTCTTTCCATTTCCAAATCTAATGGTAAAATATTCAAGCTACCTATTTAAATGCATATTTAAGTCTCCACTGAGACGCCTAAGTAACCGGTCTTTGGACTGCATGAAATTTGTCTCTTGCAATAACGTAACAATTTGACCGAGACCCTTCAAAGTCACTGCAGTGTCCGCTAATGACAAGACCACCACCATTAAGGATGGACTGCATTATTGCTACTCAGCCCTCACTGAGGCATCGCAGCTTCCCACTTCCCAAATCACAACCATGTCAACACACAAGCTGATGGCTGCCCGGTGTTCCCTGTGACCTCAGTGGATGCCTGCATATGCCACTAGTCTTCCGAGACAAACTGAAATGAGATTCAGCTACCTTTGAGTAGCATTGTATAAAGCAATTCACATGCAGTTTATCAAAACGGGATTTTTTTCTGTCACTATTCTGAGAGGAGGTCACCCCCACTGGAGCAACATGGCAGGGATGTCTCAGAGATCTCAGCTTCCCCAGCTGAGGATGCTGAGTGTGCAGAGCTGACATACTGACAGTGTAAAGTTTTTGGGGAACAAGTGTCTTTCTGTTTATGCCTGCATACTAATTTTCCTGTCCGTAAGTAGAACGCGTAGGCATATTGATAATAATAATCATCACTAGCAAAACAATAGCATTGCATTAAAATATGAAACCATAATTCTGCTCAGGATTTTTACTTTACTGCTATTGTATTGATATATTGATGTACTGTAATCCAATATTTACAGAAAAGTATATTTAAATCATGCTTATTATGGCATACCTATTCAACTTAAGTGCCTTGGGAAATCTCTCTTTGGGCTTTTCAGCACTAAATTGATTTCAATGAAAAGCAATTCCTTTACCCTTTCCAAAAAGAAATGCTTTTGAGTGAAATAGCATCTCAGTGTTTCAGACTCCGCAAATTTGAAACATATATCCTACAGCACATGTTGTTTCTTGCTAGCATACAGTATAAAGATGGTTCCTGCTAACCATGAAAACATGAGTCATACAAGTGACACAGGCTCTTCGGGGAAAGTGATGGGTCTGGTCTGTGAGTCCAAATTTGATGTAGCTAACCAGAAATAGAGGAAGCCCTTTGAATTCCCCAAGCACTGTGTTGTGACCCTCACACCCAAATTAACTGAACTGCTGAATCAGGGCTTGAACAGATGGACAGCACCTCTCCAAGACGGAGCATGTTGCATTTTTCACAGTGCAGTTTTGAATGTAGAGGAGGGTTAGGACAGCCTTAGTCTGAGCAGAGCCCTGCTCTACAAACATTGCAGCTCAGTGGGGCATCTCATTTGTAAAGTTTTACACAAGGCAAATGAAGTCAGCCAAAGCTGACCCTTATTTTCATGAATATAAATAAGCATGAGAGCTTGCTTTTGTTTGGTCTGAAAATATTGATTAAATTCACAGAAAATGTCAAGGAATCAGCTACACAAAATTGTTATGCAGAATGCTCTGTGGGACTCCGGTTTCCTAATGGCCCTGAAGCAATGGAGACACTGATAGGGAGAAAAGATGCCATTTACCTACTAGTGTTCCCAAGTTATCTCACATTCTCCTTTCTAATTCCTTTTTTTACACACATTTATTAAATAGAAGAAATAATATAATGAACAGAGAGAGTTATTTTTTCCTCTGTTTGAAAAGAAATCTTTACTGAGTTGCAGTGGAAAAAAAAAAAAAAGGGATACATGTAGCTCATGTGTGCTCACATTATGAACTACACTTGCCAGTCACTAAAAGCGTTAGTCTGATACACTGTCTGCCTAGTTCACAGGAGAAATGAGTTCTGTACCTGAGAAATACGGACTGATATCTGATTTCTTTGTAGTTAACAGTGTAGTTAAGGCTAAAAAAATTACAATTACTATGACAGCAAAAAGACCAATCAACAAGAAATCAAATTTGGCACAAAAAGGAGACCCTGAAGTCCTGTCATGCCAAAAAAAAGCTTTCCTTCCGCATCTGAGAATGTTTGGTTCTCTAATATTCAAAAATAAAAAGAATGTATTAAAGATTATGACAAACTTTAATTTCATACTAGGTTATATTTAATTCACATTTTCAAGCTTCTTTGCTTAACTACAAGACACCTAAACTTGGATTTTTTTAAATGAAAGTGGAAATTCTAGTGTAATCACTGAACTTATGGCAAGCCTTCAAGAAAAGACACTTACTGCATTAAAACCACAAGAGTTGGCAAAAATGAGTCTGATTCTGACAGAAGCTTTAGCACTTTCTAACTTTAGCAGTGATAATTAATGATTAACAAGCTTCTGTTTCACACAGCAATTCTGTACTTTTCATACTTATTTTAAAATCTTTGTATACATATACAAACAACACATTATATCCAGAAAAACACAAGTCCAATATCCAGAACATGGGGAATTATGAGACAAAAAATAGATCTGTGACCCTGAACAAGTTTTTTGTTGTTTATTGTACTTTTACTTGCTTTTTTCTTTCCTGAGAAGACAATTTTCATAAATGCTGTTTCTCTCAGCATATGGTAGTTGGATAGCTTAGGGAGGAGGTTTACAGAGCTTTTTATCTTAATAAAAACTAGCAATTAAAAAAAAAAACCAACCAAACAGTCTTTAACCGAAGATCTAAATCAATTCATTCTAATCAATATTATTAAAACACCTTTTCTGCGTGTCAGAAGAAAATAAAAAAAAATTGTAATCTTTCTTCTGTAGCTAGGGCAGGTGAACCAGGAGTCAAATGAGCAGAAAAGTATTTAAGAAATATCTGGTGTACTTTCCAAAATTTAAAAGCATTTCCTGGCACAGCTCTGAGAAGTAATTTAGACACTGCTTGCTGCCCAGGGGAAAAGGACAGTTCTGGGGAATGTTATATAAGTTTAATAAAAGTAACTAATTTTTCAAGGCCTTGGAAAGGTTGGCAGTGTTTCAGCTAAGCAGCCTGCAGTCACAAAGGCAGCGCTCTGCAACAAGTGCCTTCCTGCAGCAGAAAGTGTGTTAGGTACATTTTGGCCTCCAACTTCACCTCATTCTGTCTATTCTGTCTTCACTTATTCAAGTTTGTGTACCTCATCGTCATCACCATCATCATCTTTTGAACATGTGTTAGTTCTCACTTGCCCGGCTTACCAGCACCTTAAACATCCTGAGCCCCTTTCTGCTTCATTCATCCCAAGTAATGAGTCTTCTGTCTTCTTGCTGGTCTGAAAACTTGCAGCATTTAGGTGGATGCACGGCAGAGGCTCCCAGCGTGTGTCAAAGACAACAATCAGTCCCATGCATGACGAGTGTCCCTAATTCCTCACATACCAACTTCTCCCTTCGGTCACTGGGGCCATAAAGAGATCACTCATATCAACACTGCACGGATGTGGCCAGGGAACCTGTTCCTGTAGTGACTATGTATTCTTGGAAATATTTAAGCATAGCCAAACAGTATGAGTGCCATTAGATGAGTAAGGAGCTTCTGTATTTTCTGATGAAAATAGAAGCTTTGAGCAAACTAGAAAAAGCTAATACAGGTAGTACACTGCAGTACAGCTGTTTATCATACTAATTTTCCTTAGTCTCCGCTAGACCTGGTGCTCTAGTAACAGAAACTCCTAGTAAGGGGTCCGTGGATCTAATGATCGCTTTCCATTTTATAGTTCTGTAGCTATTTTATAAGTATTATCATTAAAACATGGAAAAGGATCAAACAATATACACAGGTTATTTTTGCAAAATTTCTAACACTGAGATTTTCATGGGTTCATTGGGTCATACAAGGTCTGACTAACAAAATAATGATTAATTTTTCATAATGTATGATGTTTTCTGTTGACCTTATTTGTCCTTTATTTTTTCCAGAGTGCTCCAAAATGCCACCGCACATCAGCTTACCCAGACAGGACAGCGGGTATTTTTAATGCGTAAGAAAAGTATGTATTCCTTTCCAAAAAACCCCCATATGATCTTTACTAATTGTTGGAAAAGGAGAGAAGAAATGGGAAGAAGCAGAGCATAAAATGTTACAAATTAGATTTTATGAAATTTATGTGTGCCACACAGTGAGGCAAAGAAATGCATTAGAATTCATACTGATGTTTACCCAAAGCACTAGGTTGTCTGAGTAATTAGAAAATTAATGTTACTTTTCTGCCACGTTTGACATCAGCCAAAAGGGTCATGGTCAAGAATTTAGTCAGTAATTTCCTCTTGACGCAAACACAGACTCCTGTCCAACATATGGGAAAATTTTTTAAAAATCCTGTTCAAGAGCCCTCTAGAAGGGAAACATCATCAGGGGACTAACAGTATCGGGGGGGCTATACCCTGATACTTAATTTCCTTACAGCCAATTGACAAAAAGCAATTCTTTGCTTCCTCAATTTGACAAAAGAAGAAGCAGAGCAAAGCAGCTGCTGTTTCAAGAGAAGAGCTGCTGAAGCTTTTAGATTATTTCCATTGACTTTAGATGGATGTTTATTTGTGTGCCTGCATGACCAGGCAGGTAAGGTTATCTTCTATCTCTGCCTAGTAAATTAGAGTGAATTGATGTTAAGAGGAGAGGGAAAAAAGCCTTATGCAGAAATTTCCATTTTGTTTTCAATTTCTAATAAGAATTTTTGCAAATGTGAGTTCTACCTAATGTGCTTATTGATGGTTAAAAGCTTATATTAGGCAAAACTATTACAATGGTATACCCAGATGGGAAACAATATTATTTCTAAGGTTATCTTTTTCCTCTGTGAGGTGCATTATTCAGTTCATCATGCCATTTGTTTAACAAAGCATTTCTAGCAACATCGGTTAGTTTTACTCTGTTAAAATTATGAGAGTCCCTTCATCTGAACCAGTGTTTCTTTTTATACACAAATGAACTTATTCTTTAAAGGGCAAATGGAATTTATATTATTTCAGAATGATAATTATATCAAAGAAAAGGAAGCACTTTTTACTAAAAATCTACATTTCTCTGTTGGGCTTTTTGCAACAAAATTCTACAATTAAGACAGACACCTGGAGGAGGGTCACTTACATCACTTAATCAAGTCTTCCTGTAATACTGAAAATTATTCCCAAAAGACCTACTCATGCCACAAAACACTCACAAATACCCTAAAACAAACATGCCAGCATGAACATCCTGAAAGTCATAGGCAAAAGTGCCACAGAAAGAGCACAATGGACATTACAAATTTCACAGACTACTACAATAGCAGGCAATTTATTAAATAAAGTAGCAAGAGCTTTCTTAAAAGATCTTATCTCCTCTCCCAAACATACCTATCTCATATGAAGAGAAATCCTTTATGAATTTAAATCAGTAATGGTCTTAATTCTTATCTTCTGAACAGGATTTACCAGCCAAGCACTTGAACAGTTTTGTTTTTGTTAGTCACACCCTGCACTCCAGGCAGTGTGCTGGCCACAGATGCAACAACCTATGGTGCATCAGAGGAAGAAGAGGGAGACAAAGGAGAAGAAAAGCTGGTTAAGCATCAAACAAGGAAAAAAAATCTTCCTGTCCCCATTGGTGTCCTGAAGCATGGGATTAATGCAATACACACAAGGTACAACCAAAAAGCTGTTCAATTTCCCTTCAACATCTCTGGAGAAAGCACTGCAATGGGTACCCAAGGACACTCTACAAGCTGACTTTTCTGTGTGTTGGATTGCTGCAATTTGTCATGTAACCATTTCCTGAGGTTCACAAAGCTCTGTTGTGGAGCAGGTTTTGCTTATCACAACACTGGTTAGTTGTTAGATTATTGCTGGTCTTCAGTCTTGAGATGGCTGTGAACTTCCTACTGCAGAGCAACCTGAGATATGTTCCTCTTCTGTGAGGACAATTTCCTAGTCAGCCCTAAATTAGGAGTTAGCGATTTATAATTAAATTGATGGAAAATCCAATATATCCACTAAAACATTATTAATACATGTATTGATAAAAACACCTTAGGCTAGGGATTTTTTTTCCTGTATTCTTGTCAGAAACGTCTTTTTCTTTCAAACAAACCCTAGTACTAGGAGCAAAGAATTTACTTCTATTTCTAACAAGGACAAAATCCCTACAAAAAAGTTTAGAGTGATTCCCTCTATTACTTAAAGTATTCTGAATACAAAGAAGAAAGATTATAGATGGCAAAAGATAAAATAAGAATATTTTAATAGCTGATAGGCCTGGCCACATGTACATAAGCATGTAAGTAAGCAAAGCAGTGGATAAACAGACACTGCATATTCAAGATCCTGAACAAAGTCCTTTGATTTCCTATGTCTCTGTAATGTAGGAGCCCCATCTTCAAAAGCAGTGAGGGTTTCCAGACAAACGAAAACTATTTCTCCGAGTGCCTTTTACACATAGATGGACTGAAAGCCCTTCATAACTTACCAATTCACTGAAGAGCAGCTTAAACTAGAAAATCCACAGCCTGACATATTCTGTTAGAGACTGAGCACATAACCCTTGTTAAGAGAACTATATAGACCAGGGACAAGTTACACAGAAGCAGAATTGTACAAGTTAAAGGCTTCTGGCTCAGACAGTCAGCAGCTTGTTCACAGGTTTCTGCTGTGAGCAGAAAATCAGAAGAGAGACCCATATACTGACCAGTGACTGCTTGCTGGGGGCTGGTAACAGGGTCCTGGACATGGCAAGGTGGTGAATCAGGTCCTAGGTCCACCCAGGAGCAGCAGAAGATGGAGATGGAGATCAGCACACCTGCAGCACAGCTCAGTCAAGGCCTGGGGGCTGAGGACTCAGCCAAAATATGGCTGCGGGGCCTGTGGTCAGGAGTAGGGGGTCCCATGTGAGGCTGGGCAGGGCTGTTAAAGACTATTAGTCCCCTCAGGACCCTGTCAGAGCTAGACAGCAAAAGGAAAGTCAGTAGTCCTGCAGTAAATGTGTACAAGCATTATTATAGTTGGATAATCTAAGGTACAACATAAAGATATGTCTGAGGTGGTAAGACTTCATTTTTATTACTATGCTTTTCCTGTCCCAGTTACCCCAAAATTTTCTGAGTCCTCCAAAATATTTATGAATCCTTTTGGGCCTGTGGACTCGGAGAGAGCCTAAACATTAAAGGAGAGCAAATATACATGAAGAAGAGAAGTGGGTCCACTTTGTAACAGCTAGATGGACTTACTTTCTTTTGGGACATATTCCAATTTATTAATGTGCTTCACTAAACTTAACATGCTGTTGGATAATTTGAATAGAGAACCAAATCAGTTAATTCACAGAGAGATAACATTTGAGAAATAAATCAGATCTAACCACTTGACAACTTTGATAGAGAATTCTTCTGAGAGTCAGAAGTCTTCTCATCTTCTTGGCACTATTTTCCGATGCAAAACCATTGCTTTGGTCCCAGGTGATTCCTATCAAACATGGACTGCAACTTATGCTTACTACTAGAGCTCCTAGCAGATTAACTTCATCTGTAATAATTTCTAATAGATGCATAACAGAAATCAAAATCAGGAGTGGAATCACTTAAACAAAACTAAAAAGGTAATTCATACCAGTACAAATGCCTGTGACAGTCACAGGTTTAAAACCAAGTAGCTCACAAAATACTGAGCCTTCCTTATGAAACTGTAAATACCAATCCAACACTCTACATAATTATCCAAAACCATCTGTGTCTGGGAGGAAAGGTTGGCCCCACACCCTGGGGAAGCTGGTTCCTCCCTGTCACATGCAAGCACTCAGAGAGTCTTCAGCTTCAGTGCCTCAGCCTGCACAAATATGTAGGAAGCAGAGAACAAAATTAGCACCATCTGACCTCCACTTACCTTCTTCTCTAAAGAACAGGACTGAACAGTGCAGTCCCATGCCAGGCTCAATTTCACAGTTCATGCTACTGGTTTAGATTCAGGTGGTAGAAAATAAACAAGTCACAACCTGCCAGCCACTTTCTGGACAGCAGATCCATGCAAATTTAATTTCAAAAATTCTTGGTGAGGGAAGGGGGGAGCCTGCACTCTCCTGATAGAACATATTCATTCTCAGTTTCGAAACACATTATGATACAAAAATGGTTTAGCTACTTAATAAGGTTCTACTCAGTCAGAGAAGTCATATCACAACTCTCCATTGTCCCTTGATGTAGCTCATTAAGTTGTAGAAATACTGTCTGAAAAACTTAAGTCATCCAAGTCTCTGTCCACTTGCAATAAAACTCATGACCTTCTCAAAAAGAGATTCCATCTGAAACTGTGCCTTTGTATAAGAAACAGTGATGTTTAACCTTACAAAAATTTTCTTTATTCCCCTGTAAGCCCAGGAAAATGTTTACCCAGGCTGTTGGGACTTTCTAAATGTCTTATAGTAATATTTCATTATTAATATGCATTAATTTCATTTTTTCATGTATTTATATATGTATAAGTATTTAAAGATTGATTTGAAGAAACATTAAATGCACACAGGTCCATAAAGTAGTTACATTCACTGAAATATGTTCAAGAATATGGGAATAGATTTCTGAAAAATATTATATCTGAAGTCCTGGTAGCCACAAAATCACAGAGCGAAGAAGCCTCTCCGGCCAGTCTGGTCCACTACAGGATCAACTTCCTGGTTAAATAAATACATTCCTTAATATCTAATTAGAATTTCCCATGTTCCGACTCATGTCCATTGCTCTTTGGCCTGTCCTTGGGCACTTTCAAGAAGAAGCTAGCTCTGTCTTTCATTTCCTCTGGTTAGGAGGCTGTAGACAAAGTCCTACCTTAGCCTTCTCTTCTCCAGGCTGAACAACCCCTACTCTCTTAGCCTGTCTTTGTCCATCATGTGCTCCAGCCCCAACCAACACCTGCCACGCAGGCAAACCTTCCTCCATCCAGTTCCTTCTACCAAGACAAGAAGCCCACCAGGATGCTTCCTAGCCACAATGCCCTGACATTGTGAGCACTGCTGCCACCACATGCCCCTGACGCCCATGCTGTCCTGGCATCCAGCAGTTACTAACCCTACAGAAGAGTGCATGGTAGTTTCTCAAATGCTCTGAGCAAAAGGTGGCTTTCTTCTTCTCCTCCATGTTAGAAATTTTAAGTAAGAAAAAATTATAATATACATTATAAATACTTTGTATTTTGTCATAAACACAAAGAAAGAGTAAAATATTTTTTCTCATTGACTTTTAGGATCATGTTTTAAATCAGATATTAATATGTTTATTCAAAAGAGGAAAAGCATCTTTCCAGTTCTATTTTACTTAATAAAATAACTTACAAATAAACAAATAGATCAGTAAGTAACAAATTAATTTTTTAAGACATACATAAATCTCAAATGGGCAAATTTGAAAGAATAAGTTGAAAGAAAAAAATTACATGTGGAAATATATACTGGAAATTAACGTGGATACATAGTGAAGATTTCAAAAATTTGAATATACCTTGGATGTAGATTTTCAAGGTGAAGACATTCTTTCATTGATGCTTCTTAGAGTACCTTAACACTCATGCATAGGTTTTTATGAAGCCTTGGAACTAGGTTCAATTAAAGTACTTTAATTTGAAGTATATAGTGAAATTGAGAGAAAGCAGAAACACTGTGAACAGTGGGTGCATGACCTTCTCTGTGCACGCATGTGCCATCTGGTTCCTTTGTGTGGACTGTAGGAGCAGGAATGTACGGGCTAAATCAGTCAGCCTTGGCACAGCCAGTAGATATTGTTCCCCGACACCCGGTCCCAAGTTTCTGTGTTATTCTAAAATAATTAAGGCAATGTACATCCACATGATCCTTTTTCTTTATGATTGCATTATTATACTACAGTACTTCATAAACCAATTTCTGTGTGTCAGATTTAAGTAAATAGAAAGCCAGGATGCAAGCATGTCTCTCGGTGTAGGATCAATGGTTACGTTGCCAAAATTCATAGTCTCAGTGTATTAAAAATAGCTTGGCAGGAAATCTCAGGAAGAGAAAAACTAGGAAATCTTTCAAAGAACGCAAGCAAAATATCTTCTTATATTGGTTTTTAGTCTCTTTTTTATTACTTGTGAGCTCACATTTTATGACGTACATTTTAATGGGTCATCAGACTGGCCATAGAGCAGAACTGTTTAACTTTTTGCTGTGGTAAAAACTTTATAACCTTCAAAAGTTCTCTGTAGATAGAGAGGCTTTAATTTGTGGATAACATATCTCTACTCCCTTTGATGAATTATTGCACATGTTTTTCTGGGAAATGTTATATTTTGTTATTGTTTGTTTGTGCTAGCACTCTCTATGTCACAGTGGCTATATGAATATGAAAATGTGTGTGACCTGTTTTAAGCAGTGAAAAAGCAAATAGGAAATAATACTGAGACTAGCAGAATTTGAAATTGAGCAATCTTTTGGTAATCAGCTGCGTTTTCATTACACCAAATTATGATGCAACTCAGTTTTTGTTTATTTCTATGAAATCCTGTATTAATCTACCACAATGTTGTTAAAACTGAGTACCAATACAGGTACCAGCCTTGGAAGGGAATGTAAAGGTAGCACATGTAGAGATTTTACAGACCCTTTTTTACCACCAGACATAGAATTGTCTAAAGTACAGGAGAGAGAGAGTTCATAAGAAAAGCAGCATCTTCAGATCTCTTTAGATACTTCAACCCATTACTGACAAAAACATACAGACTTTGAACATATAATACATTTTGCTAATAGAAAATATTATTGTATATTCTAAGCCTTGCCTTTGTTTCAGGTGGCCTATAAGAAAAGCTATTAGAGAAATGGATACAGCTTAGTTGTGAAGGAGGACACATTTGATTCCCTTTTCACCTGCTCCGAGTGGTGGTCATCTCCCACCAGATGACAAAGAGCGAACTCCATATAAGGGTACCCTTCCAGAAAAATATATGTTTAACTTACCTGTTTTGGTATCGCTTGTAGCTTGAAAGAGTACTTATTTGGGAAAAAGAGTTATATAAACTATTATGAAGTCTCAGACATATATTGGCTTCTGTACGCTGTATTCCTGCACAGATCAACTCACCTGTTGTGACACCTAGTGTGGCATTGTTCTACCTCATGCTGGATACAGGAGGGACAAGTTAAATGTGTAAGGTCATGGTGTTCTTAACACACATTTCATAAAGACTTAACATATAACGAGTTCCCTAACAAATATGTTTTTCTTACTAAAAAACTCAGGTAACTCACTATTCCAATATTGATTTTGGCATACAAAAATAGGTAGAATTTAAAATACTGTAATATACATAAAAGCTTACAACAAAATTTTACTGTTGAGAACAATGACAGTCCTTAGTTCTGTTCTGTTATGTAGCAAGACATCCTTTTTCATTTGTCTTTTTTTTTTTTTTTTTTTTTTTTTATGCTTAACCCTGGAAAATGTGAAATGTGGTAAGGTTTACCAACACCTTCCCCTTGAACTTTGAGCATCCTACAGAAAAGCAGCCATTTTTATTATAAGAGCAATAGATATGATCTGTGTATTTGAAATGAGACAACTAAATGAAAGATACTGTGATATGCAAACATCCTGTTAGACTCTACTAAGAGTCTTTCCTGTGACTTAGAGTGAATTTTGATGCCTGGAAGTCTGAGGTAATAGCAGAAAACACAAATTCCTTATGCCATTTTTTGGCTTGAAAACTGGATTCCCTGTATATCTGTCTTTCCTTTTCCTTCTAATCCCATCCATTTTCTTCCTGATTTCCACAGAAGGAAAAGAGGCATATTGGTTGCACAGGAGATGTAACATATTCAATATGTCCACACTGGCAGACAAAGACCAAGCAGTTGGCCAGGCCCTGCCCTCAGGTGAGGCTAGCTGAACAGGATGTGGAAAACTACTGGACATGACACGAGAAATTGCTGGACATGCCAGAGACCAGCATAATAAGCTGATGAAAGTCACAGATAGTCCCAAGAGGGACATGTGGGTCTGGCAGACAGTTAAAAGGGAGTGTCGTGGTTTAATCCCGGCCAGCAACTAGAACCACGCAGCTGCTCGGTCACTCCCCCAAGTTGGGATGGGGGACAGAATCAGAAGAGTAAAAACTTGTGGGTTGAGATAAAGACAGTTTAATAGGTAGAGCAAAAGCCACATACACAAGCAAAGCAAGACAAGGGATTCATTCACTGCTTCCCATCAGCAGGCAGGTGTTCAGCCATCTCCAGGAAAGCAGGGGTCCATCATGCATAACGGTTACTTGGGAAGACAAAGGCCATAACTCCAAACATCCCCCCTTCCTTCTTCTTCCCCAGCTTTATAAACTGAGCATGACATCATATGACATGGAATATGCCTTTGGTCACTTGGAGTCAGTTGTCCCAGCTGTGTCCCCTCCCAACCCTAGTGCACTCATGGCCTACTCGCTGGTGGGGCAGTGTGAGGAGCAGAAAAGGCTTTGACTTCCCAGCAACAACCGACAACACTAGTGTGCTACCAACACTATTCTCATCCCAACTCCAAAACGTAACACTACACCAGCTGCTGGCAAGAAAGTCAATCCCATCCCAGCCAAAACCATGACAGGGAGTTATGTGAGAAATAGGTGAACTTCCCAGATAGTGGGAAGTATTAGGACTAGCAGATTCTTGCAAGGCCAGCAATTCCTACATGACCATACTAGTAATACCCTATGAGACCCAAATTATTTTGGTTTCAGTATCTGAAATGCCAAATTTGTTACAAATGTATCCTAACTGGGACAAATGTGGAAAAAGTAACTAACTACAGTTGGCCAGATTGTTTATTGCTATCTGCTGCGTTGGTTCAAGACCTTGAGGAACCAGTTAATATTGTTATTGGATCATATTAAGACCAAGGAAGCAGGTCTCCCCATCAGGAAATGTTGTTTTTACCTTAGGTTGAATGGAGATTAGTCCTACTCAAAAAGGCATTGAAAAGAAGAATCAACCACAGCAGGGTCCTTCTCCCCTAACCAACCATTCCACCCCTCACCAATGGTCCATGCTTCCTTCCCTCCTCTGTGCACCATAGTAGGAGCTGAACACTGGAAATGGCAAAGCTACCTCCATAACTTTTTTCTTATAAGTTCACAATATGTCCAAGGTCTTTTAGATAGCACAAAATTATTTTAGGTGGTTGAGGAATTTAACCTTCAGGCCAGATAGGGACCACTGTGTTTTAATGATGTCTTCTAGATGGCTTGCCACAACCTGATGAGACAATATTAAATTAGACATTTCTGCCTATGTTATGTATTGACTCATGAAAACACCATAACAGTAAATGAGATCAGCGATCTTCTCTAAGTATTTACAGACAGCTCTGCAGTTTCAATTTTTCTCTTTTAACATTTTCCATAATTGATATGCAGTGCTTTCCCATGGATAGTAAAGATTTGCTGAGCTTTACAAAGAATGTCAGTCTTTTGAGTTTCCTCAAACCCTTTAAACTAGGGATCAGTATGAAAGGATAGAGCATGTTAGAGGGCACTTTGAACAGCAGAAAACTATCAGTCAAAACAGTGGCTTGATAATGCAGCTGAGGCAGTAAGTTATCTCTAGAATGAACAGTGCCTTACCCAATTAACCTGATATCAGAGTGGAAGTCCATCTGAACACACAAAAAAAAAAAAAAAAAAAAAAAAAAAAGAAAAAGAAGAAAGGATAAAAGGAAAAAAGGAAAAAAGAAAGGGAGAGAAGCTGTTACTCCAGAGGTTTTCTTTTGCTGCAGCCTTTCCAAGCACAAGCCAGTGCAGATGATCAGTACAGCAACCTGTTGCAGAGCTCACTTGCGGTTTGATAAGGTCAAAGTAAAGCTGTTTTCCTTCCTTTCAAAAAATAAAGGTCTGGTAAGAGAAACTTGTTAGCCAGAATGACACAGTCTAATTATGAAGACTGCAGCACCTTTGTCCAGAAACTTTTGAAAGTCCTGGTTTGATATTTTGTTACAATCTTAAAAATGCCAGCAGCTTTACCTGAAGTTTTGCAAAAGTTTGGTAGAACAATACTTCATATGAATGTAGTGCCTCAACGAACAAAGCTCTGGTATGTCTGAAAACCTAGTAGTGTGCATTGTCCCCTTCCAGTGCATTCACAAAAACAAATATCAAGCAATATTTCCTATTTAATGAAATAATGTTTGGCTGTTAATATTGACAACCTGAAGGCATAAAACTGAGCAGCATGACATAATTGTAAATAAATGACAGGTCCTATTGGGCACAGTGAGGCAATTGTAAGCCTAAGTCTCTTCAGCTGAATCAAAGTAGCACACACAATCCACTATATTTACAGACCCAGGAGCCAATTAAACCTCAAGCAACAGATCCCTTCTAGAAAGCACTTTAGACTGAAATTTACCTTGTGCAATGTCAGACTTCAAAAAGTTTTATACTTTCTGAATTAGCAGCAGCAAACTGCCAATAATACCCTCAATATCCAAACTGCAATTCAGCTGAATTTATCTGGGGATTCAAGCACTACTCTTGCTACTACAGTGTCCCCCACAATTGCAGTAGGGTTCCCACGAATCAGTTGCAATTTGCAGAGAATAAATGTCCTTTTATGACATGCAAGCCACTGATTCTACAAGGATTTCTCAGGTGGCAGCGTTAGGGGGAGAGAGACTAAAAGCACGCTACTCCTGTTCCCATTCTTCTGAATGGGAATGAATGTGAGATTTTTACCATCAAATCATAGACATACAAGTGACCAGAAGGGAGCCCAAAGACATGAATCAGCTACATCAAATGAGGCCAAATCAAGGGAATACTGAGACATCTGCTTACAATTCTTAAAGCCAGCCAGTGAGAAGACACTCTCTAGATAGACAGACTGCTTAAGCATTTACCATTCTAATAGCACCAGCTTCCTAGTGCTCGGTTTAAATACTCCTTGATCCAAATAGAGTTAATTCCATCTTGTTCTTGCTCAGCAGAGACAGAGAACAGTTGTTCACTATCTTTTTGGAACAGCCTTTAAACACAAGAAGATCATTTTATGATTCAGTGTCGTCTTCTCTAGATGGAACAAATACTCTTATTTCAAGCTTTCCTCATAGATCATATCTTTTAAATCCCTGTACTGTCTTTGGGCTCTCTCCTAGACTCTGATGCATTTTGCTCACATCTTATTTTAAGACTATTAACCAAACAGTAGAAAAAGTATTCTTTTTGAGGCTTTACCAACCCTCACCAAGTTACTCCTGGTCTCTCATATAATATTCCTAGTAATACATATCAAAATTACCAGGGTTTTTTGGATAACATCTTAAAGCTAACTGTAACAAGTCCAACATGATGCCCATTCTCAGATCCTCGTTCCATTTTTAGGATGTTTTTCAATAGGATCTGACCAACATCTTAGAAAGGACACTTTTTCCCACTCACTTGGCAACTTGGATTACCAGCCTCTCAACTAAGAGAAGGCATAATCTGCAGATTCCTAAGGACTCCTGAGACTACAAAGGGCTGGTGATCTTCTGAGAGTACATAGTAAACCCTTATTATGTTTTCTACCCCCTGTGGCATGAGAACCTGAACTGACTTAAAGCCATGTACTCCTGTACATGAAACACTGCCCAAGTTTATTGCTGGACGCTTGGACACAATTGCAAGTACTGTTATATAGCCATGCCAACTCGCTGGCATGGTCCCAAGGAGAATTTCATCCCATACTACCTGCCATTCCCCCATGCAGTTCCAGGGCACGGTTTGGGACAGGCCAGGCACTCATTCGTAGTTTACTTGGAGCTACACTGCTCTAGCACAGGGAAGCTTGGATGTACAAGTGTACACCTCAGTGTCTAGGAAAGGTCTAGGGTACATTGGATGCACTGCGGCAGTAGACACAGACAATATTTGCCACTATTTATCCTGAAGCCATTTTTAGTGTCAAGAAAAGGTTTGCAGGCAAAATATAAACAAGTGCATTCAAGTGAAAAGCACAGTTAGGATGTGATGACAGACACAAAGAGCTGAGCACAACAGCTCACCTTATTACCCCTCTGATACATTACCTTAACTGCAGGATTATTTCCATGTTTCTTTCAGCTAGATGAAGTAATTGTGCAGACTGAATAATCACCACAGCTTGAGAGAGATGGGCTTTATTCAATAAGTGGGGAAGAAGGTTTGAGACAAAGGTATCGCTCTGAGTCCATGACACTGACTCGTACATAGTTTGTGAGACACCCTTTGCTGCCATATATTGCCTTAGCCAGTCATTCCCCATTTGTGCATTTGATTTATCCTGGATAAAATGTAGCCCTTTCTACTCATCTTTTGTCAAGGGGTAATTGAAATCTGAACCAGCCCTTGAATGAGGTGGTAATCCTCCCAGTTTGATGTCAGACATAACACATAATGTGCCATCTTTTCCACTATCCAAGTCATTAGCAAAAAAGCAGAACAGAATTGGCCAAGGACAAATCCAACTGTGCATCCACCTGGTGGCAATTTCTCCTCAGCTGCATTTACTTTGAGCTTGGAGGAGTCCGGGCTGGAGGGAGTAATCAAAATGGGTTGTTTAGCAGGACAATAGTGATAGGTCTCACAAAGCCAAAGGACTACAGAAACTGTTGCACAAATGTGATTTAATTTAAAATAAGATTACAGCAGGTCATGCTATTATAGTAAGAAAAATATGAGAGAAGGACACAGCAGAGGATTGTGTTTTCTAGTGTTCTGAGATATTTTTGAACTGTTTCTTCCTATATATGTATAAAATCATATGTCATTACACAACTAGCATAAAAATCCATTAGCTATTTTCCATTCAAGACCGTGTCTGAGACATAATTTTCTATTGATTTTGTATTGAGTGCTGACTTACACAGAAATCCAAAGTCCAGCTTCTCAGCTGCTACTTTGACTTCAATGAGAAGGTGGTATTTTATATTCTCTCTTCACTTCTCCTCTCACATTAATGGGTAATGGTAAGGAAAAAAAATACATTTCTATTAATGAATATTTAGTACAGGAGATTAAATCCTGATGTCTGTGTATAGAATACGTTTCAACTAATACCAGTGAAAGTTCATCCTATAAAAAGACTGATATTTTTTTCCCATAGGAACTGTGTCAGGTTTCAAATGCACAAACTTTACCAGAAAAATCAGAGAATATGCGTCTACTGTACTTTAGCATAGATAGTAAAGGTAGTTGAGGACATAATGATATAGATTTAGCAGAAATCATTTACATTTAGAGAGTCCTTTTTTTTTTCAGGTTGAACACTTACAGGAATTGCAAAAAAAAAAAAAATCCTCCAAAAAACTCCAATGAACTCTGAGGGTTTTGTGCTGAAATTTTGAAAGTCTTACTAAGTAGCTAGCTTTAAATATTTGGCTTTTGTACTCTGTCACTTGTATCTGCATGAAAGGATTGTATCTGGTTTACTGGAATAGGTTACAGGCTATATATCTACTAAAAAAAGAATAAAGTCTCAACAAGAAATAACGATAGTAACAGTTGTAGTAGCAGTGACAACAATGATAACGATTATGCAGATGAATCCTTTCCCATTCAAGCATTATAATCACCAAGGGCTAAATGCTGAAATATATAATGGAAAAAAAGCTGGGGCCTAATTCTCATTATATATATTTATTAAATAAAAGTGGACTTAAAGCAGCAGAGAATGTAGTCAAATTTTATTCACAAACGTACATTTTCCAACCCTAAAAATTCTTTTACATGGGCTGATTATTATTCTCAGATCTAATCTTATTTAACAATATACCTAATCTTTAGATCCCTAAGCAGAATTAGCATAAGAAGTTTTCAATGAAGATATTGTTATTGATAAATAAGTACAGCAAGGCTTTTTGTTCAGAATTCCTTTTTCCTCATACATGCACTGTGACTTTTAGTTTGCAGATAACCATTACTGAAAAGCACTAAAAATTCTGTTGTGCCAAAATCGGGGCTTGTTTTTTTCCACTTATCAAGATCACTATTTTAACAAGAAAACAAAAACAAAGAACATTTTCTCCAGTGCGAGGCCCACTCAAAAACACCAAAAATATAGCCATAATGTTATTAGTGCAGACTCTTACTGTGCTTCAAGTTATCTATAACGTTAGCAATCTTCTGAATTGAAGAATTAAGAGGCCTTATTTTAATATTATTTCACGTGTCTTGCAGCAAAGAATCAAGTAAGCTTTCCATACACAATCAGTAAGACAAAGAACCTGCTTTCGGCTGGTGACACATTCATGCCTTATATCCTTTTGGAAAAAAAAGGATGTCTTTAGCCCTTAGAATAAAACTACTTCTTTATTTAAGCTTAAAGACTGATTTTTTCCTTTACTCAGTTCAGCTGTTATATGGCTCCTTGCTGGATCCCTTATTATTTGGGCATCCAAGTCCTGTGCCATTTTATGTCCTCATTAAAGCTTTAAAAATACAGGGTGGTGCTTAATAATCCGTAACAACTATCCACTATGGCTTTTTTGTTGTTGTTTTGTTAGGTTGTCGACTAGATATCCTAAGGTTTTCTGTAACATTAAGCCTTTATTTGAAGTGGTATATTCATAGATTATGAAAAAGACAGTGCTAAGATTATGATAAGACAGTGCTTTCCAAAACTAAAAACTGGAGAACCAGCTGGTGTAAAGCAATACCTCTAAAATGTAAGATGAAAACAGCAGTATGTCACTTGTTACCTTTTTTCTCTAATTAGAAACATGCCAAGAATATCCTTAAGGAAAGTTCTAGGGAGCTCAAGCAATGGTTTTCTTTTGGTGACCCCAGCCATGTCTCCTCTATTAATTATAAATATGCTGAGGAAAACTAGCACTGCTTACCAATTAGTATACTGTTTTGGACGGGAAAGTAAAGAAACCAGCAACAGTGTACTGACTGTCTGACCTAACCAAAGAGAAGTAACTTATTCTAAGGAGCTGCTCTCTAAATACATTTTAACAAGGCAAGAAGTAGTGTTTTTAATTTGCAAGTACAGCAACTATCATAATGTATGACTCTACATTCAATAAACTCTAGTTTTTAATAGCATTTAAAACATCTCCCATTTCTAAGGAATGCACTGGTTTACAACCTACATTGTTCTGAAAATTGCATTCCTCCCTCTACAATAACAGACCTTCAATTTTTTTCATAGGTACAAAGGCCAGAATTTTCAAAGAAACTGCTTCCCATTATCCCTTAAATTCTAAGGCTAGATGGCCTACTAAGCTGTTTTGGAAAGTCTAGTCAAGAAAGACGTCAGAGTAGTTTACAGATTGCTCCCTTCTTCTCCACTAAGCCCTCCTACTTTCCTAATTGACTTCACTCAATTACCTTTTGTGCTGTGCAAAATGTTACAATCCATCACATTTATAGTGTGATCCTCTTAAGCAGATGACTCAGCCCTGATGTTCTTCAGCCTGCATATATCACAACTACAAGCCACAATGAGCAGAAAGTATTATTTGCATAATAGTGCTGGAAAATGACTCAGAGGTGACTCTGGGGGAATTTGCATGCTTTACTTTTAACAATGTTTACCATCAGTTTAATAGCAGAGGTCAAATAATAAGAAAGTTGGGATTGCCTGTACTACTTCAATTTGCACTGTGTGCTGTGTCCTGTTTACAAGTAATGTTTTGAAAGATGTGTCAGATCTCCTAAGTTGTTTCCCCTTTTCCCTGTTTCATCCTGGTTTCGTTTATTTCCTTCTATTTTTGCAAAATGTTAAACTTCAGGAAGGCAACCAACTGAGTTGAAATTGGAAACTTAATTATTTGTTATTCCTTTCATGTGAGAAAAAAAGTTACTGAAGTAGTTTTCTGGATCAGTAAATCCTTCCCTGCAGTGAAGCATTGTGTTTTCCTTGCTCAGCCATTGTTATTTAACTATCTGTACTTCTTAGGTTGTTAAGTATGCTCTAATATTTGATCAGTGATTTTTTTTCTTACTTTTCTTGTGTAAATTGCCTACACTGGCTAAGTAAAGCAAGATTCCTGATTTCCTATCCATGTTGAAGGAAAGAACAAAGTCATGTTTTCCATCTGTGAGCAGGTTTCTCCTTTTACAAATGAAAGCCCTTCCTCCTGCAGTAAATCTTGCACATGCTGCTATTGGCTCCAGTGAGTTTACCAAGGTGGGTAAGCGTTGGCACACTGAATAGGAGTCTTCAGATTCTTACCATGTGGATATTCACTACACAGAGAAACTGATTTACCTTTTTGGATTTTGGGCTAAAGTATCTAGTTTTCACAACTAGACCACATCCAGCAAAAAACTACACAGTCAGATGGCTGGCCACAACAGATGAGGGTCATTTCTCACAACAGTTCCTATTAACTAGGAGATGTGAAGTGTTAAGAACTGAAATAGAGCATCATGTTTATAAGCCAAGTCTGTGATTAAGCACCACCATTTCTACACTGCCATTTTATTTTTGCCAGCTGTGAATAGGTGAGTAGACACAGTTTGAGATTAACTTCATTTCTGGGCCACAGGTGAAATTATTATTTCAACTGTATTATACTTTTTATGGAATGGAATAATCTTTAAAATTTGGAAAGCTGTATCTTTTTACACACTCGGTTTTGGGTAGCAGCAGCAGCGAGCTTGTAGCAATATTACAGGTCTTACACCTCTAAGGTGTATCTTGTGCTGCTTAGAATCTGACCGTGTTCCTGAAGAGTTTGCTCAGTTGGCTGGAAAGCAGCTTGGTAGAGAAGGACCTCGCAGTCCCGGTGGACAAAGATGATTAGGGGACTGGAGCATCTCTCCTATGAGGAAAGGCTGAGACAGCTGGGAATATTCAGCCTGGAGAAGGCTCAGGAGGTATCTTGCTGATGTAGATAAATATCTGAAGATATAGTGCAGGGAAGACGGAGCCAGGCTCTTTTCAGTGGTGCCCAGTCACAAGACAAGAGGCAATGGGCACAAACTGAAACACAGGAGGGTCCATCTAGACATAAGGAAATACTTTCTTATTGTGAGGGTGACCAAGCATTGGCACAGGTTGCCCAGGGCAGGTGTGGAGTCTCCATCACTGGAGATATTCAAAAGTCATCCTAGTCAACTGGTTCTAGATGACCCTACTCCAGCAATGAATTTGGACCAGATGACTTCCAGAGGTCCCTACCAACCTCAACCTTATGCGATTCTGTGAAGAGGTCCATACAGACACAGTACAAAGTATAACCAGGGATGCACCCTCTAACACCCCTCATCCAACATTAATGGATGGAGGGACAGTAAAATGGGAGCATCCAGAGCATGGCCAGGCTCACCTGTAGCCTAAACATCATCTCCTTGCTGTCACTGCCAGACACTACTGTCTATTAGACTGATCCAATAGGATAGTGCTAAGCCATTCTCCATCATATTTGAGAAGTTGTCCACAGGGAGGCAGGGAAATATCACACCCATTTTTTAAAAGGGTAAGAAGATAGACCCTGGGAACTACCAATCAGCCAGCCTCGCCTCCATGCCCAGTAAGATCATGGACCAGATCCTCCTTCCAATCCAAACTATGCTGTGATTCTATGATATCTTGTGTTCTGAAGCAGTTCTGTGTAATTTAATTTAAAACAAAAAAAAACCCCACAACCAGTTTCAGGTAATTACTTCTGTTCTAGGTCATTTATAACTGGAGATTAAGAGAGAGAATGAATGACAGAATATGTCTCATGTATTGTTGTGGTTTCGGCCAAATTTACCAAAACCAGACCGACAGATGGCCCTTCCCTCCCCCTCCCCGCCCCCCCCCCCCAAAAGAGGAGAGAGGAAGAGAAAGAGATAAGGAGATTTAGAAGTTTAGAATGAACTAAACTACTTTAATGAAAAATTAATATTAAAATAAAATAAAGAAGAAAATAATGAAATAGATACAATATATACAAAACCGTATCAAGCTCTCAGGATGACAGTCACGTCACCGGCAGGCACTGGGGCAGTCCCAGACTGGACTCAGCGACGGATGGGAACTGGGTTCCAGCTCTGGAGTCAGGAACACATGGATCGGGATCAAAGGCAGATGAACAGACAGAGTCCTCTCTGGACGTCGGCCATTGCAGGAAGAGGGCTGACCCTTTGATCCCTCAGCTTTTATACTGAGCATAGGGCAGATGGGACGGAATACCCCAGTTGGTCAGGTTTGGGTCACCTGTCCTGTCCACTCCTCCCCACCGATGTGACCCCTCTACGTTTTTTCCGTTTCCGACCCTCTAAGGGGGCAAATAACAAAATTGGCTGACCTTGGTTGTTACGGCAGTAAGTATAAGCAAGGGCCTCCCTGCATACCATTCCTTGGCATGGAGCACAAGCATTGGTCTTATCATTCTGAGAACGAGCACTTTTCTCCACAATGTGCTGTTAATTTCAGAGAGTTAGAGGAGGCCTAGCTAGGGTGTAAAGTTACAGAACAGAAAATTGGTTTGGTTTTACTTCAAATCGGGACATGTATACATATACTCATTTTATGCATATACATAAGCATGCGCTCATTTATATATACAATAGTGTGTATCTATTCCTGTTTGTTTCTCAAGGAAGAGATTTTTCTAGCAGAGGGCTAAGGTTTTAATTTTTCATTACTGATTTTCCCATCACTCATCAAAATTCATTAATATTTCAATACCTAACCTCCATGGTGTAGGAACATCATTATAGAATTAGTGCTCTTACTACAGAACTGATTGTCTCAACCACACTCCCAGAAGTCTGCCCTATTTCAATAAAAAGGAACTCTGCATTCCTCCCAGATGTTTCTATTAACTCTTTCAAAGAAACCTTTGCTGATACATAGAATTCATTGGTGTGTCTCTTTTGGGGGATATGCCACCCTCTTCTTAGTTATTGTATTGCCTTAGAAATCACTGTCAAAAACAAGAAGCCAATAAAATTTAATTAAACATTTAGGGTTTTTCCTAGACTTAGTCACTCTACGTTCCCTCAATAGACCTTTCACAGTGTAGGTAATAATGACATCTCTAACAAATTCCTGTGTCAGACAATTTGAAATACTGACCCATGTCTGTCAACACAGTCTCTAAATGGTAAAGAGTTCAAGGTGTCCATTAAATGCTTGCTTCATCTATTTACCATTTATGATTAATGACAATTCATTAGGGTCACATGTGAATACTTAAATTTCTCTTTAAATATATAAAGAGTAAATAGAAAAAATAGGAAATATACCTATTTACAAACAGCTACATTTGTTTAAATTGGATATAGTTATTGATACACTAAAAAGCTCCTAACAGTTGTACAAAGGAAAATACATTTGCTCAAATAGTTCTGAACTGGAAATAAATAGACATATCAACTTAGTGGACACATACGGAAAAACATAGCAACCACAACATAGTGTGGCTGCATCCTTGTCAACCTCTGAGAGCCAATGGTCAAAATATCCACATTTTCCATCCTGGAATCTTCTTATTCCAAACCCTTTCATAAATAAAATGCCTTAGGCAATGTAATAATATCCATAGCCCAGGGAAAGGGTTGGAATTGTAATGGCACTCTATAAGCACTGCACAAAGTGTCATTGAGTTGCCTTCTTTAGACTGGTTGTTCTGGGCTTAGCTTGTATAAATTATAAATGGGAAATGACTTTTGTTAATGTCAAGAACTCCTTAAAAAAATCTTATACTGAGCTATACTCTGTATAAAGAATAGATTTTATTTTTTTAAATTGTGATTTGTTGAAATCCCAATAAAATACCAAGATAACTCCTTAGTAGAACAACATGTGCAATTATGTCATGAAGAGCCTAATGCCAGTGTAGATGTGATATAAGGAGAGAAGAGAGACTTTTCAAGTTTGAATTTTGTAAGTTTGCCTGATGTGGCAAAGCTTTCATGTCACTTTGATCTGATAAACTCAAAAGATCTACAAAAGAAATGTAAAAAGAATTTCAAAAGGCAAGAAATTCAAAACTCATCAAGTGTTCTTCCTTTTTACTGTCACCAATAGCAGGCCAACAGTTGAGGTGGAATTTACAGCCTAACTTTAAATTTGCCAGCTTTTGTCAGTAAACATCAGTATGTCTGCTCTGCTAGAAGCAGCAACCTGTTTCTGTAGCACTGACTATTTCCATATATATGAAGAGTTTTCAGAGATCCAGGAGACTCACTTGCTGTCGTACTGGGGCATGAGGGAAGGCTTTAGTTCTCAGCTGAGTGTCCAGGCTGAAGTTAAACCAGAGTTAGGTTGCAGTAGATAAGGACTAAAGGCCACAGGGTTGGAGGTCAGATGAATAAACACAGGCACCTAGTGCCATTTCAGCCCTATGGTATCATCTTCTGGATGCCATACCAGAGAGCCACAATCTGTGGCATATCTGTGAGCCATCTGTGAATCACTTTCCATCAGTAGTTTTAGAATTGAAATAAGTAATGCTGGATCTAGCAATATCTTAAAAATCAACAAAGAGCTGCTCCTAGCAGAGAATAGCTAAAGTCTGACCATGGCTAGTGTTAGGATTAGAATTAGGAAATAAGGGCTGAAGAACCTTGTTTATTACTTGCCCACGCAACATCCCTGAAATAGATGTGTTAAATGCCAGAAAGAGAGAACATTATTATTTCTTTTAAATGCCAGGCAGGATCACTAGGACTCTCAGTTAAGATTTATATGAAGGCTATAATTTGGGTTCTTCCAAGCTCTTTTAACAGAAGACTGGTCCTGGTACTATGAAGAGAAATAGCTTATGGTATGTTCTGGTATGAGTTTTTTTTACAGTGAGGGTTTTGCTTACTATTTAGAAGATTTATAACTCTTTCTTTAGAAAACCACTTCTATTTGGGCACCTTTAACCATGTAAAAGAAAGGATCTTGCAAGCAGGATTATACAAAACTAAGGAGTACAAGACAATTATCTTCTACACATGGAAAATAATGGAGCAAACAGTAATGCTCACTGTCCTGGTGCAGGCACCCAATGCCTCTCTGCTGACCAGCACTCATCAGCCAGCTGGGAAGTATCAGGTTTAGTTACTGCCTAGAGCAGGATGATCCTTGATCTTGCTAAATTGCCATTCTCCTTCTCTCTGTATTTTCTCTGAGAATTTTATATCTTTCCTTCAGGCCAGTATTTTCCTCCTGAGCTACTGCTATTATTGACTCAAGTGATTTCACTTCTTACTTGGTTTTTGCTTTTCTTACCTTGCAGGACTGACACGCTCTCTCAAAGTTAAATTCTTTCAATAAAATTGAGCCAAGGTCACACAGCTGTATTTCTCAAAACTGGGCCCTGGGTCACACGCAGCTGAGTTTTGCAAAATTGTTATTAGATCTTTTTATTAACACTTATTATTAGGGGATATTATTAGCTTGAAGTTTGTGCTGTGGTTAAACACAGGGTTATGGAAATTCTGTACAGTTAGTCTCAGTACTACATTGCACACCATCCAGACATGAACTAGATAAATGCTGAAAGATAATAACTTTTCTGATTTTCTTTTCAGAGTAGGTTGCTGTAAACCAAGAGCAGAGTGCATTTGGAGATCAGGCGGAGAAGCAGCAGAGACTAGAGACCAGAGCTCCTTGTAAAACTCCATCAGGCTCCCTAAACCAGTACAAGAACCAGCTTCAGCAGGAGAAAACGACCATTTGCTCTGCTCAACAGGCATTTATTGGGTTACAATAAGAATAAAACTAAATTTGTACTTAAAGTGAGGAGCATAGATTAAAATTCCAAGCAGCTCTGTTTTCAAGGCCTGCTGAACTTCAGCAAAGGGTGGTTCAAGAAGAAAAGAATGGTCCGTGGTTTAGGTTAAAGGGATTTAAGAGTTTGGTTTACAGGAGAAGCTTCATGGCAGGAAACCTTGGCCTTTTGGTGTATCCAGACACTTCACTGACTTCAAAGAAAGATGAGCTGAGAAAGGATTGAAATTAAGGTCATGGTTACTGAACACAGAGCATCAAGGCACAGCAAGAGCAGGACTGCTCCCCAGGGGACGAGGAGCCAGGAGCGAGCCCAGGCAGTGACTGCACCAACAGAACACAGCTCCATGGTATCTAAGCAGGGCAGGGGTGATGACAGTAATGGGGTCTGTTGACAGCCCAACAATCATAGGTTAGAGTGAAGTCCGGTCCATCCAGGAGCACAGCCATAAGCAAGAAACAGGGCTGGTTCTACCTGCAGCATGGCTCAGCCCAGGAGTGAGGCCAGGACCTAGGCTGAAATGGGGCTTCTGGCCCATGGGTAGAGGGTGAGGTTCTCAGATGAGGCTGGTCAGGGCATGTAGTGCACTCAGGGCCATGACAGAGGGATTGCATAGTTGCGTACTGTTGCACACCTCAGATTTTGCTATGATAAAAAATGGCTTAGTGCCAGGGAAATTAACTTTTCTGATTATAAACTGAATGATTTTCCACTAATAATTTGAATCCTTGACTAAAATATCTGCTGTTGCTAAGCCTACACTTGAGCCAGGTAAAAGAAGATATTCCTCTCTTGTGCAGCTTTTGCTTTGTAGAAACTTGAGTATGAATGAAGGAAATGGTTCAAGTTTTGTACATACCCAGAGATGATTCTCTGGGTTTTTCTTAAGACTGTGGAAGTTGTGGAGGTCAATAGCCAAGAGGCTGTCCTCTGTAAAAGCTGCCTGTGTGCTTGTTCTGGAGTAGAATGAATCCTGGTAGCAGGAGAAAGAGTTTTTCTCAGTCCCTTCTCTAACATTAATCCCTACGTTAGTGCCCCAGCATTAGAATCCAGTGCTGTAATTACCAGGTGATGGAGACACAAGAGTTTATTTTTCCTGCTGTATCCTGCAAGACTTGTTACACAGCGCTGGGTTTATAAACGAAGAATAATTTGTATGTTGTGACACCTGTCTAGGAATCTTTAATTAAGCCTAAATTAAAATTACAGAGGAGGTCTTGAGAAATTCTGAATCCCACAAGGTTAATCAGTCATTGAGAAGCAATGATTCTGGATTTTACTTTTTTCCTAATCTAATAACAACAGTGACTAAACATTACTGTCAAAAACAGGGTGAGGACTGGGTCAGAATTACATTTATTAGAATTAGAATTTTTTAGAATTAGAATTGGTTTCTTACTGAATCCTTCACAACTCCCTTACATCAGATATTGGAACAATTAATTCCAGAAATTACAATTGCAGAGCAAGTTTTGGAGCCTTTGGATTTTGGTTAAGCAGAAGAGTCTCTTAGGAGCTACACCATTGCTGACTGAAGCCCCTTGATCAAGGTAGAGAGTAGTAGTTTACTTTGAGGTCTCTGGTTTACTGTTAAGCCCTGGTTTAAGTCTTAGGTAAGCTCAGTGTCATGGACAGCAGGAACCTGCTGATACTACAGGACTTCCTCAAAGGTGATAAAGAATGATTCAGGAAGAATATAGTGACTTCTGGGATTTTTCCCCCTAATCCTGGCAGTGATGTAAAGTGATAACAGGTGTCAGAGCAAGAAAGTAGCTCCTATTTCATTTTCTTCCTTGCATAGGGTCTCTGTATAACTAGTAAACCTACAGTAAAGGATGAGTCAGGATAAGTGATTTTCCCAAGATAGCTCCTTTTGCTAAATTTATAGCTGGGGTTAGGATTAGAAAGGAGAGGGAATGAAGTGCCTACTTTATTACTGGACCTTTCAAGGCTCAGGAACATAAAATATGATGTAGTACTATGAAGAAAAACTGATTCCTATTTCATTCACCACCCAAGAGTGGCATATCTTCACTTTTAAACGTAGCACAACAGTTACGTTTACAATTGCAGATAGAATTTTGAGAAAAGGAATATGGCTGTTGGTGAATGGTTAATGTTGGGATTATGGAGAAGCGCTACTTCTCTGCAGCATTCTGAAATCCTGCATCCCCAAGTCAGTGGGGAAAGAATAAATCAGATTTTTATTGACGTTTGTTTTGGAGTCTCTAGTTTTTTGCTTAGTTTATGTTTGAGTCTGCAGTTAGACTTACTTTTACCAAAGCCTGTGCAGCAAGGTTATTTCTTTGTTCTTCCCCCTGTAACTGTGGCTTGCTCTAAAAGAGAAGAAAAAAAACAACAGAAGACTGTGGAATAACGTTAAGCTTAGTAGCTGATATATCATGAATTAGCATCACTTTACAATAGTGTCTGAGAAATTTGCTTTATCTTGGCTCCTGCCTGGCCTCTGGACTAAAACCAGAGGCAGTTTAATTTAGATTTTGCCTTAAGCTGTCTTGGAGGCTATGCAGTGTGTTTTTAAGTGCAGGAAAACTGGGGAAGAGATGAACTGCAGGTTCTTGGCAGAGTTCCTGGCAGCCATTTCAGAGAATGGTTGATATTTTCTTCTAGGCCAACAAGAAACTTCTTATGTGTTGGCAGACATAGGGTTATGTTTCTGGTTAGGATGACAGGCGTGGTAACCAAGGACATCACTTTCCCTGCTGTCCTGTTATTCTCAGATGCAGACTATTGCTATAAGTGCACAGTTTACAAGGCTTCTGTGATCTAGGATGAGACACCGTGCCAGACACAAAGAATTGCTCAATTTTTTGTAGCTCAGGTCTTGGGCATATTTTTAAACTCTAGCACTGGTAGGGTAGAAAAGAGAGTGAATGGTCCTTCACTGACCTAAGATAGAAATCAGCGCCAGAAAATTGCCCTCTAGTCCTACAAATTTATTTACTCCCTAACTGTCCTTATGATTGTTTCCTTTTAAGATGAAGACCCAGTCTTTTTGGTTGATCCTGAAGGGTTCAGCCATCTATTTTGAGAAATTATTTCTATTTTCTATTTGATTGAGTAGGTAGAGACAAACCCTACTGTGCTCTACTATTTGTGTTCTGTTTAAGCTTCTGAGAGCAAAGCATGGAGACAGTTTTACTTAGGGATTGTCCAATACCTGAATCTTAAATCAACAGCTTATTTTTTCCTTTTCCTCGCATATGGGTCTACCACAGTGAAGCACAAACTTAGGATGCTAACTCTACAGAACACACTCGGCAGTAGGTCTCAGGGAGCTGACCCAGGAGAAAGTTTCTTTTCATGTTGGAAGAATTTTTTGTTTGTGTTTTGTTCTGTTCTTGTAAACATGTCAAAACTATTAGCATATGAGTAGAGCTGTGGTTCATGTTAACTTTCCTGGGAGCAAGGCCTGAAGCCATGAATGTAAATTCATATTTCTTTATCCTTCAGGACTCCCTGAGACATTTTGTTCCACTGTGACAAAAAAAAATAGCTTAGTCTTTTTTCTTTCTTTTTTTTTTTTTTTTTCTGTCCATCTTTCTATTCTATATGAGAATCTAGGAGTGGGGTCATAGTTATGGCTAAGGTCATGGACTGGACAAGCCAAGGAGTTAGATTTATTCAAGACCCTGTAAAGCTCATGACCCTATGGATGGATGATTGTTCCTTAGTGAGCTGGGAATTCTTAATACAAACAGCAGATCTTGAAGATTCAGTTTCGGTATTTGGTGCTGCAAATGATACCAGTCTAGAATGAAGGTTTCAGAAAGAAAAAAAGGGCCTTTTTAATTTTCTTGTTCTGGATGCTGATTAGGGCTTAGACCATGGACTGTGGGAAGCTGAAATAAAACCATCAGATTTATGCATTCAAAAGGGCTCTGAGTGAGGAAGGAAGCAGTTTCTGGAAAGGAACAGTTCATATTTTAACCTAGTCCATAGAGGAGATTCTAGTTAAATTTCTAATGAGGATTTTGGAGTACCAGAACTTAACAACTCTGTTACTGGGACCTCTTTCTACCAGGCTCACCTTTAGGAGGAGTGTCCCAGTTTCATCTGGGACAGAGTTAATTTTCTTCTTAGTAGAAGAACATGGTCAACTGGGTGACAAAAACCCTGTCAGTTTAGGTTGAGAGATTGTCCTGAAGAAGACAAAAGCAAATCTGTGGGTTTTGTATATCAGTTTTGTCTGGGCTAGGTTTGGTATTGCAAGTATGGTTTGGAAAGATTTTTGAAAATCTTTGAAGAAGATTAGGTTAGCACTGGATGATAATGTAAAATGAGGGGTCAGTTTCATTCTGTTCTGATATGGATAGATCTTGGGAGGGATTTTAGTTCAGAGCAAGGATTTGTTCCAGAAGGAAATAATAGTTTACATATTTTTCTGTTCTTCGCAGAGGTTTTTGGCTACAGTTAGGTTTGGATTGGGGTAGGTATAGAATCAGGAAACTCAAAAAAAAATCAATTTAATTTATTTAATATTTGACACTTCAGAGTTCACTGAATTGCATTGAGAACTGGTTTTAAGGCCCCTCAACAGAAGTCCCCACTGAGCGCAGACATAAAACTAAAGTTACAAGTGAGAGGGTTTGTTTAGGAGGACAGCTGGTGGTGACAGTAAAAGTGGCTTTTACTTCTCTGGTGTGAATGGTCTCTGGCTTGGTTTTATGTTTTAGGCTACCTATTTATATTTAAGATTAGGACTGCACACAGCAGGACCAAAGTTAAGGATCACATTTTTTCATCTTGCAAGAATCCAGAGGATTTGGATAAGTACTAGTGCCTATATCACTATATGAGATTAAGGTTAAAAGAATGCTAATTCCTTAACTTCAGTCCCTTGAGAAGATGATCTTTTCAAGGTGAATTAGCAACATTGAAATATCAGAAAAGATGAATAGGGTAGAAGATTCTAAGATTCTAGCAACTTAATGACAGCTGTGCTTTGAAGAAAGTAAAAAAAAAAAAAAAAAAAAAAGCCAACACCAAAACCAAAACATTATAAGCATTATTTCATAGAGAAAGAAAAAACTAGACATGGTATCCCTAGGTATCCCTACAGTATCTAGGGAGTAACTCATAAGAGAAATTTTAAATTATCTCTTTCTTTTCTGTATTTTCATTAACAATACTACATGGTACTTGTTCCTAAAAAAAAAAGAAAGAAACAAAAAAAGAACCCAAACAAACTGAAGGAGTCAATTTAAAACCAATTCCAACTGCAAACAATCCATATTTATTACTGGCATGGTTTCATCCAGCTCCTCAAATTGGCTCTTTAACACTATTCTTCCACATAAAAACTAAATGTGCAGTACACTTCAGATAATGATGCATCAACATTTGTGACTTTTTTATCTTGAAAAATTAAGCCTAATTCTCAAGAGCAATGCTATGAAGAAGTACATTTTAAAACTACAGTGCTATTTCAAACTTGCTTGAAAAGTGTACTGCTGCAGAATTTGGATGCGTAAAGTGCATTCAACAGAAAAGACCGAACACTAACATCATTCTCCTAAGCATTTTTAATAAATAAATCTCTGGCACTTGCTCAGAATTCTTATATCATCATTCAGGGAGTTATCATTAATCAGCAATCACACTTTTATTAATCTTACATGCATTATGTCTGCTGGAGTACTGTCATTTATAATTTGTCTTTTCTTGTTGTAGATTATGGAGGTAGAAAGAATGTGTGTCCCTGACTACATTTCATAACAGGTCCTAAGTACATTCAGACAAGACTTTGTTTTGTTTTTTGTTGGTCTCACCTCTTAATCATTGTAAGAAAAAGAATCAAAGCTATAAAAAGCAAACAGGCATTGAAAAAGCCACAGGGAGCCTGAGATTCAAAAATCTGCTCATGTGGCTGTAGTCATTTAAATCACTCCAAACGACAAGGGAATGAAGCACACACATGAAATGGTAACAGCAAATGCTACTGTTAAATAGGTACAGATTCGGGCTGATATGTAAAATTATATAAAGGTTTCAAAATGAATTAGCTGCCTCTACTTTATGTTTCCCCTCTCACAGTCATCTGCATAGATTCATTGCTGCAGTAAGACATCATCCTAGGTCTCACGGTATTGAAATATGGTATCTTTTAGCATAAGAGAAACATAAATCTTACAAAGAAGGAAACATAAATCCTATTAACTAGAAAAGCCCAGAAGATTGCAAAGTCTCCAGGTTAATACCTATTTGCTCACAACTTAATAGAACCAGCGTTTTTTCCCTCTTTGTAGAAGTCCAAAAGCCAGTAGCTGCCTCTGTGAAGATCAGTCTCATGTTCAGGAAGACTGTCCGAAAGTAATAAGCTCCGATGTTGCTCCTCCCCCAGGTATCGTGCGATTCTAAAGGTGAGTGAAACTTAAGCCCAGTTGTCATACTTCAACTATAGCATAAGTAGTATAAATAAATATTTCCGTGTCTATAGAAGCATTCCCAGCAATGATGACAGTATGCTTTATGTCTAGCTCTCCAATATTGGGCAATCAAGCAGTAATCCAATGGTCCAATCAAGCAGACTGAAGCCATCCATCGCAGAACTACAACGTCTTTGATGCAGAAATGAGCTTAAATCAGAATGCAAGATCACAGTTCTCAACATGAGCCCTGCCCTTACTGGAAAAATCTGAGCCTGCATTTTGAAAACACAAGTCCTCCCAGTTGCTTGCAAGTGGCTCTTTACTTGGCAAGGTTTGAGAGTTACTATTTTTAACTGGTTTGTAAAGTTCAGTTCAGCTGGGATTCCTGTATAATTAATATTTGCTTTGGTCAAGTTATTCACTAAAACTACAATCCAAAAAGAAAACACATGTTGTCTTCTGTTTTGTTACTTGACCTGAGTTTTCAGTTTAAATTTAAGACAGCTCTAAATTATGCCTGACTTTTGTCATCTCCAGCAATGAAAAAAGGCCTTGGAGGTCCTATCCAGAATCCTGCTCCAAAAGAAAATAACTTTCCTTGTATCCATCAACAGCACATTTTCCATTCATTTCAAGTACTTTTCCACCATTTCTTACACTGTTTTCTTCTTACGCTCATTTTCTCTACTGCTGATTAGATCCACAGTTTATGCCAACATGTAAAAATACAGATTTGGCCAGTTTGAGGATAGTCATACACACATTTTTGTCCTTACATCTCTGTCTTTCAAATACATTAAGCGTAGTAGTCAGAAGGGATTTATCTTGGCCTACTTATTTGCTATAGGAGGAATACTCAGACTATTCCTCTTGGGGATTCATAGATTTCAACTTCAGCCTGATGACCTACTAATCATCATTTCACTGGCATTAAGCTCATAGTCTGCCACAGACAAAAAGACCCCACAACCCAGCTGAATTGGTGTCTGCTTCACTTTCAGTTGAGGGCACACTTTCTTTTCCCTGTCTCTTTCCTGAAAAAGCTTCTAACTTGGGTTTGTTACAGCACTGGCTGAGATTTCAGGGATGCTTGAACTTTCTTCAGGTTGGACTTCTCACCTTCTATAAATCACCAATTTGTTTTCTTTGATGGACAACTACTTCATTTTTCTATTTTTTACTAAATCTGACGTGTTTTACTAGAACTGGCAGAAAAAGCATTGACACTTCATAGCACCTAGATAAATGGCAATAGTGTATTTAACGTTATGTGTTCCTCAAGACTGACACTATTTAAGTTTGATTTGCTTGCTTTTTAAACTATTTCTTTTCCTCTTCTGGTTCTGACTAGATATACTATAAGAAGTGCTGAAATCATAACCTACTGTTAAAGCTGCTCAATATTTCCCAGCATACAAACCTGTTTTGAGATGCTCAGGACTTTGACCAAACTATTCTGTTCTGACATTCCTGTTCAGACTAGCTCTGACTGAGCTAGTCCCAGGATGACTTTTTCTCTTAAAAAAAACAAATCCAAACAAATCCAAAGTCATCACACAGTTTTCTCTTTGGTGTAAAAGTACACAAAAAAGAGTGGAAAATGAGGTGAGAAAATGGAGTTAGATTAGTTTGGGATATTAGAGTTCAAGTTTAAGACAAGAGTGGTCTCTCTGGGAAAAAAAATATATTTGATCTGGTGATTAAAAAGAGTATGATCAAGACAAACCACCTAAATTAGAGCTGAATATGCAATTGGACTGCTAGTATTCTTTAATTTAAATATTCTTTTCCATTCTATGATTAATATGCTTTAAAAAATACAGAAAACTATTTGCATTACTTTCTACCTTGTGTAGATTCAACTTGACAACACTTCCATAAGAACTTTTCTGCCTTTTAGCTGTATTTAGTCATTGTCTCTTTCATTTATCACATGTCTTTTTTGGCATTCAGTGAGATCATTGGACTTTAGTTCTGGTCCTGCATACAGAATCATTTAGAAGTAGACTGTAATGCAACAACTCTGCCAGATACACATAGACAATATGGGCTAGAATGCCTTCCTCCCAGTACAGACACAGTTTGGACCCATATATACTATCTTAAGAAAATAAAGAGAATAGGAGGCTAGGTACCCACAGTAGGATGTTTGCCACGCACTTTTCAGATGCTATCAGCTCTAAAGACAGGAATGCTCAATGGGAGTATCAAGCTACTTGAAAGGTAACCTAGGAGTTAGGTGCAGCATTTTCTATCCATTTATCGTAATCCACTTCTGTGGGGGAAAATTCCATTTTACTGAAAAAATTCTTCAGTCAAGAGAAAAGAAAGTATCTATTTCAAAAGCAGTATACAGGACAATCAGAATGTTGTACATGCCGTGAGGTATTTGTCTCTTGATCAATATATTTTTATATATCTGTCAAAATCTTTCCACTTCTCTCAATTATGTGTTCTTGTGTAGATAAAACCACATAAATCTGACCCGTTTGCATATACGCACACACAGAGAAGTGTCTACCTAAATTCCCAGGCATACTGTTTTGGTGAGCATAGTATGTCCATTATGGCAGTAACTACTGAAATACAGTATTGAACGCAGCAGGCAGTAAGTAATATGGTTTCTGCTACAGAATTATAGAAAACACTAGGAGGCACACTGCAGCAGATACACATTTACAGATGTCATTGCAGCAAGAGTCACACTAAACTGCTGGAGGCCTAGATGCTTGCAGTGAAATTGGTTGTCCTTTAAATAGTTTCTTCTAAAACATGCTTGGTTCTGGATAAGAAATAGAGAGGAGGGGGAGCATGTATCCTTTTTCCTTTTGCAACTGTGTGAGCCAGAAGGGTTACAGCCAAAATTCTGAGTCAAGATAAATGGTAAAGTCATTGTGCTTTTAACTGAACGCCAAACAAATTTTCTTCCGCTAGTTTTTAGACAAGATTCATTTACTACAATAATCTCTTTTACACCTAAATACTACTGTGGTCACCATCTAAAAGCTTTATAAATGATCCTTCAGGTTTGCAGTATAAGACAATTACCTAGGTGTAAATCAAAGCCTGCCAAAACTCCAGGATATATGGCAGGTTACTATTTTCTTTTAAAACCCACATTTGCAGCATATACATATAAATTTGTCTTCCACCAACTGCAATTGCAAATGTAGATATGCATTTTTTCCCCTACTACAAAACTGTAGAACATTTAAGCTTACGTGTGTAGTTCCATCTTTTGCATGTGAAATTTGTGCACCAATTTTTAATGTGTTATCCCACCTATCAATAAACTATATAAAACATGTTCCTAGTTTGTGTAAATCAAAGTATATTTTTTAAATATATAATGGCTATGATTAAGCTAGTGCATAGCTCCATGCCAAATTCACAGACAGAAATATTTGTGCCAGGAATCTACTCAAAGGTAAATAAAACCAAGTCATGAATGTATTTCTGCATAAAGAGTTTTGAAAGTCTGAAGTATAATGAAAAGAGCCAAGCAGAAGCTGTAGTGCAACTAATGAAATAAGCAACCAGACTCTCTCAAGAGAAGAACAGGAGACAGATTTATTTAGAGACTAAAGTCCAAAGAGAAATGTGAATGATATAGAGAGTTTTCAAGGGAAAAGAAGTGAAAAAACAGAGAAGAGAGTACCTGAGATTCATGAGAAGAGTCAAATCTATGCAACTGGGGACTAATTATGAAGGGAAATTAGTGTCTGTCACCAGTGCAGATCGAGAAACTGGAATAGCAAACTAACCACCAGAGTAAGGATGTAAAATGTGGTTCTGAAGTAGATGGAAGGTAGGGAAAATCTATAATTATCCTTTATCTATAATTATCCTTAATTATCCTAATTAATCTTGATTGTCTTCCATGATGAAGTGACTGGTTCTGCAGACAAAGGGAAAGTGGTGTGTGTCATTTACCTTGACTTTAGCAAGGCTTTGGACACAGTATCCCATAGCATTCTTGTAGGCATGCTGAATGGGCACAGACAGGACAGGTAAACTTCAAGGACACGGAAAAGTTGGATGGATCATTGCACTCAAAGGATGGCGGTCAACAGTTCAGAGTCTAACAGGTATGCAGTTACAAGTGGTTCTCCTCAGAGCTTGGTGCAAAGACTGATACTACTACACATGTTTTGGATAGGATCTTCTAGCTCATGAACACTGCCACAGCAGTTGATATGCTGGAGGAGGAGTAGAGGACTTTGACAAATGGAAAAACAGCTGACCCATGAAGGTGTTGGAGAGCAAAAGAAAAGGCAGAGTCCTGAGATGACAGTAACCCCAGGTAACAACAAAGCTGGAGGTAACAGGTTAGAAATCATCTCTGCAGATAAGGTTATGGTGGACAGCAAGTTGAATATGGGCAGCAGAGTACCCTTATGGCAGTGAAGGATAAGAGCATACAAGACATCAAAAGTGTAGCTAGGAGGTGTAAGAGAGTAGTTATTTCCATTTGTTTTGCCCTTGTGAAGCTCCATCCAAAACAGTGTCTAGCTTTGGATGCCCCCAGTAGCAACTGATGACTAGGAAGTTTAGGAAACTGCAGCACATGACATACAGAGACCAAAAGAAAGTTATTTGTTCAGCCTGGAGAAAAGAAGGCTAAGGATGGATTGCTGCCTTCAACCACCTGAAAGTGAGCTATAGAGAAGACAGAGACAGACTTTTCCCAGAGCTGACAAGCAAAAGCATGCGAGAGAATTGTCACAGGGAGTGGCAAAGGAAATTTACCTGGACCAAAGGAAAACTGTGTTCATGGGGAGAGTGATTAAGCACTGGAACAGGTTCCCAGAGAAGTTTCAGGGTCTCCATCCTTGGAGATTTTCACACTTGGTTCAACATGGTCCTGATCAAACTTTGAAACTGAGCTTCCATTGAGCAGGATTAAATGAGCTCCAGAGATCCCTTCCAAACAAAACAATTCAATAATATAAAGTTTGGGGTGGATATTAAAAGAAGTGGTCTCTGAAGTGACTTCTCGGGGAATCTTTATTTTCTAGCAAAGGACAGGTATAAGCAAAAAGTTTAAGGAGAATTATAGCTTCTGTTTGAAAGAAAACTTGGGGGCTTGATAATGATGATGATGACTTTCCTGTTGATTCACACTCACTGTGGGAAAGGAGAATTTTCCTAGTGATTTGTATATTTGTGATTAGTTATGAACTGGGATGGTCACCCTAACACCTAGATAATCAGTGGCTTTAAAAATTACACCCAAAGAACATCAGTCTCTCTGAAATTATTAGCCCAATAAAACATTTCCAGAAGTTTATTCAGCCAAGGATCTAAGTCAAGTTTAAGTCTACAGGAATTCTTCAGATCTGAATCTGCTTTCTGAAGGTCTTAATCTGAAGAGAAACTTGGAGAGAATTGATGGCACATAAGGTAATATGTATCCCCAAAATAAGGACTCTCTTCAGTGAAAGTAATAATGTTGCAGAAGGATTTTGTGTAATAAATCCTTCTGTGTGCACGTCTATCTAACCTTCTTGAGCACTTGTTTGACAAAAGAAAGAAAGAAACCTTTTGGATATGATCTAACATACAGATTTTCTTTTATGTATGTGCTTCTCTCACTAAACATAGGTAACTAAGCTGTTGATATTTGGATTTTATAAATACTTACTTTATTCTATCTAAACATTTCTTAGCTATAGGGGTACCTGTGGGGAACTGGCAAGCAAGACATTTCACACATCTGGTGATTATTAAAACCAGATTACTGCCTATCCCACCAAGGTAATGCTAAAGATATGCAAGAGGTAGAGAAGATATTTCAGAAACTTTCAGAGACCAGCTTAGGAAGTGGCAAAGCAATGAGCAGCCTTGCCAGAGGCTTTTGGGCATGCAACATGATATGAGGAGGCCCCTAAAGGGCCTAAGCCCTAAAGGTCTATTAGGGACTTTGCAAAAGAAAAGTTTTCTCTGCATCTTCTCATCAGACTGACTTCTGCTAAATCCTTGGAGTGCAGACAGGTCTTAAATCGGTGTAGACAGTTCTTAAGAGACAACATAGAAATTAAGAATATTTTGGGGAGAGAATTCACACCTGTTTTCAGTAGAAAGAGAAAAGAAAATCCAGATAAAAAAGACTGCAATAATGGATAAGAAGGTATAGAAGGTAGGAATATGAATAATAAAACAAAAAATCCCCCCACAAAATGAAACAAAACCAAAACAAGAACCACAATACAAAAATAAACAAGAGTAGAAGTCAATACAGCTAATGAAAGTTACTGCACTTAATTCACATAAGAAATTGGATGAGTTCTGGGAGAAACAATTTAAATGTTCCTAGATTAATGCAAAAAGCCTGGATAACAAAGCGGAGAAAATTGAGCCACTAGTACAGGACATTAAACTGCTGTAACAGCCAGAAAAGAAAAATGGAGGAATAGCAATCCTGATGGGAAGTGGGTAGGGGCTTTCTTCAGAAAACCATAAATAAGCATAAAGACAGTGTAGTTGTACTGTACATTAGCAGTGTGACAGAGAGTAAAAAAACAGAAAGTAATAGCACACCAAAAAAAGAAAAAAAAAAAGTAATAGATAAAGTGGAAATGGGTTTTGTCAGAAATTATTTTCAGGAAAAAGTGGTATCAGGGCAGATTTTTATAAAACTGCTGAGTCAGATTTGCGTTCAGATGGAGACTTTGTTTTATTAGTATAGAGAATAAAAGATACCCAGAATTACATCAAGAGACAAAAAGGCCCAGACATTTCTGCATATTGTACTTCACAAGTTTCTTCAGCAGCAAGCTTTGGAGTAAAAAATGTTAGGTCATCTTTGGATTAGCACTGAAGAGATAATCATACAAAATATTACTGAAATAAGTTACCACAACTGCCTTAAATGACATTAAAAAAATACACAAAAAATACATTTGTAACTGAAGTTTCCAATTTGAAAAGCTTGTACAGGAAGAACTTCTGGGAGCTAGTAGATTGTCTGGTTGTCTGGAAGGCTCAAGGAAGTTGTCTCTATGTCCATATCCTCTGAAACCAGTAGTATAAAACCATCTTTAACTTGTGTCCCAAGCACTGTGAAAATCTCATGTGGAAAGTTCCTGTTCCAATGGGATAAAATGGTGTCTCAGAAAGGTTATTAGAAGCCAATGGAGAGGTAACAAGCAAAGGGAAAGACTGGCAGTTCACAGGAGAATGATGTAAAGACCTTGCCATCCTTCAGAACTCTCAGGACCTTCATTTCTGTAACTGAGTAAAAAAATCAATCAAGGAAGGTGAAATGAATGTTGTTCTCTGTTCTGCCTTGATATCCTCAGTCCTGAGAAGGCTGCCTTGTATCCAGAAGAAGCTCTTACTAAAGAAAGACGGGAGCATTTGGTCCTGTTTAGTGAAGTCTGATGAGACCATTTGGAACATTTCCCCTGGTGGGGACCATGGAGGTGCAGGGCAGGGTGAGGGATGTGTTTTCCCTGCTTACCAGGTGCAAGCCATTTCTGCGAGTATGTCACATGATTGTGCCACCAAGAAGACAAAAAGAAGTCTTTTTTCTGTACATAGGAAAGGTGCAGTTAGGACTGATGTCACTTAGGTTTTCATGCCCTATAGCGTTTGCCCTGCAGACAGGATAATGCCTACAGTATGAAAAGACATCCTGAAAATCAAAGACTTTTTCATCCCAAATGCCCTTAGTTTGGGCATCTAACTGTTGGTGTCTAAGTTAATTTTATTACTCCTTTGACTAAATAAACTAGAGCTGCTTAAATGACACTAGATGGAATACTTTCTGTAGGGAAAGTGCTAATGTTGGTTCTGATCAAATCAGTGCTTTTTCCCTATAATTTAGAATTAATAGCTCAATATATACAGCAGGATTAAAAATGCTTGAACTTTCCAAATGCATTTACACTTCTGCCAATTCAGCTGTGTTAAAGTAGAAGATTAACTACTAGGAGCTCAGGAATCTGACTGAGTCAGTTTTGTATATTCATCTGCATTGGTATTTATTTGTTTGTTTGCTATAACTTCTGTACCTCAGGTTATGCCTCAGAAAACCTTCATTCCCGTCATGGAAAAAATGGCAAGAAACTAAAGCAGTAAAAGTGTCTTTTTTTTATCCCTTCATCAATTTGGTTTATACTTTAAGAACCTGCAGCCAATACTTTTGCAATGGGCATCAGTAGGAACTTCTTTCCATGTTTCTTCTCCCTCTTCACACCACGTTCTTTTTTTTCTTGCTCCCCTTTGGTGATCATTTTATGTGTGAGTGGACAAAAGTGGATAGGTGCTGAGCACATAAACTGCCCTCAGCATCACAGTTCTTCTGCAACGCTTGTCAGACTTGAGTGTCCAATGTTCAGGCTCTCTGTCTTTAGGTCCAATTTGAAATGGGTCACTTTCCTGGTGGACCTTAAGAACATGAACCAAAAGCAAAAGTCACCTAAACTTTTGATTTATGGCATTTGCAACTGTTCTGCAAGAGTTTGTATGAAAGTGACCTACAAGAATCTCAAATCAGTCTGGGAAAGAGAGCTGTAAGGGCAATTGCGTTTTCAAGTAGAGAAGTGAGAGTTGTCTTTTGTGACAATTGTCTTGTTTTGCCATTTGCACAGCACTAATTGAAAAGGTACATACTGACATACAACTTGCTAACATTTCTCTCACTAATTATGTATTTACAACATTAAGCAGTTTTGCATACTGTAAAATAAGCAAGAATACACGTTTTTATAACACCTACTTTTAAACCACGCCATTTGTGACAAAAACAACCCTGACAGCTCTTTGCACCATTGAAATCAACAACTGGGTTACATAACCTTATTCTCTGTGATATGCAAATTCCTTGGCTTGGGAAACAAGCATCGCAAAAGAAATTGTGCTGGTATTAGCTTGGTCTGAATAGAAGACTGGATAATAATGCAAAGATCGGCTCTGTTCTCTGTATTCAAGTTTGGGGATCAGAGAAAATGGATGCAAATCATTAATCACATCATTGTAGGGTTCTTTCATTGTTTCACGAGGAAACATCAAGCTGTATGGCTGGCAGACTTGCCCTTTCTGTCAGCTAGAAAATGATAAAAGTGTTTCTTAAAATAATCTTAGTCTAATACTGTGACTTTCACACGCAATATAAAATTGCCAGGTCTCTACCATACTTCAAAGAATATGATTAGCGATGAATGCGCCCTTTTTCTTTTGCTCTCATTTGCAGAGACACTTGAAAATGGTAAATCTACTCAATACTGGTTGTACTTGGCTGGGTTTTTTTCTTTGTAAGCTGTTAGAGTGTTTAATCATCTAGTTAAAGGCAGAGATCATTTGCCTAAACCAGGAAATAATTCAAGTAATGAGATATGCAAAACAGACACATACGCACACAAAAAAAACTTCATTCCCATAAGACTCGCTTCTGAATTGGCAAAAAATAATGAATCTTTATGTCTGCAGTGATAAAGCAGGACTCCTCACTCTTCAGTATCTGCATCTTCAGTTAGATTGCTTGCAGATCCACTGAAATTAGATGTCAGTGTAAATTATGGTATAGGCCGAGTTACTAGCCAAGGCTATGACGGGTAGACACATAAAAACAAGGTGCTATTGAAGGTAATTGCTTCTGATCTTAAAGTTCTTAAGTGACAAAATTGGTGCTGATGTGGCATTTGCATCAGAGGCTCCCTTTTAATTGACACTGACTAGATCGAGGGCTTGCTTTTTTTTCCTAGAGGTTTTATTTTTTTCCTCATAATTCTTAAAATCCACCTTGTAAAACAGTGGCAGACTGTGGAACACAATTCAGCTTAGCAGGAAAAGGATATTTGCTTTTTTTTCGCAGGATTCAGGGAGACCCCTGTCAAAAGCATGCGTGCATGTACATGTACACACATCCATCTCAGCCAGGCTGAGAGAGTTGGGGTTGTTCAGCCTGGAGAAGAGAAGGCTCCGAGGAGACCTTATAGCAGTCTTCCAGTATCTAAACGGGGCCTACAGGAGAGATGGGGAGGGACCCTTTATCAGGGAGTGTAGTGATAGGATGAGAGGTAACAGTTTTAAACTGAAAGATGGTAGATTTATATTAGATATTAAGATGAAATTTTTTCTGTGAGGGTGGTGAGACACTGGAACAGGTTGCCCAGAGAAGCTGTGGATGCCCCATCCCTGGAAGTGTTGAAGGCCAGGCTGGATGGGGCCTTGAGAAACCTGGTCTAGTGGGAGGTGTCCCTGCCCACAGCAGGGGGGTTGGAACTCAATGGTCTTTAAGATCTCTTCCAACTCTAACCATTCTATGATTCAGTCATTCTATGATTCTATGTACATGTGTCTGTCTTTATGCATGTGTTGTGTGTGCGTTTTATACAGACAAGGGAAAAGAGCAATTTTAAATTCATAAACAAAACCATTGTGTATAAAGGGTTAAATCTGAAAAAATGATTGCTAGACTTATCACTGCAGCACCTACCTTTCAGACAAGCCATTGTCTAGTGCAGTGTTCAGCTGGATTTGGATCTCCAGGTTCCCTGTGTCGTCTGTAAATAAAAGGTCTAACAATCCATTGAAGCCATCAAGTCAAAGAAAGCACCACCTGAGCTAACCAGGAAGAAATGACAGGAAAAGGGCAAAAGTTAAGCTTCATATATTTAATGCTTTTAAGTGCATTAAGCCAGAGAGATGGCTTTTCAGTTTTCCAGCTAAACCTTTCTCAGAAGGGTTCTTCTAATGGAGTAGTGCTTTCAAAATACTTACCCGTCGCTAGGCTTCCTTCAGCCAGTTCTCAAAAGACTCGCATGGTGTCCTGGTTGTTAGCCTCACACATGCACAGGCCATTGATAATATAATTGGTTCATTTAACACTGAAGTAACATTACATTTTGGGAAGAAGAGAGTGGGGTAGAGAAATAGCTATGGATATCAGATGCAAAAGCAGATGCCAGTCATCACGTCTCACCATTTTGTGCTCCCCTGCAAACCTTGCCGCAGAGTTTCTGCTGATCATTCATCACATCCCTTCAAAGAAGGCAGCACTGAGGTGGGATCCCATCTAAAAGGCATCTGGACTAAGCTGCCTAAGAGTTCTTTAAATTCATTGGAGGGAGACAAGCACATCACAACAACCACTGATTTCTGGAGGTGCCAGCTATCACAGGCTGGAGGCAGAACTTGTTGATAAGTTACTGGAACTGAGAAGGCTATTCTCTGCCATGTTTCCTCCAATGGAGAATGGATGCACAGCACTCTTTAGTTAAATTGTTCATTACTTTTAGTTACTCTGTTCGTTACCCGAAGAAAAAAGCTACCTACCAACATTGTTTTATTATTACTTTTATGCTAATGTTCAAAGCAAGAGGACAAAGTAGCTGTTCACTTTCAGTGAGATCATTCCCCGGAGGTCAGGTTTGCTAACTTTATACTGCCTACACAGTCCATTTAGACTAAGAGAAACCATAGGAGTCTGCTCTGAATATCCCTCTGGAGAAGTCCATCTCCAGGCTATTTAGGAGAGTAACTGACAAAATTCACCCAGTACTGCCCTGAAAGTTGTCCAGCCCAGTGGTCTGGCCATTAAGAACTCAACCCACGAGCCTGGTTCACTGCTGCCACCACAGTCACATCCCCCTGGGAGCCACACCATCTCCACAGCTCTGCAGGCACTTTAGTATCTTCCCTCTTCTCACATTCAAGCCAGCTCCCAGGAGCATCCCACTCCCCAACAGGCAATCACAGTCACACCCCTTGGCCTTGTGTTCCCACCCTATAGCCAACACAGTGCAGCTCAGCATCCGGCATCTGAGATAACTCTCTGACGGTACATGTTAGGCCCCCCCAGCACCTTTACTGTCCCCATACAGCTACATGTTACATGAAGACTCCTGGCAATGTCACTCACAGGGGGGCTGAAGACAAAATGCACGTGTGCCGATAAGGAAGAGGCAGTGCTGTCTGAGCAGAAAAGAAAACTGTAGCAAAGTTTAGGGACCTTGCTGAACCATCATGAACATGAATAACTTGCAAGGCATCAAAAAACTGCTCCAGTGAACACAGTTACTCCTGGCCTAGTCAGGACTTTATAATCTTATACTGATTCTGTATATATATCCTGGAGAAGTATTGTTAAATGACACCTTTTTTTGGCATATTAACAAACTCGGCTTACCACACATTTTTTTCCACAACTTCTTTTTCCCTTCAAAGAAGCAAATAATAATACTTCCAGAACATCACATTTAGTAGCTTAAACTGAGGAACTGCCAACACCCACACAGTTTCTCTTAAGGCTTTGCTGAGACAAAAATATGCAGCTATTTCTACTTTCACATCTTCTGTGGTCATCTATTCTCATTGACATTCTCACATAATAATTGACCAGCAGAAAATTTACAGGATGCTAGCACCTTCATGTATTATAGGAAATCCATACTGGGAAGGGATGTTATGATCATGTAATTCAAGAACAGAAAGAGAAAATTGACACCTCGGCATTTCAGTCAAAGAAACTAAATCAACCCCCTTTTACTATGCATCCAAATTACCATATTCACTATTTAAAAACACTTACAAAAAATAACAGAAGAAAAGAAAAATAGGAAAAAAATAAGAGAATTCCCTCTCAGATCTGTAGTAGATGTATGGTATTAATAGCAAAAGTGATTCCCTTTTCCTTTAGACCTTTTGAAGCCTAAAGTAGTAGAATTTTCCTTAATGTACTTGGGTACAGGTATCAGGTATAGTTGGAGCTGAACTCACCTGTCCTTATGTCTTATCTTTAGACATCATCATTTCCATCTTCCAGCTTTCCTTCCCCTGCCTGCCCCCCCTGCCCCCACCCAGGGAGTTTATTCAAGAGGTGTTAACAAGCAGGTTTGCATTTTAAAAACTGAAAACTAAGTGATATAGAAGGCACAGTGAAAAACTATTTCTACAGATTATACAAAGCCCTTGACAATAGCTAATCAGTTAGTGTTCAGACACTGCTACTTAGCACACCCAGTGTATTGGCTTGCTTGATAGCTTCCCTTCCACCCCTCCCCTGCAATTGTTTGTTCTCTTTTACTGTTGTGCCTTGTCATATGTCAAGATCATAAGCTCTTTACAGCAGAGATGGTTTTATTATGCACATGGATGGTGCCTAGAATAATAGGGTCTTGAACCCTATTTGTGATCCTTAGATGTTACTGCAATAAAGTACAATTATTATTATAATAAAATGAATTGGGTTGAGAATGGTTGGCATAGTATAAATGCATGGAGGCAGTTACAAAGACCCTTTTCCACTGTCAGAAACAAGAGGTTTGTTCGGCCATTTTTTAAAACTGGTGCCTCGTTTTTTTCCCCTTCAGAATACATAGGTATAAGCTACTTGTTTGTATTCTGAAAACAAAGCTGGTGCTAGTTAAAGGTGGAAGGACCACATCTGGGTGTGGTTAGCAGATAAGCCAGCAGAGTACGCAGTTTCCCATATTAATTTTATCTTTATGTCTTCTGAGTTGTTCTATTATGTCTCTGAATGACAAAGAAAAATGCACCGTAGTCTTACATTTTCTCTCTTTCCATTTCACATTTAAATAATATATTTCCTTTAAGTGCCTTAGCTGTAATAGAAGCATGTCTTGATAAAACTATTAGGAAAGAAAATACAAAAAAGCTGCAAAGTAACCTTCAAAGCCACCATAAAAATCACAACAAAGGAATTAGAATTTAAAACATCAAAGTATCCAGAGTACTTTAATCGCTGAAATGGAATGTATGGGGGAAGGAGGGAGGGGTTGCATTTCCTATGTTGTTATATTTTTGCAACTTCAAGATCCGTGTACTTCAGCAATAACCTAAGAATAAAGCAACTGTATTTTAAAATACACAAACAAATGTAAATAGGACATGTCACTTTTATTTCTTTCTGTCTTTTAGCCATTCTTTCCCTTAGCATGACATTAAGTGCTCATCTAAAGTCAGAAGAGCCTGTGCACGCCTCCATTCTTCCTGGGCTATTGTGATTTGCTTCTATTTTCTTGTTTAAAGCAGAGCATGCAATTTGCTACCTAAGGTGATTCAAGTGCAGTGTGAAAGACTGAATACTCAGTGACCTTAGCTCAGTGCCCTCTCACTGCAACGAATAATGCAGTTCCTTCCAATCGTCACAAGAAGGCAATCACATTAAAACCTTAATCTTGCTCAAAAATTCTCCCTGGATAAAAGCATATAATTTGTACACTCCAATGTATCTAGCTGTCAGACACGGATTTATGAGCTTCACCTAGGACCACTTTCCTATTCTCCTCTTTCTGTATCTTGCTTTAGTGATTAGAATTATTTTCATCATCTGCTTCTATTTTCAGCTTCAAAACTCCTGTCTGACATTTATCTAAAAAGCAGGATTCCAGCACGAAAATGTAGCTAGAGCCAGAACTCAGTTTCCTTTGGGAACTCCACCTCCAAAACATGATTTTTTTCCCCTGCCTACAGCATTTCAATTATATTAAACTCTCTAAAGCACTGCTGTAATGGCTGTAAAAGTATTTTCCTGGTGAAAAGGGATAAATAAACATGCATAGAAAACAACTTCCATGTTTATCAGGCAGTGGGAAGCCTTAAAAATCTCAGCCTCTAGCAAAATTTAATACTGGAATGCAAGTTTCATGCCAGCATGTAACGCTCACCAGTGAGAAGTTCCTCTACTCGATGTTTTGGACTTCTCTAGTTTTGTCAATACAAAGTATTCACAAACCACAGGCCTGGCCTGGCTTAAAATCTCTCTCTCAGTTTGGACTAACTTTAATTTCTTTTTGATTGGCCACAATTTGGAATTCATCTTCACAATGACAGTAGTTAGAAACTTGTTTAGTGACAGCTACAGTCCTTGTTTCCAGAACATGGAAGTATAAAATGTCAAGAGCCATGCAATAAAATCTACAGTTTCAGATAAAAATAGTCTTGAGGAAATTCAGGGGGTCATCTAGCTTACCCAATGCTATGGCAGGATTGGTTTCAGTTATGTCCTGTCTCATAGATTTTTGACTCATCAGTTCTTAAAGATTTCCAGCTCTGCAGATCCATATCTTCCCCAGAAAATCTATTGCAATGCTTCAACATTTCTACCATTATAAAGGTTTTTCTAAAATCCAGCCTGAATTTTCCTTGATGCAAGCTCATTGCTCTTCTCTCATCCAGCAAGATGATTCTTCCCCTCTTCACAGCAGCCTTGAACTTACTTCACCGTGGCAGAGTCGCCTTTCATTTATGGACTACCCATGAATCACTGCACGCAAGATTAGGCCTCATAGATTGAGGCTACTTTTGTGATGCCAAACTGTAGCATTTTCTGATGGTTACCTTGCCTTCCAATGACCCACTAAATCCCAGATTTCTACAGTAATGCATCCTTGCTAGGAAGGCTTTGTACTAACATTAAACCTGGAGCAGCACGAACTCAGTTCCCTTCCCTCTCACTGCATAAGCTACTGTTGAGGGTGCAGGGAGGATTTCTGCTGAAGGAATCCAAGGAAACTAAGCTACCAGTAACATCCATTTGGTAGCCTAAAGAGCAGTGATGGCCTGTTAAATGCAGAGGCAAATAATGCCACCAATTACATTATGAAAGTGTGGTCTCTGATCAATCCACAAAGAATTTTAAAATAAAACGTTAAGCCAAGATAGTATGAAGGGAAAAATGCCTCCCTGCACCCAAGAGGGACTGGGAAGCTCTGTGCCTCTTCACTGTCTCCCTCAAAAGGAGGGACTCCACAAAATATGCCAGTACCCAGTAACTAGCAGTGCTGTAGGAGAGGAGATGAGTGTGACCACGTGTGCTGGACCAGGGCAGGGAAGCTAGAAAAGTTAGCTTTCCTCCCCAACAAACCTTTGATTTCCAGGAGCAGATCACGGACACTGACAACTTTCTTTAACTAGAATTCAGAACATATTATCTGGAGAAAGGGACGGAGATCATAAACACCATTCTGTTCTCAGCAGTGTTTGTTTGGGATGAGAATTTGCCATACAGGGTCAAGTCAAGGTTCAGTTAAAAAACCCTTATCTGATGGGTGAGGGCACAGAGACAGGCTGTTGCCACAACAAGAACCTTCTTATTTTAAAAAGCAGTAAAGCTCATTGCCAGCCCAAACCTCCCTCTGCCCAAGCTGTACTATGCATTTGCCCTTAGCTATAAGGCCGCCAGGAATTTTTTTCCAGAGCCAGCTCAACGCTCTTCAGAAGAGTAAGTGAAGCTGAATTTTACTCCAAGACTAGGGACAAGGGAAGTAATTTGTTCTTGTCACAGTCTGTGGAGGGAGGAGGGCAGCAAAATTTGGTTTTGCAATGGAGATGGAGGCAGGACTGTAGAGGAGAAGACAGGTGGAGAGGTGGTTGAGCAACAGCGCTAGGACTAGAGGATGGAGACCAGGAAGGGCCAAGAAGGACCCTGAGAGACAACGGGTTTTGGGTATCATGGATATGGGCAGACATCTTTCTCTTCCCCATTGCTAGCCTTGTGTCTCACTAGCCAGGCTTACTTCAGGCTCTGGGATGCTCTTTCCCGGCTTACAAGTCTCTTGGGAGCCTCGTCAGCTCCGGGTCTGGGATCTCCACTCCCTTCTCCAAGAACCAGGGTTCATCTTGAACCCCACAGCAGCCATCCTCCTTTGGTTCCACAGTGTCCCCACTTCCCAGGCTACCTCCCACATCAGCTACTCTTAAGAAAATAATATAAGCCAATCTAGAAACGTGATATTCTGCAAGTGCCAAAATGAGGTCAGCGTGCCACTTTATTTCCTCTTCAGCGTTTAGTGTAGAGCTTATGAAGGACTTGGATGGACCAGGCCTTCTGCTGACCCACTCTGCTGGCATACAGACATCCCACAACACTGCTAGACTGACACTTTGTCATGGGTGTGCCAATAGGTCACCTGCTGTGGCTTTCCACTACTCAGTGAATGCAGCATGCACGCTCACTTCCAGGGGCTGAAGACACAGTTGCCCTCGTGTATTTGACACACTTTAACCTGAAAAATAATCAGCCAAAAAAACCCACAAGTACATGCACAATTAAAAATTATGCTTTGGAACCATACGGGGTACTACATGCAACAAGGGGAGACCTATGACTCACTAGTGGGTAGGGTGGACACAAGTGTGGCACCTGGCTTAAAGACTGTCTTATTTTGGCAGTACGGATGTGGTTTTGGTCACTGAGCTGCGAGGAACTGTCAGCTGTGTGAGCAGAAAAGAGTGTGAGACATTTAAATGGTTTAAGCCTGAACTTCAGTCTGGTCTTTGCCTCCCATAACGCAGGCACACACCATGAGGCTTCTCATTAATTCCAATCATTTTCAATCAGGCCACAGTAGTCTTGAGTTATGTAATGTAACTTTTAACTGCTTTAAGACTTGTTTTATAGTGCTGGCAATACTCAGCAGTATTAGTTGCCACAATTTCCTAGGTTTTAATGTCTTGCTCTTTTTTTTTTTTTTTTTTTTTTATCTAGCATTAAGTTGTTTAATTTTCTTTAACTGTCTATTGTTTGCAATAAGGGAGAGAGCTTTTTAGCTGGTGAGGAAATGTTCAACTTTTCTAGAACTTCTCTCAAATGAGTGGAAACTGGAAGGTTGGTAAGCCTGAGGATTGTCAAGTCAGGAAAACCTTTTACTCCCTTACCTTAAATGGCAGCAGAGAAGCTGTACTACGCTGGCAAAATGTCTTTGAAGTTGACATAAGGTTATAAGCCATACTCTTCAGATAAGAAGAAAAGCAGATTCTGGACCCATTGGTTCACCTGTGAAAAATTGTCAGTGTAAGCAGTCTTATGGGGCACCTAAATGCTATTGGCCTTGGGTCAGCCCAGAGCCTCGTCCACCCAAGTTCAGCTTAACCTCCATTTTACCTGCTTAAGAGGAACTAACATGGCACACAGTACTCATTTTGAGGAAAACCACTTTCTGCAAGTGGTTTTTGACTTGCAGAAAACCACAATTCTAGATTGGCTTATATTAGTTTTGTCTCACAACATCACTAACTTTAACCTTTTAATGGAAATCTGATTGCTCTCTTACCTCTGTTTTTTGTTTGGTTGGTTTGGTTTCAAGCTCATTAATTTACTGCAATTTCTTAAGTCTTGAGTGCAAACTTTTTATTGCACACCAAGTGGTTAATGATATCCACTTAAACAGTTATCATCCATCAATAACATTTAACAAAGTCTTCCTTTTCCTCACAGAAAACTCACATTTGTAACAATCCATTGGTGCTCCTTCAGCAGCAAGATAATTGGTACCAACACACAGCACTCTCTGCAGTTCTACACTGGTTAGGCAAAAATGAGTAAAGACAGTAACTGTACAACTAAGAAGTTCAGCAGTAACAGGACCATTAATCTACTCTCCTTTTTTTTTATTACATTAACATCTCTACATAAATCTCTCAGGACAAGATATTATAAATTGTTTTTTTTGAAAGCAGTTTTATCTCAAGGCTAAAGACATCAGAGTTTAATATTCCTTACTTACCAGTGATAAGGATTATAAACAATACTGACGCTGCCTGTACCATTCCACACTTTTCCATATACACAGAAATAGTAATGTATAAGTACTTTTCTCTCCTCTTAGAATTGAGGAAAAGATTACTCACTGAAAAAGGTACAAAAAACAAGAGCTGTGTGAAGGATTTGAATTAAAATTATAGATTTAGCTTAAACTTAATCACCAGTTGGACTGCCACAGTTCTTCACAGTGATGTGTTACTCTGGAAAGTAAAACGACTGACTGATACAAAAACACGGAGAATTTGGGGGTGGAAATTAAGCTAAGTTCCAGTTATAATTTTGTTTCTGATAGACAATACACTATTCTGAATGTACTTATTAATGTTTTTAAAAGCATCTTAAGCTGAAGTTAAAGGAAGATAAAAAGCTTAGATTTAATGTGCTATTCTATTCTCTCTGTCAATGGAAAATGTATTGCTACGTCTAGCTGCATCAGGTTGATAAAAAAGCACACATCTTGTAAGAAGCATCTAAACTTGCATATGCCACAGCTGGATAAATCAGAATATGGTACATAGATCCGGCTATTCTTTTAGTTCAATAAATATTCTTTTTAAATGAAGTTGAATAGAGTTACATTATCATTTGAATGTGCCAGTTTTCAGGAAAAGCACTGAACTCCTGAGAAGAGGTAGCCACCCCTAGAAGCTGAAATAAGGATCTGCATCAAAACAAATTATGGGCCTAAAATCATTGTTAGTGATTTGGTATTTTGATTGTGACTGTGTAATATTTTTCCTTGTGTACATATATTCTATCAGAAATTAACTTTTCCAAAGATGTTTGAAAAAATATTTTTGAGCTATGATTACTTCATATCTTGTAGTCTTTGGTACCTTTTAAAATTCTAACATTTTCATTTTGTATCTGTGTAAAAAACTACCAAGGGATAGAGCAGGGCAAAGCAATGTCTGCCACTTCACTGATCTCTAGGGGACCTCCATAAAATAATGGCTTCTCTGGGACACAGCATTCACTGTGTTGTGTTTCCTACTTTGTTTTCCTCTCATTTCTATAAATCCTAAGTACAGAACACAGCAGGTGTCACTCAGGAGTCCTTATCCCACCACAGGGCTCAGAATAGCATTCATAACATTTGGAGATATTAAAGGTGCTAAAATAATAAAAACATATGCAAATATATATCAGCTGCTTAGTTTTCTGAAATGTAGAGAGAACCCTTGTCTGGGCTTTCCTGCCTATCCATTGACAGCTTAGATTTTCAGCCAAGCAAACAAATAAATCTAAACCAATTTTTGGAAGATCAGAGCACATATGAATCCGTGCCACAGGAAGAATAAAATCCTTCCCACCCCCACGCCCCATTATGCAAAGCATGGGAAGCAGCTGCTGTTGTGAGATGCTGTTGTGAGATGACCTCCTGATGAGCTGGTGTGTAGGAAGGTTGTTAGATGTAGGACTGCCACATTTGGGAAATGAGACTACACCACAGTCATTGCTAGGCCATGTAGGAACTAGTAGCACTGAAATCTGGTAAGGCCAAACAGCCAAATTATTGGAAGGGTTTTGAAGCCTTCACAGTTCTACACAAGTATCTGCACACAGACTAGCTATTTTAAAGCTGCTTTGGGTGGATTTACATGTTTTATTATTGGCTATAGTATAGATAATATCTTCAGATGTGTTTTGGAGACTGTACTGAATTTCTAGGCCTTGAAAGAAAACACACATGGATATTGAGTAACTATACTTTAAAGAGCCAAGATAGATCAGTATTAAAATCTTATTCCTTCCTTCATCCCTCCTGCCCTCCTCCTCACAGGTTTTTCTGAAAGTTTTCTCAGGAGGGTTTTAACAAATCTGGCACCTCTCCTGCTGAGTTACTCATAGCAAAACACCTTACCATCCCTTTCCTTGGCCTCAGACCATTTTGGCTAGAGATGCTGGCTGATATCTCATCTGCTGCAGAACAAAAAGAGCTCTGTCACTTGGCAATGTCAAAATCCTTACTCCAGGCACTGCCCCTCTCAATACAAATCTCTATGCTGCATGCAGTGCTTTAACTAAATCTGCTTTTTCATGCACCAACTTGGTAGGTTCTTCCAAAGTCCTTTCCAGACCTTTTCTACATGACCACTTTCCAAGCATGCTTAAGAAACATGCACAGACTTTATCTACTTGAAGACTTCAACTCCTGCTTATTTCAGGAATATTCTATAAATAGAGATGCCTCCAATTATGTAAGTACTGGTTAAATGAGAAAATGCCAGCAGATGGTGCTCAAGAATATCTAGCAATGTACACATTAAATGGCTTCTATCCTGCCGTTTTATGTACAGCCTCAGTCTCAAGAACCATACTCTAATGCTAGTTTGACTTCAGGCTGATCCAGAAACAGATGTATGCAGCATGCACTGTCTGAAAGGGCTCCTCCAGTCTCCAAATAGCCCATGTTTAGGCGTAACAAAGGAATTCAGATTTTCCATTGGAGTGAATTTACTGGTAATTTTCTTAAAAATTATTAATCTGAAAACTCTTTGGGGTTGATACTATTGTCCTCTTTCTGCAGAGAGGGACACTGATGTTCACAGAGTTTGAATGCCAACATCAGCAGTTCCTACCTCTATGGCAGGGAGGCACTTCTGGCTTCCTACAGTTCCACTATTGCATTAAAGATCATACCAAGCAGATGTAAATATTCTGAAGGGCATAATCTGGCAAAGAGCAGGAGATTTCCAATTTTTCCTCATGATGCCCTTCACACACATAAACACCTGAGTATATGGCTACATAGACTGTTATCTTTTGAAACTAATAAAAGTCAGCCACTGAGAAAATGTACTAACATCCATCAAAGGCAGAGCTGTTCAAGATCTGTGAAGCTCACCATGAGCTGCAATACAGAATGAAGAAAAACTCACTCGGGAGAACTCATGAACCATATAATCTAGCATGTGAAAGCTGCAAATTCCAGATTTTGAACAAAATGGCATTTCACAGGGCAAGTAGAGGAAGAGTAGTAAAGAAGCTTTTTGAATGCCTCCTATTGTCTCTGGGTGACAGGTAGCCAAATTTTATTAAATGGATAAACCCTTATGAAAGAGCAAGAAAGGCTTTTGGGGGTGGATAGCCACAACACCAGTAACTGAGCAGTTACTTCAAAATTTACTGAAATAAAAACCCAAGAAATTATCCTTCAAGTGTAGAACTAAAACTCTTAGTTTAAATAAAATCTACCCTCCCACTAAAGAGGAAATGAAACAGAAACAAAGATAATAAGGTTAGTAGGAAAGCTGAGAGTGAAACAGAAAACCTGAAGGACAGTGAAAGCACATATATATCCATCCAGTGCTGAAGAGGTCAGGAAGAGCGTACAACTCCATTAACATCAAAGTCATTAGAGTATGAGATAACAGTTTGTTACATTATCATAGAGAACAGCAGACAATGAGTTATTGTATTCCCATGTATTTAATTCCATACTTTTCTGATAAATTCAAATTAAATATACTCTAAATGCATTGCTGAGTAGAAATCAGTCTATTTAAAATTTAAAATTACATTCAGTCCTATCTAATTCGATTTGTGATTTCATTGTACTTTTTACTCTGAAGAACTATGTGTTAGGATGTCTTCTGCCAACTGAGATACTCCCTTTGAGAAGGCAATTTGAGGTATGTGACTAACTCACTTTCTGTCCTCTGATGGGTGTGCCATCTCTTTTTCATTTTTGACTATCATACTTGGCTGCTGCAAAAATATTGCTAAAGTGGCAGTTTACAAAATTGAGAAAGCATTACAATAGCCTAGTGAATATTCTCATATGGAGTTGAAGAAAGGCAAACCAGAGCTCCTGATAATGCTCTTTAGTATTCTGAACTCCTAACTTCATCCTCTAGCACAAATGTACACATTTTTCTCTTACATTAATGAATTTTTATAACAACAATATGGTAACTCCAGGTGGTGTGGTTATCATGAGATAATCACTCCCCTAGAGGACACCTCAACACCCTAGAGGTGATGATAACTGGGCCCCCTTTCATGCCTTACTGCTTATGTATATGCTGATGGCAGCAACTGGAAAGAATTGTTAAACATGAAGAGCATGCAGAATTAATCTGCACTGTCCATTTGTTAATTATAAAGGCAATGAACACTGCCAGTGAGCACCATCTACACTTTTACGTTGTCATCATAATTAAAAAGTTTTAGTATGTGGTTTTGTGTTGCAACAACATCGATCAAAGTCCATTTCCTGACATGTGCAGCAGAAGCAATATGTTCCGCATAGGTTATTTCTGGAATTGTATTACTTACTGTAATAGAGCCCTGTCATGCTACCTCTATTGCACCAAATATACCTGCCATGGCTGCAGCAGCTCATTCCATTTCCTGGCTCAGACCCTCTCAAGCATGCACCAAATAGAATGGTTGCCAAAAAAAAAAAAAAAAAAAAAGTTTAATTCATATAATATTCTTCAGAAGGACTTTTTTTTTTTTTTTTAATGCACTGCAGAACCAATTTTAGTCTCTGCCCTCTCCTCTGGATATTTATGAATATGCTACTAGGAATAGGGAAACACTTTTTACAGAAGTGTGGCCGAGAAAGGCCACTAATAAGGATTCAATGGTAGTGGAAACTCTGTGTAAATTAACACTCTGTAAATGAAGTGCAAAGCTAAAGATCAGAAGGGATGGATGATGGCTTGGGGCACTCATACTTCTCATGTAAAGCATGTGGCACCAGGTACAACAGAGTTTGCGTTTGTGGCCTACTTTAGCCCTGCCACAGGGACCTTCCAGGAAGCATTAAGATAGGAGCAGCCACATCTTTTTTTCACTCTCACATGCAATACACTTTCTCAAGAAAGACTGCTCAGAAACATTTCCACCAAAGTAGAAGGAAATTACAGAAACTCAGGTTTCCAAAGAGTTAACTATTTATAAAAGAAATATCAGGCATACAAGGGAAAAAATTTAAAAAATTCCTCCCTTACAAAACTACAATAGTAAAGAATGTTCATGGAGGGAGGGAAAGGAGTGGGAAGTTTAATACCCTTTTTATATCAATGTCCCACTTGTTTACTCTTCGTAAAAATGTAGATGAGATGTCTGTTCTTTATGTTTTAGTGTCTAGCAAATGCCTTTTGGCAGCTCGTTGCTTGCAAAAGAAAAACAAGAGAAAAGTTGAAAACCAACAGTGCCTTGACAATAACATTTTTCTTGCTTTTGATTTTCTCTTCAGGTTCTATAGGTGTCATAAAGTAGGAAACATAATGGGTCATCTTTGAGGTTAGTAAAAAGAAAGACAGTCTAGGCAGGGAATTTGACAGAAAGATGATAACATCCCTAAATGACACTAAGTATGTATTGCGGATGGAGCACTGATTTTTGGCGTTCATGTGAGAAAATCCCCCACAACGTTTGCAAAATTTTTTTTCCTTCCCAGAATTTAACTAACTGTACAGAACTGTACAGAATTAACACATTGCCCTGGTGCATTGCAAAAAGAGAGAAAGAGAGAAAGAGAGAAAGAGAGAAAGAAAGAAAGAAAGAGAGAAAGAAAGAAAGAAAGAAAGAAAGAAAGAAAGAAAGAAAGAAAGAAAGAAAGAAAGGAAGGAAGGAAGGAAGGAAGGAAGGAAGGAAGGAAGGAAAAGGAGACATTGCAGTAGAAAGGCAACCTGGAAACATTACGATATTTCAGTGGTAATGAAAGGTACTTGTAGGGAATGGATGGCTTAAAGGGCCAATAAAATACCAGAGTTTATATCTGGACACTCAGTGATATTGGAGCGGCTACTGACCATAATTCAGTCTGACAATATTTCAGAGGCATGTATGAAATTTCCCTTTTTAGCTCAGGGTGTCCATCCTCTTAGGAGCTAACATCCCCCTTGTCGGTGAGATCTTTAGAGAGAAGCAGTAAATTGGTGTTACACAGCTCTTGCCCCTCCTCATTAGTTACAGGAGCTGCTGCTGGAGATCAGAGTTGTTAATTTTGCCTTCTAAGTACAAGCTATAATCAATTGGGAGTTGAGGGAGAGAAAAAGCAAAGCAAAGAAATTCATTATCTTCCCTACATGAGGCTTTCAGCCCCTCAGCTGGAACAGCACTGTACAAACATTTGATTTTATTTTTGGGACAACAGAGGGGCATGAACGAATGGCTGTCTCCAGCACAGAACTCCTGCTAAAGGTGAAAATGTCTATTATGTTAGTGGCAGTTCTGCTTTAGGAAGATCCTTCCCCACCTCCTGCTGATCTTCCTCTCCGTTTTTTCACTTTCTTTCCTTCTTCTTCATTCCAACAGAGGGTCTGGCCCTTCAAAGCGTTTGGAAGTCTGAATCAGTTCTTCCTCTGGCTGCGCTCTGTTGATGCTAAAAAGATGAATCAATTAGGGAGGCTGTGGAGTACCCTTCTTTGGAGATTTTCAAGACCTGCCTGGGTGCAGTCCTGAGTAAGATGCTCTAACATGCTCTAGGCAATCCTGCTTCAGCAGGGGAGTTGGACTAGATGATCTCTATGGTCCCTTCCAACTCTAAAAATTCACTGAAATTCAGTGAAATTATCACTCATGAAAGGGATAGGGAAACTGGTCAACTTTTACCAGTCCCACTAGGAACACACATTGGTGTTTAGCATAGATACCAGTCCTCAATGTCCTTTTTCCTATCACCTTGTAAGCTCTCCTTATTCCCCTCACAGTGCAAAGGATTTTGTTCAGGTGAACAAAGTGGTGTCTAATTAGCTCTCCTTAGGATCTTATTATACTGGCAAATCTTCCAAAAGAGGGTTTAAAAGCCCACCATTCTTTTTGTTTGGTTGGTTTGGTTTTTTTTTTTTTTACTGATTTTCTCAAGGAAAAGCCTGCCTCTTGGCTACAATTATAAAGCATTTTAGAAAGGACTTCTCCAAGCTAGACATTTCAAACAGGGTTCAGTTGCATAAACATAGTTGCCAAGAATAATTTTAGGTGTTATAGGGGATCCTGCCTAGCCTTTAGCAAGGGCAATGCAGGTCTTCCTTAATTACATGCTGTAGATCACAGTCTCATGGGGATGCCTCAGAGACCCTATAGTGTCTGAAGTTCACTCAGCACTTACATCTATAGAATTGAATTAAGTGGGGCTTTTGCTGTGATATGAACATAACTGAAACTGGGTCTGGAAAATGAATGCAGCAGATTGGCCCAGGAGAAGAAGTTCCTCAAAGTGACAAGAATAGGAGGCGGTGAGGTAGATGGTGTTAGGTCAGGTCTTGGAATCACTGCAGTGTTTCAGAGAAAGAGAATCAAACAGCGTGTGTGTGCAGAGGGATAGGTGTCATGATCAGGCTGGCAAGAACACAGTAATTTGTATGCTGGTATATGTATGCTGGAGTAACCTACTCATTATATGCATACAGACGCATGCATGCATAAATATGCTTGACTTCAATGCCAAGTCTTGAGTCATCTTGGGCTATGTCTAAAGAGAGAAATCCTGAAGTCCTGGTTCTCTTGTAGAAATGTGGATGAATTGTCTGTATCTTTCCTCTGGCTCACATATTCAGGTTTCCCTTCTGTGAAAAAGTGCTAATATGTGTCATGTGTTTTGTCCTTGCATGGTTTTGGGAATTAAAACCAGAGAATTGTCCTTTGTAATGATTCAACCCAAAAAATGCTCCATTGTTTTGCAGCTGCCTAGGACACAGTCATCGTTATCTTCCTCAGTTCATAATGAAAAAAAGTGGGCCCCACCTGTAGAGTCACACTCTGTAAATTAAAAGAACACTCATGATGGAAGTAAGTGAAGTACTGACAGTTTGGGAACTCTAGAATTATATGCTAGAAAAATATTGTTTCTAAACTTTTCAGATTAAATATGTGGTAGCCTTTTACTCTGATTTCATTGCAATTTCTTTCAAAATCCCAGAACACAGACATTGTTTAAGGCTGCCAACAGGACGTGATTTTACAGAGCCAGCACATTTCATGCCTCAATTATAAAACATATAAAACATATAAAATAACAATTTATTTACATTCATTCTATTTCTGAATCGTAATGTGCCAAAACCCTTTGGACCTGCGGGAGTATAGCATTTAAACAAGTTTCCTCTTGTTTTGAAAAGGCAGTATGTAAATCCTGTCTCTGTTGAAGCTACTAGTATTTTTGTTAATGGCTTCAAAAGGTTAGGGCTGGTTTTAGGACAGTATAATTTATCCATGACAAAAATGGCTGTTCCGTGTATATCAGTTATCAATGTTACATGAGGGATGACTAAATAAAGACCTGAAGACTGGATGTAATCTGCAAGGCACCTTTATCATTTTAGCTGGTTTGACAAACAGTACATCTTGTCTGGCTAGGTGACCACCTCTCAGAGTGTTGGTGCCATTTGGTAAACAATAAGCAAAAAATATAACCACAGAGGTTAGTGATATAGGTCCAGCTAGGTTCCACCAGATTTTATCAATGCAAGAGCAGCACTGTCCAAATATGATTTGTGTTCAGAGTCATATTTATAGTCTTTAGTGTTAGGCCTAAGGTTACAAGCCCTAAGCCAACTCTGTGACAAAGCATGAACTCATGACTACTGGGGAAGGTAGTATTACTCTGGGTCAGTGCAGCACATCAGAGCCAGGTGGACTCAAATAGATCCCTCAGGCTACATCATTCAGCACAGCCCTGGTTCCGCTGGACCACGCTGGCTCCTGCTCAGAGCTTGGACACCCTCTGTTATGCTCTACAGTGCACAGGTTATTTGCTTGAACTCTGTATAGAATAAATTATCTTGAGTTTGGTGTTCTTCCTAAGCAATAACCCTCACAGAATACGAAGCATAATTCAAAAGCATTTTCTGCATTACCTTTGCTGTGATTACAGGAGCATGTGGCCACAGCATTTGACTGGCTCCAGTCCACAGGGCTTATGAGATCTATTCTGTGCCTTGCTGTAATGTTTAACAGTAGTTAACCTGAATTCACTCTGGAAACATGCCACTTCATTTGCATTAATCAACTTTGCCAACCCAGACCTGTATCAACATTTTATCTCTTCTTTCTTTTCCTATTGTGTCCCTCCACCTCTAGGTTTCCCACCTTTCCTTTCTCTACGTCACCTCCCCCACCCCCCATGCCACCCTCTTGACCCCCACACTTTTCCTTTCTATCATCCCTAATCTGTCTTGGAAGCAGGGAACACCCACGCACTCCTGCTCTGTCTGTGTTGTAGACACCGGAGTAGCTGTCACTATGCCAGGGACAATAAGCCATGAGGTCAGGCATACGGCTCGGTGCTTCCCAGGAAACAGAGGAGTGGGAGGGCCATTTGCATTATTTGCAGTGGTATCCATCTCTTTCCCCTCTCCTTCCTTTTCCTCATTCCGCCTTTAATCCTGCAAGAAAGCAGACTATGTAGCCACCCCATGGTACTGGTCTGGCCCTTGAACAAGTGACTAGTGAAAACCATAGTCCTGTAAGAGCAATTAAGATGGTGTTTGGGATTGTGCAAGAGTCATCTCTGTTACAGAGCAGTTGGCTGGTTGGTTGACCCTCTTCTTGCTAGACATTTCTTTTGTCCTTTCTCATATCCTCATATTGCTCCCAATATTTCAATTTGCATGGCCCTGTAATTCAGCAAGTCTAATTCTATCCTTGCTCTCAGTAGTTATGCACTATCATAAATCCAACAGCTACAGTTGGATTCTTTTCATTAAAAGAGTGCTGAAAGTAGCCTCAATACTCCAGAGAGAACAGGTTACAACATTTCACTGCTTCCAAGGATTTTTCTAAATGCATAGTATAAGGTTGTAATATCACACCATTGCATTTTCATCAGATTCCCAATTAATCTCTCTAGGGAGGTGCTCTCGAAAAAAAAAAAAAGGGAAAAAAAAGAAAGGATGTAACTGCTTGAACTGGTTAGTTTGAGCTTGAGAATTCTTGGTAATAATGCAGTAGATCTTAAAGATAACATTATATGATCTCTGCATTACATTATGTTGTATGAGATCTACAGACTAATTCCCACTAGATGTGAATTTGTAGTTGAAATGGTCTGGGGATCAGGTATACAAGAAATAAACTTTAAAAGAATTGCATTTTCACAGCCTACAATCATGTATAGTGTTGCTTCTCTTCACTAAGCTGATCTTAGTATCAAACATTTTCAATTTTCTGTCTCAGCATAAGGATTTCTAACTTCCAAGCCTTAATGGAACCCAGAACACCTCAATATTAGCACCAATTTTCCGAAAGTATCTCTTGCAATTACATCGCTACACAGAACCTATCCAGAAGTGCAAAGTAGGTCAGAAGTTCCACATTAACGTGCAGCGTTTTCCACCTGTAGGCCAGCAGATCAAATAAGAAAAGGTCATTGCAATTTAAACTTGTGTTGTTACTGCCTGTTCAGATGCCGGCACTTTGTTCAGCTACATGCTAGTGAGCATCAGTGGTGTCCTCTTTACCTAGTGGTGCTCTAAATCCTGTGTGTATTTACTATTCAAATGTGTAAGCAGTGATGCAAAACATAAACCAGCAGTGGTTCAGAGCCCTAGCCTCTGCCCCAAATCCATGTTTGCTAATTTCTTCATAAAAATAACAGTCACCAGCCAGATGTCCCAACCAATGTTTTATATAAAATGAACACATAATCCTTAGTGTGATAGAAGGTTGTTTTTCCAGAGGATTTTTTTTTTTAATTCTTTGGAGATATTTCATGTGCCACTCATGAAGATGAAACTGTGCTACGTACACCCCATTTTTCCTAGCTTTCTTTACCCCATCCTACTTCACCAATAAAAAAATCCTTTACATAACCAGTTTCAGTACTGTTTTATGTTTCAGAAAACAATGCAATTTTGAAACTAATTATGACATTTGTTCTTTCAGGCTTGTCTTTTTTCCTTAAAAGCTGATCTTACAAATCACTTGGCCATTAGTCAAAAAATTTTGCAGCATTATGATTCTGTAGGCGTTTCACAAGCCTTTAAGTACATTTTTCAGGTTTGCTATTAAGCTAATCTCTGAGTAAGAAGATGTGGAATATTAATGGCAGCATTTTGGAATTGTAAATAAACATGTTTGGAGCAATCTAGATGAAGAGCAGAACGATAAAAACGGTTATAAAAATCTAATTAACATTTTAACTGTAAAAAGCTTGCTGCTTTGATACCACAAGAGAATAGTCTCAGACAGTAGATAAAATTAAATATTCCCATGTGTGTTTCCAGCAGATGAAACACTGCTATCAATATTTAATGGAATGTGTCAGAATTTGCCATCATTTGAAAGAATGCAAATAGAGGTTACCATAGAAATCACCTTGACAGAATACTGCACTAAATGCAACACAAACTACCCCTGAAGCATCCTCGAAGGAATTCATAAGATCTTTGTCTGCTATCCTTTCATGTGGTCTCCTGAAAGGAAGGAGAAAAGGCCTGTGCATGTGAATGTGTGTAAATATACATTATGATAGGTTATTAACTAGTAATATTAAATAAGAGAAATAAGAAATCAAATATATTCCAAACACTTTCTCATCACAGATACCTGGGCTCAGTTCAGTGCAGCAGACCAAGTAATAGCAGTGAATGGGTCGTTAAATGTGCAAGCCATATGCCAAAATTCTCACATCTATATTGATATCAAACGTTTGTAAACTTTTTCTCTCGAGAAAGAATTCCCTATTACCAACTTTCAGCTAATCTTTACACTGCCTAAATACATGTATGTCCACAAAATATGGAAATCTGGGTAGTTACTGGGATAAATTTGGTGGTTTTCATGGTTTTCCTCTACAAGAAGGATCTATATCTTCTTAAATGCCTATCTCCACAAAAAGCTATTTATTATCAACAAATTTGGGCAGTTAAAGAAGCAGCTATATGTCTAACTTCCCAATCAATTTTACAATGCCTGTATCCAGAAGATACAATCCTTCCTAAACTACCACATTTTTCTTTTGAGACCTTTTCCTTGTAGCTCTTGCCAGGTAACTTGAGCTGGAGCTATTAAACATCTTTAGAATACATACAATTCCCCTCAGCTTCTCAGAAACAACAAAATGTTGAAAGTAGTTAGGAAGTGCTCCTTGGCTTCTGAGGAACATAAGTTGATCTAAACTTCGCAGACAAAACCACCACATACATAAAATTTCTTGTCTTTCAAGACTGAGTGAGAGAACTTGAAGGTAATTTGTGATGATAAAATCTGCTTCTTCTGTAAGTGATTCTGAAATAGTTTAGAAAACACCAGCATCAGGTGCAACTGAAATCTTATCTGCTATCACACCACAGAGCGTCATCTTGTTATATTCTTGCTATTCGTATTTGAAGTAGGTAGTGTATGTTACTGCTTAGTAAAGAGAGATACACGGATTTTGGTAATGTGCAATATTTCTATAATAAAAATGTCTGAAATCCAATGCTTTCTGCTTGCCTTTTGGAGATTATATGTGCATTCAGGCAATGCAGTAAAGCACCCTGTGTTACAGCATTTTTTATTTTTTTTTTGAGGCATTTAAGATGCAACAGTAACCCGTATGTAAAATAACATAATTTGTCCTCTATAAAAAATAGTTGCACCAATATGCTGTCCACATTTTTGTCATATCTCAGCCAAAAGAGAAAGTGGTTGAAATCTTCATATTGATGCCTTGAAGGATGTCCTCATCACAAAGCTACACACTTGACTAAAGCAATGACTATTCCTCCTATTGGAATTGGACCATTGTGTAGCAGGGTCTGGAAACGTATGATGCTAGAAGAAAGGCAAGAAAAAGCCTTCACCTAGGAGGCAGAAAACATTGGGAAAAGCCCCACTGTTTGAATCTCTGGCGTTTCAAAGTGTTCTCCAAGGGACAGACTATAGTCACTTCAATTTCAGCTCTGACAAGCTTGATGCAAGTATCTAGGCAGAAAATTTTCCCATAAAAAAATTTCCAGATTTGTGCCTTCAATATAGCAGATCTTAGTGGAGCCTAGTAGACCTTCTACCTGAATATACTTCAGTGCTTTCATCCCATACTCTGCTTCATTACCTGTGACACATTACAACAGGAGCCAAATAACTACTTCTTGCTTTTCTCCTGCAGGACCATACATGGTGTGAACTATGCAACAATATGTGGCAAGAATGGCAGTAGATTCTGGATTGTCACACATCTGAGTTTAATTATCTTATTGCTATTTTTGTTCTTCGTGGCTCTGCTGCATAGTCTTTTGAAGGCAAAAGAATGTCTCCTCTGACTTGACTGACTTAAATTGTCAGTAACATTTTGCTACATAAACTCTTCTAAAATTCTTCTGACTGGTTAAGGAGCGTCCTGTGACTACTACTATAGACCACTGAGGTACTGGGTGATGCTGCTGACACAGTGTTATCTGAAAATACTGATGTACTTTCAGTCTTACAAATATGGGTCTTTTATAAAATACCTGACCACCATCAGGGTTATGTCTAGCTCAGTTAAACAGAATGACTTGAATCTTTATTCAGTTATGAAACCCTTCCAAACTTCATAAAAGTTTCACATACTGCTCCTCTGGTCACACTTGGTACTCAACCGGGCTCAAAGAGCAGAAGTGATGTGTGAAACAAAACATCTTTCTTGTAGTGTCATTGCCCTAAGCAGGAAGAACTTGAAAATTCACAGGAAAGGTTATTCACAGATCAAACCAATTTGGTACAATCAAGGGTGATTCAAAGACATTTCTGAATCTATTTTTTTACTGTGGGTGGTATCTTTGAGCTCAGATTACAAGCAAATTTATCCTAGCACAAAATGGACTGAATCCTTTGTACTTCTTCTAAGATGCCAAATGGATGAAAAGGCGTAGATGGAAGCTCCAGTATCTGCTTTAGAATGGTATGTAGAATGTGTTGTCATACCAAGCTCTCTATACATTGTGAAAGAAGAACATTTCATTATATATTTTGCAATATTTTACCCATTGTTTTCTTTGTCTTGCTTAGGTAGATACTGCCACTCAGTAGTATTGCTACTTACTTTTAGCTGGAAGGAAGGGCAAAAGGCTCCAGGCTAGTTCTGCAATCGATGCTAATGCTGCTCTTTAGACAGCTTGAAATAAGACCAGTCTGCTTCTCTGGAGTCAAAGATCCTGGAGTCATAACACTAACATCTCCCAGTGTACATCACTCTGTTTTCTTAGTTAAACTTTTAGACCTGTAGAAAAAAAACTTCAGGGTTTTTGGATAAGTGTTCTTATACTTGCAGATACAGTTACTTTCCAAGAAACATAATTCAGCTGTAGCATGCTACAGTGCTGGCTGTATGTGTAGAATACCAAGCAATTTATCTGGTGATTTAAGGGAGAAAACATTTGCTTTGATTTTTGATGAATATGAAAAAGAAAAACACGAGTAAGTCTACATTTTGTCCCAGGTGTCTGTTGCAGCTGAAGCAAAGCTGCAAACTCATCTAAACAGGAACAATCTGAAAGACATCTGGGGAGGTGGGAATGTAATAATTCTCTCCTTCTGTTGTAAACCCCACCAGCATATGGAACTAATGCAGACTAAGGGCTAAATCCAAAGCATGTGGAAGTCAGAGTGCTCTTCAGCAATCTTCTCAGGAATACATCTATGTTCCAGCACATAAAATCTACATACCAGAGAAGCCCTTTCCATCACAAATAACAAATACATGGCAAATATAGTCACAGTAACTGTTCATTATGTAATAATTTTATATCCATATTACATCAAAACAAGGTTGACAGATGTGACTTAGGTTCCACAGGTGACCTGTGCACTTCTGGACCAAGACGTAGACACCAGCAAGGGTTCTTGGATGAGCCTGGACACCTAGTTTTAGGTAGCTGAGTCAACTGGCTGTGACAGGTGGTCAGACACCTAACGCAAATGAATAAACTCTTATTCTAGTCACTTAAGTTTAGGTGTCTTAATCTGTAGCTGGGACTGGCCCTCATGTCTATGTAGCATTTTTTCAAACAGAAGCTTCCCTGCAACTGTGGGGAGCAGATGGCAGGTGCTGGAAGTCCTGCCAGTTCCTTAAGCAACCAGAGCTCAGAGCAGAGCTGGTCCTTTCTTATTATTACTGTGTGGTGAAAGACTGCACTCCCGTAAAGCAGATAAGGTTTCTGTCCTACTTGCTCTATCTTTGTGCTTTCAAAGTTGTACAATAGTTTGGGTTGGAAAGAGCAACAGCAGTCCAAACACCATCTAGTCCCAACCGCAGGACCAATAACACTGTTAGAGCAGGTTCCTCAGGACAATATCCAGTCAAACTCTGAACACATCCAGGGGTGCAGGTCTCAAAATCCCTTTGGGCAACCAGTGCTTGAGCACACAAATGGTGACTTTTTTTCTTCCATATATCTACTTGGAATTTCCCTTGCTGCAGCCTGTGACTGTTGCTTCTCAGCCATTTCTTGGAGGAAAGGATCCTGGCTCTGTGCTCTGATCCCCTTTAGGTGCTTGACGACAACAACCAGACTCTCCCTTAGCCTTCTCTTCTCCATGTTAAACATATGCAGCTGTCTCAACCTCCCCTTAGACAACAGGAGATTTCATATGGTAAGAAACTTGTACTGAAACCTCCTCCCCTTCCTGACTACCTACTTCTCTGTGAGTGCTGCTGAACCTAAACAAGAATCGTACATAAACTATACATCAAAATGAGTGTGCAGTGACACATACAGGAAGTTAAAGAGCAGAATGTATGACATTCTTTCCTCAAGTAACAATGATCAGGATTTTCTGAGAGTCTTCATGTTTTATGTTGTAAAGACAAAACTGTTCTCTTCCATTTGCTCAGAACAGCATTTTAGAAGAATCAGTTAAACTAAAGTCTCTTCAAAATTCATAAAGCTTTGTATTTTAACAGTAAAAATTTTCATTGCAAAAGCATTATTAAATGCATGCTTAGCAAAACAGTACTGTTATTTGTATGAAGTCAAACCCAATAACACAGCTTCCTTTCTATATCTGTTGAAAGATTTATTTTCAGGCTCATTTACCCTTGGACTGATAGAAAAGCTTCACAGAATTCTCTACCTAAAACAGCTTTGGAATATAAATGCAGACTCAAGGGAGTGAAGAAAGAAGAGCAAAACCAGGGCTGAACTGAACCTTCACTTGAGTAGGAGCAGACACCTGAATTAATCTCCTGCTGCTAAGCAAGAACATAAACTAAACCAATCAAGGCAGGATAAAAAGGTTGGGTTTGAAGTTGAACCTTAGATTCGGATTTAATCTAAACACTCTAAAGCCAAAGCAAAACTGATCTCTTGAAATTAAACATAGTGTTCTATGTGCACGAGTTATGAATTGCAGCTGGAAACAGTTGAAATTGCCTCCAAAACAGCATGAGAGAGAAAGGGAAGAAGAGAAAATCATACTTGGGTACAAGAAGTAGCAAACGATCATATGCTGGGTCACCTGGTAATAAATGTCCGATGTCTGGCTAATACCATGAAGCAGGGTAATATATTTTTATAAAAGTCTGGTCCAGTGCTGGGTTTAATCTTCAAGCCCTTTCAAAGAAAATTTCATTTCTGTAATTTGGAGAAAGTTGTAGTGATTTTGATCATGATCAGAACTACATACCATTCTGCCTTGCGATCTGTACAGCTTCTGCTTTATCAGTCTCACAGACTGATCACAGAATACAGCTAAATAAAAGGAAGTCTGAAATCTAGTCGCAGGCTGCATCCATGTCTGGCTAAGGATATTTAGAGATAGAAAGCTGCCCAGTTGCCATTACTTTTGCAATGCAACAGCCTTCTGGATCGCTGAATGGCACAATCCCTTTGCTGGAAGAACAAGTGTTTGATGTCATCCACGTGGATGCAGCCACTGGCTAGCTCAGTTGTTAAAAAGACATATTAGTATGTGTTTATGCAAAAACAAGCTTGTGTTACACAAATAATGAAAGCGGATGTATAAATCATTGTTCTGATCTCCCATTGACTATGTCTAGTGTTAGCCTCCCACACACCTGTTTTTCATAATCTTTACTAAAACTCTGCTCTGCTTAATAAGAACTGACATACTACTGCCACAGGAAGGGACATTATATACAAAGAGGCAGCTCCTTGACCCTGCTACAATGACTTTCCATGCCATTGTCAGACTAAGTGGCAGAGTAAGAAGTCCCAGCACACAAGAATGGCTTGGGCAGCAAGCAAGCCATCATGGTCCCCGGCTTTGACACAAGGAGCAGGGCCTGACCTCACCTCCAGGTTCTTGAGAGCCCAGCTTACTGCATCAACTCCTTTGTGCCCATAATTACAGCACACCTGAAGCTGCCTAGTCCTCAGGTAAGTCCCCTTAATGCAAATAAATAATAGCAGCTTTTGTTCCCTTGGAGTTCTGCAAAAGAGAGTTCCCACAGAAATTTTTTCTGTTAAATTCTCTCTTCTACATTCCCTTTTTCTTATGCATTTTTTGATTTATAAGATTAGCTTGTTGCACTTCACAGGAAAGTTTCAGAGTTACTCTGTTTGAAATATTATTGCTAGAACAGTAGGGAATCTACCTTCCCAAAATTACTGTGATGGAAACTGAGTTTGATTGTTTCTGTTTTCCCAGAAAACTCATCATGAACAGAAACAAACCTGGATTTTCTAATGCTAGAGGAAAATTCTATTAAGTATCATATACAATAAAATTACATTTATGACACTAAAACAGAAGGGGAGCGCGAATCAGGGATCATGAAGATCACGAAGAAAATTACTCCTTTTCTCAGCATAGCCCATGCCTGATGCAGGTCCTTGTATCAGGTAGAGACTACAGAGTCTGGCTTTGCCAGACAGTGCTCGAAACCTTGGCTTTGCCCCTACCTGGTATAAACCAGTATCGCTGGTGCAAGGAGGAGGAAAACAAAAATAATAGAAAAAATTAGAAAGTCGTCATATCTGCTGTGATAATTCAGTGCCTGGCTCATCTTGTGATACAACAAATATGTCACACTGCTTCCTAAGGGTTTTTGTCAAATAACTAGAAAGAGTGAAAACTGATTGGGCTGTAGAAGGATCAGGTTTGAAATGCAAACTAGAAAGACTAAAAAAATCGAAGTGATTAGATCAGAAACTCAAAAGCTTCATCCACCATTCAAGCCTGGCGAAAAATGACCTCTTTCCTGTAATTCTGTCTTTACGTAGTACCACTGAATTCTTATAAAAAAAGCTTTTGTAGAGTCACAGTGTACATCTCTGACAGATTAAACTTTGGGAGCCGTGCTCTTCAAAACAGTAACTTCATGTGTTTTGACTGTTCTTTGGGTACAAATATTTTGTAATGAGAACATTCACAGAACTTCCATATAACATATTTTTCTAAAATAAGCTAGAGATCACTGGCTAGCATCACTGTAAACAAATCTAGGATATAGAAACCATAATTCTGCCCCCATCTCCTCTCAGAATCTGTGGAAACACCCATCAAGCTGACTCAAACATAAATAGTGCATGGAGGAAACTGGTCAACAACACCCACTTCAGAATATTACTTCATTTTAGAAGTTTGTGTGCTATACATTTGCTTAATTATTAACTGCATGATGACTTATAGCTCTTGGCAGATAAAAGAGTAAACAGCTCCAGCTTGTGGAGTCAGTGTCCTTCTGCCAAAGTCCCAGTACTGTTGATTTATGTAGTTTAATGAAGTTCAAGCAGAACTTCTGAAAACCTTTTATTTCTGATTTTGAAGCTTGAGTTCTAATTAATAAAAATATTTAAATAAACAAATGCAAAGAGTAGGTGAATAGAAAGCCTCCATCTCATTAGGCTAAGCTTTTTTAATAATGGAATCAGATAAAAAGCTAATAGACAAAAACTTATAAAAATTCCATTCTCAGGGATTTAGCAAGATGAAATATGTTTTCCAGCTTCAGTTCTTCAATGTAAACCATTAGATGAATGCATTAAAAAATGTATGAGTTGATTTAAACACTAAATAATCAATGAAGAGGTCTGCTTTTCTGTTCAAACCAATCTAGGAAGCTTTTAAAACCATTTCTCCTCCATCTACAGTTCAAATAAAAGCAATTTTCTTTATAAATGTGTATATTGGAAGGAGAGAAGGGGTTTTTTTCTCCTCATCTGCTTAGGGAGGAATATGAAAGCTGTTCAGTGTGAAAAGCACAGCTTTCCACTCCAAATATGAAGCCTTTGCCTTAAGAAAGTTTTGAACTTCTCAAATTAACATGGTGTAAGATGCCTACAGATGTTGACATACCCAAAACACCATGATAGCAAACTCATCGAAAGGCCCCATCCTACCTTAACTGTTCCTAATTACGAACTCTTACCCCTTTGGAGATAAGCGTTTGCTAATTCTATAATTATTTATCATGTACAAAAAAATAGTCTTTCAATGAAAAATATATTGTCATGTACAAGCTGGAAACACAAACCATTACTTGCTATTTGCAAAAAACTTCTAACAATATTCATTTTTCAGAATTCTTTTTTTTACTCAGTTATGGAAGGAGAGGAGGAAGAAAAAAAACTCCAGTGAATTCTGAGGACAATAATTTCATATCTGTCTGTTTGCCATCAAATTTCTATGTACATTATGATGAGTCCTTAAAGGAAAATTATTTAATCCCACATGGAAAATGATGGGCATAGCAATTTTACACCTGGCAACAGAGCTGGGAAGTAGATATTGTACTAGACAAAAAGGAAGCATTGCAGGGAAAGGAGTCATCATTGGTGACAGCTATTTATTTTATGACAATTAATTGCTCTTTGTATATAAAGTTTTACACACTCCCAGCCTGTTCCTACCCCAGCATAAAAACTAACCTAGAATTAGATCATCACTTAATTTGACTTGTATTGAAAAACAGTTTGAACAAACTGAATATTATTTCCCCTCAACTTTTAAGAAATTAATTTCTTGCTTTTGCAGAGAACAGGTAAGTGTACAAAGCTACTGACTGAAAGAGCTTTGCCCCATCACCTGGTCCACGTGCAAGGGTACTCCAAAGAAAACACTCTACACCAGGAAGCAGCAGTACTGGAAGTAGAGCTAGAATGATTCATTCAGATTACTGACTGGAGCCACCATTTTGGAGGACGGCAGATTCCAGTTATTTTCCTGCCAACCATTGACAGTGGGCTATTGTTCTCAATGTCTTCTTGAAGAGATCTGTATCACTCCCAGTGCAGACACTTAATTTCAGTGAGAATTAGTACAATAACATTATCTGAGTATATTTGAAGAAGAATAAGAAAAAGGCGAGGAAATTAAAGCAGCTCTACTCTTGGAAATGATCTGCAATTAAAACCCACTAATGCAAAAGAAAAAGTCTGAGAACATTTATAATTTTTATTAGGAAGAAAAGACCATTGTGACTTTAGAAAACAGGTCTCAAGCCTCTCCATGCATAAATCATTCTAAAAGAAATTGTAGCTGCGAATATGGGTCTGGTCTGCCAGTGAAGTATTAAGAAAATTCTTAGTTCACTGGTTTTCTTCTATGCAAGAGAATACATCTTTGGACTCTGAGTTCAATAAAATACCAAATGACTTTCAGAGAATGTTATACATTTCTGAAACAGTTATGATTAACCAGATTTAAAAAAAAAAAAAAAAAGTAAGTCTTTTCCCTGACTGGAGAATTAGGTTAATACTGCCAGAAACCAATTAAAGGAAGTCTACTGAAGTCAGTGGGTGTCTTTCTGGGTGATTACAATGGGCTTTGTATCTTGTCTCCAGTTCAAATATTCATATGCAGAAAATTAGGATCGGAGACTGACATATGTTTTTGATGAATGTTCATTGCAGGCAAATTGGCTGCATGACTGTGCACAGAAACTGAAGTCACACAAGAGTCACAAATATATTTATTCAAAAGCCCAAATGCATATCAAAACTTTTTGACCTCTTGACCAGCTGCTGAAGGATAGAAAAAGTTAGTTCTACAGTTTTAGACAAAAAAGTAACTTTCCTTTGCAGAGGACACTGTATGCTTGTACTGATATTTCCTTATACTGAGGATAGATTAGATGAGCTCCAGAAGTTCTTTTCAACCTAAGCTTTTCTATGATTTTTAGGTAAATTTAGAATTCTTACCTCTGATAAATATGTGTAGATTTTTGATTTACAGACATGAGTGTGGGTGTGGAAGCAGCCTTTCACATGATAATACTGAAGTATCTAAAATTCATATCAGTGAGATCTAGCACCCAGATAAGTGGGGATACAGGCAATTATTTTAAAATAAGTCTTAATTATAATTCAACAGATAAGAGAACATTACAGGCTGTTCTCAAATAAGTGATTATTAAGGACAAGCATAACTTAATCAAGTATTTATTCAAGATACTTACAGACTTCTTAGCGATACTTTGTACAATGGACACCAATGAGTACTTCTTTCTGTCAGTTAGAAGTATGTCCCTTCAAGGAAATAGAAAAAGTGTGCGGAGAGATTTCTGTCCAACTAGACCTACCAGAAATAGATGTATCTATTAAAATTTGCAGAACTTCTGTAAACCTGTACTGTATTAAGACTTGGCTCTTATTCCTTATCTCAGAGCTGTGGAATTGCTTCAAGGACAGAGGTACAACAATGTGGTGTCCTGCAAGAAGTCTATGCCAGCCTGGCCAAAGGGGTGGGCACAGTGGCTTAGGGTGAGTCTTGCCAGATGCATTCCCTTTCAAAACTTCCAGCCAGTCACTGAATCTCAAAGGAAGGGTGGCATTAAGAGCACGCCCTCCCAAGTGGAGAATCTCTGTTCAAGAGTAACTGCATTGTTTTTCATAAAGGAACAGGAGAAGGCATCTGGCCTTCAGAGTGCTGTTAAATCAAATACATTTTGTTTTGTCTAGTAAGTCATTATAGAGAAGACAGCTAGCAGAAATTACTCTTGCGTGAAGTTATTGTTTTGGTGAATAAATCGATGACTTTTTGAACAACACTTGGAACTACCTTGGTGGCCTGATATATTCCATTTAGAAGGAAGAACCTAGCTGCTAGTTAATTGTTTAAGCGCAGGGATCAATCTAACTCTGATGTCAGTCTCCATGTAACAATGACAGCTGTTGAGCAAGGCTGGTTAACAAAATAAGGCAGCAAAGCTCAGGATAGGTTTTGATAGTGTTGCATATGGCAACACTATTTGCCACAAATCGCAGACAAAAATAATTCTAGGAATATTTAGGTTTAAAAAAATTAGAGCTATGTAGCTTTTTTAAAATGAAATGGTTTTGCTGCTTTAGTATCAAACATTTACTAAATGCAACTGGGACAGAAAAGTCAATAACTCATCAGAGAAAAAGTAAGAATAAAAATCTACTGGGAGTTCAGATAGGACAACCAAGGCACTGAAATATATACAGATTATTGATTACAATTTGCAGATTAGATATCTTTCTTTCTGAAGACCCACTAAAGAACTTGCAGCAAGGATGTTACAAGCTGTCGTACTTACACCCTTTTCCCTTTTGAATGTTTTACTACTAGAGCATTTTTAGTAGAAATATAAAAATATTTTTAATTAAACTTCACAAAATCTCTTTTCACTAAGGATGTATCACAAATGTGTGCCAGAAAATGCAGATGTCTCAACCTCTAATCTTCAGCTTCAACTACTAGACCATACCTCACACAGTCCAGTTTCAGCACTGTGACATCCCCAACAATCAGTCACAAATAGTGTGTCTTATTATTTTCCAGTCTGTTAAAGCTTATTTGCGAAGCCGAATGAGTAACGTGCAAACTGCCCCAGCCTGTATAGAAAGAGCCAACATTAGCAGTGTGCACACTCCAAATATAAATGGAACTGTCTAGGGATTACATCAGCATTCAAATTCATGGTTCTAAAGTCTCCTAGATTCAGTGCAGCAAGACTAGTCAAGGATTAAACAATGTGTTACCAAGGGAATAGCCAACATGCCCTAGAAGAACCACTGAGAATCAGTGCAATCAGCATATGGAGGAACTAGAAAGATAGATGGAAAAATTTGAATCATAAACTGTACACAGAAAAACTAATACTAAAAACATGAATGGAAAACATTCTGATGTTACTAAAATGCACATTAAAGACCTGAAAGTGTAACTCTGCAATATTTGCTACAATGTTCTCCTTTGTCCCAGAGCACTAATAAAATCTTAAATTAATTCACTACAACATAATACTAAGACGAGGGTTGTCCAGCCTGCTCTGGGTGACCTTGCTTTGGCGGGGGGTTGGACTAGAAGATCTCCGAAGGTCCCTTCCAACCCCTATAATTCTGTGATTCTGTAATTGTGCCAAAATAGTCTAGAAACAGAAAAGCTGCAACAGCCACTGAGAAATTAGCATCATATCCCCAGGACCGGGAAGCCAACAAAGTTTCTAATTAGATACCTTGGAAGTTTTAGCTCTGTTCTTAAGTCTTCAGTACTAAATAACTTAAATTATTTATCTATTTGAAGAGAATAGAGGTAGGTGTTCATATTTTGGGTATTAGTTAAAAAAATCCCACTACTGTATGCCCCAACTAAGTTAGCGGAAGGCCAAAATGGTTCCAAATGGAGTGAAAAAAAAACTTAAAATAACCTGACAGCTACCAAGTATCAAGTATATAAGTTACAGCTACCAAACCAAACTATCCAGGATCTAATAAAATGGACTGTGATCTTTTTTGCTTCTTGTGCCTTTGAAATACTCCTTATGTGAAGGAGTGGACTGGAGGTAAATCAACTTTATTGTTGTATCTCACAAATCCTCAGCTGTGCCCTACAGAGTAGTTTTACAGCCACTTCATGCTGTAGGAAACATTTGAAGACTCTTCCTGTTTTCTATATTGTTTACTGGCAAAAACTTCAGAAATATTGTTTAAAAGGAGGTTACAGTGCTCATACTGAAAACTGTGTTTGCTTTGAAGGGTGGAGGAAAATGAGCATTACATTTCATGAGCAAGTGGAAGTATATGGCATTGGCTTTAACAGAAATAAATTATTTCACCTGTAAGGGAAATGTAGGCAAGCCCACTTGGTACACGGTAATGGATGTGACATTTTGTGAGTAGATGCTCCTTGAGAATATTTTGCCTTGGTTGGGTTTGTCTTGATGCATTTGGTATTACAGCTATATGCAATCCACTTACTGGCACATGACTAGAACACAGAAAAGTGCAGAAAGTATTTACAGCAATTCAAGAAGAAAAGAGTACTACTATTCATAGATTTCAGGTTAAAACATATGTATAATAAGAAATTAACTCCTCAGAGAGAATACTGAGGAGTATTCTCAGTCTTTCAGCCTAAATGAACTTGTTTTCAATGACAGAAAACCCTGTAAATATTTTACTTCAGATTAATCCTACTTTTCTCCTTTCTCTACATTCTTCCTAAGACATTCCCCAGATTTGGCATTTGATGGGTGGTACAGAAACTTTCCACGTTCCTATGACAGCCTCTTAACGAGCTCTGCTTTATTGTTCTGAGGACCATCCTTTGGAGTAGACCTTCATGTGGCCCTGTAGTTCTTGTCCTTAAAGCATTTTCAGACTATATTTGCTAACTCTAGAGTATGAGCCCTCTTAATTACCAACCAACATTAAGGCAGGACATAACTTGTGAGATTGCAGCCAGGAATTTCTGGCAAAGTCTTGCCATGCTGTTGCAGGAGACGGTGCCTTAATGCAGGGAGACAACATAATCCAGGCTCTATAACTTCCAGAGCCAGCCCCCAGCACCAGCACATCTACAATACCACCAAGACCACCAATACCATAGCCAGGTATTGAAGGTCACCATGACTGACCTCTGGCCTACAGTAGCTCGACAGCTACATTGCAAAACCTAATTTTCTCTATATGGCTGAGAAACCTCGAGCTGGCTTGTCCTTGTTGGTTTGCTAGAAACTCCTTCGTTTCTAAGTGGCTGGTGTTAGATCTAACCAACTTTATTTTAAAGTAACAGGATTTTACTGTTTTTATCCAACTAAAAAGTGATGAATGGAAAAGAATAACTTTTGTAAGGCACAAGACAAAAACATAGGAATTCCACCAAACCAACCCACACCTCTGACAGCAACTAATACAAGTTTTTCCGGAGGATGGTAGAAGAAATTCCACTAGGTTAACGTGGGATGAGGTGAGAAGCAAAATCAGGAAAACGATATAAAAATCTTTTTATCATAAAATTTTCACAGCTCTAAACGTCTAGTGATAAATGAGTTTGGAGAGATCAGAAGAAGAACAGGACTTTTTTTGAGATTCCATCAACATAGTGTCTCATTGCCTTCAAGCAGTTATTAAAGAACAGCAAAACTCTGTCAATAGCTCACGACCAATGAAAAGATCTAAAAAATCCCATGTGCTGCATTTGGCAGTCATAAATATTCTAGGATAAATGATAATATTCCAAAATTTAACTTAAGATTCCTGTGGGATGGGGATCTTCAGCATTTTTGGCTTCCAAGGGGTTAACTTAGTAGCTCAAGAAACCAAGCAAACACAGTGAGCTAATGTTTACTGCCAAAGGTGGCTCAAGAGGACAGCTGATTGCATATCTTTTTGCAAATCCCCGGAGCCAGTATCTCTGAAGTCTAAAGTGGAAACTATTTGTGTGCAGCTGATGGATTTAACTTCAATTTTTTCTTAGCATCCCTTTTCATGTGGGTAGTAGGAAACACATCAGATTCATTTGTCTTCTGGATGAGACCTGGGTCTTCTTTTAGGTGAGACAATTGAGATTGAAAGTTGCTTTGTAAGAAACAACAAACATCTTTTTTTTTCCCCTTTTTTTTTAATTTGAGAAGCTATTTCTACACATCAACACTTGACTGGAATAATCTTTGACAAAGAAACTATTCCAGATCCTAATAAACTCTCATATAGCAAGCAAATATACGAGGAAATTAAATTGTCAACAAATGCAAAACCAAGGCAGAATATTCTTTTGTTTATTGGAGGAAAATATTGCCAAAAAAATATGATAAAAGCAAGCAATAGATTTAAGGGTTGTCAGCACAGCAATCTGTAAAAAATTTTATGCAAAAGACCAAAATTTCACATTTGATTACTGTAGTCAGATAAGACAAATATTGAGATACAATGTATTTTCTCTTGTTCCATGGTTAGATCTTGATGACTATACTTACAAACCTGTGCAGAGAAGTAAAACTCCTTGTAGCTTCAGTGCCAGTTCATTATGGAGCTACTCTGCTGAAAAAGTAGCAAAGAGGTTCTGGGTTCCAGCCCTGTTCTTGCTGGCTGGTGTTGCCTGAGGGCTGGAATAGTAGTTTTTATTTGGCAAAAAAGTAGTAATGGGGAAATGTTGACTTGTGCCCCCATCACAATTCCTGATTTTTCAACCAGTGTGAGCTGTCAGATATACTTATGCTCTCCTCTGGAGTAGGCCTACAGAGATATCTTAGAGCAACTAACTGCTGTCCTGACTGCAAAAAATTTTTCCACATACCCTTGGTGCCTGTGAATTTCTTAAGAATTTTTCAGCTTTGGGGAAGATCTTTTCATTTTTTTCATTGCCTGGAGGCAAACATACTTTGAGCTTTAATACCTTAGCCATTGTTAAGACAGAGACGAGAGAGGGGAAAAAGAAATTTTTCCAACCTGCGAAGAAAAGTTTTTCAGCATTTTTTGTACAGTACTGTCAAGAACCACAAGCGCAGCTGCAGTTCACTCACTCTTTGCTCCATTTACATTTCAATAGTATTTTTAAAGTGAAGAAGATGGTTTTAACCACATATCCTTTTTGAAGGTGGTGATAGATTTTGTACACAGAACAAAATAAAATAGAAGCAAACCATTGGAAGCAAAGGCAGAACCTCACATGTTTCTTTGCTACATGTACTGGGTTTACCTGGCAAGATTTTGGTAACAGGGTAACTGCAGGGATGGATTCTGTTGAAAATACACAAGGAGCTGCCTCCATGATGGGTAGAACTCGTTTTAGCTACTCCAAAATGGGCCTGCCACTGGCCAAAGCTGAGCCCATCAGCAGCGTTGGTGGCACACCTGTGAAGCCATATTTAAGAAAGGGTAAAAACACTGCATGGCAGCTGTGAGAGAGAGAGGAGTGAGGAAATGTGAGAGAAACAGCCCGTGCTGGAGCAGTTCTTGAAGAACTGCAGCCCATGGGATGGAGAAGCTCATGACAGACTGTATCCTATGAGGGGGACCCCACGCTGCAGCAGAAAAGTGTAAGGAGAAAGAAGCAGCAGAGACAAAGCATTATGGACTGACCATAACCCCCATTCTTTGTCCCTCTCACGATGCTCAGGGGGAGGAGGTAGAGATTTGGGAGTGAAGTTCAGCCTGGGAAGAAGGGGAAGGGTAGAGGTAAGGTGGTTTTAGTTTTGTTTTTATTTCTCACTATCCTACTCTGTTATTACTTGGCAATAAATTAAATTTATTTCCCCAAGTTGAGTTTATTCTGCCCATAATGGTAATTGGTGAGTGATCTCCCTGTTCTTACCCTGATTCATGAGCCTTTTTCATTCTATTTTCTCCCTCTGTCCTGCTGAGGAGGGAGAGTGATAGAGCAGCTTGGGGGGGCACCTGGCAACTAGTCAGAGTTAACCCACCACACCATGATACAATCATAAAGTATTTCTTTTTGTACTACTTTGACAATACATTTGCTTATACCTTGTGCGTTCCTTCAAAAACACACGTAAACGTTATATCAGTAGTGCTTTCAAGCTATGATAAGTCATGGCAGCGTAACAGTGTTCAGATACTGAGTCAGAAGCTGAGAAACACTGCTCCTATTTTGGTATCTACTACTGAATCTTCATAAGATACGTTATTCCTCTGGACCTCAAATTTCACATCTTCAAAAAGGAGTTAATGACACCCACTTTCTAGTAGTTCCTTGATGTGAAATCACATGAAGGTGCCAAATATTTATTACTAGACATATAGCATCAATACTGAAGAAACTACCAGTGTAAAAAAACACCCATGAAAATTTCTCACAACTTCACATTTTTTTAAATAATGTCGTAATAGGAATGACATTGAGATAATGCTGATTGAATAGGCACAAACCATTGTCAGACTGAAGATAACAATCTTTAGACCTTCTTACAACAGAGTTCAGAGAGAGTACCATGACACCGGTAATTATTAAATTTGCACTGGCTGAGGACACCACTTACTGAAGTGTGTCATTGTACTCTGTCATTTATTATTTTTAAGAACCTTATAAACATTGCAACAAAGACAACTTTATTTCTGATCTTTTCTCCAAGAGGTTGTGTTTCAGCTATCACTTCCACCTGCGTGAGATGACACGACTCTCGCATGGTAAAAGTCAGCCCAAGGGAACATTCACCTGGGAAACGGCCACAATTGCACATGCAGGTACAGTGTAGGTCCCTACTGCCATCTCTTTTCTCACAAAATCGCAGACAGGGATTAATGTAAGAAACAAGCAGTCTCAACTGCTCATTATTTTAAACCTCTTATCATGCTAATTTTTAAAGGACTTCAGAAATAAAAAGTTACTAGGTTTTAGTACAGACTGATACGTGCCAATTTACCAATGGGTAATTTGGGGAATTTAAGTTTCTTCTAGACTCAATATCCAATATATGGGCTAGATAGTACAACCTCTCCCTTTGCTTCCCAGAAACACCTGTATCTTTTAAAAATTGCTTGGTCTCTTTGGCTGATTAAGGTTAAAAGCAAGTTGAAGTACGAAAAGCTCTGTGACCCATGCTTTAAACAGCTACTGGTGGCTCGAGATGAAGGACGGCCACCTCTGCCAGATCTGCTGTGCCCAGACTGAGCAAGAGCTGAGCCCAGACTGTGCTGACGGGCTGAGCAGGCTTGGCTGCCTGTGCCTTAAGGGGAGTCAGCCTTAATCTGTTTGTGGGTGTATGTTTGCACATGATTACTGGGCCTGGCAGACACATGTGGGTTTGAGAGTGAACTTGGCTCTCCACAAAAAAAAGAGCATACACAAAATTGTTGGCAACAACCCTGGTTCATGAGATAATGTCACTTTTCGGTGTCCACAGTCATGTTTTACTCTGTTAGTAAAACAGGGCTTGCAGCATATTGGAGACGGGATCCAAGATGCTTAAAAATTGTTTTCTCTTCTGTCTTACAAGCGTGCATTGGGATTTTCTTAGCTGGAAGGTATTTGTTTTTTCCTAGTGATGGTCTTCACTGAACCAGTACAATGATACCTTTGAATAACTATTCCATTACCTATTGCATAGTTACAATTATCTGTCTTGATAGATAATAAGTGACATACAAACTAAATAGAGTTATCACTTAGCAAGTAGATTTGTCCAAAAAAATTATTGCCTAAACCCCAGGGGAAAGCCAGTTTTCCAAACACAAATACTCCCATATTGTTGCATATTTCCTAAATCAAACTTTCTACAAGAATTTTCAGTATTTTCCTGAAGTCTAAATAAATATGTTTTTAATCAAATCATGCCATTTTCAGAAAACAGCTACTGCTGTGGGGAGAAAACTCAGGGCAGTATTTGTCTTGGAATAACTTGTGTACATATAGTTGCCCTCTGTGTGTACAAGTAACTCAGTTAAGCACACTTTCAGAAAGATTCAGATCTATCTTTGTTTAAGATTAGTGTAGGCAAAGTATGAGGAATTGTGGAGAACATTTACTCTGCAACAGAGCCAAGCCTGGGTGGATCCAAATTCATCTGGTGGCTACGCTCTGAGCATAGAAGAGCTGGACGGAGGTGGACTTTGTAACAAAGTACGAAGCAAACCATGGGTTTAAAAACTGAACCTGTCTCCCTTTCTCCTTAAAGTTAGGACACTGGGCAGCCAAGGATCAGAGGGATATAGGGGCAGCAACCTGACGTCTGATGGTTAGAGACTGCAGTTAAAACATGGACCTTGTCACAGCTCTCAAATTTCCCTCAGCAAATACTTTCAGTTCAGATGTGCTTTACTGTGCCAGAGAAAAACTGTAACTGATAAACTGGTGCTTTTAAAGAAAACAACATAATGTCAACATTTTTTTTAAAAATGTAAAAAAAAAATACTTAGGAACTGAGTAAAATGATCCCATTTTCATGAGAAAAAAGCATGAAAATACTCATAGAATATTGTCTGCAAAATAATCTATGCAAGTAGATCAGAAAAATTAAGTCCTAACTGCATATGGTAACACCAATATTTTTGCAATTATTTAAGAAACAAATAAGTAAAGAGACAAGACAGATTAATTATATAATTGATATAATGCAACCTTCCAAGGAATAATTGATATGCTATCATTACCATAACAACTAATTCACATGACAAAACTGATACATGACACCTTCTTAGAAGCCAGTTAAAAATCATTACTAATCACGTCATTCTGCATTATGGCAAACAGGATGAATAAAAGCCTATTTGTAAAACATTTAGTATCATAATTTTTCATAGTTCTCTGAATGAAATATAAATGGTCATCACAGTTAAGAATGAAATGTCTCTGGAAAGAAGAAAGAACTATACGCTCCTAACATAATACAAGATTCATAACTGTGAAAAATACAGGGTCTACAAATACATCAGCATGATAGATTATTTTTTTTCTAAACTGGAAAGGAATTCATAATACTCATTAAAACAAGAGACCGACATACCATGGACAGACATTAGCCAGTTTTAAATGGGCATTTGAATAAATCAGGTTTCAGTGCTTTGCATTTTCATATTTTGAGTTGATTAAAAGCACTAAATTAATTATATTACAGACTTTAAGTGGGGCAAAGTTATCATTCACTTCCCAGGAGGGAATCTGCTTTTGCAACATATTTTTTTCCTTTTCAGAATCATCCTGAGAAGTTCCTACAGCCACGGAAAGGGCAGTAGCTTTTAAGAAGTCAAGAGAGGAAAAATACATTAGTTAGTTATCCTTAAGAGGGGGCAAAGAATGACATTTTAAAAGGTTAAATTCGGCAAACTAATTGGCAGCACCAGATGGAGAAATCAGTCCGACTGAACAGATAGCAACTTTTTCATACATTTCCAATGCATTTTGTAACTCTTTTCAATCGGCCCTGGTAGCTGGTCCCAGACTTAGAAGCCTCTCTTCTGTCAGGTGAGGAAAAAGGACATATATTTATTCAAATGAAATGTGTTAAAATTATATCAACTCCTTAGCCTGTAGGAATGTCTGGAGGAACAAGGATGCGGACAGCCAACTTTTTTTGAACAGAAGTTATAAGAGCTTTAGGATATTCAGAACAAAGTCTTGTGGGTTTTCATAAGATGACAGAAACAATTTTAAATCTAATTTTGGCACAGCATGACTCAATGATATGCCTCCCGGGTTTTACACCATCATCTCCTCTAAGCCCATTTTCTCTGCTTCTTATATCATATTTTTTTAAGCAATTTCCCAGCCCTTTTTTTCCCTGGACGAAAGGCAACAAAGGGTAAAATTCTTATCCTGATATGCCAGAATATACATATGTAATAGATTTAGTTTCTAAATAACTGTATTTGAGCCTGAGACTCTGAACATGCAACTCACTTATTTTAAGGGAAAAGTTCCTACACTCATACAGTATGTTGTTTATGCAACTAGGACTCCACTGACTTCAACTAGATTTGTCTAGGATAGGAATGCAAAATCTACCCCTAATGCTGAGAAAAAAAAAGCCTTTATCTCCTTTTGAACAGTTTCATGTGACAGACAGAGGAAAAAGAAAAGTTATCATGTACTATGATTATTCATTTTCAGTATTAAGGGTTGTTCAGTTCAACAGTTCTCCAGAGAATGTAAAGAAAAAAAGTGGCCTTACAAATATATAACACTTGAAGAATTTTGCAGTTTCCAGATCAGATGGCAAGACCTGTCCTTTCCCCAAAGAAATTTCCCCAGCAAAGAATTATATATGTTATCACTGGAATCATCTAGAAAAAAAATGCAACGTTGGGGAAAACCCAGAGAGGTGCAGAAAATGTCTTCAGCAATTCAGCCTTTCTCTGGGAGCCAATATTCATCCCATGACCTGCTGCTTCTCAAAACTAGAGCCTTCCTGTCATAAGGACGATACGGCACAAAGCACTGCTTTGCTGGAATATTACATGAGTTAAAAATGATGGTATCCACTCACATGTGGCTGCCACTGCTGACTTGCACATAAATGGCTGAAAGCATTCTTTGATGGTTTTGGATAAGAAAGGTGTATCAGGTGTATCAGTCATTATAAAAGCTGCATAGAGATTACAGCTAGGAAAGATGCTGATATCCACCCTCAACAGACTTCATTGCGGTAAGTCCAGGCCCTCTACAGTTGATTGATGGGAAAACCACTCCACCATACTGCAGATCAAATGGGGTCAGTCACAGTCCAGCAAGTTTGATTTATACACACGGTAAATAATCAAAAATTTTGTTCACATTTTTAAATTGGCAAAGGGCTAGGGGACGAAAAGGCAGTTTCATTGTCTGAAGTTTTTATACTGCCACATTTCAATATTCTTGCAGAAAGGTTTAGCTGAGAGAGAAGCAAAAAAAATCCAGGAAAAATAGTATAAACTTTTAGATAGAGAGTCCACAGACATGTCAAGAGGAAACAGAGTAGAAGACCTTCTGGGTAACTCTGAAAGGGATCTGAAAACTATACAAATGTATTCAGTGCACAGTTACCACATTTTCCATTTCTTTCTGTATTTTATTTCACTTATGGTAAACAACTTATGAAAACAAGGTTGGTTATTGTAAATCTATTGCCAAACATTTTTATTGACATGTTATTGTATTCTGTGTTAAATAACTTTGATTTATGATGCTAGAGGGAGGTACCACCCTGAAGTCTAATTATCCCCCCTCCCCCTCCTTGCACTTTGTCTGCACGCCAAAAATCTGCAATAAAACATGTCTGGCTTTCATTTATTTGGAATGAGCAGGAGACACAGATGAAGCAGAGCTACATGGAGGGAAAAGCTCTGTTTTGCTCGACTTGCAGAAGCTGGTGGGAAGGTAAGGCTGCCAACAGCCCTGACTACCAGCTTCCTGAGGCCCCAGGAGAGCAACCTGGGAATCCAGTTGGCTTCTTTTCCACTATTCATTTCCAAAAGGAAAAATGCCTTCCCACCCAGCTTTTGCATGGCTAAGTGAGCCATGGGGAACTAACCAGAATTTTTACTTCAGTGGGAGCTGGATGACAATTTAGTGCAGCTTCAGCAAGCAACCTTATTTTTTGGATGTTTTAGCAAAGTGAACCTCTGATTCATCAGCAGTAAATGGGGGCTGAGCCCAAAGCAAATTATGACCAACTTTGTGCTGAAACACCAAATTTCACAGTTCCATGCATATCCAAGAGACACTATAAGACGTTTGCAGGCGGATGAGGTATTGCAGCTCTGTTTGAAGTTACCCCTCTGCTTTCAGACAGCTTCAGAGTTTGCTGAGACTGCTTTGTCCATGACTCAATCTTTATTGGTATGTCTTGACAGATTTATATTCCTAGATTGGATAGAAAACCCACTTTGTTTGTCTTTTAAACTAAGAATTAGAAAAAAAACCAAGTAGAGCCAGTATTCAGTCATGCATGCCTTAAAGGGTTTTTTCTAGGTTTCAGCTTTAACCTAAAAAAAGACAGAGTGACAAGTTCAGCTAAAGCTCTGAGCTTTCCAGAGATTTCCAAACCTCCCTAAGCTAAAGATAGCCTTTGTGACTATATCACTATACTCTACCATATCATTATGTTCTAAGTGTCATTAGAATATGAATATACAGAAACGCTGATTCTTTACTTAGACTGTAAACATAGGAACCAAAGATTGCATGACCAAGCAATTAATTTGCAGTAATCTTCACCATGTGTTCCTGTTAGCAGAGACCTAAAACAGAATGCTGTGGTAGAATTTCAATTTAACCTATTCTATTCCCTTTAAAATGTACATTGCCTTGGAATTAGAACTAAGCTGTGAACAGTTTCCAAAGGAAATAATAATCAGGGTCACTGAGAGTATTTAAATGAGACTAGTCAAAAAAGCAGCTGGGCAAAATCAAGGATAATAAATTAAATGACCTTGTGCTCCATTTCCACCTCTGTGTCTTTGACCTCAAGTCCCCGGACTCAGCTGTGAGCCAGCCAACATATGACCTAAGAAAAAAGAAGAATCCCTATATTGCCAAATGTTGTTATTTCAAATTACAATGAAATCACAGTTGTCAAAATAAATCATATTATCCAGAGTAATTTATTTTTATCACCCACAGTTATTGTTAGTCTCTGGAATTTGTTCACTCATTTGCTGATTCACAGAGTCCGGTAACTTTGCTTCTCACTAATGGCATAATGAACTGACAATTTCCTGTCCTGAGGAGATTAAAAGTAGAGGTGCACCTTGGAAACAGAGTTTACAAAATCCTTTAAATGTCTTTGAGCCACTCGGTAACCATCCACACTCTGCAAGGGAGCCCAATGGTCAGAGGTGTAGGTATGCACACGGTAGGTAAGAGATGAGAAACTCTGGAAGCTATCGAACAGGGAATTTTCACAGCAGATCAGCACAAACATATTTAGCACAGGGTTTTCTGTCACCTCGAAGTGTCAAAAGAAATTTGAGAATGTTCAATATTTTTCCTGCTCTGTGGTTTGCTTTTGCTTCCTTCTTCCCCATAATTTCTCTTTACTGGATGCTGCATGCCATGAAAAGTACCCTTTTATTATACTGCAAGGAATTCTTTAAAAGGACTTGACCAAACAAAATTTTGCTGACCTTAGTCTTTTACTCCCGTAGTCTTATAGAGAAGTGATTCAGAATAGCGACACAAAAGAAGTAATGAATAAAATTCCCATTTAGGTAGCTAATCCCCCATGGAGCAGTGCGTCAGACTACAATGTATAAAGCGGTCGTTGACCTATATCCTCAGCTATGTTCCTCAGGATGACAAACACTACAGGAGAATCAAAACAGCAAAGCATAATTAAACAAAATGCCTTGTAACCAGCTGTTTTCTGAAGAGTCAGTACATATGTGCCATTGAAACTTCAGCATCAACCAAAAATTGCAGCCCGGTGGTACATAACATATACGTGCAATTTATTTCCCCAGCTAAGAGAAGAGCTTAAAAACACCTGTGATAACAGGTAGTAAATGTTGGCTTTACTATGATATCCACTAAAGTTCCCATCATTTCTTTCTCAGGGTTCAGTAATAGTTGTTTTGGATTTGTTCCCAGCAATATCAGCTATTGGGGAAGTCAATAAAATATCCGAAATACATTAAGTTTGGAACTTGTTTCACATAACATTTTCTTATTATATAAAAGCAGATTAAATACTAAGGCGCCAGTCTTGCAAACACACATCTGCATAAATCCTAGTCACCAAAAAATAATAAAATGTTGCATTTTTCTCTACAGGCATTGCATAAATCCATATCCTTCAAGCATCAGACAACTGGGTTTGGTCTTGCACCACTGATGTCAATGGGAACACAGGCAGGCAAATAGAAGGAAGGCTATGAAGAACATTCGTATGCAACGCAGATGGTGATACTCTATCAAAAACACTCTTAGAATGCTGCTAATTAAGCAAGAAAAGTACTGGTTTAGAAAGTGAAAAGAAACAAACCTAATTCAAAAATATCAATCTTGAGCTTTTAGAATTGTGTTGCAATTATTTGATGGTGCTTTCATTTTTTAAAAAAAAAGTACAACAAAGAGGTGCTTGTGATAAAGGCACACAGAGATAGTAGTCACGTCTTTTGTCCATGTTAATATGAAAGAGCAGGGAAAATTAAAGACTTGAGTCTTTCTTGTCAAGTACTTGTCTGTTGCTGGAACTGGCTAGCTCTTGTTCATTTTGGAAGGTTTCTATTTTTGTTTTGTTTTCCCTGTTTTGAAATTATTTATTGTCTTGTTCCTCACATGCTTAAAGCACATCTAGATTGTTCCCAAACTAGCATTTAATGAAAGCAGGTTATTCTGATTGAAGGACAGTAGCTGCTTCACACTGTGGTTTGGGGCTTGCCTCTCTGACAGCTGTATTAAAGCATCCGGTTTTGCCCTTTCATGAGGCCTTTGGCATCATCTGGTATGGGACTGAGAATCACACAGGTGCTCTACTCTCCAGTGTAAAGAAAAGCAAAGTGGCAATATCAGAAAAGCCGGGGCAGAGGTAGGAGGCATGATTTATTCTGCCTCGGTGTGAGACTACCACAAAAGAATGTATTTTTTATAATGTGTCACAAGTAGGTTTGTAACAACATAAACAAAATACACAGCAGCCGTGCCAGCAGTGATCATAAATACATGTTTAGCATAGCAGCTATAATAACTTGCACATCATCATACGAGAACAAATTCTTGTCACACTCTTGTAGGTGGAAAAAAATATGCTCTCTAAAATGTTTCACATGAAAATTCAATGCTCCCATTACCAGAGACTGCAGTTCTCACAGGACAAATAAGACTGCAGTCTGAAAACTATTTTAATAAATCAAAACTAAATACACTGCTGTCTATATTCTCTTTAAAGGCTTATTTTAACTCTGGGTCGGGGTTTTGTAGAAGAGATGTGGCAGTGAACATGTGCACACATTCTCTCTTCTTTCTCTGCCTCTCTTTTTAAACACAATAGATGGAAAACAAGTAGTACTTCCTCACTGCAGTCCCCAGTCCCAGAGGATCCTCAAAGCTCTCTCTAATCCCTACTTTTGCTAATAAATGTAATATGAAGAATAACCTAGTGGAAAGTCCATCCTTTAAAACAAGCAGTGGATGTGATATGAGCTGGGTTATATTTTCACTTCTGCCCCAAAGTTTTCTGGGACTACAAGCACAGAAGTCCTTTTGACTCTCTCAGCCTCCATTTTCTTGTCTGTCTTTTGTCTTATCCTCTCATTTTAGACCACAAGCTCTACAGCACAGTCATTTTTGCATTATCAAGGTAACTTTAGGAAAGTCAAACTGATGGAATCATATCGGTTCCAAATATTTGCCCTTTTACATCATTGCATAAATCAGAGAGTTGTGCTTTCACCCTCAGCTTTCATTTCTGCACGCCTACACCTCTTGCACTTAAGACCATCCCTTCTCACTCTTCACCTGCCAGGAGCTAGTGAGTAAGAACAGTTATTTTAATTGCAGCCTCTGAATTTGGGATGCTCAAAAACATACACCAGTTCACCCTAGAAAACCTTGATCCAAAAATGACTGTTCTAATAGCCCGTATGCTTCATCATTTGATGACATGTTGAGGTACCCATGCCAGAGCCCCATCAGATCCACCATTGTTGCCCTTAAGGCTGGAGCCTCAAACTCGGTCCAGCTGGGGAGAATGGAACTCTCGTTCTCCATGCAAGTAGTTTCTCCTTAGTATTCTTAATCAGTAATTACTTCCCATGGAAAGTGCTTAAGATCTTCTCAGCTATATGTCTTTATTGTTCCAACATTACTTTCACTTCTATTGAATATATAACTTACTTATACAAAACTGGCTTTTAAGGAATTTTACTTTCCTAGTGTGGTTGGAATCAAGTAGGAAAATGTACTGCTCTTCTGTGTTTTCTTCTACTGTCAACACTTCAAATATTAAGCATTTATTCAACCTTGTATTTCTGATTGTTCACTCCATCTATTTAGTCCGTCTCTTTTCTCTTGGTATCCAGGGAGTCAGGGCTACAGGCTTCTGAAGTCAGTTCAGATGGTTATCTGCAATTCTCTTTCTAGTGCTCTTCGAGGTCAAATCTATTACAGCATGTGCTCAGACTGACTTTCCACACTTAACTCTGCCGGGCTTACTGTGACACACTCAGCAGTTCACCTCAGAACCTGTTATCCATAGATACAGCAGATGTTAAATTTGATATAGAAAAAGAACCTGTTTCCTGGCTCCTTTTCACCTTAAAAAAATCTTGTGAAAACAGTGACATTTTCGATGAAAATGATAAGCATCTTACTAGATGCTAAGTAGTACCACCACATCCAAAATTAAATGCACCCGCAAAATTTACATTCACATAATATACAGTACAGCCACAGTTTTGGGCAGTTTAATCACACTGGCTGTCCCAAAGAGCTTAGAGATGGTGTTTTCTTTCTGTCATATCATATCAACTGAGAAAGAAATGTACATCAACAAATAAATCTCCTTAAATATTTGCAGCTGATTTATAATGGAAATTACAGAGCCAGGATAACATTATTTTCTTATGCCCCACAGTCTTGGGTAAATGAGTGTATATAAAGCTTTTTTAAAATACAGGAATAGATTTAAAATCCATCACAAGCGTACGAATGCTGAAGCAGCCACTCTCAAGATACCCGCAATTCACACTCCAGTTGTAGATTGATACATCAGCCTTTTGTGTCTGGAGGCAGAGGGCTCTTCATTCTAAATTTTCAGAGGCGCTTTTTTCCTAATCTATTTAAAATTGAGATGATTACAGTCATTAGGACAAAGACAGCAATACAACAGGAGTGAAGGAATATCAGTCCTTCAAGTGAAGTTAATGTTCTGAATTTGGTTGACATTTCCAGATTCTCCAGCCTACAGGTCACCAGGATGGTCCTTTCCCAGTTTCTTATGGCCAGGAGACTGAGATAGCCCTTATAAGCAGAGATTGAAAATTACTCATCCTCAGTTAAACTATTCAAATATTCACCTGGCCAAAAAAATGCAAAAGCAGAAGTGGGGGTAAAAGAAAAAAAAATGATAATAATAAAGGCTATTACATTCCATACCAATCAGGGATATCTTGCCATGACTGTTTTCAAAACATCTATTTTGGAAACAGACCTGGCTACTCAAGACTTCCAATGAAAGTTTTTGAATCATTATTCTTCAGGTATAGATCCTAAAATGGAGTTAGGGCTGCCTATCCTAAAGACATCCAATGTCTCCCTGCTCCTCTAGCCAATGCTGTGGTCATCGCCCCCAGGATGTACATATTTTAATACCCTCTCAGTACTCATCAACTTCCCCTTCCACAGCCTGGTAATCCCTTCGGCCTTAAAATGGAGGTTTCCTATTTGCTAACAGTAAGGATGGATAGGAAAAGGGAGAGTTAGCGTTTGCAGATAAGTTTGCTTTTATCTTTTTCATTCCTTTCACATTGCAAGCTTATCATTCAGAGCTGAGGTGGCCAGATGTGCCTCAGCTGAACTAACTCTGCACTAACTCTGCAGCTACTTTGCCAAAAGCCAGTAGAAACACCTCAGAATGCTTTGTGAGAATAAAAAAAGAGTACAAAAGCAGCTCTAAATGTTAGAAAAGCCAAAAGAAAACTATGTGGCCATATCATCACAGAACCATAAAGTTCTTCTCTTAACTCTTCAGAAAAGTGCTTTTGATTTTCAGTAAAAGGTGCTTTGTATCTCAGAGGTCCAGTACAGTAGCTTGATTATTATCGTGTAATGTGGCATTTGCTAAGATAATTACTTTTTTTGTGAATGGCTGAGTCAATAAGCACATAAAATCCCTGTATTTTGTCAGTGTCTGTGTTATTGCTGCCCTTCAGCTGAAGTAATTATACCTTTTTTCCTTTTCAGAAAACTTACCCAGTGTTTTCTTTCTCTTTATTACGACTGCTCTACGTACATTTCATTACTCAAGGTTTGACAATCTGCTTCTTATTGTTTGCACTCCCATGATATGAAATGAGCAGCAATAGGTTGGCTAATGCACTTGGTTAGAAACACTGTAGTGGGTACAATTAACTGAGTGAATAAGCCCAAAAAAGTAATATTTCACTTTTTCTTTGAAATTCAAAGATTATTATTCAAAAATACGTATTTCACAAGCATATCATACTCAAGTTTCTAAATAAGGGCAGGAACAAGATCTATTCCCTGATTGCCAGTAGGTGAAGTATTATCTAACTGTAACTCTTCTGTCCCTTCCACTTACCCAGGTGTTAGCAGAAGGTCTAAAGGAGGAGACAGGATGGTTGGAATTTCTATAGGATATACACCAGAGGATTAAAATGTGAAAAGCAGGACCTGGAAGACCAGTATCTGTTTCCTGGCTTTGCCTTATACAGCTTGTGTGGCCCTAAATAATTGGGTGCTTAAGTCTCAGCTTCCTACACAGGTAAACGAGGGTAGCGTTACTAACTTACTCCCACCCTTGCTTTCTCTATTTACCTTTTATATTTTTCTAGACACTGTGTTTGAAAACTGCATAGAAGCCACAATTCCAGACTCTAAAAATGAATTTAAGTAATTATTTATTTCAGGTCATAAAAGAAAGTCCCAACTGAGCAAGCTACTGATACATACATAACTGAAGTCAATGGAGTCACTTAAAGTTAGGAGTATTCTTAAAGACTTTACTGATTCAGGGCCTTAACCTCTCAGGAACACATTGATTCATAGCTTGAGGTAGTAGTTATTTTGCTTTTTCTTTTTCAGTGTGTGCTTATTTATAAAGATTTTCCTTCCTGAGCAGACCTTATGCCCTCCTTGGTGCTGGGTTTCTGCTCAGTAATCCCACCAGTTTATAAAGATTTCTAAATATATAATTAAAAACTTTTGCATCTGGCAATTGGACCTGTCAAGGGATTGAAATGGGAGGAACACACATCTTTTTGCTGAGAGCTTAATGGCCTGAAGTACAGCTGCAATGTTTGGGAGAATCTGTTTGAGTGCCATTTATGAATCCCAGTGTAAATGTGGGGAGTGATTGCCTTCTTCACGGCCTTTTGCTTCCAAACTCAGACACAATTGGTAAGAAAAGGGAAAAGAAAAGTTTCAGATGGCATAGAAGGAATAGGAGCAGAAAGAACAGAACCTCCTTAAATGTCCTCCATAATAAAATGGGGACAGCTCAAGTAAATCCGGTTTTCAGCTCTGCTCTTCAAGACATTGAGGAATAAATTATCTAATGTGATGTTCTAACAGTTCGGCAGACCTAATTAGACACTTGACAAAGGGTTGTGACATTCATATAAGATTGGAATATCTCGCTGGTTGTAGTAGAGCAAGAAGATAAAAAGACAGGAGCAGAAACAAGTAACGAACTGCTCTATATGGGGGGAGGGGACTTCTCAGTTGGGAGCGGCGGTCAGAAATAGATGGGAGGAATCCGGCACTGCACGTACATGTGGGCTCTTTTACTGTTTCAGACAGATGTGTGTTCTTCTTGCGCAAGGCATAGCATGTTTACATCTCTCAACCTGACACAGTCTGCGTGTTTCTCCTGTTCCTAACTACCATGTTTGCCTCAAGGTGACCTGAAAACTCAAAACCCTCACAGGCAGGACCCCGTGTGGGGCTGAGTCTGATTTGCACTGGCTTGGAGACTGAGGACAGTGGGCTGTAGGATGCTAGGTGTGTGAACAAGGAAAGGGGTTGGCAACAGAAGATGGGAGCATAAGAAAAGGTGAGAGCTGTGGCCTCCTCGTGCAGAGCGGAGCATCTGCAATATCTGTCCTGGAACCCAAGCACAAGGACACCCGGGTGCCCAGCTGGCAGCCAGCCAGCAGGTCGCCAGGGCTGCACGGCACGGGCTCCTTGGCACTCTTTAGCAAATACCTAGCATTTTCTCACCAGACAAGAGCATTAACACCTTTGCAATATCCAAGCCAAGGAGAATGAAAATGGACCCTGAGGTACCTGTTAATCTGGCTTCCATCTAAGGAGAGTTGAGAAATACCCGTGTGGGTGCTGTGAGCATTGACAGCGCCCACGCTGTGCAAATTCCACAGGTAAGCAAAGGACTTGAGTTTCCATTAGTCTCAAGCTGGCACCTTTTACAAGCATAACAATCCTATTTTAAAACACTATTCATTCACCTGCTTTCAAAGAGTGCCAAACTGGCACATTGCAGGGATGAGAGGCAGCGCATGCCTTTCCAAATGCGACTCCTGCCATCTGGGAGCAGAGCGATGGCTTTCAGCTCAGCAGGCCAGCAGGCTCATAAAGCAGCCCAGGAGTAGGACAAGGCATTTCTACCTTCAGGAGCAACAGAATTTTGCTGGTCATCTTTGAACGAGCTACCGCTGCTTTGTAACACACCTGTCAAGGGGTTTAACTGATGTTATGTTTTCCGAGCACACTTGTATTGACTTTTCTGATAACCTTTGCCTACAAAATCATGCATGAAAACTCACTGAACAGATGCTAAACTTTTTCCTAATAGCCATTCTGCTCCATTTCCTATATCCTACACATTGACGTTTGATGCATATTTAGCAAAAATCTTTATAGCTGCACAGCAGATTTTGATAAATCCCCAGTGTCAGCTTGAAGCCCAAGTTAAAAAAGACCTATTGTGGGGGTTGTCTGTGGGCTGAAGCACACGATAACAGTGGCTTAACAAGTTACTGTGCATCAGTGTGAGGCATCCATTTGTGTGAGAATGCCTTTCACATAAGCATATATAAGATGATGAGGATGAGATCAGCACAGGGATATTAAGGACTGCTCAGTAGACATGCAGCAGCTTGCTAAGCTGCAAAAGTATGATTTTGTGTTTGAGTCTGCCTGCATAACCCATGGTAGGTTAATATCCAGAGGTTTTCCATTACCCATCTGTCTATATGGGTGTGAGGTGACGTTGTCAGGTACTAAGCATCAGCCTGCAGCTCTAAGAGTCTTTTTATCAATTCTTTATATTACAGTAGGGGATCCATCTGCAATGATGACTTTGCCATGTCAGACAATGCCTGTGGTGGCAGAAGACAGTCCTCAGGTCAAGTGCTGACAATTTTAACCCAAAAAAAAAGCAGATGCAGCAGGTAGAATTACCTAGCTAACTTCAACCATTTAAAAATCAGCTTGGAGCCTGAGCTAGTTACTTCGGCTCCCTTCAAGGTAAGAGAAAAAGCCATGTACAACAGAGAGGGCATTTTTCCCAGCTGTCTTAGACACTTCTTTTACTTGACATGAATGTCTCCCCCCGTCCTATAAAAACAGGGAGAGCCCAGATGATTAGCTAGATACCCAGCCCTTGCAGGACTGAGAGTTAAGTAAGATACATCTGCCAACAAGAACATGAAGCAGAGACATTACACTTACGCAGCTGATGGAAAGCTGAGGCACAGGGATGTCACCATCGGCTGACCGGGAGCTATGTGCTAGCCCCAGAGCTGAGCCCAGATCCTTTCAGCAGCAAAGCTACTGGCCCTTCTTCTAGCCTTTACAGAGCTGGAAAAGAAGGTAGCTCCACAAAGCTGCAGGAGCTAGGGCCACCCCTCACCTGGTATTTCATCTGGCTCTCAGTCCCAAAGTGGAGTCATGAGGGTCCCTGCTGTGCCGGCAGTTCTCCATGAAAGGTTTCCTATTTCACACACCAAATGCGTGGTTGGTTCCCCACGAAGCAGAATAATTCATTATGTTTAATAAACCAGGAGCTTGGATGCATAATGCTACCCACTATTGATCATGGACCAGTTGCTAAAAAACAAGAGAGCTGATTTTAAGGAAAGGGAAGAATAATGAGTGACTGCAACATTACCTACAATTAATTATCTTGATGGTCGGTCGCAAACAATTTCAAGCCATTTTTCGGTTTTAATGCCACTGTTGATATTCACCTTCTGGCTAGCTGTGCTGGAATCTCCCTGAGCAGCGTGCTGTCTCATTCATTGCTTTGTGGGCTCACATTCAGAGAGCCGTTTGGCCTGCAAACTTGCTGGATTATCTGTAAACACAGTGAAAGGAGACAGTTATTGCATGAAACCCAGAGAGTGCACCTGCATGCTAATGAGTTAAATGTCATGACAGAAACGCAAGACCAACACTCTACACTGCCCTTTAGAAAAAAAGCGATTTACTTCTGTAACATTTCAAACGGAAAATTACAGTGTAACTTCTTGTGTCCATACATAATTTATTTTGTAATAAATAACTAAATGCATATTTATTGCACGGCCATATTAATCCACTGTTGTGCTTTCCACAGGTTCTCCCCGCCCTAGAAGTACCGTTCAGATTGGTTATAATACTTGCTGTCTGAGGCTGCTGTACACTTGAAACTCTACTACAATGCAGGTATTCAGACCAAGAAACAGTTTTCATTCCCCTTCAAATGCTCCCAAGTTATTTATTTAGCTAATTTTTTTTTATTTTACCTTAAACTGAAAAGGTTTCTAGTATCAATAAAGAATAAACTGAAGACAGCATTAACCATAAAACATATATCTTTTTTTTTTCTTAATCTGCTTTGCAACCATGATAAAAATCAACAATGCCAGTAAAGTCAGGACTAAGGCTACCATCAAACTTTGATACTCTCACTGTCGTTAGGAATTACAGCAGCACACAGGACACACCAGTATAAACAGAGCTGTGGATTACAGCATACGACAATGCAACGTATTTGCAAACTGATTTCAGACTTCTGCAATGCAGACCCAAAGAATATGAAGAGAAACTTTCTTTTTCTCCTATGGTTTGAGGCTGATTGACTTGGGCAGTGATTGAGAGTTATCATAAGATGGGTGTTTGACCATCCATGTAAAATGAGATGGATTTACTTTATTTACGTGGTGGGACTATCCTTCTTCATAACTGACGAGTGCCTGCAGCACAGAATAACTTCTTGCAGATGATACAAACTGGTAGTGATGGGTGAATTTCTAAGTTCTAATTTTTAGTTTTTAAAGTACTATAAAAGAAAGGACTGTGCTCCTCTATCTCCATTCATGCATAGCCTCAGAGAACTTTAGTCTCTGAGTCTCTCAGAGACAACTTTAGTCTCACCAGCAAATGCCATGGATGTATTACTGTGCCTGTGAGAGTAGCCTGTCCCACCAAGGACACACACAAACCGAGGAGAGCAGAGCAGTGAAGAGGAACTACCTAATCTCCCATCCAACTTTGTGCTTAAGCCACCAAGTCATTCTTCAAACACAAAAATAAATGTAAATTCTTGCCATAAATCATGCAGTTGAATGTCTAGCATTGGTACTGTTGAAAAAACACCTCCAGAATTAGGTGTTGCCAAAAAGAGTATCCCATTTTAATTTAAATAATATATTACTTGTGCCCTATCCCTGCGTGGCAGCAGTCTCCTAACGCAAGTTTCAGAAGGCACGTTCAAGCCAGACCTCATGAAGACAGCAGAATCAGGGGACCTGAGCAGGCTTTTTTGTCTGCCCTTCAAACATTTTATGCCCTCTCCAGCTCACCAATTTTCCTCCAGGACTACATCAAGACCTGGATCCTACAAAGAAGTGCGGATTTGCTAGATAGGTAAAGGGTCTTTATCTCACCCCATCTCATTTTACAGAGGACAAGCTGAGGCACCCAGTGAGACCCCTTGCACCCTTGCAGAGCCAGTGACCCCGAAGTGCAGGCCAGGCAGAGCTGGAGCAGGGCTTGCACCAGCCCCATACGAGCACCATTCCAAGGGGCAGTGCAGGGTTCTTGCAGCCCCCATGGCCTGTCCCGCTCTGCTGCTCCTCTTGAGACCCTTGTGGGCAGAGAAGGCTCGTGCCCACTGGCCCCATGCTGGTTGCTCCACAAGAGGTAGAGCCTCCAGGACAGTGCCAACCATGCTGCTTCCCCTTCCCTCCCTGCACAACAGGGGAAGGAATGAAAGGGAAATCTGAAAGTATTTTTCATAAGTCATTTCACAGTACCTTCCATATGACTAATCCATGGCACCCCTGTCCATCCTATGCCTCCGTGCTGTCTGGAACACTGCTCTTTTGCAAGGAGGAAAGAAGGGGAAAAATCCTCCGGTTATTTCTGAGGTGCAGAGAGAACACATGGCAGCATGTACTCTTTCTGCTGCGTTCAGATTTCAGGGGAGAAAGCATTTCCACCAAACAGGGTCCCAGTTTTCTCCCACTGCTGTGAGGAGGAAATCGTTGAAGGAAGCAAAACTGCATCCCTGCTCCTGCGGTAAAGCTGAGAGGGTACTGATCTCCTCCCCATGAGCGCTGCGCATTTACAGGCCCTTTACAATGCAAACTCTGGTATGTAAATACGCATTGAAGGCTTTTAAGAGTGAACCTTATTGAGCCACTGGGCTGACAACTTAAAACAGCGATAGTCTGTTGCGTAAAAACATACACGGGGACTGTTCCAGGTCCCCCTTCAGTGCTCTCCACTTGCAAACAGAGTGCTTTAACACCCAGCGTGAGATGACCATTTCTGATTCTTCTGTTTAGAGCATTCCCCAAAGGTAGCCCTGGGCCATCTATTTTTTGGAACAATGTCAGCAATATGCACATTATGTCTGTGAAGAACGACACTGTTACTGAATCACAAAAACAAGAAAGCCATCTAACACACTCAGCCCAAAAGAAGATGAAACTATTTTTACCAGCCAGAAATAAATCTCAAACACAGTAGTTTTACATATCTACTGAAAATGCAGACATTGTCTTTGATATGTAATAGCTGTGCAGATGGAGAAGTCTCCTTAGTGGTTTTTACTGCTTCTCTGGAAAATGGGGCATGACTCTCCCTCGGCTGGGTTTGCTTGCGGGCAGCCCTTGCCTCCCTCCTCTCCCTCCTCTTGCACGCTGTGGTGGCTGGAGCAGTCTCAGGAGGCATGTGTCCTGCCGCTCCACTGCCTCACCTAAACAAATCCTGGTACAAAAGCTCTGCAAGGAGCTGAGAGCCTCAGTATTCCTCTTTGCCTCTGTTAACCTCCCCAAAATTCTTTGGTTTTGGAAGCAGAATAATGCAAGCTGTGCAGGGTTGTGGCCCTAGACAGCTCCTGCTCCCTCGCTGCCTAAAAGGGTAGCCTAATTAATTGACTTTATTGAATCTTTTCCTGGGTGCAGGGTGTTGATGCATCGGCTAATAAAAAACAGAAGCAAAGCTAGCACTTACAGAAAATGACAATATCAGGAGTAGGCAGGGTGCATTGTGTTATGTGTCACAGCTCATAACGGAGTGCATTGGTTGACATCTTTATTAGCTCCTAACTTGGTATATGGTCCTGTGTGTGTGCATCTGCCTGTGTCGCAAGGAAAAGAAAAAAAAGCAGATGTGTAGAAGGTAACTTTAACACCATAATATGGTATACTATATTTCTCTTTACCATAGGCTGAAAAACTATTTTAAAATAGATATGGGGAGTTTTAAAAGATTTTACTATACATGGACAGCAGTGTGTAAAAGGCCTTAAAAATTATATTTTAATGCTGTTTCACTGAAATTCTATTTAAAATTACATATTTGTAAGCACTTGGCTTACTTGGCTTAAAAAAAGTTTTTACAGATTCTGGTGGTATACTGAAGTCAAGTTGTGATCTTGCAGAGGACTAGAGTATAAATGAACTAATGAAAACTAATTTCCACTGTTTCCTGTAGAGGATAACTGGTAGAATATATCACCTTGAAATGCAAAAAGAAAATGATCAGCAAAGACTTTATGCATTTAAGACCCACCACAGAGCTAAAGACAAAGGTACATGCTGCTTTTTTAAAATGTCAGAAATCCATTTCACAGTGTTAATGATCTCTCAATGACCACTTCATATTTAATCAGCGAGCTACTAACATTTTCTCAAAAAAGTAACATGTCTCTGATGTTTATCATATCTGTATGTTGTTCAGTTGGCTGAATCAAGTATAAATGAGAAAATCTTGAAAATCTGAAAGTGACTACTCAAAGCTAAGTGTACACAGAACTATTCAGTGGGGCCAAAACAAACTTGAATGTTCACTCCAGGGGGTATCTAGCTGTGTCCTTTACTCTGATACCATTTTAGCCTGTTATCCTGCAAATATCTTCTACACATATATCTCCTCCCATTCTGAATTATCTTACCAAGGGCGTTGGTCCCAACCTTCACTAATTCCCATAAGAGCAAATTCTCTGTTTTTCAAAGGTTTTTCTTTCTCTTTTATTAATCTATTTGTTTCTGCAAGTGAAATACTGCAAGCCTAGACTAAAACCACACCTGCTTCAGCAGACAATGTGCAAGCATATTCTTACAGCGCCGCAGATTTATTTCCATATTGACCTAATTAGCATTTCTTCTATTTAACTTCTAAGTGCCCGTTAACCAAGATGAAGTTAGCTAAATACCATGAAGCATCCATGGTATTTCAGCCAAGACCAGCAAACTCATTTAACCACTGACCTCAAGCAGGCACAAGCCTTAGATTTGGAATAGAAAGACTTAAGGAATCTATGCTCTGCTTTTTTAAAGGATGTGAATTTGCTTAACAGAAAGCACTTCAAGAATTAGATAAGACAGTCTTATAAAACTGAAGGTTTCTGATAAAATAACATTCTTATTCATACTCTGCTCCCAGAAATGCAGTAGCTCTGATACTGTAAGTTTTAATAGCAGTTCATGTTGCCTTTTCCCTCCTCTTTCCTTTTTTTTTTTTTTTGAAGCTGTTTCGAAAGCTTAAGATTTAATCTGTGAATTATTTTTAAAGAGAATTGTGGTGATTGATGCAAATATTAGAGACTGCATGTTTTTTAGGTTCTTCTTTTGCTAGACACTGTCTTAGAGCAACATCTAGTGGCACACCAGCTCAGCATCCTCCCTGAAAATCACTTGTGATGCAAGAGAAGGGTTACAATAATAATTAACTATGACAGGTTTACACACATACACACACTGTAGGAGGCTTTATCCGCAGCCAGCCTTGGGAACCACTTACACACCTTTACAGCATTTTCATTATATTCAGACTGTAATTATTAAGAAGTCTGAACTTAGACACTCAAATTGATAAGAAGAACTGTTGAGTATATTAGTTCGTTTCTTGCAGCTGCACCCATCTTTAAAATTTTACTTTATTGTCTTAGTTCATCCAAAAGAAATGCATTTTCTGGATAAATTTCTGCATTTCATACAAGAACATTCTTTCACGATACAGTACTCAATTCTACTTGTATGGCTAGGAACCATTTGCACAAGATTTGGCACTCCAACTCAAGTAGTTAATTCTTACTCTTTTCCGTAGTCCCCTTGATTTCAATAGGAATCAATCCTATTCTAGGAATCAATCCTATAAACTCCAGAAGTCCTTCCAGTACCTAAAGGAGGCCTACAGGAAAGATGGGGAAGGACTGTTTATCAGGGAGTACAGCAATAGGAAAAGGCGTAATGATTTTAAACTGAAAGAGCAGAGATTTAGATTAGATATTAGGAAGACATTCTTTGCTCTGAGAGTGGTGAGACACTGCAACAGGTTGACCAAGAAAGTTGTGGCTGCCCCATTCCTGGAGGTGTCCAAGGCCAGGCTGGATGGGGCTTTGAGTAACCTGGTCTAGTGGGAGGTGTCCCTGCCCGTGGCAGAGGGGTTGGAACTCGATGATCTTTAAGGTCTCTTCCAACCCACACCATTCTATGATTCTGTAATTCTATTCTGTCAATTTCACATTAAATCAATTTCAATTACGTGCTTGAAAAGTTGTGTTTGTACCTTAGACTATTGTGGCAAAATTACTTTAGTTTCTTTAAGTTGCTTTTCGAACATTCTTGGACAAAACCTAACCTTTAAGTTATTCAGGTTTCGTCTATAGCCTCTGAAGAAGAAAAAATCAAAAATTGTTATAATTTTAGACACATTTAGGTACGACTCAGAAACTAAAATCTAAGCGAATGTTATTTAAATAAAAGGATTTAAATAGCTCAAAAAATAAATAAAGATTTCAAAAAGTTAAATTTGCAATGATGAGTAAGGTTAGTCTTCTTACAGTGTTGTAAAAACATTTTTCATTAGTTAAAAAGAGCATGCAAGTAAAACATTTTTGTAACTAAGTTTTTATGATAGGTAAAACTAGCAAACTGATGGGGACCATCAGGTGAGATCATGTGTAAAACTGACGGAAGTGTCAAACTGTTTTAGCAGTACTTTTTCAAGTGCTGAAAGATTTTTTCCCCCTTCATTCTGGTTTAGGAGTTTTGTACAGTATTTAGTTCATTCAAAGTATAAAAAATGAGTGGGATTAAGAGGTGGCAGTTTGTCTTCCTTATCGAACCTACTAACAAAACCAAGCCATGATAGACTAAAAGCTAATTATTCTAAAGTCTTGGGAAAATTGTAACCATAAGCAACTTGTTTAATTCACTAGCTTCAATGAGTACTTTCTCATTAATAAATCAGTTAGCTCAAACTACAAAATGTTTTAATTTAAAAATATGTCACCAGTCTATTTAAAGTAGTTTTATGGCATTAATAAAAGGTTTTAAGAGATGCATTTTCTGCAATTAAATAGAACTCCAATATAATAAAATTTCCATTTCCATCCACAGTAGTTTGACACAAAGAACAAGTAAAAGTATCAGACAATAAATAAGAAATGTCATTTGTCATTTTAATGATAAAATGTTAAATTAAGGAGTAGTGATGTGTAGGTTTAACGTGCAGTTTACATTTAGCTGCAAATCAACATGTCTCTATAGTTAACAACAAAGAACAATCAAGTATTTCTGAAGAAAATAATTTGGAAGTAAAACAACGATGCAAGACTAAAACGAGTAATTAGTTCAATCAAGACTTCTTGCCTCATGATAGAAATCGTGGCTGAAAACACTTGGTGTATTAATTCTTGCCTACAAGTGATATATAAACTATTTTTAAGCAACAGTATTGCATTTTTTTACCTTTTCAAGTTTCTTCAGCTCAAATTGAGACTAACAGTCAAATTCTTAAAAGCACGTCCATGCTTTTAACGAAAGAGCTCATGACAAACATCACACCAACTCAATGACTGAGAAACACTGGACAATATCCAATGAGAAAAAAAAAAAAAAAAAAAGGAAAAAATGGTACCAAAGCAACAGATACCCTCAAAATAAAGAGAAAGCTGTGGAACTACTCCTCCATGACAGGGTGTCAAGTGAGCAATGCAACCATAGGTGATATGATGAGCTCCTTGGCTTCACTGGGAAGCCCAGCTCTGATGGGCACTCTTCAATATAAAGAAGACATATTTGCTTTGTAAATGTATCAGAATAGCTAACTGAACATTTTTAGACCACAATATATTGTTGAATCCAGTATGGTCTAAATGCTAAGCTGTGGGTCCTCCACATCATTTTGCCATTCTGTGAAACCTTGGAAAAGAATGACCAGTTCCACTTCACACACATATTAGGGCACACATTTAAAGACTGGCAATATCTCTGCCCTGTGATGAAAGAGGTTATTCTTACCACCCAGCTTTAGCCATCTAATTTAAACAACTATTCTCCCTAGGTTTTTGCCTATAGCCAGCAGAGAGAGAAACAGATTTTTCCTGGAGGTGATTCAGACCATGTAAATCGGAGGTCTCTGAGGAGCCTGACAATAGGAAGAGTTTGGGTAATAGGTTGATCATATCCGCTGCCTAAGACTGGATGATGTGAACACTTCCCTAAATCTTTTCAGATTGATTCAGCTGCTCATTATGAGCTATTGTACTTGAACAATTTGAAGTTTAAAACTTGGTTTGGTTTGAAACATTTCCCTTTCCTCCTGTCTGGACAAAAAAGTAGGATTTACTTCATATATTTAAATAGGATTCTTTTATAACCCAAAGGCAGCTGAAAGGATTCTGCTGAATCCAAATATTCTCTCAAGCACGGAAAGCTATGTCGTAAAGGTGAATGTTACAGGAATTAATGAAAGTATAAAAACAGCATTTTATAACAGAAACTGATCTGAAACCTCCTGATGACCTCTCTGTAAAGCATTAGCTTGAAACCCTTTTCAGATATAGCTCTATTTAAACAAGTACTGAGTGTAAGCATCTTTGCAAGTTGAATTATTGGGTCTGACAAATTTGTAGGAGATTATAAGCATATGGATAAAGACAACCTGAGAATATGTAACTACTACAGCTAAGTGCATCCAAAAGTCTTTCTGCCAAGTATTATATCACAATCCCTTTACCTTTTCAATAACTTATTGTTAGAGGAAACAGTATTTATTCATCTGCAGTGTTCAGTATCTGGGAGAATTTGCTAAATTGCAACCTTAACATTGTAAATTCAGGATTGCACCATTCTTTTCAAGACCATTGTCACTAACTTAGTTTTGTCTGGGCTATTTTCTTTCCTTCTCACCATGGCAAAAGAAAGAGACAAAAAAGTCTGATGTCCACTAGACCCTGTGGAAGAATTAACTTCTCCCCTCTCTTACCCTTTTTCACAAAGTTTAGTAACCTGACAAAACCATTTTCCACATTTGAAGCCTCAGCAATAGACATGGTTTGTTAAAGAGTTTTACCCAATTGAATAAATAAGTGGTAAAAACAGTATATTAATGATTTTCAGAGTATGATTCTGATGTTTTGCAAAAGAAATATATTACATCAAAACCAGAAGAAACAGCAGTCTGAACGTCACCATTAGCAATAACCTAGGAAGAGTTGTGGTGGGTTGATCCTGGCTGGACGCCAGGTGCCCACCAAAGCTGCTCTATCATTTTGCCTCCCCAGCTGGACAGGGGACAGAAAATTCTGCATAATGTAACAAAACACTATAATTATGTATGCTTCCTGATAGTATTTCATCTTTCTTAATAAAAATCAAATAAAATTGTAAATAAAAACTAAACCAAAAAAGAAATTCTAAACTAAACCATGATAAGACCAAACAACTACCATAACTTTGGCTGCAAGTCACTGTAAGATCAGCTAACCTGAATTTCAGATTTCAAACAGACATGGAAAACAGGATAGCAGAAGTTCTTATTGACTGAAGGGCTAATGGAGAAAAAAAAATCTGAAACTTTATAGTATATGAGATACACTTTCTGATGGTAGATCTATTTGCAGAATGAAACTAAGCAGACGTCAGTGTCATATAGAATTTATAATTCACTACATTCACCCATTTGAAAGAAAGTATTCTTATTCGTAAAACTGAAAATCTGTAAACTTTCAAGCGTTGTCCTAAAACTAAAGCAATCATTCTTTCAAAAAGGATTGTTGCTTTATTTATGCTCTGCAGGAATACAAATGAAAGTCTCTTTGTTTCTCTCCCTCAATCCTTCTCAAAAACATTTGAGACTAGAGAATACAGTCATCCAGCATGCCATTTTTCTCTCATGACTCTCAGAAATACAAAATCAACACAAATAGAAATAAAAAATTTGCCAGTTGAAAAGAGAGAAATAGGACAAGGGCAGGAGGGAGTCACCTGACACCAGCCACTAAACATAGAGAATGAGAGGATAAGAAGTCATCCAAAAATGCCATAACCAAATAATAAATCTCAGGTGCTTGTAAGGATAAATGGAACAGATAAGAACAGAGAAAGGGATCACTGGTAGGAGGGTGTAGATATTTTGTGCTGAAATTTTAATTCTCTCTAATTCAAAATTACCCAGATTTCCAGGATTATTTATTTCCCTCAAATCCCCCCCCAAATCCTCAAATTTGAGATTTATTTCATCTCAAATCCCACCACATGGTTCTATCCAGATTTATTTCAAATAAAGTTCAGAAGGTTTAGGACAGCTTTTCCAAATAGAGGGATCTTACCTCAAGGAAGCACTTCCAAAGTTAAGGGGCTCAGCTCTGCTGCTCATTGTACAGTCAAAATACCCTCAGTCCACAGCTGACCATAACATTTGGCCAACTGTATACAGAAAGAGAACTGTGCAAACCTTTGGGCTATGGTTTTCAGAAGTAACTAAGGATATACAGGGTGTTTTCAGTGCACAATTTGGAATGCCTTTGAAGTGTCTAGTTTGCAGAATATATTATTCTTCTGCTTTGTTGGATGCACCACAACTACACACCTAAAATTATGAAGCATTTTGATATCTTGTTCTACATAGTCCCACTCAAATAGGTTATCATGAGATTGCATCACATCCCACATCTTGAAGCTTAAGCAAGCAATCACTGCAAAGTATGGAGTCCTCCTGAAGCAGAACTTCACTCACCACTTTATCAGTAGAGAGTGTGTCCCAGGGATCAGTATTGAAAGAATAATCCAGTTATCTTCTTTGTAAAACATGATCATAAGTTGCTTCACTAAGCAGGGAGGTTTTACTATTAATAAGAGACAAGTGATGAAATTCTCATGCACTAAGACAAATTTATAAATTTATGTCACCATCTGATGCTATTATTTGGAAAAATCTAATAAAATAATATGGTTTTCAGTCATCTAACTGTAAATAATTATTGATCATGTGATCTCATTCAACACTACTCACTGTATAAAATCTGGTGCCCAGTAGTGTGTGTGTGTATATATATAATCACCTTACATAGCTCTTAAATGAAAAATGTATTTGCATGTATATGTATACACGAAGAGGTGAGAAAGAGAGAGGACAGAAAGGGCATGTCACGTAGCCATATCATTATAAAAAGGATGTCTTATTGTTTGGCTTGATCTGGTTATTTGTGTTTAACAGACTCAAATAGACCAGTACTCTGCATTTATAGAAATCCTAGTGAAGTAGTGTAAAGTGACATTGAATAGGCCTGAAAGCCATCTACTCAGTTCATACTCTCATGGAAATGCTTTATAAAATGTTGAGTTTCATCAGCTCCTGAATTGAAAAGATTGATTTGCTTGTCATGTCGAATATAGTCTGAAAGAAGTTTAAGGCACAATTGACCCTGAGCAGAGCTGCATCAAAGTCTTCTGGGCATCAAGCAGAAGGCAGCTCAAGATTTCCAAGATAGCTCAAATTGTCTTAGTTATGAAAAATAGCAACATAGCTCACTGTGGACTAAAAGACTCAAGAGGATTTTCATAATTAAGACTAAGAGAAAAGCTTCTTTAAAAGCTGCATTTGCATAAATACAGTTAAATCTCCACTTGCGTATGCTTGGCATAAAACAAAAATCAATACAGATTTTTTTTTATTATTTTCATTCTTATTTTCACTTTTAAATAAATTTCTACAAACTTAATCCACACTGGGATTCTTGCTGAATGAAAGAGAAGAAAAAATGAATCGGTGCTGGCATGTCAGGGTGGATGTGCACGGTGGATGTGCATCCTTGCCAGCACTTAATGATGCACAGTCACACATCTCAGGTTGCAACACTGGCAGGTGGGAGCAGGAGATCCCAGAGGGATGCAGTTAGAGCCTACAATACACAGCAGGATTAAGCGTCTGCTGTTTGCTTGCACCTCTCTGCCCATGAACACCTGCAAATCACGTCTGGAACAACTTCCTCCCAAAAATGAAGACCTCAGTTAAGTCAGTACATAAATGCACTATGAGGTTTAAAAGTCTATTTCTGCCCACCCCCTTTTTGGACAGTTTCAACCTTTTAATGCCTGGGCATACAGAGACCTCGTCCTATGTATCTGTGCTAAATATACTTGGGTGTCATCCCAGACATTGCCAAAATATTTAAAAAAAACTAGTGCTAGAATGAAAAATCACAGCTCCCAGATGGCTCCCACCCCTCTGTGATGCATTTATTTCAAGGATCCCGGCTAGGGATTGTTGTATCCTATCAAGCGACAGTGCCATACCTGGATCATTGTAACCTACCAAGTACAGTGCCGGTCCTGGAAACAGAACAGCTCTGCAGGGCAGTGAGAGCCTTGAGCCTTCGTGCTGCTGTTCACCATGTCACGTTGTCAACAGGGTCAGAGGAGAGATCTCAGGCATGTCAGATGTTGGTCAACAAAGTGTTCAGCCACTGGCTTACTGGGATGAGCGACAAGGTGCTGATAGGCAGACTTGGTCCCCACTAACTGGAGCAATTCCCTCTCTGAGGGAGGTAACCTGTATGAATGTCTTGCAAAAGTTTTAACACATGACACAGTCAACATCATCTGTTCAGGAGAGGCCTAAGATAAGAACATGCAATTCTTTACATGGGCCTATTTTTCAGTCTTTTGTGTTTAGCACTGAAAATGAAAAAATGAGAAAAAAATACTGGGAGTGCAACATGATGGATGCAAACCCCTCACCTCTGAGTTGAGCCACTGAATGAATTTTGATTTTGTACAATTGGACCAGGGTGAGCTGAAAAATATTTTTTCAGAGAGAAATATACAGTTAAATTGATGTTTCAAAACATATCCATTTCTATGAGATTTTCATCCAGAGTAAACTCAAATTAAATCATATTGATAAAGCTGAAATGTTCAGTTGTTTCAATAGACTTCAGACTTTTAGACCACAACAAAAAAATTACCAATATTACAATTCCTTGCTAAAACAAATGCAGACTGGTGCATTTAGGTTCACTCATTACATAACACTTGTATAATATGTGTGTATATATAAATACATATAAAAGCAGTCACTGTATAGATATTCTGTTTATTTATTATGCAGGTAATACGTAAATCATGAGATTCTTCTTCATTTTCATCTTTTCATAACGTGGTATCATAACAACTTCTCAAAAGGAAGCGGGCTGTTTAGATCTGATGCCTCAGAGAAACAAAGCAAGCTGAGGAGCACTGCCTGGGCTACAAAAGGCCACAGCTCCTGCGGGCCAGGCTCTGCCACAGGTGGGTTACTTAGAAGTATGAAATGCCAACTGCAGCTGTTGCAAATGCTGTTGCCACAGTCGCTCATCACGGCCTGCCCAAAACACTTTAACTGCTCATTAAGTCCATTAAACTCCAGAGGTGAGGTGGCGGTTACGTGTACCCAGCACCAGTAGTGTAAACACAACGTGCAAGTCACACGCTTCTATTTTCAGGCCATTATTTCAAATTTGGCTAGTGAAGAGCGAGTGTCTTTCACATCAGCGCATTCCGAGGTGGAGCTGCTTTATAGCATGCAAACCCAATCACTCCAACTGGCCACGTTCCCGCTGGCAAGGCGAAAAGCTGGCCATTAAATTGCTATATAAAGTGATAGTGTGACCACTGGCAATGTTCAAGTTAAGGTTGTGTCAGCAATAGCCTTTCCATTACAAACCCCCATTTTTCAGGGGGTTTTATGCCTTGAGATAAAATCCAATTGTAATTCTTCACTCAGTGCCTCAACTCAGCAGTGAGGTTTTTGCATCCATCATGTTGCACCTCTGTTATTTTTTCTCACTGATTCATTTTTCAGTACTAAACACAAAATATTACAAAATAGGCACGTAATAAAGAGTTGCAGCAAGTAAAACAAGCACTGCTTCCACCATTTTTCTGAAAAAGAAAGGGGAAAGAGGCCTCAAATTCCCTGCCAGTAAAACTTCCCATTTCACCTCAGAGTATCTAACATGCATCAAGTATTCTAAACTAAAAACACAGAGAAGACGAAATCTGCACCCTTGTGCAAAGTTACCTTCTGCATTGCCTTCACTTGTATTTTTACCTCAGGCTACCTGAAATACATAGTACCCTGAGGTAAAACCCAGCTTTTTTGGTAAAAAAGACAAGCCCTAACAAGGACCTCGATCCCGCCAGCAGTTCAAAATAGGTTTATTCTCAAAGAGGCATTAATAGCTCGACATCAGGAGCTGTGCATGCAAAAAACATCACAGTCCTTTTTAGGATGAATGGATGTACTGTAGCATTTTTCCTTGTGGCCAATGTGAGAGGCAGTCGAGGCCTCTTAGCATGCAGAGCAGCTGCCTGTAAAAAGCTGGCTGGGGCGAGGGGCCACCTGGAACAGCACAATTTTGTTTTCTTGTTCCAACTTAGATGATCCTTTATCTTGTCTGAGCAGGCGTTGTAATGTTCTTAGATGGTGGTTAATTAGAAGTCGGTGCCGGAGTTGATAACTAAAATGTCTTTTATATAAGAACAAGTAAACTGAAAAAAGAACCCGTCGGTGAAAAGGGCTGCTGAGAGGGGGAGAAAAGATCTCTGTCTCCCCCATTACCTGCCACCACCTCTCTGTCTCACCGGCTTAACTGCAGCTCCCACAGTGCTTCCAGGACCGCCACACCTCAGCACAAAGCCGACGGGGCCAGATATGGTTATAAAAGCCACGTGGGTTTCCTTTGTCACCTTGCACCTACAGCCGAGTCAATCGGTCCGCTCTACCCCGAAAGAGAGTGCTCCGAAGGCAGGCTGCTCCCGCAGGGAGGTGCGGGCACGCTGTACGCACCGGGGTCCCAGCGCACCACAAACTCAAACGGTTATGCAGGCGGGAGGGCAACAAAATCAGAGGCATCGTTTTTGTGTCTGAAGTTGTAGCCTTTTCAATAGTTTACAGTTTGTCTATTCAAACTACTTTATCAAAGTTACAAAGAGAATTACGGGAGAAATTTTTTGTCTGCATCTTATTAATGAGAAAATGAGAAAATCGTATTTCCTGTGATTGATATTTTAAATTGGACAACACTGGGGTGTTTTTTTTGTTCCCATCAAAAAACCAAAATGCCATATTTTGCTTTGGGTTTAAATGACTCCAATAAAAGCACTTTATTTTTGTTTTGAAGCTGAGACTTGACATCTACATACAGCTTTATACAGCCACGTTCTCTTGGCTGTATAACAGTGTATATTCTGGGGAGGGTCTCAGTTTCTCTTTTTAAAAGCTTTTCATTTTCTACAAATAAATATTTCTGGAGCAAAGACCTAAAAGTCTGGTCCAATGAGTGTAAAGAAATTATTCAGAGAGAATCAAGTCCAACAGACAAGAAAGAGATTGAATCTGTAGCCGAGAGGTTTGCACTGAGAAGGAATTGAAAAGAAGAAAGCAGAGCCCTGGCAGATCAGTTCAACGGTTTTCTGCGCAGACTGTTGCTGAACTTTGACAGCACAGTTGGCATTGTTCAGAGAAGAGAGACACCCTTGAGTTACTTATAAATTAAAGACTTGACCCTTCCAGCATATATTCTTGTGTACTGTATACGCCAGTTGCCTTAGGTCCTCAAGTGCTATGGTGACAGGCTTTGCCGTTCTGAAAGATGCTATGCAGAGCTGTTTCCCACTTTAATTATTTCAATTATTTTAGGGTAGCATCAGCAGCATTCAAGACACGTTTAAATAAGACTTCTCATTGTGAACAGGACTGAGTGTTTAATGAGAACACCATCAGCACGGCAAACAAATACCCTGACCTTGAAAATTTTCAAAGCCAATGAATACAAGACCGAATACAAATATTTATTTAGATGAAAATTTACTGCACTTGGCTTTATCATTCTGAGTTACCCACGTTTCAATTTTCCTAAATATGCTCAGAAACCGTGGTTTGTGACAGAAAGGAGACAAGTGGATATTGTTGCCATGGAAACAAAAACATTTTTCTTCTGCTCCAAAAATGTTGTCTATTAGAGACCAGTGAGGGAAAAAAATAACATGTGTATACAATTAATTTTACTCTCTGTCATGTTTTTCAGATTTCAGAAGATTGTTTCTGTTGGGGTTTTCAGAAACGGAGATACTTAAACACAGCAGGAATCTTTACAGGCAATGGGGTGCACCTTTGCTAATGTAGTGAAGCGAAGGTGCATTTCTCCTTGCTATCCCCATGCTTCAGTGGGAATTTTATTTCCTCACTTGCTGTTGTATTGGGTAGGACATTCAGACAGAAGCTAGATCTGCATTTTATATTCAGGACTTGGAGCTATTGCCTCTTGATGTATTGCTGTTAACCAGCCAAATAAAAATGAGAAAGATTTTTTATGAGCAGACAGTTTGTTAAAATGCGGGTGATCACTGTTGATTCCCTAAAAGCTTTGGCAGCTTATTCTTTCTCAGACTGTGCTCCTTTCTTTGTTCTACATATAGATGACCCTGGACTTTAATCCCAGTGGTAAAGCTCTAATTTTCTTCAAAACTCCTGTGAGTTCTGGTATTCAACAGAATTAGTGTTTTGCCATCAGTCTGGACAGAACTACAATCCCCCTCGTATACTTCTACAAACAAAAAGCAGCTTGATTTTTTGTGCAACAGAAGAATTAAAATGAATATGCTTTTGTTTAATTGACAAATATACATATTCTTATGAAACTTTCTACTTTGTCCTCACATCCATGTAGATGTATTTCAATGCTAATGGGGAAGCACACCAAAATATTCAAGTATTCTGTTTCAGTTCCCTCTCTTTTGGAAGCAGTAGATACTTTGTGCTCCTCTCATCTTTCAAGAGTACATTGTAGGCAATTATGTGATTACTTATTGGCTTTTTGTTGATTTGAGCTTATTTGATGCAGTCACTTGTGATTCTGCTCCATCATCTCTTTGATTTTTTCCTAATTAATTGAAGAGTCTGATCATCCACTTCCAACTAGTTTTTAAGTACCCTCAATTATTTTTTGTTTGGGAGTTGATTTAGAGTTGAAACATGTCTCAACTAATTGCGAGACATGGTACCACAAAACTGTATGAATTAACAAATATTAATGCATACTTAACATCTATCCTAGATACCAATATTTATACACAGACACAGAGGATGCTGCTACAGGCTAAAATTAGAAGATAGCAACAATGTAGTTTATCCAAAGTCTGTACTTCTCTAGTAAATTCAAATCATCACAAGGAATGTATCCCGTTCAGACTAGCTGTTCAACATTTTCTACGATAACAGAACTTTTTAGCTGACCCTTATTCTAGCAGAGGTTGTGCTTCTATCTGGTATTACTCAGTTAACATTCAGTGTGAGGTATTTCTCCAAATGCTTTGACTGCTCTGTCTTAAAAAAAAAAAAAAAAAAAAAAAAAAAAAAAGAGAGAAAAGAAAAGAAAAGAAAAGAAAAGAAAAGAAAAGAAAAGAAAAGAAAAGAAAAGAAAAGAAAAGAAAAGAAAACCACATAATTTTAATTACTCTTGTTTGTCATTCAAATGATGTGTTATAAATTTGCCAAGTCATGCAAACCAGCACCAACTCATGTTTGAGACACGCCATAAATTTTCACAGGAAAGAAGGGTGTTTAGAAACACTTTAGGGCTATTTGAACATTAAATGGTGCTATTTGTCAGTATCTTCCATGCATGAAGTTTAGGTACCTCATAGCATCAAAAATCCAGCTGTACCAGCATCAGAAAGCAAACAAAAAAAAATGCTGGGAATAGGGAAGGGGAGGGAAGAAATCCATGTATCACCTTTGGTGGTTTTAAGACCTACTCAGAATATTGTATCTTCATCAATGATTAAAAGTCATTGCCTCTTAAAATGTATTAAGTTCTCATTTTTATGTGGATGGATATTATCACAGCAGAAATTCAAACTCTCACTGAGAAAAAGGGTGATAATAAGAATGGGAAAACCATTCAGAGAGGTAAAACCGATGCAAATGCAAACCTTTCACCAACTCCTTGAACGAGATTGACAGTCTGAAGAAGTGTAAGCACATGGGGCCAATATGTCCCAAAATAACAAGGGATGGCAGATGCTCAGCTGGCACTGACACATCTGGTAGCCATCACTTCGGGAGGACAGGCACTCGGTGCTTTTAAAAAGATTGAAAAGAAAGCACTCAAACCTAGAGATGCCCCAAAAGGTTAATTTGTTTTACAAATACAGATTTTTCTCTTTTTCAAATCTCTCATTCTTTCCTCTCAACATATGTCTTTTCCTCCTTGCTCTATCTGAAACCAGAAAAAGGCAGGGAAAACACTATGGGACTAGAATAAAGGTATATATACTCATATTAATTGTGTACATCCATATCAGTCAGCAGGCTAATTTTTAGATGTCATTTTGATAACATCTTTTTTGTTGTTGTTGTTTTCAGTTAAGGATATTCAGGAGATTTTCAGAATATACATTTACACATAGCAGAGACACTATGAGTGGCAAATACAATTTTGATTCTAACCTATTTAAATGAGTCCTGGCCACTTACCAAGAAGCTTCATTTTGGTCTGGTGAGAGAAACGGGTGAAATGAAGAGGAGACACACTTTTCAATGGAGAAAGGCATAACTCTGTTTCTGGTCCACATTTTTAAACAACAGATCTCTAATTTTTGGCTCCAGGAAGGCTGAAGGAGGAGCATAGGGGGCCTGGGAGCTCTGGGTTACTGGATAGGCATTAACAATGGCCAAGATCATCCTGGATGAGTGAAAGAGAGGAGGATTTTCCATCATACTTTTTGCAGCTTCTGCCTTGCTCTGTACTTTCCCACAGCAGAGAGTGAGTATTTTGCAGACAGTTCATTGAAAAGCCTATGATGATTTCCCTTAACTGTCATAGTCTCCAAAGGTTCAAGCCGTAAATTAGGCAGAAAGTAGGATGCAACTAAGGCACCAAGAGCTTGTGTGGGCCTGTGTGGGAAGGCACATAAAAGCAGCTGGGTCTCACATCAAAGAAAGACATCTTTGACAACATTTCCGTACTCTAAAAAGGTGCATCACTGAGACATCAGGAGTAGCCTTTGGTCATTTTGAGCCAAGGGGGTTGCTGGGTGCCCAGCCTGGTGTCTGACACAGGCTGGGCACTGAGCCTGGGCAGTAACAACCACTGGATGGGTTGCTGTAGCCAGAGCTTAGCTCTGTTTCACCAAAATTGAAATTTTGGAACATTATTTAGTTTTCATAAAAATACTTTGCATAGTAAAGTCTAGGATCTCAGGGTGACTGCCTCCTAGCCATGACCACGATAGCTTTGGGGAAGCTGTGGAAACAGGGAAAGCTCCTCACTGGGCAACCTGGTGATGCTAACCACGTGAATGTTCTATTTCTGTATAGAGTTTAAGCATTTTATAATCTTATTGTTGTGAAGAGCAGGGATTGCGTGAGGTTTTATTCACAAGGACAATATTATCAGTCTGAGGGAATGCACTGCAGACTGAAAACTACAATAGGCTGTAGAGATTTCTGAGCTAACTTTAAACAAGCAGCTTGGATATCAGCAGCAGCCTGGTGTGGCAGCCCAGAGCTCAGTGCAGCCTAATTTAATCTGTTTAATTGTGTGTAGCTGGCATGGAAAGCAAAGCTAGATTTTATCAGATATATCTAAATGCTTCTTAATAACATGTGCTTTCATCAGTGTTTTCTCTACGCCTTGCTCTTTGTGAGCAGTACTTAGCAGTTTATAGTCCTTCAGAGAGAGGACTGACTGCAGCTGTGAAGTAATCATAGAGAGCAGTGACTCAGATTTCCTCCTTTTTAGATATTCAGGCCCAAATGCTACACATTAACGACGGAAGTGACCTATACTCAGGCACTACATGATGGGGAAAAATCAGTCTAATTGTCATACTTGAAAGAATAAAAGGAAAATTGTCCAATGGCTTCCATCTTATCAAGATACTAAAGACACGCAAGGCTGACTGGCTTGAGATAGTTACCACATCTGTACCTGTACCACAGGAACTGTGACACTACCGCTCCCACAGCGCAAGCTCTGGAGCATCACCAAGTGTACCGAGCTCTGCATCCTACCCACAGCTGTGCAGCTGGTGCCTGTAGCCAACCTGCTGTGTGTCTAACGGCCTCATCACCTGCTAGAAACACAGTGCCCTGCATCTTTCCGAGGGCTCACCTGGGGCTGTGCACGCAGGTTCCCAGACGACACCAGACAGGAGCCGAGGTCAGAGAGGAGCCGCCGGCACACTGGGAAGAAACACTTCAGAGGAAGCAGAAGGTTCATTGTGTTTTCTGCATGAGCATGCCTGGTGTCAAAAGAAGGCTTTATGTCTTTCTGTACTCCCTATGCAGCATCAATATAAAGTTAATAGAGCTTTGTCCTGCATTTACATTTGCCAACCTCCATCCTCTCTCTAGAAGCTCCCCTTACACTGAAGACGTAGAGGCATATAGCTGGAACCAGCCTGTCCAGAAATTAAAGAGCAAGTAAAATATACCAAAGAGGGCCAGGAGAGGACATCCCCTACTCAGTGCTCTCTGGAAAGAAGCATCAGGTATTTTGCAGGAGGTGGAATAAATCTGGAAGAATGCATGGGGCTAATTTCTAAGTTGTAGGCCCAAGCACAGGAAAGAAAGTTATAACTGTAATAAAAAAGAAAAGGGAAAAAAATTCTTAAATATATGTGTTATCCAAAGAAAATATGTGACCATGCACTGTGGACAACAGGGCATGTGGACTTCCATAACAATAATCCAGTTTTCAGGGAGATGAGGCTATAAAGGCAACAGCTGTGTTATAACCCCACCAAGTACATCTGGAAGCAAATCTGGGAAAACACTGAAACATGCACAAAGCACAAAGCATAAAGCCTTCCTAACCGCCTTCCCAGTTCTGGCATTTGATCGTGTTATTAGGACTCATCGTTCCTGCTAATATGCAACATGATCTAGACACAGAAATCCCACTGACATTGGGGCAGAACATGGCCAGTCATTTGCTACTGCAAATTGCAGAGTACTAATGGTTGAAGATACCATGTTATTCCATCTGTAATTACTATATAATTTGCAGCATTACAAGAAGATTGTAGTATAGAAGACAGAAATGAGTGTCTCGTGGCTATTCTGTAATAACATGGAATTTACTGTGTAGATTCTTGGTCAAATTTCAGCCTATAATTATACAGCATTTTACATAGTATCTTCTCTGCACCCAGTAACGTAAAGAAGAAACCGATAGCAAGGACTGATACAGGTATATTTGAAAGACAAGCTTCTCGAAAGCTCTTCTCTAATGTGTTCTGGTAAATTTCTAATACCTTTGAAATTATTTGCTACATTTTGCATATTTGAAAAATAATCACATAATGTCTGAAGATTTAGAGGGGATTGACCTAGATGGGCCTCAGCCTCTTTCTGTTCTAAAGTTTCTTAAAAGGATAATAGTGCTATTCTGAGAGCCGGAAAATGTATTGGTCTCATAGCCTGTGAAGAAAAATGCCTAAACTAAGTATCTTGTCTACTTTTATTTCCTTGTTTTCTCAATACATCTTATCAGGAAGACTGCTTCAAAACAGGCATTGTAAATTCTGTGGATGCCAGAATAAAATACTCCAGGTCCATAGTTCACCCTCAGAAGATGAAAGAGCCCAGAGAACGGAGAGTCCATGCTGAGTTTTCAATAGGCACCTCAGGAACTAAAGCAGCTCCATTCTGAAATGTGCCAACCCTGTCCACGTGCTGTGGATTTATGGTTTTGTTTGCACAGTGAAATTTACTTATCATCAATATCTGAAGTCCTCAGCTCACCTTAAGGCACTCAACGGACACAAGTGCCATGGCAAAATTGCCAGGGAGGGCTCGGGCACTCAGAGGGGACAGAGGAGAGGTAGTGAAATAAAATAAAGCCATTTGGTAGGGAGCAGCTTTGGGATGGGAAATGACACGGGGTTGGTCTTCATCCTGCACTGAATTTACCAGCATCCCTTCCACCGGCTTCTTCCCCCAATATGGGTGGGACCTTGGGCTCAGAAATGATACCCAAAACTCCCAGAGGACAGATGACATCTCTATGCATCTCAAACTGCAGATTAGGGAACATGCTGCAGCCACAGCAGCAACCTATACAATTATGTCTTAATTACTTTAACAGTAGAGGGGGGAGTTGAATATAAATAATAAGCTGGGATTTGTGGTAGAAATCTAAAGACTTTCACGTGGTTTATAACCACACTTCAAATGTTATTGTCCCTCCATAAACTCTTGCAAAGGTTTGTCTTTAAAAAAATTGTCAAAAAGAAAAATCTTACTGTAATTTTAGAGCAATGTAAAATAGTATTGATCTGCTATAAAGCACTCTCCTAGTAGATCACGATGCATCTTAAAAAGGGGATGAGTATCACTGTTCCAACTTTAAAGAAACAGTCTAGTATTTTCCCTCATACGGAATGCTTAGAGAGAGAGAAATAGAGAAACAAAATGCTGAATGATTGTTTTCCATTTTACTCAAAGATATTAAAAACAGGTGAAATGAGACAATGTTTTCCACTCCATTTTCTCCATCAAAGAGATATAGCCCAGCACTAAACTTGTCTTTGGACAGCCTGATTATCCAAAGCTAGGAGAATACAATAAGGAAGGATTACCGGACATGTGCTTCGGTCTCATGCTTTCGCTTAATTGCTTGTTAGCGGTTTCTATGTGACCAGCAGGCTGGATTCAGTTTCTCATGGTTTTTAATGGCATACTTCTTCCCCATTTGGGAGCTTAAAGATGAGACGATGCCTCTCTGGGAGCCAGGTACAGAGCCTCACAGAGCTGTACACAGACTTTTTGCCACATCAGGCTATAAGGGGTAGAGAGAAGTGAATGATACAGCTGCCATCTTCCACTCCAGATCCGTTGCTGGGGAGAGGGGTAACTAAGTGAGCTGTTTCTTTGCTGTTCCCAGCCAGACCCCCTGTTGTAGCAAACACGCTTTGGTATCTCTCCGGTATTTGGGGGTGTTGCCGTGGTCAGAAGAAAGTGTGGGATATCTCAGCTCCCATGTACCTGCAGCTGTGCTGAGGTTTCGGGATAACCATAGCCTTTCCTCATGCATCTGTAAACAGCCAAATTTATCTTCCCAAAGTAGTCGTGAGAGAGGTATGAACTAAATCTTTGGTCAAGACTTCTCCCTTCTTATAGGGATTTTTTGTCTCTAATGTCCTCACAGCTACTCAGACAAGATACTAAAGGCCAAGTGTTCAGTTCTGTAGCTGACACAAAATTATCTCAAAATTTTGTTATTTTCCTCATGAAATGGATATAGTTCTGATGAGTTACGAGAGTCATCTTAGAAATATGCTGTATCACAGTGATGCAGGATATCTGGATGAAAAGCACAAAAACAACATGATCTGGAAAGTTTTCAGCTGCCTGTAAGTTTAATTTTTTTGTCAAATACGCATATGAGTGTTTTAAAGCGTAGATGAATGAGGAAGCTCTTTGGATGTGGTGGGGTAGAACACCAGTGAAGCAGAGACCAATGACAGAGTCTTTGTTCCGGCAGGGAGGTGATCTGTCCTAGTGCTGCTCCTGCCACGGCGTCCAACCTGCTTGAGAGCCAACACACGCAGTCGCAGCCACTTGGACCAGCACAGGAAGACTGGGTCCATCATGCACATTATGCCTGTGCTACCTCGCCCCTGGTCTCTAGCTCCCTCGGTGAAGAAATCCAGATGAATTTCAGGAGGTAGTTCTTTCTAGGGACTAATTTCGATACAGTATGCACACAAGTGCACCTCACACTGCCTCCCAGCTCTGTCTGATCCTGGTCACAAACTTTCCCACTCTCTTTATAGCACAGCTGAGGGTGCACAGCATGCATCTGGGAAATCAAACCACAGAAACATCATTCTGGCATGATGCAACACAGCCCTCTCACTGCTTACCTACATCAGAAAACAATAAAAACCAGTAATAGTAATAGGAGTAGGAGTAGGAGTGGTGGTATTATTATTACTACTACTACTACTACTACATCTTAAAGCCCAAGGGGCTGCATGACCAGAGTTCAAATGTTAAATGACATTGAGATGCCCCATTCATTGTAGAAAAGAATAGTTTTGACCCATGTGGACATAAGCCCCTCAGTATCGCTTGGTATGAGACTGGTCGTTAGGATAGAAGCCAGCAGCACAACCCCAGATTCAATGTAGATATGATCATAGTCTGCACTTTACGTCCCTCAATACTTTTCACGAACAGGCGTCACCTCAGAGACATGAACTAACCCCAGACTGAATGCAATCTCAATTAAAAAGTTGTTCAGCTAAACATGAGGTGGAATGACGCAATATTACTTACTAATCTACACATAGAATTTCTGACATCATTTCCCACAGGAAACTCAGCCAGGCAACCACACTACAGCTTGGACCTGGTCATAGCTTGGTTTTGGTATGAAAAGAAGTAGCTAGCAACAGACAATTTAGAGGGCACTGTCTCCTCAAGACAAATTTATGGCAAATCCATAAAGGGAAGGATTGGGGGAAGGAAGGGTAGTTGTTTCCACAGGGACAGCCACGCAGCCAGCAGCCCAGTTTTCATGTTGTGTAAGCACTGCAGTGTAGCTCTGTAGCTACAGTAGTTGATGGAGAGAGCTGAAAGGGGTTCTCAAGAAAGACCAAATACACAAAAATAAATGCCTTGTGTGCAAATAAATGTAAAACTGGCTGAAGTCTCAAAGGGATAACCTGAGGTCAAATTAGCAAAATTTTGAAGGTCATTTAATTTCATTAACTCATATACAGCAGCTTCAAGTAATTTTTAAGCAAGTTTTGCCTATAAAATGTATGTTTTCATTAAACGCATCATTACTTTTATGCCCTCTGCAATCAATCTCCCTTTTCCTCCTTTTTAAACATGAGAAACCAATCAGACATAGACACAAACATTTATATTGATGAGTTTCTTTCTAAGTGCGTGTGATAGCTTAGAGGCAAGAGAATGAGCTATCATTTCATGACATATGATAAAAGAGATGGTTTTAACTATCAGAGGAGAAACACACTTCAGAAAACAAGGCCTGACACCGGAGGTGGGGAAAACATCTATGGATGACGGGTGGACACAAAACTCTCTTACTTATTCATATATTTCTGTTTCTTTTAGTGCATACTGCTCACTCAGTATAGGGCTCAATATTCACAAATACTTCTCTCTTTCTATAGTACTTACACAAAATAAACAGCACTGTAAACCATGTACAGGCCTGACATTTCAATTCCTCTCTTCTGTTTTTACCCAAAACCATGAAACACACCATCATTTTATTTCCAACAGTGTCATCACCATTTCATCAAACTTCTTCAATCAGTGCCAACAGTGACCCATTCTAAGGACTTTTTTCAAAGAAATACAATCAGAAAAGTGCTCAGTATCAATATAAGATGCCATTTCCCCCTAACCTAACTCTGTGAAACAGAGAAATAATTTTTGGTGAACCTTTCAAAAAATTCAATCTATGAGACAGAAGCAGTAGCGAAATTTTCAACAGAGTAAGAAAACTATATCCTATTCAGACCTGTAGCATACCCTACATTATCAGAGAGTACAGATGAGAGGAATATTCTGGGAAACAGAGAAAAAGGTAGAAATTGTAGGTTCAAGGGAAACTCTGAATAATACAGTGCAGCAACAGCTCAGGGTCTCTCATGCCCAGCAGAATTTATTAGCAGTAACCCAGTTCTGGATGATTTCTTCTTCTAATGTTGACAGTCTCTGTAGTTTATCTATATAAAGTGTTTCCAGAGTTGTGAAGTCGGGGAATGATTCAGCAGCCTGTGTGCTACCCCAGGAGAGATTGCTCGGCATACACACTCATGATCTCTGCGGGCGGGCTGGGGAAGGGCAGCCACCAGAGCCTGCTGTCACATCAGGAGCCCGTCGGTCACCTGTACCTGCGGCCCCAGCACAGCGACCCTTGCTCTGCTCCTCAGCCAGCCCTGTACACAGCACGGCCACACTCCTGCAGCATCACACCCCAGTTTAAAGCAAACCCCCCAAGGCTACAGCTGGCTTCACACACAGCTAGCCTGCATGTTGCTCCGTGTGTGATACAGTAAATCCACAAGCCAAACAAACCCTGTATGGATAACTGTGTTGACTGTATTTGTAATGGAAAGTGGTAATCAGCAGCTTGTAATGTCAACATTTAATAAAAACTGCAGCCAATAAAAAACTATGCCAATTATGTGAGGATAGCGCATACATGTAAGATTTTTGCCAAAGAATAAATGTTAACTTTACTGTTACTGACCTGCGTAGAAGCTAAACTGCAGTAACTGCCTCTTATTATATGCTTGCAGTATCTGACACAGTGGGGCTCTGATCTCAGCATTATAAGTAACAATAATTAAATGAATGTCTGAAATCACGGTCCCCATCATTGCATTCCTTTTTCCCCCTTTCTCATCCCTGTGTAAAAAAAACTGTATACCTCGCCTCAAGCTTAGAAATAAATTATTCAGAACTGGTTTATCACAAACAAACACTATCTCATTGCTTACGGTGGAAATATTTGCTTGTGCATTTCTGTCTAGACAACCTATACTTCAGGAATTCAGTGTTCCTTCTAGCTTCTGAGTGACTCATTAAACTGCAGATCTATACAACACAAGCAACCAAAGGCAGGCAATGAAAATAATTAGCCAGTCCTGTGGTTCTAGAAAGCTCAAATAGTAATTAAAGTAGACAGCTCTGCAGAATAAATAATTTTTAAAAGAGTAAATTAGCAAGTGTATTCCTGTTGGTTTGAAAGTAAATGCACTGGTTAGTGCAGTGGTGAATGCTTGGGCTGGATTGTTCCCTCTCCCTAGATGTGAAGGAAGGAGGGGAAACTTAGACCGTTCATGACCCACCACAGTTGTCCACTGGGCCCAAAAAAGCTCTAAGGTCACATGCTCCAGCTTCTGGGAAGGAGGAGAGAGCATTTCACAACTCAGCCAGACATTAAGCCCCCTGAATCCAAGCCTCTCCCTCATGTCAGCTTGCTCAGGTTTTGAATTTGTGGTCTTTTCAATGGAATAAGGAAAGCTATATTGAATATACTTACAATGGCCATTTTTCTGCTTCCATCACCCATAAAATCTCAAAATGCATTTTCTTTTATGTAATGTATTCAGAATAGAATGCTTGAGTCTTTAAAATTCCAGCTCCCAACATTTTCTCAATGCAAGTCTGCTCCTTTCTGTTTGAAAGGGAATCAGGAACATGGAGGTAATTGCTGAATGAGAGAGAGAGAGAGAGAGAGGCACCTACAAACTTACTTATTTTGCAATAGTATCTTTCAATACACAGTTGGAAATCAGAAAATTATTCAAAACACCAAAATCATGTCTGTGGCCACCTTCAGTTCATCAGGGTGTCACAACCAATCAAATATTTGAGTTGACATTTTAATAGTAAGCAAGAAATGAGAGATAAGAAAGTGTCTTGAAAATAAAGACTCTGACTCCTGTTTGACTGAAAGAAAAAGGGTGGCAGCTGAGGAACCCAAAGAGACAGTTAATTTCAAATTAATAAAGTAGAGAAATTATCTTTGCAGCGACACAGTGAGTGGAAGTGAGCAAGGCAAGAAAGCAGATGACAAAGGAGGAGATTCCAGGAATAGAGACGCAAAGAGAACCTCCACTAGAAATGTATACACATGGATGGATAGGAAAAGCTTTCCATCTCAGAGGCTTTGTATGGAACAAATCCATAAGATGCAAACATAGCTTGAAAGTGAGGACTTAAAGAAAAACCTCAGCAGGTTACAGATGAAAAATGAGTGACAGCTGCTGTTCAGCAAAAGCACCCCAAGGGAGGGACAGTGGGTAAGGAAGTATTCTGTCCCATATATTTTCCTTTGCTCAGTCACTGCCACTGACATGAGCTGGGTTTGTCTCCTCTGCTGCTTGTGAACAGCGTTGTGTGGCGCTTGGTACAATCTGTGTAAGATTTAGCAACTACTTCTTTAATAAACTAGGAAGACCTGTGCTGGAACAGGCTAATGTGAATACACATAATCAGTGTTTAACTAAATTACAAATAAGCTACAAATTATTAAATCACTCCATCTGTGCTATGAAAGCTTAAATCTTCCAGATTATTTTTATATATAATCAAATGAAGCACATCTTAAAGTAGAATTGTCTTTGTGTGCACAGAGCCCTGGTTGATATAAATAGCCTCAGACAGTCATTAAATGGTCTCTCTGCAAAGCCAAGTGCGATACCAGAATTTGGACTTGCAGTAATGTAGCTACCCTGTTGGGTGAGGGAGTTTCAGTCAGTTTAGTATTAAAAAATAGTTGAAAGATTTCATTAACATTCCTGCTTCAAAAAAAAAATATTCCTTGCTGAATTTATGTGTCTAATAATTTGTTTTGTTTAATTGAGTTGATCTTTTTTTGCTGGAAACAAGCTTTGAGTCTTTGTGACAATCTGCTTGAGAAATTAATACAGATTGGAGTTTTCCATGACAAATTCTAGCTTTTAACTTTCTGTCATTTCAGCTCAAGGGTGCCTGGAAGATGTTGTGAGCATATTACTTTTAATTAAAGAAATGTAGTTATTTTGATACTCTTGCAGAACACTTTTTCTTCAAACTGGAAACCAAAGAAGAAAAACTTTTACAGGTAAAATAAATTGCTGTTTACTTGAAAATAGGAACTACAGCAGGAACTGGTATATAAGTTATATCAGTAACCAAGCAGGAGAGCTTGAATACTCAATGGACATTTGATTTTGCAGCTTTTACTGGGTTAGCCATCAGCAAGCAGAGTCAGGCTGTATTTGAGAATCTACATAAATATGTCTATTTCAGAAAATCTAGAAAAGTTTCATAGAAATTATGAATTTTGGTCTAGCTCTAGGATTTCTCATTAGGGAAGGGACTCTAATTTTGGCACAATCATTTCTGCCTGCGGTGCCTGTCATACAATCTTCTGCAAAAGCAGCCACCCAACCACTCTGTGGGAGGAGGGCACACATCCTCACCCTCAGCAGCACCCAGCAACCTCAGCACCAGTTGCATCAGCTTTCCATGGCACGCTCTGGATTATCTTCATTAAGCCATCTCAAAGAATACCTTTTCAACTATTGCAATAGTTCAGTGGTGGGAGAGCGAACGCTCTGAAAGTTCACCCTGGGAGAAAACAATTTCATCCTTAGTGCATAAGAAAAAACGTTGGAGATTTCAGGCTGGCTCCTTGACAGCAAAATAGCCTTCCCATAACCGTCTGTGTCCAGGTAAGGAGAACCAGTCAAACATTAATGTGAAGTTATGTTCTACCTGGCCTCTGGAATGCAAATTATTGCATTTGCTTGGTCTCAGAATTAATTGCCTCAAGTTAATGTTCATTGGTGTTTAAAAAACAATGGGAATTAATTTATAAAGGTTAATTACAGGGACTATTTCCAGGTCTTTGCAGCATTCTTTGGGTGACCCAAAGGCAGACAAGGGCATTTGTAAGCTCACACGCTAACTTGGGTGATGTATCACTGTCTCTGAGGCAGATGCATCTCTCAACATGTCACAAGCTGCCAGAGAAGCAGCATGTCCAGTCTTGTTCCTCTTAACAACATGGAACTCATACAACAGCATGAGCTCAAAAAGAGCTACCCAATTTGCTGGTCACATAGCCCCTGGGGATAGTTCAGAGATGAGGTGGAAACATCTCGTGGCCTTGGAGAAACAATCAATATTGCCTTGTTGCAAGCCAGCAATTTCCATGGCTTCCTCAACTCTAGTTCTAGTATTAGTGGTATAGTTTTGATAGACTGTTTATCAAGACTGTTACAAGCAGGAAAACCCAGGGGAGTAGGGCAGATCAGCACCTTCTAAGCAGATGCTCCTACAGATCATCCATGGCCTATAGTTTTGTTTTAACACAAGGTTATTCTAACTTAGTCAATAATATTCAGGAAATCAAAGGAGCTTCCTAAAATCCATATCCCATTTTCCTATTGCTAGTTACAAGAGCAAGACACTGTAAAGCCTGAAGTCACCTCTGTGCCCAACTTACACTGAGAGGGTGCCTACAGCTACACCCACTGAAACGTACAGTCTCTTGCTATCTGCATGTCAATCCTTAGTATCTCCAATGGAGAGCAAAGCAGAAAGACTTATATTCTGAAGCATGGGAGACATTTTCCATCAGGCCCTTACCTTTGACCACAGAAGGATGGTACCTGTGGGTGCCTGAAATGAATGGAGGATTCCCGATTCTTCCCATTTCTCCATAGTACTCTGCCCTAAAACACATGCACGCATAAGATCTGCTAAACAAATGAGAAATTAGACCTTTTTTCTGCCCTCTAAAATCTCAGCAGACACTTATGCAAGGAAAAGCTTGCCACAAATCAACTGTTTCCAGAACAAATCTAAACCTAATTGAAACAAACTGCACCGTGTCACTGTGACACCAGAAATTTCCTCCAAGCCACAAACAAACAAAGTGTGTGACGCAGATGACAACATCTCTACAAATTCACACTCATCCATAACAAAATTTAGCCAAGAGCTCGTCTACCTGCTGCAGCTATTGATGGTCAAAAAGAGAATTTTGGCGGTTGGTTAAGGACAAGAAAAATACTATATGAACCTTCTTTTTTTTTTCTACACTCTCAAGGGAGAAGCTGGTGAGCCACTGGAAAGCAGCACTTAGCAAGAGGAACAAAAAATCAGTTTCTGGGCATTTTTGTGGAGCATTGTTTTGGTTTTAAGTGCCTCTGGCAAAGCACAAAAATTCGTGAGCAAGCTAGCCAAACATTTTATTGTTCACAGTGAACGCTGAACTCCCACTAAGATTTGCAAGGTGCAAATGGAGTTTACAAAACACATTAGTAGTGCTATCCAAGACTTAATATCCGATTTTAGATGTGTGAATATTAACTTACAATCAAATTAACTTCCACTAAAAAGCAGCTAAAAGCCAAGCACAGAGGCAGAGCTGTTCCTCCTGCTGAGATCCGAGGCTCCTACCCCAGGTTCTGATTCAGCTAAGTGCCTACATGCAGGCAAAAAGCCCAATGCACTCAGCTGGAGCTGTCAGCTGACTTCCCAGACTGTGATTCACTGTCCTGTTTGTATGACCCACTATATGGCTGACCACAGGCTAAAACAGAAAATTAAATTAGCCTACATGAAGCAAGCCAGCTGAAGACTTCACTCTCTGTTGTACTTCTTAGACGAAGCTGATAGCAAAACAAGTGAGAAGAAAAATGCTGAAGACTTAAGAAAATCCATTTTGATTTACAGTGTGCCACAGCAGAGAAATGTTAGTGATCTTCTCTCAAAAAAAAAGCAGCACATGTTGTCATCCCAGACCCTTGAAGGCTTACTAGAGAAATTATACTGCAGGTGTGACTATCTGCTCAGCGAGCTCCCTACACAATGTGATAAACCACTTGATCCAGTGGTGATGTGGGAAGAGGTGGATCTTGCATGCAGTGGGCTTTTAAAAGCCACTTCATAATCCCTGAAGCACACTATCAGAGACAGGAGAATCCTGAATGCATCAGGATGTGAAAAGAGCATCTACAAGTGCTGCAGACTTAAGACAGAAGTGCTCTGTGGTGATGGAGCAACAGAGGCTGCGTTATGTGAGTTAATCCAGATCTGGTTGATGTAAAGGAGAAGTCTGACTTGTAGCTTAATATGAAAGCAACGGTCACATGCCTCTCGTGTCAACATAGAAAAGAAACTGCTCAAGAATGTACGCAGAGATAAAAATGAAATGCATATGCAACATAAACATGTCATTAACTGTGATGGAGAGAAGCTGCTTTTGTTCACAGTCATGCTACTACTGCAAAAATGGGGAATTGCTTTCTTAGCGCTCCTTTGAAGAAAGAGAGGGTATATGTGCACAGTAGTTCACGAGCCCTGTAAAACCATTTAAAAAAAAGTACCAAGAAGAAACAAAGCTTCTCCGCATAAGAATCACTGCAAGAAAAGCAAATTTTGTCGACATTCTCTAAGCATTTGCAGGAATACCAATGTAGTGTGGATGCAAATTACTGTAACTATGTAAATTGATATTAACTTCAAAACCATTCAAAAATCTGCCAGTGATTCAATAGATGACCCAATGATCCTATTAAATGTTAGAGATGTAAATGAATTTTGACCATACCGGCAAAAACTTGACTAAATGAATAAATAAATAAATAAAACAAACGAGCCAACCAGCAATTCCTCCAATCCAGGAAGCTGCTGTAAAGTGTTCAGAAAGACTCAAAAAAGAAGAAGGAACAGGCTTGCCTCAGGGAGACAGACGGACTTTAACTGGTCTGGTATCTTCTGATACCACTTGTTCCAAATCCTCACTCACTTTTCCCTGAACTCATGCCTTATTTGCTTTCCTTCTCTCTCCTAACCTCTGCATTCCAGCTGCACTTCTTTCTCCCTTCCCTCCTCTTCCCCTGAGGGCAGCAGTAGGAGCACCCAAGAGCACAGGTACATCCCTGACTCTATCCCCTGCCAGAGTACCTATCACTGTGGTATTTCAGCGCTCCCAAGAGAAATAGTTTCAGGGAAGGTCTTGCTCACTTATTTCCAAGTGTGGCCCTGTCATACTTAGAAGTAGGAGAGGGTGGGCTAGGCTCAATCTTTGGAAAATTTTAGCTCATAAAATTAACAAACTCCCATCCCCCCACACCCTGCGTGTGATTGTTCAGATTTAGAATTCTGTTTTCAAGAATTACCAAAAACATAGTTCATGTTGTAGGATGCATACAGTCTTTGTCCTCCTCTTCATCTAATGTCATATTCCTAAACACTGGAGTACACAGGTTTTTCAAATAACCATTTTGCAGAATGGACAGAATAGTTTTCCTAATTTCATATTCTGAAAGAGGGGAATTGTTTTAGCTGAGGGTCTCTAGAAAGAAAAAAATATTGGTGAGATGAATAGCCGCCATGAAGAGTTTTAGCCCAATGCCTTTGTTGAGGTCTAAGCTATTCAGATCAGTATCTTCTAGTGGTATGTGTTGAACACAGTGAAGGGCTCATCTCACCACCTGCTCTGTCTATAATAAATAGAAAGAGATATGAAAAGCAGCAGGAGAGAAGCTAAAAGTCTATTTGCAAATAATAAGGCTCATTAGCCAGTTAATTTCATAAAGACAGTTCAGTAATTTCAATCTTAAATGCAGCCATCTTGGCCAGACAGGAAAATGCTAGAGGCATTTGTGCATTTGGAGAAAACTGAAGGAAGTTTGAGAAGACTATAATGTACTTTCTATAATTAATACACATTTTACAAGACCTTTAAGCACTGGGGGTTTTATCTGGCACTATTCAGAGAATGGCAGGAAGCTGATAAAATGCTCAGTGGAATTTGCCATTCATTTGTCTGTCCTTCTGTGGCCTTCAGAATTTACAATTTTTATTTTTGGGGGGGGTTCAACAGTATAATTATATATGAAAAGGCTTCCCATACGACACAAGCTTGCATTATGGCATATTAGAATTAACGGAGAGGAAAAAACTTTTCATTATACAGTTTTCATTGTTATTCATTCATGCATTCATGTAACAATACTGACTCAGACTTCTGTGTGTGTACTCTTAAGCTTCAACAAACAGTTTATCTCTTAGCGCTTCATCCACCAGCCAATGCTAATTAAAAGGAAAGAATAGTCCTTATTCCTGTTATTCTAAATAGCAATTGATGAACTTCAAAGGTTCTGATTTTTATCAGAGCCCTTGCCAAACTTTCACACAGACTGTTAAGAGCTTGTCCTCTCTGTATAAGCCTGGAAAAGCGGCCTAGTCTTAATACAAGGCCCGTTGTATTCAGAAAGGAATCGTCCCAGTTTGTTGTGTCAGATCATACACGTTCAGTAAGTGAACTGCAGGGCAACCGATTCTGTGCAAGCGTCAAGAACTGAAAATTACACCTTCTCACATCAAAGTAAAACCCATTATAAGCACACATGGTATAGAGCCATATATGATATCTAGATGACATGCAGAATCAGTATTCTATGAACTTATTCATACAGCCTGTGAACTGGAACAGTCTCATCCTAGCATTCTCCATATCTAACTTGAGGACTTGAAAACCAAATCTGAAGACCTTTGAACAAAACAGGATTTGTCTCTAATTTTGAACCAAAACAGAAAAGCATAGAAGTTAGAACTTGAAAATAATGAACACTGCAGCTGTTCAAAAATGATGATAAAACTTTGGGGATCTATTTTTAGCTTAACCATATATATTCTGGCCCTCTACTCCACTCTCATGAGACCCCACCTGGAGTACCACGTCCAGCTCTGAAGCCCCCAACATAAGAAGGACGTGGACCTGTTGGAGCGAGTGCAGAGGAGGGCCACAAAGATGATCAGAGGGCTGGAGAACCTCTCCTATGAAGACAGGCTGAGAGAGTTGAGGTTGTTCAGCCTGGAGAAGAGAAGGCTCCAGGGAGACCTTCTAGCAGCTTTCCAGTATCTGAAGGGGGTCTACAAGAAAGCTGGGGAGGGACTTTTTACAAGGGTATGTAGTGATAGGATGAGGGATAATGGCTTCAAACTGGAATTGGTTCAGTTTAGATTAGATACCAGGAAGAAGTTTTTCACTGTGAGGGTGGTGAGGCACTGGAACAGGTTGTCCAGGGAAGTTGTGGATGCCCCATCCCTGGAAGCGTTCAAGTGTTTGAGCAACCTGATCTAGTGGTACATGTCCCTGCCCGTGGCAGAGGGTTTAGAACTAGGTGATCTTTATGGTCTCTTCCAACCTAAGCCATTCTATGATTCTGTGATATACATATTTACATCTATGCTGCTATTTAAGCATGTAACTTTCTTAGTTCATTTGTAGGCTATGGCTGCAGGCAGAACTCACATCTCAATTCCTGTAATACACATACAGGTTCAGGCTCCTCAGTTAATGCCTGCCTAACAAAAACATATATAGAAAGAAAAATTACCCCAAAAGAGTTTGTTGCCAAAAAATATTAAGGAATGGGGTGGAAAAGAATTCTAGAGGATTGGACATTTTTCAGCAAAGCAATCCAGTCTCCAACAGTAGCCTTGCGTTGTTAAGATTTGTGGCCGTCCTTGTAACAAGTTTCATCGGTCATTTTATCTTATGATAGGAATTACTCTTACCTTTCTAATTTCCTGTTTCTTTTACAGATAATTCTGTTCACAGCACTTTTTTCCAAAAAGCATAGTGAAGAATAACTGCATGTCAAAAATACAACAACTTGCCAGATTTAGGAGAAGCTCAGTTACACGGTTATACATGGGAGAGAGACCTACCTCAGCATCATTGTCCGGTAGCTCAGCCAAGATATAATCAGTAGTAGGTATCAGGATAGAAAACTTATTTGCCAGTAAACAAAGCAATCAGGGAAAATGTTGGAAAAAATAAACCTTGGTCCAAAGCAGCAGATACTGACATTGCTACCTGACCTGTGTCTGCTGAACACACGGGATGGGAAAGAAACAGGAAGAGTTTAAGTTCTTACCACTTTGCACATAATTGAGTGGTTTGTCATCCACATTAAACTCCTACGGAACATTTTGATCTTAAAACTCAGTAACATTATTAGCAAGGACATGATCTTATATATCTTTGTTTTGGATTATGTCAAGATCCCTTTTTACAGAAGACAAGGTCGATGCTTCTTACGACATTTTACTTTTTTAGATTTATCTACTGACCTTACATTATCTGAAAGGACAGCACAAAATGCCCTAGAAATTATAGATCTAACTTGATTATGCTGTGAGTTATTTCCTTTCTCCAGGGTATATATTACCCAGAGAAAGCAGAGGCCAGCACAGGTCTCCACTTACTGCAGTTTTTGCCTGTCTCTTTATGAAGGGGTCGTTTGAACAGCATGCTGTGTTGGAATCCAATTTAAGAGCAAGATCGTAGCTCAGATATGTTGATGAGATTTTGTCAGATTTTCTTTGCTTTCCCTTATTCTTCCAGCCTCTCTGTACTAGAGGTTGGACATCAAATTTATTGACATGATCAGAAATTGACAAAAGGAGAGCTATTCTGGTTATTCTAACTGCTGCTCCAGGTTTACATTTCTTTTTCCTTTTTAGTGGCTTGGTCGTGACTCTTTAGAATTTTTTTGGTGTTTCCCTTCAGAATTGTAAGCAGAGCTTTTCCTGGGCCATTTGTGATGACATTGTTCAGCACTGACTCCACTGTATCTTCTTAAAAGAAATATTCTTTATAATTCTTGTTAGTTGGAATGACTTGCTTCAGATGTGAAATTCCCTCTATGCTATTAATTTACTATGATGGAAGACAATAGGTCCTCTTGTGAATCCTCTCCCATCATGCTAGTTACCATATAAGTATACACACACTCCTTCTCTTAGAGTTTGCAGGAAATCCATAAAGGAAAATAACATCCACTGAGACTAACTTTCACATAATTTACTTCATCCAGCCAGTCTCACAGGCTTCCTCTAAAGCCAGTGTAGAGGGACAGACTCCTCCAGAAGGCAATTCGGAGCAAGAGCTAACTTATGGTCTTTGAGTTAACCTCTCACTGAATATCAAAGGACCACAGAAATACAAGCCAGCTATGTCTGTTATTCATGCTTGGCTTATATGAATAAAGTCTTGGATATATACTACTCCATTTTCCTACTATCCATCTTTTCTTTCTTAAAACCTACTTGGTTTTCCACACACATTTTTCAAAGGAAAAAAGAAATCCAGTAGGGCTGGGAAAACTAGGATGTTTCATAAAAATGAAGGAAGAGTCACAGGATCATGTAAGTTGGAGGGACCTCCACAAGCCACCTACTTCAACCTTCTGCGCAGAGTAGACCAGTCTGAGTAAGACTCTTGTATAACTGGGAGTTGCTCTTCCTTGGCTTGTCCAACAGAGAAAGGAAGAGTTGAGCAGAAGACAACTAGTTCAAACTGATGGCCTCATTCAGGCTTCAATTCCTTTCCTGTGGTTGCTAGAAAATAGTTGACAGGAAGGGATGGTGAAGGTCTGTAATAAAGATCTCCTTCTACTAGAAAACATGTTAAGATGACCAAATTTTTTAGAGAGGCCACCAAAATAACAAAACTAAATGAACTTTTAAATAATTAACCTCAGAGCACTGATACATTAAGTAAAAATTATATTCATGTTTTTACAGAGCTCAAGGTGCTCATGCAGTATATGACACCACCTTTTTTTGTTAAAATTCTGAGAAGTTATGCTAAATATGCTATTTGAAAGAAAAAAAAAGAGACTACCCAAAGTCTTGTGTGATTTAAAACCTGACTCAGCAATAGGATTACCCACACACTTGATGTGAGCTGTGTGCCAAAGTGACTCAACTACATACAGGACTACTTTATGTTAGGTTTAAAGCAAGGGTAATAATACCATTTTTCTCTCTATCACCTATTCAGTGACAGAACCATATATTGAGCCTAGAGAAAAGGAGGCTGAGGGGGGGGGACCTTATTGCTCTCTACAATTACCTGAAAGGCGGTTGTAGGGAGGCGGGGGTCAGTCTTTTCTCCCAAGTCACAGGTGACAGGACTAGAGGAAACGGCCTCAAGTTGTGCCAGCGGAGGTTCAGGTTGGATATTAGGAAGAATTTTTACACTGAAAGCGTTATCAAGCATTGGAATGGGCTGCCCAGGCGAGTGTTTGAGGCACCATCCCTGGAGGTATTCAAAAGACAGGTTGACATGGTGCTGGGGGACATGGTTTAGTGATGTTTGGTTTTTTTTTATCAGTTAGGTTGATGGTTGGACTAGATGATCTTGAAGGTCCCTTCCAACCTAGATGATTCTATGGTTCTATAATTCTGGTGGTCACGTTGTGTTTTTCCTGGGAACTAACTTATTTTAAAAGCCAATGACTCCCCTCTCCCTTCTTGTGGCCCTCCTCCTTTCTAGACACCCCAAACGACCATCAAACTGCAGTTCACAGCTGTAGCAGAGCAGCTACTCCTGAGGATCTTTTGTAAACAGTACTATTTCCTGAGCCAGACTAAAAATAATCAGAAAAAGAGCATGAGAAGACTTTTGGTGTTTGGTTCTGCTTGGAACATGACTGAATCAATCTGGAAATCAGAGCAACAACTGACAAATTTGTCAGCTTCAACACTGAAAACGTGGAAGACGTCTTGAATTTAGGATCATAAATCACTTCCTGGTCGAAGAAAAGGAGAGATTCAGTGACCCAAATGTTTATATTATTCATGTAGAATAATTTAAACTCAAATATTCACTTTCATGTATTCTAACAGGTGATTTTATTCAAAATGTTCATACTTCAAAATTTCATCCCTTAAACATTTTTATTCTCATAAATTGATTTACTCATAAATGAAATGGCTAATTCCAGATCAAACAGGCCTCGTTCAAATGATTAATTTTTTTCAGCTTTTGAAATAACCTCTTTTTGGTTTTGTTTATTTTGATTGACTCGAAATCAGATTCTTGAATTCTGAGAAGTCAGTACAAAATTTAAAAAATAGTATTTACCAAACTCTGGTTAGGCTTTCTGGATGCTATAGCAATATAAGTAGACAAACATCCTCCTAGCACATTATGATTTTTTTCTACTGGTATTCTTTTCTGTTACCAGAAAATATGAATAGCAATATGATATGGAGACATTAAAAGAGAATTGCAGGGGAAGTGATAATAAAGAACTAGTGTAGTGGCTATCCTGAAAACTTAGGATGTGTAGAAGTTAGAGGAATTAGACACAACTTAATTTTTCATATAATTTGTTTCATAAATCTCCTATAATTTCAGATATCATCCATATACATAAAAAAACTTGAAGGAAGAAGAAAATATAAACCAGAAATTATGTTATGAATGTACTACTTAGTTGTCATAAGGCAATAATTTATCTTTCAATAATCAAGTGAATTTTCCAGGGTATGTAGTCCTGGTACAAACTTGTTTGTTAGAAATAAAAAAAAACAAACACAAGACTTTAAAAAAACCCACAACTGTGTCTTTGCAAGCTAAGCAGAGCATAGTTGCCTCTGCTCGACTGCTGAAAAACCTTGCAGCATTGCTCCTTTGCTCATGAGGCAGCAGAGTTCCTTTTGTATTTCTGAAATATTTCACTCTGTCTCCTTAGCAGGTTTTGCCATGTCAAGAGCTGCAAAGAGGTAACATATCCACTTGCTCTGGAGAGCAACATGTGAAAATCAAAACCAACCCTAGAAAACGATAAAGAGGAACATGAATAAACAGCACTAAGCATGCAATCTTCTTAAACAAGTGGGTAAACAAGCTCAGGGAATTAGCAAGCTTGGCAACAGTGGTTGTTGTGCTGCTAGAACTATCCTGTAATGAATTACAATGATTAGTACCACCAGCCAAAGTGGTTCAGTCTCACAGAAAATTTTCCCAGCTTTCTGTCATTAATCTTACCTGGGTTTATTACTAGCACTGTCACTTGCAGCTAAACTCCTTAATATGCAATCTGTACGGCCAGTTTAGCGTTCCTTTCCCATGGCAGAATGTACAGACTGAGGCTGCTGTGCATGCTGTATCTCACATAGGAGAAAGGAGCTGTGATTGTGAGCTGTGATTGTCCTAGAACATAACTTCAGAATTAATATTCTCCAAGGAAAATGTTTACTAACTGTCACGCATGTAACAGGGTTGGTCAGTCAAATGCTTGGGCGGAAACCTGAATATTTTCAGGGGCCAGTTTAAACAACTGCTTCTAAGCTTTATACTATTATGGTAACTGTTTACAGTCACATATTTTATTTGTATGTACCAAAATACTTCTATAAAGCATTTTGTATATTATTCTGAAATTATTTCCATACTGTCTTCCACAAACTTCATAACTACTAAATATCCTATAAGACAAAGCAAACAAGAGTTTGTGTCTCTAAGGTGAAATTATGCTTTTCTTTTTCTCTTTGCAGGCAGTACTCACTAGCTCAAAGGAAAGAGGGCATTTCTTTTCCATCTGCAGCCTCCAAGGAGGAGAGCAACATGCCTGATCGGTAGTGATAATTGAGAAAATAAATTATCTGTTTCATAATATTAAGCCTCAGAAAGAACAGAGATGAGCACTGGGAGGGACTCCAGTGGTGAGAAGCAGATGGGAGGTGTGCAGTGCCATGGTCTAACCATGGGGCTGCTCACTCTCCTCCCTCTCTAAGCTCAGTGAAAGGGCCTGGATCATCCCACCCTAACAGATAGTCAAAAGAAGTTAAATTAATTGCATCATTAAGAAACAACAATTGCAAAAAGAGTATAACAGTCTTGGATACATATTGGTATAAATACTCTTGAGATTTACATTTGGGAAAGTGAGTCCAGTTACAGGCACTGAGGTTTCTGGTACCCGCCTGCAAGATGCAGTCGTCTCTCAAACGTAAATACCTATGCACAGTATGTTCAAAAGGTTATATTCTCTATTAATCTCTCTCCCTGCCATTGCACGCACACACAGAGACAAGCAGAGTCATGGTAGTAAAATGAAACAGAAAAAAAAAAAATCCTACATGCCTTGCTCATATATAAATATACACACAGACATGCATGATTTTGCCATAAATATATCTACATATTTTCTTGGCTGGCAAATGACTTCTTTTTGTCATCTTTAAAAGGCAGATAAGTCAAAGTATAGGGACCACTAGGAAAATAATTAAGCAATCTCTCAGTCTGAAGAGTGAGAGATAGGTCAGCAACTTGTCTAAATAAACATCTTCAAAAGCAATACAGTCACTTTTGTAAGAAGTGTGATAGACAGATCTAGACAGAGATTTTATGTGAGACATAAATGCTACATGACAAAACATAAAATATTCTAATTCAGATTTTCTTTCAAAGCAGGCAATAAAACCCATTACTTTGAAAGGCTTTTGGATTATTTCAATTAATTCATGTTTGATCATCAACTATTAAGTTTTTCGTCTAGGTAGTCATTTGTTATACTGAATTATAAATTGAACTTTCAAGCACAGTGAAATTTATGTGTTTTATTGTGCCTTACCTGTTCCCTGCACAGTACAGGCAAACAACTCTATGGCGAAATACTTAAGAAGTTTTCTGTGATTAAGGCTGATTAGCCAGTCACCTTGAGGTACAGGTTCCCACAAGGCTGGAAAGGCAAAGCCCACCTCCCCCATTTCCCTGACTAAGGGGTCAAGTACAGAGGGATCAGCTGGAGTCCTGTACTTACTTGTCATTTCTGCAGATACAGGAAAAATGCCTGTCTAGGGGCTGGGAATGTCGTTATTCTCCCTTCTTCCACCCACTTCAGACTTACATATATAAACTGTAACTTACATCCATCCCTGTGTGCTTCTGTAGCATCAGAAATGAGCTGTTTCTCAGGAGACACGACAGGAATCATTCCCTCCCTCAGTGCCAGGTAGTTCAGACAGGTGCCTCTCAGCTCTTGGAGTGCAACTATATGGCAAAGTCCTTCTCTCCTCCTTCCTTGTTGTGTTTCAGCCTTACCTTACCCTTCTCCTCCTGCTAGCTTCGTTTCAGCGTTAAGCTAAACTCCACCTGCAAGGTTAGTTAAGTCCTGTCTCTGAAACCATGACACCAAAGTAGGACCTGTTTGGAAAAGTTCATGCCATTCCCTGGTCTAAAATGGTGACAATCATTGTCCACTCACAAAGCGTTACACGGAAAGTTTTGTCTAAATTCTACCATGTTATATTAAACATTTATGTGCCTCTTTCCCCAAACACAATACTACTGAAACAATATTCAGCTTGATTCTCCTCGGAGCTTTCTGGTTTGGATTGCTCTTACCCTGCAGGCAGCAGAAAAACTACTCATCTTACTTCCTAACATTCTGCTTCTAATTTTTCACTCCTATTCAAAAAAACAAACCAAATTTGTTTGAATTTAAACAATTGCAGAGAGACTGAGTACATGAAGATGCTAAACTGTTTTTGCTGCTCTAGACCTTATTTTCTTGCCCAGAGGTAAGCGCAACCCTTCTTATTACTATTTACAGAGGTATTAAGCATATTCATAAATGGTATGAGAAAAGGGGTAGTGGTGCAGTGAGAGAGGTTGCTGCTATTAAGGGGTTATGCAAAGCTCTGCAGTAAAATGGCAGGTGAAGTTCAGCAGAGACAAATACAAAGTTATGAACCTATGAAAAAATATATAGTAACTTCACATATACAATGAAGGACTCTAGGATGCCTTCAGGAGTGAGATCTCCAGGCTGTGACAGACAGCTCCATAAAAACACTGTCAACATGGTCAGTAGTAGCACAAAAAAGTGAGTTAAATAAGAAAGAAAGAATAAAAGAGAAGATCGATCACCACCTTATATATGCATAGCTTGCCCACACTTTGAATACTGCAAGTTGTTCTGACCCCCTCATCTCAGAGAAGGTACAGCTGAATTGGAAAAAGCTCTGAAGGCAACAAGAGCAATGAAAGATGGTCTTGAGGTGAGGAACGAGGAACTGCTGCTTAGCATAGGATTCTTCAGCCTGGAACAGAGACAACCTGGTTTATGGCAGAGGTCTGCGGAGCCAGGAGTTGAGTGCAGAGAGTAAGCAGGGGACAGCTCTTCAATGCCTCTCCTCGAACAAGAACCAGGGACCGTCTCAGAGGAAGCTGGCAGCAGCCAGGTCAACCAGAAGAAAAATAAGGGGTACTTCCTGCAGTGGATAGAAATACTCAACAGATAATGGGGATGTGAGAAGGTGTTCTACCAAACATATATATACATATATCCCTGTTCTTTGTCCAGTGACTGTTTCCCTCCAAAGGGAAGAGCAAAACAGGGTAAGCACAACATCGTTCTTGCCCAAAATACTCTCCCACAAACTGTAATTCGGTGTCTTCTCATTCAGCCATTAAAAAAAAAAAAAAGAAAACCAACACAACTAGGAAAACTCTTTGCAGCAATTATTTCGTTCTATTTTAAAAACTTAAGACTTCTCAGGGAATAATGCACAATTATCACTCAGTCAATTTAACCAGTGTCTCTAAGCCTAGGCTGTCATATACCAATGACATACACATATAAATAATACTCCTTGATAAAATGGGTGGCTTCTATACTTATAAGCTTGTGGTGGTAGCAACTATAAGAACTCAAATACATTTAATAATTAGTTAGAAAAATATTGATTTGCATTTTCTATTCAGTTCCAAGGACTGCTTAACATAAAAATAGCCACAGTAAAAGAAATACTTAGTGGGATCCAATCTTTAAAAAATTCAAGCTGTTTAAAAGCAAATTGCTTTTTGGCAAAAGTTACATTGTGGTATGTTAGGAAAATAAAAAAAAAAGGTGTCCAAATTGTTACATTTAATGATTAGACACAGAAGAAATGAACAGTTTCTCTAATTTAAAAATGTTAAGTAGCAGCTAATTTATTAGTTGGATGCCTCACGTTGTAGAGGAACACAAATTATATCCTACTCTCAACCTTTATAATAAAATGAAAAACCTGACAACGTACATATGTAGAAGTTACCAGTGGGCACACTGGTAGAGATAAACAGCACAAAGATAAAATCAAAATCAGTATGGGCATTCTAATTCACACAGGGAAAAAAAAATACAGAATTTCTATGTTCCTTTGACATTTACTTTAGTTCAATACTAGAACAATTGTGTTTTGTTTGCAGAGGCATTGGCAGAAAGCATATTTTACACTTCTCCTGTACACGGTCACGCCGGCATACCACAGACTTCACAATTCTTGTTCTTTCAGGTCCTTCTCTGCACCCAGCCAAACAGGAAACAGAAATATCTCCTCTAAATTTGTGACCAGTCACAAACACACAAGAGTGCTTGGGGGACTTGGTTTTGAATGGCCACGGCAAAATTCTTTCCAGTCAAAACGTAACGGAAACTGATGCTCACAAGCCCGTATGCAGCAGCTTTGCCTGGCCCAAGCCAGCAGCTGCCTGACAGCTGCCTGTACTTGGCGGTGGCAGCTAATTTTGTCACATGCATTATTCACTGTGAACTACTACCAACTTATTTGGTTATGTCTTCAGTGATTAAATTCTGCCACCAGACACGCTTTAAACAAGGTTTTCTTAGAAACAGTTCCCTTTGCAATTGGATTGGGACGAATACCTGATAGATAGGAGTACAGTAGCTGCCACAACCAGTTAAGGCAGTGGCCCATCTGGGTCAGTGTCCTGACAATAACTATTCCCCAGGGCAGAGATTTGTCTCCATCATCATAAATTAGTTTGGTTTAAGTTACGCAGTTTAAATGTCTAAGGCAGCAAGATTTCTGGTTGCCTTAAGAGCATGAATCAGAGTCTCTGCCGAGGTAAGCTAGTGAGCCTGCGTACATCACATTGCTAACATGAAGTCCCCAGGGCTTTGAGCTTTAACAGTGCTTTTTCAGACCATTATTATTAGCAATGCAGTAACTCCAGCGGATCTCAAATAGAG